>NC_140083.1:9955252-11155252 GCF_964194135.1 Talpa europaea | reverse complement strand
TTTTTTTTTTTTTTACTATGTGGACTTCAAGTATTAAAAAGTGCGTTTCTAAAAAAATATTCTGCATTTCAGGTTTTCCACTAATTATGACTGGCCTGTTCCCAAGTTAGTTGAGCTATTTTGGTGAGGTTTTATAGTTATTTAATAAGAAAAGCTTTTTAAAATCCTCATAAAACCTGCTGTACAATTCATGCTAACCAACACTCCCTCTTACAATTATGTCACTAACAACTTCTTTTTTAAAAGACCAGAACTTTTGTCTATTCATGTTAACCTTAAAAGCCACATTCACTGAACCCATGAGAAACGAGGGAAAGTGTAATACTTTATAGGATTGGGCAGAGCAAATGAAATAATGCACGTGAAAGAGTTCTGTGCATTTGGGAAGCATAGACAAATGCTTTATGTTTTTCTTAATTGCCATCTCTGGCTCGGGCAGTCCCCCAGAGGTGGTGGAAATATATTTGTGGATGTAAATGCAGCCTTTCCTGGGAGAATCGCCAGGGCTGATTTTCCATGTGACTTTAAAAAAAATAAATGAGATGCCTATTTATTCTTTTAAATCAAACGATCTTCCACAGGGCTGGAAAGTTCTCATCAACACATCAGCCCCTCCTCTCTTTGAGAGACGACACCAATTAAGGCACAGACTGTAAGTGACAGGTGATTTAGTGAGCTCAGATCCGAGCACTAGAGAGGTGGACAGCATCACCAAGTGTCCCTTAGCCACGGACCTGAGGACTTTCTCTGCCACCAAGAAAGCAACACGCCCATATTTGGGAGTCAGGGATTCTTTCCTTCCTGGGAATCTTAAACCCTGATATGAGATTGTGGAAGATGGAGGCATATTCCCTTGTTCATAAGGCCAGGTCTGTACTTAGGAGGGTGACGCTGATGGGGATGGAAACAATGCTGATGGGGATGATGGTGTAAAGGTGTGGTCACGGCAATAGCAGTGGTAGTTAACATTCCTTGCACACCTATTCTGTGCCAGGCACTTGCTATTCTGTGCTTTGCACACATTACTTCACTCATCACACCCTAGAAGGTAGACACTCAATTCCATAGATAATGATCTGGGCACAGAGATCTTAATAGCTTGCCTTAGGTCACACAGCTGGTCACCCCATAACCATATCACACTGCCACCCCCTTTACTGCTGCTGGGCACAGTGCTCCGTGGCCTCCATCTGCCAAGGCTCTTAAGTGTCCCAGAGCACAGGCTGCTGCCATTACAGTGTTCAGAGGGCTGGGAGCGATGTGTCTGGGCCCCAACATTCACCATGAAGCCAGAGGTCAGGAGACGGGAGGCTGCAGAGCTCTAGTTTAATCCTGGGGAGGGGGGCGTGTTCCTCCTGTGTTTTCTCTAGGGGCCTTGTCTCCAGCTTGACACATATGGGCAGGTTCACCTCCCAGGACCCACTGACCACAAGTCCAGGCCACCTTTTAGGGTTTAGTTTTCATGCATTCAGGAAATGACAAAACAGCAAAATGTTCTAATTTTAGTTATCAGAGTCCCAAAATGAACCTACCAAGGCTTGTTGGGTTTGGAAATATTTTCAGTTTCCTTCTCAGAAAGCAGGAATTTTGACTGTGGGCCACCAATGCCAGAGAAATGTCTCAGTTGTCCAGGGTCACGTGGGCTGAGTTTTCCTGACAGAGAGGGTCAGCTTTGGCTTAACAGCAATGTCATTTCAGTTGAACTGGCCTTTCCCGCCTTCTTCAGCTTCATTTTGGGTCTCTCTTGCCTTTCTAACCATGCAGAACCTGGCTGTCCCTGCTTTTTCCTGCCACCGGACCTTTGCAAATGCTGTTCCCTCCGCCCAGAAATCTAGCTCTCCCCTTTCTTCATCTCTGTTTGGTTGACTCCTCCTCGGTCACAGGCAGTGGTTCTCCAGGGTATCACACATATTCCTGCAGCACCTGTACTTCTCCTGTGCAGCCCTTTGCCTATTGCAAGTGTTTTCTTGTGTTTTGGTTATTTGTTTAGTGCCATCTTCTCCATGAGTTGTGAAGGGCCTTGCCTTGCTGGCTGCCTCTGTGCCTGCTTTTGTGCATAATGCCATTCCTGAGTAGAAGGACAGGCTGATAGCTTCATGTCAGGAGGGGACACTCCAAGCTTCATGAGAGCTGAGTCTTCCGACTGATCTACTCAATAACTAATCCCTTTTCCATCAGCTGTAGAGAGGTCAACAGCACAGTGGTTAGGAGTGAGAAGTCTAGAGTTAGGCTGTCAGGATTTGTATCCCAGTCTTGCTCTTATTGCTGTGTAGCAAATTAACACCACCATAGCCATTTACAGCAACACACATTTATTATCCACAGTTTCCATGGATCAGGAGCCTGCAGGCTTTCCTGGGTCTCTGCTCAGGATCTCACCATGTGTTGACCAGGGCTGTGTGCCTTGTGAGGCTTGGGTCTCCTTCCCAGGGTTATTAACAAGGGTTATTAACAGAATTCATTTCCCTTCAGTTGAGGAACCTTGGGCAGCTTGCTTCCTCAATCCAGCTAGAGACTCAGAGATGGCATAATTTCTCTTTAAAATGCCTACCTGATTAGGTCAGGGTAATTGCCTTATTGATCAACACATTGTCAACTGATTAAGGACCTTAATTATATCTGCAAATCCCTCTGCCCTTGTCATATCATAATGTAACATCATAAGGAGGACATCACATTATATCCCAAGGTGCTGCCCACACTCAGGGAGAAAGGATATGTATCCCAAGGGGCAGCAACCACAGGGACCTTCTTGGAATTCTGCCTGCCGCACTAGCTGTGTGGCCTTGGGTAAGTTGCTTAACCTCTCTGCGTCACTGTGACCACATCTATAAAGTAGGATGCCTAGTTCTACCCACTTCATAGGGTTTGTTGTGAAGATTAAATGGACTAATTTATGTTGAATGCTTGAAGCAATTTCTCGTGGGTGGTGAATGCTCAATAAATGTTAGCTGTTACAGACATGAAGATGAGGATCTCCCCCACGGAGCCAGTGGGGTCCCAGCTTAGAAATCTGATCCACGCTGGAAAAAGAAATCTGAGAAGTCAGGCTAAAAGGAGAAAGAAGAAGCAGGAGAATATCAATGAGCTGCGTAAATTGGCCATTCCAAAAGGGAAGCTGACAGCTTCCACTCACGGGGCGGAAATGGGCCAAGCAGATGGAAAGCTGTATCAACTTACTAAAGCAAATTGGATGTAAGTGGGTGCACGTGCCCCCGTTTTAGTTCCTTTCATGAAAACCTCTCTCTTAAGGCAAAGAGTGATGTGCCTATCTCTCTAGAAAGCTTAGAAATCCCTGCCATCAGGAATCTTAATCAAGATCAACATCCTGAATAGGAAGAAACGCACATGCTGAATATTTGGGCAAGTTTTCTAAGCAGTTGTACCCCTAAATTTAGGTCTGACTTAAAGGAAGGCTCTCTCCCGAAACAGGATCCCAGTTGGTTCAGTTTAAAAATAAGGGTCCCTTGGTATGCTGGGGAAACCCCCTGATCACATGCACCGGTGTTGGTGCCCTGGGACTACATGGAAATTTTGCAGGAGAGCATTGAGAATTGATTTGTTACTCAGTCTTAGGTGCTTTAACCCAAGGTGGGGAGCTGCAGCCAGGTGAGTCAAGGAAGCAGCGTCACGGTGGCACGTTTATGAATACCTGAAGGCAGGGAGAGGTGCAGCTTCTGTCTTTGGAAGGGAGTCGCTTCATTCAAATTTCTTCCAATTGGATCACCCAGGGGAAGAAATTCCCTTTTCTTCAGACCCCATATTTTGCATCTGATAATTCAACTCAAGTAATTTTATCAAAATGGAGGCGTGGGCACTGCTGGCGCTCTGCCAGGTCCCCCGGCCCCTTGGCTTCTCCTTTGTGCTTTGTTCTAATGACCACAACTGTGACCTGCGTCCAAGGCCATCTTTGGGTGGAGATGCCCCCTCTCCTGCACTGAGATGCACAAGAATCCAGGAATTTACCACTTCCTGGGAAGCCCTGAGTCTGGCCACTTCACCTCAAGGTCCTCTGTCATGCGTTCAAGCTCCCCATGGGGTTAGGATTTAGACAGGCATTGAGCCTGAAATTACATCCTTGCTGGGATTCCTCGTTTCCCCATCTGACACCCAGGATCAGCTACCTAATTTGCAGGGCCCCCCACCCCCAGTTAAAAAAATATGAATTATTTCAGCATCCATGAATTAATGACAGCAGAGCGTTAACCCGAGAATGAGACCCTGCTGATTGGTGGTGCTCAGGATTGCACACCGCCTGCTCCCCCTCTTTCCTGGGAGCACCCCTTACTAAGTCACTTGCCTGTAAATTCTTGCCTGCCTTGCATCTGCTCTGGATGGGTTCTAAGATAAATACAGCACCAAGTCTTCCCTCGAGGAGCTGGCGCTTCAGTGGGGAAGACAGATGGAGGCGAAACATCCCATCCACACAGACCATGAAGCCAAAGGCCCCTCCCGGGGGTCCCTACAGTGAGCAGTGCGGGAGGAGAGCGCGATCAGGATGCACATGAGGGCTCCTGGCTTCCAAGCCAGCAGATGCCAGACAGACAGAATTGGGGTTGATGGTGTGGAAGAAGGAGTGGGCGATGACTTCAGGGAGAAAGCACAGCCCAAGCAAAGGCGTGTTTAACAGGTGCCTACTGTGTGCTCGGTGCAGATTTGAATTTAAAATAACCAAGTCCCTGCTCCCAAGATGCTCCAGCCAGCTCAGGTAGAATTCGTGCAAGAGAAGTGCTGAGTGTGAGGACGTGAGTAGAAGTGCTTCCTATGGGAGGAGTGTGGTCCTTAGGTGATAGGGAGTCTTATGGCTTCATATCAAAGAAAAGATTCTCTAATTGTGGAATTAGATCGATGAGCCACTGGGGTTGATGCAGGGGGTGGGAGGGAAGGGAAGCCTCCTGACGGCTGTATTTGGCTCTGTAGTGACTGTGATCCCTGGTTCTGACCCGTTAGTTCGCTCAGACGATGCTGCTAAATCCTCTTCCAAGTTTGTCGGCCTCTCTTCCGAGTCCTTCACTGCATCCTGACCTGGGCTGCTGAGGGTGTTCTAAAGACAGACCTGCTCTTTCTTGCTCCTCGCCAGGGATACCATAAACACCCCAGTGGCTTCCCAGAACGCTAAAGCAATCGTGGGCAGTAGGAAGCTTCCCAGAAGTCAGGAAATGTGTGCACTGGGGTGCTCCTCCCTGTGAGGGCGGGAGGGGAGGTGGTGCCGAGCCTCCGTGGGCCTGTGGGGCCCTTTTCTTTATCATCAGGCTGGTCAAGTCAAGGCCATCTCTTGTTTGTTCACAGCGCGCCTGTGAGCAGGAAGGGCAATTGCTCTTCCATCCGGGAATAAGACGTTCGCCTGTGGAGCCTCCGGGCTTTGCCAGGAAGCAGGAGGAGGGGGCCTTCTTCCCTTCTGTCCTGCACTGTCTTCCTAATGCTTGAAATATGGAGCTGCTCCCGAGTTCAATGTGAGCGCCAACTGCTCATGGCTCATAAGTCTTCCTTGAAAAATATCCCTTTTGGGGCAGTAATTCATGATTTCTTCTCTGCCTTCTACTAAGCAATTAAAAGAAGGCACACATTATTCTATGACTATATATAATCAAGTGATTTTTTAAAAAGATTTATTCATAAATACAAGAACTGGGGTACAGGCCAGATGTGCGGGAGGGTGAGAGGACTCACCAGAGGCAGAGCAGGGAACAGAGCAGGCAGATGGACTGAAATGACTGCTGAGGGGAACAGCGGGCGAGACAGGAGAGGTCTGCCACACCATGTGGGTATCTCTGTGGCCGGCAGGGATTGAACCAGCACTGCAGAGGCTGTGGACAGCTTTCACAGTGCTGCGCTCAACCACCTGCGCCACCAGGGAGGCCCAATCCAGTGACTTTTAATTACTTAGTGATGTTCAAAGGGGGAAGGGATCAGTGAGAGAAATAACCTCAGATTTTCCCCTCTCTCTCTCCAGTGTTTTAAACTAATTTTTTTTTGGGGGGGTGCTCAGGCTTCAAAAGCATCCCCAGTGACTCCACACCACGTGGCCCCTGCTTGACTTCTGCCCTTGTCTCAGAGCCCTGTTTCCAGAGAGGCTTCTGCCAGTCCTACTGACACCCTGGGCCCCACACCACCCACCCTCTACCTGTAGCCTCCTCTGCAGCCCCAAATTCAGAGGACATAGCCGCTGTAGGGAAGCCTTGCACTCCCACCTAGCTTAGGTACCCTTGTCATACACTCTCACCTGACCCTTTGCATTAATTTTATAGCACTTCGTTCATTGCACAAATATTTATTGAGCACCTATGATGTGGCAGACTCTGTTGTGGGCACTTTTGACACTGTCGATGAACAGAACAGACACAGACCCCTGTCCTTCTGTGGCTTGTATTCTACGTACATTGATATTGTGGAGATGAAGTATCTTTGGCCATTAACTCATTGATGTGTCTCCCCGCTGGCCTGGGAGCTCCATGAGGACAGAGACGTGTCTGGGTTGTTGACCACAGTCATACTGCCTAGGACTGTGAATTCCTGGCACACAGGCTGAGCACAGTAGGTATTCAGCCTGTGTTCTGATGCCTACCTGTGAAAGGCAGCCTGTGATCTGCTTTCGATCACCTAAGCTTTCTGAGGCGCTGGCATTTCCTTTGGATACAGATGTCACCTTGTGGAATTAGCTCCTCAAGTCTGGACCCTGAGGGAATATGAGGGAAGAGGAGCCAGCTCAACTATGGTATCCGAGGGGCCTCCTCTGGGGATCCAACCTCTGTAGCGTACCCCACAAATCTTGCACCGTTTGTAAATCTCTCCTATTCAGCTTCTGTGCATTTTTTACATTCACAACTTCCTAAAGTCATTTTGTGTCCTATATGTACTTCCTGGGTGATTATGATCGGACCTTTTCATTTTCTCCAAGATCACCTCATTGGGTGTCAAGAGGGCCTTGTGCTTTGAGATCGGCTATGTCAACTTTACCACCTTTGTTGTTAACCCAGACCGGCTGATTCCTGCCAATTGTCTTTAGCCATTGACTGCCTGAAAACCCTCACTGGGAAAAGAGCACCACCCTTCTCCACAGGAAGCATCTGCACCATTTATCTCTTGGGGTCGTTCATTTGGCCGCTTATTCTTTGTTTCATTCATTCATAAAGGGAGGGAAGGCAGAGGGAGGGCAGGGCGAGCAGGCAAGGCTCCTGGGTCGCACAGTGTAAGGCAGAACCAGGTGAGTGGGTGTCCCAGTCCTGGCCGGGAGGGAAGGAAGAGAGAAGGAGGGGGATGTGGGAGGTTATGAATGATGCAGCCTGGAGCCCTGTGCTCTGGGATAGGATGCAGGTACAGCCCTGTCGCTACACTTTGGGGGATGGAGATTGCATTTTTATACTTAATGATCATTGAAAGCCCCCGCCCCCATCGCTGATGCGCCACTGTTTCAAGTGGTCACCTGGTGGCACATGTTCAAGATGGCGAAGCTTCTCAGCTGTGCCCAGACTCTTAAAGGACCATAATTGTCAGTTGTCTTACAAGCAATCATCTCATCACAGGGGGATCAGGAAGAGGGTTCAGGAGACAAACAACAGCAAGAACACCTGGCAAATCCAATTCAGCTGGATAATGTCTTTGAACAAGACAAAAGCTGACTGCGTTGACGCCGCTGCAGTTTGGAGACATTTGGATTGATGTCGCCGGAGGACGCATCCATGGCCACATCTGCCCTGGCAGATATCAGCTGAGCTCTGTGCATCCCCATTCTAATAGGGGAGGAGCTCATCAGCACTGGCTTCATCAGAAGTGAATTAGGGAGCCGGTGGGTTGCAAATATGGGGGTGTGGCCTGGTAATCAGTGGAGAAGCAGCTGCTGCTGATCAAGTCAGCTTTGTGTTTGGCAGCTCCCGTCCTGCATGTGACACAGCCTGAAGGAACATCATTCTCCTTCCACCCCGGTGGTTTCCATGGCCGGCAGGATGGGCAGGATCAAGTACAATTTAATGATGATGATGATGATGGAGTAGCTATTGCTTTCTGTGGCTCTGCTATTGATGGTGACCATGATCATCCATTTTCCAGATGTGATCTCTGAGTCTGCAGAACTGACCCAGCACAGCAGGGCAGTGGTGGCATCTGCATCCAAATCCAGCTGCTGGCCTCCCTCTAGCCTCCTTTCTGTGCTGCTCAGTGTTCTTGGGGATCCCACTCCACATCTCCACCCAATCCTACCACCTTCTATTTTGACCAGACTGAGTGACTCTGACTCAAAGAAGCATCATGGGCCACCCCTTGCTTTGCAGAGGACAGTGGAGCAGGGAGACGGGGTTGGCCAGAGAAGCATGTGGGTCTTGACCCTTTGCTCATTTCTGTATGTTTGTTCTCCGTGTCCTCTCTGCCCGCCGTAGATGCTCTGCCTGCCTTAGATGCTCTAAGTGCTGGGCCATCTGGGAGGGCTGCGGTACTGTCCATCTTTATGGCACCTTGCATGGCCAAGTCAAGAGGCAAGAAAGAGCACTGGCCTCTTCTGATACTTCCTTCCATGCCCTCCAGTTATTTAGTGGCACTGTGCAGTGTCTAAGGACCTAGGTGTGGGTATTGGCTCTGTCACTTATCAGCTGGGTGGCCTTGGGCAAGTCACTTAACCTCTTGTCTTGGTTTCTTCATCTGTAAAGTGCTGCCCTAGCAGCTGGCAGGGAGTGAGGCTCCCCTATGGTGCAGGTAGGAGAGAGTGTCAGCACGCAGCTGCTGCTGCCATTGCCAGGACCCACCGCTCTCATGATGGAGGGGATTTTAGGGGTTTGGGGGTTGCGGTGGGGTGCTGCATGATGATGCAGAGTTGGGTAGGGTAACACAGAAAGCTTACACGCCTGTCAGAGTTCCCTTCTTTTGACCTGGTCCCTTTAAAGCAGCTTCATTTCTTGAGTTCTCAGCCTTCCCTCTCTGTCCCCTGCTTCCTAAAGCCAGGCGCAGGTAGTCTGCAAGGAGCCGTAGCTTTGAGCTTGACAAATCCCAAACACCGGCGGCGGGCACGGGTCCAACGAGCTTACACATGCCTTTCCTCCTGGCGCCAGAGCTGAGGATGTCTTTTCTAGAAATGTCACTTTGGGAGTGGGAAGCTTGCAAATGTCAGTGGAAAGTGCATTTCCTCGCCTTGTTACTCGGGATGCACCCTGGCCCGGCAACTGTCAGGTGCAGTTGTTAGGGTCACATCTGTGACTTGCCATGACCTTTTGTTAGAATTTTATGCCATCTTGGAGTCAGCAGGTTCTGTGGTAGTAACTACTGATTAAGGTACTTTAAAAAATATTTTTTTTAATTGAGGTACAATTGACACATACCATTATTTTAGTTCAGGTGTGTAACATAATGATGTGATATTTGTGTCTGTGAAATGATCACTGCAATAAGTCTGGTTCCCATCTGTCACTATACAAAGTTAACTTTTAGGATTTACTCCTGACAACTTCCAAGTATACACTACGTGGACTCATTTATTTTATGCATGTAAGTGTGTACCTCATGACCCCCTTTATTCACCTGTTTCCCCACTCCTGCCTCCCCTCTGGAAACCCCCACTATGTTCTCTGTGAATGTGCAGAGTGACATATAGGGTGGGAGTGAAAAATTAGAAATAACCAAAATATCATTCAGCAGAGATTAATTAAATAAAGAATGGTCCATCCATACTGTGAAATTCTGTGCAGCCTTTGGAATGGCAGCAGGGAGCTGAATTTTAATGTGGCAACATGTTCATGAGACAGTGTAAATGAGAAAGATTACAAAGCAACATGCATAGAATAATTCTAGCATTGTGAAAACAGAGAGTGTCTCTGCATTTCTACAAAGCTCTAGGCAGAGACAAAATCACAAGTCCGTTTCTGGGTGATTAGAATATCAGTGATTTTTACCTTTAAAATTGTCTTTGGTATTTAGAATTTTGACTGTGAACATTTCTTACTTTTATGAATAAAACAAAAAAAATTTCAAAATTAAGAAATGTTATAGCTGGGTCTGTAGTCAAATAAAGATGGCTGAAGTTTTCAGATTCATTTTGAACTATGATTCATGTTCCAAAGCATTTTCAGGAATAAACTCCCACGCGGGTGAAGCACCCACTGCATGCCAAGTTTTTATGAATTGCATTTACTTAGAAGGCAAAAGCTCAGTGGTTAATTACCTGAGGCAATAGCACCAACCGGCTTATGCTCCTGGCTTCCGAACCCCAGTCTCCTACCTTCCCTGATATGCCCCAGTGGGGCCTGTTCATGTTGATGTGGGATTATCAGTAACGAGTTGGATTTCCTTCAATATGCTCCTTTAAGGAACCTTGAAGTGTTTAGAGGAGTTCCATTTTAAAAATTTAGAGAATTGTTATTCACATGAAAGAGATTTCATTACTATTTTAATATTTTGTTGTTGTTAATGCTGCTTGGAGAGTTTTATCTGGAAAATTCTTTTGTCTGGAATAGCTCATTTTAGATCAGGGTTGAAAATGTCACCTGTGCCCCAGAGTCTGACTTGAAATCTCTTGTTTTCTGGCTCGCACAGAGCAAAGATTTCATTCTTTTAACCCAGGGTAAGCAGAAAGCAAGCACTTTTGGACATTTGTCAGCTGTCATCTCGTAATCAGACTGTCAGACTTTGTAACTCTGGTACCAAGGAAGCAATTTGAGTTTCCCGTGTACAAAGTGTGGGGATGCCGTGAACAAGAAGGAACCCCTGAGGGGTCCTCAGCTTTCTCATCCATCTGTTCGTGGAGGCTGACTTTTCGGCGGGTTCTGCAGGGGTGCTGTCTGGCAGGATTTGGAGTGGACTCATGGACTGAAGAACTGCTTTGTGTTGAGACTCTTGCTGGCTAAGCTCAGTCCTTACTCCAGCCGTCACCCAAGCACGCACTCCTGAATATGTGTCTGCCCAGAGAAGTTTCCAGACACCCCCAGGATGGCTCCCTGCCCACTGTCCATGCACCTGGGCAGTCTCCTCATCCTCCTGCTGGATTTCATCTCGGGTTGCCTTTATATGCTCCTCCCTTACAGTGACGCACAGCGGCCTCCCCAGTTTTCACCCCCCACTCCTACTGATGTCTTTCCTGGTGTCAGCTTTTCAGTGGCTTCTCTTCAGTTCTGTCCTGCATCAAGCTCAGATTCTGTTTCTTGCCTCCAGTGTCTAATGTGCAGCCCGTCTTCTCCCTTCAGAGCAGAGTGACTTCAAGCACCTTCCAGAAAGACAAGCCTATGCTCCCTGCAGCTGGCCAGGAGCTGCCTAGGCCTCCCCTGCAGACAGCCCGCCTGCCTTCTGCAGGAGTTTCCCTGCTTCGTGTTTTAAAGGCCCCAAGAGCAGCGCTAGGCAGCAGGGGGATGGTGCTGGGCCTGGAGTCCAGCCTGAGCCCGGGACCTGCCCTTGGCAGCAAACGTGTGACTGGGTCCAAGCTCCTGACTCTGGGTCTATCTCAAAGTGAGAGGACAGAACGACCAGCAGAGGTGGGAAGACTGTGGGGACCCCCACCTCAGGTCTGTCCTTGAGAGTGGGGCTGAGGTTAATCCCCCAGGGTGCCTGCTTGGGAGACAGTCTGAGGTCAGAGCTGGGGGCTATTGACAGTCTGAGGTCAGAGCAGGCCCGGATGCTGGGAGAGTCTCAGCTTATCTGTAGCAGCACCTGAGGATGGTTCCAGGAAGCAGGACTCACTGTACTTTCAAATGAACCATGAAAGTTATTGTGGTTTCAGTGCGCTTTCTCTGTGCTGGGGTTGTACAAAAGTCCTCTGAGGCCGATGCTCTGGTGTCATTTCCCTCATACAGGTAAGGAAGCAGAGGTGTGCCGCGATGGGAGAATATGCCAGCACAGAGCCGGGGCGCTAGGCCGGGGCTGGAGCTCAGGCCTCCTGGCTTCTGCTGTGGAGGAAATATTTGCATTGGAAGCTCAGCCTGAGCTAAGGGAGGAGACCCCCGGGGAGTGGGGGGGGCACCGAAGCTGTCTTTATTTTGGCCCCTCCTGAATTTGCTGTCTGTCTGCCTGGCTCTGGAACTGCACCCTGACCCCTGTGCCCTCCCCACTAGCCTGGCCTCTACCCCTACCCCTTTCTGGTTTAGCTGTGGACTAATCCCTTTCCCCATTAGGTGAGCCAGGACAAGATTAGGCCTTTATTAAAAGGAAATTAAAGTAGGAAATGAAAGGATAAACAAATCCCAAATGAGAAAAAACAACAGCAGCAGAGCAGATGAGTTTACAGAGCTCAGTTCTCTGTCCTCACTAAAGAAGCAAGGACCTCCTTACAAATTGCTGTGGCTTCCGGTCTGTCGCACCTGCTGCCTGCGGTCTGGTTTCTCCACTGCCCTGTGGTCCAGTGAGGTCTGCCAGTGCCTGCCCCCGCCCCCTGCCCCTCTTGTCTTGCTCACATCCTACTTTTTCTTTAGACCATGTCTTAAGTGCCACTTTCCCAGGGACACTTTCCCTGAGCTCCTCACCCAGGTTCCTCCTGGCTCCTGGAAGTTCTCCTTCCCTGCACTCGTCAGTAGTTATTCCTTTCATCTCCCTGCCAGCCAGTAGCTCAGGACTGGATGTGCCTGATTCTTTGCTGCATCCCCAGGACTGTCAGTACCTGATACTGCTCTTTATCCATTCACCCACTGACTTACTCAATCATTCATTCCACAAGTGTTTCCTGAGTACCTGCTGGGTGTTTGGTACCTCGCCAGGTGCAAAGGATACAGCAGTAAACAAAGCAATGTGTCTGCTGCCCTAGCACTTGCAGAACAGTCCTTCCTTCCCTGCTGGCTAAGTGACCAGCAGTGAGGGGGAGGGTCCATTCATTCTCACTGGTGCATTTGTAACAGTGAGAAATGCCAGCAGATGGAGGGAACCTTACATAGAGGTGAGCTTCCTATCACAAGAAGCATTCAATAAGAGCTGGGACTACCTTATGCCATCAGGGAGAGCCTCCTGAAGGTCCCTGCTGCCTGCAAACTTCTCCAAGCTTCTCTGATTCTCGGAAGGACTCATGGGGTAGCTGGTCGAGTCCCGGGCAGGTCAGACAGAGAGGAAGCTGCATGGTCAGGAAAAGAGCCCAGGGCAGCCTGTGGGGTTGACATTGTGTTTGTGTTTTCCTGATGGGACCCTACAGGCTCTTCTTGAACACTCGAGCCAAAATTTTCACTTTATGTAAAATTAATTTCCATTTTAAAAACTGTACCAGGAAAGCTATTTTTTTAAGTACACATTTCTGTTAGATTATAAAAAGTGATCATTCTGGAAAACATGGGAAAACTTAAAATGCGAAGGATTTTAATTCCTCTACCCAAAGATAATCACTATAAACATTCCAATTTGTTTCCTTCTAGTCTTTTTGGATGAATATATGAAAATGCACATGAAAAATGGGAACATATCTTCTCTCTTGTTCTCATTAAATAGATTGGGAACATTTTTTTACTTCACGAAACATTGTTCCAGAGTAAAATTTTTTCTTACCATATAATGTTTCCATTTACATGTTACCTATTGATATAAAAATCACCCCAAAAGTCAGTGTCTTTAAACAACAATAATCATTATTTCTTAAAATTTCTGTGGGCCAGGAATTTGAGAGTGTCCCGATCTGGGGATTCTGGTTTGGGGTCTGGGGTTTGGTCCTGTGTTGGCTCAGGCTGTGGGCATCTGAAGGCTGGGTTGAAGCCAGAGGACCCGCTTCCAAGGCAGCTCACTCACAAAGTCTTTGCATCAGATGGCTTGAGTGTCCTCACAACATGGCGGCTGGCTTCCTCCAGGGTGTGTGGCCAAGAGAGGCGGGCAAAGGCTCTGTCCTATCTATGACCTCTCCTTGGCTGTCACACACATACTGGGCAGGATACTCTTTGCCTCACAGGTCAATCCTGTTTAGTGTGGGAGGCCAGGAAGCCAGGAGAGAGGATTTAGAACCACCAGGGGAGGCTGACTGCCCACTGTCCTGTTGCGTAACCCCCACTCATGTAACCAGTCCCCCATTGTTGGGCGTCTAGATTGTTTCCACTGTTTTGCTGTATATGAAACATACATTCCTGAAAGCCCTAGGCATCTGATGTGATGTGGTCTGCCCTTGATTTCACATAGTCCAGCCAGGGTTTCAAAGTTTTCTGCTGGGCCTCCTTAGGACTGTTCCCTGTGCACATCAGCATAGTACTTCAAGGGGTTATTGGGGTGTGGTAGGAAACAGGATTCAACTTAAGACTCTAATGGTGTGAGCAGGACTAAGAAACAAACAAAACTTGAGCATCTGGAGACTGGCAACAGAGATAAGCCCTTGTCACCTGGGCCCTGAAGGTGATGGGACACCTACTACTATTGTCATAGTGGGAGCAGGAAGCCATGCTCGAATCTCTGTCCTCTGGTCTGTCTGTCCGTCTGTCTCTCTCTCTTCTTCTGTTTCCTCCTATTGACCAATCTGAAACAGGTCACCCAGCAGCTGCCTTGGAGCTTGGTCGTGGTGCTCCCTGGGGTCATCCTTTCAGGGAGAGAAGGATCCAGATGGAGGGGAGCATAGAAGGAAGGGAAAGGGAAAATAACCCACACATTCCATCACTCAGCAGTTCTGGAACACTCATAGGGTGCAGCACAATATAGTGTAACAGAGGTAACTAATCCCAGCCATGTTGGAGATGTGGGTAACTTTATTATTATTAATAATCATAACAACAGGGTTAGCTATCATGTGTTAAGTATTTTCCATGTACAGGGGAATGTATTTCATTATAGGACATTTTACACACACTATTTCTAATCTTTATAGTCAATCTGTTAGGCATATGTTATTACGAGCCTCTTTCAGGCAAGGAAAAATGGGTTTGGAGAGGCTCAAGCTCCTGCCTGAGGTTATAAAATTAGTAGCAGAGCTAGGATTGGACTCAAATCTATTTTATTCTAAACTCTAAGTGCTTTCCCCTCAAGGTCATCTAAGTTGACCTAAGGGGGGCAGCCGAAGTGGTTTCTGCAAGAAACCTTCAGTGGCTTCTTCCATGATGCAGCAATCACTTAAAAAAATAGAAGAAATCTGCAACACACAAACTCATCTGGACAGTTGCCTGGGAGTCAGAGTATTGTGTGGTCTGGCAAATTATGAGTTTTGTGCCAGAGCATACAAAGTAGGCGAGAAGAAGGAAAAAAGATCCCTTTTGGATAGAGGAAGGCAGCCTTTAGCGCGAGGAGCTGATGTCATTGAGGTCACCTCGTGATCTTAGCCCTGCAGAGCGCAGAGGCTGCTACTGGTGGACAAGGCATGCTGGCATCCCCTTGGCCTCCTGGGTGCCCCCGAAGCACTCCATGAATTACTTGGCTTCAGAAGGAGCCACCCTCTCCCTGCTACGGATGGATGGATCAGTATGAAGGACGGGTGGAGGTAGCATTCAGCGAGGGGGGGAGAGATGCACCGAGCTGGTATTACTCTGCACTCCACGTTTGCAATAATGAAAATTGCCCATTCTGTCTTCAGCGCTGGGCATTTGGTAAAAATCCTTAGGACTTTCCCTGGCTTGTTATCTTCCTGAAAGGGGGTGTGGCCTTGATAACCTTGTGCTGGGGTGGTCTCCTAGGTGGAGGAGGGGCTGGAGCTGTTGTGAGGATGGTGGTGCAACATTTTTTTTTTTTAAGATTTATTTATTTATTTGTACAAGCACTGGGTACAGTCAGAAGCACGGGGACGGTGAGAGAATTCACCAGAGTGGAGAGCAGAACAGGCAGAAGGACCGAAGTACACTGCTGAGGGGAGCAGCGGGCGGCAGGAGAGGTCTGCGTGCCTTGTGGGACCCTCCCCGGTGGCCGGGGATCGAACAGGTGCTGCAGAGGCTGCGGGCAGCTTCGCGACCCAGCGCTCAACCGCTGGCGGTGCAACTCTTTGGTCAAGGTCTGCTAGCCTTGCCGCCAATACCTGGTGGGTCTAGGTGCCATGCTTGAGCTACCTGCCCTGCCCTGGGACCTCAGACATTTGCTGTTAATTCCACAGTTGGAAGCTGAGTCTGTGAACGGGGTCTCTGGAAGGAGCACCCGAATAGTCCGCTTCTTCGCTGTGGATGGAGACGCAGGCACGGTGTAGGGGAAGGGACAATGCTTGGGGGTGGCAGCCCCTGTGTGCACCTAGTGTCCAGGACAGAAAAGAGGGACCAGCTTGGCCTCCAAGCCTTTGCTGGCCAATGGGACAATTCTACCTGGAGTTGAATTTAAAATCACATTTGATCTAAAATATGGGAGGAACAACAGTGCTTGTTGAACCAGGGCTCTGCACACACAGGGCAGGCACTCTCAGACATCTGTGTGTATGTGCGTGTGTGTGTGTGCGTGGTGTGTGTGTTGGCAGAGGTGTTAAGAATAGACCTTGGGGGTCAGATGGCTTGGGTTTATATCCCACACCCCCTGATCGTGGGCATGTCTCATGTAATGATAGCCCTCTCCTCCCACATCACGGGTTGTTACAGGGTTAAATGATTTCATACATGTGACGAGCTTAGCACAGTGTTTATTAGTCATTATTATCATTCCTAATTTTTAGGACCATTTCCTGGACTTTTCAGGACCCCTTCCCCCATCTGGTGGCCCAGTTGCCAGTTAGTTACCTCCTGCGTCCCAAGCTACCCAAGCATAATACCATCAGATTAATTTATGAATTAATCTAAAGCTTTGCACTTATTGCTTATTTGCATTAAAAAAATGTAGGAGCTGCTCTGGCTCTGGTGAATTCTCTCACCCTCCCAGCTTCTGACTGTACCCAGTGCTTGTATAAATAAACAAACAAACAAACAAACAAACAAACAAATAAATAAATAATAAATCTTTTTAAAAAAAAAAAAAATGTAGGAGCCCTGATTCACAACTTGGCATCTTATCATGTGAAAATGATCTGTGGGTTCACCCTGAAAAAAGGCTTACTATGAGCCAAGAGTATGGCACCCTGGTTTGTTCATGTTGAATTGGAGAGTGTCGGGCACATGGAACGTAGTTAATGTTGATTGAACACCTCTGTTCAAGGCCCTGTGCAGCTGTTCATTATTAACCACTTCGACCATCTCCTCACACTGGTTTGGAGAAGAAAAACACTTTCAACAAAATATAAATAGTCCCTGCGTTATATACTTTGACTTATGGGTTTTTGACATCGTGATAGTTCCATCTTTTGTGATACGTGTTTGGCAGAAACGGCATTTGGTATTTTGAATTTTTATCTCTTCCTGGGCTAGTGATATGGGTTACTAAACTCTTACAAGGTGCGGGGCAGCTCCCAATCAGCCCTGTGATCGCTGGAGCAAATGACTGATATTCTACAGGCTGTTTTTCATTTTCTGCACAGTATTCAATAAATGACAGGAGATAGCCAACACTATTATAAAACAGGCTCTGTGTAGGATGACTTGTCCAAAGGTAGCTAATGCAGCTCTGTGAGCATCTTCAAGGCAGTGGAGGCTAAGCTGTCACATGCATAGTGTTTCAGATGCATTTCTGACTTAGTGGGCTGTAACCCCCTATGCCAAGGAAGGGGTGTATTAACTTGAAACCAGTGGGGGTGGGTATGGGAGAAGCCCAGAGCACCCCCTCCCCCAACCCTGCCTGGCCGTGGCCCTCCCTGGTCACTGCTTCTTCGTGCCCTGGGAAAACTGAACAGAGTGCCCAGCCCAAGGCCATTTCTATTTCTTTTTTTTAAGTCTTTTATTGCTCTTTGCTCCTACTTTTAAAAATCATTTCTGTGACTCCTCCCAGCCCTACCTCTTGCCAGTCTGTTTTTTCTTATGGATGAATCTTGCTTCCAGAAACTCCCCATAGGTGTTTTTTTGAGGGTACCCCACTCTCCCTTTACTTAATGAGCACCTGATACAAAATTCACATCTCTCTCCCCGTATGAGCAGAACTACTGAATCCTGACTTTAGTGATTAGGTGACATTAGACAAGGAAGGTCATTTCACGAGCCTCAGTCTCTTGGTCTACAGACTAGACATACATATACCCACTTAGCAGGGCCTCCGGGCGTGAAGGAGGCGTGACTGTCCCCAATGCAGCCAACCAGTGGCCACCAGTGTGTGTTTTTCCGGTTGCCTCTGGGGGAACAGAAAGTACATTTGGGACATTTAGAAAGTATTTACAATGGCGGCTTGCTGTTAACTCGTGCAGTGTGGTGGGGAAACAGTTAAAATCCCCAGGCCCCAGACGCAGGATGACACTTATAATCCCAGTTCCTGAAGAGCCAGCTTCCCCACCTTGAGGCCAGAATCAGAGTCCTGACTCTGCCCCAGGCTGAAATCATACTGCAAATTGATTTGATGACTCTTGGTTTCCATTCTGAGCTGTGTTCCCTTCCAGAAGCAGGTGCAAAGGGCCAGGGGCTGCTGCCCTGCTTGGCGGTGCCTTTACCCCGCTGTGCCTTCAGTCCAATGACTACCCATTCCATCTAGGGACGCATTTGCCCTTTTAGAAACAATTGTGTTTATAAAAAAAACCCCACATAATACTAACCCTGGGGGGCAGTCCAGCTGGCTGGAAGCTTCCTTTGTCATTCCCATGGGGATGTGTAGCTCCTGCGCATCCCGACCCCTAGCCCAGAACTCGGGAGACTTTGGTCCACTCTCTAAGAGCAAGGGGCGAGTGCCAGCCAAGCCCAGCACTTTGCTGAAGCTGAGTGGTGCAGGGCCACTTCTGGAAGGATGCCAGCCTTAGCCTTCCTGCAAAGAGGAGAACCCCACAGCCGCTCCTCCCTCTTTCTATTTATCTCCACTGTCATCATGCGATCACCAGCCCATCCATCTTTAAAACAGAGACAATTGTAGATAGCGTTGGCACGGTATGGACTGAAGGAAATAGATGTGCATTGGTTGGCACGGTGACCAACACATAAGGAATAGACTGTGAGCTCGCATTTCTCTGCCCTGTGCTCACATGTGTATGGTGTGTGTGTGTGAGTGTTTGTGTCTTATCCCTTCATAAAATTCTGGGAAATGCTCTGGGGCTGGTGGGGGGTGTTGGAGGAGGGCATGCATGTCCTATAATAGCTGATAGAAATGGCAGGGGGCTTTGAGGAGCCCACAGGGAAGGTCTCAGCATGCCCTGTTTTTGTGGTAGGGGGAAGCAACTTTGCAGAGCTGGGAGCAGATTTCCAGCTGCTCAGAACAAATGCCCCTGACCTTCGAGCTGCAGGCAGATATGTTTTACATCGAGGCATTTCTTTTAATTCTTTCCTGATTGATTTAAAAGATGCCAGTGAGGAGGCAGCTCTGCACCTCTGGCCACAGCAGGGTGGCGAGGGATGGATTCCTGCAGTGTTCTCACACCCCTGACAATCCTGCAAGCCTTTTTCCAGAAACCCCAGGCCAATCCTGATGTGGGAGCGGGAGGACAACTGTCTTCCTGATGTGTTTGGAGAATAGCAGCTCTCAGGAGGTTGGGGCCAGTGTGTGGGAGGCAGTGGCCTCTTCCCTGGTTTTCAGTTAGAGGTCACTAGCCAAGGTCAGGCTGTCTTGCCTCTCCCCGTTGTTCAGAGAAAATATCCCGGCATCAGCCAACAGAGAAATACTGTTTCATGATGTGGGTAAGAGATTTGGGTAAAAAGAAGAGTAGAAATGTAAAGCCTTGAACTGAAGAAGCTTGTGTGGCTTAGAAAGTTCCAGAGTGTAATGAAATCAAGAAGCATGTTAAGCCAGGGTAGGTCATTCCACATAAGTGACAGAGAACCCCATACAGTGCTTTACATAAATTCAGAGGTGTTATTTCTCCCTTCAGGAGAAATGCTAAGTTAGAGTTGTTCTTACTGGGTCAGCAGCTCAAAAAACAGCAGAACTGATGTCTCTGTGATGTTCCTGGCTTTTCCCTCTGGTTGCAAGATAGCTGTTGCCACTCCAGTCATCACATCTAAATTCCAGGCAGCAGAAAGGAGGAAGAGAAACAACATAAAAGAGGCAGTGCCTAGAGTTAGAAAGTAAAACTTTCTGGGGCCCTCCCAGGTGGTGCAAGGGGTTAAGCACCATACTATGAAGCAATCTGTAGACTCTGCAGTACAAGTTTGATCCCTGGCCTGTCAGGGAGCAACCCACATGGCGCAGCAGACCTCTCCTGTCTCGCCCGCTGCTCCCCTCAGCAGTGTGTTTCAGTCATTCTGCCTGTTCTGTTCCCCACTCTGTCTCTGGTGAGTCCTCTCACCACATGTATCTCTGGCCTGTACCCCAGCTCTTGTATGCATAAATAAATAAATCTTTAAAAAAGAAAGTAAAGCTTTCTGAATAAAACCCAGAAAATTTGTGATTGAAATACTCTGATAGAACTGTATCAGTTGGCCACCACTAGGGCACTGAGAAATTTAGTACCCACTTTCAATAAAATCAGGTTCTCTTTGGAACAGCGGAAACTAGTTATCAGGTAGGTTATGAATGCTCTTACACTCATACTTTCATACTTTTCTTGAACTTAAATCAAAATCTGGCCCTTTTAGTAATATTCACCTGATTTTCTCTCATCTCCTGTTCATCTTTCCCATGATGGAAGTGCCCCAACATTGAGATGGAATTGGTCAGCCTGGGACTGAGGTCTTGGGTCTGTCTTCACAGACTAACGATGGTGCGCTGATCCTGCCACAGAAGCTTCTGTCTCAAATGGCAGCAGTAACTGCTGAGATCCTCCTCTGTCATCTTGCGTCACTGCTTTGGGGCCCACGTAGTTATGCTGGTGGAGAACAGGGTGCACATTATGGCCCTTCATTGGCCTTTTGGAACTTGAACCCCATGACATCTTCAGCCCTGGGCTACTAGTGACTGGTGTAACTGATGCATAAGTGGCCCCTGTGGGCATTGGAATGTCACCATAGCCAGTGAGATAAAGAGAAAAAAACATACCTACCTCTTCACAGCAAGGGGGGAGCGGCTGCTGGGTTGGAAGGTGGAGACCGTGGAGGAGCAAGGAAGGCCAAGTCCTTGTTCACTGTCTTTCTGTTCAATACCGTTTATTGACCCCTTTGGACTGAGGCTAATAGAGTGGACTCAGCCCCAGTCTGTGCCTCTTGCTCACACCAGGGAATTTGCAATGTTTCTGGTATATGAAATTATTTGCCAAAAATAACATGCTGGGAAGGACCTTTAGACATTACCAAACTGAAATTTTATATTATTTATTTATTTTTAATGGAGGAGGAAAAGTAGAAAAGTATGGCTCAGGGAAGTTAAGCAAGTTACTTAAGGTCACACAGCTCATGAGTGGTGGAGCTGGTCCCTGGGTCTTGGGCTGTAAGTCATATCCACGCTAGCACACTGGTGTCTTTTTCTAGTTACATAACAGTTCCTTGTTCTAGGAAGCATCTTTAACTCCAGTTTGCAGGTCTTTCTCAACTCTGGGAGAGAAACAAAATAGAATTAACCTTCATGGTTTCACATCCTTTACCCTAAATGACCACTTGTCTGCATTTTACATTATTGTCTCGCATCTGTATTTTAAAACACCAGACACTGCATTTTGCTAATTCCCCTGGGTGAAAGGCGTGATTGATTAGATACCTAGAAGCTGCTCAGAGAGAAGAACGTGAGGTCTATCAGGAGTCTGCCTCTCACGCCACAATTTTTAGAATAAAGAATTGATCTGGGAGTCACAGCAGCACCTCTTCCCTCTGTGGCAGATGAAGAAAAACCCTCAAAATCATTGTGGACAGGAAGCGGGGGAACAGTCCCCCATGTTCTGTCTGTGAACAGCACGTGAGAAATAATGTACGTTGCATTTCACAGCTTGGAAAATGAACAATAATTGTCTCAAATGGATGCGATTTGGGAAGGAAAAGAAAATGTAAAATTTCAATGACTCATGCATTGGACTAAACAGGTAAAGGTGGTGCTGGCTGCCTGAGCAGCTTCTGCCGCCGCTTTTGCCCTCAGGCCTGGCATGGACATGGATGCAGTTTGGAGGCCCCGGGGGCCCTGGTGTAGTGTGTCAGGAACATGGCAGGGAGAACCTCGCTCAATGAACCACTGTGTCTGTCTTGGCTCCAACTGGAGCGTGGTGTCCAAGGGAGCTGGGCCCGAATAAAGACACGCTTTATTTCCCTTTCAGTTGACAGAGGGGGATTTTGAAGGTAGCAGGGGAAACAGAGTGAGCAGTGTTCAGGGACGCAGCCCACCTTCCTGAGTAGTTTTCCACTGCGACAGACCTGCCGAAACAAGCTGGCAGAGGAGCTGAGATTTTTACGAGCTTGCCGTGTGGACCGGGGCTGGCTGCTGACCTAGAGGCCCTTCTTCAGTGTCTGTAGGTCAAGGGGATGAGGCCGATGTGTGTCTGTGTGTATTTGTTTCCTGTGGCTGCTGTAACAAAGTGCCACAGGCTGAGTGGCTCACACAACAGGGATTCATTGTCTCGGTTCTGGAGGCTGGAAGTTCAAGACCGAGAGATGGGCAGGACTGGCCCCTGCTGAGGGCGGTGTGGGCAGACCCTTGCAGGTCTCGCCTCTGGCTTGCTGGTGGCTACCCTCATGTTCACCTGGCCTTCCCTCTGCATGACAGCCTGGGCCCAGGTTTCCTCCACATATGAGGACACCGGTCATATCTACTAGGACCCGCCCCAGTGACCTCGTTTTAACTTGACTACCTCTATGAAAAGTCAGTCTCTAAATACAGTCACATTTTGAGTTAGAGGGGGTCAGGACTCCAGCATGTGAATTTCAGAGGTTGTTTCAACCCACAGCAGCATGACTTACATTTCAGCTTTTATAATCCAGAGGTAGTGAAGCAGCCTTGGGGGCCCGAACTCCTTCACTTCATAGTGAATGCATGATTGACCCTCTCCCTGCCTTCTACTTCCATTCTCCTCCCTCCAGACACACTTATCAGAATCCCATAGCATCTGTGTCTATTTATACCACAATAATTAGAGCTACTGCCTACTCATTGTTCCTTCATTACCAAGAAGGTGCTGGTCCTTCGTTGTATTAATTCATGAAATCCTCATCATGGTCTTTGAGATAGGCTCAATTGTTATGGTTCTCATTGCAGAAGCAAGGAAATGTAGGCACAGGAGGTTAAGCAACTTGCCCAAGGCCACCCTGATAATAAGTGATGGAACTAAGATTGGAACCAAGGCCATCTGGTTGCAGAGGGAATAGTCTAAATCACTTCCATGTTACTTTTTTTATTCAACACGAAACCCTTGATAGCTTATGAAAAACTTGAGATATAGTCTCTCAATGTCTAGCACCAGGGGCAACACTGGAGGGGATGAGGGGGTATGGGCTCTAACTTGGGGCTCTTTGGCTCCATGATGCAACAGGTAAGAGCTCAGGCCCTGGGTTCTGCACTGAGGCACTGCTGTAGACCACCCATGTGACACTGGGCAGAGATGAGACCTCACTGTGCCTCCCTTTTCTCATCTATAAAATGGGGATGCCAATCTCTGAGGGTTGTTTAGGAAAGAGCATGCAAATGGCTGGTGTATGGTAACTGCTTAATAAATATTACCACCAGTGGTCGCTTTAGTTCACTCTTTCCCTCAGAGCCATCAACCGTCATTGTGTCCACCTCGGCCCCTGGCATCACAGTCCAGGGAACCTTGAGCCTAGATGGCTGTTTCCAGCATTCAAAACACAGCCAAGGTGCACTAAGATGTGCTGAAGGGTTTAAATACGCACCACATTGTGAAGGTTTAGTTTAAAAAATGTCAATTATCTCAGTAATAATTTTTATATTGATTGCATGTTGACGTGATCATGTTTGAGGTATGTTGTTTGAATAAAATACATCGTTAAATTACTGTCATTATTATTTTTGAATGCAACTACTAGGAAAGCTAAAAACACCATGAGTAGCTCACATTATACTGCTCTCAGACAGCAGTCATCCTGACTGTGGACCACGTCTGCTTTGTTGACTGCCGTCTCCCGGCACCTCTCTCAGCACCTTGTAGGAGGCCAGGATGCAGTTTTGATGATACAGACGCTCTGCTCTTAGCCTTGGAGAGGTCTGCTGGGTACCAAGCCAGGACAGGGGAGAGCCTCAGGTGCCCAAAGCTCAGGGAAGCCCCACAGGCTGGAGTTTGCAACTCGTCATGTCTCTGCTGCTGTCATCACCCTAGGGCTGGGCCAGCCAGCCTCCCACTCAGTGGCTGGCTCTGACGCCTGGGCCTCCACCTCTCTTGAGGTAACCTTGCTCTTCAGCCCCAGGGAAAACTGGGCTGTGGAAGTCTCTTCTATTTTCAGCATGTTCGAGAAACCAGTTTTGCACAGAGGACATGAAAGCTCACTTTATAGGCCAAAGGAGACCCATAAAAGACATCACTATGCACTGGGGCAGGAGAGAAAGGCCTGAGGAAATTTCCACCAAGTTTGAGGTCCTCTCCTGGACTGGGCGTCTCAAGTTGAGCCTTGTAAAGACAAAGTTTAATCCTCCTACCTCTGTCCCTCTTCCACACCCGCTTCTTCCCCAGAGCAAACCCCAACGTCTTGTTAGGGGTGGATAGCAACATTCCTCTTTGACCTCAGTCTGTGGAAACTGAGTCCAGCTCCCCTTGCAATTCTGACAAACCCCAAGAGTTGAGGTCACCCAGTGGAGCTTCTCAGGGGAGGAATTTTGGTCAAAGAATACGCTGCAAGGGGTCTTGGAGACTCTCGGGTACTTTCTCTTCTGTCTTGGATTCTGTGGTTCTTAGTGAGGGATCAGTAGGTGGGAGACGTGAACTCAGACAGCCATGTCCGTGGTTTAACTAACCCTCCCCGCTGTTAGCTCACATCCAAGTTCAGATGGCCCTCATCCTGCATGTCCCCATTCACCACCCTGAGGCACCAGGCCATGTCACTGATCAAGGCCTGATGTAGCTTCACCTGAGTCTTAAGTCTTTGAGCCAAGGGATAACTTCTCTGAGACTCAGTTTCCTCATCTATAAATATGGTAATAGTATCATCACCTGCCTAACTTGTCATTGGGGTTCAGTGAGATGATATGTGGACAGCAGCAGATGGTGCCCAGATGGGGGTGACATTCAGGACACATGTGTGACCCTGCACAACTGGTTTCTAAGCCTTTGCTTTTCCTTCTCACCCTGCTCTGCCTCTTGGTCACGGCCAGCTGGTGGAAGGGCTTCCTTCCCCTCACCTGGACACATGATAGCAGAGATCCTTGGGTCTCTCACACACACAGAATTTTCACCCCAATTTTTATAAGAGCCAGGGAAGTGTACTCTTTGGTGGAAAATAATGAAATTTAGATCAAGTGTCCTCTGGAAGTTGGAGATGACTAGTATTTCTTCTACCTCCAATGCTATTCAGAAACCACCTGCTCTGTTTGCTTCAGGATCAGAACAAGCAATCTTGGCAAAGAGACATCACTTTTAATTAAACATCCTGAGCCTTGTTTCTCATTTGGGATGATTCAGTGAGCGCCATATGGGTGGTAGACAAGGCAAGCAGGAAGTCATCTTTAATAGAAATATAAACTTCGATGATACAGGGATTAATGAAAGTCAAGGATTCGTGGTGTCTGGCACGTAGAAGGCACCTTGTGTGTGTGTCTGTCCCTTGTCCTTGGCGTGATAGCTGAAGCAGGTAGATTATAGAGCAAAGGGAAAGCACTTGGGGTTCAAGACCTGGGTTCAAGAGTCAGCGCTGTCGCTTATTAGCTGTGGCCCAGGGCAAGCCACTCTCCATCTCTCAATCCCTGGTTTCTCTCTTCAAAATTGAGAATCATCACAATCATTCCCCCTGCCTGCAGTGACTATGAGGATCGCATAACCAAGTGAAAGTGCTTTGTAAATAGCAAAACTCCATAGAATATTAATTCCCCAACTATTGTGGTTAATGATAATAATTGTGCCTTTTTTTCCCCCCCAAGCTGGGTAAATATTAGTCAATTCCCAGTCGTGATTCAAACTTGGTTTTTTCAAATAATACGGGTGCAGGGTCATGTCCCAATGCTTGCATCCAAATATTGATCATGTTTGCTGTCTCCAGAAAGCAACTTAGGTTTCTTTCATCCTTGATTGCCTTTTGCCTGATCTATAAGTGCTTCCCAGCTCACCCAGGTTCCAGATGGGCATCAAGACCTCTTTTGAGAAGAAAGAAAAGCTCTCTGAGAAACTGCTGATATAGAATGTTTATTTAATGTCAGAGGAGGGGCGTCTGTTTTTGTTTGCTAGGTGTAATGCAAGTAGAGTTTACTGCGCCTTGAGCTTTTAATTGGTTTACTAATATTTTTTATAGCTTCTTATTTTAATGTTTACAGGTCCCCAGATGCTGAGATTTACTGACATCCGTGAAGGGATTGATAAATGATTTAGTTGAAATAGCAAAACTGGAGGCATTGTATGAATTAGAAATTGTGCCGTGGAGCCCACTCTGGAGCCACTAATTTGTTTAATGTGATTTGCGTTGTGCAGCTGTTTCTCACTCCACTTAGAGGAAAAACAAATATCAACTGTTCCCCCAGCAAAGCAGGGGGTGCCCAAGGGATTGAGCACCTCTAGAGAGCATTTGGCAGGGCTGCAGGCTGGTCTGGGCCAGGCCGGCAGGACAGGTTCCTTGCCGGGGTCTGGATGAGCCCTTCGTCTGTTGATTCCAATGGGGATTCTCTGCGTGAATTTAGGGCATGACAGACGCCTGGTCCTCACGTGATTCCACGAGACTTCTGCAAACAGAGTCACCCTCACACATCAGCTGGGGTCCGGTCCCTCTAGATTTTCTTCCGTCTCCCCATTTTCCATGAATCTGTGAGTTACTAAGGCTGATTTCAGTGGATTTGTTTTGCTATTACTTTTTCTTCTCTGGCACAGAGATGTCTTGCAATTTCTAAAATCCCTTTTTTTCCCCCAATATGAAAGAGGTAATTGTTTGTTACAGAAAATAAAGTGCATGTAAGTGCACTCGTCGTATAGCTGAGATTCACCCCAGGCTGTCACCCCCATAGCCTGTGCTGTAACTTCTCTATGCAAGTCATTTAAATAAATGAACTAGAAGTTACCAGCGAAACCATCATCTGGAGATAATCACGGTTAACAGGTTTTTTTTTTATATTTTATTTTATATAATTCTTACATCATTTTTCATCTTTGCACAATGTATGCATTTTCTTTCTTTCTTTTTTTTTTAAATATTTATTTATTTATACAAGCACTTGGTACAGTCAGAAGCGCGGGAGGGTGAGAGAATTCACCAGAGCCAGAGCAGGAAACAGAACAGGCAGACCAATGAAATACACTGCTGAGGGGAGCAGCGGGCGCTACGGGAGAGGTCTGCCCATCATGTGGGACCATCGCCAGCGGCCGGGGATTGAACCAGCGCTGCAGAGGCTGTAGGCAGCTTCACAGCCCAGCGCTCAACCGCTGCGCCACCAGGGGAGGTCCCACTGTATGCATTTTCATTATGGTTGTATTCCCCATACAATTGCACACCCCCCTTATTTTAACTCTAGTCCTTCCTCTCCCCGCCCCTCCCTTACCCCCACCCCATAGTGTGTCTCTGGTTTATAGTTGCTTGCTGATTTTGATTTTTACTTTGTATTGATTAGTCTTTTTCCTGGTCCCTTATTTAAGTTTTCTGGATTCCTGCTATGAGTGAGACCATCCGGTATTTTTCTTTTTCTTTCTGACTTATTTCACTGAGCATGATCCCTTCCAGCTCCATCATGGTTAACAGTTTTATTAAATATCCTTCCAGACTTTTTTTCTCTGGCATACATCTTTATATTTTTTAAAAAAGGACTCAGGTCACCTCTACTGCTTAGTAAACTGTTTTATTCACTTGTCATTTCTTAGGCAGTTTTTTTCTTAATAATCCACTGCCTTGTTTAGACTGGTGCTCGGAGGGGCTCGGGCAGACTGACCCTAATAGACAAGTACCTCGATGGGAGTGTTTGCAAGTGCACCATGCCCTTGCAGAGAGGTGAGACTGGCTGCAGCTGTGCATTTCTGTTTGGGTTTCTTCAATGTCATTTCAAGGACAGTGATATGGTATGGAAGCTACTCCCCCTCTCTGTAGCCCATTTAAGGTACATTCTTAACAAAGTCCTAAGGCTGACTTTGTTACTCTTGTTTCCTCACTTTCTTCTTTATATCTGTCTATGCATGCATCCATCCATTCAAATGTCCTTCTTCCTCCCTCCCTCCCTTCCAAATATCCATCTATACCTCTTCTATCTTTGCATCCATCCATCCATCCATCCATCCATCCATCCATCCATCCACCCACCCTTCCATTCACCCACCCATCCATCTATACATCCATCTGTCCTTCTGTCCATCCATTTGAGCAACTAGGCTGTGCCAGGCATTGTGTGGGGTGACAAGGATTCAGATACCTGACTAAGGCTCCCATCTGCTAGGGGTTACCGGTCTCCATCCAGAACTTCTGTCTGCCCTGGACACGAGATGGTATCCTCCACGTTATTTTTCCACCATGAAAACAATCACTTCAGCCAGCTACCTGGCAAATAACCGGTGCGGCTGGTCATTCCTCTTTATAACAGAGGCATTTTGAGGGTAGAAACTCTGTATTACCCCCCTTCTCTCCTGCCCTGCATGCCAATCCCTGCACCTACAGCCAATGCTCAGTGAAACTCAGGGTGAACTGAATCTTAGAGCTAGGGTGAAATGGCAAGCAACATTTTTAAAAAACCTTTTCTCAGTACATCTGTGATGTATCTCAGAGTTCACAGAAGAATGAGATTGGTGACAAAAACTTCTTGGATGGTTTTAGGTTTTACTTTTTTCCATGTGGTCCTCTCAGGCCTTTGAGAGACGGCAAGGCTCGTCTATTCAGGCTCAAACCACATTTCCCCACCCTGGTGGCTTGTTCTGGAGAAGCCAGGCTCTGTGCAAAAAGTTAAGATTTATTTTTGCCTGTAAAATGTAACATGGCCCAGCAACAGGGTACAGCAGGAGGAAGTGCTCTCTGGACCTGCAGCATGTTCCTGTAAAATGTTACAAGTGTGAACTCCCTCCCCCCTCAGACAGGGCAGGCTGCGTTTTTTCCAGGGAAGTGGGGTTGTTTCTTTTTATGGTGCCATTTCAGCTTCCTAAGACTGCCATAGATTTATAAGGAAATAATCCCTCCATGGGCCTTAGTGACATCCTCAAGTTTACATGTGCCACTTACGAAATTGCTAGAACCCTCATGGAAACAGTTCCTTGTCACCAACTTAGGCCCATTTATTACATTTATGGAACTACAGTGTAGTGTGTTTTTTTTTTAAGATACCAAAATATTTTTAATAACCCCCATCCTGAGGCAAACCTCAGAGGTTAATTATAACAACGAATGTGGCCTGCTCTCTCGTTACTCAGAAAGAAGCAGACCGTGGCTCCTGGCTCTACCTGAATGCCCGAGACACCTCGCCCTAGTGTGGTGGGGGGGGCTCCCTCCCAGAGCCCCGACATCATCATCTCCTCTCTGCCCATACCTCTGCATAGCTTCTCGGGTCTTGCAACCGCAGCCGATGGGTGCATCTGTCTGCCCCAGTTATTGTGAGCTGTGAGGCCTGGGTTAAGTTACTGTCCTACTCAGGATTGGGGGAAAATGGAGTTGAGGGGGATGTAAAGGGCAACATAGGAAAAAAAAGAATAACCACTTACCATCATTAAAAAATTTTCGTATTCTAGAAAGTCTCCCTGCAGACTGTGCTCTCTGCAGGGGTGCTTGGGATAGATGTTATCAGTGCAGGCTCTGGGGGTGGCAGCCTGCGGTGAATCTAGCATGTGGCTTTGGCAAGGTATGTGACCTTTGTGTGCTAACTGCTCTCCTCTGTAGACCTGGGATAATAGAGATAACTACCAGGGATAGTAAGAGTTACTAGGGTTAAGGGATAAGAATAGTAATGAGGGCCTCCCTGGTGGCCTATGGGTTAAGTCTCAGCACTAGCACTGCGAAGGTCCACCATGACGGCCTCAGTTTGATTCCCGGCCAGGGAAATAACTCTCATGGCGCAGCAGGCCTCTCCTTACTTGCCCGCTGCTCCCCTCAGCTGTGTATTTCAGTAGATCCACCTGTCCTGCTCCCTGCTCTGTCTCTGGTGGATCCTCTCACCCCCACCCCGCCATACCTCTGGCTTGACCCCAGCTCTTCTACGCAAATATAAATTCTTTTCAAAAAACAGTAATAGGCACGTATGTTGAACAAGTATATGTAGTAGTAATATTCCTAATTTTAAACTTTTTTCTGCCTGCAGAAAACTCTTCACGTAAATTTGAATCAAAAATGTGTAATTTTCTCTGGATACACAGCAAACACCTATTTTATGTCTTCCTCTCTCCCTCCCGCCTTCCTTTCTTCTTCCTTCCTTTTAACATATTTAGGCCAACGTGTGTAGGAATTGACACTGGATACCTTAAATAGCTTCCAATTGCATGTCCTGTTTGTAGGAGACGAAAGTATGTTTAAAATTTTGAAACGATGGCAAATTTTCTCCCTGAAAAACACTTTTGAACTGTTTCCCTCAAACTTCTCAAGAATAATTCAACTTTGAAGAAGCAAGAAATTTTATAAAGGAAATTTGGGGGCTTTTTTTTTTCCCCCTCCAAAATGCCTTATAGGAGTGCAGAGGTGATTGTGCAATAGGAGCAGACCTTGGCACGCCCACCCCCACCCTTGAATCCTCCCTTCTCAAAGCAAGATTTTATTAAGATAAGACTATGCAATTTCCTTCTGTTGTTTTGGGACACTGCATTTTTATAACTCATTTGCATCTGTCTGCATTTGGATTCTGGAGGGTGTGATTATGGACAAATAAAATGGGATGAAATAATACAGGCGCCCTGCTACATTGGTATTCAAATTCGGTTTTCAAGGCTCCACATGCCTGAAATACGGATTTTGCTCTGGAATACAATAGATGGCCAACAAATGTTTCTTGATTAAACAAAGAAGGAAAGACAGGAAAGGGAGGAGGGAAGGGAACAGAGTGTGGAGCAGAGTGAGCTGGGAGCCCAGTGGGGTACAGTAGGTTGGGGTTCAGGACCCTCTAGAGGCAGGTGGATGCCACATGTCTGGTTCTTGGCCACTCCCTGTGGGGTCTGGGGAGCCAGGCAGACCCTCTGTGGCCCCATCCCAGGCTCCAGAACCCAGGGAAGGGTGGCGGCGAGGGCTTGCTTTCTTGGTCATATTCCTTCCGCCAGTACCACATAGTGTCTTAAAAAGGCTTGTCGAGTGAATCATTCTTTTGACCTGACAGTTTCTGAATGATCGGAGCTGTTTTCATTTACAGAACTGTTAAATGATGTGATTAAATTTTGAGAGGTATGTGGCCTTGAGTCCACATCAATCATTCAGTTCAGTGAATTTGGTCCAGTGGAGTCTCTGACCATGACAGTTATTTGGTCCAAACTGCTGATGGCAACATGAAGGTTCTCCTAAGTGCTCTTGTAAGAGGTTGATAGGGTTGCCGTGGAGACCTGCGGGCATCCCTTCCCCTGGCCCCCACCATTTTGTGATAAGATGCAGCCTCATCCCCGTGATGCTCTCTTACTTGGGTCCTCCAGCTGGCAGATTGCACCCCAAGCCTGGGTCTCCCACGGAGTTTGCTAGCACACTGGTCTGGCTAGAGACAAGCCAAGCAGCAGTAACACACATGTTCTTGACACCTCTGGCCCTTGGAGTTTCATACAAGCCCTTCCATTACATTCTCAGAGTCAGAATTTTGCCCTTCATTGGCGAGCAGTGCATGGAGGGAGGGCAACTGTGTTTCCATCCAGGCTGGAGAAGAGTGTACATCCTAGCTCTGCTTTCTGCTCATGACCTAGGGCCCCAAGATGCTCCTGCGCCTGTTTCCTTAGCTGTGAAGTAGGGACAGTAGTAGTCCTGCTTTAAAAGGTGATGAGCTTGAATGAGGCTTAGGCTCAGGTGACAACTGGTTGTTAGGGTAGCCATAGCCAGCGCATGCAGCTCACCTGGAAGGTTTTACAAACACTGAAAACACTCAGACTTAATGAATCAAAATCGCTGGAGGTAGGGAACCCGGAGTCAGAAAATCAGGGAACCCCCAGAAAATCCCCAGGGATAATTTGCATGCTCAGCCAGCGTTGAAATGACTGACTCTAAAGGAAGTGGATTCGTGCAGTGGTCTTCTCTCTGGAGGGGCAGTGTAGACAGTAGGGCCAACCCATAGAAGCAGGAGGCAGCGCCCCAGCACCCCGGCAGCCTGCGACCTGGAGCCCGTGGCTGAACTTCTCTGGAAGTCAGTTTACTCAACAAGAAAATGAGAACAGTATCAGCCCCTCTCGTAAGGTCATAAAGGAGTGAGTGAGCCCACACGTTAGTCTTGTCAAACGCCTGGCAGAATCAGTCCCCATAAGTGGGAAGCGCTTATTCGCATTCTCACACTTAATCTGTAACAGCACTAGGTGGTAGGTGCTGAGTTCATGAGAGCTGCGTGGAGATGAGGCCATGGAGCTTTTTTGTAGCTTCTCTAAGGTCACAGGTGACACCAGCTGCCCAAGACCCCAGGCCCGCACCATGACATGGTGCAGAAGGTGCCAGAGTGAGCTGTGGGCTGAGCTAGTGGACTCTGCCTCACTAAATGGGCTGTGATTGCCTGTTCCGAGAGCTGCAGCTGACCACACAGTGGGCACTGGATCCCTTCCCTGAATGATGTGTATCTGATCGGGGGCTGGGGATCAGCTGTGGGGGCAGGAAAGCAAAGGGCATTCCAGGTCCTTCCAACTGTCTTGCCAGTGAACATGTATTGTCCCCCTAGGGTGGACAGCACCAATTCATCCCAGTCTGATGGCAGCAGCCCCCAGAGATGCACAGGTCAGGAAGTAGGAGGGAGAAGCTCACCCCAGACCTTGCTTTTCAGAGGGAATTGCATTCTGGAGAGGAGCTGTTCTCTTGGAATCAGTGCAGTTGTTTTCCTATAAGAACACAGACATACTCCTGGCAACTGTGGGTTCCAGAAATGAAGGTGTCCTCCGGCAGCCATTGCAGCTCTGATATGCTCTCTCCCCATTTCTATGGCAAGGAAAACTGCCCCCAGGAACGCAGGAAGCCCCTAGCCCCAGCATGCCTTCGATGCACGCTCCTGGGCCGCACAATTGCCAGCTCTGTCTCCTGCCAGCCAGCTGGGCTGAATGTTCGTGGGTACCCTGAGCTTTTTCCCTCACCCCTCCCCACCCCCCTTCTCCTGCCCCACTAGCTCCACACCCTCCTGAATGTTCCATTCTAAACAGCCACAATCAGGAGCCTGTTTCTGTGCTGGGAAAAAGAGCTGCATGAAGGCTTTTAAACTTGCTGGGTAATTTAAAGTATTTATCGCTATTTGGAGAGCTTTGCTTGTTTTGAATCCATTCCCCTTCAGCTCTCAGAAATGGTGCAAATGACTATTTTTTTTTTTTGCTCTGCAAAGGATGCTTCTGGGTCCTTCCGCTGCCCCTGAGTCTGGATTCTGAATGCAGCCTCCAGACCTGGGTGCATGAGCTGAGGTTTTGTTCATTCTTCATTCAGTTCTCCCTGTACACATTAACTGGGCGCCTCCCTGCTCCAGGCCAGACTCGCCTTTGCAGACATGCCCCCTGCCCCCCTAGGTTTCCAACACAAGCAGCCTCAAGCTGGAGGTCAGAGGGTGTGGGCTTTAGACCCACCACCCCCCTCCCCTGGCCCTGAAATCAATACATGCTCTGCCAATTAGCTGCAAGATTCCTGGCACAGCCCTCAGCTTCTCCAGAATTTTCTTTATCTGTCAAGTGGAGGTGATCGCAGCTCCTACCTTGGGGCTCTAGAGTTCTTCCTACCTGGGTTCAAACCCCAGCACTGTGATTTTAGCTTTTCTGCTTTATCAGTTAACTCAGAATAACCGGGAACCCCCAAATGGTAGTGAGAGCACTGAATTAATGTATCGAAAGTCCTCAGGCTTGGCATAGAGAAAGCGTTCAATGCGACCGGTGTTAGCAAAGACAGAGGTTGTGTGCGCACGTATCTGCCCTTGGCAAGAGGCACATGGTAAATCTAAGTTACTCCTCCCTCGCTGCTTTCCTAAGGCCCGAACAAGCCAACAGCTGGACAGCAACAGAAGCTGCCAAGAAGTGGGAAGCATCTTACTCTCCCCTCTGCTTGCTGTAGGTCTCAATGACCACATAGGGAGAGGACGGAGGAGGAGGGTCCCCTATCCATATGCAGTCCAGCCGGAGCAGCCCACGAGGCCCTGGGTGACCTTGCTGCCTTCCCTCGTCCTTGCCATGCCGGGGAGACCCTCCCGAGGGCCCGCAGCAGAGGCAGTCCTTTAGCCAGGGGGTGTCCCCATGCTCATATCTGACCCTTGGCGGTGGGGTCGTTTCCCCACTTTACCATTCTAGTCCTTCCATGAGCTGCTTTCATCTCTCCCGTGTTGCAACTCAGCTTCCTTCACGAAAACACACACACACACACGCACACACACGCACACACACACACACCACCCCCATTTCAGTGACTTCCATTTCCCATATGTGGATTACTCAAAGCACAAAACTGGTTTTCTTGACCTGCCTTCTGAGGGCGATGGGCTAATGGAAGGTGCGAGGACCACATATGGAGTTAATCAGCAGCAGACGGGAAGGGTTGCCCTAACAACAGTAGCAGACGGTCAGTTTTCTCTCTTGTCCTTAACACAGGGTGGAGCAGATTCTCTCTCTGCTTTAGCTCCTATCTTCTCACCTGGTCTGCACCCCCTCCTTCAAGCAGCCTTCCATGATCTCCAGCCTGTGATGTTCAATAATGCCAAGAGGCATCCCTTTTCTTTTCTCTTCCCCCAACCCTTTTTCCATATTACATAAATGGAGGAGAGTCTCAACAATCCCATGGACACCCTGAGCTCCCTGTGTTCTTACAGGTGGGTGGCCCTGGAGGGGACACAGAGGCTAGCAGACTGGGCAGTGACTGTGACTTCCTCTCCATAGCTGAGGTCATGGCTAGAGTTTCTTCTGATCTGCCAGTGACCATGTGGCAGTAGTTAGAAAATAATTAGACCAGGAGGAATCGGGCAAAGTTTTCCATTATGACTTTGGTTTTGATCTGAGTTAGGTAGCCTGGGTTTTTGACCCATGAGTGTGACAATGCTCAAGCCGCAAGCAGGAGGTTGTTTCTGGAAGCGTAGTGAGTGAGGGGCTTTCCTGGTGCTTGGCGGGCTCCCGAGGTCCATCTGGTCCCTACAGTGGACAACACATGACAGGAGAAGGGGGCCGCAGTGTGGTCTCCAAAGTTGGGAACCCCAAAGTAAGAACTTGTGTGAGTGGCATGCAAGACTCTGAGTGGGGTCCCAGCTGTCTTATGGCTGGTGTCCTTGTAGAGAGGGGGCGGGAAGGAGCAGATATCTCCAGAAACGGACAGTAAGGAGACTGTGGCTGTCTGCTTCCTGCTAGATTCTGCTGAAATACTGCTATGAGTGAAAATTTTGAAAGGAAAACCCCTGTACAAGATAAACTGTGACTTGAGTCTGTTGATTCCTGAACAAGAGTTGCTTAGCCTGGCTGCCTGCCTGCCTGCCCTCCTTCAGGTGTAGAACATTCGAGAGTGATGACTTGAGTTACTAGTCTGCCACTCCCACCTCCAAAGAGACCTTGGAAGGAACTCCTTGCCCCCCAGCAGAGTGAGATTACTCCTGGTGATGGGCAGCTGCGCACGTAATAAGGCGCTGCTCGGGGGCTCTCCAGGCCGGATAACCGCCCCATTCTGTTGACTTGGGGTCTTCTCCTGGGACTTCCACCCAGTGAACGGTCCCCTCCCACCCATGGTTTCCCCTGGCACCTTTCTGGTGCCTGGACCCTGCTGCACCCAGACATCAAGGCCTAAGGATGGGCCTGAACTCCTGATGGGGAGCCATGTCTCCCCATTACTTTCCCGAAGCTGCTGAAACCAAAGACCACATTGCAGATGACTGAAAACCACAGAAATGAGTTGGCTCACAGTTCTGAGGGCTCCAGGGAAAAGTTGCTCTTTTCCTTACCCACTGCTGGCGCCCTCCACCCAGGCCTGGGGCTCTGCTCCGTCTTCCTGTGGCTGTGTCTTTCCCGTGTCTTCTCTCTCTTAGAAAGACACCTGTCATTGGACTTAGGGCCCACCCTGGCAATCCAGGACAGTCTCCTCACCTCAACACCTGTCATCACCCGTGCCAAGGCCTTTTTTCCACAGACCGTATCATTCACAGGTTCCAGGATTACAGGCCAGGGGTGGGTAGCACCCCCAAGCCTTTGCACCCATAAATGGAAAGTTTTGTTATATGGATTAGCACTGATGGGGACGTTTTCTCTGCTGAGCCTAAAGCATTTCCTCGAGAATAAACACCTGGTGACATCTCTTTCCAGCTGTCTTACCTGGACAAGTGACTTGACCTCATTGGGCCGGAGTTTCTTCTTGTAAGGATGGAATATGTTCCTATGAGCTCAGTGCTTGCATGCCAAACAGGCACGTTCTGTCTATTAGCCACTTTCCCAGACCACTCCTCTAATTCAGCTGATTCTTCTACTGGGCTGGCCCTTTCTGGGTCCACTTCTTGCTATAGTCAAAATAACTTGCAATCTGTGGCTGTGTGACCTTGGACCAGTTCCTTATCCTCTCTGAGACTGGTGGAACTTCCCCCAGAGAGGCTGCTAAGAGATTCAGCGTGGCCAGCCACGTGACACTGGTTACATCAGCCGACGTTGGCTGCACAGTGAGAACCACCGTGTGTGCCACTGGCAGCTGCTCCCGGCAACTCTTTCCTGCCTGGGTCTTGGCAGCTGCTTGGCTTCCGGCTGTCACTCTCCCCTGCCTTTAGTGAGGGCTTATCATTCGTTTTAGTGCATTTCCTCCTCTGAGCCCCATTTTTCTTCAGTTTGCAGGTATAGACCGAGCATTCCGGACTGCTGTCCCTTGGACGTCTTGGGGGCATGTTTGGGGAGGAAGTTTGCCAATATCTAGTGAAACCATAACTGTTCTGTTATAGGTTTCCAGGTAGATTCTAGCTGCTGTGCTTAACCGTTCATTGCAGTGCTGTGTCCTTTCTCTTAATGGTCTGTCACTGTGGGCAGCAGTAACCAGATCATAGAGCCTGTTGTAGCTAATATTTCTGCAACAACAGCCACCCTCCCACAACACTGTCAGGCACTTCCCTACCCACTTAACGTTTCCTTCACATGCTGTTGCAATATGCATTTTACAGACAAGGAAACAAACACAGCCCGATGGGTTTCCGTGATTTTTTAACCCAGTATCACTCAGTTTGTAGGTGTAGGCCTGGGTTCACAGCTGGGCTCTGAGCTACCACCTAGGACTGTGCCTTCCTAAATGTCTACAACAGTATTTGAGAGTTCCATAAATATCCTAGAGCTAATTGAATGTTGATGGATCTTCCGGTTAACTGAGGAACCTCAATCTTTGTTTTGCAGACTAGAACACTTTCTTTGCCTTCTGGCTTGAGATTTGTGCAATTTTTTTTTTGTTTTTCTGAGTGCTTTTCCCCTTTCGCATATAACACCTTAGTTTTCTCATTTGTGATGGTATCAAAAGAGGGTCTTTCAAAACAGATACTGTGTGACCTGGGCCAGGCGCATACCCTGTCTGAGCTTTACTTCTCTGCAGTTAATAACATTTTTAAAATGTGTTAATGGACAGAAAGTGCCATGCACAAAACCGACCTCCAGTCATGGTGATTTGAAAAGAAAAATATAAAATACTTTGAGCTTTTTCTGAAGAACAGCACTACAAAGCTCTTGAGATACATTTTTAACTCGATTTGGCTTGTTAAGATAATCTCTTGCAGTGACATGCGTCTGTAATGGAGATCACGCTAATCCGTTATTCATGTTGAAATATTCTGACCAAATGAAAATTTTATAAAGAAACGCCATTACAGTTGAACCAGAAATGGATGATCATGATCATCACTGTTTGTGAAACGGCATGATTTACACTGAAATGGTAGCCATTCATTAAGCAACGATAATCAACACTAATGACTTCAGCTTCTCCTGTGCTCCCTTCTCAGAGGGAGCCTGCAAACTCGGTGCTTCCTCTGCAACAATGAAGAATGGTACTGAATTGTCTCATTCCTGGCCTCGCCCTTTTCCACCTGAGTCATAAGATTTTCCAATCTTTGTTTTTCTTCTCTATTTTCCTCTTAGCTATGAACATCAGTGGGATGCATTCCTATACTATCTTCAGGATCCAAGGAGTTAGCAGGGATCAAGAACAACAGTAGTCGTCATATTATAAATAACAATAGTAATACTAACCCTAACAGCTGGGTGCTGACTCAGATGCTGTGTTAGGACTTTCCTGGCCCTACCGGTTGAAGAACCACCAGCTCTGAAGTCAGATTCCTGGTCCCAAATCAGGTGCTGGAGCAAGTTACTCCTCTGTGCCTCAGTTTCCTCTCCTGGAGAATGGAATTTATAGCACTGCCCTTCTTATAGGGATGTTTTGATGTTGAAATGATTGTGTACCTGCTAAGTGCATAGTAAGTGATCTGGAGGCTGTGAGCATTCTGTCCTGTAATTATTGTCAGTTCCTTGAAGAACTTTCTGGTGGAGGTGTGCTCCCTTTTTGTGCATGAAGAAACGCAGGTTCAGAGGGGGCTGTGGGTCAGTTCAAGGTCACATAGGCATTGGTGGGACTGTGGGGCTCACTCCTGCACCTTTGCACATCAGTCTTTCCGGATGCTCTCCCCAGGCAATGATCTGCTTTTTGAAAGATCAGCCTTTTGTATCAGTTTGATATTTGAACCATTATTTCATTTGCACAACTGGAGAGACTGACCTTCAGTTTGTGAGCAGCGTGTTTCTTTTCTATTGCTGCCATAAATCACTACATTGGGGGAACTTAACACAAATACACAAATGTATTATTTTGCCCCTGAAGGTTGCAAGTCTGAATTGGGTTAAAAACAAAGTTTCAGGGCAGAGTTTCTTCTGGAAGCTCTAGGGAGAATCTGTCCCTTGCCTCTGCAGCTCCTGGTGACCCCCTGCTTTCCATGGCTCATGGCCACATCACTCCCTTCCTGGCTTTCATCATCACCCCCTGATCTGACCTTCTCGCCTGCCTCTTATAAGGACGTTGATGATTATCACCTGAGTAATCCAGATAACCTCCCCTTCTCAAAATCCTTAACCTCAGCACATCTGCAAAGTCCCCTTTTGCCATGGAAGTCACATGCGCAGAGGCTCCAGGGATGGGGATTCACCCTCACCCTTGAGAGAGCTGCCATTCTGCCCAGCACAGAGGGGGGTCTCCTCTGACCCCTTTCTTGGTGCTGGCTTGGGGCAAGGCAGGTCTCCTCCCCATCTCTCAGCCTCTCCCTTGCTAACCTGTGAACCTAAGCCCGTCATTTCATTTCTTTGTGGCCTCACTGCCTCCTACCCTGTTTCCTTCTTTCCTCATTTGAAAAGTAGGGGCTTCTTCAGTGCCAGTTTTGCAGAACTGTTGAAAGCACCAACGAAGTCACACGTGTAAGGCACCTGGTCCTCATTGGCTTTCAAAAATGGGGACCATTTTTCTCATGAGGTGGACTTCTAAATTATTTTTAATGCTCCCGTAACAACAAACAGAGCCCAGTGTCTTGGTAAAAATGAACAACGGTCTTAGCAATGCAGGTCGAGGGGTCCCTAATAAAGGCTTACAAAAAGCAGGGAAAAAGAAAAGAAAACCAAGCCTGATTCCAACTCACCAGAACTGGGCTAGGCTGGGAACAAGAGGGTCATTCAGCTGACCAGATGATACGTGTGAACTACAAGGGGCAGGGGAGCGGAGATTAGCTTGTCAAACAGTGTTTTATTGTGAAGGCTGCAGATCAAGGCGGGCTTTTGTAACCACGTTTATATTAAAAGAGGCACAAGATATTTTATGACCCTGATCCAGGCCTGGAGCCTAAATAGCAGCCCTGTTTGATCAGCATTTCATAGGTCATATGATGTTTCCAGGAGGAATTGGACATAAATCTTTCCAGGTGTCCATTTGGAAGTGGGAAACACCGGTGGGAATTTGTGGGGAGCAGAATGGAGCAACAGAGGGAGGGAAGTCCTGTCTATTTGAGTGGTCATAGCATACCCATGGCCTGCCTGGGTACCCCAGGCCCAAGATGGGCAGCTGGAGATTGGGTGGTAAAGGGAGAGTGGACTCCTTGCTCCCCGAGGGGCCTGCTTCATCCTGAGGCTTGTCACCCTGCTCCCTGTCCCTTCTTCCTCAGACGTGCCAGGCTTGTTCCCACATGGCTCGTTGGCATCTGCTTCCCACCCCCCCCACCCCCTCCCCCCAGAATGTGCTTCCTGTAGGTCTTTATACAGTTGGCTTCCTCTTGTCAAGTCTCAGATGAAGTATCGCCTCCTACTGGAGCTCCTCCCAACCTCGCATCTCCTGGGACATTGGCCGCTTCTGTCGTCATCACAGCCTGTATCCTTCTCAGAGATGTTCTTGCTCCTTCATTTGTCTGTAGCCATCTCCCCACCTCGGGGTGTCTTATATACTGCCCTTGGTTCTTATTTCCTGCCCTCCCCCAAGAGCGAGGTTATTGCCTAGCACATAGAGGGCGTTTGGGAGAGTATCGATCACATAGCATTTGTTTTGCACCACAGCCCATTCTAAGGATCTTACATGCATCTGTTCATTTAATTCCTCTCAAGGAATCTATTTTACAGATGAGAAAACCTGGGCATAGTTTGATAAATGGAAAAAAAAAGTGAGTAGACTAGGGGCCATATTTGAGGTTGTGCATTATTTTAGCAGCTGTATCAGTCACTGGTTGCTACCATAATGCGGCCTAACAAGCACCCTGTTTCTTCATGCTAGTTGTCAAGCGTGTCGATGACTGGAAAGAACAAGTGTTTGAATTTTTCCGCTGGGTGGGAAATATAAGCTGTATTTTATATTTTCCAAAAGTTGCCACGAACATTAATTGAGCCTCTACCCTGCGTCAGGCGCCCGGCCACCTTTTCATTGCACCTTCATTTGTTTATTTTATCTTTATTTATATTTTGCCAGGATTCGTGTTCTTAGATAGTGAGGCAGGCCTGCCAAGTGCAGCAGTGGCCCCGTTTCATTCTGTTTGGGAGAGACTGAGGTTCACAGACTCGGTTCTGGTTTTGCTTCTCCTGAGAGTCTCAGATAAAGGCTCTGCGCATAGCTGAGTGGCCTGGGTGCTCCATACATGTGGCCTGAGTGGATGGAGCAGGAAGGGCCACTGGCCTAGTGCTGGGAGGGTGGACAGAGCCATCTCCATGAGCAAACTGAGGCAGTGCTGCGCTTCAGTAAGGTCACCCGGCTAGTGACTCTAGTCCGTTGCAGCTGCAGGGGAAACCCAGGACCCCAGATGTTTTCTCCACCGTTGAGAGCTCCCCACACATGCTTGTTTGTGAGACCCCAAGAGGTTGTCCACCCAGGACCAGGGCCTACTGGCCCTGAGCGCCGTCAGTGGCCCTGAGCGCCATCACAGGCCACAGCCTGGGCCAAATACTCTCCTTGACAGGAGCGCCCAGGCCTGTCTTCTGTTTTGGCCTCCGCCCCGAGCCCAGATCAGAGAGGAGGGGTTGGGAATGAGGAGAGCACACACAACAAAGTCGTGGAAGGTGAAGCCAGGCTTGCAAGGTTGTTGCTGAGTGGAATTTAGAACTTCGCTGGAGTGTGGCCACTGGGCCCCCTGCTACCCAGCCTGTTCTCAGCGCAGGTGGGCACCTTTCTTTCTCTGGGAAACAGCATGTGGATTTGGAAACAGCACATGTGTCATGCAAGCACAGGGCAAAGGTGGCCCAGAACCCCACCCCATGGGAAGTCTGCTTTAACTTCCAGAAGTGCTGCCAGAGCCACTGTGGGTTGTCACGGGGCAGCCATGACGGAGGGAGGAGGCCTCGCCTACGCCCCCTCCATTGTGGTACAGGAGATCTACTAGCAGGGGCCCGCTCAGGTGATTATGGAGGCTGACAACTCCCAAGAGCTGCAGTCAGCAAGCTGGAGGCCCAGGGGGCCATGTCTCAAAGTGTGTGAAGGCAGAAAAGACGGATGTTGCAGGCAGACAGAAGCAGCTCGCTCTCTTATTGGAAGGGAGGGTCAGCCTTTCTGTTCAATTCAGTCCTCCACCTGATAGTATGAGGCCCACCCACATCGAGCGCTGCATCTCAGGTATGTAAGGAGGGCTCTCCTCAGAATGCTGGTTCAAATGGTCATCCAGAAATACCATCACAGACACACACAAAAGTTTCCAATGTCTGGGTACCTCCTGGACAGGTCAAGTTGAGACATAAAAATAGTCTTCACAGTAGCCCGCGAGGCATCTTGCTACCCTGCAAACAGAGTTTCTGGAAGAGGTAGGAAGTAATGCCTCCTCTCCTGCTTGGGAATCCAAAGGGCCTGGCAAGTGCTGGGATGAAAGGAGCCCCCTTTCACTTTCTTCAATCAGTCAGACCCGTCCAGAAAACTTTATATGTCCCCTTTTCATCTTAAATTTTTTCTTAGTTTTGATTTTAAAAAATAATAAACTAGTGTGTCAAACATTCTGACAAATGCTGAACTAATGTGGGGTTAAGCCACACTTGCAATATATATATATATATATATATATATATAGAGAGAGAGAGAGAGAGAGAGAAGAGAGAGAGAAAGAGAGAGAGAAAGAGAGAGAGAGAGAGAGAGAGAGAGAGAGAGAGAGAGAGAGAGAGAGAGAGAGAGAGAGAGAGAGAGTGTACAGGACTGGAAATGGTGAATTCTCTGGGTGGGAGTGAGGGAGCAAGAGGATCAGGCAGGCTATCTAAAGGAGGTTTTGGCTTGCATGGAATTAAGGAATAAAGAGGTTCATCTGGCTGACCATGATGACCTAGGTAGAAGTCACAGAAGCGAAAGATCTAGAATATTCTGTCGGCTTTTTCTGCCTAAATTAGGCATAGCAGCAGCATATGTTATAGCAGGTGGTAGTTCAGGTCTGTCTTGTGACAAAGAAACCCTTCGCTGACCACCCAACACAGGGGGGGTGGGGTCTTGATTTCAGCTGATTCCTGATTACCCGTTTTGGATACATCTGTAATGTCTTGACCTGGGTCTTTATATTGATTGTCTCTAGAATTTATGATCTTGTTTTAACCAAAGCGACAGATGGAGGGGTGGGGGAGAATAAATAGAACTGGTAATGGTATCCTCTGTACAGTGTGCTCTCTGGTTTCCCATGCAAAGCCCCCTCTTCCCTGTGGCCATGGATGCTTAATTCATAGAAACTGCGTGATGTAGCTGAAAGCATGGTGAGTTGGGTTCTGGATTCGAATGTTGTTCCTGGGCCCTAACTAGGTGCTAAAGCTAGACCAGCCAGTCGTTGGTACTGAGCCCTGTGCCAACACTGCCAGGTACTGGCCATGGCTGGCTTGCTTCCTGCCTCCACTTCTAAATTGGTATAATGGTATGTTGTGCCTGCCTCTCTGGACTGCCTGTGCTGTGTATTTCAGAGGAGCAGCTGAGCTTTGTCAGGAGAGGGGAGAGGGAGACACAGGCTCACTGCAGAGCAGGGATGGACAATGTGGTCAAGAGCAGAGGTTGACACCTTCTGGCTCAAAACTGGAGCCCTGCCTGGTGAGGGTGACACAGCAGACAGACAAAAACAATACTGAGACTCCAGTAAAGGTAGACATGTGCTCTCTATAACTCCCCCAGCCCCAGGAAAAGAGAGAAAAAGAGAAATCTTGATGTTTATAAAAATCATCAATGGGAAAAATCAGAAATGGGTTGGACTTACAGTTACTAATGTTTAACCTTGTTTTTTACCTCCAGTCCCATTTTGGAGGGACCCCATGGTTTCATCATGACTTAGGGCCGCTAAAGGTCCCAACCTAGTGGTGGGTACGGTACCCCCAGCAACTTGCAAGTAACAACCCAGCGGTGGGTACCCCCAGCAACTTGCACGTAACTATTGGCAGCAGCTCAGCCAAGTCTAGATGACTCATTTGGAACATGGAGCATGAACTGATTGTTTTGTGTGTGTTTTTTTTTTTTTAAAGATTTATTTATTTATTTATACAAGCACTGGGTACAGTCAGAAGTTCGGGAGGGTGAGAGAATTCACCAGAGCCAGAGCAGGGAACAGAACAGGCAGACTGACGAAATACACTGCTAAGGGGAGCAGTGGGCAGCAGGAGAGGTCTGCGTGCCATGTGGGACCCTCGCTGGCAGCCAGGGATTGAACTGGCCCAGCAGAGGCTGCAGGCAGCTTCGCAGCCCAGTGCTCAACTGCTGCGCCACCAGGGGAGGCCCATAAACTGATTGTTTTTTAAGAAATACTAACATACTGTGAGACTCCCTCCACCCACTCCAGACCTGATAATGTCAGTGGGGTCCATCCGTGGTTTGCCAACACCAAGCTGTCACACCCAAAAATTGTGAAAGGGAAAATTTTTTAAAAAAATTAGTTGAGTGTTTTATTTGACATTTAAATCTTGTTTATCACTCTCTCCCATGGCACATGTCTGGGCACTTAGTGGATCCTGAATAACATGACTTGTTGAATGAACAATGGAATAAGTGAGCGCATCAGTGTGTGGGTGAATGAGTGCCTGCCTTTGCTTCTATGGGAACATTCACCACTCTTGGATGTTCACCCCTGGATTCAGTTTCATCACTCCGGTGTTCCCTAGCCATGTAACTCAAGCTGGAGAGACAGCCTGGAGAATCCTGGAGTCCTACCAATCCGATGGATTAGCAGAAGGGCAGAGAGGTGAAAGAATGTTCCCATAATGGTTGGCACTTGACTATAAGTACACACTGCTGGCAGAAGAAATGAGTGAGGAGACGCAACAGAACCAGGAGGAAGGCAGGGCTCCAAAGTTTCAAGCTGATGGCATTATTGGCAAGAAAGGACTCTTCCTGCAAAAGTGTGCCCAGACTCTTGGGTGTGGTTCCTCTCCAAGGGAGCCTTTCCTTTCTTTCTGGAAGGATTAGAAAATAAATAGGAATTGGTAGGAAATACAGATGGGTAGGTGGGTGGATGGATGGGTGGCTGGCTGGCTGGATGGCTGGATGGCTGGATGGCTGGATGTGTGGATGGCTGGATGGATGGATGGATGGATGGATGGATGGATGGATGGACGTGGACAGAATGGTGGATGAGAGAATAGGCATCACATGGAGTAATGAAAAAAGCTTTGGTCTTGAATGACAGAGCTATCAACCTTTTATCTCTCTTAACCCATTTCTGTTATCTGTTATAAAAGATAAACCCTGTCCCTCCTAGCTCCAGGGCTCATCAGAAAGCTGAAAATAAAAACCAGGTATCCTTATTCAGTACAGTTGCCCCACAGCTGTAAGGAATTATTATCTGTGTAACCTCTTCCATCCAAAGACTGCCTGGAGACCCCCACACTGCAAATACATGATGATTAAAGTGCAAGAGTAAGTCAAAATCTTAGTAAACTCTGATCACTTTGGAATTCCTCCAACAAACTCTGCATGGAGTTTGTTCCTGCTCTCAGCTCCCAAGCAATTTTTCTTATGTTGAAGGTTGCCAAGATTTTATGGCTATTTGGTTATCTTATCCATCCAGATGGTTAGCATTAATTTATGCTGAAATAAATCTGCAAAACCTCATCTGTCTTGTTGCTCTAGAAGCATTAGCTATAAGGCCTTTAAAAAAAATCCTAATATATAACTTCCTGAAGGGGCTGAGGTGCAATGTTACTGCCTGCTGTTTTATTCAATTTGGCTAGAAATCCTGCTTTTCTAATCCTTGATATTTATATATAAGCAAATTAGGATGTTTGGTATTTTTTAAAAAAGCTTATTTTATGTCCCTTAATCCCATATGCTTGTCTCAAATTTACTTAGAGTTGCTTTGTATTGAGAAAAATTAAGCCGTGATTTAACATCCAGTGATAAACTTTGCACACAATTTTTCCATTTTTAAACATTAACCACGATGTATGGTTTTACATTAAGGCGTAATGTACGAGTTGGTGATCAGGGATTCAGATACTTTCTAGCTGTGTGAGCTTAGGCTAAGCTCTTGACCTAGCTGAGCTCCATGTTCCTCACCTGCTTTCAGACAGCTGTGAGGATTAAATGTGATAACGTATGTGGAGTGCCTGGATATAAGCATCCTGAATGAGTGATTTTATCACTGTTGTTGTGTTGAGCTGATGAAGGATTCTGTGTGAGAATGGGCCTGGACTTCACATGGAGCTAGTTGAATCAAAATAACAGCTCCTGGCATGCTCCGCACCTCTGCCTTCCCTGAGACCTGAATCAAAACCATAACTGCTATACTATTCGGTACTTCTTAGGTCCATGTTGTGGTGTCGTCTAATGGTTCCAGAAATCCATCCAAAACACTTCTACAGGGCCTCCCAGGTGGCGCAGCGGTTGAGCGCTGGGTTGCGAAGCTGCCCGCGGCCTCTGCGGCCCTGGTTCGATCCCCGGCTGCTCCCCGGCCACCGGAGGAGGGTCCCACATGGTGCGCAGACCTCTCCTGCCTCCCGCTGCTCCCCTCAGCAGTGTACTTCGGTCCTTCTGCCTGTTCTGCTCCCTGCTCTGGCTCTGGTGAATTCTCCCACCCTCCCGGCTTCTGACTGTACCCAGTGCATGTGTGAACCAAAAAACAAACAAACAAAACAAAATAGATAAATAAATAAGACATGCCTCTAGAAAATTAATAAAAAAAAAAAAAAACACTTCTACATAGTGCTTCATAGGGCTGACCTGATTTGTCCTAAAAGTCAAAAAGACGACAGCTGCACTTCTCTTGTCCCCAGGTGCCAGACTGTAGGATAACACTCCTGTAAGAGAGTCCTCTACATTTCCTGCCCACCCAGGGACAGAATACCCTGCAGAGACCAGGTAGTTGGTTGATGATGGCATCTAAAGTACCAGGCCTGCACCCATGATCTAAATGAAGCAAGATTCATACCAGGAACTAAGTTGCATACTAGGAACTGAGCAAAAGGTTGTCACTAAGACCCCCAGGCTGCTTAGGTCACCATGCTTCAAGGTGAACATAGTGTAATCAGGGGACTCTTTTGTGAGTTCACTCAACAAATGTTTATTGAACGCTTACTATAACTATATGATTGATCATAGTAACTGCACGTGTTTGACATTTCTCTGTGCCAGACACAGTGCTAATGTAACCCCTCTCCCTGTCCTGTAACACTAAGTGCTATCTGTATCAGGGCCCAAGATATACTGGGTACCTGCCCAAGGGTAGGTGGGGGAGCCACCTGTTCTGTAACACAGGGGAGAAGTTAGGGACCACCTGGAAGAAGCAAAGGCCCAGGAACACCACCATTGGGACAGTAAACATAGCATAGGCACCCTCTCCCTGGAGAAAAATCCAGGCCCCTGTCTGTACTCTTACTTCCAGTCCTGCCCTGCACATCCTTGCCTCAACCTGCTCTCCTGGGGTCTCTCTCTCTCTCTTTTATTCTCTTTACCATCCTGCCACACTCAAACACACACCTCTTTCACAACATGCTAGTATATACTTTTGATTTAAAGCCACTTGTGCACAAATCCTCATTTAGGTCAAAACTGGGTCAATTTAACACAGAGAGCTGAATGACTCTGCATGAAGTCCTCGAGCATATTTTTAATTTAATTTTTAATAGCAATTGTCTCCCCATTCAGGTAGGCTAAAGCCCTCCTGACTAAGGTGAAGATTTAAATATAAATTATTCCCCTGTAGCCACAGGAAATCAATTGGGCAGAGAAAGGATTGAAAGGAAAGAGCAAGCAAGATTTAGTTTTCATTACCATAACACAGTCCCTATAAATAAGGTGAGGATCTGGATAATAGCTTTCCATTAAAATGGAGAATTGCCTCCAAGACACGTGGTATGGAGGGGCCCTTGAGGAGTTAGACATTCCTGTCACATTTTCTATGCATTCTGCTAGTGGAATTCCTCTATTTGTATTTTTTTTCAATTAGCTAAAAAAAATTTTTTGTCTTCACATATTGTTTGTGGGGTAGGAATAAGTTTATTTCCAACTCCAGCTCATTTGGAAATGTAAGCAAGAAGACGAACATCCGTGGCATGTAAATAATGGAATACTACTCAGCTATTTTTAAAAAAGGGGCAATCTTGTCATTTTTGACAACATGGTTGGAACGGGAGGGGATCGATTGTGCTAAGGGAAATGTCAGCAGGAGAGAGACAAACATGACACCACTCATATGTGGAATATAAAGATACAAAGCAAAGGAACAGACAAGTCTAAATCATAACAAACCCTAGAAATCTGAATGCAGAACGGAGACTACCAGAGTGGGAGGGTGGGTGGTGGGAGCAAAGTGAAGAGGGGCCAGTAGACTGTGGTGGTGGGTTATGGGTGCTTTGGTGGTGAGTGGTGTGGGATAAAATACGTCTGTGGCAATCTGTGCCCCTAAATCATACAGTGTCATATAAGAACGTTACCACAATAAAATTAATTAAAAAAAATAAGATCAATATATCCACAGGCTTCTTCTGGCTTGTCACAGAGAAAACAGTGAGAAACAGCTTGCTTTAAAAGAGATAGGAGTAAGAAAATAAAAACCAGACAGATCAGAGAATGTAGTAGTATTTTTAGAAGTGCAGTTTTTCTCACTATAATTACTACATCTTAGAATCATCTTTGGTCAACATCCAAGAGCTGTCTCTTCTTGTCTCAAAGAATCCATTGTTGGCTGGATTGAAGAAATAAGAACCTGCATTGGCCCGTGTCGTCATCTTTCTCCCAGTGCTCCCCAGGTCTGGGGTCAGAAGATGTAGGTTCTGGGCCTCCCCGGTGGCGCAGCGGTTGAGTGCTGGGTTACGAAGCTGCGCGCAGCCTCTGCAGCGCCGGTTCGATCCCCGGCTGCTCCCCGGCCACCTGAGGAGGGTCCCACATGGCGCGCAGACCTCTCCTGCCGCCCGCTGCTCCCCTCAGCAGTGTACTTCGGTCCTTCTGCCTGCTCTGCTCCCCGCTCTGGCTCTGGTGAATTCTCTCACCCTCCCACGCTTCTGACTGTACCCAGTGCATGTATAAACAAAACAAACAAACAAATAAAATAAATAAATAAAGCATGCCTCTAATAAAAAAAAAATTTAAAAAAAAAAAAAAAAAAAAAAAAAGAAGATGTAGGTTCTGGCTCCAATTCTGCTCCCAAGGAGCAGGTGTCTTGCAGGTCTCTATGATGCCAGTGTGCGCGGTTACAGCTGCTGCTGCTGCTTTTCACCCTAGTAATCACCACGAGTTCTTGTCTCATGAAGCCACAAAAAGGAATTCGCAGACGTTTCACATAAGTAAGCAGAGAGAAGCCAACTTTGTCTTCAAGAGTAAGGAGAAGTTTATTGGGGAAAAAGGACAAAGAGCCAAGACTCCCAGGTATAAAGACCTGGGAGGAGCAAAGAAAGCCATTGGGAATCTATACTTTCTTTGAAATATATACTTTCTCCCCCTCATTATTCTAAAGTTCCATCAGTGTCTCTGTGATTGGTTAGTTCCCGGTGGTCTCACTCTGCTGCTGTACTTGGGATCTTTCTGCATCACATCCCTTTCATGGTCCTTGATCAGGGAATGTCCTGCTGCCCTTGTTGCCCCTAGTCCTGGGGTGCTTGACTGGCCCCCTTAGGAATTTATTGCCCTTATCTCTGCATCTTCCCTTATTCCTCTTGTTGCCCTTATCTCTGAAGCTTCTGTAACTCTCCAGAAGTCTCCACCTGTCCCTGAGGCTCCCTGACTATCTTAACTTGCCCTATGACTCATGTAGACCTGCATTTTCCCACCCCGGGGAATATAGTGACACCTGGGCTATGAGGGCGAGGGTGGCCCAGCTGTTTCTGAGCTTCCTTCCTGCTCTAGTCACGTCACGGCGGTGCAGTGGCCTGGGTGTCCTCTCCCCGGGCAGGGCTCCCAGAGAAAGCATGGGGTGCCTGAGAAAAGGCAAGTTTGACTTCAGCCCAGCCGCTCTTACATGAGCCCAAGCCAGTGGAATATTTTGTGTGGAAATGGATATAACCATTTAAAATATGAGCATTTAAAAATATGAAAAGCATTTTTAGTGTTAGGATCATAAAACAAACAGGCAGCTAATTGGTGTGGGCCGGCAGGTGCTAGCAGTGGCTGCCACAATGCCCAGGTTTAACTGGCATATGCGTTCACCAGGAAGCTCTGCCTGGTGCAGACAGTGGGAGGCAGCTTGGCCTCCCTGGTGTTCCTCGATCAAAGGTGCAAACAGCCAGCAGACCCGCGTCAAACCTCCACCACTCAGCCCAGGGTCCCGACCAGCCACTTCTCCCCTCAGATCTCAGTTTCCTCTGAGATCTGGAGGAATGTGCATGGTATTGCCTGCCCCTCAGGGCTGCTGCAGACTCAGGGAAAATCCCTGTTAGTGCCTTTCACATTCCTCTTCAAGCACTGATTCTAAGCCAGGCCCTGCACCAGCCCCTGGCGTGCATGGCTATACCTGGTGTCCAGAACGCCACTCATGGAGGTTATTTTAAATGTGGGTTTGGTGGTCATTTCCTTATAAATATGGGCCTGTGGTCAAGAGCCCCCATCCCTGTTCTGACCTGCTTGTTTTTGTGGAGGGGATGAGTTGGATATAGAGAGGCCTTCCCCCATGAGCCTTCCGCCAGGTACTCTGCCTGCAGTCACATTTACTCCGAGAAAATGAACGTGGCAAAAGGGGTGTGAGCTTTTAGGAGAATGGAGGATTGAAGTCCTTTGAACTCCTGGGATAAAAAGACTAAGCAGTCACTGAAGCTATCAGTCCTGGGGTGAGTGGGGAGTGATTAAAGCCCGTAGGAGTCTTCTGTTTGTATCAGGACTTTCTGCCCTCTCTGTGCTTAGCCAGAGCAGCTTGGAATTCTTAGCTTTGATGTGGGACTTGAAGTTCCCAGACCTGAGTCAGATTCCAGGTCTGGCGTTGCAGAAGTCAGGAGCTTCCAGTTGGCTGAGGGAATGTCCACCAGACCCCTCTGCTGGGTGGCATACCAAGCATTCAGAGAAGACTCTGGAAGTTGGTCCTTGAGTCAGCCAGTGGGAAACTGCAACAGCAAGGGATGTTGGGAGCTCTTTGCAGCCAGATAGAGGTGCTGCCTTTAAATCCTGGCAGTCACAAGTAGCGTGTGTAACTCAAGTCAGTACCAGCTTCTCCAGTGGGGAAATGGACATGTCCTGCTCACTCACCTGACTTGCCGTGAGGACTCGATAGTGAAAATTCAAAAATGTAGTGAATGCTTCTCCTGTGCCAGCCATTGTGCCGAGGGCCTCACTTTGCCGTCTTTGAGAGGCTATGAGGTGAAGGCATTGAACAGATGTTCCACTTCTGTTCCGAGAAACAGTAAGAGTCCACATCTATAACCATTCAGTGATGCTGCCTTGTTGAGAGAGAGAAAACTCAAAAATGGGTGCATGTGTGTTGGGATGGGGGAGGGGGCGCAGCCTCAGAGTTCCCCTTAATGAGCAAGCATTTCCTGCATACCCACTCAGTGCAAAGCCCTGGAGACATAACGATGACGAAGACACAGATAATTCATGTGTTGTTTAGGAGCTAGTGATAAGAGTGCTTCGTTGCTCTCAACTGCACACGTCATGTGCTTTAACTTACTGTTAAGTAGCTTTTAAAAAAAATTCTGTGGCTACAGAGCTGTTTGCAAGAAATGAGGGATAAAAGCCCTTTTGCATCTTGCATGCCAGGGCCCCTGGTGATTCTGCCTCAGGAGCCCCTGTGGCTCCAGCTCACCTGGGACTTTTCAGCCTCTATTGCAACAGCATCACATTTCAGCCTTAGCCAAAGGAAGGCAACTCCCTGCAGCAATTTCACCAAGCCTTGACTTTTTCATTTTGGGTCGTCTGGAAGCCTCTGTGCTTCAGTTCCCATCTGCTGTCAATACTTGGTTCCCGTTGCTAGTTCACCTCCCACCTGGACAGCCGCACCTGTCCTCACTGGCCTCTTGGCTTCCATCACCCCCGCCCCCCATTTTAACACTGCTGTTCAACTCATGCAGTCATTCACTCACCCACTCATTCATCCGGGGCGCTGTTGCTGCAGATACTGCCCCTTGTCCCCTGCTGGACTGAGTCCAGTCACCCCAGCCTGGCCCTCAAGATATACCAGCACCCCAATTCAGCCTGTTTCCCCGAAATTGTCTCCATCTTCTCCACCCCGGGCCCAAGTTCTCTAAATATTCGGTGTCATGTTCTTATTCCCTCTGCCGGCATTCCCCATCTCTTCTTATTAAATATTTTGGTGTCACTTGAGGCTCAGCTCTGTTTTATCTGAGCACATTTCCCCATGCTCCAGAACTGATCTTTTCTTGTCTCTACTGCCCCGGAGCTTTGCACATCACTCTCTCCCCAGATACAGCGTGAATTCTTCCAGATCATGACCCAACCTCAGTCACCTCTAGGCTGACGGTTGTATCTGGCATACAGAAGGTGCTTAATTAAAGTTTCTGACTATCTCCTAGCCAGCCACTGTCCATTATTTGTTAAGGAATTTTTTCTGCAAATTATTGCCAGAAACATAGTGGAAGCTTTGTTTAATCTTAAGAAAATTAATTGGTTTTTAAAGCGCTTAACCTGGTGTGTACTAGTGAATAGTCTTTTTATTAAACTTTAATTTTTTTCATCATTGTTCCTTTTTGTACAGTATTTGATTTCTCCCCTTAGGAGATGTCCCCGTAATTATCCCATCACCACCACCCCCGTGACCCATCACCGTGGTCCCTTGCTCTTCCCTCCCCTGTTTTGACCCCTGTCGCTCCCCTACTGGATGCTTCAGACTGATAGTTTGCCTGCAAATTTTGTCTTTTATTTTTCTTTTTGATACTGTTTGGTTTTCCTATATTCTTCCCATAAGTGATACCATCTGATATTTTTCTTTTTCCTGCTGAATAGTCTTTATTTTCAATCAGAAAGTCTTAAGCCAACACCCTCATCTTGAACCCTTTTTTGAGTTTTCTCTTTAAAGCTAATTAAATGAAACAGAATCAAATGTTGCCTTTAATTCAGATTTTCATAATTAAGATGAAGCTTTTCCCAACCAATATCACTTAAGGGAAGATTCCTCCCTGACCATCTGCCAAATCCTATTAGTGCAATAGATGGTGGGGCTGCATTTATAGCTCCCTGGCTGCATTGGAGTTAAGGGTGGTTAAAATGCAGATTCCTTGGCCACACTCTAGTGAATAGAATCTTTGAATGGGGCCTGAAATCTTTTAAACAAGCTTTCTGTGTGACTTAAGTACCAGTGAGATTGAGAGCCTTAGATCTAGATCTCTGCCTACAGGGCTTCCGCCATCCCGTGAGGCTGCTGAGCACTTGCAGTGTGCTGGGTGCAAGTGGAGAGAGGAAGTGAGTGAAAATGCACACTGATTTCAAGGACCCAGTACCCCAAAGTAAAAATATCTCATTACTATCTGTGAAGTATTGATGATGTGATAAAACAATAATATTTTGGATATGTTCAGTTAATTGTTCATTTCCTCTGCTTCGTTTTTGAATGTGACTGCCAGAATGTTTTAAATGACACGTATAGCTTGCAGGATATCTTCCTCCATGGGTCAGTACTGGTCTAGATTGTTGAGTCATCGAGAGCATAGTGCAGAGCTACTAGTGAATTTCAGGTGTTATTCATTAAGTGTCTGCAGGATGAATGAATGAATGAATGAATGAATGAATGAATGAATGAGTTTGATCAGTAACACACATTTTCCTCTTACCTACTTGTGGAGCACTGGGCAAGCTGTTTCCTTCCTTGGGCCTCAGTTTTCTTATCTGTAAAATGAGAGTAACTGGAGCTTTGTTATCTGCTCCCAGTTGGACCTCTTCAGTGACTCAGAGAATTGCAGTGACTGCAAAGTGTGACTCAGTGGGGGCAGAAGATTCTGCCCAGCTGGCGAGTGGTGAGGTCAGAGCCTCTCCGGAAACCCACTCTGATGGCAGCTTCTGTTGCAATCCTTCCCCAGAGCTCCTCTTGCTTTCACTTAGAACCTGGAATTGTCCTGCCCACTCCTGTAAGCTGTGGTGCCATCTTTCTTCCAGCTGTCCCCATATAACTTCTGGAATCTATTACTCACTTTTATCCCATCATCCACAGTTCATGACTCAACTCGAGAAATACCAGATTAAACATCACCATTTCTCCCCTCCCACATTTGCTCTGTAAGATGAGTTCATGGCTTGTATGAAGTCAAAGGGCAATTTGCAAAGTCAGATCATCTGATAGCAAATCCCGTCCCCTTATCTTTCTAGCTGTATAGCCTTAGGTAAGTTAACCCAATGCTTCCATGTCCTCCTCTGTAAAATGGGGATAACACTAGTAATAAACTCAACTCATGTAAGATGGAGAGGGTTAAATGAAATGTCTATAAAGTAGGGCCTCCCCGGTGGCGCAGCAGGTTGAACACAGCGCTGTCAAGATGTCCGCGGCCTCTACAGCACCGGTTCGATTCCCGGCCGGCCAGGGAGAGTCCCACATGGCGGGGCAGACCTCTCCTGTCTCGCCCGCTGCTCCCCTCAGCAGTGTACTTCAGTCCTTCTGCCTGTTCTACATCCTTCTCTGTCTCTGGTGAATTCTCTCACCCTCCCGTGCCTCTGGCCTGTAGCCCAGTGCTTGTATAAATAAATAAATCTTAAAAAAAAAAAAAAAGTAAAGCAAAAGGCATGGTCCCCAGCATCTGGTAATATAGTATTGATTATGTTACTGATTGCACCCGCCCTCTCCCGGGGTCATTGCTGGGAAATGACCCTCCATTCCAGGAAAGGGACGTTTGCCCCTAATATAGCAGCCTTTAGGGACCATAAGCAGAACCACCACTCAGAAAAGAAGCCATAGGCGCGAAATGACTGGGTGTAACAACACATGTAGTAGAAGCCGGAGGGCAGAGCGAGCCAAGGAGAGTCCTGGAGCCCTCACTGGCTTTTTCAGACTTTTAATGATCTTTCTATACCATTTGTCGTGAGGCAACCAGATATAGGGCAGCTAGGGGGCCAAGAAGCTGACAGGCCTCCCAGCTCCTGGTGAATCTTTACTCTTTTGGGGCTCTCTGGTGTTTTCTTTAATGACCTTTCTCTCGTAGCCGTCCTCTGCTGCCCTCTATCCTGTGTGCTGCTGCCCTTATAGCCTCCAGGCTCAGGTGTGCCCACTTATGCACGCCCACATCATACTCCAGGTGCCCACCATCAGGCATGCAGGCCCCAAGCCCACACTCCCAAGCGCCTCCTGCAGTCAAGGCCACAGGTGATAGCCACAGAGGCGCAAAAACCTGAGCAAGCTTCATTCACCCTACACCACAGCAAATGTAGTGATAATACTGCTAAACTCTGGCCAGCCTGGTCCAGTCTCATTACACACTTGTGGTCTCATTTCATCTTCCTGACCATTCTATCTGACACCGGTGGAGAAACTGAGGCCCGAGAGCCAGAGTAATTTGTCCCAGGTGAACCTGCTCCTCAGTGGCCGACTGACTCCGAATCTAGACTTCGCACTCGCGGGCCCTCTGCTCTTTCTCCCGCCTCACAGTTCTCTCCATTAAAGCGATGGGTTCAGCCCTTTGATGTGTCTGATAATCTCATCCTGCAGTGAGACATTTTTTTCATCCACAGCCTTATTGGAGACCAGGCAAAAACAAATCACTGAGGTGAAAACCAGCAGGCCCCGCTTTCTGTGAAGCGTGTCCCCTCGGGCGCACCTCTGTCTTCAGCAATACAAGTGGGGTCTGGTGCTGATGAAGGCTGGGGGTGGGCCGGGCTGCCTGGGTGGATGGGGCTCCCTCTCACTGCGGGAGAGCAGCCAAGGCAAAAGGTGTAGCGTTCTGGGTGGAGTGTTCAGCATCAGCAGATCCGGTTTCTGCAGGTGAGACTTCAAGATGGGGGTGGAGTCAGAATTAGACTGGCCGCCCCAAGGCTGGTCATGGTGCCAAGTCTGGGGGCACTGGGCAGGGAAGCTGGCAGCTGAGACCACTATTTTTCGCCAAGACAAGTTCACCTGGTTGGGGTCAGGTGGGCTCAGTGGGCACTCACTCCTGGCAGCCAGGCTGATCTGGGGTGGGCAGGACTCACAGGTTGAGTCCATTTTCAGACGTCCTTGGTGTCTACCTTGGGTCACCTCGGATGGTGTTTAATTCATCTTGTCATCTCGCCAACTTGCCCATTGCTCATTTCAAGGACATCCCTAATGCCGGTACATTCTGTGTGCTCAATAAATAGTAATCATCGCTAACAACCAGAGAGTGCTTTTTACTCTATGTATTTAGACATTGTTCTAACTCATGCTCTGCTTTTCATCGAATCCTCTCACAGGGAAGTTTCACAGTGGCCCTAATTTATCCATGTGCAGTCAGAGACTTGGAGAGGTTGAGTCATTTGCTGAGGTCCCCAGCTGGCAAGGTCAGAAAGCCTGGGTGGCCTAGAATCTGTGCTCTGAACTCTGACCCTTCAGGGCCCTTGAATCTTCTGGAAGGGAACAGACAACCTTTGTCCCAGGTGGTTGGATGACCCCAGGCCCCTTGAACATCATCTCTCCTTCCTGGATTCCACCCTGCCTCCTGCAGTGTCTTAAAGCAGGCTGGAAACATTAACTCATCCCCTGAAATTCTTCTTAACTGGGGTTGGCTCGGACAGTACAGTTTAGACGTTTCTCCGAGGGTGGACGGCGGTCAGCGAGAGTCAATAATGGATTCCAGCAGATTGGACGCTGTTCAAATCTAATGCGAGCCTGGCATCCAGGCCTCCTCATGCATTTGCAGCCATTGGGTGCTGCCTCCCGGGAAGGGCTTTGCCTCAGAGGCAGCCTGGAAGGCTCAGCAGGCTAGTGGTCAAGCTGACCTCCTGACCCCAGTCCCACACCACACCCCTCTAGGGTGAACAGCGAGCGATGCTGGCCTCTCCAGCTCCCCAGTCTCTCTGTGTCATGCCCTCCCTGCCTGCGGTTTCATGTAAATCTCTAGGGCTGGGACTATCTTTCCATCCCCTGCTGTACCCACCACACCTAGTAAGGTGCCAGCTCATCGTGGGCGCACAGGAGAGTGTTGAAGCTTTCCTAGTTCCCATTCATAGAAATATTTGGCTCGCACACCAGCCCCCTGGGCTCCAGACTCCTCTCTCCATCTGCTGCCTGGACGTCTTTATCTGACATCACAGATTGAAATGCATGTAATGCACGAAAGTGGCTCGTCTCATATCTCCCACTTAGGCAGAGGGCAGGCCTCTCTTACAGTTGCCCCAAATCCTCAGAGCGCACACAGACACCCTCTTTTTCCATTCAACGTTTCTAGCCCATACACAAACCCTCTCCATTCTACATGCAAAGTAGGTCCCCAACTCAGAGCCCTCTCCCCAGCCCTACTGCTGTCTCTTTTGTCCAGTCTTGCCTGGCTTTTCTGTTTCTACCCCTTTCCTCACCAAAGGACGTGCTAATGCTGCAGCCGTAGAACATAAGTTGGATCGTGTCACTCCTGCTGTTCAGTGCAACCTTCACATGAGGGTGGAGACCTGGGGTCCACCTGTGGCTGGCACGCCTGCCACTCACACCCCCCCCCGCCCCCCACCAATTCCAGGCTCACCTTGGTTACTCGCAGACCAGACACACCCGACTTGGCCCTTGTTTCTTTCTCTTGTCCTCATGCTTCATTCCCTCACTTCTTTCAGCCTCTGCTCAGAAGTCACTTTTGATGCTTGGAGGCTCGTGAAGTAATGCTCATGCGAAAAGCGTTCAGAGCCGTGACTAACTCAACCTGACATCTGTTGCTGCTGTGCTCTAGCCTTGGCTCCGCCAGGCCTCCTTCAGAGGAGCCGCTTTGGTTTTTGGATGGGCTGCACATCCAGGGCAGCCCTCGGCCTGGCACCAAGCAGGCACTCAAGCATTTGTTGAACCGATGCTGCAGACAGGAGCCACAGGAGGCGTGCGCGCTGCCTGAGTGAATTTCACAGTCTGGGCAAAACAGCAGAGTCTATCACTTCTACCTCCTCTGAGAGTGCAGTCTCCCATGTGCCCCCCACTGCCCCACATTGTGGGGACTCCCCTGCCTGGGCCACATCCCTGGGCCCCAAGCTGCCTGGCTCCAAGCTTGGGGACAGCAGAAAAGTCAGGGTGAGGCGTTCCAAAGGGAAGTGAGCCCCGCCAGGCTTATGGGGAAGCTGAGGCGGAGGTGTGGGGAGGCTTGGGATGAAGGCAGTTCCCCCACTTCTGTGCTCCCTATGTGGTGGGCCGTACACCTCACCTTTGGTGCTTGGAACTTGCCCAGACATCTGGGAAGTGCAATTGCTCAGGGAGAGGGTGGGGCCCAGCCATCTTCACTGTCACAGCTCCTGGACACTTAGGCCCAGAAGAGTCTGAAGAGGAGCTGTAGCCAGAGCCGCTTGGTCTCCTCCTAGGCAGGAAAAACTTGTCCAGCTGCTCTCTGTTTAGAATAGGTCCTCTTTCTCCTTCGAAGCAGCTGCTGTCCCCATGCAAACTCCCTCTGTTGGCGTCCCAGCACCCTGGCCTCTGGGGGTCTCCCTGGGTTAATGTGCCCTCAGCTGTGTGTCCCTGAGCTGTGCAGGGAGTGGGAGGAGGTGGATCCCACCTCGCTGGGTCACCTTTAATGTGGAACCACCTCCCCCACCCTGTGGCACTTGGTGTCACACACCGGTGTCAACTTCGGGGCACTGGACAGGAATATTCCCTCAGGACTTTCTGCCTGTCTGTTATCTTCCTCAGTGTTTTGAAAAGCAAAATACATGGAAACTTCTTAAGAACAACACTGCGGCGTGAAACTTTCCTTCCACTCGGAGGGGTTGACCCAACTGTTTGGCAGAGACGCATCTCTGGTGACTAATGGTACAGCCTTTGCCCTCCTGCAGACAAAGAGGGGGCTCTGTGCCCACCAAGCTTGCTGCTGGGAGGGTCTTGGTTTGGGTGGCCTGGTTTATAAAGATTGTGTTTATTTTTCATAGAAGAATAAATCTACTAGGGTGTAGATCAGGAGTGGGTTGAGGGGACAGGATTCCCCAGAGACAGAGTGGGGAGCAGAACAGGTGGAACCCATGAAATACACTGCTGAGGGGAGCAGTGGGCGAGACAGGAGAGGTCTGCTGCACCATGTGGGTAGCTCCCTGGCTGGGGATCAAATTCTTGCTGCAGTGGTGGCGATGAGCTTCATAGTGCTGAGACTTAGTCCCTTGCGCCACCAGGGAGTGATGTAACTTTCAAAATGAGTAACTTTCTATAATAGACCTCCTGAGTCTCTGCTGACACGCATGGGGACACACACACACACACATTCACACACCCACCAACACACATGGACACTCACATGCACAGGCACATGCTACACACTCAAAACTCACAACTATCATCACATACATGCCTGGACATATAGACATGTACACATAGATCCAGACACAAACACATGCAGACACACTCGTGTGTGCACAGACCCATGCCAGCGCACAGGTAGAGGTGTACCCACCTACAGCCGGGAACTCTGTCTTCCGTTTCATGCACGTGGTCACCCACTCCCTGCTGGAGGCTCCGGGCATTTCCAGCTCCACCACGGCAGAGACAGTGCGTCTCCCGACCGGCCCACACGGCCGCAGCGCTGCTCTAGACTGTGGCCGGGCCGGCGAGTCCCTGGCTTTGCGGGCAGGCAGACGTGGGGTAGAATTTCCGCTGATTGGCCCAGTGACCTCGGTCAGGTTACTGTACTTCATGGGGTGGGCAGCCACGGGGAAGGGGTGTGCCTGTCCTCCTGCCAGCTGTCCCAGCAGGGCCTCTGGGACCCACTGTGCCTCTCCCGTCTGCGTGACCGTGGACCAGCTCCCTGCCCTAGATACGTCTTTTGTAAAATGGGAACATCACACTCTGGCAGGATCTGTGAGAGGAGGATCTGGGGGCTGTAGGGGGGGGGGGAAGCTGGCCCAGGGCCAGGGGAAGCTGGGAGGTGCTCATTGTCTGTCACAGGCTCTGTCCTCCAGGCTGTATCTGCCCCCATGTGTCCCCTCCCAGCCCTCCCCACTCCGTGCTTTCCTCACTGTCTCTGGGGCCACGCTTAAGGCAAACTTCTCTTGGCCATTTCAGGATGACCCTTTGAACTGATGTCTGTGATTCCATGGATGGGGTTACTCTGGCTCTGCATTGTAAGGGTCAGTTTCCTGCGTCTTCGGAAGGCTCTGGTAGAGTAGTCTCCGGTGTCCCTCTTTGGAGCAAAGGCTGATGGGGCCTCCCTGGCTCATTAATGCACATCACCTCTGCAAGCTTGTTTCATACCCACCTTCACCTTCCAGGGGAGGAGATGACCAGAGGTGAGGGCAGGGAAGGGGAGGGTCTCAGGCCAGGGGCCAGGGGTCAGCAGTCCTGGGCCCAAGGACAGGGCGTGTCCAAATAGAGCATAGATGGGGCAGAGCAAAGCATCCTTGGCACATTTGCCTCCAGAACAATACAAGCAGCAGTGACCAAGAAACTAAAAAAACAAAAACAAACAGAAAAATCCCCAAAGAAATACCTAAAACTTAACCAGAAAGCAGCAGTGTTTGTCTGCCATCTGGCCCGCGTCCTGGCCCTTCCAAGCTGGCACAGCCATGTGTGGCGCCCCTACGCCTGTCTGCCCACAGACGGAAGCCCACACCCAGTGGGCTCTAGGATCTCTCTGTCCTCTCTGCCTCCCCCCGTTGTCACCCAGAAATAATGTTCACTGTGTGCCAGGCGTGTGCCAGGCAGCAGGGACAGGAAGTGAAGGAGAAGACTCGGCCCTCTCAGAGGTTTTCATCTGGTGGGAGGGCAGACATGATTCAAATACTGACTCCCACCATGGCCGGGGTGCAGGGATGTGTCACTGCCAGCTCCAAGGGGAGGCTGGGAGGTCGAGGGAACAAGTTCAGTGGAGGCCATGAGCCGGGGATCAGCCCCTGTCCTTTGAGGAGGGGCCCAGTGTTAGGAGATGGAGAATGTGGGCGCCTGGTCAACACCCACGGCTCTTTCGGTTAGAAGCCGGTCACAAGAGCCACTTAGGATACGATGCTCTTTCTATGAAATGTCCCTGTCCCTGGGGACATAGGTGGATGAATCGTTGTTGAGGGCTGGGAGGATGGGGGTGGGGTGCTGGCTGAGGAGGGGGTGGCAGGTGCAGGGTTTCTTTCTGACATAAGGAAGATGAGCTCTTTGCACGCTGCGACCCTGCGTGGCACTATAAATGGTAGATCGTGTGGCCCAGCTCAGTGAAGCTGTTTTAAAATTTTTCATTCAAAATCGAGCCCTCTTACCGCTCACTCAGCTGGCCTGTACCTGCAGCTGGGAAGAGGTAAGAAAAGTCTTGCATTTTGAGGTGGTGCCAGGTCTCTCTGGTGTTCCCAGGAGGCTCTTCCTTTGGGGTGCTCTCACTCATGAGTTCTTTGAAGACTTAGTTCTTGGGGCTCCCTGTTCTGTGTTTTCCTTATGGAAGCTCCATTCCAGCCTGCTGCTTCCACCTCCTTCTACAACCCCAGGTCTGGGAACCCTGCGGCTACCCCAGCAGGCAGCCCCTCCTGCCAGCAGTGAGGCCCCCTGCTCCTGTCCCATATCCATCCTGACTCTGGCCAAGCCCAAGGGTTGGGCTGCTCCCAGCTCTGCAGGCTCTTGTTTGTTGCCCAGATGCTGGTTTTGACAGTTGCAGGTTTGAGCCCTGGACACTAAGTAAACGCACCCCTCAAAGGGGAGGGGCACAGGTATTAACTCTTCAATGATTTCAAAGCCTACTGTCTCCATTTAAGGTGTAGCAGGAAGCCTCCAGCCCCCCACCTCAGGTATATAGGCAGGTGGGGTTCGTGGCTTGCAATAGCTCTCTCTTCCTAGGAGGTAGGTCCTGTGATTATCACTCTCATGTGACACGCGAGGAAACTGAGGCACAGGTCAACCTCACTCCCCCGCAAGCCCACAGCCAGCCCACAATCCCTTTCCCATCTCCTATAAACCCAGCCCTGAGTGTTGATGTGGGCAGGGAGTGGAATTGGGTCGGAATTAAGAGTCAGGCAGCCCAGTTTTCTTCAGACCTCCTCTATCGGGCCTACCCGTGTCCCAGCTCCTCCCCATGAACTGAGCCATCCCATGTAGCATGTAGTGTGGTGCTTTGGCAGAAGCTTCTGTTTTAATATCCCGATACATTTATAAGGTATTGGGGTAGGGGGGGAGTCCCAGCCTCACATCTCCCCTGGAGCAGACGAGCTGTGTTCAGGAGTACCGTGTGCACGCCAAAGTGGGCTTATTTCCCGACCACATTTCCTGAGATGCCCCATAAATGCTGCTTAAAGATGCCCTTTGAAGAGGGTGCCTGAAGTCCCAGATGGATTTGATTTTTCTCCCAGTTTATAGATGAGCTTCCTTTTGTAGGAGGTCCCAGGATTTTCTGGCCCCGCCGAGACACCATTTGAATAGGTTCTATGTTGAGATAAATAACAAGCACTTTTAAAAAGAACAGAAAAGGGAGTTAATGTTGCAGTTGCACTGGAGTTTTGATCTGTTTGCCGGTACCTTTCTCCTGAAGCCTCTGGTGGGGCTGTCACAAGAAGATGGTAGAAAACAGCATTAGAAATGATCCTCCCCTTCATCTGCAAATAAATAGCTGGACTCGTTTTTTGTTTTTTTTTTTAATGCCCTTAATGTTGATTTTCCAATTAATCTTGGGAAAGACCCAAGGACAACCTCAGCCAATTCATAATTGAATCCAAATCAGGGGTGGGAAGGTTGTGCTTTATCCTTTTCTCAGCCATGTGCAGCGTCCTTTGGAAGCAGTGCCTGCAAGGATGAATTTAAAAGGGCTTCAGAGGGCAGAGTAGAGTTGGCAGCCGAGTCTTTGAAGAGGAGGGATGCTTGGAAACTTTTAAAGAATAAAACAACTTTGAAAGGAAATAACTAAACCCAGCAGCATGCTGAAGGGTGCGTGGTTTGGTTCAGGGTTCACGTTCGGCTCAGCATTTTATGTTTGCCTCATCTCCCTCCACTGAGGAGAAAGAGAACCCCCCTACACAGGGAAGTCTCCCCTGAAGCCCGTGCACCCTCTGGGTGCCCCCCTGGGTGCTTTCTCCCACCAGGGACTGACTTTATGGGAAGGACGAGGGGCCCAGGTAGAGGTAGGAAAGGAGTTTTCTCAGGAGAAGCTGAGGCTGCTTGAAAATGGGTTGACTGAGGAGAGTCAGGAGGGCAGGAAGGGCAGGAAGCAGGGCTGGGCGAAATCGGGAGGGAGCTGTGCAGATGGGGTCGCGTGGAGCAAGCATTTATCATGCACGGAAACTGTCCTGGGGTTCCTGATGTGGGTTCTGTGGTTATGTCATTGCGCACCTGAGGAAACTGAGGCACAGAGAAGCCGAACTCTTCCCCCGTCCCCGCAAGCCCACAGCCAGCTGAGAGGAAAGCCAGGGGGGATCCCATCTTCCAAACCCTTTCTTCTACATGTACTCTTGAGGTTGAAGCAGAAGGAATGGAAGCCTCGCTCTGGGTGTGGGCCTGGTAGAAAGCTCCTTGGGCTTCCTCACCTCTTAGCTCCCCTCTCTTTACAGATGAGGAAATTAGGAGCTTGGGTAATGGCGAGCTTGGGTAATGGTGAAGATCACAAAGCTAGAAGGTAGTGCAGCTGGGAGGAAAACCCAGCAGCCACCTTTCCTGGCCACGCAGCTCCGGGACAGCATCTGGTGTAAAGGCAGCTGCCCAGGCAGGTCCCACTGACCAGCTGTGGCCCCTCAGAGCCACCTGCCAAGAGGAGCTTGGTGAGCTCTGCCTTCTCCTGCCATGGTCCCTGACGCCCTGTGCGAATTCTTACAGCTGGTGGCGCCACTCCCGAGGCATCTCCACTGTCCTCATCAGCACGAGCACCCGTTCCTGCCGTTCCTCCCAGTTTATGGGGTGATGCCTGTCTGAGTCTGAGTGGTGTGACTGGGGGGTTCTCACAGCTCTGACTGCTGGGGCTGGGAATTGGTATTTTAGCACAAGTCTCCATTGTTCTCTGCAAGCATGCCCTGGCCCCCACCTACCTCCTCTTAGAGGATTCCCCCAAGATAAATAAGAAAATGTGCTGTCTGTCAAGGCTCAGGTGAAGTCAGAGGAGCTATTGGATGATAATGGGCTTAGAATAGAAGAGGTGCTTGGTAAACATCAGGAATTGGGTTTGCTTGTGATGATGATGGTGATGATGACAGTGATCATTTTGATGGTGGTAACCATGACGATGATCTCTGCCAGGCATGACTGCTACTTCCCATTAACCCTGGCCTAGCATCCAAAGGCCCCTCTCCAAGGTGAGCCTTGGGGGTGGTGGGATTTCTGCACAGCGTGTGTCACAGCACAGCGGGCACCCATCTTAGAGGCAGCATAGTATCGTGGTGAAGAGACTTCCTGGGTTCCAAGTCTGGGTCCACTGCCACCCAGTCCTGCGACCTTGGCCACATCATTGAAATGTTCCACGTCTCAGTTCCCTCATCTGTGGAATGGGGACAGAGGCAGGACCTCCATCATAGAGTACTCAGCTTCAAAGACCACAGGCTGGAACTGGAGACCAAGTGTTCGCGTTCAGACACAGGCCCGTCGAGATCTCCGACCTAGAGCCATAGCCCTAGGAAGCGCCGTTGCAGGCCCTGCGTGCGAATCCCGTCCAGGCCCTTCCTTCACTTGCCCAGAGTCCATGGGAGAGTCTGTGGGCAAGTTCTGGCCCCTCTGGCAGCTGCAGAGTCCTCCTCTGTAAGAGGGAAACAGTAACAATTGCTTCTCCCAGAGTCATTGTGAGGGATGAAATAAGACTGCAATGACTTAATCACAGCTAATGCCCCGGCTTTCAGTAGGTGGCCGCTGCCAAGAGAAACACTGAGTGCTGTCTCACCAAATCTTCCCCGACCAGTCAGGCAGTGCTCTGATTGCTTCTAATACTTGATTTGTGGAAATCCAGGCATTAATGGCTAGGGAGTGTGTTGAGGTGTAGATCAAAGGAATGAATCCAGGCATGGGGGGAGCACCAGCCCCCTCCTGGTTTAGCTGCTCTGGCTCCCTGCCCCTCCCCCAGCAGGAAGCGAGCCATCCCTCTGCCCCCAGCCCCGGGGAATATTGCTCAGGATGAATAGGTCTGCGATTGCAGGCTGTTGCTGGAATAAATGAGCTCATGTGTGTGGGGCCTGTCTCTCGCTGAGTGAGCATCACCCTATGAATTCTCGATGAGCTTACCCAACTTACAGCAATATTGGATCAGTGTCTAAATGGACAGCCTTGTGCTCGCTGAGAATGAACAGTCAATAATCACTGTTCATAACTGACTGCCGGCAGGCTCGGCCCTGCGCAGGCTCAAGCATCGGGTCCGTGCCAAGGCCAGAGAGAGGTACAGCCCCAACCCCAGGCTCTTGTGGATCTGGTGCTGTTCATTTTGCACAAGCGGGTGCCAAGGACTTGGTGACCCTGTTTAGCATTTACTTTCATGCACCCCTTCTCAGAAACAGCCCCAGAGCCAGCGTCACAGACACCCGTCTTTAAACTTGGCCATGCTCTGGGCTGAAGAGATGCCTCAGGGCCCATAGCGACATCTTCTCTGGGAAGATCCTCATTCTTTCCCTTTTAGATGCAGCATAAAACACCTGAGTCCCGAATCTGATGCACCACTACCTGGTCTGTTGCATCAAACCTCTGTGCCTCAGTTTCTGCATCTGTAAAATGGGGGTGATAACCCATGCCCCAGTGCACCCACATGAGTGCTGGTGAGGCTTCAGTGAGCTAATGTATATAAAGGGCCGGCTCACTCCATGCGCTTGGCAAGCCCGTCCAGGTGTTTGTTACCAGCTTCATAACTAGCTGCTGAAGCCGCTTGTCCTCTGCCAGGCCATCCTGCTCATTGACCTGCCCCCAGTGCCTGCACGCCCACCTGCCTGGGCCTGGCACAGGGCGAGTTCTCAAAGTATTTGCTGCAAGGGTGAGTGTTGGGCAACCATCCCAGGCCAGGTAGGATTAGGATCATTGTCTGTTCTCAGACGAAGAGAGAACCTTGGAGCCCTCGGTATCATTTTATAGGACTTTACTGCTGAATCAGGAGACGGGCCAGCAGGCAGGGAGAGGGCAACTGAGCCTGTTTGGATCAGAGTGACGCCGTCGCTGTGAAAGCCGGAGCTGACGAGCCCCTTTTATGCCTCCCTTCCCAGCCACCCATAATCATAGGTGCCCACAACCATACCTGTCACCCCCAGGCGCCCACAGCCTGGGAGGAAAGCAAGGCCACCGGTGCCACAGTAGAGGGTGGAGGGGTGGGGTGAGAGTAAAGCCTGAATTAGTTCCATTTTCCCTACAGAGTAAATGTAAACACTAGTGCTGCAAGCGTGATGGGGTGGGGAGGTCTCTGGGCACCACAGAGTCCTTTGGGGTGCACAGGTCCAGAAGTTACCCCAGGAGATGAAGGGACTGTCCGGGACTGTTCATTTCCTGTGGCTGCCGTAACCAGTGGCTGCAGCCTGAGTACCTGAAACCAACACGTATTTTATATCCTACAACTTTAGAGAAGCCCGCATGGCTAATGTCAGTTGGTAGAATCGAGGGGATTTAACTTCCAGAAGCCACCTGCATTCCTTGCTGATGGCCCCTTCCATCTGCAGGCCAGCAAGGGGCAGAACAGCTACTGCCCCGCTGTCTCTGACATCACTCCCATGTTTTTTTTTTTTTTACCGCTTCCCCATGTAACCCTTACAATTATGTTGGCTCCACCTGGATTATCCAGGCAAGTCTGTCTTAAGGTCAGATGATGAGCCACTTATAATTTCTTCTGTTATCTTCATTCTTCTTCTTGGCCATGTTACAAAGTATTCATAGGTTGCAGGGACTGGGCTGTGACATCTTGGAGAACCCTTATTCTGCCTACCACAGGGACTTTCAGTAATTCAGGAAGATGGAAAGTTAATGCAAAATCTCTTTAACTGCCCCAAACTACTTTTGGACGGTAAAGGTTTTAGGACCTTGTGGGCTGCGCCAGTGAAAGCCCTAATGAAGCATAATAAGCCAGGATCAGAAGCAGGACGCGTTTGTCGAATGCCCCTTGTGCCAGCGTTAGTTACCTTCAATAGCATCCTCTAATTCCCAGCCTGTCTTTTGTGAGCACTTACTAGGTGAATGCTCTCCTCCAGGCACGAGATGCCCATTCCCTTCCTGAATTCTCAGGACAGTCCCTTGAAGGAGGTTTAGTTGTCACTCCCATTCGACAGATGAGGAAACTGGCACAGAGCGGTTTAGTGACTTACCCAAGGTCACACAGCCCACCAGTGCCAGAACTGGGAGTAGAACCCAGGGATTTGAACTGTGGAACCCCTATTCTCCCCTGGTTTGCCCTCCTGCCTCTCTGCCATTCTTGCCCATTGTCTCACTGCCCTGAGAGGGCAGGATTTCTTTTTAATGCCCAATGCTTAGATTAGGAAACCGAGCAAGAATCATTGTCTCGGACAACCAACATCACCCAATATTGGGTACCTCATGTTGTCCAGTGCTGTGTGCCAGCTTAGGTGCTTTCTCGGCACCATGTGTTGCTAATAGAGAATTGATTTTAAAAGGTGATTATTTCACAACACTCCCCTAGTTCCTTTTAGGACTATGTTGGCTGTTTTTAGTACCTCCCTCCCCCAGCAACCACCACCACCCTCCCACGCCCTTCCTCGCAAGTAAGCCATCCACTGCTGTTTAGGAGAATTGGATGAGGTCTCCTCCTGCCACTGAGGACTTTCATTTCATGGCCATCCTAAAGATTGCCACGAGCAGGCGGGAGCACTAAAGCATGGTCGGTCTCCTAGGATCTCCTTAATGAAAAATTTCAGTCCTGTACACGAGAGTGGAGTTGACGCAGGCCTCATTACTCCTGGTGGCTAAATTAAACAAGACAAGGGAGACTCTGGAGGAACATGGCAGAAACGCTAAAGGCTTGAACAGGCTGCAGAGCTGTCAGGAGGGGCCTGTGTCTTTCCAGGGTGCAGAGAACCTCGATGCATCTCTCCTTTGAGGGTAGGGATCCCACAGAATGGGCGAGCTGTGACCCAGCCTCCTCTCCTGTCCTCTCTCTTTTGACAAGGGTCAGGCTGCCAGCCCCAGGACCCTGTCTTGGTTGCTACAGTTTGGGGGTGGGGAGTGCCACAGAGTCAGACCAACCCACCAGTGCTCTGTCTTCTAGGCCTGTGGCCCTTGAATATACACTTGGTGGCTTGGAGTTGAGCTCTGGGGTCCCCACATCTCTTTGCAATGATGTCAGCATTTCCTTCCCAGTTAAGGGTTGAGTCAACAATGCCGCCTCAGCTTACGGTGTGAAATCCTGTCCTTTGCCATCTGTTGGGTCTCTGGATGATGACCTGGGGTCCAGAGTGACCCATTGCTTTTGTCAACACATCGACCACCACTTTTATTATACAGTCAAACCACTACGCACTGTCCCCTTGCCACCATTATTCATTCATTCACCTTACACTCGCGCGCGCACACACACACACACACACACACACACACACACACGACAGTGCTGGCTGAAGTCCAACAGGAATATGGGCTTCCTGCCATTAATTGGAGGTCCCTGACTGCAGACACAGCATAACGGACTATTCATAGTTCTTTTTTAATTCTAAGAAATGCTGCTCTGGCTAGTACCTATTGCAGAGTAAGTGACTGGCTGGCATATCAGCACTTTTCAAGTTATAAATGCTCCCTTTTAGCTGGGACACCTTGTTGATTTTATGTGTTCTTCAGAATAGAGAGTTAGGCAGTGGCCAGCTGTCCCGGGGGAGCTGGCTAGAGAGAAGTGGCCGGGGCTGGCGGTGGCAGGGGGTGACCGGGAGCAACGTGCAGGCCCCGCTTCCTCCAGAAGCCCCTTGAGCCATCGGCCTGCGCCGCCTCACTTAGCGGTCCTGGCCCTGCCCTGTGCCTGGCTGCTATGTCCTGCCTAAAGAGTGGACATGGCTTGGGAATCTATTCCTACTTCACAGCCTCGGGCAACCTCTCCCTCTCTCCATCCCATCTCTGCCTTCTGTGCTCGCCCTGGACCCTGAGGCTGCTGTCTGGTCAGGATGCTGCTCTTTGGAAAGTAGTTATGGACAGTTCTCGTTCCATAATATCAGAGTTGTCAGGCCCCCAAACAGAGCTGCCTCCTGCAACACCGCCACAGAACAGCGGGGTGGGGCTCAGGACAGCACATCACCTTCCGTATCTTGAGGGCCTACTATGTGCCCAGCATTTTACCCTCAGGGTCAGAGTTCATCCTGCCCACATCTTCCGTGATGGGCATGAGTGGACAGGCCCTTCCCCTTTCCATGCATGACAAAGAACCCAGGGAGCTGAGCTGGTCCAGGGCCGTGCAGTGAGGGATGCGGCCAGAATCCATGACGTCAAACCAGGACAAATACTTGAGCCCAGTCTCTGGGGACTTGGCACTTGCCGCTGACCTGTTTTCAGCAGTGTGTTTGTCTGTCTTTGGTTCTGTGTTCCCTTGTCCCAAGGGCTCCCTTCCAGATCTTTGTCCTACAGGCCCCTCGCCAGGTCACCTGCATAGCATGCACCCCCCCCCCCAGCCCAGCAGGACGCAGGGCCAGTGTCTGGGCTGCAATGGAGCACCCCTGCAGCTGGGGGAGTCTCCCCATCTGTCACCCATTTTCCCTGAGGATGAATTGTCCCAGCGACTAATGTCAAAGAGCGCAACGCCGCAGCGGGCGGCCAAGGCTGAATACAACCCACAGAGGCCTGGCCTTGGGGGAGAACACCCTGAGCTTTCCTTTTGATTTGCTATTCAATTAAAAGAGAAAAAAAGAATTGGAGAGGATCAGTGAGCAGAAATCTAATTTGAAGAAGAGCAGAACAAGTTCACACAAACAGGAAGTGTGTGGCATAGCCGGTCCGGTGCTGCCTCTGGGCTTTTAAATGGACAATACTTTCCTAGATGCATCTCCAGTCGCCTCCCTTCATGAGCTCCGGTTGGTGGGCGTGGCCTTCTGGGGTCAAGGGATAGGCAGAGGGGCAGCGGCTAGGGGAGGGGAGAAGTGACCTCTTGTGCACCCTCCCTCCTGGTCCCCAGAGTCTCCCCACCCACTCCCAGTCCTTGGTTTTACCGACTGTCTATTCATGTCATATCCTTGGGAAACTTTTGCTTGCAAAGGACAGAGATCCACCTGGCTGTGCGGAAACAGAAACTATATTGGAAGGACAAACCCTGGGGCTGGAAGGGCGTTTGGAGGTACGCCTGGTCCCCACCCCACCCTATAGGGCATCAAGGAATCAGGAGTCTGACTCAGCTGTACGCTCGCTGAGGCCTTGAGACTCTGTTGTTGCTTATCTTATTTCTGTGTCTCTGCTTCTCTCCCTCTCCCTCTCTCTCTCTCTCTCTCTCTCTCTCTTACACACACACACACACACACACACACACACATTCTCCCACACCATGCAGTCACCTCAAAGTGATGCCCTTAGCCTAGAGCATTCCCACATGGTCACTGTCCACCACTGGCTCAGGGGTCCCCCTCTGGTCTGGTCTTCGATGCTGTGTTCAGGGGAAAGACAACATGATTGGGCCATGCCTCAGTTTCCTCTTCTGTAAAAATAAGAATACTAAGGTACCCGTATCTTAGAAGTCTGTGCAGTTAAAACCAGTTGAATGGTGTTGCTCAACTCATTGAAATTCAGACAAGTATATACTGTGGCAGATATTAAAACTCAAAATGGAGGTTATTACTATTGTGTTTTCTGTTAGTCAGTGGCCCTTGGATAAGGAGTCAAGTGATTCTGTGTTTTCAAAGTTACCTTAAAGAGGAAACAACCGGCATAAGGAAAAGTTTGTTTCTCCTAAAGAACTAACATAAATACCTCTTCAAAAGGTCTGTGTGAGATATTTTGTGATTTCCCAAGCACTGCTCCATGTCTCATTTGATTCTCTTAACAAATTCTCTCTGACCTATTATTTAGAATGTTTAATAAACAAGGAAACTGAGGAATTGAGAGGTTATTTAAGTACTGTCTGAGGTCACACGATCTGCAAGTCACACATCTGGGTCCTTCTTTGGCTTCATCAGAGCTGGAAGGTCTCATAGCCGATCCTTCTTCCCTTTGTACCTTGGCTGCCAGGAAGCTCCTGCTGAGGGTAATGCCCATGCCCAGTACTCTCCTAACGCTGATGGTTAGCCTGTTTCTTATATTGGAATCAGCTGCAGGCAGGGAAATTGTCTTTATAAAGCACAGCATAGCACATCTATTTCCTGTGGATAAACCATTGCTTCCCAAGACACTCGGCAGTGATGAGGGTGAATTTTGCTTCTAAAATGTCATAGTTTCTATCCATAGGAGAGCACAGGCTTTGGTGGATGAATCTGATTCCTCTGCCTTCCTGTGATTTGGGGTCACTTTCCAACAATGCTGTCTGGGGCCTTTGCCAATCTCTTTCCAAAGAAGAGTGTCTCTCCCTCCTCCATGGGTCATCTTTCTGCTTCCTTCTTATGTCCGGGAGGCTTTCTCAAAGGCAGTGATATATATATATCAAAAGTTAGCTAAGGCCTTGAGGCTGGGGATAGGGGTAGCATCTTTCCGGAACTGCAATCAATGTCAGCCCCCTGAGGACTTGAAATCAGAGTGTATTATGGGAGGAGTTCATGTGTTTCTCAGTGGAGACTAGTGTCTTTGTTGGCATTTGTCCCCCAGTTGTTAGGAGGGTGCTCCTGAAGTTCTCTTCCTTACTGCATTGCTGCCGCCATCTTAAATCATCAAGATGTATCTTTTTGGTCTCAATCCCTTTTTGTCCATCCCTGAGACTAGTTAAGTAGGATTGGCAAGAAAAGTACATGTGATAAAGGCCTCTGTGAACCAGAGGATAGGACAAAAAGCACATAACCCCTTCCCCCTGGTGGAGAGAAATAATTGCATATTTCAAAAGTGGTTCTTAGTGTCTCATCTAAAATAGTTAGCAAAATATGTAACCAGAGACTATTTGATCCTTTGCTTGAGGTCAGCTTCAGAAGTTCAAAGGTAGTTTTTGTCCTATTCATTATCTAAAGTCCATTTGGAAGTTGGGTTTTGGGTGGTCTCTGCTGACTAGTGAAGACCATAGCTTATATTCCCCTAGTGCAGGTCTAAGCTTGAAGTCGACACTGGACCTGCCCCTTAGCATGTTCTAAGAGCAAACCATAGCAGCTGGACTAAAATGGAAACCTAAGGGGCTTGTAATTAAGAGGTTGTGGTATAAACCAGAGGCCTGGGCTTGGCATCTGCTACTCAAACTAAAAATGGGCCCTTTCTGCAAAGCAAGCAGGAGAACCCCCATAGTGATGGTGGCCCACCGGCTCTGGACAGGAAGAGAAAGAGCATACACCCCTCTCGCACCCCCAGACAAAGGAGCTCAGCTACTCGCTCCAGAATAGGACTTTCTAGGAAGGACCAGTCTGGTAGATTGGTATTATGGCCTGGGAAGGGATGGGATGTACTAGGATTTGAGGGCTATCAAAAGCTGCTGTAGAAATGAAACATTACAGTATAATTCTTCAAAAATATTCTAGACACATGCATTTTAACTGAGTTTAGATATGGTAGTGTATGTGACTAGGACACACTGCCCATTGAACCCATTAGCAAGATTTCATCTATCTGAACCATCTCGTTATCTGTCGAGCAGAATGCAGAGCCCTAAAAAAAGTAGAATCTGGGGAGATAAATGTTGGCGGGTGAAAGAGGGAAAATATTAAGGACAAATCTGGGACATGTCAAATGGATACTGTAATTAAGGACAATTTTTCTCACTTAGCCATTTGGCTGGTCCACCAAGCTGCCTTAGGTCACCGGTGTAATGTAGATAGGTTGATCACTAGGGATCTAGAAGGATACAGACATTTATTTGGTGAATCCCCCCAAGTGATAATGTAGTCATGACAATGACAAATTACATTATTAGAACCTTCTAAAAGGAAGGTGCCTACCCCTTAGCAGTCACTGGGGTTTCTTCAGATTTTAATTGGTCAGGTTTTCTCAAATTTGACAAAATTGGTCACATTCATACCTGTCAGAGTCCTACATTCTAGACCCTTTAAGGTCAAATTTTGCTGCAAGCTCATCCCATTCAAGCCTTTGGGGGAGCAATAGATGTGTTCACCTGGCCGCGGGGAGGTAGACATGAAGGCAAGAGAAGCAATCTGTGTGCCCAGGTGAATGGGGTTGTATCAATAGCAACCCAAACAGACTCACTCCTCAAAGCCCCATAGGGCCTTGGGTCCCGACAAAAGGGGTGATGGGAGTGGCAGCCCCTAAGTGTGCAGGGCTCTGGGGAACCCTGGAGCAGTGTCTTGGATGGTGGTGGAGTAGAAGCAATGAAATTAGATCAAATGATCTACCACCCAACACACTACAAGGTGTTCCTAAATATTTGTTGAATGAGTAATGAGCAAATGAGTCAGTGAATCAATGTGCTTTTGTAATTAAGTTTAGGCAGAAACTTACATTCAGAACACAAGGAAGAAATATTTTGTTTTCCTGTCTCATTCATTCAGTTTTATGCTACAGGCTTTTATTGAGCATCTACTATGTGTCAGGCCGTAGTCTATGTGCTGGGGACAAAGCAGTGAACACAACAGACAAGCTCCTTGACTGCACAGAGCTTATGGACCAGTGGGACGACAAGCAAGTGGTCACAGAGTTATGAGCAGGGTGGTGAGAGTGTGCAGGTGCCCTGACCTGCTCTGGAAAGCCCCTTGAGACATTTTAGCCCAACCCAACAGGTGCATAGAGGTCAGGCCAGCAAGGGAGGGAGCGGCAGGTCCAGGAAGACAGCTGTGCCTTCTGGAATGCTTTGGGGTAAAATCCAGTATTGAAAAAGTTGACGGCTGCTAGACATGGGGTGATTTTAGAAAACAACAACAATAACAATAGTTGTAATTTCTCCCTGCTCTTCACCAAAAGAATCTTCACTTCCCTTTCATGGGCTGCAGCTCTAATTGGGTAAGTGGTTTCTTTAGAAATAATTAGAGATTGTAATCAGCTGCTATTCAGAAGTCTTCAGTAGGAACTAATTTGCAAGTCTCTTCAGACTTGGCCTTAAAACTTCCCCCCAAAGCTGGGACTAGGCGTACATCAAAGCCCCAAGGAGCCAGGCTGGATTTCAGGCGAAGAGAAAAGAGGAAGTCGGGCCTGCCTACTGTCAGCATACACACCAGCACACCCAGTTTCTCGTTCTCGATTCAGAGGCATCTGGAATAATCAAACTGTCTTCAACTCCATACTCCTCAATTAAAAAAAATAAGTATTGAGGTCAGTTTACACCAGCTGTGAGCTTGTTTCTCTTAACTCAGCCACAAACACGTCGGAGGTTGTGATGGCTTTCAGCATCCCAGACCTATGCTTTAAAACGTCCTCACACCAGTTTTGCAATGTCCCCGTGGAAGGTGCTGGCCACCCACCATGTGTTAATGTCCCCCTTCCTTCCATCCAAGGAAACAGCACAGACTCCTAAAAACACCCAGAGCCCTATCCTCAATGCCTTCAGCTGTGCCTTCTGGAATGCTTTGGGGGAAACTCCAGTATTGAAAGAGTTGACGGCCCTCCCAGTTGCTTTCTCCTCTTAAAATTGCTAGAGGTGACAAAATGGATGAAGGGCCTCGGAGGAAGGCAGTGGGCAGAAGGGGACAAGGGAGATAGCCAGTGTCCTTTCTCCCGCTTCAGGGGCCAGTGACAGCAAAGGTATCCTTTTTCCTGGGTGTTCGCTGTCAGAAGGGAGATGTGGGGGCCTCCCCAGTGGTGCAGTGGGTTGAGCGCAGCGCTGTGAAGCTGTCCGCAGCCTCTGCAGTGCTGGTTCGATTCCCGGCCGGCCAGAGAGATTCCCACATGGCGTGGCAGCTCTCTCCTGTCGCGCCCGCTGCTCCCCTCAGCAGTGTATTTCGTCAATCTGCCTGTTCTGCTCCCCACTCTGTCTCCGGTGAGTCCTCTCACCCTCCCACACCTCTGGCCAGTACCCCAGCTATTGTATAAATAAAAAAAAGTCTTAGAAAAAAAAGGTGGGGGGAATGTGACTTCCAAAGCAGTGTAATAGCAATTAAAATATCAGAACAACACTAGGGAAATGCATCACCATGTTAATAATTACTTGTGGTTAATGCAAGTTTGGGGGATTTTTATTTTCCTCTTTTCATTGACCTCTAATTAGGACCTTTCCTGGCTTATGCTAATTGTTACCAACCCTAGTTCCTAGAATTGTTTGAAAAATTACACCAAGAACGAAAGATGAGACAGAGACAAAGAGACTGAGTTATGGTGGCAGAGAAACAGGCCTACAGCTGGACTGACCAGCAGGCCGGGCAGTCTGAACCCCTCTGTACCCTGTGGGGACCCGGCTCTAGGCACCTCAGTCTTTGTGAAATCATGCCTCTGCCTCCTGTCCGAGCCGTCTTATCTGTTGTAATGCTCAACTCAGAAAATGTAGGCGGACCTGGCCAGGTAGACTGGTTGTGTACACGAGGAGGTTGGAGGGCAGTGATTAGGCACTGAGGATTTAAACAGCGTTTCGTCAGAGGTGTGTCGCCTGAATGCAGATTCCTGGGCCTGTGACAGATTGGCTCTCTGCAAGCGGGCCCCAGAATCGGCATTACAACAAGTACATGCGTGCCTGCGCCTTCCCCAGACCGCCAGATTCTTGTGTTTGTTCCAGTTTGAGGTCTGGGCATGTACAGCCAATGGCAGCGGGTCAGGCAGGTGGAAGGATTGTGGTAGGCGCCTTGAGTGACCCAGGGCAGCATGAGGTCTAGCGATGACCTTCTTGTAACCTGAACCTTGCAGAAGACGTGCACAGAGTATGCAGCCCCGCGGAGGGCCCAGGGAAACTGTCTCATCCTGCATGTGCTGTGAGCTCAGAGAGCCAGCTGGGGCTGGGATAGGGGCTCCACGATGGAGCCCCTTTCTGCATTTAGAAAGATTTAGAGGGGGCATCTGGCTGGGGAGCAGGGACATGGGCAAGAGGACAAGCCTGCCCCTCTCTCGGCCTCCCAGGCTGTGCCAGGCTACTGGATGGTGGGTGACTTTGCTGTCTCTGTTCTATGCCCCCTGCTTGGGGACCCTACAAGTAGCTCCACGCTAGTGCCCTGCCCCCCTAACCCACCGGTCTGGCAGGTGCCAGTACCCCTCTATAAACAGGGGTACAGAGCAAAGCCCCGCTTCTGCAAATGGGAAGGGGAGGCACTCTGATGGGATCTTAAAACAAGAATGAGTAGCTGCATGGAGGGGGTGCAAGGAGTCCCCTCCAGGGTATGACATCCCCCTCATACCCTGTATGCTCGGCTTTGCAAAGAAATGGACAGGAGTCCTCGTGATCCCTGGTTGTCTCTGGGAGGCCAGCAGTTGATGCCAAGCCCAACTTGGAGCTCTGGACACTGCCCCAGTCCCGGTGGGCACACCCCGTCCCACTGTGGTCCCTCGGCCTCGCAGAAGCACCTCTGGAGCGCCCCTTGTCAGTAGCTCACCCGGTGCAGCAGCTGTTCTGCATCTCCCCCTGCTTGCGCCGCCCGCCCCCTCCACCTAACTGCTCTCACGTGCGCCTTCCACACCAGTGTGCACAAGCCTCCCTGAAGATTGCTGGTCTGCGGCTCCCCCCGGCTTTGCAGGAGCGGAGGGTGGCAAACCCCTCACCAGGCTGGACTCACCCAGCCCTGGCAGATGAGTGTGGCCTAAATATTTCCTCTCCCCCCAGCAAACCAAACAGGAAGCCCCATCAGAGCTCAGGTAGGTGCGCCAGAGCAATTTAATGACACCCCCCCACCCCCCACCTCGGGCCTGGGCAGTAGGTGGTCTCCACTGGCTGGGACCTGGAGAGGAAGTCGCGCCGATGGCTGAGGTACAAAGGAAAGGGATCCCAAAGGAGGCGTCTGCTGGTTTTAATTTGGGGGGGGGTAACAAAGGAGGGGGGAGTTCTGGTACTTCCCGTCCTGTCAGTGGGCTTTCAGACTACGCCTCTGAGGCCACAGTTTATAACAGAAGAGCCAACAATGAGCCGGAACCCTGTGGGCCCTGAAACTCGGGCCTCGGGCCTCCTGAGCTGCAGTGTTGTCACCTGCGTTTCCACCTCAGGGCCGAGGGGGTTCAGGAAATGATGCAGAGGGTACCGGCAGCAGGTGAAGGTTCCCTAAGTGTGTGTGGCCCTCCCTTGGCCCTGCGTGAAATGACTAGAAGTTTTAAATGAAATCCGCCCCCCCCCCCCAGGTGTGTTCGTTCAGCACATGGTTCTGCGTGCGCAGCGCCACGCTAGGCTCCAGGACACGCTGCGAGTGACACGGATGTGGGTCCTGCCCTCTGTAGCCTGGCGGCCGGCAGATGGGCCTTTGCTTGAGTTTTCGGTGATAACAGGTCAGGGGAAGGCCAAACCCGTGCACGCCTGTGCCCTGTGTCTCCAGGGGAGAGAACTCAACCCCTGGGAGCGGACTCGGGTTCTGCTGGTGTCTCACGCATCCGGGGCTCGGGGGCAAGGAGTGTGGGCCATGGCCAGGCCCTGCTCTGCCTGTCAAGGGTGAGCTCCGCCGGTGCCCGCAGCACGTGCCAGCAGGGCATCTCCCACACGCATGGGCCCCTGGCAAGGTAGAAAGCAGTGATACCGGTACCCGAAGAACCTCCCTGCCTTCACTGGGTCCTGGCAGGAAATCCAGACGCTGGCACGTTCATGGAGTTTTACCTCCGCGGCCATTTGTACGTGGCCTGAAAACCAAATCATTGCGCTAACATTTCCCGCATCATGTTGGAGACCAAGTTTCTCCCTTACTTGAGTCTTTCCTCATCTCTTATCCCATCTCCAACCCCACCCTCCAAGGGCTTAGGGATGGAGAGACTCCAGGTTGGGGTGACCTGCTGGAGTCACGTGACCCACATGACTAGAAAATAAAGCCCCCCTTGGTCTTCAGCCAGCTGCAATCAGCCGGTCCCGGTGTCCCTCATCTCGGAGAGGCCCTGTGAGCACCTGAGCCCGGTCAGGTGGATTCCATTCATCTCGGTGCCGCAGGGGTATTTGCTGAATCCAGACAGGTGGGCAGTGCTCACTGCCCCCTGCTGTCTCCAGGGTCTCTCTGGCATCCGCCTTCCCAGCTTGCTAATCACTCATGAGACCAGATGGCAAAACAAATGGTGATTTATTTTACAGTGACATAAGGAGTTAGACTCTTTCTTTCTTTCTGGAATTAAGTATTTTTTAAGCACCGATTTCCAGATACTTGATCCACAAAGAGGGCATCAACCCTGTGCTTTGAACTTGACAGTATCGTCTCCTTTAACCTTCACTGTGCTCTTGTGTGGTGGAGACAGGGAAACTGAGGCTCAGAACAAGTAAGTGATTTATCCAAGGTCACACAGCTGGGAGTTCCCCCCCTCCACTGCGCCCATGTGCTCCCCACACTGCCGTGCCACTGTCTGTGCTGTAACTGGAGGACGCTGGGACAAGCATGCTGCAGTTAGGTTTGAGGACATGGAGCTAGACTTGATGTAAGATGGCCATTCTCCGGGAAAAGACCTCCAGATAGGGCCAGGATCCCACAGTGGAATGGAAGAAAGAGGAGAGGGGGCAATTTTAAGAACTTTGTGGGAGGAAGTAACACTGGTGTGGACTTCGAGAAAGGGCCTTGCCTGATGGTGGGGGGACCTTCACCCCGGCAAGCTCCTGGGTGCTCTTCCTGCCCCGCCCCGGGCCTGTGCCCCAAGCAGGACAGCCCCAGAGTCAGGGTTTCTTGGTGGTAACGGCCAACACGGCAGCACATGCTACGTTTCAGGCCTGCTTCTCAGCGCCTTACATATCCTGTGAGGGCCACACCATCGCCCTTTCCACCTTCCAGAGGAGGAAACTGAGGTGCAGGGAGGCAAGGTAGCTTGCCCATGGCTATGCAGCTAGCAAAGGGGAAGAGTCAGAATTCAGACTCCGGGACTGGCTCTTATCTTCTCTGAGGAAGGAGCTCGGCATTGGAGCCTTGGAGTTAGGAGGAGGTTGTCTTGAGGGGCTGGAGTAAGGAAGGGGTTTCTTTGAAAAGCCAGCGGGAGTGACTTGAGTGCTTGTAGTCCAGTCTGGTGAGGATGGGGGCTGCTCTCTGCACCTCCAGCTCTGCAGCCTCAGCCAGCCTGTCTCTGGAGAATGCAGAAGGGCTCTCCTGGTGCCAGCAGCTCCCAAGACAGCAGGGCGCCCGGGAGGGCTGGGTTCCTGCCAGCAGCGCTGCTTGCTGAGACACCTGGGGAGCGCTGCTGCCAGCAGGCGCATGGGGTGGTGGGGGGCAGTGAGACAGGCTGGCTGGGGCGTGGCTGACTGACTTCACACTTCCCTACAGAAGTGGACGTGCCTTTGTTATTTTTATGTTTTTCAAAATTTATTTCAAAGTGGCTGGGGATGTGTAATCCTTGAAAATCCAGCCCCAAACCCCTAAGCAAGAAAGTGGTTCTTCTCAACTTCTGGTGCTGGTTGTCTCTCACCAGCAGGGAGGTCCCTCTTGAAGGGCCAGCAAGTCCAGCCTGTGTAGGCACGAGTGGACGGCCTTCATCCCCGTCTAACCCCGGGCCCATTTTATGGACACAGAAACTCAGGCTTAGGGAGGTTAACTTGTCCAAGGTCAGGCTGTAAATCAGGGGCAGGATTCGAATTGAGGGTTTGAGAAGCACGAAGCACTGTGTTTCCTACCCTGCACCAGAATATGGACGTAGGTGGCAGGTGGTGTGGATTTCAGTAGCCCACTCTGCCAGGGTAGGGGTGAAGGCCTTCGGCTCCTTCTGTCCTTCACCCCATGGTGAAGTAAATGTGCCGTGTACAAGCACTAGATGAGGCTGGCACAGAGCACTCGCTAGCATCTTCTTGATTCTTTAGAGTAGCCAGGACACAGCCTAAGTGCCCACATGGAGCTGGAACAAGAAGACTGTTGCGCAGAAGGATGAAATGCTGCCGATTACAGGGAAATGAATGGTGGGAGTTGGAGGGAAGGAAGTGAAGTAAAGCAAGTCAGAGTGATAAAGACAAATAGGAGAATGTACAGAGCGAGCGGGAGGACCACCTCGGAAAAAAATACTGGGTGGTTGGAAAAGTCATGACCTATTTTTTACTATGTTTTTCAAGCAAAAATGTGTCATGACTTTTCCGACAAGCCGATCCTTACAAACAGGAGCAGACGCTGATCAGTGCAGGGAGGCTGCTGAGGATCAGGGGGAGGGGGCGGGAGGAAAGGTCGCGTGTGTGTGAGGGGGGTGGAGAAACGACCTCATAGGCCTTGTGATTCAATACACCAAGACCTCCTGGTCTGTCTTCGACATAGTATGTGCTCAAATAATCTGACTGTATTTCCATCATAAAAATTGTAGCCCTCTGCAACACTTTGATTCACCTCTCCCTCACCCCCACCCCCCAATCTTATGCTCTGTTCTCCTGGTGCTGCTAATGACAGTGATGACACCGTGATTCTATGTGCTGTAGAGAGGAAAGGCAGGTCCGTGGGGGCGCACTGAAAAGGGGGTACCTGACTGATCTGGCTTGGAGGTGGCCATCGTACAGGAATAATTTGGGGGCAGAAGCCCCAGCGTGCACAGGGCCCTGAGGTGCGAGAAAGGGCAGCGCTTCTGGAGCCGCCACAGCTTCTGGAAAAGCCAGAGATGCCCAGCAGGCCCCACTGGGCAGCCTGCGTGGACGGGCTGCTGACCCGCGGCCGGGCTCCCAGGTCCTTTGTGCCAGATTCAGGGGCCTGAACCCCCGTGGAAGGCAGTAGAGACTCTCCAGGAGCTTGAAGTGCTGGGACATGGGGTCTAAGCTGTGGTCGGCGGGGTGACCCAGGCTTGCACCCCCAGCAGCAGGTAGGCTAGAGAGCATGTGGTTTGTGCTGGGGTGGCTGGAAGGGAGAAGAGCCCAGGGTGTGGGGAGCAGGAATCCGGGGTCTGGCTCTCCTGGACATCGGCGCCATTACCCGCGGGGACCACATGGGCAGGTGATAACTCACTTTCAGATATTTTGGATTTGAGGTTCCTATGGGATATTGTGGGGTGACGACCAATGGGAAGGTGAGAATATGCTTCCTGCCTTGTCCATGAACCCCACCTTCCCCCCTACAAAATGGCCATCCCTGTGTCCCTGAAAGGGCTGGGGAAAGAACATTCCATGCCAAAGGGAGAGGCGTGTCAAGCTCCCGAGTGGCCATGTTGAGAGGAAGGCGGGGGGTGGGGAAGACGTGAGGACGCAGCGGGGACAGGGCATAGTGACCATTTTGCCACGGAGGATGCTGGGAGGAGGCCGGTGGCTCTCGGGCTCCCGCAGGGAATGCCCAGCATCTTAGTCCCGTGTTTCCAGATATTTCTGGTTAGACAGTCATAAAATTCAGAGAAAATGCCCCACCCCTCTGGCTCCTGGGCCGTTTGAAGAGCACCCAGGCTGACTGAGCTGCAGCAGAGCCCAGAGAAGCAGGGTGGTGGGGCCTGGACCCCACATCAGGGGCCTCTCGGGCAGCCTGTGAGGGCAGCGGGGGTGGCTGTGCCCTGAGCTGGCCAGCGGGTGCCTCTGGGAGGCTGGGCAGCGCCCATGGGAGAAAGGGGTCTGCGGGCCCTCAGTAGAGCAGATGGGCTGGGAAGGGGGTGCGCAAACCATCCTGAAGGTGCAGTTTATGAAACCCAGGAGGAGGCTTCCTCGTGTGGGTTTTGGTAACGGCAAAATCCACTCCCTGTGGCTGACAGAGCTGAGCATCTTTGAGAAAAAAAGACAAAACACTTGGTTTCCCTTGAACACCTTTATAAATGATGTTAGTGATACACTGCCGCCGCCACTAGCTACACGAATTTTTTAAGACCCCCTAACAATTCAGGGAGGGAGTTGATCAGTGCTTCTTCCGAAGAGGTGAGGTTAGTGATCCTCGCCCCGTGGCTGCCCCAGCGAGGGAGTCTGCGCTGAGGGGCGGGCTGTGTGCTCCTGGCTAGTCCCGGTGGCAGTGCCTGCGGTTAGAAAGGTGCATCATCTGATGGTCAGTTTGGGGTCACTGGGTTCATGCTAAAGACCTGAGCTCTGGAACCGGACCGTCAGGGTCCACCTGGGCCCAGGCATTCACAGTGTACAGATCTTGTGATGCATGTGTAAGCTGAGCCTCAGTTTACCCATCTGAAAAGTGGGGATAATGCATCTCAGGTTAACAGAGATGGTGGCTATCAGGTCTCAGCAGGATGCCTGGCATACAGTGGGCACAGTGCCCTCCCTCCATCCCATACTGGATGACATCACCAGGACTCCCCACGTGGCACTGGGTGGTATCCACATCCCTCACAGGGGACCTCACTCCCCTAAAGCCATAAAGCTGGGCTGAGCTGGCCGTGTGTCCCAGGCCCCCAGCAGTGCTGAGGTGCTGGCTCTGTGGGTCCCAGAACAGAGCGCCCCACAACCTCAGAAAGTTGCTTAACTCTCTGGGTTTCCCCTCGCACGTCTCACTGTGACCGTGATGGAGACAATTAGGCACAACCCAGCACGGTCAGGCTGGCAGCAGTGGGTCTGAGTCGTCCTCCGGTGACCCCCACTCCCGGCCGATGGCCCTGCTGCTGTCATTCTGGCTCTGCCCACTCACAACTTCATTTAGGGGTGGAGAGCTCCCCAAGAACTGGAGGAGGGAGCCCCCGCATTCCGGTTTATTTCTCGGTCCTGTCCTAGGCAAGAGCATGGGGAGGCCCCAGCCTGGGGTCTTCCTGTCACACGGCCAGTCTGGGCCCCTCTCCTGCCACCCGCCAGTTACTTACTAAACTCTCAGTAAACGCATGTCTTTCTTCCTTTTGAGGCGGTAGGTGAATCTGTAGATGGCGATGGTCTGGCCACCTTGCGGTCACAGACTCTAACAAATGGCGAGTTGATCCCGGCTCTTCTAGATTCTCTGTCACTCCAGACCTCTGCCTGGCAGCTTCCACGGGGTCTTGCAGGAGCAGCTTCCTGAGTGTCTAGCCTTTTTTCATTTAAAAAAAAAAAAAAAAAGGTGAGGGCCCCACAGCAGGGGTCCTGCGCCCAGGGTGCCGCCTGGAGAATCTGCTGCCAGGGTAAATGAAAGGTGAGCCCTGAGGGAGGGGAAGCCGGGAGTCCCCTAGGAGGGCTGAGGAGCTGGTCACCAGGTGCCTTTGTTCCCTGGGTCTGAAGGGCCTTCAGTTATCCCAGGAAGTAGATTCATTCATGGAAACCAACCCCCAGGCCCTGACCCCATTTGCTTCTCTGAACTTCTCTGTTCCTTGCTTTGAATAAGAGAATGCCACTTAGGGGATAAAAAAAGATTCCCAGCGCTCCTCTCTGCTCCACCAGTATAATTATGTCTGTGAAGCTTCCTTTCTGCAAGGCTGAGGGTGGGGTGAGCTGCAGCCTGTAGCCCTGTGGGATCATCCAGCTTCAGCAGAGTAGCCTGTCCCTGTCTCTTGGGCACTTGGCTGGAGCAGAGACAGCCATGGAGCTCCTGCTTCCTATGCCTGCCCAGCCCAGCCCACTCCTGATCTCTCCAGCGTCACAGGAACCTCCCTCTCCTGGGTGATCCTTCCAAGGAAAGGGCCTTGGCTGCTCTGTCTCATCTTACTTCACCCTCAGCACATCTTGTGAGGTAGTGAGCGCGCCTGGGCCCTGAGCAGCACTGCCCGGGCATCCATCCGGGCGCATCTCACCTGCCCTTCCCCACCCTGGAGGCAGGGGCTATTGCTGAGCCCCCTTCACAGCTGGAGACAGCTGGGAGGGTAGGAAAGCTTCAGGCCTCTTAGTGCGCAGGTTCCCTGCAAGGATCAGGCACTGAGTACCTGGCATCTGTCCAGATAGCCCCAGAGGAGAGCTGAGCTGACACCACTGCTCATGGTGACAGACTGACCAGGATGGAGCTGCCTGGATAAAGGGCCTGGGTGACGGTGTCTGAAATAGCTGCTTTGGGTCCCAGGTTTGTGGGTAATTGTGGTGGGGGAAGAAGTAGAGGTTCCTCCTGGCCAGGGCAGGAGGGGGCCTTTGGGGTTCCATCTGCAGAACCACCCCCAGCCCAAGAGTGGTCGCACATACCTTCTGAACAAAAGGGAAACAGGAGAGTCTGGAAACATGTGATTTGCTTAAGAAAGAAACCAGCCTTCTTGGGTGTCTCTCCATCCGTAGCTCCCCGGCTCTGACATTCCAGACGACTGTACAGCCTGTTAAGACATATTAATAGCTAATCTCTATATAGCTAGAAAATTGCCCTTTAGACCTCCAATTTGCTTAACAGCTGCCAATTCAAGTTGCCCCCAATTGCTTCTCTCTGTCTCCCGTGACAGTGAGGTATTGAATCGCTGTGAGCGAGGCGTTTGCACAGATGACAAATGCGTGTGCTGCTCAACCAGCAGTCATCAAAATGGGAGGCGGGACCACCCCGGGGCAGCTCCCCAAGGAGATCAGATCCCCTGAGTCACCCACTCAGCAGGTTTCTAGGACTCTGTTTTCCTAAAACACCCAACTGGTGCTTGGGGTGCTTGAAATAACTGGAAAGGGGGCAGAAAAAGAGGGGGGATTCCCACTCACAGCCCAGGACCACTCATGCCTCTTGCAGGTTGAGGACAGCATCGCCTCCTGGAGGGTGGTGCTCTTTGGGGTGGCTCTTGCGCTAAAGATGAACAATGTGGTTAGCAGAGGAAGGAGGCACCGATGTGCTGGCTGTGCTCAGCGCCCTCTGTAATAGTTCCAACAACCAGGAGCATGTGGATTGGGTTCTCCTCGGTCCTGGGTGTGGTGCTAAGTTCACTTAGCCTGTGAGCTCTCAGTGACTCCCCAAAGCCATGCTGATACATATAATGTATTGTCCTCATTTTGCAAATGGGGAAACTGAGGCCCAGTGATCCAGGCAAATGAGTGGTAGAACATTCTGCTCAATCTAGAAAGAGAAGCAGGGAAAGAACCAGTGAAGTTAATTGGCTCAAAGGAGAGAGAAAATGGAGCAGGTGAGGGGGTGTAGGGAGGGAGAAATCAAAAACGCCCCGACTCACCCAAAGAGCATCACCCTCTGGGAGGCGATGCTGTCCTCAACCTGCAAGAGGCATGAGTGGTCCTGGGCTGTGAGTGGGAATCCCCCCTGCTCCCCTCTTGCCAACAGTGCAAGAGCAGCATTCAAGCACCCCAAGCACCATTGGCAGGTGCACCTGCTGTCCGCCCTCTGACTTCTGATTCCCCAGGAAATCCAGGCTTGAGAGCGCTGCGGCAGCCTGGGCCCTTCCCCGCCATTGTCCCTGTTCTGGGCCACCATTCATTGGAAGCCGGTCCAGTTGGCAGCCACCCCAGGCCTATTCCTGCACCCCCCGCCCCCTGCCCAAGCCTCCGGAAGCCCAGACAGCTGATCTGAGATGGAAAAGAGGCCTTCCAGCTGCACCTGGCCAAGCTGAAAGGAAGCTCTGGCAGCAGGCACCCCCCACCCCCGGCCCAGCCCTCCCGGGCAGCCTTGGTGCCGGTGCCCTCTCTGTGCTTCCCCTCCTGTTCTCTGGCCTCACCAGATGGGAGGAAAGTGCCTGCTTCCCCCTTCATCAAAGGCTGATGCAACCACTGGAGCCCGTTTCTACCCAACACTCAGAGCCACAGCTGCTCCTCTCTTGGCCTCCCGCCTCTGGACTGATGCTGCAGCTGCAGAATTGTGCCCAGAGCCTCCATAGGAAGAGGTGGGGCTGCAGGTGGAGGCCCCAGGAAGCCTCATCATCAGGCTGTGGCCTTTAAAGTCCCCCCAGCCCCGGGGTCGGGCACACATGCATTCATCCATTGAGTCACCCATTCAACAAGCTTTTGTGTCCAGCACAGGCCAGGCTCTGGGGACACAGAGCAAACAAAAAAGTGAAAACTACCTGCCCTCTCCCAGTTGCATTCCAGAAGGGAAGAGACATAAGTTGTGATGAGTGTGAGAAGTTGCTGAGCATGACAGAGAGCGGGAGCCAGCCTGGGCATGGAGAGAGCTGAGTGGGTTTTCATAACTACTCCCATGGCTGAGAGTGTTCCTGTGAGTGCTGTCTGCACACCCGAGGTCTGGCCTGCTGCACCCCCACAATTGCCTACTGGTGCCATTCACCAAGCAGGGACAGCTGGGTTGGAGGAAACGGGGGCTCAGAAGAGCCCTCTCCACAAGGGGACCTCCTTACTAGCCAGGGAGAAGGTGCCCACTGGTGACCCGCAAGCAAACCCAGCCAAGACGAGTAAGTGCTTTGGCCTGCAGCAGTGAAAAAGTGATTTTTTTATAGCTAACCTTGAAGAAAGCAGAGGTTACACATAAAATGTGGGTTTCTGACTTAAGAACTGAAATGCCTCACAGACCAGGCTCCCTTTCCTGCATGACAACACCAGCAGGGCCGAGCAACTCCCACCTTGGGCAGCCCAGGGGCTCCCTGCTGACCCCAGAGGGCATTTGAATTTGTGATTTGGACTCGGGTCACCAGATTGAAGCCCTGTATATGAAAGAGGTACCCTAACACGCTTCTTCCCACAAAGCTCCCAAGGTTAAAATGCAGCTCAGATTCGATCATCTCTTTGGCCAGGGCAGCTGAGCCTGGCAAGGGCTGCGTCCAGAGACCCAGGCCCAGCCATAGGCCACCCAGTGTTTCTCACCTCAGCCTCCAGGCCTCCTTTAGTTTCGGACAGGTATGGCAAGCTCCTGCAGAGATTCAGTCTTGCAGCACGCATCTCCCTAGTGACAAGTTCAAATCCTAAGAAACCAATTTCCCTGGCAACGTTAATGTCACTTAGCCTAGACTTGCTTCTTTCCTAACACCTTTAAGGTTGGCAGCAAGTTCAGACAAGATTATTTCTTTCAAGGCTGATCCGTTTCTCTACTTTTCTAAGCACAGAAGCCTTGAGGTATTCTGTAACCCCAGGGGTGTCCTAGGGAGGCACCACACTGAGGCCTGAGAACTGGTTTCTGCACCTTTGATCCCTGTGCCTTCTGAATGGAAAACCCCTTATTTTGAATCTGAGGACCCGGAAGCTACAATTTCCCCAGGATCACACTCAGGGCACTGCCAAGTCCAGGGTGGGCTTTAGTTGCTAGTTGCTGGCATTGAAGGCAGAGGTCTCCACCCGGGCAGCTGCGGGAACTCCAGGGAGCCGGCCGTGCCCAGAGCCGTTCCGTCAGCTCTGCACAGCGGGCCCAGCACTGTCCCTGTGATCCCAGCTGCTGTCCTGAAGCTGGTGACTGCCAGGGGGGCCAAGCCCCGGCCCCTAGAAACTTGATCTTGAACGGATGACTTGTTTTCCCTGCCCTAGGTTTCCCCACCCGGTCATGGGGACACGAGCGGTGCCTGTCTCCACCGGGCCTGGTACCTACGACGTGCAGGGAGCAGCAGCTGGTGTGAGTGTGTGCCGCCTCCTGGCTGTGGGGGTGACTTCAGCAATTCTTCCTAACTAGCCCTTTCCCTAAGGGTTTAGGAATTTCAGTGCCAGAAGGAAGGGTAAGACAGAATCACAGCAGATCAGACCACCGGGTTCTCCACTTGATCCCCCAATTCTAAAATCACCAGGTTGGTGGCTCCGCAGCTGAGGTGCTGGGGAGGGGGGTTGAATTGGGACTTTTAAGTGGAGAGACTGAGGCTGGGCTCAAGCTGACAGTTGTTAATGGCAGAGTCTGACCCCCGCCCCCCACCCTAGACTCACCTGATAGCTCCATCTGCCATTTTTCAGGTTTCCATTTCCCTGCATCGCCCCACCTGAGGGCACCGGGGCAGAGAGCCAGGCAGCTGGCCACGCTGTCTAAGGGAAAACAAAAACACCACAGAAGATGCTTTGATTTCAGGAGACCAGCTTTTCTTCCCTTTAAGATGAAACATAGTAGAGTTTAAAGACTTCATGTAGTGCCTAAATTTGGGATTTAAACTATATGGTTGCCTTTTTTAAATGTCCAAATTAAAAATCAACATCTACATGAGGACGCAGGACATGGTCCAAAACCGTAGCCACACCCATCATTCCTAGAACCAGCTTCCCTCTGACCTAATTTAGACTTTGGGGAGATGAAAGGGCATGAGGGGAGTGGAGGCAAGTGTGGAGGAGAGATCTAGGATTTCCTGGCAGCAGAAGATAGACCTGGGTTCTGTGGTGGAGAGCTAGGAGTTGCTGAAAGACACGCAGAACCGTTATAGTCATTTCCTCATCGCGAAATGCTGCGGCTCACAGTGTAGTCCCCATGCCAGCAGGATTATCCGCATATACAGGGTTAATGGATGAGTCATGTCTGACCCAGTTCATATGTTGAAACCCCAGCCCCAGTGCCTTGGAGTGTAAAGGTATTTGGAGATAGGGCCTTAATAGAGGTGATTGCATTGGGCCTCCCCGGTGCGCAGCGGTTGAGCGCTGGGTTGCGAAGCTGCCCGCGGCCTCTGCAGCACCGGTTCGATCCCCGGCTGCTCCCCGGCCACTGGAGGAGGGTCCCACATGGCCCGCAGACCTTTCCTGCTGCCCGCTGCTCCCCTCAGCAGTGTACTTCGGTCCTTCTGCCTGCTCTGCTCCCCGCTCTGGTGAATTCTCTCACCCTCCCGTGCTTCTGACTGTACCCAGTGCATGTACAAACAAAACAAGTAAATAAATAAATAAAAATACATGCCTCTTTAAAAAAAAAAAGTGATTGCATTAATGTGAGCTGGTTGGTGAGGCCCTAAGCCATTATGACAGGGACCTTAGAATGAGGTAGAGACACCAGGGGCAAATGTATACAGAGAGGTGACCCCAGATGGAGGTATTTTGTAATGGCAGCCCTAACAAGCTCACACACCTGGGAACTTGCTCGAAATGTACATTCTCAGACCCTGTTCCTGATCTGCTGAATTGGAAATTCAAGGGGGAAGCCAGCAAGGTATCTTCTAACAAGTCCTCTGGGTGATTTCCATGTATGTTAAAGATTGAGAACTGTGGGCCTCCCCGGTGGCACAAGGGGTTAAGCACAGCACCGTGATGCTATCCGCACCTCTGCAGCACGAGTTCCATCCCCAGCTGGCCAGGGAGCACCCCACATGATCCCCCAGACCTCTCCTGTCTAGCCCACTGATCCCATCAGCAGCAGTCCGTTTCAGTAGATCTGCCTGTTCTGTTCCCCACTCTGTCTCTGGGGAATACTCTCAACCCCTGAAGCTCTGGCCTGTACCCCAGTTCTTGTATGCATAAATAAATAAATCTTAAAAAAACAAAACTGAGAACCATTAACGTGGCGTATTCTTAATGCCTGGGACAGCCAGCCCACTCCAAGGACTGACCTGCAGTTGAAGTACAGGCTGATCTGCTGCAAGGGAACCTTCTGTCAGGCTCTGGAGTGGCGCCAGTGGGTCCTTTTAATGAGACAGTTCCAGAAATGCTGAAGCATTCTGTAGACACCAGGCTGTAGGGAATTATAACAGTGGTCAATGGAAGAAAGCCAGTCCCCCAATTTCTCCATAAGAAATAAACTGAGGGACCTCCCTGGTGGCGCAAGGGGTTAACATGCAACCGATGAAGCAATCCGCAGCCACTGCAGCATGAGTTCGAATCCTGGCAAGCCAGGGAGCAACCCACATGGCGCAGCAGACCTCTCCTGACTCACCGGCTGCTCCCCTCAGCAGTGTACTTCAGTCAATCTGCCTGTTCTGTTCCCCACTGTCTCTGGTGAATCCTTTCACCCCCTGCATCTCTGGCCTGTACCCCAGCTCTTGTATGCATAAATAAATCTTTAAAAAAATGTTGATAAGGATGTGGTGAAAAAGAAACTCTCCTATATTGCTGGTGGGAGTGCAGACTGGTCCAACCGCTATGGAAAGCTGTGTGGAGGTTCCTCAGTCTACTAAAAATGGAGCTGCCATATGACCCAGCAATTCCACTCCTAGGGATCTACCCAAAGGACATGAAAACACTGATTCAAAAGAACACCTATATTATAAACATTCTGTTTATAATAGGTAAAGCCTGGAAACAACCCAAATGCCCACAAATAGAACAAGAAGATGTGGCATATATACGCAATGGAATATTATTCAGCAATCAAAAAAGATAAACTCATGCCATTCGCAGCAACGTGGATGGAGCTAGAAGGAATGATGCTCAGTGAAATAAGCCAGGAGGAAAAAGAAAAATATCGGATGGTTTCACTTAGAGCAGGAATATAGGGGAACCCAATAAGACATCAGTGTAAAAAAATAACAATACGAAACATAACAGACAATTTTAAATCAGAGACATCCTGCAGGGGAGGAGGAGGGAGAGGGATCAGAGGGAGGGAGGGAGGAGCACAGGGGACTGAGGTGATGGTGCACGGGTGCATTGGGGAAGGAAACTATGGGGTCTACATCTGGAGGGGAGGGGAAGCAAATATTGTTTAAAAATGAACAGTGATGTAAAAATAAGAGTAAACAAGATAAGCTAAAAACACAACACATACAAAAATATTTTGTTAAAAATGGCAACACTCAAGGCTTAGTGAATTTCTCCCATGGAGAGGGGCCCTGGGTATGTCTCGGGTCTGAGAACAGGCATCTGCACTTGACAGGACTCTCAGGTCTTTGGAGGGAAATCGTGCGTGGCTTATTGCAGCAGGTACACCATTTGCCTCCTAAAGTGCCGTGGAGAAGGAGGATACGGAAGAGAAAGAACCTTAAATGTCACATTCCAAAGCCCCACTGAGTGATTTTCTGTCTCTGCAATTGGACGTAAAAGGAGACTGTGATATCATTTCCATTTTTCATGGTTTTGCGGCCGCGGTCCTGAATGCAGTAGTAACTGACACGTGGCCTCCCTGAAGATTTGGGGGGCGGGGGTGGCAGAAAATTGTCTCAAACTGAAAAGAGCTGGAGGGTATAGGGAGGGATCCCCTAGTTTCTCTGCTCATGTAATCATTTATTACCTTCAAAACCATCCATAACAATTCAAATGGGCAAAATCAATGGCCCTTTTTTCCTTCCAAGTCCTTTTGTTTCCTGTAGGGTGGTTTGGTTTTGGTTTGGTTTGTAAGCGGCTTGAATGCTGTTTGTGAGGTGGTGAGTACAGCTGCTAAGAAGTTAAGGGAAGCAAAAGTCAGAGTTTGCCTGCTCAAAATAAACACTGATTGAATTTCATGACCTAGGGTTGGTCTGCAACAAAGTTATAGCACTGATGAGATTTGCTCTAAGATTCCTGGCCTCCTTTTGGGGGATTTCTTTTTTCTTCCTTCAGAAAGGCATGCATGCATATTAACTACCTACTGTAGTTTCCAAATTCTGAACCAGATTTGAGCTTATTGTCTAAATATTAAGCCAACACCCTGGTGGGGGGTTGGTGTAGGGGGTAGGGATACTGCTCCCATTTTGCAAATGAAAGAGCTGAGGCTCAGAAAGGTAACGGTGTACCCAAGGTCTTCTGATTCAAGCCTCATCCTCTGTCTACTTGGCGCCGTTCTCATCCCCTTCCTTATCAGTCTCTATAAACCTTTCCTTTACATGATGGCATCTTCTCTTACACATTTATAACGTCTATCAATGTGCTCAAAATTATTGGATGGAGAGCAGCGGAATCTCAGGCAGTACCCAAGGAAACAAAAAGCAACAGTTGTTGAGAATGGGGACCCCCTCACTTTAAAATTGATCAAATATGTGCCCTCCATGCTTTCTTCCCACTTCAATCAAAAAGATGGAACCTGGGGCCTCGCTGGTGGCGCAAGGGGTTATGCACCACACTATGAAGCAATCCGCAGCCTTTGCAGCATGAGTTTGATCCCCGGCAGGCCAGGGAGCAACCCACATGGCACAGCAGACCTCTCCTGACTCGTCCGCTGCTCCCCTCAGCAGTGTATTTCAGCCAGCCTGCCTGTTCTGCTCCCCACTCTGTCTCTGGTGGCTCTTCTCACACCCCGCATGTCTGGCCTGTACCCCAGCTCTTGTATGCATAAACAAATAAATCTTAAAAAAAAAAAAAAAAAAGATGGAACCTGGGGTGAGTGGAAATTGAGCAGAGTTGGTTGCCAAGTAGACTCGAGTTTGAATGCTGTGTGATTTCAAGTCAGTGATGTAACCGCTCTGAGCCTCCAGTCTCTCTTTCTATCTAGTCTGTAAGCGCCACAAGAGCAATACATTATTATTACTCCATCTCTAGTGCCCGGCACCCTTTCTGGCACAGTGGCCAGTCCTTGATACTGTGAAATGAATCAACTAACCTTCCGAGGTGGTTGTAGGGAGAAAAGACATATGACGCTCAGGTAAAATGTCAGGTGTGTAGAGGGTGATGGATAACTTCTAGAGTTGATGGTTATTATTATCCTACAAAGGAAGGATGGTGGAACGAAGAACAAAAAAGAGTTGAGACAGCAGATGGGGCCTTAGAAATGGAAGCCGAGGGCCTCCCCGGTGGCGCAGCAGGTTGAGAGCTGCACTGTGAAGCTGTCCACAGCCTCTGCTGCGCGGGCTCGATTCCTGGCCGGCCAGGGAGAAACCCACATGGCACGGCAGACCTCTCCTGCCGCGCCTGCTGCTCCCCTCAGCAGTGTCTTCGGTCCTTCTGCCTGTTCTGCTCCCCGCTCTGGCTCTGGTGAATTCTTTCACCCTCCCGCACCTCTGACTATACTCCAGTTCTTGTATAAATAATAAATCTTTAGGGGAAAAAAAAAAAGTGGAAGTTAAGTCCCTTTGGGCGAGCTGGCACTAGCCGAGAGTTGGGGATGTGACTCAGGCAAATAACCCCTCCAAGTGCTGAGTTCTTGTTCCCCTTGTGTCCCCTGTGCAGCTGGAGCTCTCCAACACGGCCGTCCTGCACCAGATGCGGCGGGACCAGGTCACAGACACGTGCCGCGCCAACAGCGCCCTGAGCCGCAAGCGGCGGGTGCTGACCCCCAACGACCTGAAGCACCTGGTGGTGGATGAGGACCACGAGCTCATCTACTGCTACGTGCCCAAGGTGGCGTGCACCAACTGGAAGCGCCTCATGATGGTCCTGACCGGGCGCGGTAAGTACAGCGACCCCATGGAGATCCCGGCCAACGAGGCGCACGTGTCGGCCAACCTCAAGACCCTGAACCAGTACAGCATCCCAGAGATCAACCACCGCTTGAAAAGCTACATGAAGTTCCTGTTCGTGCGCGAGCCCTTCGAGAGGCTGGTGTCCGCCTACCGCAACAAGTTCACCCAGAAGTACAACACGTCCTTCCACAAGCGCTATGGCACCAAGATCATTAAGCGCCAGCGCAAGAATGCCACCCAGGAGGCGCTGCGCAAAGGTGGCGACGTCAAGTTCGAAGAGTTCGTGGCTTATCTCATCGACCCGCACACCCAGCGCGAGGAGCCCTTCAATGAACACTGGCAGACCGTCTACTCCCTGTGCCACCCGTGCCACATCCATTACGACCTGGTGGGCAAATATGAGACGCTGGAGGAGGATTCTAATTACGTCCTGCAGCTGGCAGGCGTGGGCAGCTACCTGAAGTTCCCCACCTATGCCAAGTCTACGAGAACTACTGATGAAATGACCACAGAATTCTTCCAGAACATCAGCTCCGAGCACCAAACGCAGCTGTACGAAGTCTACAAACTCGATTTTTTAATGTTCAATTACTCAGTGCCAAGCTACCTGAAATTGGAATAAGGGGGTGGGGAGAGGGAGAGAATCGTGCTTTTTAATTTAAGATTTTTATTTGTCAAAAGAATTATATGGATATTGGGTTATTTTGTAAATTAATATTTCTTTGGGGATGATGCTGCGAGCAGCATAGCGAGAATTATTTAAAATCCTAGTAGGGAAGGACAGCTGTCTTTGCGAGGGGAACAGGATCGTGTCCTTGTCTTTTAGACATGAGTACTGCAACACTGTCTCAAAGGTTTCCTTGTGTTCTGGTGAATTCCATGGACTGTGCATTCCATAAATTCTAATGAATATTATTTATAGTTATTTAAACATGGTCTCTATAGATTTCTTTGAGTGGCAGCAAGATTCTCATGTCTTTGCAGAAGAAATCTGTTTCCTTCTGTGCTTGCTAAAGCTCATCTGGGGGCGTGAACATTCTCCTTCCTGACTGCTCAGAGTCACTATGTGTGCTGATGCCACCATTCTTGCAATTTTCTTAGAAATAAACAGAAAGAGGCACCTTTGCAAGGGACTAAATTCAGACTGATTTTCCTTAATGTCCCTTCAACTAAACAAATGTGATTTTTTTAACCCAAGGAGAGAGCTGATGGTAGCTTTTTTTTTTTTTCCACCAGAATTAGCAGTCTCATAGAATAGGCTTTTCTACAGTAATTTTAAACTGGCAGTGCCAGTTGTGATTAAGGTGAAGTGGCTGTTGCTTTCTAGGCTACAAGTATTTATTGAGCAACTACTATGTGCAAGGCCTGATTCTAGACCCTGCAGATAGAGCAGTGGACAGAACCAATAGTTTCAGCCCTCAAGAAGCTTTACATGGACATGGATTACCCAGCTTGAAAGTTAGCAAATCCCTGATATTTGTGGACTTAACATGAGGCTTGAACTATTCATGGCCCCTGCAAACATATATTTGCCTATGGCCTAGATTGGAAAACCACATGATTGGAACTGGTCACTTGGTGAGTAGTCCAAGCTCATTGCCCAACCTGACAGGTGAAGAAAATGTTTCCGATCATGGGCCTGCTCCAATTTATAGGTAGTGTCTGCCTTTAAGCCCCCGAACAAATTTGCCAGGGACAGTGTGGAAGAGTTCTGTGATTGATTAGTGATGTCTGCCTTGGGTGAGGGAAGGGGAACTTACGCCACGCCAAGTGCCTCCTCCTGTCATCTCCAGCCCCCCACACACCCATGTCTCCAGGTAGAAAAGCTCTTTTCTACTCTTAAACCTGTAAAAGAGTGACAGGACTCCTATATTCAGGGATTTGCAGTGGATTGGCACTTCTACCCCTCGCGAAGATCAGAGTGGGCTACTTATACACAAATGCACACGCATACCCGCTCCCAAGTCCTCCAAAGGTTAGGAGACTGGCGCCACCTTCACAACCTCCATGCATGAGCAGCAAGGACAGCCTTCTGTGATCTCAGTCCATGCTCCTTTTCCTTTGGAAGGCTGGAGATTCAATTCCTGTTCCTCGCTCATGACATCTGCCCATTTCCAACACCTTGATTGAAGTTTGAGCCACATTCCTCTTACAACTAGTGAATGATTTGGTAGCAGATACTGTATATAATAATAATAGTTCAAATAATAGGGGGCGGGGTGGGACGGGGTGTAAGTTTTGCTTTTTGTTTTGTTTTTAATGCAGTATATAGCGAAGGGATGTGAAGACTATTCTAAACAAACAAAAAATGAGTAATTTATTCACAGAAACTATTAAAATTGTATTGTAAAGCTCATAGCCAGCTCAGTGAGCAGCAGCTGCCACATCTCACTGAGGAAATTATTTTATTGAATGCAAGTGAGGTGTGCACTTGAGAAGGTGGCCAAAGCTATTTATAAAATTTGTATACTTTCTTCCAAGCTCTCTCCACTTTGAAGGGCAAGGCAGGTATGCCCTCGATGGACAGAGATTTATGCTGTGTATTTTACCAAGTAGAATGACAGACCTCAGCTGTCCCTGGAATTGGGAGTCTGAACCTTCTTTCTGGGCAGGGGACATTTTCCTCAGAGATAGAGCTAATGAAACAGGTCAGCAAGCATTTTCTGATCTATATTCTGGAGAACCCAGGTTCTCCCAGGGGGACATCAAATTGGTGTGATGAAAAATGAGTTTTGTGGTTAGATCTCCTTGGGAAACAAAGTTAAGACAGCTTCTTTTCTACAGGACTTTTCAGAGCCTTGATCATGTGCTGTGCCTTGTGAACCCCCAAGAGTATCATCTAGGTGGTAGCATGACCCGAACACACATGACCAGGGGACTCTATTTTGCAAATCATCTCACAGAGCTTGTTCCACAGGATCTACTTTGGGTAGGTTGATTCAGCACAACTGAGGTCATCTTCATTGAAAAAAACAAAAAACAAAAAACTGCCTCCTCAAACCCCCTCCAAAGTCAAAAAACCCCAAAACTAAATAAATAAATGAAACAGCACCACAGTGTCACAGTCTCCATCTGGTTTATAGTCACAGAGGTACTTTATCTCATGAGTTCAACTTGAACTTAAGTGCAATGGTTCTATTCCTGGGTATGACCATGGGCAAGGATTCCAGCTCTCCCAAGCAAAGTGGAGCGCCCTTGGGTGGTGTGGACAGAAGGGAGGGAGGGAGGGAAGGAGCCAAGGTCACAGAGTGACCTGTCTCTTCCTAAAGACTTCAAGGTTGCTCACTGGAGCTAAGTGAGCCCAACGCTTACAAGCGCTTTTTCAATTCCCTCTTTGGAATTGTTCACTAGGAGCTTTTTTGGTTTTTAAATGGAAATTCACATAGATTTCCCAAGTTTTGCATTTCTGTATCTGTCTTTGATCCAATGGTGTGAACTCATCCAGCCCTGCCTGCAGATTGCCTTTTGTCTTCTGTCTTCTCTCACTCTCTCTCAAATGAGAAAGATTGTCCCTCAGGGGACGGCACATCAGTCTGACTCTGCCATGAGGGACGCTTTCTAGGGATGCTTTTTTTGTGTTCACATTTTTAATGGCATAAAAAGTTAGGGGGAAAAAAACTGATTCAACTGCTTTTGCAGAAAAGTATTCTGTGTCCTTGGTTTAAAAAAAAAATCCATGTGTGAAAATGTGCCTGGGGAAAAAAAAAAGTTCCTCTGTGGGGTCTTTTTTGTTTTGTTTTGTTTTTTAAGAAAAGTGAAAACGCTTTTTGGTGCATGCGTAACCAGAGAAAAGTACAGGCAGATGTTCCATCTCCAGCCACTTTTCAGAGGTGCTGTTTTTAAACCAGGTATAGTCAGGTCGCAAGGACATTCCTGCTTCCCCAGTCCCTGCAGCTTCTCTGGACCCCCCTCTGTGCCCTCCCCAGCTGGCCTGGGAAGAAGGGCAGTCTGCTGGCGTGCAGTGTCTCAGAGGCGACCTTCCTACCTGCCCACCAGGGCAGTGAGCTTCACTGTCCTGCTTGTTCAGCATCTGGATGCCACAGGAGAGTGATGGGCAGTGGGAACCTGACCAGTAGTCCTAATGACAAATACAAGGAAGGTGGTAGAAGGTTCCCATAACAAAGGGAGTCCCTAGCACTCCTTTAACAGGTGGGGTCTGGACCAGTACTGAGGAAGTGATGGCAGAAAACCCCATTTCAGCCTGGCAAGCAGCCCGGTGGGCGGTGCTCAGAGCTCATCTCTCACCGTTGGGTCCTCTCCCCCCCCCACACACATACACACACAATCTAAGCTTCCCCATTCTGTGAAATCCCCATGGCCAGCACCCCTTCCTGGCCCACCCTTATGTCAGCAGGTCTGATCCCATTGCTCCCCCACGTTCTCACAACCAGACTTTTCCATCACAACCAAATGGACCTTACGGACAGACAACTGGATCTGATACAACCAGCTTGACCCTTAGCTGTTAACAGGCGGATGTCAGTCTGCTACTCTGTCAGGTACAGAACGGGCTGCCTGTACTGTTCTTATGAGCATGCGCAATATGGCATATGGACATATAATTTAACATCTTTGTGGTGTGTGATTTTTTTTTTACATATTTGTATGCAGTAGAGGGCTTATTGTAGGAAACTCCCTGTATTTTACTGTAAAAGAAAGCTGGATTCCACATTGCCAACGAAAGCGTGAAATGTTCATGAACCTTCCTCCGGGAAAAGCCATTCAAACCTGATTATTTTTCTAAGTAACTTCAATTAAATTGAAGAAAAAAAGAAGCTTCTCTCTGTGTATGGTTTGTTCATGGCTCATTGACAAAAGACTGGAGGGGTGGGGTGGGCTGTGTTCTTTAGCATGTGGGGGGCCTTGATCGGGTATATCAAAGAATGGACAGGACACCATGGGCCATGGTCAAGACCACAAAGATCCAAACCCTTTCTGTGCAACTGTCCTCATCCCGTCTTCTCTAAAAACTCTTTGTAGAGTGGTGCCTTAGAAGACACCTGGTGAGCTTGCAGCCCCACCTCTCAAGTGAAAACTAAGGAAGCAGAGGCTCTGAGAGGTTAAGTGGCTCTGCCGATGTAGCCCGTTTTCAAACCCAAGTGGCTGTGCCTTGAGAAGCCGTGCATTTGGCACATGAGGACACACTCTCCAGATGACTGACCTTGGCAGAAGGTCAGCAGCTTTCAGCTCTCTTGATGGACAGCTGTTAGCTTTATCGATAAGAATGATTTTAATTTTTTGTTCGTATTTTGCCAAAGAAGAAATCAGAGTCAAAGTTGGTGTGTTTTACTGTCTTCTAACTTCTTGACATTTTAACACAACATTTTAACATGAGACTACTGGGTTCGAAAGTCGATCCCATTTTTCAGCCTCCCTGATATGGTTCATAATGTGTCCACCCACCAGCTGGTTCTCGCCACAAGTGGCAGAGTTTCACCCATTCCTGGGTCATTTGCTGTCCTTGCTCTGGTTCTATCAAGTTGGAAAAAGCCCAGACCACAGAGCTGTTGTCTCAAATCAATGGAAAACACACTTCTTTTTTAATGTGGTGAGTGGGTATGATTTTGGCACGGCCTATTCCTGTCTCATTATAAATGTCAGTGGGAAGCAAGGCAGAACAAAAACGTCTGCTGTCTTGCTTTCCTCCCCTCGGAGTAAGACTAAAATGCCAGGTAGTTGGTAGGTATTTCTGATGGTGCATGGCTGCCTTCTGTCCAACACTGAGAAGGTCCAGAAACCAAGGAGCTTGTGGCCTAGAATGTCACCAGAGCTGGGCCAGGGTGAGGCCGTAATTGATCCACCCCTGAGAGACCAAAATTTCACCAGACACATGTCCTCTCTCAGGAAGAACTTTCTTGTTTTTCCTACATTTTTGGTACTTGAATAATTTTATGATAGTCAATAACTTTTATGTGAATAGATATTAGGAAACAAATAAAATGTTGGCAATTCCATGTCAACCTCCAATGTCATTTTAAGCATTTTTTTTAAAAAACTCAATATCCAGTAGGATCAGGAGCCTCTGGCCAAGAATGCATCTGGGGCATGAAATGAGGAAGCAGCAGTTTTCAAGTTTGGTAGAGAACAGAACTTGAGGGAAGTCCTTCCTGGGTGCAATGCTGAGCTTTGCACAGTTGACACCCACATTCCTGCCTGTACATTGTGGTCATGGCCCCAGGGGATGGTTCCCAGAAGTTGAAGATTGGTCTGGTCTACTTTCATTACAGTTTATCAGATGGACATCTGGGTCTGGGCTCATGGACATTCCAGTATATAACAAAAGAGGGACAGGATGTTCTGGCAAGAGGAACAAACAACTCCTCTCTCCATTTTCCAGTTCTCTACCAGCCTCGTTCTCCATTGTGACAAAGCAGAGACGGAGCCACCAAATGGAAAGCAGCCTGCTGATTCCTGACGTGCAGCTTGCTGAGATGGACTCACAACCATGCTGTCTCACTCCCTTCCTCTTAGAAGCAGGGAAAACGAGGACCTCTGATTTATGGCAGCATTGCCATAAAGGTGAAGGCTCTGTTTGCTTCCCCAGAACATCTACCAAGGGAGTGTTTGTAAACACTTCCTGATTGAGCCTCAGTTTCCTCACCAAACAACTGAGCTAGATTTGTGGTTTTCCGGAAAAAAGATGACTCAATTTTTGGTGTGTAAGCTGAATACTCTGATGTAAAATAGTTGAAGCAGTCCGAGGCCCAGCTGGACATCTTCCTTTGCCTTTTCCCCCAATAAAGTTTCTATGGACCTTTGTGGAAGCTCCTAGGGCTCTAAGGAACACAGTTTGAGAACCATTAAATGCCCTCTGAACTGCTCCAGTTTTAACATTCCCTAATGATCTCCTCAAAGCTTCCCCTGTGACTCACACTACTTCATGACAGAGAGGATGATTAGCAACTAGATAGTACCACAGAGGTAAAAACGGCTTTTTAAGAAAGGAATTAAGGTCAATCTTACAAGTTCTCACCACAAAAAAAAATATATATATATAATTTTGTATAGTGATGTGATGTGGTTAGCCTTGTTTGTGGTGATCATTTTACAATATAAACAAATATTGAATCATGTTCTAGACCTGAAACTAATACAATGTTACAGGTCAATTTTATTAAGAGGCCTCTCTGGTGGCTCAGGGGTTAAAGACAGTGCTATCAAGCTACAGGCAGCCACTGCAGCACGAGTTCAATCCCCAGCCAGGGAGCTGACCCACATGGCGCAGCAGACCTCTCCTGTCTTCCCTGCTGCTCCCCTCAGCAGTGGATTTCAGTACAGCTGCCTGTTCTGCTCCCCACTCTGTCTCTAGTGAATCACCCCCTGCACCTTTGACTTACACCCCAGTTCTTGTATGCATAAATAAATAAATCTTTAAAAAAATATAAGGGAGTTAGGGCTTCCTCTTGGGGAGGAGGTTAAGATGGAAGGAAATAAATAAGGAAAAACAGAAGGTAGAAGCAGATTCAGAAAAGACATAGCTCATACCCAGATTTAAGATGGGGACCAAAGTTTACACTCCTCTTTCCAAATGTTCTCCCAAGGAAACACAGGACCCAGATTGCTACAAAACCCCATTAGTTTGAAATACAAGAGAATGGAATGAAAAATCAGTCTCTGGATTCATCTGCTTTTTTTATGTTTCAATGTTTGTTTTAAAAATAATAGAGTGTCTGGTTATGGCAGAATAGCAGGGGCTGTGGAATTCATGTTGGTTTGAACCAGCCAGCAGCTGGAATAGATTTTTTTGTGGCTGCATCCAGCTCTGGACCTTCCCTATGAGACTGAGCCAGAAACAGCTTTTATTCCTGGAACCCAAATGGCAACAGATGAACGAGAGAGGGGGACCTGCAGCTATAAGGAGCGACACCTGGACACTGAGAAGCTATGCCCACGAGCACAGACTCCAGTGCAGCTGGGCTGTTACTTTTCACATAACTTTTCCCCAAAATGTAGTTTCATAGAGCAAGTTGACCATAAAAATGAACTTTTCTTAACTCAGAAAGTTGATGCTATGCTTTAGGGTGTAAGTGCTTTCCGTTTAATCTTCAAAAACAACAAGGCAGATGGGTACCCTTTTTATAGATAAGGAAGCAGAAGGTTAGAATAGTTAAATAACTTGCCCCCAAGTTCTCATCTACTAAGTGACAGAAACAGGACCTCAACCCGGCTGTGGACTCCCGAGTCCATTAGAATCGCCATGGCTGATGGGAGGAAGCCAGAAGTCTAAATCTGGGGGGTGATGGCCCTACAAAGAAACACGGTGAGATTAAAACTTGAGTCGCAGTGGCGGAAGCCAGCTAATCTACCATTGAAAGCCTCTAAGACATGATAAAAGAGAGCTAGAAAACTAAAGGGTTACTGACATTCAGACTAAAAGGCACAGAAAATGACATGATCTGTCCAAATAAAACTTGTGTTCGTCTTGTCTATTAGAGTATCTTCCCAGAACACTTAGTCTGATTATCAACAACTTTGAATAAGCTATTTAGAAAGGCTGGACTTCAAATAAAATCAAATGATTCAAAAAGGGGGCCTCACAGGAGGCTGTGAGCTGCTGAGTGGGATGTGGGAGCCATAAGCATTCTGATGTCTGGACAGACAAGCTAACCTGAGCTTCAAACATAAGACTCAAATCAAGTTTCCAGGGCAGGGGTGCAGGGGGAAAGCCCTGTGTTCCTGCAGCAGCCCACCTAGCAGACCCCCCAGTGTACCCTGGGGAGGGCAGTCACTGAGATGGGTTCATTGTACCGGGATGAATGAGCTCTCCAGGTGTTGGGAGGCCAAAGAGAGAAAAGTTGAAGGGCAGTTCAGAGCATCTTGGGGCAGAAAGAGTTTTACATTCCAGCCAGGCCTCTGGTTGTCACAGCTCCTTCTGCAAGGTCAGGCTCCCTGCAGACACAGCCAAGTGTTACTCTAACCCTGGGCAGGTCTCCAAGGAGCTGGGTCCTAAGCTTCCCCTCCACCCCTTTCAGGACCTGCAGTGCCAGGGCATTCATTCATTCACTCATTCATTAATTCAAATGTGTGTTGAGTAACTGCCTTTGTCAGACCCTGTGCAGGTGTCAAGGGTATGGGATTTTTAGGACTCCTACCTAATCAAGTGGGGGAACATATGTATAGCACACTAGAAGGAAAAATGAAACACCAAACGTTCCCTAGGAAAAGCATCCAAGTGGATAGGAGAAATGGAGAGAAGGTGAGGGATTGGACCAATCATTCTTATTGGGGGTGGGGGATGGGTCCACCTTCATGCAAAGAAGTATCTGGGTCAAAAACGGCAGGCTTGGGAAATCCTAACTGGGAGAAATACTAAGAGGACCGAATCTTTCATTACTGAATGGTTGTGTGGATGAGGAAGAAGAAAATGAGACAAGGGTCACTGTCATGTTCCCAGCAGGAGAAATTAGAGCTGGAGACTGGGCCATTAGGAAGAGGGAGTAACCAGGAGACGCAGCAGGTTTCTGGGGACCTAGACTTCAGGATGGGAGCTGCTGAATAAAGTTCAGGGGACCATCCAGGGAATGGATAGCAGGCCTAGAATCTCATTGTTCAACATGCGGTCAGTAGACCAGCAACACGCATGTTACTGGGGACCTGGAGAGAAATGCAGTTTCTGGTCCCACACTAACCCTCCTGCATTTTAAACAACCAGCTGATGAATATGCACATTCCCATGTGAGTCAGTCTAAGAGAAAGCAGTGCTGTAGTTCTGGGGTGGGGCACATAATTATGTTACTGCTTATTGCTCCACAACCCTGAGTTGTGATCCCGAGCAGGGACACTGTGTCTGGTTGTACAGGTCGTGCACTGAACAAAGGTGCTGGCTGAGTTTCACTAGAATGTTGATGAGAAAAAAAAAAAAAATTCTGGCCCACATTAAACAAAATGATGATATTCTAGGACTGGCTTTCATTCCATCTTGTTTCGCTTAAAATCTCAGATTTCAAGACCCTAGTGACATCATTAATTGAGGACTTACTGGATTTGATATTTTGCATTGACCCTGGAGAGAGAACGCATTTTTCTTATCCTGCTTACTAAGTGATGGGCACAGGGCTGTTACCAGAAGGTATTTTGTTCTATTTGGCACAAAGGCCCTAGGGCCTAGCAGGGACCCTGCACCACCCCCTTCGCCCCAGCTCTGAAATCCAGAAGACCCTGAAAACCAAATGTTCTCACAGATTTGCAGCAAGCTCACTTGGTAGCAGAACGTGACCTTAATGAACATGAGACTAACATATTGTGTGTATCATTCATTTTCCTATAGAAATAATTTTTTTTTTAATTAAGGGTCATTCGTAACACAGGCTATGTGCACAGTAAGATTTTTCTAAAAATTGAAAAATTCTTAATTCTTAAACACATGAGATCCAAAGTTTTCAGATAAGAACTGTGAATTTTACGATCCGAGTTTACAGGTGGGGAAACTGAGGCTCAAAGAGGTTAAGTCACCACCAAGCTACTTAAGTCACCACAAAGTACTCAGTGCCAAGACTCAGCATCCCTGCTTTTTTTCACATCACCCTCATTTCAAGAAGCTTATTGGGTAAGATGCTGATGATAAACTGTCCAGGCGCTTCCTCCACAGACAATGTGTATTTGCAGACAGAGCTATGGCCTGGAGACATAGGATCTGCCTCTTGGGGGGCCTTTGTAACAGGATGCCAGCCTCTGCGCTGAGCTGCATTTTCCAAATAAGCCTCCTGGTGTTCTGACAGCACTGAGTCCAGAGCCCGGCACCCCAGAGCTGGAGGCGTCTATTAACTTCAACCATGCTAGCAGACAAGAGAATCTTGGCAAAACTGCAGAAGAATGAAGGCAAGAGACTTCTTGTTGGATCTGCAGTTGTGACCATAAAACTAGAGCAAAACAGCAGGGATGGTCTTCTGTTGTGCTATTCTTATTCTGCAGACAGATGTGTCCAGTAGCAGCAGTGGGATCCCCCGGCCAATTCCTTCTTGAAAAGACATTCTGGTGCTTTGGAGAACAGGCACCCAACAGGGTTGAACCAAGGTTGTCCTGCTTCCTCTGCTCCTTCCACAAAGAACAGACTCTATCCTTTTCACAAATAATCCTGGGGCTGTAAGTTATCGGCCAGATAAGAGCCAGTGTACCATTCTCTGACATTCTGCAAACTCTAACATATTCGTGTGATATACTCCTGTCTGTATTCTTTATTATTCTTTATTTTTGAGTTTACAAATGGGGTGTTGCCACAAGGCAAAAGCTGGAAATTTGGTATCTTGTCAACAAAACTAATGACTATATATTATCTATTTTAAATGAACTTCAACATAGGCATTTATAATTTAAAAAATCTTTAAAAATATTGTTGTGAGAACTCAAAATTGTTTACTGATTCATTTCTGGTTCTATAGTGTATACGTGAATTACACATTTATGTGCATTTAGCACTTTATATTATTTTACATACACATTTACGTAATCTGCCCTGAAGAGGTGGTTATTCAAAACTTTTGCTCATTTAAAAATTGGCTTCTTTTATTATTGAGTTGGAAGAAGTCTTTATAAATTTTGCATTAAAGTTCTTTATTAGGGGTGTTTTGCAAATATTTTCTCTGAATCTATGGCCTTCCTTTTTCTTAACAGTATCTTTCAGTGAGCAAACATTTTTCTGCTTACAATCACCAACTTATATAGACACACGAGTGCTCTAGAATGGAGGAGTAGATTAGAAAAATGTGGTCTATTACATGGTGGAATACTACTCAGCTATAAAAAAGGATATGTTCTTGTCATTTGTGACAACATGGATGGAACTGGAGGGGATTGTGTTAAGCAAAATAAGTCTGAAGGAAAAGACAAATGCCATATGTGGAATAGAGAGAAACAAAACAAAGGGTCTGGAGAAAACCAAGCCAATAACACCCTGGGAATGATGTGACAGCAGAATCGAAACAAGATGGTGAGGGAAAGAGGGAAATGAAATGGGGAAGGAACACAATGGACTGTGGTACAGTGAGGGGGGACAATGGTGGTAGGTAGGTGTAGAGACATGCATCTGAGGAGGAGTGTATTTCTTCAGGTTACTGATTCTTCATTTGGAAATGTGGAGTTTTTTGCTATATAATTTGCTATACAATTTCATTTGGGACATTGTATTTTTCATAATTTCATTTATAAGTTCCATTCAGGTCTTTCTGAAATCTTCCATTTCTTTTATCATGGTATTTTCCATTACAGTCTTGTGAATAGTGTGTGTGTATATATGTGTATGTATAGGTACATATTACATACACACATACCTACATTAGATGATATATAGGTGATACTAGATTTTATATATGATTCTTTTCAATGGTCCATCATCTGTCATTTGAGGGTCTGTTTCTATTGACTGATTTTTCCCCCCACTTTCTTACCTTTTTGTTTGGCTATCAGCTTTTAATTTGGTGCTGGTGTTTTAATTTTACATTGTTGATTTTCTTGTATTCCTGTAAGGGAGGTCTGACACTTTCAAGCAAGCAATCACCTTACTTGTGAGATTGATTCTTATGTGGTTTGTTTTAAATCTCACTTAGGTGGGTGTAGAAGAGCCTTTAATCTAAGCCCCATTTGTAGGGTATGGTCTTCTTGAGGACCACACTTAGTTCCCAAATGTTCAATAAGATCTTTCACACTGGTTAAAGTCAACTGAAATAATCCCTGGCACTATGTAACCTCTGGAATTATTATTCGTATAGCTCTCCAGCAACTGTCCTGTCCTTAGAAGTTGTTCTTTTCTGGATAAGAGATTTTACTCTATACATGCACCCTTTAGCATTCAGTCAAACATACAAAAAAGCCCAGAGTTCTTTCTCATTTCACTCAGGTTCCCTACTCTGCCTTTTCTAGCCCTCTTGACTTGCAAAACTACAATCTGTCTCCTCAACTCAGAAGGGCTGGTTGACTGAGTCTGGGATTCCTCTCCGTGAGCCCCAGTCTGGAGGTGACCTCCAGGCATAAGTTTTGGCAGTGGTGGACCTCACTTCAGCTGTTTCCTCTTTCCAAAAATCACAGCACACTTCTGCTGCTTTCCTAGGTCTGAAAGGAGTTGTTTGCTATATTTTATCCATTTTTCTATTTTTTTTTAATTATAGAAAGGTAATTCTCAACTGTGTTTATCCCTTATGATTCTATGCAGACGTCTGGTTATTGTTTCAACAGTTAGAGCTAAGTTGATATTCCATGACTTGCTTTACCTAATTCTATAATACTGAGGATGTGGACAATTTCTCTCATTTTTAAAAAATTATAAACAGTGCCAATAGGAACATTGTTGCTAAAAAACAAACAAAAACTTGTCTTTAGAGGATATTTCCTGGAGATTTAGTAGTTACCAGAACAAAGAATGTGAACAACTGGATAGTTCTCATCACAATATTCCTTATTATCCCCAGAAAGATCATAATCAATTTATAGTACCACGAAGTACCGTGACATGAATCCACATTTCTCCTGACTGCAGCATTGTACTTTATCACTTCAATTTATTTTTATTTGTTGAAACCATGAGTAATGGTGCCTAGAAAATGGCTGGAATTATTATTTTTTCTTATATTGCTAGGAAAATTGTGTTTCCCCATCAGATAATTAAATGTCTGGATTGTCTTGTGCATAAACTATTTGTTCATCTACTTTGACAACATATCAAGAGGAATTACAATATTTATCTTGTAGGACCTCATTACATTTTGTAGGATTTAAGTTATTATTTGCTGTGCTTTTTACTTCGTGGAGCCCTCTCTTAGTTTACACGTGGCTTTCATTACCAAGTATGTCTCTTAGTGGCAGATTGTTAGATTTTGTTCTCAATTCTGTCAGTGGCTTTTCTTTATCCAGACAATATCATCTTTTTAGCTTAAATATAAGTGACATTTATATTTTCATCACCTAAGCACATTTTTAAGTGTTACAATGTCCTGCTTTCTCTTTTTATTTGCAGAGCGGCTGCTGTAAATTTTAATATCTTAATTTCTCTTCCTTTTGCACTCTTCACCTAGTGGATTTGAACTCACATAAACCATATGTGTTGCTTCCACCACATTGCTAGTGTCTAGTACAGTGCCTGGCATGTTGCCTTCATTTTAAAAAGTAATCATGAGATCTATACTGAATGCTACGGGATTAGGCATGTGGCTTAATCCAGGAATCTGAAATCTTTTTAAATGTCAAGTTTGCATGTTGTGCTTCTCCTGTTTTTAGGATGACATGAGCAGGAACATCCCTTCATTAGCCATGCCCTCTGACAATGTATGAGGCAATTCTCTTTCAGAGGGGCCTCAGCCATGTCAAATCTGCAATGTTCCTTGTGAAAGTTCTTGCAGCTCTGGGATCTGTGCCTGAGGAACTGTTGAAATACCTTTCTCAACTCCCTTTTGGCATCTAAGAGAAAGGGCAACCTGGTGTATGTTAAAAATCAGGTTAAAGGTTAACTTGACTTTGAAAGGTCAACCTGGCCTGGCCCATCTTCTATGCATACTGATATCTCCATTTCTCTTTATAAATTTTCCTCAACATCTTTACTTTTCTATCCCCATTAGGGGGTAAGCTCCAAATTTGTCCTGACATCTCTCCATGTTTCCTTTCTTCTTAAGTCCTTAAAAGAACCTGTCTTTAATTTTGATGTTTAGACCCGGGCCAGCCGCTATCTTTCTGCGCACACTGCTTCTTCCTGGATTTCTAGGCCTTTGCCTCCCAGTGGCTGAATTGAGGTTGCCATCCAGGGCAGAACATTGATCTTTAATGATTCCTTTCACCTGGTCTTCCTGCTAGAATCCCAGACCCTGTTGGAAACTGCTTGTTCTACCTAGTGGGTCAGGATTTCCCTCGTCTGTTTTGGTTGCAGTTTACTGCCTACTTTTGTGATTTGCTCTGGATTAAGTTGCTCTGCGGGGGCACCTGGTACCTTGCAGAGGTAACTGTTTGGGCCAGTGCAAAACTGCCATTAAACTTTGCTTGAACTGCCAAACACTGTGTTTGAAATCCTAGGTAGAAGCCCAGGAGACACACCAGAGCAACTTTGGTCTCCATCAGTGGTGGGGGATGGGGATTGAAGAGGTCTGGAGTCTTCTCACCCTCTTCATGCCCCCCCCCCCCCCAGAACTCTGAGCACACAAAGGCTCCACTAAGGTGTGACCTGAGGCTGTTCAAACCCATCTCCCTGCCTCGGTTTCATTCTGTGGCCACATTCACCGGCCAAGCACCATCTTCCACACTCGCTCCCCTTTGTATTAACCATCATTTCTTAATCTTTTACATTCACTCATATTATCCTTTATGCTGAGGGTCTTTGGAAATCTGGGCAGATTTGGTTCATTTTTAAAAAAGCTATTTACACTTAGGGATTGTGAAGAAGCCAGGAAAGAAGTGTTTTGGATTTTTTAAAATACACATATGGGCTTCCTTTTATTTATTAACAGCTTTTATACATTTTCAATATTATTCCTTAAAGCAGCTGTTTCTTTGAGTTCTCTTTCACACCTGCCTGTCACTTTGGATTTCCATGTTAATTTACAGATCTGAATTGGAAGCAATAAAAGCAAAGCTCAAGGTAATTTTACTAATTTTAAATTTTGCTTATCTCGGAGTCATTTAGAAGCTCTGTCTACATAGCTAGGGTCACAGAGAGACCACTGGTTTATTCTCTATCCCCTAATTCCTGTTTCTGAGGTGTTAGCACTAATAAAGCATTTGCCAGACTTATATTAGTTATGTTTGTGTGATTTTCTGCCACTAGACTGTAAAACTCCGAAGGGAACATCCCCTCCTTTAACATTATTGTACTTAGTATAATGCACGTGAATAGCATGTGCTTAACTGGGAAAGGCAGCTATTTATACTCCCACAATGTCTTAAGAAAGCCTATTAAAAATGTTAATTATCTCGGCACCGGGGAAAATATGACCCAAACTGACTTAAAGAGGCAAAAGAGAGCAGAGATAATGTTCCATTTCGTGAATAGAAAAGAACATTAGTGTTCACTGAGGGTCTGAAGAGGGCACATTTCCGAGGACAAGGAGCTCAGCAGGTTGGTGAAAAGGTGAAACAACAGGACTCACTCCATGCTGACATCACTTGAATGTAGAGAATACAAAAGGGAAAACTATCTGAACCAAAAAGCTCCAGGCGGGCTTGAGATCATTATATAGTTGGAAGCCATTGTCTCCATGATCAGTTTTGGCAAAAAGAATCCAACAATGAAGTTGGCCTCATTCGTAGGACTGAACCATGATCTGGCTCAGAAGACAGGCTTCTCCTGCCAGGCCCTGGCACAGGTGTGCCCTTGTCTTGGTCACATTGTTTGAGCTGCCTCATCTGGTATGAATCACGCCAGCCCTGGGAAGGGACCTCTGATATGGTCAGCAAGTTAGTTGGTCAACATTATTGGGGTGATATAATCTGAGCTGCTGGGCAAAGATCTAAGTAAATGCCCTCCATGTTTAGTTTATCCAATTCATTCATTTCACACGCATTTACTGAGATGTTGAGGACTATCAAGATGAATTAATAACAGTATCTGTCCTCAAGTTGGTCACGGGTTATAGAATAGTAAATTATGGTAAGGGCATAGCCAATATCTTGGGGGAAATCATATTTAGACAATGTTTATTGCTAGTATTTGCCATTCTATGATTGACTATCATTCCTTGGCCCCCAATGTGGGGCTAGCCTTTTGCAATATTCATGTCACTCAAGATCTAGAGAAATGACCTCTAGAAATGCCCAACCGTCCTGATCATTCTAAACTAAAATATATTCGTCAACAATTGAAGCCCATGCATGGTCTTACTCTTGAATATAAGCTGTTAAATTATCAAAGAGGTCATTAGACTGAGATGATTCTAATGCTTTGGTAGACTACAGCAAATCAAAACTTAAGCCTACAGATGCGTCAAGGTCACAACATCAAAATACAAAGTACAATTAACCACAACAGCCCACAGGCTTTAAGCTACAGCCAGTGAAATAGTTTCCTTTCTTTGTTTCCACACTTTCTCTGTATAAAGTCTTTTCCTGGCTCCTGTCCACCGGTGCTCCTAACCACTTCCAGTTTGGAGTTACCCTTCAAATAGTTTTTTGCTCAGATGAACTTTTAGCATTTAACAAATGGACTCAGTTTATTGTGTAACATAGCTGGGAATCTCCAAATATTTGGTAAATAAGATAAGTCAAATCCAGAGGAAATAGGGAAGATGAAAACAAAAATACCTAGAACTGGTGTCTTCCCAGAGATGAGACAAGATTGCATTCATTGAACAGGAAATGCCAAAAACAAGGTACAAATAGAGCATCATAAAAAAGAACTCATGGAAATGTAAAAAAGGGTAACCAAAATAAATTCAACTGAAAGATGAGGAGATGGAGAAACCTCTTAGGAGGAAGACAAAAAAAAAAAAAAAACAAAACAAAACAAAGAAGACAAGACAGATGAGAGAGCTTGTTAATCCACCCAGGAGGCCTAATTTCCAACTAATAGGAATTTCAAGAAGATAAACAGTAAGTAGGAAAATATCAAAAGTAATGGAAATTTCCCCAGAAGTGAAGGAGGGACGCTGTGTTCAACACAAGGAATAAAAAACACCCACACCAAGAGGCATATCATTATAAAATTTTGTAACACCAGGAATAAGAACTTCTGATAAAAGAAAATAAAGTCCAGTAGAAAAATGAAAGTACCACATAATAGGGATGGCAAGAAGTAAACATTACAACATAATGGGGTGTCTTCTGGGTGAAGTTGACATACTGAGCAATTGCATTTACCGTCTTATTCCTGGTAATCCACTGAAATGATAGCAATTTTAATTGCTATCTTTAATTCTTGAATTAAAGAGAATAAAGGTAGAAAAGTTGCTGAGCACTGCAAAGGGAGAGCATCTACATTCTCGGACTGTGACACCAGGAGGATGGGAAGTGTTTGGGTAACAGAAAGGAGCAGGGACAAGCCCCACCCCAAGAACACAGTGGGGAGCTCTTGCCTCCAGGTGCCTCCTGAGTCAACCGGCACAGAGGACAAGTGTGAGATGAAGAGCAGATGTTGATGGAAATTATAGAAAAACATCCAGCACCAGTGTTCATCATGTGCCACCAGGATGGAGCCTCAGAAATATCCCCTAAAATATGAACTAGGAGGACTTAGAGCTTCTCCAGTGTGGGCTGAGTCCTCAAAGTAGAGAGACCATCCTCATCTGTATATTTTTGGAGAGAAAGTCAGTGTATCTGCCTTTTCCTAACCTGGACGTGCTTTAGTAAAAGCTTTTGGAAAAGTATGCCATTGGCTCTGCCCAGCAGCTTGCACCCCCCACCCACCCACACACATGTGGATGGACACATGCACACACATGTACACACAGATACACAGTTCAGTCTAGTCATCCCTCTTGTTCAGGAGCAAGACCAGTAAAGACAGAATGTATGCCATGACCTAAATGAATGATCCCAGTATTTTATTATTAAATATAGCCAGGAAACTAACCCTGAGACATCCAAGGAAAGCTACTGCCCACAGGAGAAAAGTTTAGGAGAACAGACCAAACAATGGGGCCTTTGTATTGATCAGGGGTTGTAGTCAGAGCACACCATCAATTCTACCTGAATGTATATATTTATCCAACGAATATTTAAAGATCTAGTCTAGGTGTGGGGAGTACAGTGACAACAAAACAGACGGTCTTTCCTTACAGTCGTGAGGGCCCAGGCCTTCCTACTCATGAACAGCAGGTGCAAAGGCCCTGAGATGTAAACAGGTTTGCATAGTTAAAAAAAAAAAAAAAACAGCAGGGAGCCAGGAGGGGTTGGAAGAGAGGAAAGGGAAGGACAGCATGAGATCAAGTTGGACCCCAGAGAGACTTTCAAGTCACTGTGAAGATTTTGCCTTTACTATGAGGGAGCTGAGGAGCCACTGGAAAACTTTGAGTGAAGGATCACTGTGGCTCCAGCTTTTCATCAAAATGGCACCGAAAAAGGAAGCCGCTGCCCCTCCCAAAGCCAAAACCTTGAAAGCCAAGAAAGCAGTCCTGAGAGGCATCCATAGCCACAAGAAAAATGTCTGCGACTTTCGGAGGCACAACACACTGAACTCCAAAGGCGCCCCAAATATCCTCGGGAGAGCACTCCTGGGAGAAACAAAGCCATCATCAGGTTCCCCTGCCCACACAGTCAGCCATGAAGACGGTAGAAGACAACACACATGTGCTCTCTGTGGGCGTGGGGCTGGTGCACACCAGCCCTGTGACACTGGCCTGGCCACGGCCAGCACCCTGATGGGAAGGCGTGTGTTCCACCGGCTCCTGCCTGAGATGCGTTAATGTTGCCAACAAAATCGGGATCAAATAAGCTGATTCCAGCTGGCTAGTTCTAAATATAATTTTTTCACCATTAAAAAAAAAAAAAGACTCGAGAAGAATAGAAAGGAAACCAGTGAAAAAATTATTGCAATAAACCTTAACAGAGATGATGGTGGTTTGGCCTGGGGTGGTGGTAGTGGAGGTTATGAGAAAAGGTCAGTCTTAGAAATACCTTGGAGACAGAGCTAACAGGGTAAGCTGGGGCTTTGGCACTTAGTAATGGAGAAAGGAGAGTCAAGGGTGACTTCAAAGTTTTGGCCTCAGCAACTGGAAAGACAGTCATTACTGAGGGCTTTCTATGTGCGAGCTGCTGTAGTCACTTTACATAGAGTAGCTAATTTAGTCTCCACAATAGCACTATGAGCTACTACTATTATTACCATTTTTCACATGAACTTAACCATGAATACACAGCTAACAGCAGAACTGGCCTTCAAACTGGCAGTCTGGTTGAGTATTCTTTGACTATTACTTCATTTTTAAGTGAGACTAAATTTTAAAAGGTCACAAAGAAATACCTTAAATTCTGAAGGAAAAAAACTATTTTGAATGTAGAATTGCCTACATAGTAATCAACTAAGAGAGCAGAATACATTTTCAGACAGGCAAACATAGAGATCAAAAAATTAATTTTCAGGGCCTCCCCGGTGGCGCAGCGGTTGAGCGCTGGGTTGCGAAACTGCGCACGGCCTCTGCGGCGCCGGTTCGATCCCCGGCTGCTCCCCGGCCACCGGAGGAGGGTCCCACATGGCGCGCAGACCTCTCCTGCCGCCCGCTGCTCCCCTCAGCAGTGTACTTCGGTCCTTCTGCCTGCTCTGCTCCCCGCTCTGGCTCTGGTGAATTCTCTCACCCTCCCGCGCTTCTGACTGTACCCAGTGCATGTATAAACAAAACAAAACAAACCAGCAAACAAATAAATAAAGCATGCCTCTATTAAAAAAAAAAAAAAAAAAAATTAATTTTCAGACATGCAAACCTCAGCTAATTAAAAACCCATATTCAGAAATGCAAATACTTAATGCTTTTCTGAAGAAGTAACTTAAGGGTCTACCACTGCGAAAGGAAAAATTAATCAAAGAAAGTGATAGAAGCTCCAAGAAGAGTAAAACATATCAAAGAATGTAATAAAAAGTAATATCAGGATAACTTCTATGCAAATGAGTCTGGAAAGAAATGTTTATTCACGTATGGAAAACGTAGTCGACAGCTGGAGGCTATATTAGTGATAGGGTAAATTTTACTGGATCAATAATATTTTAAAAACATGGGCGGAATACAAGAGCATTCATTTCAAAAGCAAAATAAACAAACAGCACCAGAGTTTAAGGGACGCAAACGGATTTGACTTTGATTTTTAGAATATCTCCTTTGAATGCAAGAGTTTGAGAGCCACAGAGTTGATTCCCTGTTCTGCGAATCCACAACTGTGCTAGTCCTTCATCCAACAGCATTCAACACATCCGTCCTTCATTCAACAGAATTCAACACAAGCGCCTAAATTCAAGCTTTCTGTTTAGATACATTTTATAAAATAACAACACAGCAAACAGGACTTGGAAAGAAGAGAGAGCTGGAGCAATAGGCAAGGGTACGAATGTCTTTCTCTCTTTACATTAGCAAGTAAAGAAACAATTTCTATCAATGATGACTTGAGACAAGTATAAGTAGATTGTTTTAGGTTGTAAAAGTGATAAAATCAGAACCAGTCATTAAAAAAACTACAACAAAATCAGGAGGAGGGTCAGAAAAGGAGATAGTATAAGCACATCAAATTTTTAATGTTTTCCTGTTGTTTTTTAGAAGCTATTACTTAAAACCAAGAAGTCAAGAAGCAGCGGTAAAAGCATATCATTTAGAGACTCAGGCAGCAGCCAAGAAAGACATAGAAACTGAAGTAGCCAAAGGGCCTTACCTGCGAGAAGCAGGGCCGGAAATAGGGCGTGAGGCTTTATCTCTTCATTATTTGAATTTTAATTTCCAGCTGCATCTTGAAACAATCCAAAAAGGGTGATGCTGCCGCTCAAAATCCTGGAGAAATCTGCATCCGCTGCCCCACAGCAGTCGCAAGCGCTCACCATCTTTGCTCCCATTTCAACACTTTTTCCGGCTAGAAACCCAACTCCAGGAGGCGGCTTTTTCCCAGGCTGAAGTCACGTTCCAGCCTTCCGCTTGTCCTGAGACAGATAGGAGGTCTGCCAGGCTGTGGACTTGGCCTGGAGCGGGTCGCAGGCAGAATCTGATGTCATTTCTCGAAAGACTCGGGCCCACAGGGCAGGAAGCCAGCAGAGCGACTTCAGCACCAAATGCATCTACATGGCAGTTGCCCCCTGCGGTGTGGGCTGCTGCCCTGCCATGGCTCTGCACTCTGCTCTGGCCACTCACAAGTTCTTTCTGTAACTTGGCACCCCAGGGAGAAGGTGCCCTTAGTGTGGACACAGTGCTGTTAGGGTAGGTCGTCACAGGGGCAGAGGAACATTCCTCCCCAAGCAGTATGCTGAGAGAAACTGAATGGAAGCGCCTGAGAGGACAATGGTGAAGTGCGAGCAGCCCGGGACACCTGAAAACAATTGGGTGAGATTTAAAGAGAGGCCGCGGGAGGCTCTGTGGCACAGGAGACAGCTGGGTAATTGCTGTAACCACAGGGTGAACATGAAACCTTTGGAGTCGCAGGTTGGTAGGCGCTGGGCGACTTGAATTTATATGCCCAGCTCTCACACTCAGTACAGTATCAGTCATGCTTTCCTGTCCTGGCCTTCTGGTCACAGTGTGGCCCACAAAGAAACAGCAAGAGTATCACCTGGGGACTTTTTTAGGCATGTAATAGCTCAAGGCTCACTCCAGCCCCCTGAACCAGAAACTTCACTGTAACAACGCTCCTCCCCCAGTGATTTAGACACAGGCCAAAGTCCGAGAGGTCAGCTCTTAAGAAGACATGGTTCTTGGTGAGGCAGGCCTCTCCTGTCTCGCCCGCTGCTCCCCTCAGCAGTGTGTTTCAGTCTGCCTGTTCTGTTCCCCACTCTTGTCTCTGGTGAATCCTCTCACCCTCCCACATATCTGGCCTGTACCCCGGTTCTTGTATGCATGAAGAAATAAATCTTTAAAAAAAAAAAAAAAAGAGCAGTTCTTTATCTGGCTGCACTTGAGAATCACCTGGAAAGCTCTGATGCTATTTGGATGGTTGGGCCCCAGCTCAAAGTAATAAAATCAGAATCTCTGGGTGTAGAAAATAGGCGGCGTAGTTTATGAATGCTTCCAGGTGATTCTAATGATCTGCGAGTGTTGAGCCATTGCTCAAAGGGTCAGTCTGATTAGATTTCAGGGAAGCTATGACCATGACTGTCCCCTCTACAGACTCAAATGCTCATCCCTCCTCTCTCCACAGACTTACCTATATCTGGCTCCCTTTTTCTCATGAAATGATTCTTTATCTGGCGGTTGATGGGCATCAACCACAGAGGAAGAGGGGAGTTCAGTTGATACAAAATGGAGACTGAGGAGGCCAGTTCTGACACCAGTGAAGCTTATTTCAAAGTGAAATGAGTGGTCGGGAGAACTCTGAGGGACCTTGAAAGATGGGCAGGAAAGGAAGCTATTGGAGACTGGAGAGATGCAGGAAGGAAGTATACGAAGAGAGTTGAGTGTGGTAAACTGAAGTATGTCTGCAAATACACTTAAAACATTGAAAAGGTGGTCACTTCGGCATTCTTCTCAAGAAAACTACCTGCCAAGGTATTTCCCATACAAATCTGTTGTGGAGCCAATAATGAAATCCAATAAAGTCTTGCTAATTACATTCTCTAATGAAATGTGAGACTGACTGCCTAATTCACAGTCCAGAGATTTGTATAGTCAATAACTGTGTTAAATAGCCTCAATTACTTACACATGGTGTCTAATCTTGGTGTTAATTGTACCCATTAACCCACACAGAATAGTTTTAAATTCCTGCAGGCTGGTTAATGTGCTGATTCCTCTGAGGCCACTAACCACATTTTCTTTGTTTTGAATGTCTCCAGCCTTCTGGAGAAATGACCAACACGTCTAAACTTCTTCCTCATGTGAAATGCTTCATAACATCTTAGAATTAAAACTTAAAATCAACTGAACAAATATTTCCCCATCACAAAGGTAACCAAAAGATACACTAAAGGGAAGTGAAAAGTTTTCCATTCTTCAGATTCCCCTTGAAGAAGGAAATTTGTCATTTGAGCCAGTAGTTTCAAAACCCGGGTCTTCTCTAATCTTCTCTAAACTTAAGTCATCACCATGGAACAGAAAAAATAGGCCCAAATGTGCCTGTATCTTTAACATTTTACGTTTTGGGGCATCTCTCATTAGTGACTCATGGGCGCCATCTTACTTCTGATAGTGTATTTCAATGCCTGTGGTAGATACAGTGGGATCCAAAGGATCATACTCTAATAATCTGAAGCAGGACCTAACACAAAAACTGAAATAGTATTTAGTATATATGTTTTGCACACTGGAGCTTAAGTAGATACCATGGTGTATAACAGTTGATAGAACAAGTTAGGACACCTTTTCCCCAATATATGCCTAATAGAGATTTTGGAAGCCTGGAGAATTCTTGTCCTGTGTCTTCATGGCCATTTCATACAGGTGTAACTTGCTCACCTTGAGAGGATGCAAAAAAATCCTTAAATCAATCAACCTCATGTTAGCACAAGTGACAGTGACACCACACACATCAGACAGCCTGTGTCATAACCACTACGACTAAGTGAACATTTCAACAGCAGATTTCATTTGAAATCCCCATTCAAAACACGTTTTGCTGGAATGTCAAGATTGTTTTTCTGTTGTTGGACATACAGCTTTCAGTACAAAAATATTATTACATGTTCACTGCAAAAATTTTGAGAAATATAAAGCAGCATGAAGAGAAAAATCAACTCATATCTCACCATAACAATATTTATTTTGGTGTGTTTCCTTCCAATCTTCGAAGAATGCATATATCATGATATATTTCTTATCCTTCCCCACACTTCTACCCTCTAGTTTTCCATTTCAACATCACCGTGAGTCCTGGTAGACCCCTTCTCCGTTCTGTGCCCAGAACATGTCTAAGCTACCCTTAGAAATAGGAAAAGTTGGGATCTCAAGATAGGACAGGAGGCTAGCTCTAATGACAACCCTTTTCCTAAAGCAGATACACATTGTTCCCCAAAGATGGCAAATTGTTTAGTGAATATTTCTGTGGTTCTTACACAGAAGTCATGCAGAATTGGGGAGAGAGTTGGGTTGGATCCCACTGTATCAGCCACCGCATACCTTGGCTGCTGTTTTTTGTGTGCTGCTCACTCCTTCCATACAAGGACCAAAGGGTGTCCAGGCTCCACAGCTGACTCCATGAGTAGGGCTGGTAAAGCAGTTGATTTCTGTGGGGGAGAAGAGGTGGACTCCGGGAACTCTAACATGGCTTTTAGGGCTGTGCCAGGTGGACCTCACTTACACCCAAACTCTTTCCACCTTTTCCCTCTCCCCATGGTGCCCCCAGTCACCTCCTTTCCCCTGCAGCACACTGAGCTCAACCCTGTAGAAACAAGTTCTCTGAGAAAGGACCCTGTCTCGTCAATTTCTATGTGGGCCGCCCCTGTCCTTGCAGTTTCTGTTGACTCCATCAGGGGCAGCAGTGAGCAGGTCTCATGACCGCTCAAGGGGTTTGTGGGTTTCAGATGGATACCCCTGGGGGTAAGAATAAAGGTGAGTTCTGATGTTGTTTTCCTAAAATAAGATCTGAAATTATAGACCTGACCTTTGTGAGGATTCATTCCTTTCCTAAGGTATTTACTGCTCCTTGCCTGAGCTGTACAACAGTTTCCTTGCATTAATTTACCAGAAAAATAGATTAAAACCCGGGGCTTCTTGTTTACCTAGTCCCGAAGAGGGAAGTGGTAGAAGGCAATCCACAATAAGATCAAACTACATATGTCCTGATTTTTTCCATTTGTATTGTGCAACTTTCCATCATGTCATTAAATGTTTTTGGAAAATATAATTGTACACAGCAATACATATTTTGCCACAATTTTTTAAACATTGCTCTGTTGTTGAACAGTTAATGATTTTTACTCCTATCAACTACTAGGAATTTTCTCCTATGTAAATCTTTGACCCTCTCACAGATTATTTACTCTGCTGCTTCACCCTGTGACCTCTCCTCCGTGATAAGACAGAAGTGTTTTCACAAATGGCATTTAATAAAAACTCATGAACTTCACTTCTGGTCTAGTTCAGTTGGCATTGGGTCTTTAATATTATGCTATAGAAAAAAAAAATCACAAGATTATGCCAAGCCCAATTAGCATTTATTCTGCGCTCTTCACTCTATAAACAGGCATCTCACGTTTTGTTATATTCAACTTCTGAAATGCTATTAGCAGAAACCATTAAGACACTAGAGAATCAAAACAAGTAATGATTTTTAAAAAACACTTTGCAATGAACAGATCCTGCATATTTATTCAGAGCTACAGAAACAAAGCCTCCTGGTCACGTGATATCCTTCCAAGAGGAACTGTTTGACAAATCTGAGGCCATTCTGACCCTAAGTCATCCTCATGTTTCCATGCTGTACACCATCATATTGGTGCATGGGGTCACGTATGAGTCACGGCATCGAGCCAGGGGTGACTGGGTGTGCATGTGTGTGCACATGCCTTGCCTATATGGTGGTGATGCCCCAGTAGGTGAAACAGAACCAACTGCTGGTTCACCTAGAGAAGCAGAAACCAAGACAGAGGAGACCTATATCCTAAAACTACCAGACTTCTGCCTCAGGGAGGAAACCTTTTGGAAACTACCTCTAAAGCCTTTAGTTTTACCATCCTGTGAAACAGACTAAGCTCACATGGGACTTCATTTACTGTCTGAGCAGCCTGAGGTCTGGAGTTGCTCCAGAACTAGAGGTCAACCCAAGCAACATTTAGTTGGAATCCATTTACTTCTCATCCCCACAGGAGTTCTGGAGCTGTTTCCAGCTTCTGTGGATTCAGCCAATAGAAATTATAATCTTGAAAAGAGTTTTGCCATGTTCAAACTTAGGGCATTCTGCTTTCTAAACAATTAGAGACAACTGGAGAGCAGCCACTTTAAAAAACTATTCACTGCTTTAGGATATGTTTTCCATGTGTGGGGTGTGTGTGTGTGTGTTGGGGGTGACTTTTAGGCTCTACTGACTCTTCATAACTTTGTAATTTTTACTTTCCTGAAGGTGCCTGGTTACAATAATGGGTAAAGTATAAGGCAAAGGTTGTTTTCTGGTCTCTTTCTAGCACTTGACAAATATCCCTTCAGGTTCCCTCCCCCTTGAAGTCCAGACTGACTGTGGCCCCAGAGTTGCCAATCATTTCCTCTGTCCACTTCTTTTTGGTAGAGCACTCGAAGGCAATCCAATTACCAATCCCTGCCTTCATGCCACCATGGTCGATGGGCTGCCAGACCTAAGATGAGTCATTAGATTTTCTGTCCTGAGGAGCTGGAAATGGTGACTCTGAGATGTTGGCCAGCTGTATGGGTCTGTCTTCTGTTCCTCAAATAGCTTCAAGCATATCAGCCTTTTGAGTGAGGTCTTTCTTTAATATTCAAAGAAAAAAATGTCATGGGTGCTTTGGTGGAGATAAATGCCATATGTTCAGCCACATTTCATTGCTTTTTCCTCCTGCTGGGCACACAGGAAGACCACACTTCCCAGCCCCCCTTGCAGTTAAGGTGGGTCCTGGATTAGAAGCCATTGAGCCTCCTGGTCTTCTCTTTGTGCTGTGCAGTGATGTTGGAGTCCACACATTCAGAGATGTGTCCATCAGATGGAGAGACTACATGGCCACTCGGACTAAAATGTTGACTGTGCAAAGTCTTTGGGACTTCAGGGTTGACTTGTTCTTGTATCATGGTCATCCCAGACCTTTCAAACATGTTAAAATGTCAAAGGACAATCGTGAGGGCTTCTAGTCTCCTAGTCCTCTCCTATGCCTGCTGGATTCTTGATGCCTTTCGGGCCATTGTCCTGGTTTTGTATTTCCTTTCCTCCTCCCTGAAGATACTCTTCTACCAAAAAGCTAGCATATGTTCTGGTCTGTTTACTGAAGACATGGAGATGATGGAGCAAGATAACAGCATGGTGCAAAACAGGAGACAGCTGGATGTAAGACTTCATACCTGATCACCTATGATCATCCCGTGGGGGTACAGGTTACTGATTCTGATACTGCACACACGGACATTGGTAAAAATGGACTGGAAGTCTAGGTATGGTCAAAGCCCAATTTATTATACTCATAAATACAATATATGTACCCACATCACCCCAGTCTTTTGGGTGAGTTTCACACAGGTTTGCTATTTATCAGGTTTATACAGAGGTTAAGTACAACAAGGCTGGCCAATTATTTCTTAAATTTTATTCCTACTGGAGTTTACAACAGTTCAAGGACACTCATTACAAATGGGCAGATTATACCCGACATAGAAGGCAAGGAAGCCCAATTATGAAAGACTTTTTAAAATGTACTTCATTTGGCTATATCGTTGATGGTCTATGATGCAGGATTTTTGCTCTCTCCCTGGAATACATTACCGTGTCTGTTTATCAGCGCCTACAAAATTTTATTGTTTAAAGAAAAATATGGTTGGTGGGCTGGAATGAAAAATATATCTTTAAAAAGACTGTGTGTAAATAAAGTGCCTGCTAAATTAGTGAAAGGAAGAAGTCTGGAAATCAGGGGTTTTTACACTGTATAAAAATAAATACTGAGTTTACATATATGATTGATAATAAATGATTTTGTGGTAAACAGAATTCATCTTATTAATTCAAACTATTGCAAAGGCTTAAAAAACTTTTTTAAAGGAATCTACATCCTTTTTGTAAATTCAAACAATCAGTGATTGATTTTTTTTCATGTCTTTTTTTCCTGTATTGTATGCCTCCTAGATATTTTGTTGCTCTAACCAACCAAGATTAGGTAGCAAAAGAGAGGAGACAGAACTCAAGTGGCTTATTCTAATTATATATTTGCATCTATGGGAAAAGGCCAGATCTGGGAAGGGCAGTATTAACTACATAGTCTAAGAAATAAGGCATTTTTCTTTATTCTGAAGTTCTCATTTACCTGTGTTTCCTTGGTCTTAGGAACAAGAATAACTGTCCCTAAGGTGACCATACTATCAAGATTTATTAAATGGCAGTTGCCCTGTCTGAAATCTGAAAGATGCTGCAATAAGCTTCACCACTATAGAAAACCCCATTTTCCTAGCTGACTTCCTCTCGGTGAACCCCTGGGTACTCTTGGTACATATGGAGGATCACAGAAAGAATACTTGACTGGAGACCTGGACTTTGAGTACTTTGCAGTGTGCAGCCTTACAAATGTAACTTCTCTGAGTTTCTGTTCCTTTGCTATAAAATAGAGACAGGAATAGCTACCTGGCATACTTCATGGTCCTGTGTGAGTCCCAAATTACAGAGTGCATCTGAATGTGCCTTGGAATGAATAATACAGGACAATTGTCGGTAAATGTTTTACAGGTGTGTTTTCCTGTACCTTTTTTATGTTAAAAAATCAAAATAGAAATCACTAGGAAACACAAATGCTTATGAATCATAGAGCCCAAAGGTAAATAAGTAACACACAAAATGCTTTACAATAAAATCAAAGAATTATTTATGGAATTTTTAAAATAAAAAATCTTTGCAGCTAAATATTCATCAACTTAATCATTCTTTCTTTTGTAAGAATGTTCACTATTCAACATTATAACTCTCCAAAGGAGAAATTCTATAATTAGCTCAGCTCTTTGCCTTACAACCTTCATCATAAGGCAGGAGAATGGAATAAAGTTTTAAAATAAGCAAAAATATAGAACTCTAGGTCATAGACTCCTTATTTTAAAGAGCTTAATAAGGAATGCTTCCCCAATGTATTTATAAACAATCTACTATTCGTATAGTTAATACTAACTCACAATTTAAACCATGATAATCAGAGTTACAGGGTGCATTTCTTTCTCCCCTGATTAAATTATTAAATATCTGATGGTTTAAGGGATTCACTGCATTTTTAAATGAATGGTATGATATAAAAATGCTCACCTGTTAAACAACTAAGGTGTTAGTCGAGTGTTTAAAATGGAGATCTGAGTTTCAAAAAAATATCTGAGGAACAGAGTACTGTATGTGATAGGATCCTAAGCAGAGACCAGTCTGTGATTGACCTGCAGTCATAGAGAGTAACTGAAGTAACCCACCAACTCCCCCTTTTAAAACAGCGAGCCTAAAAGTTTCAACAGACTCCTTCAAGAAGATCAAATGAATCACCTCTCATTCCAAACCTTATAATATCTTGGCTAAATTAAATGATGCAGTTATCTAAATAAGAACTATTAATTATAATGTGGTAGCAAATCCTAAATTCTGGGTAGGCAAAATTTCTGGACCAATGACAAAAGTATTATCAATGAAATGTGTTCAAGAATAATTATATAATGCGGATGTTCCTATAGCGCTAAAAGCTTTGCTATCATCAATCCAAGAATCAGTTCTCTGTCACACACACACACACACACACACACACACACACACCCCTTCACATCATCTTGTCTCTACATATGCAGCTCATGTTATATTCTGTTTTTGATCCTTAGTTTTTTGAAAAAGATCAACATTTAGTCAAAAAAGCAATGATCAAAAACGACCCTTTGCTATCCTGAAAGATCTCTCAAGATTATTCTGTGTTGAAAGGATAGCCTGCCAAGAGCTTGCAGCATTGAAGTTCAATCAGCATTGGCACAGGAAATTCATAGAAACAAGTAAAGATTGAGTTACCTTAGGCTCTGCTGAACATACTTGGATGTGAAGCAAGTAACTGGGACATTTACCCTCAGTTAGCAGAGAGGTGGGCACAGGTAAACATTACAAGCTTGGGTGGGCTTCTTTCTTTCCTGGTTTACTTTACAGTGCAACACGTGTGAGACAAGACGTGCAGACCAGAACTTGCCCCCTCTACCCTGCATTATAAGTTAAACAATAATAAAATACATTTCTGCTATGTCTGTGGTTTTTAAATTATATCTTATAAATTATTCATCCTATAGTCTTTCTTATTTAATTTCAGAATTTGAGCTCATATCTGTGTCCAATGTCAAATTATTATTTATTCTATGAAAAGCAGCACAAATACTGTTCATTATGGTTATAACTCAAATTCCTTAAAAAAATGTTAAGGCCATTTAATTGAATCAGGGCCAACTGAAGATTACCCTGCTGGCTGAAGATTTTTGAAAAAGAGCTATAAGGGGGTGTCTTGTGTTTTCCTCCTTGGTAACTTGAGAGCAGTTTGTGGGATTTATTAGTCTCCAACATCTCCATCTCGATCTCCAATAAGCCAAAGGAAATGAAAACTTAAGGCTAACAAGGCTGTCCCAAGCAGATCGCCCAAGGCCGTGAGATAGGGGATGGAGAAACTATCCGGGTCCTTTCCTTTCCTCCAGAAGTGATGGACCATCCAGTCGGCGATCCACAGCAAGGTGAACACCTGCAAGAGAACACCAGACGTGACTGCTGCGGCCTGGACAGTACTGGCCAGTGGTGGCCGACTTAGCTCTGCACCTGGATCACTGCTTTCTGGAAGGAAGAAACTACAACCAAGTCAAGAACCAGGCTTGAGAAGAAGGATCATTTCATGGTCAGGATAATTTTCCTTCCACAGGGGAAACAAACAAACAAACATGTATCTCCGCAATGAATAAAATTTCCCTTCAACTTGTCACATCTAATTTTTCATGTTTTCTAGCCTCCATAACTGCAATAATCCTTATATTTAATATCACTGTACAGCTGCCAAACTGCCGTTATGTCTCAACTTCCTTTCATATGCTAAGCCTGTTAAGGAGGAAGAAGACACAAGAAGTTAAAACAAGCAATTAAGGAACAGTCGCCTGTGGTAGGTACAGCTGATAAAATAAAGATGGGAAACAGCATACACTTAGAACTCTAAGGCCCTGGAAGGCCGGTCAAAGAACCTCTCAGTGCAATGTAAGAATAACCACCAAAAGGTAAGTACATTGAGGTCTCAAGTACACTGAGAAAAAGGTGTGCTGAGTCCTGCTTAGGAAACAAATGTTACTTACGTAGAAAGAAACAGCTATGAAATTACATGGTCTGTTTGTTTCTGTATAAACGTATTTCTTACTGAGGGTTGCAGAAGAGGAAATGCGAATGGCCAACAGGCATATGAAAAAATGTTCAACATCACTTGCAATCAGGGAAATGCAAATCAAAACTACCATGAGATACCATCTTACACCAGTGAGAATGGCACATATTAAAAAAACTAGCAACAACAAATGTTGGCGAGGGTGTGGAGAAAAAGGAACTCTCCTGCACTGTTGGTGGGAGTGCAAACTGGTCCAACCACTATGGAGAGCTGTGTGGAGATTTCTGGACCTACTAAACATAGAGCTTCCATATGATCCAGCAATTCCACTCCTAGGTATTTACCCAAAGGACACAGAAACATCCATTCCAAAGAACACCTGCACCCCTATGTTTATAGCAGCACTGTTTACAATAGCTAAGCTTTGGAAACATCCCAAATGCCCAAAAATAGATGACTGGATCAAGAAGATGTGGTACATATATACCATGGAATATTACTCAGCATTCAAAAAAGATAAACACATGCAATTTGTAGCAACATGGATGGCGCTGGAAGGGATCATGCTCAGTGAAATAAGCCAAAAAGAAAAAGAAAAATACCGGATGGTCTCACTCATAGCAGGAATCTAGAAAACTTAAATAAGGGACCAGGAAAATGAATAACTATAAGAAAGTGAAAATCAAAATCAACAAACAACTATGAACCAGAGACACTTTTTGGGGGGTGAGGAGCGGGAGGGGAGGGATTGGGGTCAGAATGGGGAGGTTGCAATTGTATGGGGAATATAAAAATAAAATTTATTATTTAAAAAAAAAAAACACTTGACAGCTGCGGATCTAACATGTCCATCTTACGTGCTAGGCTCTAATATGTAAATCCCTGCAAAGAGAAATTCACATATTCTTTCGATTTAATCCCTTGGTTTCTAACAAAAATACACGTGATAAGCTTGAAACAAGAGTTTGTTGTTAAGTGGCTCGACCACTAAATAACTCTGTCAACTAGTGAAAAAACCTCTGAATCTTAGCCTCCTTGCGTCCCAAAGGAGGTTACCATTACCCTCCTACCTCAGAGGTTCATTGCAGAAATTAAGTGAGGGTTAAGCAAATGTTCGGCATATAGTAAGTGCTCAATCATACATCTATTAAGTGCTGTATGTACTCTATGTACATACAGATAGTAAGGACTCGTGCCATCATCATTGTACATCAATTATTATGTTGTCTCAGAATTTATGACCTTTATTTGGAAGGTTATTGGCATGGAGATGTGCTTTTCAATTCCTTGAGCTTTAGTTTGGCTTCTTTAAAGTGGATTTATGTCTTCATGGTCTATTCTAGCTGTAAAGTACAAAGGTAAGCTACGAGATGGATTAATGGAGGTAGTTCACTCTATTAGCTCTTTTTATATTTTCCTGGGAATTTCCTATAATAAAAACTTAAAAATTAGACACAAAAAGAAATCTGTCATTGTCTGCACAGCAGTTGTTCTTCCCTTCGCATGTCTACTCCCTCTCCTTCCCCCAATTTTTTCCAGTAATTGGATTTATTTCAAAACCCTTCCATAACAGTGGTAATAAATTTAAATTTAATCTTAAAAAAAAAACCCTTCCCATGCAATTTATTTTTAAAGGTTTTGTGATGACTTAAAGTTCAAGCAGGTTTAAATGTACTAATTTTTTTTTTTTGCAAGTTAACAAAGTATCAGTGTTTCCTTGGGATGCTGTGTAGAATGATTAAAACCACAATAACTATCAGATACTTCTTAATGCAACATGTTTTATTTTAAAACTAAATGGTTAAGGAAAGGGTGCTTTCCACTGGGAAAACACATCAAAAATCAAACCAAGGGGAGCCTGTTTTTACATTGTCTGTTTGTTTTTTATGAAATATGCATAACTTCTTTAGGTAAATATACCTTCTGAAAAGGCAACTTTGTAGCCCCAGTTAATTATGCATGTTAGAGATGTATTACTTGGAATTTAAATAAATATATGAAGTACAAGAATATGTATTTGCTTTGGATGATATTGATTCTCTCCACCAGCTTCTTCTGTGAGCTAGAGTCAACATTCCCAAGCGCTAGCATCCCCTCTGCGACCCAATGGCTAGGAACAGCTGGGTGTATTATATGAAGGAAGAAAGATATTTCTTTAGAAGAGGAATGCTTAGAAATAGGATATAAATAAACACCAAAAGTAGCAAATTAGTACAGTGCCCTAAGTTACAAAGGCTGAATTCATTTTCCCCATAAAAAAATATGTGGTCCTAATCCAGTTTCCAGACTAGAAACCCTACTCATTTAAAATCTAATATTTAAATGTCTGCTAAGAGGAATTTAGAATGATCAATCAACAAAGATTTAATGTACTCTTGATATCCAGATAAAACATCTTTTCTTTGCTGTGAACTATCATTTTGACCTCAAAGGGGGGGAAGGTGGGAAATGAATAAACCTTATTTTGAGAATAAAACTCACTTCAAGGAGTCCATGGCACAAAAATGGTTGACTTTCTGCCCAAAAGAGCTCCAAGAATGTGTGCTAGGGGACACATGTGGCAATATGCAAAGCCTTGATTTTTAATGACAAAAATAGACCCCAACTGCAAACAATGTAAAAGTCCATTGAAAGAAGAATGGATGGATGAATTATGAAATATTCACACATGAAATATATGGTGATAAAACAGATGAACAACAGACAAGTGAATGAATCTCAAATACTGAGCAAACAAAGCCACATGAACACAAGCTCAGTATGATTTCCTTTTTATATATTTCAAAAACATGCAAACCTTAAAAATATATTACTTAGCAATCCAAACATAAGTAGCAAAATCTTAAGGAAAAGAAAAGACTTGTTGGTCATGCAATTCACAGTCAATTCTTAAATGGGGGGGAGGGGCAGACACACGTGTTAAGTTACTAGCAGTGGTATATAATCTAAAGCTGACTGATGAGTGTCCTGGTGTTCTGTATTATTCTTCATACCTTGTGCAAGTCATTGCTACTCGTTCAATATTTAATATACAATGAAAATTTTAAAAAATTGGGGGGTGGTTGGGTGTTCATTAATCATTAAGAAAAAAGTCAACCCAAATGGTATGATTATTAGTTCCTAGGAAGGAAAAAAAAGAAGGAAATAAAACATATATGAACTGTGATAGGAAGTTAACAGATAGTGATTTTTACCATAGGCTAAGTAAAATTACTTTAGAGAGATTAAAATCCATAGGATGTAAGGGAAAGATGCAATCTGTGGAGACCAAGCCTGAGCCACAGAGACCTACAGAGACCAGGCATGTCAGAGGAACTGAGTAAACCTGCAGAAGCAGCCAGCTTTTGCAAGCTATTACCCCCCAACTCTCAGGACAAGAAGACTATTCAAAGAAGATAGCTTCCACCTAGGACTATCAACATAATAGTTATAATTACAAATGAAAGAATAGTTTTAGATGTTCTTTTGGCCAACCAGAATCACTGCTAACACTTCACGTTATGCCTGAATTAACATTATAGGTGAAATGAAACAATCTATAGCTAAACTAAAAGCAAAGCCAGCTCTGGTAACTCACTGGAACTTGTTTCCTTGGTTAGACCTGAAAAATTCAGGTAATGGTAGTCAAATATACTGCAGTCCCTTCTTAGAATACTTCAGATTATTTTTGTTGTCCAATGGTCATTTGTATGTTTCTTGTTCAATATCTTAAATGCTCTGATACAGTCATTGCCCTGGCAGATGTTTCAACAAATGATTCAAACACAACAAAACCAAATTAAAATGATGCTGGTTGATACTTAGGCTGCAAATCAAATCTCCACTAATGAGCCCATCTTCAAAGAGAACTAGCAGCATTGCTGAGAGTCTGGACAATCCTTTGGGACACCCTGCTGCTTGGACTGAGTGAAGAACAAAAGCAGGAAAACTAAGAGTTGTCAGAGTCCCCATAGTCCCAGGGTAACAGTAATTGTTCTTTAGTCATAGGAATGAGAAGCTACCAGAACTGGTTTTAAACTCATTTAGTCAACAACTTGCTTTACTGAACATGCTTTAGAACCAGTGACAGCCCTTGCTCCTGAAGCAGTCAATGAGGGATGAATCCAGTCCACTAAATACACTTCTGGGGACAGCCAAACAGCTGTCATCATATCCAAGTAACCATTCTACAGATGACACCAACCCCTTCACGCTTTTGAACAACCATCTGCCTACCCCTGAACCCCACATTTCCCTAAACCCTGTGAGATCAGTAGTTTGCCTGGTTGTTGAGATCCTGTGTGAGCCCAGCCTAGCTCCCCTACAATAATAAGCAATACATTCAAATTTGTCCTTTTATTTTAGATAGTGAATGATGGTCTCATCATCCTTTGACATCCTTTAATCATCCCTATTAATAAATGCAAAAATCTTTAGGGATTTTTTGCTTTAATACATATCTCTTGATGGCACAAAAATAACAATTTAGATTAGCTTTGTCAGGCAGAATGGACACGGACATTTAGCTTTAAAATAATAGAGTGGTATAGTGCTAAATATTTATTTTTAAGAGCTAAACATTTCAAATCATAGAATCATTCAGATTGGTATTTTGGGGGGTAGTATTTTCGGATCACAATCAAGTGAGATTTTATTCTGGAAAATTTCTTGAATAAGGTTTTGGTGCTGTTCAATAAAGTGTTTTCACACAGCTATTTATCAGATTTTTTTGGTAGATGACGTAAAAATTCCTTAAGTCATGTCCAGAGCATAGGAAGTAACATCTTAACCAGAACACTAGAGAAAAAGAGGGCTCAGCTGCTCTTTGCTCCCTTTGTCTTTATCAGGTTTGGCAAGCCTAGGGGGAGGGGGGCACATCCTCGCTCAATGCCTCGCTGCACAGGGTCCAGGGTGCTGAGCCTCCAACGAGGTATCTTCTGGGTGTCCCTGGCTTGGCGCCCAAGCACACTTACCTAGAGAACTAATCTTAAGTATGGATGCGAGAACGTGTCTCCATTCTAAGACCCAACGACCTAAGCTAGCAGCATAATCACACTCTTGTGTCACAAAAATATAATACCAGGCTAAAACCCACCTGTTTTCACTTTCTACCTTAAGGTAACCCTATTAGTCAACTCCTAGAGTTAACGTAGGTGTATGTTCACAACTAGACAAGGAGATTCTTGGACTGTAGGTCTTCTCCTCACATTTCCTTCACATTCTTCTGTGGGAAGGGAAGTCACAGAATCATACAACATGAACACATGACTATGAGTGACAACTAGGGTCACTATACTTTCTGTTTTGCCCAGGGTAGTACTGGTTTATGCCTTTTACTCTAATTATGACAGCTCCCTCTCGCTTTCAAAAGTATCTTGGTTTGGACTAAAATCACATGGTTTCCTTAGGGACAGTATCTTCACCCTTATGTTACAAATGGGGAAACTAAGCCACATAGCAATGCTGCGACTTAGCCAAAGTTAGATGGTTACAAAAGGTCCAGAATTAGAGCCCAGAAGGAATTACTTTAGTCCTGGAGTTTTCTATCATACTGTACAGGTCACCAGTAGCAAGATAAAGCTGGTAACTGTGATGACTGGGACTTAGGGTATCAGCAAAACACCTGAGTTATAAAGTCTGTGGGACTAAGGCTCTCCTCAACCTAGAGGGTCTTTATGGGGCCAGGAGCTGAGAATTGAGAGATTTAGCAGCCTCTGCTTGTATCCTCTAAGCCTGGCCTTTTTCTTGTATCCACTTGTGGCTTAAGAAAGGTTATGGGAGAAATAAGGAACTTAGTTCCAGATGTAGTAAGTTAGAGATGTTTTTTCAATATTTTACTGAAAATGTAAAACTAAGTGGAGAGTCCAGACTGGAGATATGAATCTGGAAGGAAGCAATGAAAGGCTGGTAGCTATTACATTACTCATCAGAAGAGCAAGATAAGAGTTCTGCAGCAGAGGACAGGGACTAAAAGGTGAGTGGTGAGAGGAAAAAGTCCTTGGGGCTTTGAATAACCTACCCTAATAATGAAAGCAGGGGAAAAAATGATGCTGATGACAATAATGATGACAAACTGCACTACTACCATTACTGGAAACTTATTATGTTCCAGGAACTCAACCGGTTACTTTACATACATTAGCTCAGTCCGTATTACTGTCCGCTGAGGTTGGTATAAAAAGAAGACTTCAGAAAGGTTATGGAGCTTGGCTGAGGACACAAATTAAGTCTCAGTGCAGAACTTCAGACTCAGGTCCAACTTTATAGAGCTCTGTGATCTTTCCACAGTCTCCTGTGGATTAGGGACTTCTTTTCCCTCTTCTTTCCTTTGACTTTTATGTGATGGTTCTCTGACTTAGAAATACTTTTCTTCTGTGGAAACATTTACTTTCAGGTCTTCATAGTTCAAATGATGACACAACATGTGAATGTGTCTTCAGAACTGAGATGTTGCTTCTGATGGTAAGTATGTCAACTATATTCTCAGTGTTCCTGTTGCAAACATATGCTTCGAAATGACCATGAACTTATTTATAAAAGAGGAATACTTCTGGGACCATTCATTCATCAATACCCTGCTTATAAATTGTACTATAAAAGGCAATGATTTGCTCGTTGGAGGTGGGTGTGAGAGATGATGAGAACAATTTTTTCTTGAGAATGTGGACCTATTGGGAAATATAAGATGGTGCTCTTTATACTCAAGTATCCAATCTAGAACAAGCACTGCCTACTGCAAGGTAGTAACAGAAATTAAGTTGGATTCTGAAGTTACAGAGGACTGTGTTGTGAGAGGTGGGAAGTCTGGGCTCGTCTCCTGCTGTTTCCTGCATTTGAGTTTAATCTTCCACAACTAAGAGAAGAACTTCAAGGCTGGGGACACACCTCCCACTTCCTTTGTACAGAGATGAGCTCAGCACTTGATATACACTGTGTCCTTGATAGAATTCTGAGATTTACAATTATCAATTTGACATATTGAGAAATTGCTGTCATTCCACCATTTGAAGGAAACATTTCTACCCAGGAAAAAAACGGCTACAACCACCAAATTTTCCCAGTGAATTTATTATGGAATGTGACGCTGCTGGAATTTCAGTTGAGTTCTTAATAACCTACAATCTAATTTTACGTATAAAATGACCAGGGCCTAAAACAGATAATTCGTGATTCCCTTTAAGTATGGTTTTGATTCATTATTTACTGGACACATTAACAAACATTTTGCTGGAATTCAACAGACATACGGGACTAGAAAAGTCTCATTTTTTTCTTGTCCCATTGAGATATTTTATAGTAGAAAAAATACTTATCTATGCCATATACACCTGTCTTACAGGACATGTCATCCAAATTTTCTGCTTTTAGGTGCGTTGGTGGTATAGTGGTGAGCATAGCTGCCTTCCAAATTTTCTGCTTTTGTCTTTTCACAAAGGAAGTATATTTAGGATTTCTGACACAAAGGGGAATGAACTAGTAGAGACTTTAAATTAAATAAGGAAATGAACCATGATGAACTGCTGTGCCTCCTTTGCTCAGATGACTGCCAGTCTGCATATCTGATTGATAGTTATCTTTGTACCTTCTCAGGTTTATGATGCTGTCAAGGTACCATGTCCTTGAAAAACACTGTAGGGAACAAGGCAGATGAAAGAATGAGGGAAAGAACACCCTGAGAGGCATCAAATTTCCCGTCTCTACCTTGGAGAAGGTCAACAAGGTTCCTCACAGTCCATATAAAAAAGCTTTTGATTTCACAAATTAACAGGCTTTGAGCAGTCAATGGAGCAAGTGAGTAAGATGTGAGGGCAGAGGAAATCACTGCAATAGAGAAGGAACGCTGATGGAAGAAAGTACACGAGTTCTAGAAAATCAGTTATGTAGGTTCAATGGACTAATTTGATATGGATGAAAATCTGTGTTCTAAAGCCAACGATCATATCCTTAACCACAGCTAGAAGTTTTATAAATCTGACTGAAGGCACAAGATGTATATTGGGTGACAGAGAACTATTAGTTTGATGCCAACCCATGCTTACTGCTGAAACAAATCAACCCAAAATGCAACAGGGCTGGTAGTATGAATGTCTTCTGCACATTCCTCTGACCTTGACCTAGTCTGACCACTGGACTGGGCAAGAACATAGTCCATCAAACCTACAGGCTGTGGTTCAGTGGCTTTCATATCACGTAACAAAACACATTTGCTAGGTTCCTTCTAATTGTAAGACACATAAAAAAAATACCTAAACAATCTGCAACATATCCATAGCAATAGCTCCCCCCAAAATGGAGTCACTGTGCACATAGAGCAAAATAAAACACATACTCTGCCACTTCAAGTCCCAGCATCAAACTCAAGTTGACAATTTTTACTTTTTTATTTGAAGAAATAGCTACAGGACCAAAATTAGAGAGCTAATATTCTTTGAAAAAGACTCCAATGTTAACATCTGAAATAAAACTTTAATTTTGAACACTCCTTATTATGTAAAAATTCAAACATACACAACAGGAGAGAACACAGCCCAAATTAATGCACACCATCCTCAGGCACCACCATTCGGCTTCATCAGTTACCAACACATGAGCCTTATGGCTCGATCCATTCCCCTTTTACTTCCCCTACATACCAAGCCTTTTCATCACTAAACATATCAGTAAAACCTTACAATTTTGACTGTTGATAGTATTTGTGGAGGTTTATGCTTTATTTTTCACTGCCTTTTACTTGGAATAACTGACAACGAAAGAGAGGAGACTGATGTTTATTGAAAGCAAAGAGAAGACAATTTAGATTTTTCCGTTTTGGAGAATTTCTGGTACCTAAATACAGTTCTACTTTTCTCCTTCCACCACAGATGACAGAGGAGCTGCCACTATAGAGTCATTCGGTTTAACAAGTGCCAACTGAACAATAGGGGTAGATGCTAGAGGCTAAAGAATGAGTAAAACAAAGACCTTTTTTTCTAGAGTGGGTGAGACAGACTCTAGATTGCATTCTAGAGTGAATGGAATCTGGAATATGTGAGGTTAATGGTATTCAGAGGATACCACAGTAACAGGAACAGGGGCACTCAGACCAAATTAGGTATTATTCAAGGAAGGCTTGCAGAAAGAGATGATCTGTGTAAATGCAAAAGTGCTGTTTCACAATGATATAATAATAGGTTCAATATCAAGTTTCCTTCAAACAGATATTCTTCATTTAGTATGACAGGGAATTGAGAGGGAAATTTCCTCAAGTAATGTTAGTCTGGGAAGAGACTGGAACAATAAAAATTAAAAAACAACCAACTATATCATGTCTTGTGGGGAAATACTAAAAAGATTTGTTCTCTATTCTCAACGAGGTAGGAATCCAAATGAAGAGAAATTATACATGCATTAGAAAACTTTATTACATGAATTCAATCAAAACATACAGTTTAGGAGTAGGACAAGTGGCATGGAATGAAACATTTGAGTGGGATTGAATATAAATTAAAGCAGATCAAAAAAAAAGGAGGCCAATCGTGCAAAGAATATTAAAAGGTGAGTTTCAAGAGGTCAGGAAGTCTTTAAGAAGTATTTCTTCATTGTGTCCATTTTTGTATTGATTGACACAGCAGGGAAAGATCAAGATCTTTTATGTAAACGCTGGTTTCCAAAGAGGTATGTGTGCCTGTGTGTGTGTGTGTGTGTGTGTGTGTCTGTACTTATGTATGTTAGAGTCAGAGCTCAAAGATTTGAGAATGTACGATCTGATTCCAAGGTATTCCACTGGAATAACACACAATGTCAGACACAACCACAAAGCTTTACTCTGACAGATATCTGATTCTTGAAGCGAAAATAAACACCAAACCCATAAAAATGAAAACTATAAAAGAAACATCGGAAAATTCAATCAACACTGTAAGTTAAAAAAAAAACTTTCAAACTGTCACTCAGAAATCAATGACCATTTATAATTCTATTCTGTATCATTCTATATAGAAATATTTAAACAAAAATAACATTACCAGCTAACACTTCTATAGCATCTATTACACAGCCAGCTTTATATAATTTTCTTAGTACGAAAGAACGTGAATTTTGAAATTGAAAGGGTCAAATACTATTAAATTTTGAGGATTATTTTTTAGCCACTGTATTGCATAGCATCACAATAAATCTATCAAAACGCACAAAATATACTCAAAGCAAAGCACACCCAGGTGAAATTTAGGAGTAATAGGAAGAATGAGAAGATCTTGCAAGCACCTAGTGAGACAGAAGGAGTTACACACTATGAAATCAGCATTGAGTAAGGCCCATGACTGTCTTTCCCAGGAAAAGCTAAAAGGTAATGAATCGATGCCTTCAAAATCCTCAAACAAACAGATTTCTATGTCTAGTCAACCTACTCACATAAAAGCATTATACAGTATGCAAAGGGTCAAAAAAGTATGCTTTTTTTTTTTCAGGAATATATCAGAAGATCTGTTAACACAAAACATGAGAACAATAAAAAGAAGAAGACATGAAATTCAAGAAACAAGAAATCCAAAGATTCTATTTTCTATACTATGTTAAAAGTGGTCCTGAGCCTAATGCTCCTAAGAGGAAATTAATACGAAGGCATTCTACTGGTTTTTGAGAAATTAAAATATTTCATGTGCCTTTAGATTTATGTAGCTATATATACCTTTGCAAAGTTCTAAGCATAAAGGAGATTTTTAACTCTTACCTGTAATACAGCAGCAAATAAGTACACTACTATGAAGATTACGGTTAAAGACGTGTGCCCACTTTTCATCAGATGAATAGTGTAGAGGAAAATTAAATGTCCAGGAATCACTAGAAGCAGTAGAACTTGAGCAGACTTATTATTTACTCCTGTAATATAAAATGTAAAAGTTGTTTAAAAATCATATTTTTAGTTAATAATATATCACAGTTATTAAAATTGGAGAACTTTTTAGCTACCATATTATATAGCATCACATAAAATCTAATTGCTAAAAATAAATTTCAGCTATAATTCATTTAGTAATTCCAAATTCTTCCTACTTGTTATATGTTAATTAATGAAAGGTAGTTGAAAAAACAGCTATGAAGTTTTGGCCAGACTCTAATATCTACCATAAAAACAGAGGGAATATATTTAAAAAAAATGAAGTCATTAATGTATTGAAATTTTTAATTTTACTTTTCCTTTAAAGTTATTTCACTGATATTATAAGGCTAGGAATCTCTGATCCTCACGCAAAAGTTAATAATTACATTTATTTTCATCAGAAAAAAATGACAAGAATTACAATGTTGAAAATTGTCACCTTAGCAAATACCAGATGATTTCACTCATGGGGAATACAGAGATTACAAAGGAACTGAGGAAACTAAACCAAAACAAACTCTAGCGATATGACTGCAGAACTGAGGTGAGTAGAGAGGGAACAAAAAGAAGAGGGCCCCAATGGGCTAGGGAAAAGGCCTAGGGGTGCTTTGATGGTGGGAGAGGCGTGGTGACATGCATCTGAGGAGGTGTGAACCTGTTTCCCTAGATCAGACACAATGTCATAAAGCAATGTTAGCTCCATTAAAAATACTGAATAAAAATTAAATTGTGGTCCTTGCTTTTTGGTAATCACATGCCAAGGTGACATCAACAACATACTTTTCATATATCTGTGCTTATTATTCCCTCTCTCCTGTTTGGGATCAAAGGCCTACATGTAGAAAGGCCAAAATATGACTCTCATGAAGAAGGACAGGGTATCTGTCTCCATAAGTCACCAAGCAATGTTTTCTTGTGTGCACAGGTTTCCTCTTATCCCAGAGACAGAGATAAAAGAGAAATATTATAGAAAGCCCTCAGCAGCTACAGAACTGATACAAATTCTTTTTGTTGTTCACTGAGACTGAGTGAAAAAAAAATCCTATTTCATCTCAGAAATGGAAAAGTTGAATACCACAAACAAAATACGTATTCGACAAATGTTGCCTGTCTATACTCTGAGAGGACGAGCTCCTGAAATACAATATGCAGAAGTCCTTTTTGGCACGTACCTGGGCCAAAAAAGGTTCTAAAGGGATAGTAACAGCCTTTGGGTCCATCAGGTAGTTCTCCGGGGATGCTGTGTAAATGGAGGTAGGTAGAAATCCTGCTAGCTTGAATGGCCACCAGGTTACCACCGATACCTGAAACATAGGAGAAATGAAGCCGTTTTCTTCATATTTTAAATTTGCATAAATATGACCACATGCAGCTGCCTTATGTCACATCCTGGGCCAATAAAAAAATGAATTCTTCTATAATGTTGATTTATTTAATGTTGAGGTAGATATTCCAAAAGCATAAAATCACTGAGATGAAGGCTTCATTCATTACTCTTCCAAAGCTGACTCACTGTCTGGGCTGAAAACAGACTGGAGCAAGAAGTATTTTTTAAAAATTACTGGTAAGATATAAAACTAGATGACAAAATGGTTCATGGTTATCACTTTAATGAAAAAGAAAAAAAAATTCTAATAGACAAAGCCTGATACTTTTCTTCTAGGGTTTGGGCCTCCCTGGTGGCGCAGCGGTTGAGCGCTGGGTTGCGAAGCTGCCCGCAGCCTCTGCAGCGCCGGTTCGATCCCCGGCTGCTCCCTGGCCACCAGAGGAGGGTCCCACATGGCGCGCAGACCTCTCCTGCCGCCCGCTGCTCCCCTCAGCGGTGTACTTCGGTCCTTCTGCCTGCTCTGCTCCCCGCTCTGGCTCTGGTGAATTCTCTCACCCTCCCGCGCTTCTGACTGTGCCCAGTGCTTGTATAAATAAATAAATAAATCTTAAAAAAAAAAAAAAGCTTAATAGCAACTTAAATAAAAAACATTTAAAAAAAAAAGAAATTGGTATAAGACAACAAACCACAAAGACTTCAGGAAAGTCATCTTTTAATCTAGATGATTTAAAAAAAAAAAGAAAGAAAGAAATTGGTATAAGACAACAAACCACAAAGACTTCAGGAAAGTCATCTTTTAATCTAGATGATCCTCTCATATACTCTGAAGAAAAGAAGCTGAAGAGGTGAAATGATTTCCAAAGGTGGGAAGTTCCTCCAATGTGAGAGGGCAACAAATGACTTTTCCTTTTATGGAGTTTGGGAGAAAGGGGTAGTAGCCTTAAAAGCATATCATAAGGAAACAACTGAAAAATTCAAATTCGTAAATGCGTAACTTCTTAGAATACCTGGAGCCCTGGGTGTCCACACTCACTTGTCAGCTATTTCCACAAGTCTCTGTCGGGTGCTTGTGAAACAGACTGAGGTCCAGCAGGGGACTTGAAAAATCACCCTGGCAGCACACAGGCAGGAAATCCCATCTGCCCCTGAACCCCTCCTATGTTGCAAAAGCTGCTTAGGGCAGTGGAGGAAATACTTGAGCTACCTAGTCCCAGGCAAAGACCAGTTGCCACTGGAGGAAGAATAGAAGCAAAGGATATCTGCTGCTGAAACAAAAGAAAATCTACCAGTTGCTGACAAATCAAGTTACATTTGACTGTCAATGGGGGAGGGGAAAAATATTGATCCCCTATCTCTGAGAATGCAAAGGGGTTGCCTACAATTGAGGGTAGAGTAAGAGAATCCCACATCCCACCCCATGCCTTGACCAAGTAACAAGCAAATAGCAGCAGCCCCCACAGAAGAAGAGCAGGAGCACAGTCAAGCCTTCCATGCTGCAGGGACCAACGTTCCAGACCTCACACTAAGCATAAGGTAGCAGGCCCCTCAATACAGAACCTGGAAGGCAGTGCTGTACCAGATGTCACTATAATAACCACCACCCCATCCCCACACAAACCCAGCTCATCCACTAACTAGATTCAACCCTCCATACTCCTGAGTAACAGAAGAAAATGTTATTTCCAGGCATAAATAATATTTATCTCAATTTCCAATGTTCTGGTATATATAATGTCCAGCATTCAATAAAAATATAGACAGTCAAAAGGAAGAAGTTGGGGGACCCAGAGATGATACAAGTGTCAAAACTATGTGACAAAGACTTCAAAATAGCTATGATCACCATTAATATGTTAAAGGGCCTAATGCAAAAGATATACAACATGCATTAAAAGATGTGGATATATGGGGCCTCCCTTAGTGGTGCAGCGGTTGAGCTCTGGGTTGCGAAGCTGCCGGCAGCCTCTGCAGTGTAGGTTCGATCCCTGGCCGCCGGCAAGGGTCCAACATGGTGCGCAGACCTCTCCTGCCGCACCTGCTGCTCCCCTCAGCAGTGTTACTTCGTCAGTCTGCCTGTTCTGTTCCCCGCTCTGGCTCTGGTGAATTCTCTCACCCTTCTGTGCTTCTGACTGTACCCAGTGTTTGTATAAATAAATTAATTAATTTTAAAAAATGTGGATATAAATAGGTTAAAAGTATGGAGACAGACCTACCATGTAAACACAAATGAAAAGAAAGCTAGGGTGGCAATATCAGCATCAGGGAAAAAAACTTTATAACAAAGATTATTACTAGGCATAAATATATTGAATAAAGGTTGAGGAAGGCAACAAAAAGTCGTAACAATCCTAAATGTAGATGCACCTAAGCATTATCTCCAGATACATAAAGCAAAATACTATAAATCTGGAAGAAATATGAAATTGTAAGAGCTGGAAATCTTAGAATGCGTTCATGCAGGGCTCCATTTGATTCACACTTGCAGAGGGAGATTTTTCTTTTCTTTTTTTTTTTTTTGTGGGACCCTCGTCAGCGGCCCGGGAACAAACAGGCGCTGCAGAGGCTGCGGGCAGCCTCGCAGCCCAGAGCTCAACTGCTGCGCCACCGGGGGAGGCCCTGCAGAGGGAGATTTTTAAACAAGACCTAGGGAATAATTTCAACAGGAAGCCTGAACTAGGTAGCGAGTCAAAAGCTTTGAAGTCATCAGAATCAGAAGACAACAGACCTCGACCAGGATGATCACCAATTGTTGCATCCAGATATCTGGATGCAAAACAACTGATTTCTTATTCTGCTGCTCCCTCATACATACAGTGGCTAGAGGATGAATCCTTTGCTTGACTATTTATGATGTGCTGTTTAGCGCCAGCAATCAGGTACATACTATGGAGAAACCCAGCTTTAGCAAGCTTTCAGTCTGAACAATTTATCTGGGGTTATATATAATTATTATGTTCAGAAATACAGGTTGAGTGATTCTGCTCAATGCCATTCTACGTGACTTATATACAACCTGACGTGTAGTGAAATTTTGGTGTTCAATGCATTCTAATAGTGATAAATCTCTATTCTATAAATAAGAATTTAACATTGTTTTTGTCATGGGGGAAAAAATTAGAGAAACAAGGACACCATGAAGCCTCCCCCCTTAAAGTTAACACACTGATTTCTTACATTAATACACTAAAAATAAAGCAATTTGAATGTTATATTTTTTAAATGAAATTACAACTCCATCTTAAACTAAATGTAGCTTCACAATTTCCTTACCATGTCTCATTTAGCAAATAAAAAATTCATTAAAAGTGCTTAAGATACTTAAAATATAGTTTATCATAAAAAAGGTTTAAAAATATGCATCCCAAGGAGTTCTAAAAAATTTCCTAGAAGAAAACAAATTTCTTGTAAAATATGTTTAAAAGGGAAACAAAGTCACATTGACCAGGAGGAATAATTAAGGCTCATGAATGCAGAGCTCTGTTCTCTGTGGAGCTGCCTCTGGCTCGGACCACGTGGGTTTGCAAACGGCCTTGCCACTCACTGAGACTTCAGTGATACTCAGCATTCGATCCTATACACTGAAAAGTGAGGATAATTTAATATCTACCTCATCAGAGATAACATTAAATAAAGTAATGAAAACATGAAAGATACAACAGTTGCTGGACATGGTGTAGGAACTGTGCTGCTTTTCAATTAACTCACATTTCTCATTTTTAAAAAAGAGAATAAGTCACTTGATGCCCATATTTAAAACAATCATTTAAATTGCCTTCTGTTTACTCACTGGATTTTCCACAAGAGGGTAGTGATGACTATTTTTAAAAGTGGGGATGTTCTAAATCTGAGCTCACTTTCTAAAGTAAACAAGGGTGGCAGAACACTGAATAACTGGCAGGTATTGATACACATCTGATAATAGCACATAAACAAGGCCAGTAACATTTCTAACTGGAAGTAAGTTAACATAGCCTAGAAATTACCACATCTGTAAAAAAATAAAAATAAAAACGCATTTGTTTCCTTTGCCCTGGACATGGGAAGGGCATATTAATATTCTACAATACAAGCACTTTCACAAAGAGTTACTGGGTAAGCCAACAAGAACAGCCTGTAATCAGCCAAGGATTTCCCTTCATAGCCCCTCAAAAAAGAGAATGAGATGCTTATACTAAATGGAAAAGGAAAGACTGCATTCAGAAACATTCTTCGATGCCAGATATTTGCCACAGGAATGCATAAATGGTAGGTTCATCTTCATTTACGCTGGAAATTCTCTTGGGGATAATGTTTTGTCTGGTATTTTATTAGATATGGAATCCTTAAAAGTGCAGAAAGCATAATGCATTACTCTGAGAATGTAGCTGCTACTTGCAACTCGCCTTGATTGAGTTGAAACAATAATTAGCGTTCTCTTCCACAAAACCACATGAGTAGTTTTGCAGAACTACTTTCATTTCCTTTTTACTATGTCCAGACTATCATATGTGATGATGAATACACATAAGCCCTTAGAAATAGTGGACTTATGCTTTCCTCTTCCATGTGCTCCCTGACCTGATTCACCCCATTGTCCAGGAAACACAGGCACAACTGATATCTGACAATTGCACTAAGCTAAAAATAAAATGAATTGACATGTTCGAAACAGACTGGCATATTTTTTCCAGATAAGATGACTAAAATCTTTTTTTTTAAAGATTTATTTATTTATACAAGAACGGGGTATAGGCCAGATGTGCGGGACGGTGAGAGGATTCACCAGAGGCAGATCGGGAGAGCAGGGAACAGAACAGGCAGACTGACGAAATACATTGCTGAGGGGAGCAGCGGGCCAGACAGGAGAGGTCTGCCGCGCCATGTGGGACCCTAGCTGGCCAGCCAGGATTGAACCAGCGTTGCAGAGGCTGTGGACAGTTTCACAGCACTGGGCTCAACCACCTGCACCAACCAGGGGAGACCCAAGATGACTAAAATCTTGAAGTAAACAACATAATGTGGAAGAGCTAATTAAAGTGTTAACCTCCCATGTGCTCACCATAATCTCTGGTTATATTTTGAAATTAAAGCAGTATTATTACCTTGGAAATCACTTTCTTTAATTGACTGTACAACAGATCTAGTATCTCCCATCCATACTCACTTGTTGAAGCCACCTCCACACACCTGCATTTCCACCTATTTTCCTTTCACAATGTCTTATCCAAATCCACACATAGAAATTACTCTTTTAGTTTCCAGAAATAAAATGCGGATATTAATTATGCTTTTGTGCTTTATATAAATGGAACCCTCTATTATATAAGTTCTTGAGATTCATCCTTGTTGCTGTGTAAGATAAAATTCACTCATTTTATTGCTAACAGTATTCTATTATGAGACTATACCTTCATTTATTTAGTTATTACTCCTATTAAACTAAAAACTTGAACTTGCAAATGACTTCTTAGTTACTAAACAGGAGGTCCCTTTTGAATCACTTTTCTTAGCTACACTAACTTAGCTCCTCCTCCTCAACAGTTGATCTCTAATACAGCTCTTTCTTCTTTTGTCCACAAAATATTCACTCCTTGGATCTCTAACCTCTTTTATTTTTTTATTTTTTGGTCTAACCTCTTTTAGTATCTAAAGTGCTCCTCCCCCAACATTCACTCCTATCTAAAGAGATTTTAGAACATACCAAATAGAAGGAAATGCTGAGAAATCAATTTCTCCAGTTTCACACAGAAGAAATGAAGGAAAGTAATAAATGTTGCCATCGCTGCTAATTTTTTTATTAATAAATTTTTATTGAGGAAACATTGGTTTATAAGATTTTATAAGTTTCAGGTGCACAGCTTTATAATTCCCCATCTGTATGTATACTTTACATCACGATCACCACCAAAAGTCTAGTTTCCCCCCATTGCCATACAGTCACCCCTTTTGCCTGTTTCTCCCAACTCCTAACCTGATTTTTTATACAAACAGGAGGAACCATTTTTTCTATTTTTGCCTATTGAAAGCACATCTCAAGTACCTGCTAAACTCCATGAAAATGTTTTGGTTATGATCTAAGCTGCATTATTTAACGAGATAATTTCCTCAAATTTAGTGACATATTCAGCAACAAAACGAAGCATGTGCCTTAACTCATGCATTTATTCACCCAGCAATTACCAAATCAAAACAGGCTAGACACTATTCATTTCAAAAGTGAAATTATACAAAATAAGTATATACTATAATAAAAGTATTAAATGTATAAAAGTCTGCTTTGGAATCTGAGAAAAGATAACTAATGTATTGTTATCAGAGAAAAGCAACTAACTCTGCCTGAATATCTACTTTGCAGAAGAGGTAATGCTTTTATTGGGTCTGAATTAATGAGCAAAACTTGGTAAATAAGGGGAGTAAGACAGAGGGAACAGTAGGTACAAAGGTTCGGTATAGAGAAACAACTTGATCTATTTGAAAAAGCATAGAAAATTCAGCAAGACAAAAGGTTGAAGAGTTGGCAGACTTGTAGAGAAATAAAACTGAAGAGGGGGATTTTAGGGCAGACTGGGTCTAGGGTGTTATGCTAAACAATTTCATGCAGGTAACTCAACTGTGATCTTTAAGCAAGCAAGGGACAAGGTCCACTTTGTTCTTTAGGAAGGTGATTCTAGCAACAATATGGGTGAGAAAAGAGGCTGGGAAGTAATTTATACAGATGAACTCAGGTAAGATTCTGAACAAAAACAGGGATAATAGAGACAAAGGGTTGAGACTAATTCAAGTAGTATTTTAAGAGCAGATAAGAGGAGACAGTATAAGAGAAAGGGAGTATGTGATGACTTTGGGATGCACCGTTTGGTACACTGGATACATATAATACCACTAACTGACAGAGAAACACAGGAGGAAAAGCAGGTTTGGGAGTAAGGGGAGAAAATGAGCTCAGATTTTGTGTTTTGGGTCTTTCCTTGTGGGTAAATTCAGTTTAAAGTATGGATCTGAAAGTGAACAGATAGGATTAGGAGTAAAGAGTTGAAATCACATGAAGAATACAATTTCTAGTTTTAAAATAAATAAGTCCTGGGAATGTAATATACAACTACAGTTAATGATACTTACTGCATAATGCATTGTTCTCAGTCTCATCACAAGAAAAAAAATGTGTAACTCTGTGTGATGATAGTTGTTAACTAAAGGCTTATTGTGATGATCATTTTGTAGTATGTACAAATATTGATCATAACATTATAGGCCTAAAAATAATTCAGTGTTATATGTCCATTATGCCTCAATAAAAAATAAATTGAAAACATGAAACTCGCTTCCACCATTCTGAAGAAGATGGAATGAATCCTCTATCAATGTTTTTAAAAAGTGGAATTTAACATCAAATGAGCTCACTCTTATAACTAACTAAGGTTTACTTTCTAAGATACAGAAAAAGATTTTACTACCAGGCAATGCCATAGCAGCAATGTCCAATGAGGACACTTTATGAAGCTCCAGCACTGTTTCTTATGTAAGGTGAAACAACAGAAAAACTCATGAAAGCCTTACTAATTATGGGGCTGTTGTGATTTAAGGTGAATCTCTCACTAACAGGTTGGGCAACACAGCTCTAACAGTTACGATGGAATCTAGTTAGAGTGATAAAGGCCGATGCATCCAATAGGGTATAGCAAGCGTGAAAGCTAAGCAGCAGACCTCAAACTTGATTTGACAGATAGGAGGAAATCACTGTTAAGTTGGTCATTTTAAGCCAGATGCAATAAAAACAATGTTTAAAGAAAATGTTTACTTTGCATTGAGTGCGGAGTGAGTCCAGAAGGCTAATCTATTATTGCTTGACTGAAGGTTGGAGAGAGACATTAGCAGACAACAATGGTAAAAGACAGAAAAACAAGGTTGGTCACTGTTTATGAAAAAATGAAGGGGCAGGTTGAATCAAGTGGATCCATAATTTTAAGGGTGAACAGAAAAGTGGGCACCAAGAAAATTAAAAAACGGTTCACAGGGTTATTCTAAAGGTACACAAAAATGAAAATGTTCACAGAATTTTAGACATAAAATTAGATTTTGGAGAACTTGCTCTTGTGTAACATTTTCTTACAGATAAATATACAAAAGTAATTTATTGTAAGTGTGTAGTAAGTCCTGTGACATGTTTTCTCCCAAGCAGAATTACTTTTAAATTTATTGGCTTATGCTATACTAAAATATATAATTTAATGGCCGCCAGCCCAAAGCCAGTAGATTAAAATGATCTATTAAATTGAATTCATACAAAAATCCCTATGAACTTGAATGTTATAACTACTATTTTATAGATAAGAAAAAATATAAGACAGCTTTTAAAGGATTCAGGAGAGAAGAGACAGATTTGAATAGACTAAACTGACTCAAGCACTCCTTAATCTTATCTGCCTCAAATTCATCTATGAGATTTGACAAGAGTAGCAACAAAACAACATAGATAGTAGATAGGACCAAAGCATGCAGAACTGAAATATCGTATTTGGCACACTAACCTCAAAAATTGGAATGACTTGCTTTTCAATTAACATCTAGTGATAAGATTAAGAAACAGTCCTTTTCAAAAATGTATTCTGTATACTGAGAACAGGAATGTAATTTCCACCATGAGCAACAAAGTGGGGTTAAAGGGAAAACAGAAGAGTAGGAATATGGTCCTAAAATTTCTAGTAATACTTTGGTATATGTAAAGATTTCACATTATAACAAAACAGCACATCTGATTCTTACCGTTAATAACTGGTGTGTAAACAACAATCCCAACCAAGTTTGGATCAGATACAGTTGTGTCCAGAATAAGTCCCCCAATGCTGAAAGACAAAATCATATAACTTAGGGAAGAGGAAAGGAAATGCACTAATTTGTTCTTGATATATAAACACTTCTACTTTTAAAAACAAAATATTAAGGCATTAAAAAATGGAGAAAATGATGGGCCTCCCCTGGTGGCACAGCGGTTGAGCGCTGGTCTGCGAAGCTGCCCGCAGCCTCTGCAGCGCTGGTTCAATCCCCGGCTGCCAGCGAGGGTCCCACATGGCACGCAGACCTCTCCTGCCACGCCTGCTGCTCCCCTCAGCAGTGTATTTTGTCACTTTGCCGTTCTGTTCCCCGCTCTAGCTCTGGTGAATTCTCTCACCCTCCCGCGCGTCTGACTGCACCCAGTGCTTGTATAAATAAATAAATAAACCTTTAAAAAAAAACTTAAAAAAAAAATGGAGAAAATGAGGAAATAGTCAAAGTAAAAAAAAAAATCAAAGGCAACTGCAAAATATTAAGAATAAAATATGGCATAAGCTGTAGCTCTGCATTTGAGGACTCACTTTATGGTCTCCAAGATATGTTATTTATGAAGAGGAAAAGCACACTTTCAGTGCACGCAAGTAACGTCTGGAAAGACAGACAAGAAAATATTAACATCCATCCCTACGGGTTGAGATTGACTGGGAAACTGATGGTCATTTTTGTACTATTCTGTAGTTAGTAATTTTTAAAAACCCTTTATTGCCGTTACAATTTAAAAAAAGTATTTTTAAAGAGTATTCTCTCTTCTTTGAAGTAACTAAGGGCATGAAGGAATGACTTTTATCATTGTATGTAAGTAGGGTGTGTTTATCACTTGCAGATTAAAATGATGCGTAGTAGCCACAGAAAGAGCTGACCTTGAGAACACAGGCCTGGAACACCTAGGTGCAGCTGTGTGATGGCAAGCCATAGCTTCACAATGTCTCATCAGAGCTTGGAGAATTTTGTTTCTGAGACCATTATCCATTGGTTAACTTCAGTCTCTCAGTCTATGTACTAGATAGCACTGCCAGTCCCAACATTTCATGGGATTCTATTGTCTAAGTCCTCCAGGAAAATGCAGTCCACATTACAGAAAAAGGAACTGTGTCACAGAATGGGGCTGCTTGTCAAAATATCAGAACAAATGTTCTTACTACTAACAGTTAACATTAGGAAATTGTTAAGCCTTTATTATCTCAATTCTTTGGCAAAACAAATTAATAATGGCTTAATAGGTCTACACTGCTAGGGGTTCCCATTAAAAAGTCCATTTTATTAAGTCCAAAAATAGTCATCTTTAGAAATATTTTAATATTTTAAGTGCTAATTTTAAAAATGCATATATCGTAGGACAAACTCATTATGTGTCAAGGAAAAAAAATCATTCTGTGGATACAACACAAACACTTGTTAAAATATAGTTTAAAATGTTTGTTACTTGGGTCGTAAAACTTACTATAGAAAAATTAGAAATAGAAACACAAAAGAAGAAAATATAAATGAGCCACAGGTACAGCATTCAGAGTTCTACAGTTCGTCTGCTGGCATATCGCCACCCAGACATATTTTAACAAGCATATTTTAAAAAATAAAACTGGCTGAAATTATGAAAGTCATTTTCTGTTATTAAATTTTATTTTTACCAAACATACGTGCATTATTTTAATAGCGAAAGGTCCACAAAGCTTATAAAACAGTCCTCAACCCCACGTATAGATCTTGCTCTCCACTAGGATCCCTTTTCAACTTCTTTTTTTTTAAAGATTTATTTATTTATTTATACAAGAACCAGGGTACAGGCCAGATTCATGAGAGGGTGAGAGGATTTACCAGAGACAGAGCGGGGAGCAGAACAGGCAGACTGACGAAATACACTGCTGAGGGGAGCAGTGAGCGCGGCAGGAGAGGTCTGCGCGCCATGTGGGACCCTCGCCGGTGGCCAGGGATTGAACCAGCGCTGCAGAGGCTGCGGGCAGCTTTGCAGCCCAGTGCTCAACCGCTGCGCCACCAGGGGAGGCCCCCTTTTCAACTTCTTTAGCTATTGCTTCTAGCACTTAATTCTGTATTTTTAAATAACATGGTTATAAATATGCTCTTTCTTGATATGTGATTTTAAACGTTTACCGCCTGGCTTCCTGCTACAGCAGATGAGGACTGAGTCTCACTCTTTCTTCCCTCTTTTGTCCCTTCACAATTCCCTTCTTCCCACTATCCTGCCAATTTTTGGCAAAATATTTAGGATTGACTTAATAATAACCAAGGAATCATTATTCAAAGCTGAGTTGCAAAGCCTATTAGACCACAGCTTCTGTTAGTTCTCCCGGAATACTGATGACATTTTTTGTTTGTTTGTTTGTTTTTAACTGTCCCTGCACTTTCTTTGAGTAACACTTTGGGGGGGGGGGGCAGAGGGATCGCTATCCTTCATGTTAGAAGCCTTAATCAAATGTCTGACGATCCTTCACTATTTCAAGAATAAAAACATTGGGACTTTGCTCTTGGTAAGTCAGGGGGCTGCAGGGCCTACGGAGAGCTCTCCACATACACAGCAAGGTCTGTAAGTGGGAGCAGGGAAAAACCCCGGGGAGGCATGCAGCTTGCTCACTAAAGGACCCACAAGGGTCAATATATGCATGTTTTTTTTTTTTTCTGTTGTGCTGATGAGTTTTCCCAGAAAGAAATTTTTTAGTTTTCTGCCTGGGACATAAAGCTGCCACCAGCATTCTATGAGCAAAGAAAAGGGAATGGAAAACCCCAGTTAGCACGTAGACTTTCACTTCATTTTCTTTCCTACAGTGTCCACTCAGCATCCTCACACATGCGGGTGTCCCTGAACCAGGGCATCTCTGGAGTTAAGTCTTGTCTGCCCTTCAGGTGGGCAAACTGGAGAAGGGCTTTTGGGCTCTTGATGTTCCTTACACAAACTTGCAGTCTGTCTTCATTTCAGCTTTCAGAAGTACTTTATGCCTCTCATTCCTCTGCTGTCCTGGGTTTCTGTGGGTCAGCTCGACTTATTTCTGATGTGTATCCCCCTATTTCATTCTGCTGGTTCAGTTCACCACCATCTGACACCTATCTTACTAATCTTGTTGAATCTTTCACCTGCTGTCTTCTCTGAGTACCTGTCTTTGTAGTATTAGACCTTTTTTCACTCTTTTACTGTCATGTTAGTAGTTTCACGAAGGCTATAAATGTGTCCATCAACCACATTTAACAGGAAATTCATACTCTTTTCTCACTTGCTCTTTTCACCAAACGTATAATGAACAACTTTCATGTCAACAGAAATGTTACAGTGTGAGCCTCTGTGGCTGGCAACACTAGAGCGATGTGTCACCTAACAATGGGGACGTGGTCTGAGAAATGCATCACTAGGCCATGTACCATCATGCAAACCTCACAGAGTGTACTTCCACAAACCGAGATGGCACGGCTCACAACACCCCAAAACCCCATGAGGGAGCCTACTGTCACCACCACCGGACGGCCACCATTGACCAAAACGTCCTTCAGCAAAGCATGACTATGTGTTGCAACTTACCTGACCAATAGCTGATTGCTAGACTTCTACATTGCTTTTTTTTTCTGTTATTAAAACTTGTGCTGTAATGGGATCCTTGCAAACTAAACATTTGCATATATCCTTAATTATATCAAGGCTTGTCAGAATCCTTGAAGTAGCAGTAGTCAAATAAAAATAGGCAGTTAATTTGTTTTAATGCACATATACGTACATGCAGACAGAGTACACACACTTCACCACTAACCTACTTATAACCATTGCTGTTATGACCGGCTCCCAGCCCGAGTGGAGAACTGTCCTTGTGGCTGGGTGTTTGGCAGCTATTATAATCCAGATAGGAGTCAGAGCCAGGAAAAAGACACCAACCAGTGGAGAAATATAGTAGTAGGTCTCTAAAATTTAAAAAAAAAAAGAAAAGGACATTTCAATCTTTCTTTTAATCGTAGCAAATGGACACATTAAAATTTTATCAGAAGCTATGATATTATCAAACATTCATGTATTTTCTATAAATTTCAAACTACTTTAAAACTGTCAATAAGATAAAAAATATTAAATAATGTAACTAAAAACAAATACACTTGTTTGACAAGTATCTACTGAAAGAGTTATATACCTAGGTAGGAACAGCAATAATAACGACTAGAACAACAATAAAACAGTTAATATTTATTGGGCTTCTCTACCTACCAAATACTAAATGCTTTATATTCATCTTCTCAGTTTATTGTCCTCACAACTGTGTTATTTTTAGTTTATGAAGAAACTGAGGCTTGCGTGTTTAAGTATACAGCCAGGAAATAGCAAAAGTTGGGAAAAATGACATCTGGCTGACACCAAATTTTGTGGTCTAAACTATGAAGTCAAATGGCATATTGTTTTCACCTGCAAGGCTCCAACAGTCCAAGCATTCCACAGAATATTGGCCAATAAGTTGACAATCGATAGCTCCCCCAAGCTAAGTGGTGTTCAAGCTCCAAAATAAAATTTAAAAAGTATCTTAATACAGTTAAACAGATCGCTTCACTACAGCACTACTTGGACCTTCTAATATGCTATGGGGGACTATAGTACATTTATTAACCACCATCTGGTAACACAAACCAGGTACGTAGCTAACATTTATTGAAAATGTACCATCATTGTCATCATCACTGCCATTATTATTCCCATCTCACCATCTGGGACATGCTGGGGTGGCTGTGTCCCAGGATCTTGTGGTGACTGTCTCACTTGATCACAAGTATTTTTTCTCCCGCCTTCTTGGCAGACTTTTCTAGGGAGAGTCTAAGGAAGTTCACTGGCCTTGGGGCTGGCTATTTGTCTTGCTTTGTAGACATGATGTATACAACTTCTGAACAAAATCTTACTCATCACTAAAGATGTTTAAGCTAGGTAGAAACTCAATTTTTCTTTTCAGTAGGAACCACTGCTATAGATGCCAAAGAAATATCCAAACGAATTTTATTCTCAGGACTTTACCTGACTTGCCATCGCATCTTCACAGTAACTATGCTGACAAAATTCATTTACATTTTTTCATTCATTGAAAGAAATATGACCAATGTAATAGATAGTGTCATTTTCTCCATGATTTTTTTTTTAAAAAGGAAAAACCTTATGCATTCCTAGTTCTTGATAAACCATGGCGGAAGGATAAATAACATTTCTATCTGGAAGCATTCTCACCTCCTAAACCAACTAAGATTGCCAACAATCTCTTAGAAGATCTAATAGAAAATGATAAGCACTGAAGTCCACAAAACACAGATGGAAAGAGTGCCGGGTCAGATCAGCTTTTTATTTCATTTCCAGGTCAAGAGAAGAGCAGCAGCTCGGTGCCATGCTTTAAATTATACCCAACATGAAATTTCTGGAAAGGCATCTGAAGTTGAAAATGAGCCCACCACCCACACCCCAGAGCCACCACCTTGGATTTCCAAAGAGGGGAACATTTTTCTCAGGAAATAAATTAAAAATAATAAATGGACCATTCCTCCAAATGTTAATAAGAGTTATCATGCGCCCCAGCAAGTCTACTCCTAGGTATATGCCAAGAGACCTGAAAACAAATGTTCACACAAAAAATACACAAGAAGGTTCACAGCAACATTATTTGCAATAGCCAGAAAGTGAAAACAACTCAAATGCCCATCAAATGGTGACAAATGTGAAACACATATACACTAGAATACTTTTAATCCACATTTGGGATGTTACTCCATAGTGCTATTTTCGGTACTGATTCAGGTTACAGTACAGATGAACCTTGAAAACATGCTAACAAGCCAGGAAAGGATTTTCCCTTGAACCGCCTAGAAGAAACCAGTCCTGCCAATACCTTGATTTTAGCCCTGTAAAAATCATTTTGGACTCTCGTCTCCAGGACTGTCAGAAAACTAATTTCTATGTTTTACTGCAGCCCAGGTGTGTGGTAATGTATCCCAGTAGTGATAGGATATTAAAACAGGTGTACACACAGAAATTTGTGGAATTTTATGCCACTAAATGTCCAAGTGCATTAGTAATGATTCTATGCACAGGTAAATTACAGAATAGTAAAATTAGGACAAAATGTTTACAATTGTTAAGACTGAACTTCACCTCTGAACAGAACTGCTACCTGTTTCATTCCTGGCTTTCACCTTTTATTAGACTGTTGGTGACATTTTGTAACTACCGCTCAGTAATTTCATTAATAGCATTTATTATTCTTACCCTATATTCTTCTGAAATATGTAGTCATTATGAGTGGCATTTTTATGTTAGCGCGTTCTGTGTGAACAAAGCAATGGGCATTTTAAGTTAACAATTTTTAAAATGTCCATTATAATAACCATCAGATTTTTCCACTATATAGACCTTCTAGGAATCACTCTAAACTCACATGGTACATTGCTAAAAATCTCTAAAGAGTGATTTGAAAAATAAATTTAGATTCTGCTCACATCACCACTTCAAGGCAGTGATATTTAGAATGTTCTGGAAATAACCAGGTGTCATTCCTGTTAGTCTCCACAGGACTAAAATAACCCGAGGCTGGTTGCTATTGTTCTTATAACTTCAATGACGACATCTTTTTAAAGTTAACCTTGAAGAAAGAAATCAACATTTTGTTTCTCAGATCCTGTCTCAAAAAAAAATGAAAAGCTGATAATTTTCAAATCAATAAACATCACATACATACAAGAATTATATAGCCATATGGTTATAAATAATTGAAAAAAATTTTAAAATTCTCTTAAAATGTGTAGACAAGAAAAAGGGCAATAATCATTATGTACAGCGACTGCAGTTACTGGTCCAACCTTAGATTCTCTTCATAGCTTTTGAAGATTACATGTTTAAAGATCATGTACAGGCTGAATAAATGCCTTTATATTTTCTCTACAAGTCACTGACTTTTATTTCCTCTTCTACTTGCACTTAAAATAGATCTTTTCTAGTGATATGTTGCCATTTTTACTTTGCTACAGTAATACTAATGTCCAGATACTTTTCACTAACCAAGATACCCTTCCAGTATGTTCCTGATACATGTCCTCATCGAAAGGATCCTTTTTTTTTTTTTGTGACAATCTATTATGTTATTGGACACTACTGCAAAATTGTTCAGATGGACACATATCTTCTATTTTCCAAGACCTACTCCTCCCTAAATAACTTCTACTCCCATTAATTGGGTAGCTTTCAAAAAGAACAAAGCATCTGGTAAAGTTCTATTTATTCAGCATCCTCTCTCTATATATATGGCACTATGGAATGCTACAGAAAATGTAAATAAAATAAAAGCAGCTTTGTCCTCAAGAAACTTAAACCCTCGTAGGGGAACATACTACAGCTTCAGTTAAAAGTGTTAACGACCAATGTAGTCAAGGTAAAAAGCATCATCATGGAAGGGTCGATGATATGCTCTAGGGATTCAGGGAAGAAAAGGGTCATCCAAGATGAGGGGGCCCTATGAACTTAGCATTGAGAAGTGGGGACTCTGGCCTTCATGGACAGGAGGGCGATAACACAAGAAAAAAAGGGGAAAATCACAGACATGTATGAAAATCAGTACATGGCAGAGTCTGGAGTAAAAGGTTTAAGAAAGGTCGGAGCAGGTAGGACCTTGTGAAGTAAGTTTTGCAGACTCCAGGGACCTGAACACTAACTTTCATGGGGCAACTACAAATATGAAATCAACAGGAGGCTTTGGGCTTTTTAAAAAATATACAGAGAACTGCAGAAGTGAGGAGGGAAATCCTGCATTTGCTTCAGATATCAGAAATGAGCAATTTTACCAGGACTAAAGGAAACGTAGCACACTGAATGGATAGAGAGCAAGTCCTCAGCACGCGCACCAAAACCAACAGACACGGGGAGAGCTATTTAAGGTCATTTCCAAATGTCAAAACTCTAGGTGAACAGGTAAGTGAGACTGTTTTCAACATCCACTTTTTTGCGAGCTTATACTGACAAGGCCTCTATTTATAACCAATTTCAAGCTGCCACGAAATCCTCTTTATAATCTCTCGAAACTGCTAAGCGTTCAGGAATTCAACTTTGTTTCCAAGAACTAGGCATCTCAGCAGGATGAAGGGGATTTTAATGTGCCTGTGCTTAATCTTTTTTCAGAATCCACTTACACTAGGCTCGCAGTTGCTGGTCTTCTGAGGACCCCTAGCGTTCACAACAGAAACCCAAACACGGACTTCAGAAACACCTTTACCTGCTAAATTAATGTTGGAAACAACTAGTAGCCCATTTTTTAAAATGCCATTAAAAAATAAATAAAAATGCCATTTTAGGGAAACATGATACAGACTAAACATAAAATATCCTATTTTAATTAATTCATCTTGAATTACTTTCTGTCAACTTTTAGGAGACAAGGCAACCAAGCAGTATTTTATAATAAAATTACATTTTTCCAAATTGTGATCTGTGATGGTATCATTCCATTTCACATTTTAATTTCCTGAACTAGTTAAAGTACTGGTATATCATCTATAATATGCAGAATACTGAAAATTTTATACAATACATTATGGCTATGGCTTTTATAAGGGAAGTTTATGGCTCATGTAGTTTTTTTTATTTTTTTAAAGATTTATTTATACAAGCACTGGGTACAGTCAGAAGCGCGGGAGGGTGAGAGAATTCACCAGAACCAGAGTGGGGAACAGAACAGGCAGACTGACAAAATACACGCACAGCAGGAGAGTTCTGTCGCGCCATGTGGGACCCTCGCCGCCATCGAATGGGCACTGCAGAGGCTGCAGGCAGCTTCGCAGCCCAGCGCTCAAGCGCTGCGACACCAGGGGAGGCCCTCATGTAGTTTTTTAAAATAAAATTTCAAAGGTCGGCACCCATTATTTTCTTTGAAAATTGAATTATCTTGTGGAATCAAATAATTATTCTGTATCACTACAATGGTTGTCATTCTCTTATTTTCTTACCACCTCAACTGATGAGATAGTCTGTATTACCAAGCACCTGAGAATTGTGCTACAAATGACTTAATGGTGATTTAAATATTCAAGTGTGCAAATAAATACTTTTTTATAATATAGGGGAGCCCAATTCCTGAACGAATACTTACTCTCCATCCCGCCACCCCCATCAGTATCCTCCTGGCCAGACCCTAGAACTTCTGCCCTCAATAACATTAGGGGGAGACCCTTCTCCCTCGACTACTCTGCACTTCCATTCTCCTTACCTCCTCCCCAAAGTGGGAAAGGATGATCCAATCTCCAAAAAGGGAGAGAGGCACGAAGCACGATTAACTCATTGTCTCCCTGCTCGACCTGGGAAATGGTGGTTGGTTTCTAAGGTGGTGAGGCCTGCAAGTTGCCCAGCTGTCTGCCTGCGACAGGCAAGTGAGCTTAATCGAGTAGGAGGAGACTATCAAACTGCATTCTCTAATACGAGCCATAAGCTAGTATTTCAAGCCCTGACCAGCATCAACTTCTAAATTGTGTAACTAGTTCACAGGCAGAAAGAATGTCCAATTATCATCACAATAATATAAATTAGAGCAGATTATTTTAACAACATGATTCATTCTTTGTGCTTTTTTTCTGGGGGGTAGGGAGAGAAAGGAATTGGACATTATCCCGACTATACCTGAACATGTCAATTCTCAATTATTCCACAACCAAGTGAAAACCAAGGTCTAAATTTCGGCCACTGATCAGGTATTGTCTTCTACCTGACTTCAAGTGGATACATCTTATCTGCTAAATGAGACTTTTCCATGGACAAATACAAGCCTTACTAAATATGTTTATGCCATTTATTAGATAATTTAAGGTAACTTTATATACAAAATGAAGCGTCTCTTGATATATCCATAAGCAGTGAAAAATGACTGCATTGTTGCTAAAGTCCTTGCTTTAGTTCAAAAACATGGATCTGAGGTCCTTTCTCAAGCTGAATGCACTTTTGATTTACTTTAAGGTATTTCACAAATCTATACAGAATCCATGAAAATATATGAAGACATATGAATACATGTCTGCTTTGGGCTTAGATTTAGAACTATTTTTTCTCATATTACTGTTACTTTTTCTTTTAATTTTCTTAATTTGGCATTAAAAATAAATAACAGCACAACTTCTTATAACATAAACCAATGCTAAAAAATATATCCATTTACACTGGTGACAGTTTGAGTATGTTGCTGAAAACAATTCATTAGACTCTATAAATACTCTATCCTTGTATCAAGAATCACACATATGACTCCAACTTTACACAGCATTCAGGCTAGCCTTCATGGTGATCATTTGTTGTTGTTAATTGCCATGTTGGTTTCTGATGGGATGGGGGGAGGGCAGGAGGTGGGGGAGCCACTAGATTTCAGGCACCATAACCTTGTGTTCTGGGATAGTAGCGCAATGCAGCATCAGCATGTTGTCAGCAGGCTCTTTGTCAGCCACACATTTAGAGGAAAGGGCAGAATTTATAGGATATAATGAGCTGTCTTCAACCTTCTAACTAGCAGTGGGTTATATATCCAACACTTCTATGAGTCTGTTTTCTCATCTAAAATTAAAGATGATAATCCTTATCTCACAGAGCTTTCAACTTTATAAGGAGAAAAAATAAGTGAGAAAAAAAAAATAGATGAACATCACAACAGAACACCCGTGTATGGCAAATGGGTAGTGTGCTCAGCTCTGACCCTCACAGTTCTAATATGGACGAAGCCACCAGGAATCCATGGCATCAGCATAATGATATATATTTAAAGACACTCAGAGCAACACATTATATTTTGTTTCAAGTCCACTTACCGAGACAGGAGTATAAACCCTGGCTTATCCACGCTAATATGGCAAGAGTTATAAGGTCGCCAAAACTAGCAGCAATGGGTGTAGCGACATTATCAGGATTTATACCAGTCTTCTTCGAACCAACGATAACCCCAACCATTATAATTCCTAAAATAAAAAGAGCTCATTACTTTTATGTTATGATTTAAAGAAAATCAATGCCCCAATACTAAAATATATGGGCTAGACAAACAGCATAACAGTTTCAGTGAGCCTGCAAAGATAAGCTGACTAAACCAAATAAAACTTTTTACTCTAATGCTTTGGCAGAATGCCTTTCAACAAATTCCATAGATCATAGAAGATTTAAGAAATTCAGTGTTGCGTTGAGAAACCGGAGAGGCAACTGCAAGATGATATTAAAGCTAAAGTTTCAAATTCAATAACATATATGGCTTAGAGGTAATAAAAGTAATGTATTTGTGTGTATCAAACCTGAAGATTTTATCTTAACATTCAAATAAGATACTGAAGTAACCTTCAAATAAAGAAAGGTGGGTGATACTAATAGGCATAGCCATTGGGAAGATGACCAAGAAAACGGTTTGTTTTATGTTGTGGTAACCAGAAATGGGTGCTTCGTTTTCATGATTTAAAAGTGTTGAAGTGTCAAGAGGAGGAAAGTAATCATATGTTGAACACTGGAGGCCAGAACATAATAAGCTGACTTCGGAAAGATTACCCTTTCAACCCAAAGTTTCTGCCTATGAACCTACAACTAGAGAAAGAAGATGAAAATGTAACTGTACTTTTAAATCCTTATTCTTCTGAGCAATAGAAATGGGAGAAAAATGATAACATTTATATCCATAGCCAAGTGTATGGATTTTCTCACACCACCAACTACTATTTAATTCTAATAATTCCATACACTGATGAGAAACTATTCTGGATATAATTTAAGTATGAAAACAAAATCTTGAAAACCTTTTGAAAACACTGCTTTAGTTTTAATAAGATTCTCTAAATTACCAGAAACTAGCAGAGAAAGTTAGCTTGTTCGCTTGTCATGATTCCTGACATGAGAATCTTCCACTTTTGACCTTTACTGGTGATATAAGGGAGGTGGCAGCAATTATAAAATGAAAAGAACCAATTCTTTATGATTATGGTTCCATATTTAGCTAGTTCTCTAGTGCGAAGTTCAAATTAATAAAAATGACATCCCAACCGAAAAATTCTAAATGTAGCTAGAAAGTCTCTGACTCTTAAAGTGTACAGCCAACAAAAATGCTGCATCCAGCTTGTCGTTATATCTGCAGTGCTACAGAAACAGCAAGGAAATATTTTTGAAATCTGAAACTTCAAAAAACTTTAACAGAAGGACTGTTTTCGAAACTCAGGTTTCCTGCAATACTTGTTGCTCAAATGACAAATCAATAAATCCTCTACATCATTTCCAGAAAGGCATTTTCTCAATTAATTGAACTTACAGAAGCAAATGAGTATCTAGGTTTATTTGGGACTTGTCCCAGGATACAGCAGGTCAGGAGAAAAATCTCAGAATGTCTGTTCTACACTAAGGTTTACATACAATAGATATAAATATATCTGGAATAAGATACTTTAAAAATTTATAGATGACGTGTTTCTATTCTTCTCATAATGAACACATATCATCCAAATAAAAACAGTCAACATGGAAAATAAATCATTGGCGAGTACGAGACCGTGAACAGACATTTATAAAGGCACTTACCCTGCAGAAGAGACGCGATGAAGGCAGTAGCTACACTGCTAGAGCACAGAAGTATGGAATGATCAAGGTAGTATTTTCCCTCTGGTATCCAGCCCAATATAATTGCTGCCACAGCTGCTAGAAAACCAACTACTGTTGCTTGAACCTAAAAAAAAAGTTTTTTTATAGTCCAGCTGAATTATTCATTTTGAAAAAAACATTTCCTATTCGATGATGTCGATATACATGTAAGAAGTCAGAAGAAAGTATGGCATATGGTAATTTAGCTGTGTTACCCTTACAAAGTTACTATAGTTTAAATATTAAAAGTCAGAGAGAGCACAACCACCCCCAATGCCTTGCCTCTGAGGGTGTCCCTCTTTTCTCCTCCCTTCTACTTCTGTCCACAGGGAACAGGGCCCCACCGCCTCACTGGCTGGCACCACCATCAGGAGATGGGCCTGCATGGGGCTCCCTGTTTCGCACGCCTCCTTGCTGACATGAGACATTGACAAAGAGGGACTTGAGGTTATGGTGACTGGCTATGTGCTATACCTCATCATACGGCCTAATGAGAATTTAGGATATTTAAAGAAGGGAATATGTGTTCAATTTTTTATTTATCTATTAGTTTATGTATCCCACCACTGGTTGTTAAATATTTTGATTATTAACACCACATAGGTTTTTCCCACAAATTCAGTCTGAAAAGGACCATAAGACAGCTCTAATGTAATACAGGTTTCCCCAGCTATCATAAAGCAGAACATTCCTATTAGTAGGTTATTTTTTTGGAACTAGCGACTCTAGCTCCATTTTTATGTGGAAAAATTTTTGAGTGTTCCCAAACCCGGAGAATAACCTACCAAATCATACCAAATAGGAACATTCTACTTTTGGATAGTGAGGGGGAGAGGGAGCGGGAGTGGAAGCTATACTGTGATTTGAAAGAATAAAACAACGAAGTCCAGAAAGGTTTCTCTACTTTGATATTTTTTTAAAAAAAAAAACCTCATTTTTTCATATTTGGAAGAATCTGATCAATCTGTAGAGGAAAAAGCTGGGAAGTCTTGGGTATCCATCTATTGCATCACTTTTTATGGTAATAAATTATTGAGCTGTGTATTCTGAAGGAATGAAATGGTAGACTTAATCTTACTAAAATTCATTCCATTCTTACAGATAACACCCAAGCACTGTAAACCCAAGATCTCTAAACAAACATGTGTATCACTTACCTGCTTTAAAGCCAAGTTGCCAATTATTAGGTTCCACTTTTCAATGGGTGAATCCATCTTCCCAATATTTACCTGTTAAGGTGGATATTTTCAGATTTTGGATAACAGAACTTAAACCCAACAATTTGTAGAATCACTATACTTGGTTTATTTTCCAATAATATGCCACTGCTATATCAATATATTTGTAATGTCCACTATAAAATGATCTACTGTAGAAAAGATTAAAAAAAAAAAAAACAGGGAAACCTGTTCAAGCTAATCATTATACCTTCAGAAATAAATTTTGACTCTAATAAGAGAATAGATAAAATTAATTTGGATTCATCATCATTAAATTTCCCTTGTTAAAATAGGAAAGCTTTTTATTGAAATATCTTTTTATCTGTGAACATTTAATCTTTCGTTTTATAGAATAATAAATTTTAAAGGCAATTGACCTTCACAGATTAAGTAGGCTGTATCTGCTATCCTGTTTTAAGTTCTCTACTTACCCAAGGCCTTCTTTATAATCCTATAAACTCATTTATCCTGGTCTCCCACAGAGAATCAGGAAAAGACCCTTTATGGAGCATAAAGATGAAAGCATCTGGCATCCTATAGCTATAATAGATTCGACTCTTATTTTCACAAGTGAAAATAATACATAGGAAAATTATTTAAAAAATACTTTTATATTATTTTTTGTACCAAGATGAAAAAGCTTTCAAAAGTACTTATTTTAAGTTAAAAAAACACATTTATCCTTCTCTCTGGAATCATACAGTTAGGAATCTGCTACACACAGACTCAATCAGAGACACCAGGCAGCTAAATTAAGGTAGTGGCTGATGGAGTGTGAGAGAGGCGGGAGGGAGATTCCACAAGTGGAACTTACAGTCTAGACAATAACTGGATAGAAGGAGAGACGAGGCAGGCAATTGGTAATGTTGATAAGCCAATGAGAAATAGAGAAAAATAGAGCATGTTGGAAGAAGAGGAGAGAATGAGTTTAGTTTTGAATGCAGTGAGTGGGGCAGACAATTGAAAATTCAGCTCTGGAGATCAGGGAAGCAACTTGAAAGCAGATGTGAGAGTCGGCAGTGTGAACGCATTGGTGGACCACATGAAATCCCCAAGAGAGGACAAGCAGAACAAGGTACTAAAACGTCAGGCAAGCCTCAAAGCAACAGGATGAGCAAAGAAGAAGAAAAAAAAAAACACTGAAAATGTAAAATAAGAAGAAATGGGGGAAATGAAAGAATGAAGCACTTCGAGGCTAAAGACTTCAAGTGGAGGATAGTCTGTGAGGTGTGGGATTTCAGTAGGGAACTATTCATTACCCTCGTCTTTATTATCCAGATTCTTGATAATGTGACCTATTTCAAAATGGGCTGGCACGTTTCAAGTATTATTTGACTATATAGAAATGCTGGATAATATTTAAGAATGTTGCTGTTAGGAGTATTTTCTTTGGGGTAAGCTAGCCAAAATTTCTGTTTTCCTGGCAAAGTTATCAAGTTGCTGAAATGCTTGTGTGCTTAGTACTATCTATCAGAACAAAGTTTACAAAGTTCATTTTCCAACAAAAGGAGACTAAAGTCACCTTTTAACTCTCATTCTAATTAACTTTCTTCTTCCTTAAATGGTGCCACTGTTGAGCTTCAAGTCCTCTTTATTCTCCTCTCCTGCCCAGAGGCCCCTGGCTTGAGTTCCACCTTGGCGACCACCAGTTCTTAAAATATAGCCCAAGTGTAGATGACAGAGGAAATACAGCAGACGGACACCTGTACGTAATTTCACTAAATCCTCAGTAAAACTACCTAAAAAGTGTTCCTTAGATTTCTAAGGCCAAAGCCAGACATATCCCTGACGTACATTCTAGCTGGATGCCAAATGGCCATGGGTTAAGATCAATATTCAGCTGACACCAATGTGAAATTAGACCAAAGTTTAAATTTTTTTTATTACTACATATTATTACACTTTTAAAAAATAACTTCTGAGCACTGAGAGCTGCCAGACAGATCATATGGTCCAACTGTGCTTCATATTTATAAAACTAGATGGATGCAGCTTTCATTTGAGAATGAAGGTATTGATCATTCCTGGCTCATTCTGCCAGTCTAGGTACTGCTGAGAATGATGGTGTGACCAGTTTGTTTGGTTTTCTTTCCTTGCACATAATAATTGAAAAAAATAAATCTCCTCTTTACTTCTTAGGTTTGAAGATTTGGTTGATAGTAACAAATCAATTTCACTGAAATAATTCCACAAGCTGAAGTTTTATGAACTGCTTAATAATGACGTTTTCCAAATATTTTCATATGAGTCTATAATGTTTGCCTTAACTTTTATTTTTAAATTTTAATATTTTTACCTATCTTTACTGCTGCACAGCCATTTGAGAAAAATTTGTACTTGAGCCTTAGATCTAAAAACTGTAACAATGGTACAAGGTATCTGACTTCCAAGATACCATTAAAAAAGTAATGAATTTCCATCCCTATCTGAGCTTTTATTGCACCCCATGCCAATTTCAGTATTTTCTCAAGAGTAGAATGACCAAACCATTATAGCAGATAAAATGTGAGAATATTTATACTCTTCAAGGTACATTCACTTCATTACTTAAGAAGGTTCAGTAAAAGAACAACTTTCTTTGTGTGCCACCACTGATTACTAGGTCCGGTGACTATTTCCCTCAGAATACAACATTAAGGCTATTGAGCTGAAGCACCTCTTTTTTTTTTTTTTTTTATATATATTTTTTTTTGAGGTTTATTTTATTTTATTTATTTATTTTTTTAAAATTTTATTGTTATATTCCCCATACAATTGCAGCCCCCCCATTCTGACTCCAATCCCTCCCCTCCCGCCCCCGCCCCCCTAAAAGTGTCTCTGGTTCATAGTTTTTTGTTCATTTTGATTTTCACTTTCTTATAGTTATTCATTTTCCTGGTCCCTTATTTAAGTTTTCTAGATTCCTGCTATGAGTGAGACCATCCGGTATTTTTCTTTTTCTTCTTGGCTTATTTCGCTGAGCATGATCCCTTCCAGCGCCATCCATGTTGCTGCAAATTGCATGTGTTTATCTTTTTTGAATGCTGAGTAATATTCCATGGTATATATGTACCACATCTTCTTGATCCAGTCATCTATTTTTGGGCATTTGGGTTGTTTCCAAAGCTTAGCTATTGTAAACAGTGCTGCTATAAACATAGGGGAAGCACCTCTTTTTAATATATAACTTTTCTTCCATTTTGCTTTCCTGTAGTGCAGAAGTATGTAACACGGCATCTTCAAAATACCTTCTATGTCATGTAATTTTCTTTAGACCAAACGAGGTTTTCACTCTTGGAATCTAGACTCAGTAGGATTCTAAATCTTGGGAAGAGGGTTTCAGCACTAGGACCCATGGATTAAAGGGTCCCACTTCGGCCCTCCTCTAGCTAAACCCCACCCCACATGGTGGGTGTGCACAGGGCCCAAGAGGGTGTGCCCACTCAAAGCCTGTGCCTCCTCTCCTGCTAGGTTCTGTTCCAGATAAAGTTCTCGGACCAAGTGGCCTGGAGTCCAGTGCCAGAGCCTCTTCCTCAGGTCAAGCTACCTGAAGACAGACAAGGCCACAGCTAGGTGCATGCCCAGCCCAGAGAGTACTCAAGGGATGGCTGCTTGTTGCGGGTCTAGATGGAGCCTGGATACGGGGTCTAAGATATGTGTGTGGTCTTTTGAAGTAGACAGAGGGTGGGAGAGTAAGGCTTCAGGCCTGGACTATCTCTTTCTACAACTCCATGTTCCAAAACAGAGCCCAAGAGGTACAAGCATCCTAAACTTAGTTTTGGACTTCCAATTCTTCATAATACTGTATATGCCACAGTAGGAAGACATTTTTGTCTATTTGTTGTATAATTTTAACTATGTAGACATGTTTTAGGGGCATCTGTTTGTATTCTTGCCTCAGGCCTGTTATAAGTGAACCTGTCTAGAAAGTTTATAAATATTTGACATTACATTGAAATCATATGCTGAGGAGACATAATTACCTAGAATTGGTCTTTCCCCAGATTTTGATATGGCTGACCCACTTAAAATTACTCAGGCTGGGGCTTCCCCAGTGGTGCAGTGGGTTGAGTGCTGCGCTGTGAAGCTGTTCACAGCTTCTGCAGCACGGGTTCAATTTCCGGCCAGCCAGGGAGATACCCACATGGCGCAGCAGACCTTTCCTGTCTCACCTGCTGCTCCCCTCAGCAGTGTTTTCGGTCTGTCTGCCTGTTCTGATCCCCGCTCTGTTTCTGGTGAATCCTCTCATCCTCCTGCACCTCTGACCTATACCCCAGTTCTTATATAAATAAATAAATCTTTAAAAAAATTACACAGATTCCAGCTTATATGTCACCTCTTGTAGCCAGATTCTCCCTTTTTTGTTAGAAAAATCAAACTAAGCAAAATCAAATACCAAGCATCCTTGTCTTCTTTCTCCCTCACCCCGCCCACACTTGAGATTTATTCTCCAGCTGCATTCCTGGAAACTTGACAGCTGATAGTGCACTACTTCTAGCAAAATCCTCTGTGCCCCTCCCAAGCTGATAACACCAGGGCAGCTTCTATGGTTCACCCCAAAGGAACACTCTCTGATGAAGAAGATAAACACTGCAATTCAGGAGCCTATGGCGCCCAGCACCTCCTCATCCCTCTCATCCTCACATTCCTTCCTCCGTATATAATCACAACACCCTTCCACTGAGGAACCAGCTACTTTTAGGGTATCGGCCTTGTTGGCAGCCTCATGTAATAAACTCCTTTGGGGAAAGACATTTCCCGGGTTCAGAGATTTGGCTTTTGGGGCAAGAAAAAGTTACATCTGGCTGTGTACACTCTCAGGGAAGTCTCCCCTAATCACTTAATATAAAGTAGTCCTAGTGATTCCCCTTCTTCACAATGTCCTGTTTTATTTTTATTTTCACTGTCCTTATCAATATCTGAAATTATTTATGTAAAAAATTCTACCACAGCAGGGACCTTGCCTGCATTTTTTTAAAAAATCATTTATGATTCTTTATAATCTGTAGCTATAATTTTGTGGCTTGAATTGTCCTAGACCTGGCTAATATGTTACCCTGTATTTTTTTTATTATGTCCCCATCTTTTGAAAATACCATTTCTTTCCTTTCTGGCTCTAGAAGATATTTCAGGTTCATCTTGCACTTTTATGCTCCAGCCCAAGGGGCTTTAATTTTTATCACTCTCTAGTCTTCTTAATATTGAACAATCACATCAATTACAAGCAAAATTATAGATTCAATGAGGTTTGGCTCTACCTTAGCGACTAGTTGATATCCCCATACATCATCTCTAGCTCACCAATAACTACAGAGACAAGCAGCAGGGCTATATCCACAAATAATAGTTTTTAGTAATATCAAAAAAGTTTTAAAATATTAAATACCAAAAATATTGTGTATTGGTGCTAAGACCAAGACCTTACAAAAACACCCTTAAAATGCAGAACAGGAGGCTGCTATATTTTTGTTACTGCTATTATTTGTCAGTTTTATTAACTCCAACACAGTTATCCTGTGCAGGTAAAAGGAAATGTTAAGGAATGTGACTTACTGTACTTATACTAGTTCAGTGTGCTCAAGAAAGTTACAACTCTTCCAAACCTCTGTTCTTCATCTGTAAAACAGGTATCACAGTGCTTATCTCTTAGGATTGTCCTAAGATATCCTTTAAGTAGTTGGTGCATGGCCTAGCACATTATGAAAGCTCATTAATACACTATATCTCATTATTGTCCTGGGAAGAATATAACCTATTATATATTCTGGAGGGATTTAGAAAGTTCCATAGGGCAGATGTAGCGTTTCCTCCTAACTGAGCAAACCAATAATGCTAATAAATTTTTTAATCCATTTCCTTTCCAAACATCAGCTTTACTCAAGTAATGCTAGGGAATTTGCAGTTATCTGGGGGAAGAAGGAGGGTCAGGGAGGGGGGGTTAGAAATGGGAGTGGGTGCTCCAATCCACGACACAATTGCTCCGTCTCCACATCTCCACATCAATAGTCTACACAAATTTTTCCCCTAGTTCATAGATGGATTCACTTTTTATAGTATCTTTAAAGAAAAAAAGAACTTCATTACCCTAAAGACACAGCAATTAGTAATGCTCTCTGAGGACTGAGTTAATTTCTGGCTAACATTCAATGTGCAGATGGTTCGTTGAAGTGAACCTCAGTAGCTAATGGTTTCACAATGGTGAATTCCCAAAGATTGTTACAGTGGGGAAAAAACAAAACAGTGTCCTCTGGTCTTCCAAAAAAATAACCCAGAACCCTGCCAGTGGCAGTTTTTTAAAAAAAAGTTTAACTTTTCTGGATAACAATTCAGCAATATTTGCCTAAAGCCTTAAAATATGCATTTTTTTCTGAAAGTAATTACAACACTAGATTTTGTCTTTAAAAAAATACAAAACTGTAAAGATAAGAATATTCATTACAACATCATTTACAATATCAAAACATTAGAAAGATCTATACATCCAATAATAGGTGATGAATAATACTACAGTAGAGTTCTACAACAGAAAAGTAATAAAAATAATGACAGAGATCTACATTTTACTGATATGGAAGGATGATCATGATATGTGTTTAAATGGACATCACAGATTATAAAAGCAAATGTGATTCCAGATCTTTTTTAGACTATACAGTATATTGTGGTATACCGAATAATGGATGTCTATAACTTATCCAGGTGTAGAACAATCTATACTATGATATTAAGTGATTATGGCTAAGTGAAGAATTGAGGGGTAATTTTAAATTTTCTACTTTATACTTTCCCCCTTTTCTTCAGTTTTTACAATAAGCATGGATGACTTTTACAATCACAAAAATAGTTTAATACCAATCAACCAACCATTGAACCATAAAGAATATCAAAATCAGATTTGCTCCATATCTTAAGCACTGATGATAATTAACAAAAAGTGCTGGAATAAAAAGAGGCAAATACAGCACTTCATTTTGGGATAAAGGGTCCATAATTCTCAAATTAGACAACCCAGAAAACTTTCAGGAAATGAGGTCAAACATAACTACTTAGCATAGATCTGAAATACAGAAATTTATTAGACAGGGAATTATTTTGCCCCTGATGCAAGTCTCCGGAATAGAAAGAAACACTAAAGGTAACATACAGATTTTGAGGTAGAAAAAAACTTACTGCAGTGGACAATCTGGATGCCAATGTCATTTCCAAGTTCCCTTTGAGACCAAGAAGTGCAGGAACCAAAATGAAAACTTCTGTTACTTTTCTGAACACCTCCCAATGCTGTAAGAAAAAAAGAATCTTCTGACACTCCTTTAAAAGCACTTCAGAAAAAAGATATTTCTAAAAATCTCTTTTCCAACTCCCCCCCACCCCACATTACATCTACCTGGGTTAAAATTCTGCCTATACGACATTTACCATGTGCCAAGCAAACAATGCGTTACTCTCTTCATCTATAATAGGAACACAATTGTTTCTACTTCATACAGTTGTGCTCAGGACTGTGACCATAAACAGTGACAAATAACAATGCTGAATGTGTAACAAACACCCAGACATGTTATCAATTGATTATCCTGTCAGGGGCAGTAAGGCTTTTAAAGTCCAGGAAGAAGATGTCCAGGCCATCAGTGCAGAAAATAAATACAACTATTCACGAGTTTTGCCATGATACAGACATGCCCTGAGATTATATAGATGACTATGAACTGCTAATTTTCCGCAAGAACCTGCCCTAAATCAACTTCTAATCCTACTTAATTGTGTGCTTCTGGTACTATCCGATCCCAGGCAAGCACCCACACACACTCGGGCATGTCAAGTTGCCTGCGTAGGTACTCAATCAAAACTTAAACATGTATTATTAATGCCCAAAAGGACAAACAAAAGTGAAACCTAAAAAAATAAGGTTAAGAAAATAAGTTCATAAACATATCTATGGAGCCCTAACTACACAAAAAAAATTTTTTTTAAATATATTTGGTAAAAGAATTTTAGGCAATTTTAAGAAACATACCAGAAATCCAGAAGAGTTTTATTTCTCATTTTCACTTACTTTAAAAAACTAAACCCTTTCATTTTTAGACACGGCAAAATGACAAACCTCATTCATAATTACAGAACAGCAAATTAAAAGGTGATCAATTTTCATCTGTGGCATTGATAAAGATCAAAAAGTGGGATAATACTCTGTTGGTTAAAGCATAAGGAAGTTGTCACTTTTTATACCAAGGGAGAGAATACAAAGGTTTATCTACTTTGGGGACTATAGCAACATCAAATACAAAATACGCATAATTTTCAACTCAGAATTCTCCCTCAAGGAATTCTGCCTACAAATAAAATTGCACATGAGTTCAAACAAGTGCATATAATGAGTTTACCTCGTTATTGTTCATAATAGCAGAAGATCTGAGGCAATTTAAATCTCCATTAGGTAACTTAGTAGAAAAATTATGATCCATCCTTACAATAGAGCATCAGGCAGCTGGAGAAGCATTTGGTACATCCGTGTATAATGACACATGAGCTCCCGGATAAATCAAGAGCAAGATGAAGAGCAGAACCACAGGCTGCTTTATGTTTTTAAGCAATATATTTAACACATATATGTATATATATTTATATATATACTCGCACGTAGGGATAGATACATCTGTGTTTATATATGATATATATGTATTTAATGTTTACTGCAGGAGACAGAAAAAATAGTCCCAGTAATTTCAAGGGAAGGGAGAATATGGGAGAAGAAGGACTTCTTTCTCCATGACTCATTCTTTCATACGGCTTAAACATACTCTACCAAGTATACCTATATTACTTTTTTCATTAAACTTTACTAAGTTCTTTAATTCGAGGTCCAGAATGAGTAAAGGGATATTATAAGACACAAACACACAAGGATAGGTTAGGTTGAAACAAGATTACTCCTTTGGCTAAGACTGAATATATAAAAGTAGGTATTCTGTATTCCTAAAGAGCATTTGGAACTTCTATAGAATTCCTATAGCACTGATACTTTACCTCTAAAGGAATGTATATATTCAGCCATATACTAGAGTTACAATCTATGTATTTGTATTCCCCATTAACACAAAAAAGGCTGCACTTCGGAGTAAACATTCTAAATTTGAAAACCTACCCTGTATTTGCTCTCTCTGAACCCTTACCAATTTCCTATCTACAAAGCTCAATCTCGGAATTATTCCTTCAACTCAAAACAGGTAATACTGAAATATTTTTCCAGAAAACATCAATGGACAACTCCAAGCTGACTGATAATTGAAGAAGAAAAGTTGAAAGCAGAGAGTCAAGGGAAGAGAAGGCCTTTCATAATAGAGAGAGTGTATGTCCTATTAAATAGGAGGGAAAGATTGGCCATGCAATCTACCCCAGCCAACTGCCTGTGACATCTTAGAATACTACCTTTACACACTAATAGCCATTTAACTCATGTCCTGAATTTGATGATCCAGCTAAGGCAGCACAAGTAGCAGCACCTGCCATGCACCACATTGTATCCCCTCCATAGTTAAGATACAGCTTGAGGCCCTACCTCCCAAGGTGACTGTATGTTCAGATAGGACCTTTGAAGAGGTGATAAAGGTTAAATGAGGCCAAAAGGGTGAGGCCCTAATCTCATAGGGTTAGTACTACCTTTTGAGGTTGAGTGACAGGTACCAAAGTTCACTCTCTCCACCAGGTGAGAATGTATAGAAAAGGCAGCCAGCTGCAAACCAGGAATATTTGCTCATTAGGAACTGAACAGGCTGGTACCTTGATCCTGGACTTCCCAGCTCCCTGAACTGTCCGAAATAAATGTCTCTTGTTTAAGTCAATCAGTCTATAGTATTTTGTTACTGCAGTCCATATGGACTTAGCACCAAAGACAAATTCTATCTTTTTAACCTTTAAAACTAGTCCTGAATGCTATTATTTTATGCTCACCCATAACTCTCAAAGGATTACAAACGCTTTCATATGTATTAACAAGGTACCTCGTGTATAGAGGTTTACCCTGCTATCTAAAAGTAGAACATTCCTACTTTATATGATTTGTCAAATTATTTTGGGGGTCTGGGAAATACTATTACCATTAACCTACATGGAAATTTGTTAACATTCCCAGATCCCTAAAATAACCCTAAAATACCAAATCAAACCAAGTAAGAATGTTCTACTTTCGGATAGCAGGGGAAATCTGTGGTGGCTAAAAGGACATCAAAGTTAGACCAAGATGCGAGCCCCAGATCTATCATTTGATAGTGTAAAGTGTGCATTTTATAAGATGAAGATATTTTTATTTTATATTATGAAGATAATAATATCTATTCTACACTTTTCTTATACAGATAAAATAAGCAGGATTTGGTACAGTGCCTACCTGGCCTATAAAAACATGAGTAACTAACAATTGTTAACATTTATTCAACACATATTTGTCGAGAAACTACTCGATGCTCTGCTAGATATGTATGGTAAACATACATACCTAAAAAGTTAAAAAAAAAAAAGTGTCACTGCTGGGACAAGTATCCTATAGAAGACTTAAACTAATGATCTAACTTGGGGGATAAGAGAAAGTTTTCAAAGAAGTGACATTTAAGATGAGACCTAAAAAGTTGTTTGAATTCTGAGTGAGAAAGACATGATAGACTATGGTATATTCAAGGCTCTAAAGAAAGACCAATGAGGTTAAAACACACTAAATAGGGCCTCCCCTGGTGGCACAGCGGTTGAGTGCTGGGCTGCGAAGCTGCCTGCAGCCTCTGCAGCGCAGGTTCAATCCCCGGCTGCCGGCGAGGTTCCCACATGGCGCGACAGACCTCTCCTGCTGCGCCTGCCGCGCCCGCTGCTCCACTCAGCAGTGTATTTCATCGTCAGTCTGCCTGTTCTGTTTCCCACTCTGGTTCTGGTGAATTCTCTCACACTCTCGCACTTCTGACTGTACCCAGTGCTTGTATAAATAAATAAATAACTCTTTTAAAAAAAAAAAAAAACACCGCACACTAAATAGGGTAAAAAGTAGACTGGGAGAGCTTGGAAAGGGAGACATGGACTAGTTGCTACACAGTCTTGTAAACCATAGATTAATTTCCTATTGCTATTGCAATAAATTATTTTTATGTTTCTTTGTGCTTTTTAATGAGGTAAAGTACACACTGACAGCACAGAGTAAAGATCATAAAAGCACAGCTCCACAGATGGTCACAGCACGAACATGTTACATAATCAGCAGGCCTATCAAGAAAATTAAAACTACCAAAATGTTCCCCAGGCTCATTTTCCAGTAAGCTAAGAGTAGCCACCCCTAAAGTTTTAGTTCTCTGTCAATACAGAAGTGGGTCCTTTTGACAAGGAGAAAGTAGAAGCAGAGAAGTCTAAGGACAGAGCCTTGGAAAATGCTTACTTTTCTAATAAAAACAGGAACGTGAGCCAGGGAAGAAGGCCACAAGAGCAGTCATAAAGGCACACATACTACAAGGACCTAACAGAAGAGTGAACAAATATCAGATCCAAGAACAGAAAATTAAAAGACCCAGCGAGCTGAGACTGAGGTTTCAGCCTGCTTTTTCAAGGAGATATTTGCTGGCTCTAGAGAAGGCCGAAAGGCTCATTAGTGTCCAGACACTCGGGGGACTAGGATGGCCAAAGTGGGCACCCACACCTGCCAAGGAGAGTTGGAAGGGAAAGGGGATGCTGTAAAGACGCCATATGTCACACCATGATCCAATAATATCTCCACTTTAATATGAAGAGAAAACTGTGAGTAGACTAGTCTTCAAAAGAATGCAACCCAGATTTAAATGCTTTCAATCTCTGGGCGTGGATTCAAGAGCTCTCAGACTTCTAGCTCCCCAGGTGCCTGCCACAGCAAACAAAACTCTTCTATGGAAAAAAGTGTTATCACCCTAAACCTAAAATTATTTCTACAATCTTTTCGACTATAGTGTCCAGCACACAGGGAAAAGGTTAATCTGGTATTAGGAGATAAAACAACATAAATGAGAAATAATAAAAATAACAGAATACAGAAACAGACTCACAGAGGTTTTGGATATTGGTGTATCCACCCTCAGGGGGAGCACTAAGATTTAAATCTGCTTTTCGTCTTGAGGGAAATAAAAGATTGAAACTTTGAGCAGAAAATCAGAAATCATAAAGCGGTGTAAGGACATGTCTGGGAAAAGGTCAAATAAAAAATCTAGAACTTAAATGGACAGTAACTGAAGTAGAGAGGACATGAATAAATTTCTTTTTTTTAAGATTTATTTATTTATGCATAGAAGAAATGGGGTATAGGCCAGAGGTGTGTGGGGGTGAGAGGATTCACCAGAGACAGAGTGGGGAACAGAACAGGCAGACTGACGAAATACACTGCTGAGGGGAGCAGCGGGCGAATCAGGGAAGGTCTGCCCTGCCATGTGGGTAGCTGCCTGGCTCCCACACAAACTCGTTTGGCAGTGGCTGCAGATTGCTTCATAGGTTGTGTCTTAAACCCTTGCTCCACCAGGGAGGCCTGGCATGAATAAATTTCAATGAATAAACAACTTACCAAAACTAACACAAAAAGAAAAAAAGCAAGGAAGGGCTTCTCATAAAAGCAGACTCGTGGCTCTCTGCAGTCATGGGAGGCAGAGCGGGCAGCGATAGAAAGGAGTGCAGGGAGACGGATGAAGTCTACCCTGGACCTGAGTGATAGTTTATATGGCTGCTTCTGTCATGTAAGTTCACCGAGCTGTACATTTTTGGTTTTTACGCTGTACATGTGTTAAATTTTGCAATTAAAATTTTTAAAAACACCTGGAGATAAAAAATCCTTCAAAGGATTTATGTGATGTTTTTAATTTTTTTTAACACTGAAGCTTAACATTATAAAGTCATCAGGGCAGCAGTGTTGAAGTTCACAAAACTATGAAAGGAGCTTTTCCCAAAATACATGTGCTGCTCTCTCCAACAGCATCAAGAATAAGAAGACAGAGCCTCCCTGGTGGCACAGCACTGTGAAGCTATCCACAGCTTCTATAGCATGAGTTCGATCCCTGGCCTGTCAGGGAGATACCCACATGGCCCAGCAGACCTCTCCTGCCTTGCCCACTGCTCCCCTCAGTAGTATATTCCAGTCATTCTGCCTGTTCTGCTCCCCACTCTCTCTTTGGTGAATTCTCTCACCCCCCGCCAACTCTGACCTGTACCCCAGTTCTTTTATGCATAAAAAAATTTCTTTTTAAAAAAAAAAGAAATAAGAAGACATTGCCAGAATCATGTGCTCAGTGTGCTTGGAGCTATTCGGACTAAGAATCTGTACGCTGACACCCGATTCCTGAAGATGTTGTCATCCTATGGTTAAATGCAGTTTCTTCAGAATGATTGGTTCATCAGGAAAAAAAATCAGCCAAAACAGCTAATTCCTTTTAATAGTTGTGATACTATTATAATAACTTGAAACAACTATATTTCAAGTGGCCAAGGAGGTTCGGTGCCGGTTTTAGTATTTCAGTCTGTGCAAAAATTCAATATACCTCTTAACACCGTTCTTTTAATATCCTTTATCTCGTGGGGGAAAAATTGTGTTTCTATTTATTTATGTTTTCCATTTAGATAAGAGTGTTATCTGTTGAAAAGTGTCTTAGAGTTACAACTGATATGAAATTTCTTTTAAGGAGTGAACAATGAAAGAAATGGCACTATAGGACAAGTACCCAGCCTTTCCCCACAGCAGTGTTCCTCTCTGATGAACACGAGCTGAAAGCCAACAAATGCTACAGTCAGACAATCTACTACTTTCGAAACTATTCGACTTACATGATAGGTAGCTCGTAACCAAATCACACTAAGAATCTCTACAAATCAATAAAGAAATGATAAAAGGCTGATAAAATGATAAAAGACAAAGTGATAAAAGACAAAGAAGATGATAAAATGATAAAAGACAAAGAAAATTCATAGAAAATAATATGAATGGCCAAAACATATAAAAAGATATTAAACATTAATAATATTTAAAAAATGTTAGCTAGAACATGGTGACATTTTCCTATCAACTGGCAAATATGAAAAAGATCATTAATATGCAATGTTGATAAGACTATGGAAAAATAAAAGGACTTATCTATTGATGGTAGGAGTATAAATTGGTGTAAACTTTTTGGAAGGCAATTTTATACTATTCATAAAACTTTAAATGTATAATACCCAATAATCCCATGAAAATATTAACATAAGAAAATAAAAGATCTAATTATAAGGATATTTATTATAACACTAGCATGGAAGAGAATCAATAAGTTAATGTTAGTATATGTATACAATGGTCTATCAAAAGTATTCATTTTAAAATGCAGAAAGTCCTTGTTACTTATTTGGGATGGTGTCCAAGCAATGAAGTTGCAAAAAGGGGTGTGTAAAGTATATATGTATACATCTCTCATATCATTTTCACTTTAGAAAAAACTACACATATGCAAAGAAAAAAGTCTGCAAGTATACACAATAAACTCAACAAGAGTAGTATCTGGAGGGGAAGAGAGTCTGGGTTTGGAGATGAGAAACAAGGCACACCTCTTTCATTTGATACTCTGCCTTGTTTGAATTCATTTCAAAAATGTATATTAATTTTTCTTTTAAAAAATAAAGAAGTAGTTAAATATAACCGTGTTGAGTTTTTCATTTAACTGATTTACCCATTTTTTTTGTTACTTTACTATTGTAACATTTCACGAAGAGCTACTTCATAGTCAGAATGAGATTATTCTCTCAAATCTAAAGAAACAAAAAACACTAGAAATTGCGGTGATTCTCTACCAGAGTCATTATCGGTTCATTTTACTAAGGGATAAATTAAAGCTCAATTTAATGGTTGAGATGCATCACCAATATTCAACACTTCAATCAACAGCAAAACTGTGAAGTTAAAAAACGATGAAAACCCACCTGTACTATATCCAAAACCATGCCAGCTGAAACGGTTCCAAAACCAGCTAGCAAAAATGGCACAAGTATTTGCAACGCCATCACACCGCTGGATTCCTTTGGTAATTTCTGACTTGTTTCCACAATGACATCGTCATCACCATCACTGGACAAGTCTTCCTCTTGCAACATGGCAGTCGTTTCTGAAGTCTCCCTTCCATCACAGTAATTATAGTTGGCGTAGTCATCGTACTTTGGGCTGCCCCCTGCTGGTGAGTGACTGTTATTGCCATGAAAGGGCTGTTCGGAGAAACTGTGGTACTCCATGTGTTGATCAGCTCTATTATTAAATGGCTGTGCTGGAGATGCTAACCCATCTTGCCAAATGCTGATTGCTTTTTTGTGCCTGTCTTCCTGTTTTTTCTGGTAAATTACTGGAACCATACTCAACAGTAAGTTTAAAAACTTATCCGACTGAATTGTATTTAAACTTAAAGTCCAGTCGACAAAATCTCCTACACTACTTGAACCGCCACTTGCTTTAACAGTAATAGATTTTCCTTTGTTATTAGTCATATTGTCATCGCAAAAGACCCTGGGCTCCTTAGATCTCGCGCTTCCTAAACCAGAGCAAGTGAACCAGAACCACACAAACACTGAATTTAAATCAAGATGTTGCTGTCATTCTGTAGAAAATTCTTCCACAAATAAAAGATGTTTAGAAGTTCCACAGAGGGACTGGGTCTGGAAAGAAAAAATAAATCATTTTTAGAAAGCAGATTGACTCTTGATACTTCATATTTTCATAAAAGTATAAATTATGTTCATAAACCAACCCTAAGGTACTGATACTACAACTGTGTGAGTTTAACAAGCAGCTTTGTGCCATACAGCTGCTTTATACACAGAAACACACTTTTTTATGCTCTCTTGGTTAAAAGTCTTATCTTTGCGTACTTTATATGATTATACCTATGAAAAGTCTTTGACTGTCCCTGAAGCTCTAGAGTGGAGAAATTGATTAAATAAGTTTTATTTCTATGACTATAGAGAGATCTCAGGATCATATTGCTACCACCCTTCACATATAATAGACAATAAAAGGTAAGTGTGTAAAGCATTATATTGAAAGCATATTAAATAACAAGCCAAGTTAGTTTATTTACAATTTAATATAACAAACATTTTATTCAAGTATGAAGAGACAATGATTGTATTTTTTTTAACTTTTTTTTTTTTAAAGATTTACTTATTTTTATATAAGAACCGGAGTACAGGCCAGATGTGCGGAAGGATGAGAGGATTCACCAGAGACAGAGTGGGGAACAGAACAAGCAGACTGAAGAAATACACTGCTGAGAGGAGCAGCGGGCAAGAAAAGAGAGGTCTGCTTTGCCATGTGGGATTCTCGCCAGCCAGGATTGAACCCGCGCTGCAGAGACTGCAGACAGCTTCACAGTGCGGCGCTCAACCGCCTGCACCACCAGGGAGACCCAGATAGTATTACTTTAAAAAACAACCAGTAAACATCCTGAGTGCTGTTCAGGGCATTAATTTCACATATAAAATTAGGTTGGCATGATATTCATAGTTCTAAAATACAAAAAAAAAATCATAATTAATTTAGGAATATAATCCCTCTGTTAAAGAAGAAATAACTAAAATGAGAAGGGATACAAATATTCACATTCACCTAATCTACTTTGCAAGCCAACTAAAAGAAAGTTGGTTATGCACTTATCAATTAATGACCTTCTAAAATGTGCTGTGACCTGCAGTCCCAGCCCTTAAGTGGCTGGCCAAGGGCCAGACATCTCTGAAGACTTTGAACTAAGAGATACAGATACATAACAGCAGCTAATACAAAAGGGATGGGCACTGAAGCTGCAAGGTCACACACCACCTGTCCAGGTAGAGAGTATGATCACTTCGATGCAGAGGCTTTTGAACCGTCAGTCACAATGGGGCTAAAGTTTGACAGGTTCTCAGAAAAACCTAGATCTATCTTACCCTTTCAAGTGCATTCAGGATCAAGAATCTGGCCCTGATTTGACAAAGGGTAGAAGGCCCCTGCATCTAGTGGGACTGCCTGCCCACCAAACAAGACCAAGAACTGTTGCTGCTGTACTGTTGCTTTTAATGAAAACTTTTCTATTCTCCAGGTTTTGTTTTTGATGCCTGAAAATATCCATATCCTCTCCTTGGACAGGAAGATCAATAGTAATGAGCGCCAAGGGGAAAAAGAAAAAGGGTTACGCAGGGGGCAAGCAGGTGCCGGGGGCTGGCCCATTTATTTCATCATTTGATCACTTTCCCTTCTTTCCTCTTACGATTATGATTTAAAATATATAGCTTCTAAAATCCCACACCTACTGACTCAGAATGTCTACGTTTGAGACACATGAATCTCATTTTTTTTTTAAAGATTTATTTATTATTTATTTATACAAGCACTGGGTATAGTCAGAAGCGCGGGAGGTGAGAGAATTCACCAGAGCCAGAGCGGGGAATAGAACAGGCAGACCGACGAAATACACTGCTAAGGGGAGCAGCTGGCAGCAGGAGAGGTCTGCGCGCCATGTGGGACCCTCCCTGGCAGCCGGGGATCGAACCAGTGCTGCAGAGGCTGCGGGCAGCTTCACAGCCCAGCACTCAACCACTGCGCCACTGGGGAGGCCCAAATCTCATTTTTTTGAAGCTCTCCAGTAAGTACTATATAGACTTATTATGGGTTTGCACTAAAAATCGAACGAGTAGGTGAAGTGCTAGTTACCATTTTGCCACTTGCAGGCTGATCCATAGATAAAGTCCATGTTGAAAGAAAATCAAGTGAATAGAAGCAATGGCCAGAGTGAAGCAGAGGAGAAACCAACTAGGAAGAGAGAGACGCCCAGAATAGCTCCCAGAGAACCTTCAACGTAATGAGAGACTCAGCCTTACACCAGGAATTTATAAAATTACCTGCAGTCTTATTATGTGAGTCAGACTTAGTGGATTACCTCTTTCGACCTAGTCCTCTCTTCTTAAAGAGCGAGCATTTCACCACCTTAGAGGTCTTAAATCAAACAAAATACAAAACAAACTTCCAGGGATTGAGCTATAAGACAAGTCCATTCCACTGAAGGGCCCACAATGGATATAAGCAGTGTCTTCTTCCTTTTGAAGCAGAATTATCAGGGTAATCAAGATGGAAAGGCAGGGAAATGTAGATTAAAAAAGAAAGAAAAATGACAGTATCCATATCACCATTTAGTCACCTAAAATTTAGGGGGAGAAGACAGTAGAGGAATTTCCCAAGACAAGTCATCTGAGAATATTTACAGGCCGTGGTTAAGCACGCAGTCCACACAGAGTTGGCCAGCAGGACACAGAAGCAAAGGTACACCAAGCTCATAATTTCACTCCTAGTATTCTTATGTCATACAAACTATTCAGAAGGTTGGATGGATAGACAAATACTCAGCCAGGGCCAATGCACACAGAGACTGTGCAGAGCCTTTGTGTAAATTTACAGAGGGTCTCCTATAAAAGGGAAGCCTCGAGGAGGAGTCTTGGCTGGATTTCAGACCCCTCAGTCAGGCACCTGCACTCACTGCAGCATCTGCAGCAGCTTACTCAGCAGACGGGGCCTCTGGGTGAAAGAGTAAACCGTGATTAAAGAGAAAACCACATCAACGGTGGACAGGCACTTTTGTTGTCATTTGCTCAGCATTTTCCCCCAATTTTTTAGCTCACGGTGTTTCCACTTCCTGCGTGAAACTGTCCTTTATTCCATGAGCTTCTGGTAAGTCTATCAATCCCAGGACCCTACCAGGCAGACCACATAATGACATTTAGCTCAGCAAGAGCTGAGTCCTTCCATGGAATTTCATATACTTGTAGGCTCACTATTTCCTGAGGGCCTGCTAGGTGCAGAGGTGACACAAGGAACAACCTAGGTGCAGTTCCTGCTTCTAATGGATTTCACCTTGTAGTGGGGAGAAGAAACAATCTTCAGACGGGCGAATAGGTAGATGAGATCATTTATGATAAAGACTATGAAAGAACCAGTTGATTTAACAGTGAATGACTTGCAGGGGTACTTTTTTTTATGGGGAGAATTTATTTATTTTTATTTTATAATTATATATATATATATATTTTTTTTACATCATTCTTCCTTTTTGTACAATGTATGCTTTCTCCTTTCAGGTGTAGTCCCCATAAAATCCCCACCACCAATTCGCTCATGCGCTATCACTATAGTCCTTTGTGTTCTTCCCTCCTGTTTTGATCCCTCTTTCTCCCCCTCCCCTGCAGAATGTCTGATTTATAGTTGCCTGTTAATTTTTGTTTTTAATTTCTTCTTATTTTTTTTCCTGATCAGTATGGGGAGAATTTAAATGATACTTTAATTTCATGAACATTGTGTAACATTACCAAGACAGAATTAATATATTCTATCTAGCTGCCTAGAATTTCAGAAATTTCTAGCAATTAGTATTCATTCCCATATTCAAGATACCAGAGATGGAGAAAGGGTAGACAAGACAGCAGAGTTAGAAAAACAGGATTGCCTGATTTCAGAATCTAGTTGATCTAAGAAACGAAACAGTTCATAAATCTGCTGTTCCGTCCCTCACTGGAAAATCCAGCATCTTAGATAAAAATTTACATTTGGATTATATTATTATAACTGGGTCAGTAATCATCATTGTGGAAACCATAGTTGACAACCCACAAAAGAATCAAATTTTACTGATAATTGTTACTTATAGTTTTGATTCTTTTGATCTTTGTATCTACTTGTTTGACAATTTTGGTCCCCAAATTATACTTTTGGAATACATGGTCACCCTTGAAATATCAAAGACAAGTTGTCCAGCCCACTGCTACTCTATCATTGAAGTTCTGTTTGTTCTTCCAGATTGTAGCCTGTCTATTCTAACAAATCTATTTCAAGTCCCAGTGAAATAACTGACCAGCCTCAGCGCAATCCTGATGGTCCTTCATGAGGCTAACAGTGCCCATGGAGATCTTACTGACAGAAGTGAGGACCTTGCAGGGCTACTTCAGAGAGGAAGGTGTCTGGAGAGTTTTCTCACTTCCCTTTGGAATGACGTGATTCTAAAGCTGTCACTGTATCTTCCTCCACAAAAAGCTTTCTCTGTCACCATCGCTACGAGCTGGAGCAAAGGTCATCTACACCAGTAGATGAATGGAAGAGGATCTACAGAATCAGAGCTAGGAGATCCTGACAACATAAAATTAGAACTTCTATCTCATTTATTTAAAGCTCACTCCAACCCTGTTTTTCCCAAATAATGTGGGCCAATAATCCTCACTGCTTGAGCTAGTGTGAGTGGTGTTTCTGTCCTAACAGCTGTTTATTTTTAATAATGCAATTTGGAAGTGATAAGAATTATTTTGCTACAGGTACAAACCATGGACAATGTATCACTGCCATCTGAGGAAAGTGTGTTCATTTTTATTTCATCCAGTTAGTGTCTGAGCATCAGTTATTCTAGTGCCTGCTCATTGCCAAGGTCCATTATCTCCTGTAGAGAGTTCCTTAAATGTTCTTACTTTGAAGACATCACTGAGAAACTCTTCTTATTGAATAAAGGATTACAATCAAAAAAGCTTTGAGGCTGATATTAAATGCACAATGTACATATGCCACCAAATAAAAATCAGTTGCTCTATATTTTGATTCATCCATGAATGAGTAAAAACTAGTAAAAAAATTTTAAATAAGCAAGTAGAATTGAGAAAAGTTTCCCCTGGCTTTACAGCACTTATGTGAAAGAATGCCAGTGGCCATAATTAGGGATCAGTCTGTATCACAGTAAGTGATAGTAATCTAGTACCAACATAGCTAGGAAGAAACAGTGTCTTTAAAACTTTAGTAGTGTGGCTTAAGTTTAAGGGACCAGGAAAAAGACTAATTATAATAAAGTAAAAATCAAAATAAACAAGCAACTATAAACCAGAGACACACTGAGGGGGGAGAGGGAAGTAGGATCAAAACAAGGGGGGTGGGAATTGTATGGGGACTATAACCAAGATGAAAATGCACACATTGTGCAAAATGAAAAATGATGTAAAAAATATATAAAATAAAAAAATTAAACATTTAAAAAAGTAAATAAATTCTGAATTCTCTTTGTGACTTACCAAGCAGCAAATCCTTAGAAAAAAGAATTCATTCATGATCACCATTTACACAAAACAGAAGTATCAAAAAACATATACAGTGAGTAGACCAGTTACAGTCGTGGCTTGAGAACATTTCCTTCCAAATTGCTGTATTAAAAAAAAGTTATTCAGCAATACTGTTCATGTAATGTCAGTAGAAATGTCAGTCATGATGTATAAAAACTTAGAATGATCTGACTGTATCAAATTTTACTTAGTTCCAAAGACTTGAGGTGCTCGGGCAGCCCACATGGGAAAAGCTCAACTCCAGCGTCTTAGACCCGAGTTCCTTAGATCCCAGTTGATGGCTCAGCAGCACTGGCATCACCAAGGAGTTTGCTGCAAATGCAGGAACTCATATCCCACCATTAAGCCAATTTACTGAACTCGAAACCTATGCTTTTAGTAGTGTGCCCAGGGGCCTCCCTGGTGGCACAAGGGGTTGTCAGCACTACGGATGGAGCAATCCGCAGCCACTGCAGCACAAGTTGATCCCCGGCCAGGGAGCAACCCACATGGCACAGCAGACCTCTCCTGCCTCGCCCGCTGCTCCCCTCAGCAGTGTGTTTCAGTCAATCCACCTGTTCTGCTCCCAACTCTGTCTCTGGTGAATCCTCTCACCCCCCACACCTCTGGCCTGTACCCCAGTACTTGTACGCATAAATAAATAAATCTTTAAAAAAAATCTTTTCCTAAAAAAAGAAGTGGACATTTTAACACCAAAGAGGTAGAAAGCACAAAATCCCAGACAGAAAGATAGTCTTTCCATGTTCCCTATGAAAGCTTCGCCCGCCCGGGTGGATAAATCAGGGAGGGAGAAGGGGTCAATTGTACAGTGAGGGACAGAATGGACTTTTTGTGGGGAATTTAGCGTAGTTTATACACATGTTGACTAAAAATGATGAACACCTGAAACCTATAGAAGGTTATAAGGCAATGGTACTTCAGTTTAAAAAAAATCTATATATAAAAAAAGCATTGTGAGGACAGCACTGGTCCACAGACTTGTGTTAGGAAACCACCAACTTGAAGGCACTAAATACCAGACAACCCTTATGAAGGCAACTTCAGCTACAGAAATAAAAAGGATTAATGCTAAAATTGCTTATTTTTAAAAGTTAAGAAAGGGAGATTATTGGGCCTCCCTTGGTGGCGCAGGCGGTTGAGTGCAGCGCTATAGAGCTGTCCGCAGCCTCCGCAGTGCCGGTTCGATCCCAGCCAGCCGGTGAGGGTCCCACACGGCGCGACAGACCTCTCCTGTCTCGCCCACTGCTCCCCTCAGCAGTGTATTTCATCAGTCTGCCTGTTCTGTTCCGCACTCTGTCTCTGGTGAATTCTCTTACCCTCCCACACATCTGGCCTGTACCCTGGTTCTTGTATCAATAAATAAATAAATCTTTTAAAAATAAATAAAAGTACAGAAAAGCATCTCCTATTTAAAAAAAAAAAAAAAAGAAAAAGGTTATTGTATGTGTGTTCATTTCCTACCTCAATATTTCTCAGAGAAACCCGGCCCAATGGGCTGGAAGAGGCATTTTGTTTCACTGCAAAGGTTAAACAATAACATTTGGAAAATCCCCCAGAGCTGTGATTTAGCAGGCTAGATCGTGGGAGTCTAATTCTCTGTTATGTTTCCAGAACAATGAAAATATTTTGTTGTAATCAATTACTGGTAATTATATCATATTGAGTCAAAAAACTCAAAATGTGTTGATCAGGTTGGTTTTTTATAAACACACATAAAACCCCAGTACTGTCACACACACACTAACTTCTAAGTCACATGAAGATGATTATATATTTTTACTTTTGTCACTCTGCACGTATGCCTTTTGCTCCTTTCATTTTCTCTTTGAGTATATGTCTTCTGAATTTCTGTTTGTTATCAGAATGTAGATAGTTTCCCAACAGAAAGAACGTGGTCAGATAAATTGGCTTTCAGAGAGGTCAGGCCAAGCAAAACTCTCTCTTAGCTGATCTACAAATTATTTCCTTGTTTTCCAAAGAATTTTAAATTTGTTACATTCCTTTGAACAATGCCCATGAAAAACAAACGTGTTTAATTGTATAATGGCTCATAGAGCACTACATCTAGTCCATGGGCTTTTTGCAAATGCAAACAGCAGGTTGACTTCATAGTTGATCAATTTTCTTTGGCCATTTTCATTCCCAACCTGCATAAACATAAATCCTTACCAATTTTGTTCAATGATTAAGTTCTTCTAAGGGAGCAAAAATACTTTTAAATGTTTTGGTAGCCCCTTCGGTGTCTGTTGCATTATCTGAACTCATTTTTTTCCCATTGTTTCCTGAAGAATTTACCATTAAATCCCCTTTCTCAGCATATATCCCCAACAGCTTTTAAATAGCCATTGCTTTGGTTTTCTCATCTTCTCTCCGACCCCCACTTTCTGCCTTTCTGCCATGACCTCATTGCAAAACCCAGCTCCCGTGAAAACTCATTCATTAGAACCCAGAGACAACCTAGTTCCATTTGTAGGGATCACAGACCTTGACTCCTGAGTCACTGAGCATCTGAGCTAGCCCTACAGTTATCACTAACATCCTTTCTTACTGGCAACCCTTTGTTTCCATTATTCTCATCCACAGAACTCCCCGCATTGCTTATTTTCAGTTCCTAATTGTTTCACAATGACAACACCTTCTAAAAGAGTATCAAGACCAGCTAAATTATATCTTATTCTTCTCTAAACTTCTGTTATTCCAATTTTATGTCCTTTATTCAGCTTTTACACTTCCATACTTTCTACCATATTGTTCCTAACACCCACAAAGTATCATTCAGAAGGTCACAATAAAAGTATATCACCGAAAACAAATCAACCTAAATTAATGAAGGCTGAAAGAGCAGTCGAAATTAAAGGCTCAACAGACAGCTAGCAGTTTTGCTATCACTGTTTTTAAAAAAGAATTTTTTTTTAATGTGAAAGGTATCTGTTTGGCTTGGAGAGTCAGTTCTCACATGGCAGATGACATCTTCTTGTGACATCATCATTTGACCATCAAAAGTTAAAACCAAGGGCCTCCCCAGTGGCGCAGCAGTAGAGCACTGGGTTGCGAAGCTGCCCACAGCCTCTGCAGCGCCTGTTCGATCCCTGGCTACCGGGTGAGGGTCCCACATGACACGCAGACCTCTCCTGCCGCCCGCTGCTCCCCTCAGCAGTGTACTTCGGTCCTTCTGCCTGCTCTGCTCCCCACTCTGGCTCTGGTGAATTCTCTCACCCTCCCGTGCTTCTGACTGTACCCAGTGCTTGTATAAATAAATAAATAAATCTTTAAAAAAAAAAGTGATAATCAATATGGATATATAAATGAAATCTCCAGAATTCCAAATGTGCTATTGCTGCTTGGCAGTGGTCTATATAATAGTTCATGGTGTCCAGGTAAGAAGGAAAAATAAAGTATGATCTCTTCTGCTCATTTCCTGTAAACTAACGAAGAAGAAAGGAAGCATCTGTTGGTGACAATTCTAAAGAATGAAGGTGAACCCAATTAGTAACTATTTTATAGACATATATATAACTGGACCAGGCAATAGCTCAGTTATGTAATTTACATACCTTATCCTATCATTTTTATCATTGTTCAGTTCATTTAAAATTACTTGGAAAAAACAGTAATAAAAAATTAAAATTACTTGGAAACTGAAATATAAGAAATGCTACCTCATAATTACCATCTTCCCTGGCTGAAAAGTTCAACTCTAAAGTTGAAAGTATCTTTTTTTAAAGTATGAAAGCATCTTTTTTTAAACTGAAATACACAGAATTAGCTCCTAAAAAAAAATCTTGACATCTTTGGCTTAAACTGAAAACTTACTACTTCATTTGAATCCAAGTACTCATATAGGTTTCATTTAGATAATAGGTGGCAATGTCAAACTTGCTTGACAGCTTAGGAAAAATGGAAGACAAGTTGAAATGACAATTACTGCCATTTCAGCAATGTTGAATTGCTATAAAATTATGGTCCTGCTAGTTTCTGCACAAACAAAAAACCTGAGAAGTCATGGACTTTATTGAGCTGTTGATATCCAAGAGCTCGCTGGTGCCACAGAACTCTCGCTGCCCTCTAAGAGTATCCAGTGACAGAAAACACTGACATCATAAAATGTTTCAATCTTTAAGTTTCTATATAAAAGACAGCCAAGAATTTGCTCAAGCCCAGAGAAATAATCAAAGTCCACTAAGTCATCTGTGTCATAAGTTCTCAAATTTCTCAGAGAAAATCAGACTTCGAGCAAATGATTTTCAGAATCACAATCCTCAAGCCCCATCAAAAAATTAATAAATAATTTTTTACAAGAATGTTTTACTTGGAAGAAGGATAAATCAAAAACAAGCCAATGAATCAACTAAAACACAGTCCACAGTTGAGCCATTTCCACTTATTGAGAAAATGCTGACAGGATAAATATGGTGTGTGTCCAAAGAACTAAGTGTGTTCATAAACAAAGTACACTTTATTCTGGCCAATACCATGAGTGAGATTATATCTATCCCCTAGCAAACCAATCAACTGAAAAGTGAAAAAGAAAATTCAGTCCCTTTACTAGATAGTCTGACTAAATTGATAGCAACACATAAATAATTTTTATAACACACAAAGAAAACAATTTACCAGAAATATCAGTTTGTGCTACTGTTTGAAGTAACTCAATGAATAGCTGGACAACAAATAAACTGAATCAGACAACTCGTTTTGACGTTGAAAAACCGCTTTTGAACAACTAAAACGTATATTTCCCTACTTTACCTTAAATATTTCTTAGAGGTATTTTTATTCAAATAAAACTATGAATACTTAAAGGCTCTCTCCTGCAATTGATGTGTAAAATTGATTCATTTCCTGTAGCTATCACCTTCTCATCAATCCCCCCATGTAAAATCACATGAAACTTTAGAAATTATAGCTTGACAACTTGTATTTTTACTTTTCTTGAATAAAGGTTAAACCACCTTTTTTTTTACTTCCACAGTGAGGAAACTTAGTTACATCAAAATTCAAATCTATGATCAATTTATTCACTTTAATGTTATATTCCTAGTTTTATTTTCTCTGATACTGGTTTGGCAATCTTCTTTTTTAAAAATAATATTTCTTGAAGCCATTGTTTTTTATAAACTGATTCAAAACCTATCTGTAAAAATTAGTGTACATAAGAAAAAAAATATATATTTCCTTTCCAGTTTTCTCAGGCACTTATAAATTTGAAATACCTAAAATTAGAGTCTAGGTAATGAGTGCATTTCAAATGAGCAGAAATTACTATTCAAAACTCATACCAAACTATACTTCAATAGACTTACTCTTATATTTGTAAACTAAATTTAATTTTGAAAATGCAAACCCACTTCTGAAACTGACTTTAAAAATACACCTTGCTCTTTGAATAATTAAACTGAATTTTGAAAATAAAGTTACCAGAATTTTAAGGTGCATAAAAAAATAGTAATGTGTCAAAACACTGCAAAAAAATCTATTTAAGAAAAAGGAAAGGAAGAAAGCAAGCTAATGTGTTAAAGCTTAAAAGAAAAATAAAACTTTTAGGTGAAAGGAGAAAATGTTTTGCCACGTGGAAGGTTATCACTTAACCTCTGTATTTTAAGACCAAGCATATTTTATAATTTTCATGATTAGCTCATTTCAAAGATTACTCACTGCTCCCGGGCCCTCCTCTTCCCCCTGTCCTGCAGGAGAAACAGCACACTCCTCGGGACGGGACGGGCAGGCCACACTAAACCCCATTCCCTCCCATTAGGTGAAGGAAGAGCAGAGTCTCATCCTAAAGTCCTCCTCTGGCCGGTCCCTGGAGGGAAGAAGCCAGACCTTCAACCTTCAACCTTCACCCAAACTGTACGCAGAGTGCTCCCTGCAGACAGCACCATGAAGTCAGTTCTCAGACTCACTGAGAGCTGGAGATAATAAGGCAGATTAGGTAAGTTACAGGTACATGGTGTTTTGTTGCTCAACTTCTCTTGGCATCCAATTGAAATGATGACCTAAGTCTTTCAGTATCTTTACTGACTGCAATCAAGCTTCTCTCTTCTGCCCTTGGTCAGGGCTGCACACTTTTTTTATTCTAATACCAGTTTTAAAAAAAGCAGCAGCAGCCCGAGGGTTCTAAGCCCAACTACAAGTTCAAGCCACAGTGCCTCTCAAAGCCACCTCAAAACCAACTTAGTTGCCATGGACAGATCTTTGCTTATAAAAGATTTAAAAAATGTGTTGACAGTCATTCTTTCCCAGCTTATTTTCAATTGTGCTTCTAGAATGGACTTTGGTGGTAGATTACAGGTGATTTGGTGGGAGCACTAAGGGATCCTAATGTTACCTTGATTAAAAAAAATAAATTGTGCTTCTAATGTCCATTGGCAATGAGTTCTCTTCTTTTTCTCTTTTACAAAAAAGCAATGTAAATTTCAATGCAAAAAAAAAAAAGGCTACACAAAAGTTGTTCATTTTAGAAATCCCTTTCTAAAATGAGATAATCACCAATAACACTTATATATCTCAAAAAAATAGGCTCATCTTGAACATGCTAATTTGAATTCTGCTTTTTGTATTTTGTAAAAATATCATAAAATTTTCCTAATCAATATTATTCTACAAAGATTTTTTAATGACTACTTGTGGTTTCCTCTTTCTGAAACCCCAAAAGATTTAAAATTTCTCTTCTTTCCTGCTTCTTTCTCTCCACACGGCATTCCTCAATAAGAACAACACAATGAAAAGACAACAGCCTTCAATGAACACATCCTAAACACTTTCAGACAGCTAACATTCTACTACAACCATCTCTCATTACCGTAATTTCATTTATATCTTCTCCTTATTGATGATTGTAAATAAATAACTGAATCTACACCACCAAGCTCCAAGCAGGGCCAGGTTAGAGCCAAGTGGATGGTCTGCCTCTCACCAGTCTGTCTCAAGTGATTGAAAATGATAATAATTACAAACGAAATAAGAGTTACGAAAAGCATGATTTCTTCCCAGGATGAAATCATAAGTTTTCTTTAAAAGTTGTGAAACATGAAATTATTTAAAATTTTTTCTCTTTTGGTGTCCCCTTGTTAGTGCTCAACCACATGGTTAAATCGCCTACAAAGCACTGTTCCCTGGGGTTGAAAAAGTTCTCTTAAGGAGAAACAGCAGCTTCCATTCAGGCTACAAAATCTATACACACTCAAAATCCCACACATGAGTTTACAGATTTCAGTCAAGTACATTCTGAAAAGGAAAGTATTTACCACCTGTTCAGAGTTGTATTATTCATATGAAATCACTGACAAATGCTTTATGCTACATTTGAATTCATACAAAGCTTACCAAGATATTTATTATGCTGTCATTAGATGAATAAACCAATAACATGACTTCCAATGAATAATTTAATGGGGGTATTTAAGTGACTTATTCAACAAATCTTCACACTTCAATTAAGAATTTTCTACCAAAAAAATTAAATGTCAAGAAGCATCAACATACTAATGATATTGATGGTGGGTAAGAGCTTGGGATCCAGTAAACTGCTTTGGCTTCAATTCTGATTTTCAATAGCTGTGGGATCGCTACACCCCAGGAGAAAAAATATCTCCTTCATTTGGGTTATTATGAGGATGAATAACTTACTGCATATGAAGTATTCAGAATAGTGTATTGCACCTTCAGTAAAAGTTGCTATTATCACTATTCATCATTATTTATATTTATATAAAAGGCTCAAAGCCCAATTTTCCACCTCCTTCTTTCCTTACTAAGAAATCACTACACCATACAATCACAGAACTGTCATACATTGTTGCATTAAATCCCTGACATATAATTTTCAGATAAACTATGTTGTTACAGTTTTCTCTAAAAAAAAAAAACTGAAGTTTAATATTTACATTTTACACAATGAACCCACCCTTCTTTAATTAAACTACTAGCGTACTGTAAAGTATTATATATAACTAAAAGACATATGCGTATATATATTATATAGAGAGCAACACACACACACACACCCCAGATCTATATATACTGAACAAAACAGGTCTTCAGGAAACCACAGTGTTGTGAAAAGAAAATGAAAGCTGGAATAGGAAGTAGCTCTACTACTGTTATTAAATATAAACATATCATGCATTTTTTAATTTTAAAAAGATGTCTAACATTTTTACAAGTTACAAATAAAACAGACTACCTTAAACTGAATTGCAAGATTCATTCTAGACTAGAAAACTAAGTCTACTCAGCCAGAACATTAGAAAGATGGAATCCATCACAAGTTTGCCTGGAGTTATTTTGAAACTTAATATAGAAATGCTGGAATATGAGTTTCTGACTTTTGTTTTTAGAGAATTAAAATGGTATTAAAAAATTCTTTATTGTTTATTATCTTTAAAAAAAAACAGAGAAAGAGGCAGATATAATGAAGAAAACAGCAGGCCAGGCTTTGGATTTCGGAGCTCCTTCATGACCATAGATATAATAACCTGCTTTAAGTCCTAAGGTAATACACTAGATAATGATGAAAAAAAGATTTATTTCTTCATTATATGTTCCTTTGGCCCTATTACTTTGCTATATTGTTTATTCTTACTGTACCAGAAATGTGAATAGTTTATCAAAAAGCCACTCTCTGACTGAAAAATCATCTCTCTAAAAAACAAGAGCCTGGTCCATAAATCCTCCAAAATACTTTAAAACTTAAATCCCAAAGGCGAGGAGAACAATCATCCATTCTATAGAACGTCAGCACCACTTACAGCAAAAAGAATAAAGTTCGGTTATATGTACCTATCTCAAATAATATTTTTTTAAAAAAACCTAGGCATTTGATAAGTTTATATACTATAGATTAGGGAACTTAAGTCTCAGAGGGGTTAAGTAATATGCCCCAAGTCATAAAATCAGTAGGAAAAAGATGGGATTTGAATTCATGACTTTCTGACTAACTGGATGAGGAAGAGACTCAGTGCAGGATTCTCAGAGTTAAGCTCCTTCTAGGCTCCTGTAAAGTGGTCCTGTGGGCGGAGGGCTACTGAGGCAAGACCCTCCCAACCCCACTCATGCCCAATACTGGAGTTCAGTAAACTGGATGCGGGTTATTCTGGACCACAGCTAATTGCTCAAGAATGAAAACAAACAAGTCTCATCCTTAACACCCAGGTGAACTCTCTGATTTCTTCCACCCATTAACAAATGAACAAACATTTACTGAAAGCCCAGAAACGTCACTGTATCATAACCTGTCCATACAAGGTGGTACAGAAGGAAGAGAACACTTACCTACCCCCCAAATGCTCTTACTTTACATATTGCACTTATTTACATGAAGGTCATCCTTTATTATTTGCTTTTGATACAAAATTCTGCATATTCCCTACTCGGTACTGTAGGTGTTACTTGGTACTGTAAATGTAGGTGTTCACTAAATACAAAGCAAGAATGAATGAAATGATGAGGTGCTGAGCCTTAAAAATCAGGTAAGGTTTAGACAAATGGAAAGGAAAAGGTGGGTGGGAGTGCATTCTAGCAAGGGGGCTGTTGCCAGATAGAAACAGCTGGGGGACGAATAGACATGCCTGAGTAGGAGGTTCTTGTGACAAACAGCAAAATGATAAGCTGGGGAGTCTGGGGATCCTGACTAGGGGGCTTGGAACTTCATAATTTTTTTTTAAAGATTTATTTATTGGGGCATCCCTGGTGGCGCACGCGGTTGAGCGCCGCACTGTGAAGCTGTCCGCAGCCTCTGCAGCGCAGGTTCCATCCCGGCCAGCCAGTGAGAATCACATATGGTGCAGCAGACCTCTCCTGTCTCGCCCGCTGCTCCCCTCAGCAGTGTATTTCGTCAGTCTGCCTGTTCTGCTCCCTGCTCTGTCTCTAGTGAATTCTCTCACCCTCCTGCACATCTGGCCTGTACCCCGGTTCTTGTATAATCTTTATAATCTTTTTTAATAATAATAAATAATAAAATTATTTATTATTTATAAAAATTATTATAAAAAATAATATTTTTTTATAACACACTTTAAAAATTTCTTTGGGGAAAAGCAACTTTTTTGTTTGTTTTGCCTAAACGGTTGGATTGCTTTTTATTTAATTTTATATATTTTTTACATCATTTTTTCATTTTTGCACAGTGTATGCATTTTCACCTTGGTTATAATCCCATACAATTCCCCCCCCTCCTTATTTTGACCCTAATCCCTCCTCCTCTCCCCCTGCCCCCCGGTGTGTCTCTGATTTACAGTTGCTTGTTGATTTTGATTTTTACTTTATTACAATTAGTCTTTTTCCTGGTCCCTTATTTAGGTTTTCTAAATTCCTGCTATGAGTGTGACCATCCGGTATTTTTCTTTTTCTTTCTGGTTTATTTCGCTGAGCATGATCCCTTCCAGCTCCATCCATGTTGCTGCAAATGGCATGAGTTTATCTTTTTTGATTGCTGAGTAATATTCCATGGTGTATATGTACCACATCTTCTTGATCCAGTCATCTATTTTTGAGCATTAGGGTTGTTTCCAAAGCTTAGCTATTGTAAATAGTGCTGCTATAAACATAGGGGTGCAGGTGCCCTTTGGAATTAATGTTTCTGTGTCCTTTGGGTAAATACCTAGGAGTGGAATTGCTGGATCCTATGGAAGCTCCATCTTTAGCAGGTTGAGGAATCTCCACACAGCTTTCCATGGTGGTTGGACCAGTTTGCACTCCCACCGGCAGTGCAGGAGAGTTCCTTTTTCTCCACATCCTCGCCATCATTTGTTGTAGCTAGTTTTTTTAATAGGTGCCATTCTCACTGGTGTAAGATGGTATCTCATTGTAGTTTTGATTTGCATTTCCCTGATGACAAGTGATGTTGAACATTTATTTCATATGCCTGTTGGCCATTTGCATTTCCTCTTTTGAGAAGTTCCTTGTTAGCTCTTCTGCCCATTTTTTGACTGGATTATTTACTTTGTTTTTGTCGAGTCTCTTCAGCTCTTTGTAGATTTTTGTGATCAGTTCCTTATCATTATTGTGGTGTGCAAAATTTTTTTCCTAGTCAGTGGGGTGTCTAAGATTTATTTATTTATACAAGAATTGGGGTTCAGGTCAGAGGCATGGGAAGGTAAGAGAATTCACTAGAGACAGAGCAGGGAGCAGAACAGGTGGACAGACCAACAACACTATTGAGGGGAGCAACGGGCGAGGCAGGTGAGGTCTGCCTTACCATGTGGGTTTCTCCTTGGCTGGCCGGGAACCAGGGAGGCCCCTGGACTTCATTTTTTAATGAAGCCAATTGTTTTAAATATTTTTTTTTTAATGCAGAGGAATTCTTTTTTCTTTTTTTGCAGAGGAATTCTTGATTTAAATTAAGCTCTAAGTGAAATTCCAATATATAAAACAGGCAGAAGCAAAGCCTTAGAGGTTGAACCACCTGGTTTGCAGACACTTGGTCCCCACCTTACCTAAGGAGTACGCCTTGAAGGCCCTCCTCAGAGCACTGTCTAAAAGCCAGGTATATCATTTGAACTTTCACTTACTGAGCACTGTTTTTTTTTTTTTTTAATTTAAAAAGTAATAATTAAGAAACCACTGCAGTGAGAAAGCCTTTTTCATGGTTAGATATCTTGAAGTGGACTGCCATATTTTAATGCATCATTTCTCTATAGCAGGGCATTTTCTCCACTAAATTACATTGCAATGAAAAGAAACACCTTTGTGCACAATACTTCCCCATATTTAGAGTTATTTCCTTAGGATAAATTTATACACGTTAACAGTTTCGATTTAAGTTCTTCAATTCACTGCTTAAAATAAGACTCTGTAGAATACAGAAATATAAAACTCAGTGAGTATTTTTGAAAGCAAAGTTTGAGTCTAACCTGCATGTTTAAAATATATAAAATCTAATTTACAAAACTAATTAGCAAAGTTTCCACACCTCAAAAATATATTAAAGAGAAACTGGAATCAGAAAGTGAAATCTCTCTACCTTTCATGAATTTATCATAACTTCTCTTGCCTCTTATCAACACCATTTAGTGAAAGAATTTTCCTTCCCAGCTGCACTGAACAATATAATTCTGTGAAGTCATGGTACTGTGACAGGACAATCATTCTCTGACAACAAGCTGACATCACTAAATTCTCATTTCTAAGTTCTCTAGGTATATGGATATTCTATTTTTACTTCTTCTAAGACCAAAATCTATCTTATGTAGCCTCTCCGTTACGCTCATACGATTGATCCTAAATAGTCGCATTTATTCCTTGTCCCCAGACATCGTTCTAAAACTCAGAGAATGCCCAACTGTCTGAACAAAATACAAATGACCCCAGGGCAGCCTCCACCTAGGTGTTGTTTTCAAATCAGAACATTTGTTCTTTACCATATCTCTACTACTGTTGCGATATGACCGTGAGTAGTGTCTGTTAAAATAGTTAAGTCAATGAATGTGGTTCTATCCCAGTCATGATCCAACAGAGAATAAAGAATTTCTAGCAAAACCGTTTTCCCCGAAAAGCAAGTATTTCTAGAAATATCAAGGGCATTTCTACAACTATATGACAGTCTAATATTAAGGATATGAAGAATCTACCAACAAAGATTTGCTAGTTTTACTGGGCACCAAGAACTGTATGAAATGTCAGAGCTCTAGTGTGAAAAAGACAGAAGCAAGCTTGCTCTCTCGGGTCTTTCAGCCTTGGTGCAAATCCAGGGAAAGAAGGAATCTTTTTTAAACATTTTTTTAAAGATTTATTTATTTATGCATATAAGAGCTGGGGTGCAGGTCAGAGACGGGGGTGGGTGGGTGAGAGGATTCACCAGAGACAGAGTGGGGAGCAGAATAGGAAGATTGACTGAAATACACTGCTGAAGGGAGCAGCGGGCGAGGCTGGAGAGGTCTGCTGCGCCGTATGGGTCACCTTCCTGGCTGGGGATTGAACTCGTGCTGCAGTGGCTGCGGATAGCATCATAGTGCTGAGCCTCAACCCCTTGCGCCACCAGGGAGGCCCAGAAAGAAGGAATCTTTATGAAGGGGAAGTTTCTGTACCAAAATGGGTGGCAAGAGTCTTTAGAAATCACAGATTGGAACCAATTTGGAAATACCTGTAACACTGAGACAGGAAATTTGAAGTTTCTATTTGTGAAAGATCAGGTACCCCAAGGCATCTTTAGAAGCTGTGGATCTAAGAAGGCCCTGATGAAACTTTTTAATGGCTTTTCACTTCTCTAAGACAAATTCAAAGTCTTTCACAAGGCTGAGTAAATCCTGCATAATCATCCCTATCTACGCCAGACCTTGACAGTGAGCATAAGGGAATTTTTCAGTTTCCTCTGTTGTAGGGATTTTCTAACTTTATACAACATAATGTGACCAGTATATGTGACACACTCTTATTTTCTATTTTTTTCTTTTTGAAAACATGCAGGTCACAATCCACTAATTGATGTTTACAGTCTACTGTTAGGTTTGAAAAACACCACTTCAGTCTCTGTCTCCTTCTCTCTCCTCACCCCGCCACCCCCTTAGTCTGGCCACATCTCTCTTGCCTTAGGCACTCTTGCTTATCCTCACCCTCCCCTCTGCCCTGGCCATTTCCTATTCTACTTTATGATCTTAGCTCTGAAACATCACTTCTCTGACCCCCTTAGATAAGCGCCCCTTCCTCTGTGGTCCCCAGGTACTCTGTGCTTTCTAACATTCATTATGCTCTATTGTTAGCTGGACCGTCTTCTAAACCGTCAACTCCACCAGAGCAGGATTCATTTTTGTTCACTGGTGAATCCCAAGAGCCACGCCAGGGCCTATAGTATGTCAGACAAGTAGACTTGAACAATCTGTACATTTAACCACACAATGAAATGATCATCCACTTTAAAAACCCTGAGGTTTAGCTATTCCCCAGGAAAACATGTCCTCAGGTCCAATCTTATAAATGGTAATTAAAGTCTGGAGGCTAGTCTAGAAAACACTATTATTACTCACAACACACTTAACTGGCAAGAAGGTGGCTGCTTATTTCCCTCTCTGCAATGACAACAGAACTTTCACACTAAGTAGGAAGGAGAAAATAGGAGAGAAAGGACAATTTCCTTTCCCTCCACCCTCTCACTAAGTAATTCCTCCAGGAAAGTGACTTATCTAAAGGTGAAGATAGGAAGAAAGGTCAGTGTTTCAGACTTAGCTGGCAAGCCACGCCCCTGAGCTCTCACCTGTTCTGATGTGCAAGGCTGCAAGGAGAGAAAGCTTTCCTTTCTGTGGTAACTACTATCTAGGGGGTAAACTCCAGGAGTCAGGGGTTCTCCTCTGCAGGGAAGCCTCGCAGTGCTTTGTTGCTGCATCTGGGTAGGTATGTGAAGAAGGACAAAGTGCGGATATTATCTAATTCTTCAATCCAGCTTTACCAGAAATGAAAATTAAACTGGAATTTTAATCCTTATTTGGCTTCTTGAATCCGATCTCAATTTGAGCAGAATGTGAAGAGAGAATGGGGCTAATTAACACAATGAAAAGTCTTCCAGTTACTAACAATAATAATCGCAGTCTGATTTCTGGGTTCCAGAAGAGCAGGCAGGGGGAGCAAGCAGGGGCAAAAGGGAAGAGGAACGGTGAGAGAAAGTTTCTCATACTTTTCCTATTTAGAATTTTTCTTGGGTGAATTAATAAGTAGAATCTGTCCTCATACCCTACAGCCTTCCCTTCCAAATTGTTTCTCATTCTTGTTCTTCTTTCCTTATCATTCAGACCCTCACACTATCCAAGGATCTCTGTGTTGAACACCCATGCTTTCAGAAATAAAGCTTTGCCTAAACCTCCATATGTTCCATGATCCCATCTTACTTACCTCTCCCGTCCCTCCCCGAGTCGAAAAGCCCATTCATTCCTCAGCACAGCTGATGGGGGAGGCGATCCGATTAAATCTTTCCATATCAGCACAGAATAGCTGACTGACAGTTCTAGCCCTTGAATTTGAGTCCTACCTGAGATTTTACATATACTTAAAAATATGTGTGTATGTGTCTATAAATATGTATAGATGTGTCGGACCTATAGCATATCCTCATATCCTACAGACTTCCCTGCCTACATAGCCTATATATATATATATATATACACATATACACACATACATATACACACAAATATACATATACATATTTAAGCTACATATGAAGTATGTAGTCAAGAGACATGCATGTATGTAGTCATGAAGTCAAGAGACATAGAAAAGTCTAATAATGTTTCCATTATTTATATTTTTTAGTGGTGGAGGAGCAGAATTAGATAGATCTTCACACACTTTTAATTATCCACTACTTCTTGCTGGCCCCCTGCCCCCCTGCTGTGAGCTATAGGTGCCAGCTCCCTGCTGAGAGCTACAGTTACAAGTTCCCTGCTGAGTCCTATAACTGCCAGCTCCCTGCAAGGCCCTAGATTTGTCAGCTACCTTTTGGGTTTTTTAGGTGCTGGCTTCAATGGAACCTCATACATATGGAGCCCTCCTGTTCTCTAACTATGGGTAGCCTTCTGAGCCTAAAATGTGCAGCCTTCTTGCTGCGACCTATAAGTACCAACGTTCTGCTGGGTTCTGTAGGGCATGCCCTCAGGGCACTATAATCACAGACTGTCTGCTGAGCACTGTAATAGCACAGTCTCTGCTGGGCCCTAAAGTTGCTGTCACCCTGCTGAGAGCTATAGGTGTTGGCTACCTGCTGGGCTCTATAGGTGCCGCCTACCTGCCGAGAGCTACAGTTAGAAGCTCCATGCTGAGCCCCATAATTGCCAGCTCCGTGGTAGACCACAATTGTGCTATCTTCTGGGTTTTTTAGGTGCTGGCTTCAGCTGAACCCGATACTTACTGGCTCCCTCTTTGTTCTCTAATATGGACTACCTACTGAGCCTAAAATGTGCAGGCTTCTTGCTGGCCCTATAGGTTCCCACGCTCTGCTGGGTTCTATAGGTTTCGACATTCTGCTGGGCACTGTAAGTGCACGGTCTCTGCTGAGCCCTAAATGTGTAGTCTCCCTGCTAGGCACAATAGGTTGCCGGCTCCCTGCTGGGTCTATAGGTGCCAGGCCCCTGCTGTGAGCTATAGGTGCTGGCTCCCTAATGGGCCTTATAGGTGCCAGCTTCCTGCTCGGTCTATAAGTGTCAGCTCCCTGCTGGTCCCATAGGTGCTGACTCCCTGCTGTGTCTATAATAAGTTGTACTCTGTCTAAGGGATGGAGAAGACCAACTGGAAAGCATCTGTAGGTACTGATTTGTACCTTTATGGAGTAAGGTTGATAGGTTATATTTTCAATATGTTTGATAATCATTCCATTAGCTAAAACAAAATAAAAGCATATTCTCAAGTTGTGTAATTTTCAAGATTTTTGCTATGAAGGCCTGAGGCTAACACTGAGTCTATACGCACTCAGAAATTTACCATGAAATAAGGATAGCAGCATGCAGTCAGCTAGCTCTAAGTGGCTCTTAATTTCAGAACCATCAAAAATAAGAATATATTGTATATATTGTAATTAAGACTACACAAACTTAGAGAAATAACATCTCCCACTTTGCCAGAGAAGTCAAATAGATGAAATTATACTTGAGTAATTTGCTTTCACCTTTTTTTTAAATCAATTTGTTTAGCTAGCCTCCAAAATAAATAATTTGTAATTGCAGTGATAACTGGAGCTTTTCAAAACAAGCACCAAATATATGAAAATCCAATTTCTTGATTCTATTCATGAAAACACCTTTTGTGGCTTTTCTCGTGATAACCAGAAAAGGGAATGTAGGAAAAAGATAGGTAGGGTCCACAGAACAACGTAAAAGTCACATATTCAATTTTCCCCAAGTAGAAGTATTATATTGCCTGGTATCACAGTGATTGATGTTTTTAGTCAGTGCTATCCCCCAAACCTAGAATATGTTTTCTATAATCAAATAATAGAATTCAACAATAAAAAACCACCCAATTAAAATATGGGTAAAGTATATGTATGGTCATTTCTCCAAAGAAGACATACAAATAGCCAAAAAGGGGAGAAAAAAAAAACAAACCATGAAACGATAACTCAACATGATAATTAGATAAAAGCATGTCAATACCACTTCCACTTACTAGGATGGCTTTAATAGACACTTAGCCAACAGTCAATAACAAGTGTCAATGAAGATCATGAGAATGTGAAACCTACATACACCGAGGTGGAAATGTAAAATGGTGCAGTTACTTCGAAAAGTTTAATAGCTCCTCAAATATTTAAACACAAGAGAAATGAAAACAAAGGCCCACATAAAAACTTGTACATAGATGTTCACAGCCGTTCACAGATTCATAATAGCCAATGGTCCGCCCATATAAAGGAATATTAGTAAGTCATCAAAAAGAAATCAAATACTGACAACATGCTACAGCACGCCTGAATCTTGAAAACATTAAGTCATGTTAAAGAAGTTAGGCATAAAAAGCCACAAACTATATGATTCCATTACATGAAATTTCCAGAACAGGCAAACCCAGAGAGACAGAAAGACAAGCCGTTGCCTGAGGTCAGGATAAGGGGGCAATGCGAGCCAGAACCCTGCTAGAGGGCAGAGGGTTTCATTTCATGGAGTGATGAGCAAGTCCTGGCTAGTGGTGCCAGCTGCCAAACTTTGAGAAAATACTGAAAGCCACGCTTGCAAAGGCTGGATTTTAGGGTGTCTGAAATATAACAAAACTGTTCCTTTGCAGAGATGACATCTCCAGGTAAGACGTGACAGATCCATATGCAAACACGCACTTCCACACAGACAGACGTCATCCCTATCATACACTCGCCTATGGACTCCCCTGGGGTCACTCAACGCTTGAGGGTTTTAATACAGCTACCCCCCACATACAGAAAGGCAGCACACGGTGACCCCGAGCCACGGCCGAGCCCGGAAGGGCTGTCTGTGGGGTGCGCCCGAGCCCGCCTCGCCAGACCCCCACCCCAGCTCCCCGCCTCCCACCCCTGGGGCGCCCCCCGCGTCCGGGCCAGGGGGGCCAGAGGGGCCAGGGGGGCTAGGGGGGCCAAGGGGCCAGGGGGACCAGGGGGGCGCCCGGGGCCCGCGGCCGCGCCCGGAAGTCCGCCTGCCTCGCGCCCCAGGCGGGCCGGGCTCGGGCGCTGCCCGCGGGCCGGGGCGGGCACGGCGGCCCGGGCGGGCCCCGGCGCACGGCGCCCCCGGCCCGGCCGCGCCCTCCCTCGGGTCCCCGCGATGCTGCGCGCCCGGCCGCGGCCGCGTCACCTGCCAGGATCACCTGCGCGGCGCGGCGCGCGCTCATCCCCCTGGAACGCCCGGGCCGGGCGCGGAGCCGCGTTCACCTGGCGCCCGGGGGCCGCGGCTCCGTCCTGCCCCGCGCCTCGTCGCGCCGTCGCGGCCCCGCGCTGACAGCCCCGAGCGGCGCCCGCGGTCCCGCCGCTCCCGCCGCCCCGCCCCGGCCCGGCCCGCCCGGCCCGGCCCACCCCGCCCCGCGCAGGCGCACCGCGCGCGCCCGCGGGCAGCCAGAGCTGCTGATGTGGCCGCGGGGGCGGCGACCTGGAGCGCGAGCGCCGCCCCTCCCGGACCCTCGGCGGCCGCAGGCCCGCGTCGCCGGGAGAGGGGGGCTTCCCGGGGGGCCTACCCGGGGGAGAAGAGCCGCGGCCTCCCTGACAGCCCCCGCCAGCCCCGGCGACCCGCGCGCATCCCCTTCTCCCGCTGCGTCTGGGTCCGAACCCCCAAATCTATGAGTCATGATTTCTGTTCCCAGACCAGGGGCCTCCTCCTGGCTGGGTGCTTGTTGCCTTCTGCAGGCTGGGATTAGAACCAAGCCCTGTGTAACTCCGTGCCGGCTTGGCGCAGAGCGCGCCCAGGGAACTGTGTGGGAAGGGCGTGGATCGCCACAGGGAGGGGGTTCAGGGCAGCTTCTGGCACCCTCCCAGGGGGAGGGGGGTGTGGCAGGAGAATGCATGGGCGCTGTGGTGCTGTCTGGGATGCCAGGCTTTGCAAATTTGCCCACACTTGTTCTTTCTTACACCTTGGTAGAAACGAGCCGAAATCCCCAGTCTACAGCTGTTATAGGGCAGCCCCGATATTGAACGGGTTCCTGGCTGTGGGTCCTCACCCGCGCGCTTACAAGGGACTTATGAATACTCCACTGCAAGCACACACAAAAGGTTCATAAAAGGTTTATTTACAAGGGAAAAGGAAATAAGGAAAATGTACAACTCAGGAAGAAAATAGGGAAACAAAGTCTTTAATGCGTCCTACCCGATCCGCCGACCTGGAAACCCAAAGACACTCTCAGAGCTGGCCGGAGAGCCAAAATGAGGGACCCCCTCCAAAGCCCACGTGTCTGGCTTTATACCAACCTGGCTGCTTAACCCCACCCTCAGGTCCCAGCCACCTTCCCTTTGGTGGTGATGGGATTTGGAGTTCCCAGAGTCTTTGGCTTTGGCCTGGGGTGGGGGTGGAGTCCACAAAGCCTGTATGGAATTAGCTTTAGGACATCCTTTTCCCCCTAACACAACCAGTAACTCACTTATGGAACAAACGCGCACCCTTTATATATTCAGGTAATAGGCTATGTAGGGGGGCTCTTCCAGTGAAGAAAACAAAGGATTCAGTCCTCAGGCACTTACTTTGATAGAGAGACAAACTACCATTTTTAATATAATAAAGTAAAAATCAAAATCGACAAGCAACTATAAACCAGAGACACACTACAGGGCAGGAGGAGGGAGTAGGATCAAAACAAGGGGGTTGGGAATTGTATGGGGACTATAACCAAGAAAATGCATACATTGTGCAAAAATGAAAAATGACGTAAAAATATATATAAAATAAAAAAATGAAAAAAAAAGTACATGGTTGGAACACACTTTTCTTCAAAGATTCCACCAACTCCAAGTCACACCAGCGGCTTTTCAGGTGCTAAAGGACACCAAAGCAGGCCTTCCTGGTGTCAAAAGGGGGTAAGCACCGCATTATGAAGCAATCCACAGCCTCTGCAGCACAAGTCAATCCCCAGTTGGCCAGAGAGAAACCCACATGGCAGGCAGACCTCTCCTGTTGGCCGCTGCTCCCCTCAGCAGTGTGTTTCATTGGTCTGCCTGTTCTGTTCCCTGCTCTGTCTCTGGTGAATCCTCTCACCCTCTTGCGCTTCTGACTGTATCCAGTGCTTGTATAAATAAATAAATAAATAAATAAATAAATAAATCTTTTTTTAAAAAAAAAGTGTAATATGGAAAAGCAGAGTGTTTTAAGTGTATTTCCAAGTGGTTTTTGTTCTTAGTGTTTTTTTTTTTTTTAAGATTTATTTATTTATTTATACAAGCACTGGGTACAGTCAGAAGCGCGGGAGGGTGAGAGAATTCACCAGAGCCAGAGCGGGGAGCAGAGCAGGCAGAAGGACCGAAGCACACTGCTGAGGGGAGCAGCGGGCGGCAGGAGAGGTCTGCGCGCCATGTGGGACCCTCCTTTGGTGGCCGGGGAGCAGCCGGGGATCGAACCGGCACTGCAGAGGCTGCGGGCAGCTTCGCAACCCAGCGCTCAACCGCTGCGCCACCTGGGAGGCCCCTGTTCTTAGTGTTTTTAATTACATATCTCTGAAAGATAATTAGCTGCTCTTGAAAGTTTGCTAGAAGTTCGTCCAGCACAATGTTCTTCCTCTGCGTCATGTACTCTTTTAAGGTGTTTTTAACAACTATGTGTAGGAAAGATAATCCTATCCCAGTTTTGAAAATACTATCACTTTTTTTTCCCCCCTGAGAGCGCTGATGATTTCTACTGCCCTAAATTTCATTAGTTGGCACTTGGTGGCATCCTTCCTCCTCTCAATGGTCTTCATTCTCTCTATACTCAATATTGCATATTCTTAGGAGCTATTTTAAGCCTCAAGTTGGAATCCAAATTTAAATTCAATTTCAAACCTGAATATATGCCCCAAGGTGCAATGGGTAGAGAGGTGCCCCCTTTTGAGAAGTCAGGTCCTCCTGTGTGCAAAGCAACAGCGATCGTGTTACAACTTCACCTTCTCGAAACTTAAAATGTGATGCAAGTTGCGTTCAACTGAGGATATGTGTTAATCACTGTTGGAACGATCGCTGGAAAGAAGGCTGGGTGTTCTGAGAATGTGTAACAAAGGGACCTGTCTGCTGTAGAAGGTACAAAAGATCTCTTTGAGAAAGTGACATTTAATCTTAGCCTTGAAGAATAGAGATATAGGCCGGGTCACAAAGGGAAAGGGGTGGGGTGGGGCGAGCACCCTGGGAACCTGAGAAAGTGCAGTTGGAAAGCCCTTGTGTGAAAAGGGACTCCAGCTCTTAAGGTCTTGGGAAAAGCCACAGTGAGGTGGGCGGTTCTGCAGCAGAGGTGGCCAGCAGCCTTGAAGGTCACACTGAGGATGGGGACTTCACCCCAAAGTCAAAAGGAAGCTACTGAAGAGCTGTGGATGGTCCAGCTGGACATGACCAGACTGTTGTGTCTGCTGTGTGGAGATCGAATGTGACAGAAACAACAGAGGATGTGTGGAGACCAGTGTGCAGGCGGGGAAGGTGGGAGACGGAGGAAGTAGATCACGGTGAGACCTGTAAGGGCTCGTTCTTTCCTTGTGGGAAGTCAAGAAAATGACTCTGAGGTTTGAGCTTGAACATACCCCATTCCCTGAGAAGGGGGATCTGATCAAGGGGAACTGACGGGGAAGATTTAGCTAGAATTTAGCATCTTTATGAGATGTTTAAGTGAAGATGCTGTACATGGGGAAAAGAAGCCTGGAACTCAAAGAAGAGATTTGGACGAAAGAAAGAATAAATCAAAACTAAAACTTGAAAAGTGCAAGGAATATGACTTCTTTGTAAGAATTAACCTCTAAACATGAAAGAAAATGAGCAGAGCAAAGGGATCTTAATGCTTGTTATGTGCAAGACACTGTGCAGAGATTTTTTTTTTTTACCTAATCCTTATACTCTAGAGGAAATGGTATTATAATCCCATTTTTTTATTTATATAAACTAAAGGTTAGTTTATTTAAATAAACTAAAGGTTAAATTTAAGTAATTTTGCTATTACTTAAGTTTGCTATTAAATAAGACCAATTAATCAGAATCTCTGTGGGTCATCCTGGTGAACACTGAGGTTTAAGAACCACAGTGTGGACCACTTAAGTAGTTAGTGCCACAAACCATAAAACATTGGTAAAGAAGAATGATTTGGAGGACACATAGCCTGTGCGGCAAATACTTGTGGATAATGCCCCAATTTTGTTCCCCCTCAACTCCCCATTATCAGTGCCCTTCTTGGGAATCTCTAGACCACTCATTTGTTCATTCACTTGACAAGTAGTTATAGTGGTCCTACTGTGTGCCAGATAATAATATTCATCCGTTTATATTTGTTGAGCATTTTATAACTGCCATGCTTTCTCTGTTCTGTGTTCTGAGAATATAGGTGTGAACAAAATAAACTGATGCCTACCTTGAAGAATTTATGTTCAAGTGGGGAAATACAATAAATAAATAACAAGCAAATTGACATTCATGTGTGTATGTACATAAATAGATGTATATCCCATAAGGTGACACCTGCAATAAAGACCAATAAAACAAGGCATAGCAAGTTTGGGGATAGGGTGTGTGGATAGAAGGACTGTAAGGAGAAAGGGAGACTGTTTTCTAGAAGGTGACCCAGGGAAGGTTTCCTGATTTGAGGAGGAAGGAGTGGGGGGCTTGCTATGCTATCTGGGGGAAGTGCGGCAAACAAAAAGGTCCTGAGGCAGAAGTTTGTTGTATGCAGGAGACAGCAAGTTGCCCTATGTGGCTGGAATAATGCAATCTAGTGGACAGAGGAAGTATTTGCAATCAGAGAAAAGCTGGAAGCAGATCCTACATCTTGGAGGCCAATGATGGGGCCTCTAACTTGGTGTCTCTCTATGAGTGAGACAGGATTTAGGCAGATTAACCCACTCTGACTTCAGTTTCCATGGAAATGCCTGCCCCCAGCTGAGAGGGGCATAATGGATGCAGGAGGACCTGTGCCTCACTGGCTTCTAGAATCCATGAGAGGGGCATGGGGTTGCAGACCAGGGTGTGTATGGAGACAGTGCTGAGAAGCGGCTGGACTCTGAATACAATTGTTGGAGAGTAGAGCTGACACACAAGATTTGCTAAAGAATTGAATGAGGGTTGTGAGAGAGAGACAGAGAGAGAAATGTTAAGGATGCCTCCAAAGTATTTTTGGCTTAAGCAATTTGAAGAAGGGCGTTGCCATTGGCTGAGATGGGAAAGATGTTGAGAAGAAAGTCAGGAGACAGTTAGGACATGGCCCACAGACAGTTGCTATTCTAAGCCTGGTCTGGGTGAACTCCTCATTGGTTCAGTCCTCACAACAGCTCTCCAAGGTCAGCACAATGCACAGAAAAAGTCAGGACCTCTACTCTCCGCCTCACATTCCACAGCTGTCAAGTGGGTATAAGAATACTTCGGAGTGTAACGCTGCATTGTCCAGCAAACCAGACAGACGACTGAACACCACAGCGTCTGGAGCTATGGAAGGGAAAGTCTGAGTTTTACAAAGCACAGTCACCTTCCAAAGTTTGGGGGCAAAAGAGACTTGGGGGTCAGGGGAAACTTCTCAAGAGGAAGTTAATATTTAGGCTAAAATCTACAGGATCAATATGCTTATAATGCTAAGAGAAATTGTAAGAGGAGGCCTGGCAAAGGAAGAAGTGAGTAAACCAGATAAAGGGAATGCCTTACGCAAAAAAAAGCAAGGAGGAGGGCTGAGGAACTGGAAGAATTTTAGTAAGAAGTTTGTATTTCTTTTTTGGAGCACCTTGTTGGTTGGTTCCCATTGCATTCCCTTCCACAAACCTGTCTGTGGTATCTTTAGAATGTGTCTCTGAGAAAGCGGAAATCTACTGTCCTTATCAGGACTTTGTGCTTCCTCTACTGTGCCCACGTGTTCCTGCCTCTGCACCTGCACCCCAAATTTGCTGTTCTCCTGATCTAGGACACTCCAGTCCCCCATAAACCTTCCCAGGTTCATACCCACCAGGTGGTCTTAGAAGTCTCTCCTCTTTCCCCACCATAACCAGAGATATTTCACGTATTTCCCTTGAAATTACCACAGTGCAAAGGTTTCCTTATCATGCTCTGTCCCTAGCAGGTGGTCAGCAGCCTTTCTATCTGAGGCCAGCACATGTTGTAAGCCCTGAGTGGAAACTGAGTCATTCTCTGCTCAAAATGATTGACTGGATACATTTCAATTCTCCTTCTTTTACTCTTTGTGCTGCTGACACTGTTTGCACTTTGATATTCTGTTCTGGTTTAGTTGAAAATGTAGCTGTCTGTTGCATTGTTCTAGCTTCTTTAATTTGATCTTGTTGGATTTTTATTGGGAGACAAGCTTTCGGCAATACTGGGATTCCAGTATTGGCTAAGGTATTTTTCAGAGATATCTGCCTGTTGACTGTTTTTCTGCAGTGACACTGTGGTCTTGCTGACACCATATGGCTTAAGAAGCAGGCAAACCCAGTATTTACAGCCATTCCCATAAATGAATGCTTTCATATCCCTCCAAAGACTATATAAGACTATAACGCTATTCATAACAACTTGATTATAGTAATTCAAAACTGAAAATAATCCAAAAGTTCAACAATACAAAAATGGAAAACCTAATTTTGCTATGTTTATACAATAAAATACAGTTCAACAATAAAATGAAATAAATGGATCTATGAAACAAAATGGATGCATGTCATTGACTTTATGCTGAGAGAAAACGTCAGAAAAAAATAAATAAATGATCCCATGTGTATTAGTTTTCCACTGCTGCCCTAACAAATTACCACATATTTTAGTGACTTTAAACAAAAACATTCATCATCTCAGTTCTTTTATTTTTTTTTTTTTTAGTTTACATAACTCTATCATCCTCTTTATCATCATCTCAGTTCCGTAGGTGAGAAGTCCAATAGGAGTCTCACTGAAAAAAATGAAGGCATTAGCTGGGCTGCATTCACTCGGGATGCTCTATGGAGAGATTTTTTTCCCCCAGCTTTACAGGAAACCCACAGTCTTTGGCTTTTGATCCCTTCCTCTATCTTAAATAAAGCTGTGTGGCATGGCTGGCCCCTCTTCCTTTCTTCACATCTCCTTGACTCTGTTTTGCCTCCCTCTTTCACTTTTAAGGACCCTGAGTACTTGGGTCTACCCAGATAATCCAGGATAATCTCCCTATTTTAAAGTCAGTTAATTCACAAACTTCATTCCCATTTGCCCTATAATATTTTCATAGGTTGCAAGAGTCAGGACAAGGACTCCTGACCTTTGGGAGGGGGGAAAGGCTACTAACATGAAGTTCTAGGACAGACCAAATCTATCAATAGTAAAAACAATGAAGCCACTGATAACATGGCGGAATAGAGAGTTTGGGATTAACCTCTCTCAGAAAAACAATAAAGACTAATACAAGCTCTTGGCAACACTCAGACCCTTCCTGGTTGTATAGCACCAGGACCCCTCCAGGATGTTGAAGAACCGAAAAAGGGGAGGGAGATGCAAAGAAGGAGAGGTGATTACTGTTAATTGGGTGGAGGAGGGGAGATTGATTCCAGAAAGAAGACTTTCTGGAGTATCAGAAATATGTTGTAACTTGATAGACTTGTGTGTTAAATGTGTACACATATTTGTCAAAATGTATTAAAGTGTAGACTTATGATTTGTACAATTTACTGTATGTAAGTTTGACCTATAAAAAAAGGAAATTGTCAACAAATATTGACCTATTTGCTTTTCATGATGTTATGTGTGTGTACTTCTAAAACTAGTTTCTGAGTATTCTGAATAAATATACGGAGGATAATAGAAATGACTCTGGGAAGAAAAACAACTTGATTTATAGCATTTCCAATTGCTGTGGTATAAATACTCCTGTGGATGATTTCAAGCTACAACAAGCTCACAAAATTACAATTATTTCATAATCAGCCCTTGTGAGCTGGCTCAATCTGGCTCCAGCACACTGCTACAATTTTCTTATTGACATTTTAAAATAAAAATACATATAAAAATAAATACAGACATATGAGGCGATGAGGGTGTATTTTCTTTACCTTTGTAATGAAAAGGGAAAAAAACTGCAGGTTTTTTCAGTAGCAGTTAGCACACCTAGCATCCAGATTTTACTTTCTCCATATTCTCAACATAAAAAGGAGCAAGTGCTCCTTAGAGAAAAGGCTAATTCCAAGGCTGGGGCAAAGTGTAAAGTGAACCTAAAATAATTTGTTGGACTAGAAATTAAGGAAATCCTCAAAGAATGATGGGGGATACATAAAAAGGAGGGATTTGCAGATAAAAAGGGCTCCCACTGGGACGAAATTAGTATCAACATCAATTATGAGACTGATTGATTAAAATCCATTAAGTAGAATAAAAATCTGAGTCAAAACTGATAGTCATAAATGAACAAATAAATGGAAGAATATTCTTTCTCACAGTAGAATGACAACTAATACATAGAATATAAATGAAAGACTGAGTGTATCATCAATAGATACTAAAATTAAGTATGAAAGTTTAACAAGATAGCAATCAAAAAAGATAAACTCATGCAATTTGCAGCAACATGGATGGAGCTAGAAGGGATCATGCTCAGCGAAATAAGCCAGAAAGAAAAAGAAAAATGCCGGATGGTCTCACTCATAGCAGGAATTTAGAAAACCTAAATAAGGGACCAGGAAAAAGACTAATTGTAATAAAGTAAAAATCAAAATCAACAAGCAACTGTAAACCAGAGACACACTACAGAGTGGGGGGCAGCAGGCAGGGAAGGAGGGATTAGGGTCAAAATAAGGAGGGGGGTTATATGGGGACTATAACCAAGATGAAAATGCATACATTGTGCAAAAATGAAAAATGATGTAAAAAATATATAAAATTAAATTAAATTAAAAAAAGAAAGTTTAACAAGACAATATGTTTATATATCCCCCCACAAATACTTGTTAATTATAAAGAGATGGGTAATTTTTTTCAATTTTCTTTCTCTCTCTTTTTTTGAACTGAGTTAACTGCTTTACAACATTGTGCTTTAGAGGTAAAGGTTCTCCTACTTCAGGTGTTGTTCCCACACCACACTCACCATCCAAACACACTTAACCCTCCACCCACAGTTCTTTATTCTCCCTCCTCCTCTGCTAGCCTCAGTTCTATAGTCAGACTTGTAGGGTTTGTTATTGGTTTGGCTTTATCTGACTCTTTGTTTTGTTTCTCTATATTCCACATATAAGTGACACTATTCAGTATTTGTCTTTCTCCTCCTGGTTTGTTTTGCTTAGCAAAATCCTCTCCAGTGCCATCCATGTTGTCACAAATTGCTAGAGTTCATCTTTTTATAGCTGTGTAGTATTTCACTGTGTATATATACCACATGTCCTAGTTCACTCAAAAGAGGTGAACAATTTTCTAGTGCAGAAATATGGCACACCCCTTAGCCAAGTGATCAAAGGGAACATCACCAGCAAATGAGACAAGTCACCCAGCATGTGCCTCCAGACTCACTGACAAGGGCCTAATCCCCTTAGTAATTTGCTCTGTAATTATTAAAAAATATTGTGAGGTTTGGGGAAGAGAGGGAAGGGATAAAGAAAGATCCTGGAAACCTAACCGAGGAAAAGAATTATAAGGACATGAAAATAACTAAAATAGATTAAAATGAAAATTAAACTTTTGATCAGAAACCTATTTATCACATAAAATGAAATGGCCCCACACCATCTCTGTGCACATTTTTATCCTTTATTAAAATACTTTGTTTCTGACTCATTGATTTTGAGCAGGATTTAATACAGATCCTAGAGACTTTGGAGAAGAAATGATGCCTTGCACTATATACAAAATTCAGCCATTAGAAAAATATTTTTTAAATTCCTGTACTTGGGCAGAGAATTAAGGTAACTGCAGTTTACCAGGGCAATTTCAGGCTATTATAAGTAAAATCCAGCTTCATGCCCCCCCCCATCCCTACACCAAGTGACAAACTTACCTTGCTAGAAAATAAAAAGCATGTTTTTGATACAAGTGCTAGATTCTATCCATGGGATTAAAATAGACTAATTAAGAGCCTAACCAAAAAAAAAATATTTCAATATAATTACACATAATTTTCAGCATTAAATATACATGTCTCTAGAGATAAAATAGTTTTGATTTGCAAAATTGGGTAATTAAATTAAGTAGATAATTGTTCCTAAGGGCCTGGGCACCAGGTAATAGCAATTTGAAAAGTAACCAGCATAAATAATCAGTCTGATTAGTCTGCTAAAGATAAAAAATGAGTCTGAGAGAATAAAATTTATATTTTAGGAAAATCTCAAAATAATAAACCCCAGGTATTGCTGGTATCTCTAACTTCCCCCTTTTTCTGCTCTGCCTTCTGGGTGTGATGGACCTACCCACTCCCAATTACAGGGCGGACCACGATTGGCCTAAACCAAGTAGAATAATTCCATTCCCTTGAGTGGTGAACTTAACATAGTCTATTAATATAGTCCATTCTTAACCATGGCCTAGGTTCCTAATTTCACGTTTTAACTTTGGGATGACACTCTCATTTCTGTTTTCTTGAAAGTTTCATTGTAACATTCAATCAGCATCAATTCTCTCATGATGAGGGTTTGCCCATTGTAATAACTACACTACGCAGGCAAGTCAACCAAATTTCTTATATTTACATGCATTTTAAGTATCTTCAATTTTAAGACAGTTCACCTTTCCATATCACTTTCCCCTGCAAAATAATACAGAATCAAACAGATATTTATTCTACAGGATTTCCCACATTCTAGATTGGGCTGATTGCTTCTTTGAGCAGATTCTTCTATTCCACCATTCATCATATTTCTTGTAAAACACTTCTTGTAGAACTAGGGACTTGATTTAGAAAAGGTCTCTCTCTCTCTCTCTCTCTCTCTCTCTCTCTCTCGCTTGCTCGCTCTCTCTCTCTCTTCCTGGCAAGAAAATTTATTAGGTGTTGCCGTGTACTTCCTAATACATTACCTTAGGGACACAGAAAATCTGGTTGGTCACTTGTAGTGATAACAGAATGACTGGCAGTACCAGGTTTTTGCCAGGTTTAGCAGTCTCTTGGAATTGTTCCATATTCCTTTGTAAAGTTATTTTTATAGACCTAACAGTCTATTGCAGCATTATATAGACCTCAGGTGCACATGGTTACAAATCAACATCTTGATAGACTATATCAAGTTCACCGCTCAAAGTCCTATTCTATCCTTCACCATATAAAGTACTGCTTTTAGCTCCTTTACTGTCCTCCCACCTTCCCTTTTAGTAACCACTAAATTGGTTTTATAGTCTAAAGCTTTACTTTTGTTCTATTTAGTTCATTCATTTGTACCACAAATGCACCTCCCTATCGAAGGACATCTAGGCAATTTTAGTCTTTTACGCTCACAGATAGTGCCACCATGTATGTGTCATTTTGCATTTTCCTCCCAGAGCATGGCTAGGATTTTCTGGTTAGAAGGTGAATGTGTGTGTAATTTTATTAGATAATGACAATCCCTTCTACAGCAACTATCATTTTGCATTCCCACATTAGTGATGACATCAGAGTTTGGCAGCGCCTGGTTCTCTATAATTCAACAACAGGTTTGTTGTAATTCTTTATTATTGCTAGTCTGATACATGAGAATGGTTTCCCAGACTCATTTTTTTCACATTATTTAAAATACAAATGAGTTTGAGCATCTTTTTATATGTGTTAGCATCACTGCATTTCTGTTTGTGTGAATTGTCTGTTCATTTCTTCAAGGCATTTTTCTGTGGAGTTAACGGTCTTTTTCTTCTCCACTTTTTAGAAGCTTGTTGTGTTATTGGTATCAGCTCATTCCAGTGATGTAAGTTAAAAACCTTGCTTTCAGGTTTGTCATTTGCTTTTTTACATTTTGTAGGCTGATTTTTCTTATGTAAAAGCTCTGCAGTCAAATTTATGACCCTTTTTCTTACTGCTTCTAGATTTTGAATCATTGTTGAGGACTTTTTTCTATCCTAAGTTTTAACTAAAAAGAAAGTGAAGTTAGCTTTTAATACTCATTTATCAGTGCTGTCATTTCTCCCATAATTCTCTTGCTCTAAATTTTATATCTTGGTTATAATACAACGTTAAATTATTATGATGACAACCATTATAAGTTACTAGCTTCATTACATTCATCCTATTCATCTTTCTCATCTATCCCTCACGACAGCCCTACAAAGCTTTATTATTCTCATTTTACAGAGGGTGAAACAGGTCCAGAGAGCAATCTGCTAAAGTCACAGCACTGAGTGAGTGCACCTGTTCTGTCAGAAACAAGCTTAAAGAGTTGGCCCAAGGTTTCTGTTTCTGCTCTGAACCCGGCAGCACAGGGGTTCTGTGGGGAGACAGAGACTATTACAAAAATGAAGAGAAAAGGAAACAACCAACAGAGTAAAAAGGTCACCTAAGGAATGTGAGAATAATATGCATACAGATCATGTATCTGTTTAGAGGTGAATAGCCTAACTATATAAAAAACTCCTACAGGGCCTCCGTGGTGGTGCAAGGGGTTAAGCACCCAACTATGAAGCAATCTGCAGCCTCTGCAGCATGAGTTCGATCCCAGGTCAGGCAACAACCCACATGCCGTAGCAGACCTCTCTTGTCTTGCCTGCTGCTCCCCTCAGCAATGTATTTCAGTCCATCTGCCTGTTCTGTTCCCCACTTTGTCTCTAGTGAATCCTTTTACCCCCCGCACCTGGGGCCTGTACCCCAGCTCTTATATGCATAAATAAATAAATCTTTAAAAAAAATAAAAATAAAAACCTACAGCTCAATACCAACAAAGCAAATAATCCAATTAAAAAATGGGCAACTGATTTGAATAGACCTTTGTCCAAAGTAGACAGATCCATGACCAATAAACATATAAAAAAGATATCCAACATCACACACCATCAGAGAAATGCAAATCAACACTTCAGTGAGATATCAACTCCCACCCATTAGGAAAAGAGAAAAGAAAGGAGCACATCGTGGTGAGAAGGTAGAGACAATGGAGCTGATGGGGATGTAATATAGCGTAATCACTATGGAAACCAGAATGGAGGTTCCTCCAAAATTAAAAAATAGAATTACTATGTGATTCAGTAACCATACCTCTAGATATAAATCCAAAAGTATAGCAAAGAAATATTTGCAAACCCATATTTCTCGCAGTGTTATTCCTAGCTGAGAAGTGGCAGCAACCCAAATGTCCTGTGAGAGATGGCGAAGAAAATGTGGCAAATACATAAACTGGGATGGTATTCTGCTTTAGGAAACAAGGACATCCTGTCACATCCTATCCTGGATAAACTTTGAGGACATTCTGCTAAGGGAATAAGCCAGACAGAAAAAGTCTTTCTCTGCATACCTATACTTACTTGAAGTATCTCAAGTAGTCAAACGCTTAGAAACTGAAGCTGGGCAACTGCCCAGGACGGCAGGGAGAGGGAAATGGAGGCTTGTTCTATGGATATGGAATTTTAGTTTTGGGCAATGAATACAGTTCAGAGATCTATTGAATAACAATGTGAATATAGCTAATAATCCTAAACTGTACCTTAAAAATGGCCATGACATCTATTTGGGGCATTTAGGTTGTTTCCACAGCTTAGCTATTGTAAACAGTGCTGCTATAAGCATAGGGGTGCAGGTACCCTTTTGAATTAATGTTTCTGTGTTTTTTGGGTAAATACCTAGGAGTGGAATTGCTGGATCATATAGAAGCTCTATCTTTAGTAGGCTGAGGAATCTCCACACAGCTCTTCATAGTGGTTGGACCATTTTGCACTCCCACCAGTCCAAAAACAGATGACTGGATCAAGAAGATGTGGTATATATACACAATGGAATATGACTCAGCAATCAAAAAAGATAAACTCATGCCATTTGCAGCAACATGGATGGAGCTGGAAGGGATCATGCTCAGCGAAATAAGCCAGAAAGAAAAAGAAAAATACCGGATGGTCTCACTCATAGCAGGAATCTAGAAAACCTAAATAAGGGACCAGGAAAAAGACCAATTATAATAAAGTAAAAATCAACAAGCAACTATAAACCAGAGACACACTAAGGGAGGGTGGCAGGAGAAGAGGGATTAGGGTCATAATAAGGGGGTGGGAATTGTATGGGGAAAACAACCAAAATGAAAATGCATACATTACATTGTGCAAAAATGAAAAATGATGTAAGAACTGTATAAAATAATTATTTAAAAAAATGGCCATGACAGTAGATTCCATGTCAAGTGTTTTCTTTTTACCACGATTTAAAAAAAGTAAATTAAAAACAAAATAATAAAGAGCAGGGCTGCCCCACGATGCTCTCATGTTTTGGTTTCTTTAGCTGTCAAGCGCCCCCGGGCAGTTCTTTTTTCCCCTAATTACAGGACCTCAAGGGTCCAAACGCTCCGTCCCCCGAGAAGACGTGACCTTGAGTTTCCGCCAGGTGTCGCCCTCCCCCAGGCCCGCCTTCGCCCCGCCCCTATCCCCGCCCACCTCCGGTTTCCCTCCAATCGCGGTCCTAACCCCGCCCCCATCGTAGCCCCGCCCCCTGCCCTAGCCATTTCCGGCATCCGGGCCGGGTGGGCTGGCTGGGAAGCCGGGCGGGAAGCATGGAGGTGCAGGGAGAGCCCCCCGCCAGCCCCCGCTGCTCCGCGTCGCCCCGGAACTGCGCGGGAGTCCCCGTGTCCAAGGAGCTGCTGACTGCGGGCAGCGGCGGCGGCCGAGGTAAGGCGAGAAAGGCGGCAGCGTGGGGCGCACATGTGCGGCCACGGGCCCAGGCCGGGCAGCCCGAGGGGAGCCCCTTGGGCGGCCGCGAGGGGTTCGGGGATACGGGGCCGGCTCCCGGGCGTGGGTCTGTACTCCGCGGGCCAGTGTGGCCCCGCTCTGCGGAGCCCCGCAGCACGACCCCTCCCCTAAGGGCTGGGCGTTGGGGCCGCTTGTCTGCGCTGCTGGGGGAGCTGACCACTCTCGTGGCTGCACCCCGGGCTTCCCCAACTTGCACCCCAACATACCTCTCCTGCAGAGGGAGGCAGGCGCCCCGGGAACCCACACTGGATTTCAGACGCTGCAACAACTAAAAAGCATGGGTTGGAACCTCAGGGCCACTGAGTAATGCCCTGTGGGGCTTTGAGAGAGTTGCTTACAGTTTTTGACTTTTGGGAAATGGAGGTAGTAGCACCTGTCGAATTTTTGCGAGGAGAAGGGCTTGGGCATAGTCTCAGTATATGTTAGTTTGAAGAAAAGGTTCTGAGAGAATAAAGCATCCAAAGGAGTTATGATCATAAGAGTCAAAGCTCATGTAGGGCTTACTGTGCCTCACTCTCCCCCACCCCACCCCCAGTAAATTAACTAATTTGATACTCAGCAACCCTGTGAAGAAGGTTCTGTTATCCCCCTTTTCTAGATGAGGAAACAGTCCTGAGTAGTAACTTGCTGGGAATCATGTGGCTGGAAAATGGCAAAATGGGGACTTGAATCCAGTCACTCTGCCTCTAATTTACACTAATCCTGTACACTAATCCAGTTGTTCCATCTAAAGCTGTCAGCAAGGAATGTGTGTTGAGCTCTGCTTTGTGAATAGACAGGATTTGGGTGCCAGAGTGGGGAGATTTTGCAGGTGTTGGAAACAGGATGGCAAAGCCTTGTGCTTTGGAAAGATGGGTCCTGTTCCCTTCTTGAGCTCTGATAGGCTGGAGAGTTGTGTTGATTCCAAGAGCAATAAATGGTGAGGCTGGAAAGATGGAGTGGAGGGGGTAGGGGGATTTCCTCAGTTGGTTGTTATCTCTAAGTTGGGGAACTCACCAGGTAAGAGTGTTTTATAAATGAAGAGATTGCCCCAGGAGGGCAGGTAACTTGTCTGATACAATGGCAGCTGCAAACCGTTTCTGCCTTCACTAATCCATTGTACTTTCTGCTGCCCCCTCCACTCCGCCATTGTGCTTTTGCCCTTGATGGATTTCTGGTCAAAATGCAGCTTAATGTGCACTTATTACTTAGTATGGGTGACAGAGATGCAAGGACAGGCTCATGAAAGGGGAGATGGATGTATATGAAGAACTAAAATGTTGTAATGAAATGTGGGATGTCTCTTTCTCTAGAAATGTCTTGGGGAATGTGGAACAGTCAAGACTTGCGAGTACTCAGGGAAAATTTGCTGATAAGTTCCTATTTCTATTTGCGATGATAATTATGTGTATATTTCAGGTATATGGGACAGGTTGCTCATCAACTCCAAGCCAAATTCCAGAAAGACTTCTACTCTTCAAACAGTCCGCATAGAGAGGAGTCCCTGTAAGTATCCCCTCTCCTTCCCCTCTCTTTCAAGGTCTGTCTCGATGCTCCATTTTGCTTAATTAAGCAGTTATTTGATTTTCATGGTCAGCTATCAAACCACAAGGTCCAGAGAAACAAGTCTTACTTGGGATTTATATTTTGGAAATTTACACTGTAGCTTTATTTACAAGGTACTGTAGTGCACCAAGATAGGATTTCTTACATTGTTCCCTGATTTGAGAGGATGACTTTCCCAGAGAAACATTTTTGGAAATCAAAAACAGTTACTCATCTCCATGAGGATTTTTTTAGAGGTTATTGAGCCCAGGTTTAATAAACACGTATGGGAACCCAGCACCATACCATATCCCTTTAAATTGGACACAATACGTGATCTAACAAGGCCAGTTCTGTTCACTAGTTATTCTATAATATTGCTCTACTGCACACTCATGATGATGTTCCACACTCAGACATGGTTCACGTAGCATTGTTATAATACACAACATGTGTACAATTCAATCTCCGTGTTGAAGAGAAAGAATATAAAGATAAGACTAGTGAACACAGTGTAGATGATGCATGAGGTTTTCACACCTATAAACTAAGACATCTTGGGTATTCTGAGAGGGGAACTTAGTCACGGTGAGCAATACATGTATTAGAACAGCTAAAATTACCTCATGGTGGCTGGCCATTCAAATATAGGTGTTTGTGTGGAGTTAGGTGTTCTTTTAGGGGGGAGCGGGAGGGTGAGATACATACCTAGGTGTGGAATTAATTGCTAGGTCATCTGGAAAGTGTATTTTTTATAAAGAAATTGTCAACTTATTTTCCCAAGTTGGTATACCATATTGCATTCCACCAGCCAAGTACAAGAGTTTAGTCATCCATTGTGCGGTGGGCCCACCAATTCTGGGGCACCAGCAGGGGGTTGGAGAAGTCGACTCTATTCTGACACTGTCTATCTGGAGACAATGTCATGTTACACGAGTTCAGGGTTCAGTCCCCCAAGACCTCCTCCCTCTACATCAGACCCCAGCCAAAAGTCCCAGTTACCTGTGCTTCTCACCTCCCTGCTCCAGATGGAGGCTCCCTTGACCCCCTCCTCAGATTCCAGGTGCCTCTTGCAAGCCCAGGTTATTCAGTTACTCTTTGTTGCCCGTCTTCTAGGAGGTTCTGGTTCTATGAAAAAGGCAAAACAGTTATACTGATGTAAGAATTCAAGAAGATGGAAGATTTTTTAAAGGGAAGGAATTTGAAAGTTTTTAAATTATTACTATGAAATTCAGAGGGGTTTTATAGGAATTTCTGGATTTTAAAAGTTGAAGTTTGGCCAAATACTTACATAAATACCCATGAACTGCATTTTCTCTCCTTAGTGTTAGACCAAGTGCAGACTTTTCTCCCGCGGATGGCGCAGGCAAATGAGACACTAAGAAAAGAAATGGCAGCTGCGCCTCCTGGTCGTTTTGATATTGAAAATACTGATGGGTCCCCTGGAGAAGTCATACAAATGGTAACTATGCTTTGTTTTCGTGTCATGAAGTAAAATCACCAGGGTGCCTGGTCGCCTAGGAAAAAGAGCTTTACCGTTTTCTTTCCAAGTGTGATTTTCCTTCCTGGAAAGTCGGCGCATGATCCAGCACTGCACTGATACTTGCTCATTTTATGATCCAAGGTCTTAGAGGTCAGGAAGCTTACCTGGGTCCAGGTTAGGGGTTTAGTAGCACAGAGTCCTAAGAGGACTCTGTCAAATATTGCATGTGCTATCTGGAGGCATTCCTTTATTAAATGTCCTAACTAGATCTTTTTTCCCCCATCTGAGGCTCAAAACTGGTGATTATTATCTGATTCATTGATAATGCGAGAATAAATAATGCATTTATCAGAATGACTGGTTATGCAAGCCACGTGTGAAAACTGTCAATATGGATTCTTATTTCTACGCTGGAGTTTTCATCACAGTTCTCTTTCTTGCTCTTTCTCTCATCTAGCTGTCTCGATATCATCTATCCGCCTGCCTGTCTGATCTATCATCCATCTACCTTTATGTCCAAATGAATACATCCTTTCTTAGTTTTACTGAGGAATAATTGACCAAAATTGTAATATTTGAAGAGTAGAATGTGATGGGTTTTTTTTTTACCACAATGAAGCTAACAGTTACCATATTTTTTGGTGCTGAGATCACTTAAAATCTACTCTCTTAGCAAGTCTAAAGCATATAGTGTTCTTATCAATAGGCACCATGTTATCCATTAGATTCCTCAAAACTTAAAACTGACCAAATTGTCCCAATTTCACACAGCCCCTGTCTCCTGGCAACTTTCATTCTCCTCTCAGCTTGTCTGAGTCTGGCCTATTATGTCACTTAGCATGATGTGCTCCGGATTCTCCATGTCAAAGTGCCCGTTACATTTCTCATGAATTCCAGGTTCCTGAGGGGCTGGCGTGAGTCTGCTGCAGCCCCCTGCCTAGTGTCCTGCCTGCTCCCTTCAGTGCTTAGTTCTGGTTCCATCTCCTTGTTCCTCGCTCTTCCCTGCCGCTCCCTCTACAGAATGCCCTGCCCCAGGTTTCTCCGCGAGGACGCTCCACCTCTTCCCAGTCATCACACCAGGAAGCCCTCTTACCCCGTGGGCCACACCTGTTATCCACTTACCTGGCTTTATTTGTCTCTATTTGCATTACCTGCTTTATGCTTTATGTGTAATTGTTTATTCTGCAAAGAGCCAGAGGGTAAACATAGGAGGCCCTGCGGCTGCACGTCTGTCGTGACTAGTTTCTTCAGCATTGGTGTAATGGCAGCTTAGGCAACATATGCTCAAGGGACGGGTTTTATAAACTTTGTTTATGGCCACTGAAATTTGGATTTCACATACTTTTGCCATGAAAGGTTACTCTTTTTCTACCACTTAAAAATATAAAATGCATTCTTAGCTCATGAGGTAAACAAAAATAGACAGTGGGCTAGGTTTGGCCTGCCAGCCCAAAAATGCTAACCCCTACCCCCAGGTGGGAGTTCCACAAAGGTGAGCATTTTTTGAATCTCTGGTTCCTACTGTGGTGCCTGGCTCATGTTAATACTTGTTAAATCTGTTGAATGAGTGTTGAGCATATGAGGAGATATAGAATTAGGTTGTGGGAGGTTTCTTAGACTTGCAGTGAATGTAAATTATGGCGGCGAACTCTGGCAGCTAAAGAATCAAAGAGCCAGCTTGTATCAGAAACAATTCTTGTCCTTGGTGTGTCAACATTTATGCTAAATGTTGCCCCAGGTTGTTTTATGACGTTTTAGGACACTGCCCTGAAGTAAATTCCACCCCCTGGTGCTTTTTGTAGGACGTGGCCTTGTTCGAGATGAATCAGTCGGATTCAAAAGAAGAGGACAGTTCAGAAGAGGATTCACAAGACAGTTCAGAGGACAGTTCAGAATCTGAAGGTGAAGGTGACAGCGCCTCTTCAGAAGTCACCATCGAAAATATTAAGCTGCCTCATTCGGAAGGTGGAAAAGGCAAGATAGAAGTTTTGGACAGTCCTGCCAGTAAAAAAAAAGAAGTAGTGGAATAAATGACGTAAGAAGCAGGAGAGCACTACCTGCTCATCCCTGAAAAAGTGGCTCACTGGTTATTTCGCATCTCAGGTACCTGTGATGCCTTCTGCAACAGCATTTGTTTCTCAGAAGAGAAAAAGTTGGCTTTTCAGGCATTGGAAGAGGTGGCGTTTGGGGATCTTTGCAGAGTCAATGGTCTTCGATCTCAGGCTAAGGCGAGTGTTTTGCAACCTTAACTATGTGTATGATGATGAGTGCATTTGTCAGCATCTTCCCCCTTTAGTCTGCCCGAACTTCAGTAATAACAGATGTCTTTGAAAGTAGATGTGCAAATCACCTGTTCTTTTTTGTTTAAGATGATTCTATTGGATAAAATAGCCTAAGTTTTTTTTGGTTTTTTATTTTTTTAGGTTATTATGAAGTCAAATTTATTTGTCATCATCAAAATGGGTCCAATGAGGGCATTTTTTTTAAGAGAAATAAATTTTACAAAGACAAGGATTATTCACATTCAGCTGACTACAGGCATATCTTCTTTCATTAAAAAAAAAAAGCCTTTCCAGTTTGAGCTGTGGTTGAAACACTGTGGTTGACTCACCACTCCACATGTAGAATTTGCAGGTTTAATTATTCATGGGTTTTTTGGTTTTGTTTTCTTTTTATCATGAAACTTTTTTTTTTTTTTTTTGGTCCTAGCTACTAAAACAATGCTACATAGTTTTCAAACCTATCAAATGTAGAAAGCAGGAATGGCAACGGGAGAAAATCCAGGCGAGCATAGTACAAAGATGGCAACCACTGGGTTTCCCTTTCAACTAGCTCTTCCCCAATTGCGTGAAGAAATGAACAGATGTGGAAATGATCTTTCTCAGCTGGAAAGGGTACTCGACTGTATGTTGTAGCACCAAACACAAGTGTGATGAGGGATTGGTGTAAATATTTAATGATTACCTTCCACCAGATAATATAATATGCTGCATTGTGAGAAGAGTTGAATTTGTCCAGTTCACTTGTTAACGTGGTGCATGGTACACAGTAGGCACTGAATAATGTTAGTAACTGGGTTATCAGATATATGAGGGTATATAGGACATCTTAAGCCACAATGGACTACTCCAGGCAGGGGGATATGAAGGTAGAATGTCACAGAGAACACATATCCAAGTCAAAATAGACACACTAATTGGTAGAAGAGATTAGTCATTCTAGAAATACTACCTACTATGTAAAATTTTAATGTTTTTCTCCTGATATGACTATCTCATCTACTAAAACTATGCTTCCTGTACAGTTGAGGAAGTCAGTTAAATTCAGACCCTCTGGACATTCTTGTGACGTAAGGGAAAAAACCATAAAATTTAACATATGGTAAGGATGCTATTTTAAGTGTAAAATAGATCATGTATTTAATATACAATGTCAAGACTGGCTCACTATTTTAAGGCTAGATTCTAGCCTCAGTATGCTAAGATAAAGTATTAAAGATAGGAGAAAGGTACAGAAATAAAACTCTGAAAGTTCTATTGCTAAAATAAGAATATCAAAGTCTGAAATCATAAAGGAAAAGCGCAGAAAAATTCACCCTCATAAATATTAAAAATGACTGAGTGGCAAATTTAAAAGATAAGGGATGTATTAGAAAAAATATTTGCACAGTGAGAGTGATTAATATATAAAGGGCTCTTCCAAGTTAGTAAAACAAGGAAGAATGTCTCAGTAGTGAAAAAAGTCCTAGGAAATGAACAAATAATGTACAGAAGAAAAGTTCAGCCTCATCCATCTATCAAAATGCAGATAGTATACTTTATCCATCAAACATCGTATACTTTACCCATCAAACTGGCAGATGAACCAGAGCTAGTATATGCTGCGTCCTTTCTGTGTCAGCCACCGTTGTTAAGCGTTCTACGTGTGAGAGTTAATGTTCACACATACACAAGAATTCATTAAGTTGTACATTCAACATGTATGCATTGGCTGCATATTATATCTTAATTGTTTCGTTTGTAAGCAGTTTGCCCTACAGTCTATTTGGAAAATGAGTCACTATCGTGCTTTCTCTGCTTGATGCTGAGCTGTGACAATGGCTGCCATTTACAGAATGGTTTGTTCCTCCTCAGATTGATGAAATACTCTCTTCACACCTGCGGGGTACATCTTCCTGTGGCTCCAATCTTATTTCAGAGTTAAAAAAGTAAAAAAAATTAGTGGTGTTGTCTTTGAAGAAAATCCTTCATTCTGAATGAATCTCCCATCTGTTTCCATACTATTTTCATCGTGCGTCAAACATGGTATTTTAAAAGGGAAAAAAACTGCCTTGCAAAGTATTTTGTATTCTTGTATATCCACTGTGGTAGGAAAGACAAGAAAAGATGTGAGTCTTCTTTCATTTGTATTTTCCTCTGTGCCTAGGGTTAGTGCCTTTTACTAAACTGGAATGTACACTAAGTTCATGAAACCATTTTTCTCTTTAATAAAGTAATTTACCTTAAACATCTATGGTTTACAATCCTGAAGGGCAAAAGACAGGTTAAACATGGATGGTAGACTTTTCATGGAAAACCTTGGCCAGTGATTGGCTGGGAAGGGAGGAATGAGGAAAGTTGTTAGGAGACCTTTGGACAGGAAGGTACTTTCACTTTTGAAAGAGGCCTATGAAGAGATGGTTCCTTTCTTCTTTCAGAAGGAAGGACTTGAGGGTTCCTGGTGGCCTTGAGGATAAGTCTCGATGCTATCACCTCTGTGGCCTGAGTTCATCCCCGGCCAGGGAGGTGACCCACATGGCACAGCAGATCTCTCTCGCCTGCTCCTCCCATCAGCAGTGAATTTCAGTAGATCCACCTGTTTCGCTCCCCACTCTGTCTCTGGTGAATCCTCTCACCCCTTGCACCTCTGGCCTAAACCCCAGTTTAATGCAAAAAAAAAAAAGTCATATTTATAAAAAAAAGATGGAAGGACTTTAATATCTTATGACTAGAATTGATTCCTGGAACTCCACTGGAGGGCCTCAGTGGAGCCAGCTCTTGAGCATAAAGTCATTACACAAAGGATAGCAGGAAATCAACAGCATCAGTCAGTGAACCAAACATCCCTGCAGACTGAACTATTCCTGGACTTGTTTGGTGGTCTTTTTTTTTTTTTTAATGTGATATAATCTTGCCATGTAACATAAGTTTTAGGCATATAACATAACGATTCAATATTTGTACATATTATGAAAAGATCCATACGTCTGATTAACATCCACCATACACAGAAATTTGTTTTCCGTGATGAGAACTTCCAAGGTCTACTCCTTTAGCTCCTTACTGCTTTTCTTTCATTCAAGAAAATTAAGAGCTAGTCTGCCTACCCCCATTTACAGATGAGAAAGGCGGCCTGGAGATTCTACAACAAATCCCCTAAGGTCTCGCAATATGTAAGGGGTAGGGCCGTGTTTTAAGTTTAATCCAGTTTTGCCTCGGTGGGACTAGGAGGTATGGTGCCTGGATGCTGTCCTAGCCTAGCCACAACTCACTTTCCTCTGTGAAACGGGGACAAAGGTGTGTTGGTTATGAGTGAACACATAGCACATGCTTAGAACAGCAATCAGCAAATGTGAGGCCCAACTGTGCTCTAAGAAGAGTGCCCGGTGGTAGCAAAAATGTGGAGGAGACAGTAAGGTTATAGGTTGCTAGATCCTTCACTCAAAACTCCACTTCTGGGAATTTATTCTGGTAAGTATGGCTGTGCTCACACATTTCTGTAGAAGATTTATTGTGATGTTTAAAATAGCAAAAAAACTAAAAATGTCCAATAATAGAAACCAAGTTGAGTTAAAACCATGGAACATATGCAGATATATTGACCAGAAAGATGTTTACACATTGTTAGTTGACAAAAAAGTGACAAAGTTATAAACAGTATTATTGATTCTATTAAAAAAGTATAGAAAAAGTCTGAAACAATCTGAAATATATGGTTATTTGTATGGCCAGTTTCTGGTTGAGTCTTACCTTCCAATTTATGTGTTTTTACATAGTTACATATTTAATCATTCAAAAAATCCACATGAGTATTATTTGCGTAATAGTAATAGAATTCCAGCCCATCCATCATGTCTCATGTCTGACAACATTCCAGCCTTGGTTTCCTTTGGCCTTTATTTTCTCGGAGTGCAGGTATGTGGAAACCAACCTTGATTCCTCACTTTGGGTCCAGCCACCTTGACAAGACCTCTCACAGATGAGCATTCTGCTAAGTTTTTTCCTTGGATAAACTTCTTAGCCTGTGCTACTATTCACTACCTGGGACCCCACAGGCACTGGCAATGACTGTCTCCACTTGGCTAAGACCACTGTCTTCCCTGCTTGATCGCCTGTTCTACCACCGAATAGCTGTGAGGTCTGGGCAAGTTGCTTTTACTTGAAAGCAAATATATACCGAGCTCCTCCTGTGTGTTAGGCACTGATGCCATGGCACTGAACAGAGGAAGCACTTGTCTGCGAAGTTTACATTCTAATTGGGAGAGAGAGAAATCTATGCCAGGTTCTGGCCAGTGCCGTGAAAAGAACAGAGTGTAAGAGAATAAAGCATAGCAGGACAGATGAACAAATGAGGGACATAGGTGCGAGTCTAGAAACAGAAGTCAGGGAACCCGTCTCTCTTAGATATTTGAGGAGAGACCTGAAGCTGGGAGGCTGGATGTGGGGAGGAAGGAGGCAGAGGTGCGCCTCCCCAGTTTGCACTTGTTCTGATTATGGCTTCTCTTCTAATTCTGTGTTCATCGAGGTCAAACTGGCACCTCGAAGTCAGTCTTGAGATTTATACACAGAAATCAGCAAATGACGTAACTCAGTTGGTTTTACCCCCAGAGAGGAGAGAGCCGTTTGTTAAATACACACCCGCACACCACGGGGACGAGAGAGCGGTGAGTGTAAAGGCCCTGAGGTAGGCGCACTTTGGCCTGTCTGAGGAACATCAAGGAAGCCGGCATGGCTGGACAGAACGAGGCAAGTCAGCAGGAAGGAGATCATGGTGGCCGGAGCAAGATGGATAGAACCCTGTGGGCCGTGACAAGTACACGGGCTTTGTCCTAAGTGAAATGAGAGCCACACAGAGGTTCTGAGCAGAAGAGGGATGGTCCCCACCTGGCCTAGGCTTTGAACAGACCGACACAAGGAGGCATTACCAGCGTGGAGACCGGAAGAATTGAGTTAAGAGAGGGTGACGATGTGATAGTGGTGAAGGCAGTAAGAAGAGCACATTTATTCCTTCACTTCTGAGTTAAAATTATTCAATTTATTCACTTTTTCAGAAGTTGTAAAGATTAAAGATCGTATTTTCAAAGTGCTCGGCAGTGATGGCGGCAGAGCCCTCCATAACGGATAGTGTTAGTGCTGTGGACAGAATGCCAAAGCCGGGCTCGGGGCAGGGTGCTCTCATCTACTTAGGAAGGCGACTGTGTTCTTGACAAATGGGAGCATTGAGGACTCTAGGACCAGGCTGGGGGCAGAAGAGGCCAGGAAGCATGTTTAAGCGAAAAGGGGCCTGCATTAGTAAGGGCATGAGCAGAGGACTGGAAGGAACACAGAACCGCCTCAAGTGTCCACACTGCCCCAGTTTGGGGAACAATCAGCAGTTCTATTTCTTAGTAGAGTAAAATAATCAGTGAACTAAAGAAGGGAACAGCGATCATTTGGTCTGTGTGTTAATCACTTAGCAGGCTGTGACCCACTGGGTTTCCATTCACTGGTAATGTTATGAATTCCATGGGGCCTTTGATTCTGATTAGCAGCTATTAAGAACTTTAGAACTTGCTATGAATAAAAGGAGTTCTTAATCTGGGCTTTAGGAGGTCTGTGAATCTCTTGAAGATATTTGCAGAATTAGAGTGTGCACGTGGGCTTGGGGGCTAGAAATGGGAGGGGGGGAGTCCACAGCTTTTATGGATTCTCAGAGATTGGAGGCCCAAAGAAAGATTAAAAACATTAATACTGAAATTAGTATTTGAGGATAAAAGCAGCCTAGAATGGGCAGGTTTGCTTTGCTATTTTAGCTATCATTAAAATAGTTGGTAAAAAATAGTTTAAATTACATGAAATCAGACAAAGCACTGTACTTAAAAGTGATTCCTTTATAAAATGCCATTGTCATCTTATTCGAATATGAACTGCCAGTTTGGACCCAGAGAATACTCAATCCAAAATTTCAGAATGCCAAGCTCTGATGATAAATGAACTACAGTATAATTTAAAAATGCCTACGGGCAAAATTTGCTCTGTTGATCATGCCGGAACCATTCCTGCTATTTTTCCTTTGAGTGTTTTCTGCCTCAGATTTTGTGTTGTTGTTTATTGATTCCCTATATTCTTATATAATATTACCTTCTTTTAAGCTGCCAAGTTTCCACAGTAACAAGTACTCCCTAAGGGTTTCTTCAAAGGCAAAGAGCTAGGAATTTTTATGGAATTTTTTGTTTAAAAAGAGGATTAGTAGAAGTTAATTGTCTGACCAACTTCCAGAGTGTTCCATGATTCAGTAACTCACCACCTTATTTACCCACCTAATTACTTTTGTCTGACAATGGGCAATTTGTGAGTACCGCAGGGGTTGTGATAATTCCCATTTCTTGAGTATAGACTATGGTCTAAACACCTTAAGTACATTCTGTGTATAATCCATTGAATCCTCTAACCTTCTAACAAGACAGGGATTTTATCCCTACTCTATAGGTACAAAGGCTCACATATATTGGGTAACTAACTTGCCCTGGGTCCTGCCCAGTGAGTGGCAGAACCAATCAGTAGGCAAAAGAACGGAAAGCAAGATGTCCTATGGAGGGTGAGTGAGCCTCAGAGAGAAAAGCATGCTCTCCCTGAACCACTGTCATTTTGCATTCCAGGCATTTCCAGTGCTTGGGCCAGGCACTGTGTTGAGACAATGGATGAGAAAAAGCAGCACTGGAATTGATTAACTACTGAAAAGGGTTGTAGGGAAATTAATACTTGTAGTTAATTTACCTCAATTTATTGTTAAAATAGTTACTGAGAGAACAGTTCATTTCTGTTGAGTACCAGGAACAAAGCACAGTGTAAGTTGCTTTACTTATATTATTGCATTGAATCCTCATAAGAATGTGCCTGGGGAAGGCATTATTCTCCCTATCTTACAGGTAAGAAAGCAGAGGCTCAGAGGAGTTGCATAAGTTTTTCAAAGTCACACAGGAAGACGGTACAATAGGTCCCAAGACCAGCCTCAAAAGTTATTTCTTTTCTACTAAATCATACTGTAAAATTCACATTAGAAGCTATTTATTAGACTTCTAAATACTTAGGGTGAGAGAGCATGTCTTTAAATTTTGTGTACACCTAGGATATAACAGCACCTCCTACCTGGTAGGTAATCAAGAACCATTTATGGGTGGGCCACACATCACAGTGGGTTCAAAAATAGAATATCAAAGGCACAAAGATGTATCATACCTACAAATATGAAAAAAAAATGCCTCTTTCACATTCCTTAGACGGTTAACTATTGTTTAAGAGCAAAATTATAGAAAACCTTTTATACCTCATCTGTGCAGCTCAGAGGTTAAAACCTGTACAAATTATACAACAATTCCCAGTTCCCCCCAAGAGCACCTGTGCATTATAATTAAATGATAGGGATGTTTTCAAGATGAACAACCCTGACAGAGTCTTGGCAGAAAAAAAGCAGCTTGGTACTGTAGAACTATGGATGACATACATCAAAACCCCCTAACTGTTAATCATTTTAAAATCTAAACGGTGTATTAGAAATACTCAGACAGTGGCCTGACCCTCTTCATGGTGCACGTGTGTATTTTGGCTGCGGGCTGATACCTCCTTCCTGAGCACACTCGGGGATCCTCGGTGTATGGTGGGGTGAGGATGGTGCTGGCCCCGAGGGCTGTCTGGTGAAGGCGTCACTCTAATACTCCAGCGTCACAGTCTTGGTTTTGAGGTATTCATTGAGTGCTTCCTCACCTAGGAAAGACAAAAGAAGGTGAGGGACCACGTGCAGAGGTGGATGTGACGTCACCAGACTTCTGGCTACGAGGTGGGGTGGGGAGTTGAGGCTGAGGCCAGTGCTTCTTAAGCTCATGTGGATCACTTGAAGAGCTTATGGAACTGCAGATTCTGGTTCCGTTAAGCTCCCCACCGGCTGGAGGTTAGGCTGTCTAATTGCTCCCGGATGATGCTGAAGTTCCTGGCCCCAGGACCATGCTGGGAGGAGCTCGGGCTCAGCCCAGCCTCCAGGCCTTCCAAGAATCAGAGCTGGCTGCTGCCTTCATCACTCAAAACCTTTCTCTGTCTCGCTGCTGGGTGAAAAAGTGCATTTCTAGCCTTCACCCATTTAGGCTGGGCCGAAGGGACAACGTACTTGACCTTCAGATTATATTAAATGAGCTCACTTCCACAGAGAAGAGAAAAATTGGAGATTATTTGGTCCAATCTTATTTCAAAGATAAGGAATATACCCTTCTCCTGTTATACATAGTACAGTAAAATCTGAGAAGGGCGTATCCAGGCAAAAAATAAATAGGTCCACCTTTCTGTTCTATTCTCTTTTTTTTTTTTAAAGATTTATTTATTTATTTATATAAGCACTGGGTACAGTCAGAAGCGCGGGAGGGTGAGAGAATTCACCAGAGCCAGAGTGGGGAGCAGAGCAGGCAGAAGGACCGAAGTACACTGCTGAGGGGAGCAGCAGGCGGCAGGAGAGGTCTGCGCGCCATGTGGGACCCTCCTCAGGTGGCCGGGGAGCAGCCGGGGATCGAACTGGCGCTGCAGAGGCTGCGAGCAGCTTCGCAACCCAGCGCTCAACTGCTGCACCACCGGGGAGGCCCTGTTCTATTCTCTTTTGATCTAGTACAACCATTGGTCTCTACAGCGGGGGGTTCTAATCCAACTGAAGCTAAGTCTGGGATCCACTTGGCCAAAGGAGTTAAAAAAATTTTTTTTGAGAAAGAAGGAAAATTGTTAGGCAAATTCTGCTGTTTTATATAAAACAGAGACCTGAAACTGGTTGATTATGCTCTATCAAAAGACAAGCAATACCTGGCTGGCTGCCTCACTTTATAATAATTTCTCTAAGAATATCTCCTACTATGATGTGGATGAAAGCCAGATTGAAGGCGTTAAAAAAAAAAAAGACTTTACCTTCAATCCAGTGGGATTTAAAATGAGAGCTTCTTTTATTATTGCAAATACATTGCCCAAATTCATCAGGAAGAGAAAATATAAAAGTACCCCAATTTTTATTAGCAGACAATCATTCCAGTAAGTCCCAACCGTTCCATTTTTGAAACTACATGCCAGACCAACTGTGGGGACTAAAAACATGGACTCCATGCCTGACTTTGAAGTCTCTTTGCCGATGGCTGTCTGTGTGACTCTGGGCAAGTTGCCCAACCTCTCTGAACCCCAGATACCCATTAGTAAACCAAGGACAATAATAGCACCTATCTCCCGGGGCTATTGTGAGGGTTGCTTTGTTCGTATGTGTAAAGTAACTAGAATAAGGCCTGGTACATATTTAGTATTCAAAGTAAGCTATTACTTGCAACATGATAGCATCACTGCCTGCAGTGAATTACATTTTGGGCTTTCCACAAACTCAAAATCTGAGTTTCTAGACTCCCAGAAAACTCTGCCAGTTGCACTGTTGACTCTGGAAGACTGCCAAACAGCTTAGAGACAGGATTTATTCTTGGAGCTAGCTGGTTATTCTTCCTTGGTTCCACTTAGTTCCACAAACGCTAAGCCAGGTTCACGCTGAGTGTCAGGGTAAAAACCAAACCTATTTTAGCTAAAAGATTCAACGTTAACTTCTTTAAAAGAAAAAAGTGCTTTTGCACATAACTTCTGTACTTTTCGTATATCCATTATGTCCAATACAAGCGCTTAACTTTAAAAACAGACGAGTATCCCTGCAGGCCCAGCTCTAACTGCCACGTAGGAAATACTCTGCAAGACAGCACACATGGCACGAAAACCAGGGCAGGCTTTTCTGTAATGCGGCAACAGAGGAGACACGCCATAGACAGCAGCACCTACCTAAGTCTTTTCCGAAGCCAGACTGTTTAATTCCACCAAAAGGGGCTGCCACATCCGTCTTGTTGTATGTGTTAATGAAAACAGTTCCTGCTTCCAGTTTCTCACTCACATACATAGCTTTACTTATGTCTCTTGTAAAAACCCCCGAGGCCAGGCCGTACTCGGTACTATTTGCACGCTGCAACACGCCATCAAGGTCCCTACAAGATGTTTTAGAAAGACATAACACTTGATTATGTGTGAAGCAAACCACTTCCAGTTTATGTTCTAGTAGTTTCCCTTCCATGCTAGAAAGAGGAAAACATGACTGCCAACCTACCTGCTTCAATTTTTATAAATGAAATATCCCAGGCTTACGCTAAACAAACCCCCCAATCAAATATCACAACTCCAGTGTTACGTGTTTCATATACTTAAGACGCAACACCTGAAGAAATCTGATCTAAAGTCATCCTTTCAATCTTCTTCAGTGGCTTTCTTTTATGACATCCCCATGTTCTCCCTCTCCCTTAAGTACACTACTTGATTCACAGGTGGCCCTGAACAAGGAATGTTTTGGAGATTTGTTACAATTTCAGAAAACTCAGATGAATTGCATAGCTCAGAAATATTTAAAATTATGTCATGAATAGATTTAGGTAATAGTCTATTCTATCATTGACTGTCATAGCATATACACAAATCTATTATAAAAAGTTAAAATGTATCAAAACATAACACACACAAACATTAACAGACATTTCATGGTGCCATTCACAGGTAAGAGAAATGTAAACAAATGCTTAGGCAAGGTATTAAGTCCTCACTGCATAAAATTAACTGCAGAGCATAATATGCTCCTGCAATTTCCCCGCCACCTCTTGTAAGTATTGCAGGGAGCTCAAGTGTTGTATCTGCTTAAACACTGTGTGATGCTAATCACCACTGCGTGAACACTCTGCCTCTGGGGTAATTTGTGCAGCACACTAAAAAGTGATCTCTTGTGGTGCTTGTGCATTTTTCACTGCATTTAGTATAATACCGTAAATCTTGGCTACTGCCATGGGGCCCCTACAAAGATCCTCACCCATATTAGTGAGGCTGGAAATGCTCCCAAGAAACACAGAGAAGTCTCACGTGATATTACAAGAGAAAGTTGGTATATACCTCAGACAATATTGATGGAAGTACTGACAGATGGTTCAGTTTGTAAACAGTCAACACAAGCTTATTTTCTCTTCCTCATGATTTTCTTAATAACATTTTCTCTTCTCTAGCTTACTTGATTGTAGAATACAGTATATAATGCCCAAAACATACAAAATGTGTACTCATCAAATGTTGAAGCTGATTAAGGCAACAGCTAGCTATTAATAGTGAAGTCTTGGGAGAGTCAAAAGTTGTATGTGGATTTTCCACCAGATGGGGGATTGGCACCCTGTTGTTCAAGGGTTAATTGTATTGTCAGAGCACCCTCCCCCATCTTCCCTCCATGTGCTCAGATTTTGCACACACAGTCCAAGTCTCATTCAGATGCTCACCCTGAATCCTCCCAGTTCAGGGAGAGGGTGCACAGCCAGACTGCATGGGTGATGTCGGGCTGTTGGGTGAAAGATTTCATCTCTCCAAGCCTTGCTTATTCTTGAGGAAAAAAATAGAAATAATAAAAGGGCCTTTCTCATTGTCCTGAGTAGTAAATGAGCTAATAGTGCACAGAATGCAGTAAATGTCCAATAAAAGGCAGCCATAATGAGGGAACACCGGTTCCGCCAGCTCAGTATTTTGGTTTAACTCTTGTGTATTTGTAATTCACCTCCCAACTAGACTGGACGCTCTCAAGGATGTGGATCACACCTTATACTTCTCTAAACCTTGACGTTGCATCATCAAATGTGAATGAATTCAATTAATGTATTAGTTCAATTAAAGGAGAATAAAGCAGTCCCTTATATCAGTCTGGTGATTTCCCTGCCTTTTGAGTCAGGTGTGCACATGTCCAAGTAAGTAGAGACATGAACCTGCTCATCTCTCACTGGGTGCAGTTCCAAGTGCCTGTCACAGTACGAATACATCATCCTCGCCAGTGTCACTTTAATGTTTGAAAATGCATGATTTTTCTGCAACATGGCCAGTCGGCACAAGCCAAGTATTTCATCTGGTGTTCTGGCAAGCGAGAGGACCTGTTCCAAAACTGGAGGAAAATAGCTGGCCTGAATATTTTGGGAGACAGCACAGGCTTTGTATGGTACCCTCCCAAGGGACTTTCAAAGATAATCTTGACAACATACAAATTTAAACTTGCAAGATAAATTTGGAACTTAATTTGGAGGGAATGGAGCCTCTGCTAAAACGCTCCCATTTTTTAATAAATTGCACATGGTAAGGACCTAAATATTGATTATTTGGACTAAGGCAGAAAAAGGCTTTATGTCATTGCCATGGGCTATTGTATTGACATAGTTTCACAGCACACCTTACCAACATCTAGAGAATAACAAACAGCTGCCATAACAGTACCAGTAGCAATCACTTGACTTATTTAATTCTTAGAATGACCTAAAGATGCAGACATATAATAGCTAAGACATGGAAACAACGTAGGTCTCCATCAATGGATGAGTGGGTAAAGTAGACACAGTGTACATACACAATGGGATACTACTCAGTTATAAAAAGGATGAAAAAAAAAAAAGAAATGAAATCTTGCCATTGCTACCATGTGGATGACCTTGAGGTGATTATGCTAAATGTAAATTATCAGAAAGAGAAAGACAAATACTGTGTGATTTCATTTATACAGGGAATATAAAGAAACAAAATGAACAAACCCTTATTCTCTGACAATGACATAATGGTTGCCACAGGGTAAGGGGATAGGGGGAGGAAGAATTGGTAGAGACTGTCAGTGGGATAGCAGCGGAAGGTGACTAGAACTTTGGTGGTGGGACTGGTGTGGTAAATACGTTTATCAAGGTGTGAAGTTGGACTCCAGAAACTTACATAGTATTGTAAACCAGTGATTTACAATACCAAAAAAAAAAAAAAAAAAAAGATGAATAAATTCTGGAGACGTACTGTATAGCATGGTGACTATAGTTAACAATAATGAATTACACGCTTGAAATGTATTAAGAGGGTAGATCTCAAGTGTCTTCACCATACAAGCACAACTGGCAACTCTGGGAGATGATGGAGATGTTAATTAGCTTGAATGAGAAGATCTTTTCAAAATGCATATGCATATCAAAACATCGCATCTTAAATATGTGACTATTATTTGTAAGGATACCTCCATAAATTGGGAGGGGGAGAAAAAAAAGAGGCAGTTTTACAAGCAAAGAAACCAAGGCGCAGACAGATTAGGGAAGTGACTCCACCCACAGGGGAGGTCACCCAAGGCAGTGCACAGATGCCCCCGCCCATGTCACAACTCTGCCTTTGCCCCTCTGGTCAATTGCCCATCTCACTGTCTGTCTTCTTCATTAGATGGGAAACTTTATGAGGAGAGGGATTGCGACTTATCTAGACCTACATCCCTCAAATCTGCCTTCTAATTCCGGCAAGTTTAGCACAGACTCCTATGGGTGAATTCAGAATGAGGAAAAGGACACAACTATCTACCCTGGAATCAGTGTGTCAAAAGGTTACTTGTTTCAGCTTAATGTCTCCAAAAGTCTCTGACAATATGTCTATCAAAGACAAAGAAGTCCTTCTGAACTCTATATTGTGTTTTTTCCATCTTCTTACTGATTAAAGGAAAGGAATTCTGAAGAATTTTGCATAATATATAGTAACAAGAGCCTATTGTATTGAACCTACTGTAAAAGACTCTATTGTATCGAATATTCTTTTTTTTTTTTTTAAATAGAGGCATGTTTTATTTATTTATTTGTTTGTTTGTTTGTTTGTTTATACATGCACTGGGTACAGTCAGAAGTGCGGGAGGGTGAGAGAATTCACCAGAGCCAGAGCAGGGAGCAGAGCAGGCAGAAGGACCGAAGTACACTGCTGAGGGGAGCAGCGGGCAGCAGGAGAGGTCTGCGCGCCATGTGGGATCCTCCTCCGGTAGCCGGGGAGCAGCCGGGGATCGAACCGGCGCCGCAGAGGCTGCGGGCAGCTTCGCAACCCAGCGCTCAACCGCTGCGCCACCGGGGAAGCCCTGTATCGAATATTCTTACATGAGCTAAGTTACCATATGACCCTCTGAATAATGAACACTTTGGAAAGTCTCATGTACTGAAATGAACTAATACGTCATTTACAGTTGATCATGTAGTGATTGTGGACATTTCTGAGAATCTGAGTATTAAGCTTTGGGGGCCACGATCCCCTAATAAGGTAGCACCGTTTCCTTGGAAAAATCAGAGTTCATAGTCAATCCCTTCCCTAAGTATGTAAATGCGAAAACTAGTCTTATTATTCGCATTGGCTTTGTTTCAGAGAGATTTCCAATGTTGATTGTGCAAAGGCTAAAATGTAATCAGCTAAAATCCCATAATGTTGGCTATTCACTTAAGCTAAGAATCAAAAATATATTACAACTGGTTAGCATTCTCTTCCAGTGATTTAATTAAGTCAGTTATTCCTATCAGAGAGTTACATTCCCATTGCTTTTATGCTCTGTGTATAGCAGTGTCAAAAGAAAAAGAATTTAGTAAAGAACCTGTTCAATTAATAAAGAATGACATACCCATTTTGGAATTTAGAAATGATCATAATAGGACCAAATGACTCCTCTTTGGCAAGGTACATGTGGTCTTCCACGTCTGTGAATACAGTTGGTTCCATAAAAAAGCCTGTTAGAAAAATAAGAAAAAAACATCAACTATAGGGAAAATAATTTCCAACAATACTACTCTCATTTAATCACATTATAGGTTTTTTTCTTCCTTCCTGGATCAGTGAAAACAAGAAGACTTTCACTTTCCTACTCAGCATTAGCATTCCTAGGTTCTTATTTTTCTGATGTCTTTATTATAAAAATTTCAAAAATATGCAAAAGTAGAAAAAATAGTATGTGACTAGTAAAAGAAATACTTTTTTCTAGTTTGCTACATTTGATTTTTTTTTTCCTTACAGAAATTATTGAAAGCCAATTCCAGAGAGTACAACTTTCACCTCCAAGTATTTCAGAACAAATCTCTAAAAAATGAGGACACTCATACCTCAATACATTGTCACATTTAACAAAATCAATACTAGCTCCTTACTCATAGTTTATGTTTCTTTTTTTTCAACTTGAGATGTAACTGACATGACGTTAGTCTCAGGTATACACAAGATTTGATATTTATATTTCTGATGGCCTAGAAAATATCTCTTTATAGTTGATTTGTTTGATTCGAGATTCAAATAAGCTTATGCATGATATTTGATTGTTAGGTTTCTTAAGTGTCCTTTAATGTAGAACATTTGCCTTATTATTTTTTCACACCATTGACTTGTTAACTACACTGAGTCAGGAGTCCCATAGAACATTTTGTAATTTATATTTTTCATTACTGCATCGGGGTGCTATTTAATATGTTCCTCTTTCCTGTATTTGTCATAAATGAAGAGTGTGCCCTACAGGCATGACTAGATTCAGGCGAAAATTCCTGGCAAGAATACTGCAGAGGTGCTGCTGTGTGTTACACAGTCCTGTGGAGACATCTCGGATCCAGGCGCCTCACGCTCACTGGAGCTGATATGACCAGTGGCTCCAAGTGGGGACAACCTGACCTGTCCATTGTAAAACTGGGTTTTTCTGTTTATGACTGGCCAGCAATCTTGTGGGTGCTATCCTGCAGACACTCAGGTCCTCATCAGCCTTTCAACTAATAGCTTCAGCCTCCCTGATGACCACTGTCTGAATCAATTTTTTATTTTGGGGGTATAAAGTGGTCATTTTTTTGTTCTATAGTTTTTTCTACATGAATTAGTAAGGGTTCTTTGCCAAAAAAGTTTCCTTTATTATCTCTCCAGTGACCCAGAAATTCAATTCATATAGAAAACCTAGGATAAATGTTAGTTTTTCTAATTACCAATTTTAGAGTAAGGTGTTGGCATGCACTCTACCAATAACAGTGAAAAAGTAGATTTCATGGTTGTTCTTTTTCTCTCCTTTTGGTTACCATAACACTGAGCCATTCACACATTTCAGTAACAGGCACTGCTTTCGACAACAGAATCGAATCCTCCCCAGGCTATGCTGGCTAAGATTAAATCTCAGAGCACCAGGACCAACATCACCAGTGCCTGAAAAACACCATTGTCCATAACACTTGTTTACTGTAATGCTAAGGACCTGTCATATCCATTTTGTTATTGATTTTCACAGCCTTGTAAAACAGGGTGTAAACCTTTCACTCCATGTTACACAGCCCGGAAATGGACTCAGAAGAATTGTTATGTTTGAGGGGTTGCATCTGAGTAGAATCTAGAAGTTGATTGTTCTGATTATAACATAAGTACTCCTATTGATGCCACAATGAAAAGCATCAACATCCATTACAACTCAGGCAGCCAGGTGCTCTGGATCCCTCCTACGGAGGTGAACTTACCTGGCCTCTGGACTTGTCTGCCCCCATACACCAAGGTGGCCCCCTCTTTCACTCCAGCTTCACAGTACTGCAGGAGCTTTTCCAGGTGGGCCCTATGATTCTGGGGTCCATGATCAGTAGATCTGTCCAGTGGGTCACCAATTTTCATCTTTTTAATTTCTTCTACCTGTATGTCACCAGGTTCACAAAACACAATGCACTGTTAAGAACAATAACAGATAACCTTGACTGAGCTTCTACCACGCAGTCGGGTGTTGTGCAAAGCGATTAAAGGATGTGTTTTTGTTCTGTATTGATAGGAGCACTGGAGGTAAATGTTATTTCCACCTTTCAGATGAAGAAACTGAAGCCCAATAAGGTTAAATGACTTGCCCCAAGGTATACAACCGCTAAATATGGAGGAATTTTCCAAACGAGGAAGTCCAAGCTTTCACCACTGAGTTCTAAGAGAATAAATTCAAGCTTGGCCATAAAACCTCAGTAAGTTCTCAACAAAGAGTTGTTGAAAGAATGAAAGGATATGAATTGTGTGCCCAACATGTTTGTTGATGAACTGATACATTTAAGCATTAGCATTGTGGTCCTGGTATTTGAAATGTCAGTGAGTAGTAGTTGTGAAAGCACTTGACGTGTGGTACTGAAATTTGTATTTTATGCAGGCACAAAATTGAATCACAAGGATGTTCAGAAGGCAGCACTGCCCACCATCTGCCTCTCCACTTTCTTCCTTGTTTTCTACTCACATGAAGGCTTTGCTTATGGGGGAGGGGGAGGATTAACTCTGGAAGAAAAAGAAAGCTGGGACCTGATTTTGCAAATACATGCAAATGCACAGTTACTGTTACTATCATCATGACATAATGTAGTAGAGTTTGAATTTATTTTAATTACAGAATTTATCTTTAGTGTTCTATAAATGACTTTTAATCTCATTATGGAATTATGACCTATCTACCTACCTACCTACTTATTTACCTTTCTTAGTAGAGGAAATTGTATGTTGTTATAGTAACTGTGAATTAAGGATTTGTAAGAATATAATGGTTAATCTCTTATAAAAATCTAGAGGTCTATCTCCCACAAATATAGTATATCAGGTATAGTATATCTAAGAGCTGACATACTTTCAAGGAGTATTTAAATAATAACAGCTCTTAAGTATACTTTACCTGTTTTTTTATACAGACCTATATCTTTTTACTGTAAGAAATTATAAGCACATATAAAAGTAGACAAACAAGACAATGAAACTCCATGTGCTCATCACCCAGCTTCAACCATTACCAACTCAAGGCTAATGCATCCCCCACTCACTTCCTCCAGGTTATTTTGAAGCAAATTCCAGAGAATTTAATTGATAAGTATGTCAGAAAGCAATTCTAAAAGGTAAGGACTGCTTTTTTTTTTTTTTTTTTTTTTTTTTAAATAACCACAGTACTATTATTACACCCAAAAATTCTTGCACAATGCCAGAAGTACTTTTTTGGGCAGATGCAATTTCTCTAGATCCAGAGCAGATCTGAAGCTTACCACTCTTGTCACAAATTCATCGTGGATGGATTCTTCCACGAACAACCGACCAGCTGCAATACAGTTCTCGCCTTTGTTGAAAAACACCGCGCCCATGCCCTTGGACAGCAGAAGGGAAAGCATTAGCAATGCTGTTTGGGAAGTTAAGACTGTCATAAAATATCAAACACTGAGAAAGAGGTGTTTCTGGAAGACAGTGGATGACAAAGGAAAATACAATCTCTGGGTCCAACTCATGATGAGAAGTGCTTGGGGATACTGTTTTGATCTGGTATGTTTTTAGGGCTTTTTTTTATAATAAAATTTATTTTTATATTCCCCATACAATTGCAACCCCCTTATTTTGACCCCAATCCCTCCCCTCCCGCCCCCCACCCCCCATAGAGTATCTCTGGTTCATAGTTTTTTGTTGATTTTGATTTTCACTTTCTTATAGTTATTCATTTTCCTGGTCCCTTATTTAAGTTTTCTAGATTCCTGCTATGAGTGAGACCATCCGGTATTTTTCTTTTTCTTTCTGGCTTATTTTGCTGAGCATGATCAGTTTTTAGGGATTTTTTTTTCACCTTCCTTCCCTCTAGTGTACTAACACTTATAAAAATTTTTTATTTAATAATAAGGACATACCACTAAGGACAAATGGTATGTTGCAAGAAAATTTATATTTTGCTGTATGTTTAAATGTAATACTTCTACAAAACTTTGCTTTTCAAATCTCTACATCAGTTTGCATAAGTCATAAAAAGTTTAGAAAGACTCCTCTGTAGCCCCCAAGTTTTAAGAATATCTTAGTAAGGCAAATCATACAGACATTATTTTAAAAATTAAATGCTCAAGTATTCCCAAATCTAGGCATAAAGAGGATGGTTTCTGTTTATGCTACAAAATCAAATCTCATTCTAAGACTTATGATAAACAAGGAAGCTGAGATGTGTTTAAGAAGAAGGCACCTATTTGGTTGGATTTGACTTTTTCTTACCATCCGCACAGCCTTGTCAAGATCACAGTCACTGAATATTATAAGTGGGGATTTGCCACCGAGTTCCAGGGAAACTTTCTTCAAGTTGCTCACAGCACAGCTAGAGAAAGACAGATTGGAAATAATATTTAGTCTGCCTCTCTCTCTCTGTCTTACTTCTTTAACTATAAGTTGCTATGTGGCACAGAAAGCAAATGTGGGCCTCAGAACTCTTCAGAAAGTTATTCAAAGACAAAACAAGAACGATAGACTGGTCATAACTATAGAGGTTGGCTGACGAGCATGTGGCAGTTCATTATGCTATCCTGTGCGCTTTATATGCACCAGAAATTTTCCAAAATAAAAAGTTGTGTGCTTTTAAAATTCCATGATTAAATGATGTGAGAGCCCCATGAGTTCAGATTCTTCAAGTATAAGAATTTTGATTACATAAAGACCAAGCAAGAAATTTCACCTCTAACCAGATTACTGAAGCACTGGGGAAAGAATGAATTTTCAGAAGCATATTGCTTATTTCTCTCTTCACACAATACCATTATTATTTAAAATTTTTTAAAAGCCCCAAAAATGCAGAAAGAAGAAAAACATAACAAAATTCCACGCCATGGTTCAATGGCCCTTTTTTTGCCATTTTGATTTACTTATCTGTGGTCTGTATCCAACCATGGTCTTTGTCTTATTTAATATAGTTGGGGTCAACTGACTTATACAGTTTTACACCTATTTTTCTTTCCCTTCACTGTTTTAATGACATTTTTCAAAATTATTAAAACATGATGACACAGAGCTCTATTATGTTGAGACACTTAGTTGCCTCAGACAGCTTAGGTTGCAATTTTTAAGAACTAATGTTACTGCTTTTTAGGAATTATTTTATAAATTATGCATATTTGCCATTTATATTTCTGTTCAGTTTTCATTTTTGCCCCAAAGACAACTTGAGGCGCAGCCTTAGTACAGAAGATGTTTTGTGCTGGATTATCACAGTGACCACAGGGCGGAGAATTCAATATGCCTCCAGGTTTTATTACTTTGTGCTTCAACACTTGGAAAGCATTTTATTACATTCAAACATTTTAATGCCCTGCAGTGGTAGGTAGGTTTCTCTTCTAAATTTGACATGGTTTTTCTCCTCCAAAGTGCCTACTTAAGAAATCAAAAAACAAGAACAAAAACCCGGCCTACGAGGACATGCAGCAAACTGACACATTAAAGCCAATACCTCTTCATGATCTGCTTGCCAATCAGCGTGGACCCCGTGAAGCCCAGTTTGCGGACGTCAGGGTGTTCAGAGAGGCGCTGCCCCGCGACCCCACCTGCAGCATTTCGTGGCAAAACATGAATTAGAACACTCGCGTTCTTATAATGAAGTGACTGAATTCACAACTGGACTTCTAAGATCTCATTTAAATCTTAGCTTTACATTTTCTGCATTAATCACAAACTCCCAAAAATCTCCATAATATCCTCCATGCCCCTAAAAGGCTTGGTTTTTTTCTTCCAAAGTAGTTGTTGGAAAGGGAAGCGGGTTCACCTTAGGGTAGCTGCACAACTTTTACCCCCCAATCTTCTCACCCACCATTCTAGAGCCACTGGAAGGCTTCAGCACAGAGCGGTGTGTTTATCCTTACCTGTCTGGAAACCGTATTCATTTTAATATAGTTATAATTTAGAACAAGACTCCAGTGGGAAAACAGCCACTCAGCCACTCCTGTACCACGTATTAGTTCTAACCAAGGGGGTCACGTGACCTCATACCTGAGCCTGGAATGATGTTGATTACCCCCTTTGGAAAGCCTGCTTGAGCAGAAAGTTCTGCAAACTTCAAAGCAGTTAAGGGCGTGACCTGAAGAGAAGCAGACAGCAATTACCTTCTTCAGACTAAATAATTCTAATTCCCTAATTTGGGGGCATTTGGCATTTTGCAATAGATTTTACTGAGGTACATTCTACTTGCTTCCACTGCCATGAAACTTTAAATTATGAAATCTCCTTAGGAAGCATTCGGCAGCTATTACACATGAATATGTACTAATATGGAAAGATGCCCAGGACATAGGAAAAGGTATCGTAATATACAATCCCATTTTTGTTTAAAGACATACCATTTATAAATGTATGTCTTATTTTCAGGTAAATCAGAGAGGGGATTTGCACCTGGCCTCCTGCCTCTCACCTGTGCAGGCTTGAGCACTAAGGTGTTGCCCGCTGCCAGGCATGCAGCACTTTTCCACGCAAGCATCATCAGAGGATAATTCCAGGGGATGATAATGGCACAGACGCTGCAGGGTAGAAAGACGACAGCTTAGTTGTTTCAAACTAACAACTCATGCTGGCCAGAGGCTCTCTCCTTGTCTTACCCAAGGGGCTCCTTCTTAGTGAAGGTCAGGTTGCGATTTGGACGGGCCTGGTTGATTGGAATCGTAGAACCCTAAAGGATAAAAAGGTTGATCCTTATTTTACTAATCTAAATGAGTACATTTACTCTCGAAGATTCCATTTTCTGTCCACCTCTTATTTTTTTCAGCTGATGTGAAAAGGCAGTATTCTACTCGTAAGAAATATGTCCACACCAAAAAAGGCACTGCTGTGTTGATTTGGAAAGAACTGAGACACAGGAGAACATGCATAATTCAAACTTAGTCACCTCCATTCCCATTTTCTTGGCATAGCAGAGAAAGTTTACTGCCTGCACAACACTCTTGCTTTGTCTGTTGCTTTGTTCTCAGTAACAGAACTCCTATTTTAATTTACCCAGATAAGATACGATGTTTCCCAGTTTCCATGGCAGGTAGTGATGGCCAAGAGTAGTTTTCTTTTGTCACCACACACACTATTTCCTTACAGTAAAAAGGAAAGTGAAATATTCATTGTACTCATGTCTTGAATCTTTTTTCCTTATACCCAGCCTGCTTAGCCCACCTGTTATTTCTCTGGTCGCTGCAAACATTTGACTTTTCAATCCCTCCACCATGGAGGGCTTCTCCCTATATATACGGGAGACTATTAGATACCCCTAGGATACATTATAGTAAAGAACAAAACATCATCACACTTTAAATTCTGAAAATCTTGCATTCGAGCCCTAGCTCTATGGTTTGCTTACTTAAATGTGACCACAGGCAAGTCATTCATTGTCCTCTAGCCTCTGTTTCCTTACCTGTGATGAGGGATAATAAACATCCACCTCCTAGAGGTGATTGTTAAAAGGATTAGATAAGAAAATCTTCGTAAGAGGTCACTCTGATACAGTTTCTTTACAAACTAATAAATGTTGGTCCCTTTTCCTTTTGGAATGATTTAAAAGAAGACACATAACATTTGCACTAACCTGAATTTTGTCACACCAGCCAGCAAAATATCTGAATGTTTGCACAGACATTCCAATATGAGTCTTCAGGGCCAAGGTGTAGACAGCCCCGGAATCAAGCGCCTCAATAGTTGCTAGTTCTTCTTGGTTCTCTTCCAGTAGGTCTGCAAGTCTGGATGGTCAATGAAAGAAATTCATTCAGCAAATATTAATGGATCCCCTGTTATTCACAAGATACTATCCTAAAAGCTGAGAATTTAGAGGTGAACACAAATGGACCAGGTCTCTGTCCTCATGGGAGAATGAATTCCAGGAGGGCTGACAGACACTTAATAAATAGATTAATAAATAATTGCTTTCAAGAGTTACAAAGGAAAAGCAGTAGGTGCTGGCAGCATGTTTGATTTGCCTTGTAAATGTGTAAGAAGTAGGGCAGTGATTGAGCCCCAGGAATCCAAGGAGATCAGTGACAGAAACCTGTGGGGATATGCAGGGAGCTGTTAGAAAGCCCCCCACAGTCTCGTGAACCTATGAAACAGAACTTCAGTTGGCGCCGAAATAGTTCCAACACTCACTAAAGAGTACATGATAGCAAATGAGTATAATCAGCACAACAGATTTCTGTTTGGTGCCCAGTTTCTCTAGGAAGATATGTGTTAGATTGTTTAACGATTATAAAATATTAAAAACTCATTTTTTGTGCTTCCCACCACCATTTCTTTCCTCCCCTTCCTTTACTGGTTCTCTGAGCTACTCTTCTGGACCCTTCTAAAGCTGGGCTTGTACACCTCCCCTTACTGCCCAGTGCTTCTTCCAGATCCCATTCGTAAGGGATCTTTTGACCAAGGCCAGCTATTTTGGCTTCAGGTAAGTAGAAACCTGACTTTATGCATGTGTCTAGTTACTTTGGGCCTCTCAGGGGCCAGTCTTCAACACTCTTCCAGGCCTAAGTATTTTTCCTCCTTGCTCCTGTTCCTGACCTACAACCTAGACTTAAACTTTGTCTTTAAAAATAAGAGTGCAGGACAGTCTCCATTTCCTGCTCATTCTTCATGCTCCAGTCCACCCTGCTGCGGACTGGAGAGTGCCCTTTGGAGACCCATCTCCTGGTGCCCTTGTGCTCTCACTGGGCTTGAGAGCTAATGGGTGAGAAGCCCCCACCCCACCTGGGGACTGGCAAACTCAGGAGGAAGTGGTCGGGGAATCAGTTCCTCTGACTCCCTCACAGATGAGCTGGCCTCTAGCTGCTTTGTTTCTCTACCACAAACCACTATTGTGGTCTTCACAGATTCTAGCAACAGATCTTCCTCTTCCCACCCGGCATCATCCCCCTGTTGCCACTCCTACCTGGACACTGCATGATCCTTTGTTGGATTCCCCTGACCTTGCCCACATCTTTGTAAATAGTCCTTTATTAAATTTTCTTTTTCTACGGGGATACTGACTGATACAAACAATAATACAGAAACTCACATAGGTAGGATTTTATATGATACAAGTTATAGAAGACATATATAACAGGTGCATTCTAGAATGGTTTTTGTACTAAACATTTTGAAAAAATTTAAAAGATCTTATCACATTAGCTTATTTCAAAGGTAGCACGTTGGTATTTTAAAAAAAAAAACATACCTGTACATCAACCTTCCTCTTTCTCTTGCATTTATTCTTCCCCATTCACCATTTTCAAAAGCATCTTTCGCTGCAGCGACTGCTTTATCAACATCCACCAAAGAAGCATAGGATACTTTGCATATTGTCTATGTCAAGAGAAGTAAAATAGATTATAGGTTTCTCGTATAGAAGATATAGACTTATTGGAATTAATATAATATTAGCTTTGGATTGTGATATTCAAAGAATTTTATGATGTAGAAATAATACACCCAGTAATACAGTAAAGAAAATGAAATGATTTGAGCATGAAAATTGTGAGTCTGACACCTGGTCCTTTTCGTGTCCCACAACAGCATGGGAAGACGCATCCAGGGAGGCATAACTGCTACTTCCAGTGGCCTAGGGAAGTTGAGCTTCTCCCCATGAGCTTGCACATAGTTACATGGGGGAAGGCGTGCCTCTGATAGGTGTAAGTATCTGTCTAAATTCATCATGAACACTAATTCTATAAAATAGGTCACTACAGTTACTACAATAGGAGCCAGCACCAGAATTGAATAGCCAAAAGAAATTGTATTCAGTGAAAGAAATTTGTGTTAAATGCTCAGAGGCAGAGTGATAGAATAGAACAACTTAAGATGGTCACTTTCACAACTTTGCATGAGGCCAAAATCCGTGACCTGTGCTTATTAAGTCCATGGCGCCGTCACTCACAGATCCGTCTGTAGGGTTGATGGTGTCGTATGTCTTCCCATCATCAGCGTCAGTGAACTGTCCGTTTATAAAGCACTGATAGGGCATTTTAACTGTCATTTCGTTGATCTCCTTTGACACCTTAAGAGAGAATTACATTTAATAGATTCAACAGATTTCTGTGCTTATCTATATCATTAATGCAGAGGGATAAGGTATGTCAGAGGGATTCTAGTTCCTATTGTCTAGAAGATGCAGGCTTCTGTGATATCAGGGCCTCCTGCTACACCGACCGCTAAGCAGGAGTGTGATAACCAAGTGCTCCAGGCTCAGCTTTTCTTCCCAGGTGACAGAGAACGCGACCTCCAGGTAAGGGAAACACCGCCATCTAGCGGCAGCACGTGCAGAACACAGTCACTCTAAATCATTGAAATTGCTTTTGTCCGTTGGTTTCCTTTTACACTGGTATCACTCTAAGTTTCCTTTCCTTATGTTCCTCCCCATTTTCATTTCTCTTTTACATATGAATGGCCTTAATTTTATTCTCTGCCAGAGCTAGTAAGTGAATTTTAGTCCATTAACTTTGATGAAACTCCATTTTTTTTCCCAGCAATAAAATGGCAATAATGAAACCACTTCAGTTTTATGAAGAATAATTGATGTAATATAGGTGAGAAAGCACTGTTGGCATAAAATTCCATATCAATGCAAGGTATTAAAAAGGAAATTTAATGATTTCAAAGATAATTTCATATAGAGAAATCGATAATACTTAAAAAATATAGCAAGAGGGATACGCCGTATCCCATACCGAGTACTCAGATGTTATGAAATATGTCCAGGGGTCTACGTAGGGTGTAATGGGGGAAATATCATTGGAAATGACGTGTTAAGTCCCTGCACATAGTCCAGTTTTCTAAACTCACCATTCTGGAAATGAGCTAAGTGTTTTACATATAAAATCTAACTGAATTTTCTCCCAAGTCCCATGAGGTGGACGTTATCATCATGCCACTTAAGACATGAGATTTAGAGAAGTTAAGTAACCTGACAAGGGCCACACAGCTCCAAGCAGTGTTACTTGGATTCTATCACAGGTCAGTCAGCCTCCAACATTCAAGTTTTTAACCAGATGATGTTAAACTGATTCCCAAATTTACCTAATTTGTATTAAACATAAATGGATGAGAAGTTGTTCTGGAATAGCAGCTTTGGGATCTCTGAAAATCTACTCCTTCATAAAAGCCAAGAGAGCACTTGAAAATATTGTCCAAATTATTTTTCTCAGAACTCTGAAAATGAACCAAAGCCTATTTAGAATCCATTATTCAAACAGGTGAATCTCTGTAAGAACTGTGACTTTGCAGCACATTCACTTGCCTTAATCCCATCTCTCTAGTGAGAGTTCTATAGTAACTAGAACACCAACATCCTTGCAACTAGGGTTTATGTGAAAACCAGCAGCCATTAGCCATGGGGGGAGGAAGGGTTTATACATATGGCTTTTAAAAAATAGTCTTTATTATATTGCAATATAATCCAGATACCATGAAATTCTTTATTATATTGGAGAGAAATCAGATACCATGAAATTCACCCTTTAAAATGTCTAATTCTTTGGCTTTCAGTATATTCATGGAGTTGCACAACCGTTACCACTATCTGATTAAGGAACATTTTTATCACCTCAGAAGGAACCCTGTATCTGTTGGCAGACATACTCTGCTTAACTCTCCTTCACCTCTGAGCCCCCTAAAACACTGACTTGTGGATTTTCCTTAGAGAGAGACATCTCATTTGAATGAAAGCATATACTATGTAGCCTTTTGCATCTGATTTCTTTCACTTAACATCATGTGCTCGAGTCACCTATGTGGTAGCATACATCATCACTTTAATCCTTTTTCCTGGCCAAATAGTATTCCAATGCATGGAGATATCACTTTTGTTAATCTCTTCTTCAGTTGATGTACATTGGGTTTTCTATTTATAAATCTATTAACACAAATACATGAAAAGCACAGAATTCTTCTATAGCATCTATATCCTAACAATTTAGACTAGGAAACACTAGGGCAAAGCTTACATAATTCACTATGAGCTCTGCTTCCTGATCTTCTCCCCTCAGCTTCCTCACGACTTTTTGGATGAAATCTTCAAACTTGGTGGCCATATAGACATCTTCGTTCTGTAACTGAAGCCCACCACATTTCTGTCTGATCTCTTCAACCAGCCTTAAAGTAAGAACCAGGTCATGTTATTTACATTTTTAAAGGGTGAAGGGGACTGCGTGATTACATAGAAATAATAATGTGGGGGAGGGGCAAGGAAAAGTGTAATTAATATCAGATATGGACTATATATGAAATTCTTGATTACCACTCTTCCCAAAGCTTCCCAATTCCCAACCCATGTTGTTGGAAAATCAGCGAAGAAACATAAGGACAGAATTTTTGAAAGAAACAACAATTATAAGGGTTCTATTTCTAGGTACACAAGAGATAGGAAAACAATTCCTCTTTAGTCACTAAAAGCAAGGAACAGTGCCTTCCTGGTGGCGCAGGGGTTAAAGTCTCCATGCTATCAAGCTATGGCCAGTCACTGCAGCCTGAATTCAATCCCTGGCCAGGGAGCTGTCCCACATGGCGCAGCAGACCTCTCCTGTCTCACCCGCTGCTCCCCTCAGCAGTGTATCTTAGTGGACCCACCTGTTCTGCTCCCCACTCTGTCTCTGATGAATCCTCTTGACGCCCACACCTCTGGTCTACACCCCAGTTCTTGTATGCATAAATAAATAAAAGTAAATCTTTAAAAATAAATATATAAACAAAAGTAGGGAACTAGTAGATGTGTTTGACCTGGAAACAAACAAACCAAGGAAAGATCAAGTCGGGAGAAGTAGAGGAGGTGGGCATAAGTGAGTGAGACTCCACCACAAAGGATTCAGATTTGATTTTCAAACTCAAAGTCAAAATCCCTAGTGGAGGGTGTGAGTCAATGAGATAGTGGTTTCACCTGGCAACGTCCATTGAGCTTGCTCCAGATTTAAAGAAGTCTGTTGTGTTTTCAATAACAGGAACATTGCTTAAAATTCCAGCCCAGATGACCTATAGGGTAAGAGAAATTTTTATGAGGGCAGAGCCATGCAGGACACCTTGGCAGAAACTGGCTAGCTCCTCACCACACCTACTTTTTCATCTAGGATGCTGACCTGAATACACTCTCATCACGTTCCGAGCGGCTGCCATCTTACAATGCATATGAGCAGAAGCGAACTGCACTGCCAGTCTGAGCTCATGAAAAACCTCCTTCACAGAATTCTCTGTGCTCTTTTACTATTCTAGGTTGTCTAGAATGGGAATGGCCCCCAAAGTGACCTTGAAGACAGCAGAGTCTGGGTCCCTGAATGAATGTACCCCTAACCCTCATGCTGCAGTTTCATTCCAACCCCTGTGCCAACCTACAGCTACCTTGGATTATTTATGTGAATGAGAGGTGTGTTTGAAAATAAATGTGGGGCTTCATTTCCTATTGTAGCTAATACAAAATAAGAGAAAATAGAGTCCCATGTCCCCTACTTTGAGGACTGATGGTACCAGTTACAAAAAGGCTTCGGCTTCCCAAGCTAAGGGTAGTATGAAGGACATCACACGCTCACCTTGATGGTCTCTGCCACCTTCACCTCTTCGGCTGTAAGTTCTATCACTGTTGTCTCACCCGCTGAAAAGTACTGAGAGGCAGGAATCATTTTTCCATCTTCAAACTGCAGACTTCTCACTATCAGCTACAAAATAGCAACAAACAAACAGATAAGTTGAGGCTCAGGACAATTCAAAGTAAAGTTGATAAGAGGAGGAGTCTTAGATATGATATGGGTATGAAGAGCAGATTATTTGGAAAACAGAAAACTATGAATTAAAAGCACTCACCACTAAGTGCAAAAGAACTGAAATGGCCAAGTTTGGATGCATTGGCTGACCTAGTTTATTTACTAATTTTTATATTTATTTATTTTTATATATTTTACATCATTGTTCATTTTTGTACAATGTTCACTTTCTCCTCTCAGGTGCAGTGCCCTCGTTTATTTAATCTCATCAGTCTAGATGGAAATAGGTGCTAATATTGTCCTTGTTTTACTTATGAGAAAACCGAGGCTCAGTGAGGTTAAGGAATTTGTCCAATGCTACACAGCTCGGAATACCCGAGCTGGGATGGGCACCCAGGACTAGTTGGACTCTAAAGCCTATACTTGCAATAACTACCTGTCTTGCAGGCTACGGAGAGAGTCTATAACCTGCAGCATGCCATTTGCTTTCTTCACTGGGAGCCCCTGAACCTCAGAACCCACACTCCCAAGCACAGGCCTTGGATGGTGCTTGCCCGGGGAGGGGAAGCCAACATGCATCTGAAAGAGGGTCACAGCCATCTCATTGGATCCCCCAGGACTCTGGCATGGGGAGTAGAGAGAGATGCGATCACTCTGTTTTACAGATAAGGAAACTGGCTCAGAGAAGAGAAGCATACCAGGTGAGACAGGACGCGGTAGAGCAGGGACCACATCCTACCTCTTGGCTGAATTCCAAGCTCTTCCTACACTGTCACAAAGCTGCCTCTAGGTCCTTGGGGTCCATCCTAAGGGGCCTTGTCCTTGTCAAGACTCATAGAGCCCACTCGTCCCAGAAAGAAATGGGGCACAGGTACTTTGGGCCTCCTACCCCCCACTGCAGAAGCAATCCCCTTAAGAGCAGGGATTACAGAAGAAAACTGAGAAGTTTATTTACAGGTGACCCTATGGAACACTCACTGCTTTTCCATCGTTACCAAAAAGAACGAGTCCATTCTTGGTAACAAGGCCGGGCTTCTTGGCACCTTTAATCTCCAAGGGTTCTCCAGGAGGCGCGGAGCTAGTCAGTAAGGACGAGCCGTAGAAAGTGACCCTCTAAGAAAGAAGCCAGAGCCGGGTTATGAAATGAGGAGGTGAAGGCTATCTGTAGGGGTGTATGCAAGCAACATGCCATACAGAAACCCAAAGTTCAAATGATTGTTCACGATCACATTAGGACACCCCAGTGTGAGAGGCTGCATCAAACATCTGGAGAGATGTTTGAGCTACTCTGTAAACGTATGATTGAAAATTTTCAACCATGTCCCACATCTAGGCAACCTGAGCACACACATTTATCATTTGTTCATATTGATACCAGGTGAGTGAGATAAAAGCTCCCACAGACTTTGTTGGCTAAAGGTGGGTTTTCAGAGGTGATGACACAGATGCAGAGTAGAAAAAAAAAACCCACAGATCTCCCTGTATTTGTGATGGGGTTACTTCTGATAAACCCTTTGTAAGTTGGATGTAAATTAAAAATGCACTTGGGCCTGCCCTGGTGATGCAGCGGTTGAGCACTGTGCTGAGAGGCTGCCCACAGCCTCTGCAGCGCCGGTTTCGTTCCTGGCCACAGGTGAGGGTCCCACCAAAAAAAAAAAAAAAGCACTTACTGCACCTACCAAACATCACAGCTTAGTCTCACCTGCCTTTAAAGTGGTCAGGACACTGACATGAGCCTACAGCTGGGGAATCATGCAGCCTGTTTTATAATCAAGTGTTGAGTAGCTGGTGTCATTTACTGAATAAAGTGCTGGAGACCAAAATCAGTCTGGGGAGTATGGTTGTCTTCCTGGCTATCGTGGGTGACTGGGAGCTGCTGGCGTCACGAGAGAGAAATCCTTACTCAGCCTCATTGCAGGTTCTTACTGCGACTTCAAGCAAAATGATGTATCCAGAAATTAGATTGCCCAAGAAGTTTTTAGTTCAAAAAAGGTCAGGATTTTTCCCGCTCTCATCAACATATAATGAACAGATATTAAGGAAACATCAGGAAACTGCTGTGGCCAGCCTGGGAAATAGCGAAGGTCAAATACAGCCTCCACTGAAAGGTTACTACTTTTTTTCTTTTCTGATGAGAATGTGGATTTTTATTTGCAGACAAAGGAGGGGGCAGCTCTTTTTCTCTCAAGAGTGCAGGGGTGGGCCTCCCCAGTGGCGCAGCGGGTTGAGCGCAGCCCTGTGAAGCTGTCTACAGCCACTGCCGCGCAGGTTCGATTCCTGGCTGACCAGGGAGATTCCCACATGGCGTGGCAGACCTCTCCTGTCTCCCCTGCTGCTTCCCTCAGCTGTGTATTTAGGTCATCTGCCTGTTCTGCTCCCTGCTCTGTCTCTGGTGAATCCTCTCATCCTCCTGTACCTCTGGCCTGTACCCCAGCTCTTGTATAAAACAATAAATAAATCTAAAAAAAAAAAAAAAAAAGAAAAGAGTGCAGGGCTGGTCATTTGTCCAGGGGACTGTGATTTGGGATCTACTTGACCCCACAGCCACTAGGTCTGCTCACAACAATGGTCACTATTTGCTGAGAAAAGAGGAGGGCGCTTTCTTTCAGTTGGTCACATAGGCCGAGAATCACACAGCCCCCTCGTGATCAAGGAAAGGACAGTCCTTAAACACAGTACTTCTTAGAAAGGTAACGTAAAAAAGCCTAGAACATACCTGTCCATTTATCTCTGTCCAAGCTCCGGGAACTTTATCATGACCTCGGATCCAGTTATGTAAAACTTCAGCAGACTGGTCCCAGGAAATCTAGGAAAGCACAGAGCACAGACTGAACCTCCTCATGCTTCAAGTTCAAAGGTAATGGAAGCAAGTATCTCCATCAGTGGCAGAAGTGGGCAGTGCTAGGGCAGGCTGGCCTGGAGAGCTATCATTTGGAGAGAATATGGCACACTGGGTACTACTGAAAAGTAAAAAAAAAACGGCCATGAATTTCAGGTGCATTATTGCACTGACATAAATACCTCAGCATTCTCCTTTTTCTGGATACCTTCATATGTTGCCCCTTCTTTTGGCTGGGGAATACGAGGTGCTTTTCCATCAGCTATGAGTTGCACAGCTTCCACCTAAAACCAGAAGTGTTACCTGTTACGTGTGTTATAATCCAGTGGTCAACACTGACATAGCCTTTTAACCCAAATTTCTGCATAACAGAATTACTACACTTAAATCTGTACAGAGAGTCAGATTATGATACTAACTACCATTTCTTCAGGTCTTTGTATAAACAAGGCAGGGTGATAGCTCCTTTATGTAAAATATCCCTTGCAAACCTCATAACATTCCCGCAAGGTGGATGCTATTATTCCTGTTTTACAGATGAGGAAACTGAGGTTTAGAAAAGTTAGGCAAGTAGCTCAACATTGCAGAGATAGCTTGTAGGTATCAGAAGTAAGATTTGTGTCCAGGATTGTCTACTGCTTGTATCAAGCATGTACTCTTAAAAACAACTCTCTTTAAATTAATGTCAACCCCCATTTGGTTTTTCAATGGCTATTTCCAGAATACAATTATGGAAATAAGTCATCATGAGTTATTTTGGCTCATTATGATTATTCTTAAAAAGTAATATATTGTTATATTTATGTTTCTCAACTTGCTTTCTAGCTTAGAAAACCTGGAATAAAAATGAAAGTTAAAATAATTCCACAAGTTTGATTGCCTTCGTGATGTATCCTGCACTCTCTCCTGTCTTCTATTTGTTTGCACTGAGTTTAAAGTCCCTCCCCTTCACTGGGGGGATCATGGAAGCTCAAGTTCTCAGATTTCTCTCTAAATACAGTTGCTGACCATTCTCCCCAAGAGTACATGGAGGAAGCCACCCAGGAAGACAGCCAAATTCCTAGTTCATTCATTCCACCCACTTTTAGTATAATTAATTATGTGTGTGTTTTGAATGTAATTATTTTGAATGTAATTATCTTTTTTGAGTACCTACTGTGTGCCAGATGCTTTAACAGTAACATTTAATTTTCACTACAACCCTATAAATTGGGCATTATATACATTTTATCGATGAGGAAACCAAAGCTAAAGAGGCTAAGTGACTTGCTTATTGTCATTTCAACAAATAAGTGGTCAAATGAGAACTCTGGCATCTTTCTGACACCAAAGCTCTTCTCTCTTAATCATTAAATGACACAAAGTATTGCTTTCTGCTCCCCTATATTGATGACTGTGGCTTTGTATCATAGGTTGTCCATCTCTGGGTGGCTACTTCTACCAATAAAGCACTGGAAAAAAATAATGATATCGAAATCATTTTCCAACATTCTTACCCAGAGCACAATCAGAATAAATTTTACAAATGCCAGGTTTCATCCTGTTACATAGACGTATTTCAAATACATTTAAAGGAAGTCCAAATCACATAGGAAAATTTCTTCAGATTCTGTACACTTCTTTATAATTAGTCATTATAAATAAGGTTTGGAGATTCAAGTATTTGACAAAATAGATGAAGTTTTCTCCTTCATCCGCTAGATCACTGCTCCCAGAAGAACAAGTCGGTTTCACAGACTAAGAAATTTTAAGGTTCATATTCCCATCCCAAATATGTCATTATTGGTAAACATAAAATCTAATGGATTTTCAGCTTTATATTTTTAATAAAAATGCATATGGACAAATTCTCAATTAAAAAAAACTACTTCTGAAACTTTTAAAGGCTTACAATCTCTTTTTGATGATATACATATACTGACCATCGCCTTGATTCCTTCAGGGAAAAGAAATCGATTATAAAGTACATCCACTGTGTCATTGGGTTGGACATCACAGGACCTCTGAAGAAGGATGGGTCCCGTATCTAAACCATCATCAGCCCAGAAAATGGAAAACCCAGCTTTCTTATCTCCCATAATTAGAGTCCTGTGAAGAGAAGAGTTTCAAATTAAAACATCAGTTAGTTATCATAAAATGATGTACTAGCAGTGATATTAAAGTATAAGGTAGGTTGCAATGGAAAAGCACACAGTGAACAACAGTAGAGAGTTGAGTCAGAGGATGTCACACCCATAAAAGCAATACTGTATGGGACTGATATTTTATATCCTATTATCTGTTGTCTTTCTTGTTACCATATACTACTAACTTGTAGTCTATTCTGGAGGGCAATGGAGGCCATCATTACTACTCCTCAGGTGTCTGCTTTATATTCCAAGTTCAGGTAACTCTGCCTACCTGGGAAAGTCATATTCCTATATCATATTAGAGCTGTGTTAGGAGGGTAAGATAGTGGAAGGTAAAACAGAGGCTATTTGGTGTAATATGAAAAGGTAAATTGATTTTTAATTTAGGCTGTGTAATTCAGGTACAAGTTTAGATTGTTTTTGCAAATTGTAGTAGAAAGGATTGATTAATTCAACCATTTACATTTTGTGTTCTGTAAAGCTTAGTTGAAGAGAAAAAGTTGGTCTTGTAGATGCCTATTATACAAACAATAAGCTGAACATATGGACAAATACACACAAAAGCTTATCAGAGATCAGACTAATATAGACAGAACATGAAATGCTAGGTCAGCCATGTCCATGATCTAAATTATTTTTACTTTTCTGAGCTATGAATCAAGTAAGACCTCATGAAAATAGACCCATTTCTCTGTTATTAAAAAAAATCATACCAGTTGATAGCAGAGGCACCTCTGTGCCTGGGGAGGATAGACGGGTGGTAAATGATGGACCCATGTTTTGGGCTGTCAATTACATCCATGGGGATGAACTGTGTGCAGAAGGGAAGCACATTTAGTTCAGCTCCCACAGATCTGTAGGCCTCAGCCACCTCCTTTATGGTGTTGCCCTTGACTCTCCATCTTGGGAACTTGAACACAGGGGTCCCGTCTTTCTCGGCAGCTAAAGCTGAGCACAGAAGAGGATTTTCATTAAAAAAAATTAGCCATGAGTTTATATTGTTACGATTAATATAATTTACACATTATATTTTTACAGATTGGCGAAACATTTACAAATAAAACATTGTGAAGAAGAATTCGTGATCAGAATTTGACCCATTACAATTTTATCATGATCCATTTATTTTCCTAAAGTTATTTTTATCTATATATTTAAGGCACAGTATATTTGAACTCAAAAGTTTGGAGTTAGGTAACATTTTGAGTTTTTAATTCAAGCCTTTTCTTTTGTAGATCAATATGTGTACCTTTCCTAGTGACACAGTCATTGAGAGAACATTTGTTCATTGATTTTTTTTTTTTAGAATTGCAGCTAAGTACCTATCTATCACCACCCAAATGAGACATGTTCAGCCTCTGGCATAGACAAAACACGGAATCTCCCCCCAGCTCCTGTTAACTGGGGAGAAGTCTCTCTTACCACAGGGCAAACTATAGATCAGAAAACATTATTTCTGCCAAACAGACAGATCCCAAAATATAAAGGAAGAAAGTTGCTGAGCTTGTAGAGTTCCTTGTCCCAAATTCACCAGTCAGCCAAGAAAGAAGCCAAGAATACACACTCCCCATAAAACTTTTGCGATACTGGAGCATACGTGCTCTTGGACCAACATTTTTTTCATCTGGACTCTTGAAAAGGAGTATTAAAGTATAGTACTTTTTATAGCAGCAACAAGAATTAGGATAAACTCCAGAGCGGCTACTTCAGAGAAAAAAAGGAAAAATTTTATGATAATCACAAATCATTGTTTTCTAACCAAAGTGAGGCATCCCACCAGCAATTTGTAAAGATCCAAGTCAAAGCCAAGATTTCTAGTTGCTAGTTCTTTCCCCCCACCTCTACTATTTGTAGACTGTTTCTTTCCTAAGAGACCACATCACTTCTAGAGGGTGAGCCTTCCCTTCGTTCTTATCGGCACCTCTGCATCAGACCTTATTCTACACGTCCAATAATAGCACCATTGGAAAGTCACAAATGTATTTCGAGAAAAACACGCGCCTGGAAATTTCCCTGGTGGGCCTGGTGATTACAGAGGTAATTGGGAAAACTCCTGGAGCTTGGGCTTTTGTCTTGGAGCGCCCTTGGCAAGATAGGGAGTTTGTATCCACCTTGCAAACAGACTTGGCCAAAGGAGGCTTTCAACAGGAAGAGAGGGTGTGGCAGAGCCAAAGGGAGGTGTGCAGCCTGGGTTAGCAGGGCCTATGACTAAGAAGTGGAAGCACTAAAATTCTGATGGAAGCACAAATGCTGGGTGCTAGGTTGGATAACTGAAGTGCGTACAGAGTCCTTAACCCAGTTGTCCTAAGACAAACTCACCTAGTGGGTCAGCTTTTCCATCCTTGTCAGGAACTGTGAACACTCCCACAACTTGGTGGCCCTGTTTGCAGAGGTGGCTATAGACTTCTTGTCCAAAGAGGCTCTGGCCAATAAGGGCCAATTTCAGCTTGTTTTTTAAATACACCTGTGGAAGAAATTCAATGACAACCAATGGATTCATGACTATTTGTTAGCATGGGTAGAAGGCACCTGGATAATGAACATTCGATCATAAAAGGCTCAGTGATCTACAACTAAAAATTTGAGATACACCGAACTACATTATAAATAGATAGCAGTAAAAATTCACACCTAAGTCTTCTTTGTTTTCTCCTTGCTCTAATTACCTTGGTTATCCATTTGAAGTACCGGGATTGCAGGTACCCCTTTCAGTACATCGTTCTATGAATGCTGATGGCCCTGTAACTACTACCACAATCAAGATATAGAACAGTTTCATCGTCTCCCACCAAATTCTCTCAGGTCCTTCTGTAGTCACCTCTTCCCCTATCCTCCAGCCCCTGACCTTTATTCTACCCCCATAGTTGGACTCTTTCACAAATGTTAGACAAATGGAATCATAAACACGGAATCCCTTGAGTTTGTCTTCTTTTATTTTTTTTTATTTTTTTAAAGAAATCCACTTCTTTTTTTTTAATTTTTTTTTTAATAGAGGCATGCTTTATTTATTTGTTTGCTGGTTTGTTTGTTTGTTTTGTTTATACATGCACTGGGTAGAGTCAGAAGCGCGGGAGGGTGAGAGAATTCACCAGAGCCAGAGCGGGGAGCAGAGCAGGCAGAAGGACCGAAGTACACTGCTGAGGGGAGCAGCGGGCGGCAGGAGAGGTCTGCGCGCCATGTGGGACCCTCCTCTGGTGGCCGGGGAGCAGCCGGGGATCGAACCGGCGCCGCAGAGGCCGCCCGCAGTTTCGCAACCCAGCACTCAACTGCTGCGCCACCGGGGAGGCCCAAGTTTGTCTTCTTTTAATAAGTGTACATGTTTGGGTTACATGCATAGTATGTGTAGCTTTTGGGTTGTTTTTTTTCTGAGTAGGATTCCATGGTGTGGATGGATATACCACAGTCTGTTGATCCTGCCATCTACTGAAGGACAGTTTAGTTGGTTTCAGTTTTTGGCGACTGTGAAAAAAATTTCTTTGGAAACTTTCCTGAATAGGTATTTGTGTGATCATTAGGCTTTCATCTCTCTTGGGTAAATATCTAGGGTGCAACTGCTGGGCCTTTCGGTAAGTATATGGTTAACTTTATAAAAACTGCCACATAGTTTTCCAAAGTGGCTGTATCATTTTACACTGCCACCCGCCTTGTTTGATTTTTAATAATTCTTAAAGAACACAGTTCAGAGGATGGAGCCCCATTTTCTATGCAGTAAAATATGCCAAATTCTCCCTTGTCATTCACTGTGTTCCTTTTTGTCATCTTCCCAGTCATGCGCCGCTGTATTCCTGGGTACTCTCTGACTTAGCCTCCTCCTCACCCCCCAAGTTTTTGTCTGTGCCATTTGCCACCTGGGATGTTTACCTTTCATTACAGAATCTTATGTAACCCTCACTACTGTTTTCATTTCTCCAGATCCTTTTCAGCTCTCCAAAATAAGACAATTCAATGAAAGGCAGGGACAGGGGAAGCCAAGAAAACAGGTGCAAGCCCCTTGCCCGGGGGACCATCCACCCAGACTCCCATGTGCCATGCACAGAAGAAAGCGAAGGAGTCCAGAGCAATGCTTAAGACACCAAGCAAAAGTTCTGGGAAGGCAAGCCTTTTTTATATTCTTTAAAAAGAAGACTATAATGTAACTAGAATTGACTGCAAGAGGTAAAGTTAATTCTCATTATGGGGTTATCTGGGGGAGAAAGTGTTTCCATTTATGCAACTCAGTACCATTCTCTTCCTCCAAGTTCTTTGCACAGGATATACTTGCAGGCACCTATGATACGAGTTTGGCAGAGAAGACAAATTGAAAAGCAAATTCTTTCATAATAACACAACAAGCATGAGCTTCCTATAAAGGAGACGATGTGAGTGGGTTAGATTTTTCCCCCCGTCCTAAAGTGCTTGGAGTCTGCCTAGAGATGCAAAAAGTCTTTTTCTTCCAGGCCCGCGAAGTCCTGGAACCAGCCCCACATGCAACGTGTCTGCTCTCGTTTCATTTCTGGAAGAGCTGATGCAATTCCAGGGCGCGGGGCTGGGCCAGAGCTGGGATCTGGCCCTACGGTTTAATACTGTTCCAAGGTGGCTGCTTCTGCAACGCCTAGGAATCCTAGAAATCTTGCCGCCTGCAGCTTGCAGCATAATGAGCTTGCAGCCACCAGCTCTGAGTGCCAGCCATTATCTGAATGGGCCTGGCACGCCACCTGGGACCGCACACACCTCCTAGCCCGCCCGAAGAGGACCTGCCCCACTTGTCACGACCCTCCTCCACCGGTAACAAGGCTCTCCCCATTGAAATGAAAACGGGAAGAGGTCCATCTGCCTGCCCCTCCCTGCCAAGTGACTGTCCCCACCCTGTCAATCCCAGCCAGACCTCCGATGTTCACAAGCCGCATCCTCAGCCCCTTTCCAGCAGAGCAAAAACGGTTCTCTCGACAAGCCCCATTCGAGACCCCCCCTCGGCCCTCCCTGCAGTCTCCCAGGTTTAAAATTGCCGTCTGGGCTTTTAGCAAAGTCCTAAACATCGCTGCCCACCCACCCCGAGCCCTGCCACCCGGCCCTCCCGCCGCGGGGTCTGGAATCCAGGCGAGGGGGGAGCCGAGGCGCGGGCCGGGGCGGGACTCACCCGGCCGGTGGAGAAGCGCCGCAGCGCCGGGCCGCCCCGCCGCAGCATGCCGGAGGGGAGCGCGCCGGGCAGCTCGGGCGTGGGGCGGTCAGCGGCTCAGCCCGGCGCGGCCTGCAGCCTCCCCGCCCGCGCCTCGGCCCCGCCCCGCAGCTGGCAGAGCCCGGAGGCCAACCCACGCGCCTGGGCGGGGCCAGTGCCAGGCGCCGGGGCCGCGGGGCGCAGATTCTGGTGCCCAAGCGGAGGGACCGCTCGTGGCAGCCGCTTCAGGTCCAGACGAGGTCGAGTTACTACCCGTTACTCAGGGCTCTGCCTTAGCAATAGTCGACCTGATACCCAAACGGTGTCCTGGGGAGGCAAGAAGCTTGATTTGCGCCCCGAGCTGCCAAGAGAGGGGTGAAGGCCCCCCCTCTTTGCTGTGGAGAGATCCAGATCCCTATCTAGTAGTTTGACAAGAGAACTTAGCGATCGACGGTGTTTAATGCACTTGACACAGGGCCTGGCATAGACCTGGTCCTCATAGATGACACATAGCAATGACAGGTGTGTGTGTGTGTGTGTGTGTGTGTGTGTGTGTGAGAGAGAGAGAGAGAGAGAGAGAGAGAGAGAGAGAGAGAGAGGCAGAGATGAAAAGGTGGTTCTGGGTCTTGTAGGACCTGTATGCTCTTTTAAGTAATGGGAAATGCTGAACCTTTTTCTTCTGCTCATTGTTTAATATCGTGGAATCCTCAAGTGTACACAATACAGAACCAACCAATCACCAATAATCTCACAGCCCAAGGATCATTGCTCAAAATGTTGGTCTTTTCCTCACTCAAGCATAGTTAAGCAGTGATGTGATTTTGTGTTTTAGGAAAATGCTTTTGTTAGCCCTATGGAAGGTGGTGACAATTTGGGAGGTATTGCCAATCGGTTAAGTAAGTAATCCCCCATGCCAACGGAAAGAAAAAAGGGCCAGATCAGAAAGGTATTTTTAAAATAAGAAGAATTAAACCTTGTGACTTATTGGGACAGGAATTTGGAAGGGAGGGAGCAATAGAGGGCAAGGCTGTAGTGTCTAGACTGGGCTTCTAGGTGGGAAGTGAGGCCATTCACCAACTCATCTGTTATTGATGGGGTACATCCTGGGTAAGAAGTCCATCCAAAACAGTGCAAAGGCTAACATAATCAACTTAAGGAAGTGGCTGCCGGTGAAGGGTGATGGGAAGGAGGTGGGTGAGGGTTACTGTTCTTCATAACAAACCTTGTATATGTATTTCTAAACCAGGTGTTGGCAAAACCAAAGGATTAGACAGAAAATTTTCAAGTATTTGCAGGTCATAGGGTCTCTACTGCGACTACTTAACTATGCTATTACAGTGCAAAAGCAACCACAGATGATAAATGTATGTCGTCGTGTTTCAATTAAACTTTATAGACATTGGAATTTGAACTTCTTGTAATTTTCATGTGCCATGAAATATCCGTCTTGACTTTTCCAAACATTTAAAAACATAAAAATCATTTTTAGTTTATTCATTGTATAAAAATAGACTGGATTTGGAAAGGCTGTAGTTTGCTGATATCAAATGCTTTGATCATTGCACTGATGCAGACTTAAAACTGCCAAAATAAACAAAACCCCAACACACCTCTTGCAAAAAAAGACTGGAAGGGACTTCTTGGCAAGGTGTACATAAAGAGAAACGACATCAAATATGTTTCTTTGCATGGTCAAACCTTGTGTGCACTTAAAAAAATCAGGGACAAAGATGGCGGCTACCACCATTTCTATTCAACACTGTTCAGTTTAGTATAACCTAATTCTTTAATAAAATTTGAGATACTAGGCTGTGGAATTTGATTTAAACATGTATAAATTTAAAATAGTTAACCCCAGAGACTTAAGAAAAAGTTATATTGACTCAAAACAGCTCACATGTCCAGCATGTGGTTGTGGTTGATATGTTCTATGACTCTTACATGTATAATCTAAATGACTCCTCACCAATCCTATTATGTGTCTACGATTAATCTCCCCATTTTACAGATGAAGAAATTGAGTCTGAGTTTAAATTATTTGGCCAGAAATCATATGGCTATGAAGGAACAGAATTATGATTTGCACCTACACAATTTGGCTTTTCAATGATGAACACCTGAATTATGAGTCAATGCTATATCAATTAAAAAAATTTAAAACTTAAAAAGTGAGAGGAGAAATATCTCAACCTCTAAATATTGTTACAAATATGGGGAAAAGAAATATGCAAAGTTATCAAAATGTTTATCTTGGAGTAAATAGATGATCTGGAGATGTTTTTTTTTTTCTTGTTCCCATATTTTCCAAATTATCTCTAATAAACATGCACTATTTTTAAAAAAAGATTTATTTATGTATACAAGAGCTGGGTACAGGCCAGGGGGTACAGGCTGGGGTACAGATGCAGGGGGTGAAAGGACTCATCAGAGACAGAGTGGGGAACAGAACAGGCAGACTGACTAAAATACACTGCTGAGGGGAGCGGAGGCAAGACAGGAGAGGTCTGCTGCACCATGTGGGTTTCTCCCTGGTGGGCCTGCAATCCAACTCATGCTGCAGAGGCTGTGGATTGCTTCATAGTGTGGTGCTTAACCCCTTGCCCCACCAGGGAGGCCCAACATGCACTATTTTAATTAGAAAAGCCGTGCTTAATTACTACATAACACTCCCTCTTGTGAATGATCTATTAACTTTGATTAATGAGTTTGTGGATACAAATGCTCTGAATGTGGCTTTAATTTATCATTATGAGCTACTCAATAATTGATGCATATGTGACTAATATAGCAAAACTGAATGGTGACCACATAGAAAATAAAGGGGAAAAAGTTTTTAGCTATAAGGCATGATGTTACCTTTAATTTTCAACTTCATTTTTCTTTCTAAAATGTCACTAATACTGCAAGCACCACACAGGCAGGCTGTGTGTGTGTGTCTTCATAATAATCTCTGCATCTAGTCTGGTGCCTGGTATTAGTGGGTACTCAAATATTTGAACTACTACAGATCCACTGGCCTCAGGAAATGTTTTAAGGGCCATTTTGACTTAGCTGTTTTGACTTAGCTATTTTTGGTCCTTGTTGAGATTACAGAACACCTAAATCCTTGTTAAAAATTCAAAAACATAAGCAGATACAGCGAAGCTTGAAAATCCACTTTCTAATCACCAACACGTATTCTTTTCTAGCTCTCCAGTGCCCTGTTATTTCTTTCTATGCATTTCCATGCTTATATGTACTTAAATGTAGATCTTAAACACATAAATGTAGTCACAAATACACCTTAAGTACAGGAACCTCGTGTTGGTTTCTCGTGCCTCTATAAATCCATTTCATTTCTCTTAACAGTTATCTAGTATCTCATAGTATGGCTATATTAAACTTTGTAATTAATCCCTGTGGATGAGCATTTTGATCTTTTGTTTATCAGCATTCACTAAAGACCATGCACAAAAGCGTCATGAATTACTGAATACAGAAAATCCCAGAAAAGCCAGGTGTCAGGTATTTAGACCGCACTTAAACAGCGCCCCTTCCTCTCCCCTCCTTCATGCCCACATTTTAAGAGGAGGGGTTGGAGAGGCGGCCAGCAAGGTCAGAAGGTAAAATTCCTCGCTGGGCGTTGGCACAGCAACTCCTCTGCAGCAGCGGCTTTTCTCAACAACAATCAATCCACTCAGGGTGTGCAGGAGGAGAGCCGCAGGATGTCCCAAGGCGGCGGCACGGAGTGCGAGGGAAATGCAGATTTCTTGGGAGACCCGCTTGGAAAGCGACTTTCTGGCACCCACGCCTTCCAGCTAAACCCCACCCATCTACTGTACCCGTTTTAAACTAGACTGAGGGAGCATCTCCCCAGGCATTAAAAAGTATTCTGGGGCCTCCCCTGGTGGCACAGCGGTTGAGCGCTAGGTTGTGAAGCTGCCCGCAGCCTCTGCTCCGCCAGTTCGATCCCCGGCCTCTGGGTGAGGGTCTCTCATGGCGCGCAGACCTCTCCTGCCGCCCGCTGCTCCCCTCAGCAGTGTACTTCGGTCCTTCTGCAGGCTCTGCTCCCCGCTCTGGCTCTGGTGAATTCTCTCACCCTCCCGCGCTTCTGACTGTACCCAGTGCTTGAATGAATGCATGAATGAATAAATAAATAAATCTTTAAAAAAAAAAAAGTATTCTGGACACAGTGAGTCACAGGCCAAGAGGACAGCTTCTAGGGTCAGAACAGACTAGGACAAACCCAAGGAGGAATAAGGAGGTCTCCAGAGAGCAGGGCAATAAACTCCCAAGGGGATTAAACACACACACACACACACACACACACACACACGCACACACACCCCACTCACCTCCCCAAGCAGGACATTCCTGGACAAGGGCAATAAAAGAAGGACTCCAAGATCAGGGCTGTGAAGCAAGATGGAACTGTGGGCCCAGAACTAGCCAATCACACACCGAAGGGCTTTAAATAATTAGGGCAAAAAGGCAAATATTCTCCGAGGCACGACAGCAGGTGGCTTCCTGGCCCCTCCCTCGCCTGGTTCCACCCGCCCAGACGCCCCACTTGGTTTCTGTTCCTTTTCTCCGTAACAAACTTTCCCGCATCTCTGTCTCTCGAGCCCTCCGCCTCCGCCTCTCCTCGCCTGCTTGCCTGAGTCGCGAGGTCCGCTGCGGCCTCCTCCGACCCCAGCCTGCGGCGGTCTAGCGGCTGTGGTCAGCTCCGGAGCTGAACCCCAGCGGAGCGACGCGGGGGCTCCCCGGCGGCAGAAGAGCAGCGAGGTCCCCACAGGAGCCGCCGTCGCCATGGCGACCGCCTCCGGCCACAGCGCTGGACTCGCTTTCCCAGCGGCCCCCGCGGCGCCGGGCCACAGGCCCCGCCCACCCTCCCCTGCGGGGCGGGGCCGGGCCGGGGGCCGGAAGTCACGTGCGGTGACAGCGCCTCGAGGTCAGGCTGCCGCGACCGCCCCGGCTGCTTGGGCTGCGCCCGGGGGAGGCGTCGGGGTCATGGCGGTGGAGACTCTGTCCCCGGACTGGGAGTTCGACCGCGTAGACGACGGCTCGCAGAGTAAGGGAGCGGCAGGGCCGGGGCGCCCCCGGCCGGCGCAGTCTTGGGGCGCTCCTGAGGGGGGCTCCCCGCCGCGATCGCTGCGCAGCCGGCCCGCGGGGACCCTTTCTTTCTGCCCCTGGGGCGGGAGAGGATGCGCTCCCCGGCGGCCCTTTCGGGGTGGGGGGGCCCCAGCTCTGGCGGGGCGGGCTGGTCCCCGTTGGACTCGTGGGGAGCCTCTGGCGTCGGGGGGCGGCGTCCACTCGGCAGCCCCGGGGCGCGGCCGGGCGCGGCCGGGGGGGGGGGCCCAGCGGCGGGGAGCCGAGGTGCCCCCCGCCGGGCCGCCGGGGATGTCGCCAGCTCCCCCGAGCGTTGCAGCTCCAGAAGAGGCTCAAGTCCGGTTCCTGTTTCAGTTCCTGTTTTTCTTGTTTTCTCCCCAAACCTACTTTCGGGAGTTGGAATTTTTTTCCCTTCATGGTCTTCGGACTGTGGAAGACAGACAGAAAGAGCTCGTCACACGGTCAGGATAAACACGAATGTCAGTTTCTCTCTGGCCACGGCCTTGCCTTGGGTTGAGTGGTGATTCTCTGTGATGTCCTGAATTTTCCATCGCAGCTGGAAAGGCTGCAGAAATTACAGCCGGTCTGCTTCAGATTTTGAGATCTAATTCCCTAATTAAACTTACAAGTCCAGTCTCTCCCCCCACCCTCCAAAATAACCATTCCTTTCTGGGAAGCAAAATTTAATAAGAGGCCAGACTCTCCCAGGGAAACTCTACTTAAGATTCATCTAAATAGGTAATAGGTTTCTAATTTTTGGTGATAGTGATCGGTATACTTGACACAGAGATATTGGGATGTATCACTTGTGAATTATTTTTTAAAATGCAGTTTTCCCAAAAGGTGAATGTAATTTTAAAAAAAATTATGTGAATTATGTGTGATTTTACAAAGGAAGACTAATGTGTGCAGACTCAGATGTGATTGGGTTTTATTAGCCTGTCACGGCAGCATGGACTGCAGTCAGGATGGTTTGCAGGGTTTGTGCAAAACATTCCATAAGATATTAGCTCTTAGGCAGCATAAAAGAAGGTGATCTTGGGGGTAATGACAAAACCCTTTAACTTTTGTGTGGTGGCGTTTCTGTGTTTCCTGTTACAGAGAGACTGCACTTGACATGTGTGCTATGAAATACATACTATGGGAAAAGGCCCCCTACTCCAGTGTCTTAAGAAAATTATAATGCAAATATGATAATGGCCTTGAAAATAGTTCTGTTTAAAATAGAATGAACTGGTTCATGGAAACACGTTTTTTTTTTTTAACATACCAGGCACTGTGTTAGGTATTAAGCATACAAAAGATAAAACAAGGAATGCATTTATTTGGAAGAGATAAGCATGTAAATAGGTTTCTGAAATTTTACTTTTGAATGATTACTATGTAGTGATTTTGGTTTTTTGTTTGTATTAATTTCTTATTTGTATATTTTGTATTTCCTTTTACTTTGTTATTTATTTCATGTCTTTTTATATCTCTTTGTTAATGTTTACCAATTTTACAACTATTCATTATTTTATCACCAAGGAACTTTAATGTCATTCTAGGTTTTCTGTTGCCTGCTATTTTGTGAATTCACAAGCAGACTAAATGAGTAATTCAGTAGCATATTTCTCTAGCATTGCCACTAGTAACACATTTGCTCCTTAAATGCGGCTTTGGCTGGTTACATGGCGTTTCCCATGTAATTGGGAATTAGACTTGAATTTGGGATTCTGAGACTGTTATGCAGTTTTTATATTTAAGCTTTAGAGAAGAGGAGACTTCTCATTTCTTTCCTGTGCTTAGTTTTCATTAATTTTTGGATTATATCTTATATTACACTTAGACTGTTTTCCAAAATAGCCTGTATTAATGCTATAATGAGATAGGAGCTTTAATAAACTCAATCGATCTTCCTGACTCAGAGCATTAGTTGCAAAATAAGGGAGAGTGGGGAACTTTACATTAGTCAATCAGAACATATTTAAGTATTAGGCATTATAGGAATAAATCATTATGAAGAAACAGGTCTGAAACCAATGGAAAACAATACTTAGGTGTTTTTTAAGCAGCCTATTGTGTATAGAATTAAGAATTACATTTGAAATTTTGCTTCAATGACAGCATGGATTTTTGCACCTGATTCAGGTCATGTCTGTTTCTTTTTTTGCAAAAAAGTTGTTTATGACTAAGATGTAGGACCAGGGCACTTTGTTTTAGGTATTATTCAGATTGTTTAAAAGTCTTTGATTATAAGGTAAGTAGGATAATGACTTTCATAATATTTTAAAGATACAGTTTTAAGATGATCTATTTATATACTCTTATCATCTACAGTATTGCTTTTAAAAATATTTTATCTGGAGAAGATTGAAAGTGAATTATTGTTTAGCTTTGAAATCTTTTTTCAAGAAGTCCAGACATTCCAAAATAATACATTTAACAATGTTTAGTATCCACTTTGCTGTGACTTTTGTAATTTTTTGAAGTAAATGCCCTGTAATTTATTACCTGTATTTCTCACTTACTGTTTTAAAATTTAAATTTAGAAATTCACGCTGAAGTCCAACTTAAGAATTATGGGAAATTTCTTGAAGAGTATACATCTCAACTGAGAAGAATTGAGGATGCACTGGATGATTCAATTGGAGATGTTTGGGATTTCAATCTTGATCCTATAGCATTAAAGGTTTGATTTGATTTTTTAAATTTATGTATATATTTTCAGGAGATACTGTATGGTGTAAACATTTTTAAAGAATGGATTTTTTTTTATTTTGAATCTAGAGACTAAATTAAACTGGAAGAAAATTGTTAATTTTTTTCTCTTAGCAGGTGCTTTTGTTTGTTATTTTTGTGGTTTTTTTTTTATAACAACAAATTTCTTTTTTTTTTTTTTAAAGATTTATTTATTTATTTCTACAAGCACTGGGTACAGTCAGAAGTGCGGGAGGGTGAGAGAATTCACCAGAGCCAGAGTGGGGAACAGAACAGGCAGACTGACGAAATACACTGCTGAGGGGAGCAGTGGGCGCAGCAGGAGAGGTCTGTTGCACCATGTGGGACCCTCACTGGCAGCTGGGGATCGAGCTGGCGCTGCAGAGGCTGTGGGCAGCTTTGCAGCCCAGCGCTCAACTGCTGCGTCACTAGGGGAGGCCCTACTTTTGTGTTCTTAAAAAAAGACATAAACTCCAGCTCTTGGAGCTAGATTTTTTTTTCATCATCAAGAAAATGAAGAAGGTTAGGAGATGGTTTCCAGGTTTTATTTGTTTCCCCTTATTGAGTGTATTTTACATACAGTGAAATGCATAGATTTCAATATAAATACACTATTCACTGAATTTTGGTAAACATATAGATCCATGTAACTCATATCTCAGTCAAGATACAGCATATATATGTCATTTCCAGAAAGTTCCCTTCATTTTGAGATAGTTCTATCTTGCTTTATATTTGAAACCATAGCCTGTTACCGCTTAACTAATTACCAGTATCTCTTGAGCATTTATTATGTCCTGAGTCACATAGTGACCTTTTTAATAACAGCTTTATTGAATTGTAATTCACATCATAGTTCTTTGGATTTTACTGTATTCACAGACGTGTAGGAGTATTACCGCAGTCAACTTTAGAACATTTTCACCAGCGCAGAAAAAATCCCATACCCTTTAGTAGGCATTTCTCATCTGGTATGGTGCTAGTACTAAGTAGAGGCTCTAACACAGGTTTAAGTAGAATAGACTTAGGCTCAATTTTTGTATTTAACATTTTTCTTAAAGATTTATTTATTTATTTATACAAGAAACAGGATATAGGCCAGATGTGCGGGATGGGGAGAGGATTCACCAGAGACAGAGTGGGGAACAGAACAGGCAGACTGACTGAAATACACTGCTGAGGGGAGCAGCGGGTGAGACAGGAGAGGTCTGCCGTGCCATGTGGGTTGCTCCATGGCTGACAGGGATTGAACCCGCGCTGCAGAGGCTGTGGACAGCTTCACAGCACTGTGCTCAACTGCCAGCGCCACTAGGGAGGCCCCTGTTATTTAACATTTAATTTTTTTCAATTTGAAAAAAAAAATGTTTTTTCCTTTGTTTCTATAGCTTTTGCCTTATGAACAGTCTTCTCTTTTGGAACTCATAAAGACTGAAAACAAGGTATGGATTCTTAAACCTAAAAATCTGTGTTTAAAAAGCTTTAGCTATCTGCTAAAATTTACTTCTTTTCTTCTTTTTTTACTTATGAAACTAGGTCTTAAACAAAGTCATCACTGTTTATGCTGCACTTTGTTGTGAAATCAAGAAATTAAAATATGAGGTAATTGTGCTTTGGACTTAAGACTTTAAAAACATAATATGAAAGCAAATATGTGCCTCTGTCTTTACAGTGTACATAAATATTAATGTTGACTGAATTGTTCATTAAAAGTAATATTAGTCATGACAACCATTCATTGGGTACTTAGTAAGTACAAGTGCCAAGCTAACATGGTTAAGAGTTATAACAGCTCAGTGACATGCGTGAGGAATAAGATAAGGAAACATGTCTAAAGAGGGTGTCTTGCACAACATCTTATTGCATATTCTCAGTTGGCATCTGCATAGCTTTAAAGGCTGTGTTAGCTGCCATATATACTGACTTTCTAGATGAAACTGATTTAAAAAATTACTTTTGAATCTTTAATAAACATTTAGTTTTGTGTTTCCTTACTCCTGAGCCATTAAAACTGTGGTAGAAGTTGGTAAACTTCATCTTCTTTTCCTCTTTTTTGATACTATGTGGTTGCTCTCTTATCTCCCATGAACTAATTGGGAAGATGTAGAATTAGAATGGTCAGAGAATTCAAAAGTCATAGCTAAAAAAAATCAAAAAGTAATTTTATGTATCAGTAATAATAATTGGTACTCTAAAGATAATTGAATTTACCTGTATTGTAAGCAATTTTTGCATTTAAGTGAATCTGTATGTAAGTGATGGAGCACTCTGCTTAATATATATGGGTAACTGAGAGAACCTAGGAATTTAAAAACAAAGGAGCAACCCTTAAGATTATTTTATTTTATTTTTTAAACAGGCTGAAACTAAATTTTATAATGGGCTCTTATTTTTTGGAGAAGGAGGTAAGTTTTAGAATTTCACATTGTTAATGTCATGATGCATTTTTGGGATTGAAATGAATAAAAAGATAACAGATAATTGTAGGACTATATACTGTATTAGTGTGAGAAAATAAGCATTAAGATTTTTTGTTGGTTGTGTTGTTTGGTAAGCAGGTAAAACCTGAGTGATGAAGCAGCAACATACTCTCTAAAGTATTTGTGATGTTTTTATAAATTCAAAGTACTGCAGCTAGATGAGAATTTTTCTTGATTTCATTAAATAGTGAAAGATAGTTTTAATTGTATGGGTTAATGATTGTCTCATTTTGTGAAAAATTCTGGTTTTAATACTATGTAGATTGGAAGATACACTATTGAATAAAAGTCATATTTTTAGAGGATATTTATTGAATATAAATTACAAAATTGAATTATGGTTTTTCATGTTGACTTTTAAAGCTACAGATTCCAGCATGGTGGAAGGTGACTGCCAAATTCAAATGGGTAGATTTATTTCATTCTTACAGGTAACTTGGTCTTATTTTGGGGGTGGGTTTTTTTTGAAAACTTTGAGTAAGTTACATATAATTTAAAAAGAGTTCTGAAACCTTCAAATGCTGAGAGTGTATGTTGTAAGGCTAAGCACTGTATTATAGATAAGAAGATCATAATTCCTCTAAGATTTTCATAGCATTTTTGGGAAAGTAAGGTATCAAAATAGGTTTCTTTATATCATTTCATTTGTGGACTATTTGTTGTCATACCTTTTAAAATAAATTCTGAACTTTCTACCAGGTAGGAAAAGATTGGTTATCAGAAAAACTTGTTCATGGCAATGATGAAGCTATTACATGAACAGTGATGAAGTTGTTAAAAGCATCAGCAGTGATGCTTCTAACCAGTTGTTTCCAACTTACATAGGCTTTTCATCACTGAAAAGTTTTAGTTATTTTGGTTTACTTTTATAAAAAAGACCTAAATAACTTCTGTTTCTCCTCTCTCCATTATGAAAGCAACAGATGTACAATAGGATAAAAGCAAAACTTAGAAATAAGGGAAAATACCCATAATCCCATCTTCTGATTGATTGTTGGGTGTAAGATTTAAGATGTATCGTCAAATCAAACATGCTCATATATTGTTCAATTCATATCTTTTTTGTCATTGTGTATTTGACTTAATTGAGAGCATGCTGAATTATTCTCTGTGGTGGTATGTGTCAGTCAGGGTCTGGTCCAGAAATCAAATCATATAAGGTATTTTAAGAAAGGGGATTTGATATAAAGAATTAGTTACATAAGAATTGGAGAGCTAAAGAAAACACAGTGAATTAATTCAGAGGAAGCAGATGCCACTGCTCCACCTAGGGGGAAGAAGGGAAAAGGCTGGGGTTGTAAGAATCTGGGAGTTTGGAGAAGGAGCACCATGGAATTGGTGCTCACACCTCTAAGGAGGCGGCACTGCTAAGATATCCCTGAGGCGCAGTACAAGGTTGGTTCCGTGGTGCTCAGAGAAGCTGGAGGCTGGAGCACGATGCCATTGCTGGGGTTCCTGCTCTTTATGTTGGTGGAAGCAGCAAGACATAGAAAGGATGTCCTTTTCCTGCCTCTTTCTAGTCTCCCTTTCCTGCTACCTTTTAGCAGAACCTAACAAAAGATCTCTGGTGCAGGAGTCAAATGTAATTTGTTAAGGTCCCAGTGAATGTGTCAATGTTTCCCTATAGTTGCATCAAAATTTGCATTTCTTATTTTGAGGGTATTTTATTTGTTATGTACCCATTTATGATTGTTAGTCATTCCTGATAAATCTCATTATGTAGTGACCCTCTTAAGCTATAATAATTATGTATAAAATATATGATTATAGAAATATAGAAACTTTCAGAAAATACAGGAAATGGTAGATGTGAGTTGATATTTTATAACAGACATATTCTTAGGATAATTATTTCACTTGCTGTGTGCCAAATGTGTTTATAGATAAGGTTAAAGGTAATGAACATTTAAAGTTATTTCAGCATGACTTCTGGAGACCCCTCCCCCTCATCATCATTTTTTCTAAATTGGCAACTTTTGAATGTCATCATTCATTCAGATGTTCATTCATTTTTTCACTTAATAGGACAGAAATTTATTGAACAATTGAGGCATAGCCACCATACTAGGTAGTGGATATTCCAAGAAGGAAAACCATGGGAATTGTATGAGGAGCTGAAACATAAGGCTTACAGTAGAAGTATGAATGAAATGCTGTGGGGGCAAAGAGGTAGAAATGACCTTGGGATTCAGGAGGTGAGTTAAGAATTGAGTACTTGAAGCATGCTTGAAGTTTTCTGGCCACAGGTTGACTAGAGATTTTACTGGAAAACTATTTTGTTTTTGTTTAACATTGTTACCATAAAATTCAATCAGAAATGGTGACATTGAAAAAGCAACTTTGTAACATATACTCAACTTGTCATTTCAGGAACTGTCTTGTTTTGTTACCAGGTGCTATGAAGTGGTGATGAATGTAGTCCATCAGTTGGCTGCCCTCTATATCAGTAACAAGTAATGGATTTTAGAAATATTTTTGCATTTATTACAGAGATACAGGAAATGTTTCCCTAAAACTAGTTAATTGTCTGAAATAGTTTTTTGTTTGTTCACTCACTCATTCCTTCATTCATTTATGCAGTATTCTTTGAATGCCCACAATACTTCAAACACTACTTGATGTATAAATACTAAGACAGTTTCTATCATAGTGACTGATTCCATTAACTATCTGAATGAGATGTTCTTGGAATAATCTTAAAGGAATTTGGTATACAGAACAAGGCTAACATGGCAGGAGTAGATGTACTATGTACTCTTCCTTTATTCTTTCCTCTCTCCTTTATATTGGAGGTTCCCTGGCTTATTAGAATCATATGAGACTTCTCACACTAGAGCATCTTGGGGGTGGGTTGGGGCGGAAGAACTAGGGTATTCACAATGAAAAATTTTGTGAGTAATTCTAATGGTCTTCCAAATTTGGGAGCTTTGCCCTAAATCAAGAGAAGTGATTAAATTTTTGTTGTGCCCTTAACTATTCTTACTACCACAAAATGACATCTTACATTTGATTAATACTTTACACTTGAAGTATGCATTCACTGTTTAGTATAACCATGATAACTTTGTTTAGGTATATAACTAGGGATTCTCTATTATAAGATGACTGAGGAGGCCTAGACTAGGAATTTGCAAGGATGCTGTAGCAGTGTTTAAATGCTGTTCTCTTGGTCACCAGTCCATTTACTGTTCTTACTATACCACCTTGCATTTTAAATCTCATAAACCAGAAGACTGTGTTAACTGTTTTCCATTTTCATGTTTTCCCCCACAGTCAGGTATTTTTTTTTATGTTCTGTCCTTTCATTGAACCTCTATCTATGGCAGAAGGAAGCAAGAGCATAACTCCTCCACCCCTGCCATGCTGGAGAGGACTCCCCACCACCATACCCCTGCCCAAGAAAGTTGAAACTAATGAATTTTTCAAATATTCTATTGTGAAATATATATTTGTACTCTGATATACAAGTAATGTTATAAATTATTGTTGAGTACATTGAATTTCTAGGTTGTAAAATTTGAACTTTCCTAGGCTTTCGACTTTGGCATAATCCTAGTTTTGTGCATTTTTAGTAGGGATGAGCACCCATAAGTAAGCCTACTGAAGAGAGGACTAGTTCCCAAATGCCAGTGTGGGTAGAAGTACAAAATCTGACTGGGAATTGGCAATCTCTAGTCATTTAGAAAGAAATTAAAGAAAAAGCTCTGTCATATCCTACCTCCATCCTAAGCGAGGTGCTGTCAGTTTGATGGCTAAACTTACGGGCCACAAGTTGTCATAGCCCCACTCGCTGAGTTGGATCCAGGCAAGGATGGCCCAGCCTCTACGTGCAAGTCAGCCCCCTTCTTGGGAAAGTGGAATATGGTAGTAATTCTTCGAGTCCCTTAAATTTTATTACTAAAGCCTAAATGAAGAGAAATACATATTAAATTCCAAATGCTTCTACAGCTATGTGTTTTCCTTAAAATAAAAGTTAACTGTGACACAAAAGGCTTTTTTTAACCTCAGTATTATTTTATTACAGGATTGCACCCAAAATTATAGAGACAGCTGGAGTTCACTTTCAGGTAAAAGTGATTTAACTAGACATGCAAACTAAATTCATTATATTTCACTTTTGTATTATTGTATTATTTGTGTGATTGGGGATTAAAACAATTATAGCAAGATTCTTCAGAGATTTTTTTTTTTTTGCATTTGTTCTCTTCTGTGAAGGTGTTGTGAACCTATTTATGGCTAATCGTTCATTTGAAGATAACAGTTTCTTTTATTTTTTACCATAATAAACTAATTTACCCACTGCTTTAATTAATTGGGTGATTTTTCCCAAATTTAACTTTAAAAATACACATAAACCTAATCTTTGATTAAATAATAATCATTAAATGTTTTTTGACAGACTATGTATGAGCACTTGGGAGAGCTGCTAACAGTTTTGCTTACCCTGGATGAAATTATTGATAATCATATCACATTGAAAGACCACTGGACTATGTATAAAAGGTGAGTTAATAAGAATATTTAAAATATTCTCTTGCTTTATGTTATTAATGTGTAAGGAAAAAGACCTGGAAGTCTATAATTAGAAGACTATCATGGGAACTCTTTTTAATGATACAGTAACCATTCCTTAATTTTATGATTAAAGAATGATACTTGTGTAAAGCATCCTAATTCTTGAAGTGTAGTAGGGTGTTAATCTGATTACTTTAGAACTCATTTCTTTCCATGACAGATGTTTTTCCTGAGCTTGGTTTTATTTCATTGTATATACCCAAGATTTTTAAGGTCAAGGCGTTTTATTTTTTCAATTCATAAGCATAGACTTAATGTCTGGTATCTAAACAGCAGGTATCTGAATTTAAGATGATATAAAAATAGCATGATTAGAAAATTAAATATAAGGATTGTTTTTGTTTAAATTATAAAATGTGTAGAGCCATGCAAGAAATGTAAATAGTTTGTGATGCAAATTTAAGTCTTCTAATCTACAAGGTTACTGAAGTCTGTCCATCACAACCCTTCAAAATTTGGAATTCAGGAAGAAAAGCTAAAACCATTTGAAAAGTTCTTGTTGAAGCTAGAAGGGCAGTTACTTGATGGAATAATATTTCAGGTAAGAGAGCTATATCAGGCTCTGAACTAGAATAATATCGATCCAGCTCAAAATTATCGTAGGACACTTTTATAGTATGCTGTTGAATATGTTTTTAACTTACAACATTGTTAGTGTACTAAAATGTAATTATTTCAGTATCTAGTAGCAAACAAAATTAATAGTGTACTAATTGCATTTGGGGTGATGGGTTTTTTTTTAAGTTATTAAAGGATAAAACCATTCAAGGATTAATGCTACACATTTTCCATTCAAAGGGATTTAGAGATTAATGTAAAAATCTGAGCTTCAGTGTTAGTAAAATTAAAATGATGAATGTAGAAGTTTATCATGTACTTTATATTTAAATCTGCTCAGTAACTTATTGAGGTTCTAAATTTCTCCTTAAATGTTTTCTGTCTAGGCCTGTATTGAACAGCAGTTTGATTCTCTCAATGGAGGAGTATCTGTCTCAAAAAATAGCACTTTTGCTGAAGAATTTGCACATAGTATTCGCTCAATTTTTGCCAACGTGGAAGCCAAACTTGGTAATATAAAATGCATTTTGGGGTTTTGTTTATAAAATTTTCATTTTCTTGAAAGCAGAATTTTATGTTTTCCTTTTCTCTCATGTTATTGTTTTTATAAGGAGAACCTTCTGAAATTGACCAGAGAGATAAGTACATTGGAATTTGTGGACTCTTTGTACTGCACTTTCAAATTTTTCGAACTGTTGATAAAAAGTTTTATAAGTCTTTATTGGACATTTGTAAGAAGGTAAGAACTTGGACCTTTTTTTTTTTTAATTTGACTAGATAAAAAAGTTTTTGAGTAAAACTGGATATTTTATTCCTACTTGCAAAATTTTTATAATAATAATTACAAATGATTAATAATTTTAATAGTAATTCAAATATTTTGAATTAACTTATAATAATCACAAACATGGTATCATAATATTCATTTTTAAAATTCAAACATTCCAGAAATAAAATAACAGTAAATGAAAATATCCCTTAATTCCACGTCATAAATACGTGTATACATGTATACACTTATGGATGTTCCCCAGTATTTTTCCTATACATTAGCTTTCTATTGCTCTTACTACTGTTCTTGCTTTTCTTCTTGGCACTCATTCTCATTATTGAAGTAGAAATTTTCTATATCTTTGCTATTTCCCTGATATAGTACCTAATTTTAAAATAGAAAGTTTAGTTTATGTGTAGAGTCCAGTGATACATGACCAGGTAAACCCAGCTATCTTGGGTATTTATTTTTCTTTTTTTTCACTGATAAAGTTCATCAGGCTTCATATTTTTATTTACTTCTTGTATGTTTTATTGATCAGAACATTTGTGAGATTGTGTGTGTATGTGTTATTTAATATGTAGGCAGTATAAAATTATGGTCATGTTCTACACCAGATATAGGAATATCTTAACTCTGTGCCACAATAAAATAGTTTAACTCATTCTTCATGAGTTTTTATGGTTATTTTTTCTTTGAAATAAAGTATCTTCCAATGTGTATTGTGGCACTGTTAAACAGCTTATTTTTTAACCTGTATTTAATGATTTTCCTTGCCTGTGTTTATCATTTTAGGTGCCAGCCATCACTCTAACTGCTAATATTATTTGGTTTCCTGATAATTTTTTGATTCAGAAAATACCGGCAGCTGCCAAACTTCTAGACAGAAAAAGTCTTCAAGCCATTAAAATACACAGAGATACTTTCCTACAGCAAAAAGCTCAATCACTTACCAAGTAGGTTTCTAAATACCCATCGTGAAACTATTATTTTATGTTTTCAAGTCTTGTACTGATTCTAAATATGGAAACCATTTTAATTATAAGATCAAATGTACTTATTTATTATTTGAGAAAAGGTTGGGCAAATGCTACAAGATTAATTTTCTAGGAGCATTTTTGTTGTGTTTTTGTTTGTTTTAAATGTTTTAGGCCTAATCTCAATATAAGATAAGCAATTTGTACTTTCTGGAGGTTTATTTCTATGTTTATATATACACATACATCTATATGCATACATATACAATTTATCACATGCATCAATATTTTTTGACTAAATAAAATGAAATCTGCAGATGTCACTAGGTGACATTACCAACATTGTGTGTTCATGATTCAATGATGATTTTTGCAGGGGCTCATTAATTTGATGTACTTTATCTGAAGTAACATAGACACATATTTACAAGTCAAAAAATACTAAAAGGAAAAATAATTGTCTCCTGTCCACAGTACTTCAGTCCTGTTTCCGAAAAGAACACTTTTAACAGTTTCTTCCAATATTTACATCCTTATTTTTTGTTTAATACTTATTATGTAAATTTCCAAATATGCACAAACTAGAGAAACAGTAAAAAGAGCCCAGATGTTCCCATCACTTAGCCTTAATAGCTGAATTTACTCTGCGTTCTTATTTTGAGTAGGCTGCTACAATTACTTGTTGACCTCCCTGAAGATTTTAAGTTAAAGTGACATGGGATTTTGCCACTAATCCTTAAATGGTCACAGATGAAATGGCTGCTGTAAGGAAATATTTTATCTCAACCACTATGAAGAAATGAAAGTAAATATTCTTTCCTAGCCTAAGTAACCCCAATATTTTCCTTTGCTAGAGATGTACAGTCTTACTATGTCTTTGTGAGCTCATGGATGATGAAAATGGAATCTATTTTATCTAAAGAGCAGAGAATGGATAAATTTGCTGAAGACCTCACCAACAGATGTAATGTTTTTATACAGGTAGTTACATCTTCTTTCTTAGACTATTTTGGAGGTCATTTCTTTGTTAATCCGATTTATAGAAATTATACTTGGAAAACACTGAGAAAGGATATGATGTATTTTTGTTTTTTTAAAATTGAAATTGGTTTGGTTATGTTAGGATCTAAGTGACTTACTAATTGATTTTTTCTCTAATATTTGCATTTAAAATTACAATTCCCTTCAAAGCATGATTTTTAAAACTATATTCTGTAAGAGGACATGGATGCAGATGGAAACAGATAGTCTAAGTAATAAGGAATTGACTTGGAACTGAGAAATACCTCTTTCTTAGTTTTCAATTTCTAGCCCCTTAGTATCCTGAACTCTTGTCTTAAGCTCTCTCAGATACATGTCTTTATCTTCTTGCTTAGCAGGTAAGAAAAGGATGAATAGAAGCCTCCTGACATCCAGATTATTTCTCAAAAAGTCTGTTTTTTTTTCAATGGAAAGATTCTTTAGCTGTAATTATACAGTATAATTTCAGCAGTACTGAACTTCTGGCATGTAATAGGTTAAATAAATTTTCAAGGGTTTCTTTGAAACCTAACTACCATGTATAATATTGTGTGAGGCAGAGTATTTAAAAGTCTCAAGAGCTAACTTTAAAATGAACTTTAGCAACACTGGTTATTGGCGAGTTAATTATTACATGGAGAATGAAATCTTGAAGAAATGAAACTTTCTGATTATAATCCATGTTTCTCTTTTTTTTTAATAGGGCTTCTTATATGCATATAGTATTAGTACCATTATTAAAACCACAATGAATCTCTACATGTCCATGCAAAAGCCAATGACCAAAACCTCAGTGAAAGCATTATGCAGGCTTGTTGAACTTCTCAAGGTAGGTTTTAGTTTGTTTTTCTTTGCTATTATGTTGAAAAAAGACCTGGGCTTCATTAAATTAGGTTGGTCTGGTAAGGTTTGATTTCTTGATTATATGAGAATAATAGCTAGGGGACGTATACTTTCAGTGGGATAAAGGACTAGCCATTAAAAAACATTTCTGGGGCTTCCCTGGTGGTGCAGTGGTTGAACGCTAGGCTGTGAAGCTGCCCACAGCCTCTGCAGCGCTGGTTCTATCCCCAGCCGCTGGCAGGGGTCCCACGTGGCACGCAGACCTCTCCTGCCACACCCGCTGCTCCCCTCATCAGTGTACTTCACCAGTCTGCCTGCTCTGCTCCCTGCTCTGGCTCTGGTGAATTCTCTCACCCTCCCGTGCTTCTGACTGTACCCAGTGTTTATATAAATAAATAAATCTTTAAAAAAAAAAATTTCTGAGTAACTAAATGGCCAATATAGTTAAACTTTACTAAAGTAAAGCTTAGAATTAAGCTTTTGCTATTCCTTGTTTCTGCTTTTTAACTTTCCCAGTGCTTTGCTAGATCAGTGTTTGGTGTAATAGTCCATAATTTTACCTAAAAGTTTTCATTTTCACAAAGTTAATCTGATTCTTTTTAGGCAATAGAGCATATGTTCTATAGGAGAAGCATGGTTGTGGCTGATTCAGTGTCACATATAACACAGCACCTTCAACATCAGGCTCTTAATTCTATTTCTGTGGCCAAGGTATGAATGTTAATGTGTATTCAGCATAATTATCTTTTAGCTTCTTCTTCTGTTGTATGTTTTACTCCATTCCTTTAAATATAGGATTGTTGGTTATGTATCTACATGGTATTTTATGATCTTTACTTAGAGTGAAATTGTAGCATGTAATACATTAACAGACATCTACATTAGAAAAATGACATTGCTTGCAGTTTTAAAGTAAGCATTGTTTTTAGAAATGATTTCCTTATTAATATGGCAGTTTTTAAGTATGTCTAATACAGTCACTGACAGTGCTGATAATATTACAGAAGTAAAGCACATAGCATCAAAACTCAACAGTGCCTTTAAATTGAATCGCAGAAAAGAGAACTGAAAAACTTTTCTTCTAAGTCTTGTTATTGCCTCAGAGATAAAGCTAATATTTCCTGTTTTTTCATTATCTTTAAGAAAAGAGTAATTTCTGACAAAAAATATAGTGAACAGCGTCTTGATGTGCTCTCTGCTCTAGTTCTGGCTGAAAACACTCTGAATGGACCAAGCACAAAGCAGCGACGGCTTATTGTTTCTTTAGCACTAAGTGTGGGCACACAAATGGTGAGAATGTTATTAATTACGGAATAAAAGTGAGATCTGAGATTTGACAGTTCCGTTGTTACTGACCCGGAAAATCTGTTCTCATTTTGACTGCCTGTTTTCACCCTTCCTGATAGAAAACATTTAAAGATGAAGAACTCTTTCCACTTCAAGTAGTCATGAAAAAGCTGGATCTAATCAGTGAGCTTAGAGAAAGGTAAGTGAGGGTATGTGCTATGCTCAAAAGATAGGGCTAATAGAAATATCAGTTTTCCTTTTAGCATAATGAGAATTATCACCCAGACAGACCAGTAGTTCTCTGTAATGCCTTGTGTGTAACCCAAATGAGACCATGATAGGGAGCCTATTCCTTTAGCTTTGCCTCTACAGTAGGGCTGTAGTTTCCAGAAGAGCTCGTGTGAGAACCCGTGATGTAGCTCTCAGAGCATCGGGCAGACCCTGATACTATTGTGATTGTTGTGATGAGTGTCTTTTGTGACATTTTAAAATCACTGCTTTATAACAAGGCTAATCTGTTTGTGAGAAGCTTACAATGCTCTGTTGCATAGTCTTAGATAGTTATTTTGAAACATGAATTTGAATTACATTTTAGTACCCAGTCATTAAGATAAATTAGGTTTTAGAGGGCTTGTACATAGCTTCTTATGGCTTGTTTTCTTTTAACCGAGTATTAAATTTCTTGAGAGGTAAAGAGATTTTCTGAATTTTGATTCTCAGCTGAATTAGCTTACAAAACTTGTTTCCTTTTAATATTTGTATTTATAAATGGTTTGGTTCCAAAAAGCTGACATTTTTGTAGTTTTTAGTAGCATTTAATTTTCATTTTTGGAAGAAATACTGAGCCTTAAAATATGTGATTACATGATATTTAATGATAATTATGTTGCTCCATAAGCACTTGGTAAGATTTTAAACAGGTTAAGTGTAATGGGGGTTCTTTGGTCAAAATTCTTTAAAAGGTTCTGCTTTCAGTTTTGAGACAGGTAAAATAGTGCATATGATGCAAGGATTTTAAGTCTAGCCGTGTCAAATAATACTGAAGATATATATATTTTTAAATGCCTCTATTTAAAAAACAGGCTTGTTCAAGTCTGCTTAAAAACTGAAAGATGCAGATCTCTGACTGTGTCATGTTATTGGTATTCAGTATTTTATTATCTCTGTTCAGTTTGAAAAAATATTTATTTTGTGCCTTTTCTGTACTAATTTTGGGTTACGTGATCTAGAAAATGTGAAAGTAAGAGAGAACTTTTACCCTGTATATAATGTCATTCCTTTCATTATTTTTTCAGGCTACTTCAATTTTGGTACCACTAATTATTGCTTTGTGTTGCAGGATCCAAACACAATGTGACTGTCGTTTTTTATACTGGCATCGAGCTGTCTTCCCAATTTATTTAGATGATGTATATGAAAATGCTGTTGATGCAGCTAGACTACATGTAAGTAAAGAATAATACAGAGAATAAATTCATCATTTTTAAAGTCACTTTACCAACCGATCTAATTAGTTTTAAAGTAGATCATTTGATTTAAACAAACCATTTTTAAATTGACTGCTAATGCTGTTTTGTCCAGTGTTATGCTTATTCAATAGACATTTATATATTTTATAGCTACATTTTATATTAATACTCATCAATGAATTTTAATACCTTTAACTGTTCCTCTTATTCCTAATCATTCTCATTTCACTTAAATTATGTCTCAATAATCTGACATTGAGTTGTCAGCCAGTACATGTTACTCAGATCTTTCTATTTCTTTATGGAAATAAGTGTGTTTAAATGCTCAAGATAGAAAAGCATAAATGAATGTGATTTGTTGTGTGTGCATTTAAAGTGTATGCTTTAGAAAATAAACCTAACTCAGGAAAGTAAAATAGTTATGCGTAAAAAACCAGTTATGCTTCAGATTGAGGCTTTGTTTTTAAAGATAGATAATTAACCTTTGTAATATTATTTAGATCAGAATCTGCTTTTTCTGGATTCATGTACATTCTCATTTTCTTTCAGTACATGTTCAGTGCTTTACGTGACTGCGTGCCTGCTATGATGCATGCAAGGCATTTAGAATCTTACGAGATACTTCTGGATTGTTATGACAAGGAAATCATGGAAATTTTAAATGAGGTAATAACATATTTGAGATTGAAAAACTTAACATGTATTTGAAGAAAACATGTACTGCTTGGAAAAACTTTCTGGATTGAAGCAGACTTTCACTAAGTTAAAATTATATCACTATATCACAAAAATCAATATTTTTGTCACAAAGGGAACTTTGTAGTTAGAATATCACAATTGTGATAAATTGTTCTTTAATTCCTAATTTTTAGAATTTTTTTTTTACTTTAGTAAACAGTGTATTTGTCTTTAAAGTTCTGTTTATTAGAAGCATGCAACTGTAAAATTGATTTGAATATTGAGTGCTGCTAATGGTGATACACTGAAGGCAACATACTTACTGATGTTTCATTTTGCCAAAATAGAGAAAACTATACATTTAAAAGACTTGTGTAACAGAAATAATATAGTATTTCCCTTCCTGGTTTAATAAAGTATGTATTTTATGCACTGATGTCTTTAAAAATTAAATTTCCACCTAGCAATATTTTTATTTAGAGGGAAGAACTAAAAATGGAATTACATCACAATATAAACCTATACAGGTTTGATAATATCATGAAAATTTTGCAGTTTCTTATATTAAACATTCTTATTTGAATATCAGGGACATGTCTGACCAGTATTTACAATTCTGTACTAACCCAGGAAAGATGATTAATTTTCTTGTCCTTATCTCCAATTTATGGTCACAGGACGCCTTTAAAATTTCCTCTTTCCTGGTACCTTTCCTCTTTTGTTGCTGGTTCCCATACATTTTATGCTGTATAATTGCTATTTGTGTTCCTTGTAATAAAACCATTAGATGTAAGTTTTTTTATATTCTTTTCAAAGAAAGTAAAAGCTTAGAATTTATCTAGCAGCTCCCTGGTCAAAAAAAATCACTGATTTAAATGTAGAGCCAAATAATTTTGACTTTCTCAATAATAATATTTTACCATAAAGTATTTAGACTCTTAAGCCAGTTCCACTGATTATAAAACTCCAAACCTGAAAGCATAGGAATCTAGGGGAGCAATACAATTGGAATATCATTTTGAAAAATTAAGGTATCTAAATTCTTTTGTGAATAGCATTTGCTGGATAAGTTGTGCAAAGAAATAGAGAAGGATCTGCGACTGTCTGTGCATACACATTTAAAGCTGGATGACCGAAATCCTTTCAAAGTTGGCATGAAAGACCTGGCTCTCTTTTTCTCTCTGAATCCAATTCGGTTTTTCAATCGTTTCATTGACATTCGCGGTGAGTGTTCTGCTTTCCTTCTTAGAGTTATTGTCTATCTTTGCCCTAACTATTCAAGAACTAATAAACCAAAATTTTGAGGGTATCTTTTTTTGTGTTAATCCAATTTGTTCTTTAATTCCTTATTATATTTTTTATTTTCCTAACTTCTAGAAGGAAGAGATTTAATGTTCAAAGATAAGTTGATTCCTTTTAGGTTTAATTCCTGTTCTCTTTCTGCTCTTTTATGAAGCAAAACTTTTTTGGAAATTTTTTGTAGCTTATGTGACTCACTACCTGGACAAGACTTTCTACAATCTGACAACAGTTGCTCTTCATGACTGGGCTACTTACAGTGAGATGAGAAATTTAGCTACTCAGCGCTATGGATTGGTCATGACAGAGGCACATCTTCCTAGCCAGACTTTGGAACAGGTATTGTATAAGGAATTTTGAACATACTCAGATTGTAGCATGATCACAGTATTTCCTTAAGAAATCTAAATCTATTTCCTTAAGAAATCTTTTAGATACTTAGAACGTATTTATTTTTTAAGAAAATAGTTACTATCTGAAACCTCTTACTTGACAAGACTGAAAAATTAGAGGGTGTCATTTGCCTTAGAGATAATTACAAGAGATTTCCTGTTCACAGTTAGCTTTGTTAGGCATGTGAAACATACATAGATTTAGAGACAGCTTTTCAGAAACATACTGGCCTAGTGAGGTGACTTCTGAAATTGAAAAAAGTATAGTCAAGGACACAGCTAAGGATTTTAAACCTAAATATAAAATATAAACTTTGATACTTTAGGAAAAATAGTTAACTTTATGATTATAAATGTATTTGCTCTTAAAATGATGAGTGCAGGGGCCTCCCCAGTGGTGTAGCAGTTGAGTGCTAAGTTGCGAAGCTGCCTGCAGCCTCTGCAGCACCGCTTCGAACCCCGGCCACAGGGCGAGGGTCCCACATGGCGCGCAGACCTCTCCTGCTGCCCGCTGCTCCCCTCAGCAGTGTACTTCGTCAGTCTGCCTGCTCTGCTCTCCCCCCTGGCTCTGGTGAATTCTCTCACCCTCCCATGCTTCTGACTGTACCCAGTGCTTATATAAATAAATAAATACATCTTAAAAAAAAAAAAAAGATGAGTGCAAAGAAGCATTTATCTTCACTAGGTCAGTGAACTAATTTGTAATATGGCAGCATCTCTCAAGTGCAGTGCTTTGTGTTTTTAGTTAATTGCAAGTCTAAGATAATTCATATATTTACAAAAATACATTCAATTCTAAAATTTGCAGATCACAATTTTTTGTTATCATGCTGCTCAGAGGAATCATTGTATCAGTTCGTACACAATTCCATCCATTCACTTATACATTTAATATTTACCAAAAAATGCTAGGCCCTGAACTAGGGATTCAAAAATAAATAGAAATAGTCCCAGCCCATGTACTTATAGCCTAGTGGGGAAAAAAATGAGTAAACAAACTTTTATTATAAAATATGAGAAAAGTTATAAGAACTTGAAAGGGGTGTTGTGCTGCTACTGTGAGCCGTGAAAAAGCTGAAGCGGCAGCTCATGCAGCACAATTAGCTGCTTGGGTGCACCTGAAGCATGCAGGAGAGGACATTGTCCATTAAAGGTGGTATCGTGTAGTTAAAAGAAGCATCAATATTTACAATTAGATTTTCTAAAATCCCTGGGTTCTGCCTCTTCCTAGCTATTTGACCTTGGAGAACTCCCTTAGCTTCATTTTCTTCACCTGTGGAATTTAGAAGAATAATACCTCATTTTGTGAGATAACATATAAAGAGCCTTGCACAGTGCCTCAAAAATAGTATGTATTTTATGAATATCACAACATACCCTGTCTTTTAAAATCTGGTCGTTAGTTTACCTTGGGAAGACTGATGTTCTCAAGGATGTTGGGGAAATGATTGTGAGTCATGAAGCTTTGAATATTCAAACTTAACTGTCCCTGTCTTCTACACAAAAGGGATAAGACAACATAAGCCAGGTTTCCACAAGGAGATAGCCCTGATTGTACACTAGAAGGTGTTTTTAATGCTTTTAACCTTTGGGCATATGTTTATCTAGTTATTCCTTAAAATAATTTAAAACTACTGGGGCACTTAACATGTAAGTCACTATATTGACACAAGTCTTAGTAATTATCTTAAAATAAAAATAGAACTTCTGTATGGATTGTCTTATAGGGCCTGGATGTTTTGGAAATTATGAGAAACATTCATATATTTGTGTCTCGATATCTCTATAATCTCAACAATCAGGTGAGAAATGTCTTTTTTAATTTGGATGGGTGTATAGTGGGAAGCATGGGGGCAAAGAATTGATTTTCAAGAGTGAAAATTATGATAATTAGAATTATCTTATTATCCTTTGCTTTGATTGTATTCCTTTGCTTTCCGGTGAAATAAATTTAAATAACAGCCCACTTTGGGTAACAGCCCACTGTTTGCCATGTATTATGTTGTTTTTTAGCATAAGTTTTTTATTTGCAGATTTTTATTGAACGAACAAGCAATAACAAACATTTGAATACTATTAACATTAGGCATATTGCTAATTCAATTCGAACACATGGCACAGGAATCATGAATACAACGGTAAGAACCTTTCTTGGGAGTTGGGGGGGGGTAATAGACCCCTGTTTAATTTGGTTATTTGGAAAGCTGGTATATAGACTATTCTGATAAAACTATACTACTATCTGTTTATATTATACCTGAATTTCCATTTTCTGCTTGGTGTAATTAAACTTTGAAACCGAAATTGTGTTGGAAGTGATGGAAACTCTGTGATACAAAATGCACTTTAGAATATCTTACTGTCTTAGCATCTCATCTATATAACATTGGTGATTTGAGGACAGTAATGCGTGTGTTAACTTGATATTCTCTGAAAGTTGCTTTTGAAAACAAATCATTGATAGTATATTTAGCACCAGTCATTCTCTTGGGGATTATTAATTATTTACTAACTATATAAACAGCTAAAAATATTTACTAAAAATAATTTTAATTTTAGAAATGGGCATTCTACCATGAAGGAATCACGTGAACTTGTATGCTATTTTTTCCTTCTCTGTACAAAACAGAAATCTTTGAATTTATCTAGTTTTTAGCACACACTTAATTTCTTCTTGAAGGAAGAGTAGGAATGTTTAAATAGTGAAATACCATGAATCATAATTGTGGATAAAGGAATAGGGAGAAGTTAGAGCACACAGTGGGGAGCCATTGAAATATTTAGGCTGATGTGTGAAGTGATAGGAGTTCTCTTTTAGTGGTTACCAGTAGAGAAAAGAGACATAGAGCAGGAGTCATCCATGGAGAAATCATGACTCGACCTTTCAGGAGAAATAAGCTCTTTTTTGCCTCATATGTAATTCATTCACCTACAGATAGAATTATGAGTGTTTATGTGTCTCTGGCACTGTGCTAGAGTGCCAGAACTAAGGTGAGAAAAACAGACATTTGCTGCTTTTGCCAACACTACACTTGAGGGTGGTGGAGATGCAAATTAGTACGGGGCTTCCTTTAGTAGGTCAGAATTAATTTTATTCTTTTGACTTTAATCTCAGTTCAAATCTCACTTTCTCAGGGTTTTCTGAGTCTAGGTCAGAACCTTTTTGTACTCATTCTGAAAGTATCCAAACTTCTCACTCTAGACATTATTGCAGTTGAAAGTTAATAACTTAAATAACAAAATTTTTAAAATATCACTCCTGCTAGAAATTTTAAAAAATATCACTCCTGACAGACAAGGGCCATTTTTGTTGTAAGAACAGACACATTTCCTTGAACAAAATACTTATGGGATAATAATTAAATGTTTGTTATCTTCCTTCTGCAAAGTTCAAAGAGCACAATGGTTACTAGTTAAGTATCATTCTAGTCATGTAGATTAGTAATAAGTAATTTTATAGATGGAGGAATATAAACATCTGTGATATTTTACTTTAAAAGTAGGGTTTTGAATCTGGTTTTATGATTCTCACTATAGTTCTTAGTCCTATTATTTTTAGCCTTCTAATTTTTTTTTTTTCCCTCTTGTAGTAAAAATATTTAAGGGGAGCTTATGGAAAGTTCTGTAAACTTATACAATAATTGATTGATGTATTTCAGGTCTAAAATGAATTAGACTTTATAAAGATTAGACTTTATCTAATATGAATTAAGACATTTGATAATTGTTATTCAGTGGTAACTTTGGTTTGAAATAATTTTTGTACTGACTTTTTAAAATTTTAATTTTGTAGGTTAATTTTACCTACCAGTTTTTGAAAAAGAAGTTCTATATATTCAGCCAATTTATGTATGATGAACATATCAAATCCAGATTGATTAAAGATATTCGGTTTTTTAGGGAAATCAAGGATCAAAATGATCATAAGGTATTTCACATATATTTGTTTTAAGATAGTTTCTTTCTACTGTTGAGTATATGTTTATAGATGATATACTATTTCTGTAATTAAATAATATATCACAAATGATTATATAAAATCATTTAGATTTCTGTTGTGGTTTTAGTTTTATTAATTTACATTTAGTGTCTTCCTAGATCCAACCTTCAGATCTTCCTTATTTTCCTTTAAATTTCAAACTCTGCATTTCTTACGGGCAAAGGTGTAAGGGAAAATTAAATAATTTTTAATGTAGCCTGATGTAATTTTTCTTTATTTTAAAATAATACATGTTCATTTTGAACATTTCAGTAGTAGAGAGTGCATAAAACTAAATGTCCTCTCTGTTTTCTCTTTCCTCCCAATTCCATTTTCTGGAAGCAGTTGATGTTAACAATCTAATCTGATGCTTTTCAGATGTCTGTGATAAACATATTTATACATAAATGTATTGCTTCTTTTCCTACAAAAATGGAGTAATACCATACATCCTGTTTTGTTAATATGCTTACCAGGTATCAGTACATATAACTGTTCCTCATTCTTTTTAAGAGTTTATAGTAAAGATGCATATTATAATTTATTTAACTCTTACTGATAGCTGTTTAGAATGTTTTTATTTTTCACTGTTACAAAAAGTGCTATAGGTAATATCTTGACACATTTACATCTGTATTTGGAGACTTCTGAAAGACAGATTCCTTGAAGATAAATTTCTAGGGCAAAGAATATGATGTATATATTGCCAAGCACTCCAAAAATACCGCGTTAATTGACATTACCACCAATAATTTGTAAGAATGCTGATTTTTCTTCACCCTCTGACCTGAATTTATCCATAGTGAAGCAAAGAGTTGTAAGTGGTAACAATAGAGAGGCATGAGAATGTGGATGAAGGCTTAGATGGATCTTACATTTGATATGCCATATCCTAAATTTAATTACTCTTCTTAATCTTTACTTAATCCCAACTCTTTTGTATGCTAGTTGGTAGTCCTCTTCACTTTCAGAGCAGCTAATATTACTTTCTAGTAGATTAATAAAGTTACATATTTATTATTAGAGGGTTGTATTAACTATCCTTTTCTTTGGAACAGACATTACTACTATTCAAAATAAGCAGTCCTGCTATTGTTCTATAAGAATTGTTTCCATTTGTTGTTACTATAAAATGAGATATTTTCTAAATCTTTTAACTAAAACTTTGAAAAATAATTTTTTCTTCAAGATGGAAACTAGAAATTTAGTTCACTTTGTGTTTGTCATTTGGGAAAGAGTGTATTTATAAATAAGTCTCTAGTACCTATTCAACGCATAGAAATGTAGTCTCACATCTCTGAACAACTGTTTTCAGGAGGAATTGGTTCCTTTTATCTATCAGAATAGTTGGGTGTTACAATAATGGTGTTGGTGAACCTAATTTTATGGCATTATTATTTCCCTTAGCTAATATAAAGAAATTACATTGACTTTGAACAATGACAGTTTTATACTATCCATGTTTTGTCATTAGACTTGAGTGATTTTTTATTTTTTTTAAGTACAATGGAAATTTCAAATTAGAAAGGAAAATGGTATTCGCATGATAGACATTTTATGCTTTGGGGGTCTTTATTAATAAAGGTAATCTTTAAATGATCTCTCTAGTATCCTTTTGAAAGAGCAGAAAAATTCAATCGAGGTATCAGAAAACTTGGAATAACCCCAGAGGGACAGAGCTACCTTGACCAGTTCAGACAACTCATCAGCCAAATTGGTAAGTTATTGTAAAAGTGTAGGAAAATAAAAACAAATCTTGATAAAGTACAAATTCTTCCTGTATTAAATATCTCTTATGAATGAACAGTTTAATATCTGAGTACCTGAGTTCAACTTTCTTCTATTGATTTTCTTTTCTTAACAAGTTTTTAAAGTATGATTAGACTGTAGATGAGGAAATAATTGGTTGACTAAAAACTAATATATTAAACACAACCTCTTTAGTTAAATTAAAAACATTCAATAATCTCAAAGACCACATACATAAAATCAGCTGGTACTTGAGATACCTGCCCTAACGCATTGAGTTTTTTAAAGAGGTTCCCTCAAGTTGCAGCTTAATACAAAGGCAGGATGTGGAAAGAATATTGATGTGGAAAGTTAATTAATGATAGAAATTAACATTATATATAGATTTAATTAAAGATGAAGTACTGAGTGTTCTGAAATTGTGTAGCATAAAAAGTTATATATAATTTCTTAAGTAAGGATACATATGACAGCAAAATTTTTGCCCCTTTAGGGCTTAACAATGAGGAAAATGAAATATAAAGTTCATAACTTGACCTAGGTGTTACAGCTAAGAGGTGGCAGAGTCCAAGATGAACCCAAATAGTCTGGCTGCAGAACTTTGTTCTGAACTGCTGCGCTCTACTTGCTTCTCACTAGTACATTTTGACCAGCCAGCTATCAGTTCTAACAGTTTGAATGAAAACAGTAAAACTACATATTTGATCTTTATAAGATGCGCATTAAAGAAATAGCTCTCATATTGGAATAGGCCTTAAAATAGATTCTGTGATACCTACTTTGAAGGTTGTTAAAAACATCAGATGAGACACGACCATGAAATGTTAACATTTTATCTTACCTTTTCCTTTTTAACTTACTCTCTCTTACTCTCCTTCAACTTCTTACCTTATTCTAACATCTTACCTTTTCTTCTGTTCTTTCTCCCAATGAATTTCAGCTGGATTAAATTATATTGAATTCCTATTATATGTCAGGACATGTTGGCTCAGGGCTGGATCAGTGAAGAAAGCAAAGGCTATCTCATGGATCTTGCATTCTGGTCGGGGCAGACACAAACATAAAGATACTTAATTTGTCAGTGATAGTGCTGAGTGAGGTGACATAATGGGGCTGGGCAGTGTTCTTCACTGATGTTCATGGAAAGCTCTAAAGAGGTGACATTTGGGCAGGGACTTAAGAAATACGGAATAAGCCATGTGCATGTCCAGAGAAAGAACGTAGCAGAGAGAGGGGACAGAAAGTGCAAAAGTCTGGCCTTCCCGGTGGTGCAGCGGGTTGAGCGCCATGCTGTGAAGCTGTCCGCAGCCTCTGCAGTGCGGGTAGATACCCAGCCGGCCAGGGAGATTCCCACATGGCGCAGCAGACCTCTCCTGTCGCTCCTGCTGCTTCCCTCAGCAGTGCTTTCGGTCCGTCTACCTGTTCTGCTCCCCACTCTGGTGAATCCTCTCACCCTTCCGTGCCTCTGACCTGTACCCCAGCTATTGTATAAATAAAAAATAAAAAATCTTTAAAAAAAAAAAAAGAAAAGAAAGGGCAGAAGTCCCCAGTGTGCTTAGCACTTTCGGAAATTGTCAGAAGCTGGGAAGGAGTTAGCGAAAGACCTGGAGAAGGCCATGTCAGCTACATGAAGCATTTGGACTTTATTCTGAGATGAAAAGCGCTTGTGGAGTTTTCAGAAGAGGAATGTTATGTTCCAGCTGAGTTTTACAAGAATCCCCAGCTGCAGTGTAGATGAAAGATTGGGGGGCAGGGTGTAAAGGTGGGAGCAGGTAAATGAGGCAGTCACTGCATATTGTGGTGGTCTAGGCATGAGATGGTGGAAGTTTGGAATAATAGGGTGATAGCCTGGGGGTGGTAAAAAGGGGTAGGATTCTGGCAACAATTTGCAGGCAGAATCAACCATAATTTTCCACTAATTAGATACAAAGTGTGAGAGAAAGGAAAGAGTTGGAGGACTTCAGTGTATTTGGTCTAACCAACTGGAAGGATGGACTTGCTGGTTTCTGATATAGGAAAAAATATAAAAAAATAAAAAATTTTGGGTTTGATTTGGACATACTAAAAATTCTTTTTAGACATATAGGTGTAGGCATTGAATAAAAAAGCTTAGAGGAATAGTCCAGGCTGGTGATACAAACTTGGGGAAGCAGCAAATAAAGATGTCTTGATTCTATTTCCAGCTGTGTGTGTATGTGAAAGAGAGGCCGATATTTAATGTGAGAGTGGAGAAATTATTGCTATGCTAATTTTTAAAAATTTGTTTATAGTGTAGTCAAAAAAATTTAATGTACCTAGTTTATCAAAGCAAAATTAAAATTATATTTTAAATATTTAATATAGATTTGTGTTAAGTAGATATATTTGAAGTATACAAATACATAAGTTTTAATTTTATAGACCAACAACTGAAAATAGTATTTATGAGTTGGACCTTTGTAATTGTCTGCTTTATGTCTCTGTATTCCTGATTTTTAGTGTTTAGAGTTACTTACGTAACTACCTGATTTTTGTGTGTGTGTTTCAAGGCAATGCCATGGGCTACATACGGATGATAAGATCTGGGGGTCTTCACTGCAGCAGCAATGCCATCAGGTATGGACACAAACATCCTGTCTGTCCTTTATACCACTTAAAAATTTTATGTCATTTAAATCTATTTTTATAGTAAGTGATATTACAGAAAAATTTTTTTGTCTTGATTTATTTTGAATTAAGATATGAAAATAAACTATTTTCCAAGTTAAGTATTTTTCTCCTTAAATTTTAAGAACTACATGCAGACCGCTGAAAAATCTTTTTCTCTTAAAGTTATAGTTTATTACTATACTCTGTGAATGGTTCTAAAGATTACATGATTTTAAAAAGAATTAAATTTTGATTACTCATGCCTAAAATTCAGTTTTGGAATCTAAGTAATGATATAAATGTAACTGAAATGCAGTATTCTTTCCAAATGTGTAGTTGAACATGCTGCCTGATAAGGTAGCTACTAGCCACATGTAGCTATTGAAACTCTGAAATGTGGCTTGTCCAAATTGAAATATGCTAAAGTACACACTAATTTTGAGGGTTTAGTATAAAAAATGCTAAATATCTCAATAAAATTCATGTCACCAAGTTTTTCTTACTTTTAAAAATGTTTTTATGTCCAACGTTGTCCTTTATTTCATAGACCCTAGACATCACTGTCCAGAACAGCAGCCACGGTAGTGTCTAGCATCGAGTACTTGAAATACAGCTAATGGGAGTAGAGAGAGAATTTAAAATTTTATTTCATTATATTTTAATAATAGCTACCTTATTAGTGTAGGTCTATAGACTTGAGTCAGTAGTAACTTTGGAAGATAATTTAAAACTTGAAAAGTATGCAGAGTTTTAAGAATTTAGTTAGAAAGATTCAGTCTACACTACCACTTTCATGTATGTGTCAGTTGTACATTTTTAACTTGCCTTCATAATTCTTACTCTTACATAGATTTGTGCCTGATCTTGAAGATATTGTAAATTTTGAAGAACTAGTAAAAGAAGAAGGTCTTGCAGAAGAAACATTGAAAGCAGCGAGGTAATTCCGTTTTAAGTGACTAATTAAACAAAACTGAGTTCATTCTAAACTCCAAAGAAATTTACTTAGAAATGTCTTAGAATATTTTCTACTTTTGAGTGGTCTCTTCTAAACTGATGAGAGATGGATTTAAAAGTCATAACTTCATTTGAAAAAGAAATCAAGTAAGTAATTTTTTGCATTTTAGGCACTTGGATTCAGTCCTCAGTGATCACACACGAAATTCTGCAGAAGGCACAGAGTATTTCAAAATGCTTGTAGATGTTTTTGCTCCAGAATTTCGAAGGCCAAAGAATATACATCTCCGAAATTTCTATATCATTGTCCCCCCTCTGGTAAGTATTTCTAATACTGAAAATGAATTTTTTAGGTGTATTAATAAGTAGATCCAGTTTCTTTGTAACAGGAAATGCATATAGATTATATATTACTGACTTGCTGGTTGTAAATAAAACTAAATGTGCTCTCAGCGAATGTAGTCTAGAATATTTACTTATTGCTCTGCAGAATGAGACTTATTTATAGCTAAGATTGATTCTTACTTGTTAATACTGCCAGAGATTTTCTAGTGTGATTTAAAGTACTTGAGTGAATGCCATTTCATGTATACCATATCATCTTTGTTTTGAATTGTATCATGTAGGCATTTCAAGTGATGAATGTAGACTAACTGTAATAGTATACTGAGTACAGCTTTATTCAGCAGTAAAAACTAGCATCTAGACTTTGTTTTTTATTGATTCCTCTTCATAGTGTGCAGTGTGTTGTGCTCTAATTCAGTAGTTGCCAGTTAAAGACATCACTCAAGTTACCCAAAATTGCTTATCAAAACAATTGCTCCAGTAGGGGAAATGGAGTTAAGAAATTAAAGGCGTACATACTAGCAATAAGTTATTTTTTTCCTAGCAAAGTTGCTTTATTAAAAAAACATACATGGATAGCTTTAAAAATCTAAATATCACTTAAGCAGATGCAGCTTTTGATTTTATCTGACTTTAACTAAGGGTAATGACTTTTCATATTGCTGCCTGAATTGTTAACACGTATCTTCTTATATAACCATTATCTATTGAAAATAACTAATGGTCTATGGATAGCCTTTTACTTTATGAATTTTTTCTACTTAAAAAATACACCCATTGTTAATTTTGTCATAATTATGATATAGCAAAAATGACCATATTTATCTTTTATTCTTAAGATAATGTTAAACCGGAGGTGCATCTTGATAGCACTATAGTTAACTTAGAGTGAGTTTTCACCATTTTTCTTTAATTTGATGGGCAGTTTACTCTAGCCATAGTAAACAATAGGGAACCGCTTCTGAGTGTGAGGAAGAATGGCGTGTTGCAGGTCAGCTGCCAAAATTAACCTAATAGTGAGGAAAACAAGATGGATTAAGAGCACAACAAAAAATTAGGACACTGTACTTGAGATTACAATATAATTCCAGGAAAAAGATAAATATGAGATAGAAAAAAGATTTAAATAACATTTGATAAAGATTTCACAACTATGTAACTGCCAACTGAGTTTTACAGGCAATAAAAATGAAACTTGGTATTTTGTTTCCAGTGTCAGCTATTATAGTACTTATTACACTGTATCATAATTATTTTTAAATAGCTCTCTCTTTACTCCTCTATAACTGTGCAGTTGCCTATAGCCACAGTGGCTATTTCAATTTAATTATAATTTTATAAAGTAAGAGACTGGAGTCCTCAGTTGTCCTAACCACATTTCAAGTGCCCAGTGGCCATGTGGCTATTGGCTTGCTGCATTTCTGTCAGTACTGGGAGCACTGCTCTAGAGAGGGGATGTCTCGATGACATTCATTTTTTAATCTTAAGTACTTAATAATGCCTGGTATATTGTTTTTAGTAAATATTGTATAAGCAATATGATTAGATAGGGCATTTTGGAGATGAATTTTTTAGAGAAGTGCTGTTTGGGGGACTATTTTAAATAACTACTGATCGTTTTTTAGCAGAGAATGATAGGAAATAAGGAATAGATTTTAGAATAAATGGGTGCACAGAAGTAAGGCCTACCCTTAGGAGAGCCCTTGTGCTTTGAAGTGAAGCAGGCCTGCTTTTCTGACTCCAGCTTTCACAGAGTATGACTCTGGGCAACTTACTGAATCTCTCAAGCCTCAGTATCCCATGGAATAAAATGTGCCCCTGTGGGTAACATGTGCATAATATTTCATAATAAACCATGCACAAGGCACTGTGTTGTAAAGTGGTAATTGGAGAGCGGGAGGGTGCCCATATTACTGGGACACATTTTTACCTCACCCTGAGCCCATTTGAATGAGGCAATTAACTCAGATCGAAAGGACAGGAACCTAGAAGAGATCCTGGTAATTTCTGAAATGTCTGTTTTAGGAATTAAATTCTGAAGACTTTCTTAGCACAAGTCTCTAATACATTGTTATATCCTTTCAGACCCTCAACTTTGTAGAACATTCCATTAGTTGTAAGGAGAAACTGAATAAAAAAAATAAAATAGGAGCTGCTTTTACTGATGATGGCTTTGCCATGGGTAAGCTTAATGGGACCATTTTCACATTAATTTTATGTTCATCTTATAATGTATTTTTAGAAACATTTACTTGAGAATCAATATGTGTTCATTATAGATGTATTTTTTACAAGCAATGTTTACTGTTTTTGAGCTGGGTCACCTGATTTACAATATCTATTTTTCATCAGTTATTAATTACCTTTCATGTTCCCTTGGTGTGGCTAATCACTTTGTCTAGTTGGACCTAATATTTAATATCAGCTTTTTTTTTTTTAAGATGTATTTATTTATTTATACAAGCACTGGGTACAATCAGAAGCGCGGGAGAGAGAATTCACCAGAGCCAGATCGGGGAGCAGAGCAGGCAGACTGATGAAGTACGCTGCTGAGGGGAGCAGCGGGTGGCAGGAGAGGTCTGCGCACCATGTGGGACCTTCGCCTGACAGCCAGGGATTGAACCAGCGCTGCAGAGGCTGCGGGCAGCCTCGCAACCAAGCACTCAACCGCTGCGCCACCGGGGAGGCCCTGGACCTAATATTTAGACTTTGATTTTGTTCTGGCATTTTATATTGGGTCCTGTAGCTTCCTCAAACACTATCTGTTTAGCAGTGTAAGTTTCCCCCCGACCCCATAGCCATATGTTATCTCCGGGTGATCTTTATAGCCATTTTATTTCTTTTTTCTTCCTTGATTGGCTTGTCTTTAGTTCTTTATATTTTCATATGTTTTTCTCAAGATTTAAGCCATGTTGCTACACATCATTCACTTATGTTGTAAATGCAATTTGAAAGAATTCAAAACAGTTAGTTTGATATTAGGAATTATTGTTGAAGAAATAGAATACACCTTATGTACTCATAATTTAGCTTTGGTTTTGCTAATGACTGCAGGTGTGGCTTATATTCTAAAGCTTCTGGATCAGTACCAGGAATTTGACTCACTTCACTGGTTCCAGTCTGTTAGAGAGAAGTACCTGAAAGAGATAAGGGCAGTTGCAAAGCAACAGAATGTTCAGTCAACTAGTCAAGATGAAAAACTACTGCAGACCATGAATCTCACTCAGAAGCGTCTGGATGTCTATCTACAGGTAGAGAAGAGTAATAGTCAAATCTGCTTTGACTTTTTGATATCCACTACTTCTTGATACCTGAAAAAAACAAATTATTTTAATAGTGAGATGAATATTGATAAAAAGAGTGCATTTTAAAATGAATGGTATTTGGAAGCCATTTGACTCATCTTAAAAATGGATGCATTACTTAGTTCAATTTCTGTATATATGATTTCCACTAGAGCTTTTTAGAAATATTAATAATTAAGATAATGTTGATATCATACTCAAAATATTTTTCAGCTTTTATTTGTATTTTTTTATTTACTTAGGAATTTGAATTGCTCTATTTCTCACTGAGCAGTGCAAGAATTTTCTTCAGAGCTGATAAGACTGCAGCTGAAGAGAACCAAGAAAAGAAAGAGAAGGAAGGTCAGTGAGTATAAATTTGGAAAGACCACTACATCTTTTTAATAAATCATTTGTATTAATAATTTTTAAGTCTGATTTACAGCTGCCTTTTGAAATACAATATACATCTAGAAGTCAGTCTTTTTATTTATTTATTTATTTTAAGCAGATTCCTCTTTATTAGAAGCATAAAATCCAAAGATAAAGCATTTTGATCCCTAGCACCCTTTTACAAGTGTAATCGTATTAGATAAATCCTAAGATAGAAGTCAGTCTTTTTAAAAACATGAATCACCTATGAAACTGAAAAGAAATTCAGTTTATCTAGCATTTCATTCTGGTATGATTCTTTATTCAGTTTCATCTTTGAATTTAAATGAAATTCAACAAATTTAGTTTTTTTCTTTAACCCCCTCAACCTGTTTAGAAAGAACAAATCAGAGGAGGAACACTAAGTGTTGGCACAGGCAGAGCTGCTGAAGACTGACTAGACAGTGACTGAAGGAGCTGTTTAATAAATAGCCTTCTGTTCTCATTCATGGTCAGTCCTTAAAGAATCAAAGTGCAATATAACCATAGTAATTGTATCACTGAACTTGAGTCACATAGGAAAAAACCTTTGCTCTTAATGGAACTCCTGTGAACTATACTATTTAAGGAACTCTAGGTTTCTGGATGGTGAATATCAACCACACGCCATTTGCAATATTTAACCTAGTTTTGTTGAAAAAAAAAATAAGGTAAATAATATAATTTGTGACACTAGAGAAATATTTGATAGATGCATTTTCTTAATTTGAAATTCAGCAGTGTAGCTCTTCTTAATTTTCATGTTTCTTAATTCAGTTTTAAAAATAAACATAAACATACCCATTGTTTTCACTCATGCTTCCAGAAGAGACTAAGGCCAGCAACGGAGACCTGGCCGACAGCACCGTGTCTGCGGATCCCGTTGTGAAATGAGCCTGGCGGTGCACACTGCCCATTAGCAGAACGGGTCAGGACTGTTGCCAGTGAAATGGATGCTACTCAGCAGTGAAGTGTTTCCTGGGCCACTCTGGAAGTATTTAGATGCTGCAACTCTTTAAGGCAGTGCTCTAAAGTTAAGTACATTCCTCTTCTAAAGGCTCTCCTTGCAAAGGGTAAGGAGAGATTTTTAAAACTGGATTTTTTTTGCCCGGACTTTTAAGGCTAAGAGATGTGCCTAGAACAGTTATTTGAAGTGAAGTTCTGGAAAGGCAAATCCAGGTTACTAAACTGCCACCTCAGATCTCTTGTAATCTACGTGAATGTTTGTAGTTTGTATTTGCATAGGTCTTTGGTCCATATGTGGCTCAGTCATTGGAAATTCAATGTATACATTATGTACAGCCAGTAAATACATTTTAAACAAAAGAAATTGAGCCTACAGTTCATAACGCATACATATCAAAATATTCTTATAAAAAGGAACATATGAAGATGGTTTTGATACAAGAGGAGAGGCACTGCTGAGTGCCCTTCATGTACAGTATAAACTGATTCAATGTTAATTTCATGTGACTCACAGGAGCTGCTGCTGTCTTTGGTGGGACATTTTATAACTAGTTTACATTGCTTTGAGAACTTTTAACCTCCAACAACTGCTTTAAGTGTAGGATTTACTTAATACTCAAGATGAAAGAAAATTCAGATAAAGCCATAGAGTCCTGTTTGATGCTTCACTTTTGGTTGAAGGCACTGTGTAGGATATCAGAAAATGGAATGAAGTCTTATTTCTACATCCAAACTCAGGTTTCTTCTATGTTAGGTTAAATTGAAATTTTGGTGATGGTTTGAGCAGACTTTTTCTTTAAACCAAGTATAATCTAAGACATCAGATTAAACACTGTGCAGGCTTTTAAAAAATAACCACTGTGAGAATAAAGTTTAGTAAATCATTTATCAATTTAAAAAAATGAAGAAAGCTTTTGAGTAAATTTAGTTTTTGGCAAGCTATTAGCTTTATTTTTGTAAAGGTTATGTCACTTAATAGCTGAATGGTTAATAGTTAATGGCCTATGAGCGTTTAATATGATACCTTTACAACAACAACAAAAAGACTGCTTAACTTTACATGTAATACTAACATCATTTTGGGAAATACTTGATTTTTCCATTGTACATGCCTGCTAAGCATTTCTTTGGGTACGTCCTGCAGATAATTCTAAAATTGTTGTTTGATTTCCAGCTTCTGGAATTGGTGTACAGTGCCAATTTGTTGGTTACCATCAGGGTGCCTTCCCCTACCCTACTCACCAAGATAAACACTTTCACTGTTAAATGGAGAAAAAGGCAGGAAATGTTTTTGTTTATTACATAAACAAGACTTAGCAGAATTATGAGCGATGAATGGATGAAGGCACTTAATATTTGTAATTCATACTAACTGTAGAAATGGCCCTAAAGCATGCTGCATAATTAATAATTTATATTTTCTTTATTGTAAATGTTTATGTTAATGATCTTGCATCTGATTGTATCACATTTGCTACCATTTCATAGCAACTGTATTTTTCTTCTAACTTCCCTAATTCATCTCCTTTAATAAGGGATAGAAAATGTAACTAAGAGTTCTTTGTTTCTGTTCACTTGCTCCACACGTTAATTATTTTATCAAGAATTCACATGCTGACTCCATGGAGATTTATAGTTGAGAAGAAAGTGACAGAACTTTATTTTGCCTTTAGTTCAAAATATCACTACAGTCTAGTAAGTATAATACATTCATATCTTTGATATAAAATCAGAACAGATTAAGCATATATAGAGCTATTAAACTGCGGAAAAACAGGGCTTGAGTGTATTCATACCTATTAAGGATTATGTTTTTTCTTGATAACATATTCAATGTTGGTATATTCATTTTTTTCAGACATACTGTAACAAATTACTGAGCATTTGTTGAAAATTCACAGAAAACTTAATGTTCAAATTCTCAGGAATTAAAGATTAACCATAACATTGTCAGTTCTAATGAACTTTTGTAAAAGATGGCAAGTTTGTTACCTCCCCCAACTCTAAGATAATACAACATGTAAAATAAAACGTTAATAAATATAATTTCAAAATTTTATTTCCCCTCGATGTTTATGTTCAAAATTTAATGTCTTAAAAATCAGCAGTTTTGGGGCCTCCCCGGTGGCGCAGCGGTTGAGCGCTGGGTTGCGAAACTGCGCGCGGCCTCTGCGGTGCCGGTTCGATCCCCGGCTGCTCCCCGGCCACCAGAGGAGGGTCCCACATGGCGCGCAGACCTCTCCTGCCGCCCGCTGCTCCCCTCAGCAGTGTACTTCGGTCCTTCTGCCTGCTCTGCTCCCCGCTCTGGCTCTGGTGAATTCTCTCACCCTCCCGCGCTTCTGACTGTACCCAGTGCATGTATAAAAACAAAACAAACAAACAAACCAGCAAACAAATAAATAAAGCATGCCTCTATTAAAAAAAAAAAAAAAAATTAAAAAAAAAAATCAGCAGTTTTTACATTGAGCTTTTTGGGGTTCCTCTTTATAAAATATATGGACTCTGTCTTTAAAAAAATACTTGCATGCATACAGGCAAACATTTCAAGTATAAATTTGGTATTTGTTTCTCTCCATGTATCCCAAGTAAACTTTGGTTTCCTTTATACATTCTTGATCTTCCCATTGCTTGCTCTTTTCAATTAAAAAGACCCTGCATGAATGTTTCATTTTAGAGGTCCAGTGTGCTACCCACTGCCCCACAAGGTCAAACATTTCATTTTAAATCATCCTGAGAAGGCATCATTAGTTTGCAGTTTCATGTCAGAAATAACAAAGTGCAAATTGCAGTGCATGTCGTTATATTCTTGTAACTTGCAAACATGAGTTGAACTGAAACAAGAGTCTTCTAAATATTATATTGGAGACAAGAGACATGAACCTTTAATACTATCCTGGCAAATTGTTTTAAATCTGATTGCTACTCCTGTTTCCATCTGTAGTAGTAAATGTCTAAGATTGTGGGGCAAAAATGAGCTAAAACCATCACATACATCATCATGTTACTCTTTTATGCTGTGTTTGTTAAATATAAATATAATAATCTTAATTATGGTCTTTTTCTAGCTAAAGTTGCAAGTTTCAGACTGATGGTATTGCTTTCCTTATTGAAGTTTTAGTGTTAGTTTTTCTCTTTTAAACATCCTTTTAGAGGTTTCAAACAATAGGTTGTCAGAGATTTCAAATTAAAAAAGGAATCCATAATATGAGGAAATCTACTAGAGATTACATCAAGTCATAGGAGAAAGCACTCAACTCAGAAATGGTGATGGTCAAGTTGGAGTCTAGTTTACATAGAAACTATATACACAGCATGTTGAAGATCTAAGATAAGTAAATGGATAATTTTTTTCTATTTCAGTAATTGGACTTTTCTTGGCCCACCTAGTTTGCCTGATAACTCCAGTTGTTCCCATTAGTGGAGACATATTCTGGAAAGATGGTGAAATTTATCTTCCAGTCAGTATGGATATGATGTCTGGGACCATCTTTAAGGATTATAAATGTCTTCTATAGTGTAAGATCTGAGTTAATGACACATGCTTTAGTAACGCCCTCATTATTAGGGTGAGAAAAAAATTAAAATTTATACACCAAAACCACCTCTCCATGTCAAATTAATAGTAAAGTACTTAACCACTTCAGAATCTACACCGTATAAAACACTGTATACATGTTAAGAAAACAGCTATAAATATTAGCTATTATTACTCTTAAGTGGAAATATACTTGGCATGTGTCATAAATGCTATTGTTACTACCCTTTTAGGTAGAGAAGTTTGAAAATAAGCAGTCTGTATTTGACTGAGTGGGTTTCACAGGAACAATTTTTTTATTTAAAAATTTGTCAGGTATGTATTTAGATTTTTTAAAATTGTAATGTAATTGACACATAATATTACACATAATGTAACTGACACAACATAATGATCTGATTTACGATTACAGTATGCAGTGATTACCAGAATAAATTTAGTTAACATCTATTATCATGCATAATAATATTTTTTTCTTGTGGTAAGAACTTTCAAAAGCCTGGTCTCTTACTGACTTTCAGATATACAGTACGGTTAAGAGTAGTTAGTTCCCATGCTGTATCCATTACATCCCAGGACGTACTTTAACTGGAAGTTTATGCTTTCTGACCACCTTTACTCTTCCAGCCTCCCCAACCACCAACCTGCTCCCTGTATCCTGCAGTACTTTTTAAGATCATACAGTGTTGTCTTGCTGTGTCTCACTTACTTCACTTAGCATAAAGCCCCCATGTTGTTGCAAATGGAAAGCTTTCTTTTTTGTGGCTGAATATTCGTTACACACATACACACACATTTTCTTTCTTCATCCACGGATGAAGGTTGTTTCCAAATCTTGGCTTTTATAAATAATGCTGCGACATACTTGGGGGTGTACATCTTTTCAAGGTAGAGTTTTTGTTTTCTTTTGATGAATACCCAGAAGTGGAATTGCTAGATTTTTATGCTATTTCTATTTATTTCTTGAGGAATCTCTATACTATTTTCATCATGAACTATACCAATTTGCATTCCTATGAACAGTGCATAAGGAATCTTTGGTAAAACTTATTTGTTGGCTATTTGATATTAGCCATTCAAGTTGTGAGGTGGTAAGCATTTCCCTGATTATTAGTGATGTCGGTCATCTTTTTATATACCTATTGCCATCTGGTAAAATTGCTGGGTTTTGTTGTTATCAAGTTATACGAATTCTTCATATATTTTAGATATTAATCCCTAATGAGATATAATTTGCAAATATTTCCTGTCATCCAGTAGGTTGCTTTTGTTGTTTTCCTTTGCAGTGCAGTTTTTTCTTTTTTTTTTTTTTTTAAGATTTATTTATTTTTATACAAGAGCTGGGGTACAGGCCAGAGGCGCGGGAGGGTGAGAGGATTCACCGGAGACAGAGCAGGGAGCAGAACAAGCAGACAACAGAAATACACTGCTGAGGGGAGCAGCGGGCATGACAGGAGTGGTCTGCCACACCATGTGGGATTCTCGCCAGCTGGCGGGGATCGAACCCACACTGCAGAGGCTGAAGACAGCTTCACAGAGCGTTGTGAAATCCAAAAAAGCACCACCACACACCTTGGCAGGAGCTTACGTAAGCCCTGCCTGTGTTCTCTTCTAGGAATCTTAGGGTTTCAGGTCTTAAATGTTCAACTCTTAAATCCATTATGGGGTAGTTTTTGTGTATGGTGTAAGATACTGGTCCTGGTTCATTCTTTCATATGTGGCTGTCTAGTTTTCCAATTATTAAAGAGGACTTCTCCCATTGTATTTTCTTGTCTTCTTTGTTGTAAGTGGACACCTAAGGTGTTTCTTTCTGGGAGCTCTGTACTGTTCCACTGATCTGTATGTGGTTTTTGCCCACACCATAATGTTTTAATTATTATAGCTTTCGTGATATAGTTTGAAATCAGGGAGCACAATGCCTCCAACTTTGTTTTTCTTAAAATTGCTTTGGCTATTCAGAGTTTTTATGATTCTATACAAATTTTAAGATTGTTTGTCCTTCTGTGAAAAATACCATTGGAATTTTGATAGGGATGGCATTGAATCTGTAGATTGCTTTGGGTAATATGGATATTTTAATAATATTCTTCCAGTTTATGAGCATGAACTATCTTTGCATTTATTTGTGTTGTCTTCAGTTTCCTTTATCAGCATCTTATTCTTATTGTATTCTTCTTTCACTTGCTTGGTTACTTTTATTCCTAGGTATTTTACTCTTATTGATGCAATTATAATTGGGTTTGTCTTCATAATTTCTGTACAAGTACCATGTGCTAACTTACTGTGCTACTGGCACGCCTGTTTTATTTTATTTATTACAATATAGAGATGGAACTGATTTCTGTATATTGATTTTGTATCGTACAACTTTACTTTTGTTCATTGGTTCTAAGATTTTTTTGGTACAGTCTTTAGGGTTTTCTATCTAATGTCATCTGGAAATAACAGTTTTACTTCCTTTCTGCTTTGGATGCCTTTTCTTTTTCTTCCCTGCTTGCTGTGGCTGGGACTTCCGGTACTATGTTGAGTAAGTCTTGTCTTGTCTTCTTCCTGAGCTTAGAAAAAAAGCTTTCAGCTGCTGATTGTTGAGTATGCGTCAGCTCTGGGCTTGTCATCATGCTTTACTATGTTAAGGTTAAGAACTTACTCCTTTTTAAATGGCTGATAAATGCCTACACAGTGTAGGTTTGGGTTCCTTTTCAGTTTTTACTCATGGGGGTTTTTACCCTGGGGTAGTTTTACTCATAAGCTGTTTAAAAAGCAACACCTTTTAAAACTTTGCAGTGGGATCACATATTTCTACTCATGCTGAATAGAAGTGTTTTTTGATAGTATATCCTCTGCTGTGATTTCATTATGCCCCAGTTTTGGGGGAAATTAACTATGTAAGCTATTCTAGAAAATAACCACAAAAAGTAAAAGAAAGTAATGAGTTATACTTTTTTATTTGCTAGCATTTATTGCTTGGTTAATTCATTACAAAGACAATGATACTCTGTTGAACTTCATTATTACTGAACATACCATATCAAGTCAAGATTATTATATTGATTTCACAGGTAAGGGGATGACAGAGTGAGCTGGGATGCCAGGAACTAGATGTGTCAGGGTGGAAATAAGAACTTTATGCCAAACTCCTTACCAGCTGTGCTTCAACAGTGAGTTTTAAAATTAATTGGTCCCTTCCTTGAGGAGGGTCTGACTCAGAACTGGACACCACCCTGAAATATCCAAGAGAACTGTAAACTTCTGAATGCTGGCTCATTAAGGCTCCAATGTAAAATTAAACACACTTCATAGTACTCATTGGCTATTAGGTGCTAGTCTTTTTATTGCATGATGTCTGGAAGAATTATCAAAACTACTCCTGCATTTCTGCTACTGTTTGGGCCTCAAGGGCTCATCACCTAACAGCACAAATTAATACTATTAGGTCCAATTATAAGACAACTTGATTATAGTTTTCAGAATGACAGGCACTTAAAGCTCACTAAGTAAAATACAAAAATAGATCATATTAATAGGAAATATTTAGTATATCAAATCTAGGTTTTTGCCATTTTTAAAAAGGATACTGGAAACTGAAAAGAGATGACATTCAAATAAAGTGAACAATGCATTTTTAACTTACATTCTGAGCACTGAACAGTAAAATCTAAGACAAGAACTTACCACAAAGCACCTAACATAACATTGTAGATGGGTAGGAATGTTGTCAACCATTTCTTACTGTTTCCCTCCCAAGTCTCAGTATCAATGCCTCGAGAGTACAGTCCACAAGCGATTGTCAGCATTCTGAAACCAGGGCGTGTGCCTGTGTATCAGAGAAGTTGAAAACCCTTAAGGAGATAGCTCTCCCTCCTGGGTGCTCTTGCCTCAAAGGCGCAAGAAAATTATGCTTCAGATTCTGCGCCTCTATTTTCACTTGGACTTCCATCATTGTCATCTGGTTGATCGTTTAATAGTACATATTTTCCATCATTGGTTAGTGGTATGGAGTGCATTAACTGAGCCAATGCTTCTGGATCCTGAAGTTATGGGAGTTTAAGAAGAAAAAATAAAAAGAGCTTAAAATGTACTTAAAACCCCTTTGTCTTGGCTTTCACTTTTCTCTGTCATCTAGCCTCACTCCTTCTGACTCTATGCCTTCAAGTGTGTCTTCTGGCTTCTGTGAAGAAACTCAGCTGTATTACTTCTCAAGAATCTTGGCCAAGGTTTTTCTCTCAGGGAGAATATCATTTACATAGGCAAATCATAGTCATCTCCCAGAAAAAGTCCAAGAGGAACTTTCTTCACAAAGCCTCTGTCTAATGTCTTTAAACCCCTTTCTTTTCTTCTATTCCAAGAGTTGGCAATTATGGCCATTTGGCTCACCATTTGCTTTTTTTTTTTTTTTTTTAAAGATTTACTGGAACACAGCCATGTGCATTAAGTCACATACTGTGGTTGCTTTTATGTTACAACAGCAGAATTGAATAGTTAGTTGCAACAGAGATTGTAAGCCTAAAAGGTTATCTGTCTGGCCCTTTAGAGAAAAAGTTTGCCAACCCCTGGTCTACACCATAAAAATGCTAACTTGTAGTGGCTGCCATTATTTTGGGTATGTTGGTGATAGGCCTTGGTCCTTCTGCTCTCCTCGATAGATTAGAACTGCACTAATACCTATCCACTAGCTAAAGTTACTGTTTAAATTTAAATACAATTTTAAATTCAGCTCCTCAGTCAAACTACTGACATTTAGTCTGCATATTTAAACAGTTTAGAGATTTTCCATTATTGCAGAAAGTTCTGGGCAGTACCAATCTGGAAGCCCCTGGTACAGAGACTGCATCTGTCTTGCTCACTGCTATAATGCCAGGATTTTTCTTAATCAAACTTGGCTCTCAAAATTATGTTGGGTAAATGGAAGACATAAGCTGCTGAACAACCAGGAGGTAAGAGTTAATATTGATGGACCTGTGACCAGCCTGAGGAGGATGGCCTTTGAGTACATGATGGATACTTAGGTTTGTTCCATCCTAATTGGAAAGAAAGGGAACCCAGCCAACAACAGCAGGCAAAGAAAGTGACAACATAAAGCAGGAGCTGCAGCAATCATCAGCATTAAGACTCCACATGTGCTACCAGGGACCTGGGGGCCAGAGTGCTGAAGGAGAGCCCAGGCATGAGCACGCGCCCAGTGAGCAGCAGTCCCTTTTAACAGCAATCTTAGCATGTGTACAGATCTCTTTCTGAGCAGTGGTTAAACCAGTTCTAAATCATACCTTACCTTCTGAACCTCGATAATTTCTTTTCCCAAATTAATAGCATAACATATCTGTAAAAGACAAGAAAAGCAGTGTTTGGCAAAGGTGGTAGCAAAGGAAAAGGAATTCCAGGAAAAAAAGTGTCCATATTAATGAGGTCACTGTCGGGTCACATGAACACGAGGACAGAGAACTGGCTGAGAGACTCGTGACACAGGCTCTGGACAGCAGCAGCACCTGTCCTGATCTGCAGCCAGTGTGTGCTGCGCAAAAAAACCCCAGGTAAGTGAAAACTGAAGTTATTCCAGTGTTTCAAATTCTTAGTGGGACACTTTTTCCTTCTCTCTTAACCATATTTAGCCATTGAATGTTTGCATACACAGTGGCAAAGATACTTGCTGAGAGCAGGGTTGATTAATTCTAAGTAGAAAATGCAGTCACACAAGAACAACTCAGACACCCTACTTTCCTGGTGTCTGCTCCCTTGGCTCGCTCTTGGAGACTAGCTTTTCTCCTTTGTCATGTCTGCTTTAATTTTTAAAGAGAAAATTAGAGGAATTCTTTTTAACATTTCTTGATACCGCTACTAAACATCTGCATTTCGCCATCAGAGTTCTTCACTTACTCTTGTTTTTTTCCTAGGAGGTATTATCTACACTCCTCAATCAGAACATGCAGAATAGGGACTCCCTGGTGGTGCAAGGGGTTAAGCACCGTATTATGAAGCAATACACAGCCTCTGCAGCATAGGTTCAATCCCTGGCCAGTCAGGGAGAAACCCACATGGTGCAGCAGACCTCTCCTGTCTCACCCGCTGCTCCCCTCAGCAGTGGATTTCAGTAGATCTGCCTGTTCTGTTCCCCACTCTGTCTCTGGTGAATCTTCTCACCCCCCACATCTCTGGCCTGCACCCCAGCTCTTGTATGCATAAATAAAATAAATCTAAAAAAAAACCAACAACAACATGCAGAATAGTCAACTGAATTGAATATACAGGGGACTGGTGCCAAAAAAACACCCAAAAATTAAAATGGACTGGTTTGGACTCATATTAGAAAATCTTGGGCCTCCCCGGTGGCGCAGTGGTTGAGCGCTGGGTTGCGAAGCTGCCCGCGGCCTCTGCGGCGCCGGTTCGATCCCCGGCTGCTCCCCGGTCACCGAAGGAGGGTCCCACATGGCGCGCAGACCTCTCCTGCCGCCCGCTGCTCCCCTCAGCAGTGTACTTCGGTCCTTCTGCCTATTCTGCTCCCTGCTCTGGCTCTAGTGAATTCTCTCACCCTCCCGTGCTTCTGACTGTACCCAGTGCATGTATAAACAACAAAACAAACAAACAAACAAACTAAATAAAGCATGCCTCTATAAAAAAAAAATTCTTTAAAAAAAAGAAAATCTTAAGATGAAAAACCTTTTCGCCTTCAGAGTTGCTTTCAAAAACGTAAGTGCTCAGAGACTCTCCACCTGTGGACTCAGGTATGCGGACCACGAAGCCAACCAGTCTCTTGTTTTCTTGATGAGCAGCAAATCGGGTGATACTAGTAAGGTCAAACTGAAAAAAAAAACAAAACAAAACAGGAATAGACTGAGTATCAACAACAAACTGAAATTAAAAAACAGACAATGTCGTTCTCTCTAGGAAAAGTCATTTAAACAGTGCATGAAAGGTGACATTTAATTTAGGAAATAAAAATATAAAGTGCCTACTTTGTGTATAGAGTGGTTACAAAGGTAGATTAGAAGTAATCACCAAAATTAGCACACAGGAGGGTACTTACATTGGCTCTTGTTACTTGAGTCTGAGGATCTATCAACCTGAAAATTTAAGAGGTTCATTATATTACAGATATTGGATAAACAAATTTGCAGAAATTCTAGATGAAATCACACAAATAGCTTCCAAATATGAAAACATAAGGCCTGGTTGTGACCATTCAAAGGGAGGATGTGGCATGTTTCCTTGCCTTTTTTATAACTGTATATAAAAGCTCAGGGAATCTTTAGTGAGAGGTTATAGCAAATGGAGCTTTGTAGTATTTTGGTACTCATCTAAAAAAGGGCAGCATTATTCTCAATAGTTGTATATAATATTCTGAATAGCCTCAACATTTAATGACTTTCCTTTGGAGTGCTGGATCAACTGGTTCTCCTAAAATAGCAAAGGAAATTACAGGGTAGTGGTGAGAAACAGTGAAGGGATTTTTTTCTTGAAACTTCTTGTACACAATGGTGTATAAGAAATCTTTAAGAAGGCATTCTAGAGTATTCTTAACATTTTAAGCATCAGCTAAAAATCAGGTTGATGTATCTGAGAAAATAGAGTATTGCTATCTTTATAAACAAAAATTTATTCTAACACAAGGTGTATATATTTAAATTATTATTAATTCACTGTTTCATAAATGAAAGCAAAAATATTCTCTTTGTTAAAGGAAAAAAGGTTTTAATTCCACTTATAGGAAATGTCCAGAATGGGCAAATCTATAGAGATAGCAAGATTAGTGGTTACTGGCTGTTCAGGGTTAGGTATTTGGGAGGGGGCAGTGGGAAGAAATCACGACTAATGGGTATATTTTTTCTTGGAGGGGTGATGAAAATGTTCAGAGACTGTGGTGTTGGTTGTGCAATTCTGGATACGGATAAATTGTAGGGTATGTAAATTATATCTCAACAAAGATATCCCCCTCCTGTGCCAAAGCCACAGTTTTAAATATATGCTTTTATAACGCATATATTTATAATCAGAGAGATCAAAATTGAATTCTAAGCTGGTTATTCTAAGATACTGTGTACATCACCGTTCTCTCAACAGCTTCACCTGTAAAACTGGGATAAGAGCTTCCACTTCAAAAAGGTAGTTAAAACGAGAAACTCTGTATAGAATTTCAGGTAAACCATAAAACTAAATAAATGTTATATTTATTTATATCCCAATTAATGGTTATGAATTTAATGATTTTTTAAAATAGCCATCATAAAGAATTTCCCTCAAGTAGAGAGAACTTTCTTGATATTTTTTGTAAGTTTTTCTATTAATAAAAACTTAAAATTTGTCTATCCTCTTCTGTAACTTGAACATGAAAATTGCCATTATTGGTACATTCACAACACTGTACAATTAGCACGCTCTAATTCCAGAACATCTTTACCATCTTAAAAAGAAGCTGGATACCCCTTAAGCATTCACACTCCATTTCTCTTCCTCTCAGCTTTTGGCAACTACCCATCTTCATTGTTACCTCTATGGAGTTTCCCATTGAAGATATTTCATATAAATGATCATACAATAAAAAACTTTTTGTGTCTGTCTGTTTTCACCTGGCATAACGTTTTCAAGGTTCATCCATGTTGAAACATTTATCAGTACATTATCCCTTTTGAAGACTAAATAATATTCTACTTATGTATGTACCACATTTTGTTTATTCAATTATTGATGATCATTTTAGTTTTAATGAGTATACAGCAGGCCCTTGAATAATATCATTTCATTCAACATTGTTTCTTTATAATGTTGATGAGGGAGGAAAAAAAAACAGTGATTCATAGCCAGGGCCACTGTCCAGGTAGAGCTGCACATTCCCCATGTGTGCCTGGGCTCTCTGGTGTCCTTCCACATCCCAAAGATGTGCATGTCAGCTTCATGGGCGTGTATAAACTGTCCCAGTCTGGCTGTGGGTAGGTGTGTGACACACCCTGTAATGGAATGGCATCCTGCCTAGGGTTGGTTCCTAACATGCACCCTAAGCTGACACAATAGGCTCCAGCCACCCTATTGGTGACCCCGAACTAGAATGAGCAAGTTGTGAAATAAATGAATGCAAATCATTGGTTATTATTATATGTTTTGGGTATTTAAAGATTTGATGCTGTTTTGAGACTAGCAATATGCCACCAAACTTAACTCTTGTTTAGCCTATGGTCTCATTATACATTGTTTTGCTTAAAATTGCAGTTACCAAGAACCTATCAGTAACATTAAATGAGAACTTACTGTACCATTATGAATGTTTGCAAGTTTTTGTTTGAACACTTGTTTTCAATTCCTGTGGGTCTCTACTTAGGAGTGGAGTTCTTTAACTTATGGACGAGCTACCACACTATTTCCTACAAACCATTTTACATTCCCAGCAGCAGTGGATTCCAGTTCCTTTATGTCTTAGCTAAGATTTTAAAAATCAAATTGTTGCTGTCCTCAGGGATAAGTAGTATCTAATAGTGTGTTTGATTTTTCATCTTTTTCATGACTAATGCCATTGAGCATCTTTTCATGTGCTTGCTGGCCACTTGTGTATCTTCAAGAAATATTTACTCAATTTCTTCATCCATTTTTTTAATTGGGCTTTTTTCTTTTACTGTCTTTTCTTGATTTGTAAAGGTTGTTTATCTATTTTGGCTACGAGACCTTTATTAAACGTATGATTTGCAAATGTTTTTCCCCACTCTGTGGGTTGGTTGTCTGTACATTTTTGGGTAGTGTTCTTTGATGTACTAACTACAGGTTTTCATACTGCTTTAAAGTGTTACTTACTCTGATCTTTTTTTAGTGATTATATGAACAAAGAGCTAACATGTATAAAAGGTTTATAACAAATGAAAAGGCCTTATATTAATAAGGGTAAAGAACTATATTCTGATATTTGCCAAAGTCCTAGGTAAGTTTTTGGGGCATGGATATAAAATTATTTTCATTTAATAACCAAAGAAACCAAGGTACAAGGTTAAGTGACTTGCCACAGTATTACAACTAATAAATGAAGCCGGGAATGAGCCTAGACAGTTTGGCACTAAAGTAGTGGCTGCTGTTCCCCAGAAATTTAATGTAAGCTTCATACATAAACTTTTTCTAACAGTCATATTAAAAGAGTAAGAAGAAATAGGTGAAATTAATACACTTCATCTAATAGATCTAAAATACTAACTACCTAAAATTATTGAGGTATTTTTGCATTCTTTGGAAGGTATGAGGCCTTAGAAATCTGGTATTTTAGACTGAAACACATCTGAATTTAACTAGTTATGTTCAAGTGCTGTACGTGGCTACATATACTGAACAGTGCAACTATTAATGAAGCCTGTGCTAGCTGTGGCCTCGGTCACCTGCTATCATTCCTAGATACCTGATTACCTAAAACCCTGTCATGTAGTTCACATTGCTTGGCTTTTTTAATTGGATCCTTCCAACAAATATTAATCAGATTTTCCTTGTGGTGGTCTAGTTATCTCAGGCAGGCTCATGTTTTGTTTCCACTGCTGTTGATTTTTATAACCAGTATTCTCAGAAATGAAAAATAGAAAACACAGTCTTCCACTTCAAGGTGTGAGGTCTAGAGGGTCACTTTAGAACAATGGTATCTTCATGAACAATAGTAATCATTCACTACTAAGTTTCTAAAGGTATCAGTTCTTGTCTTTACGGGAGCATCTTCTGGCCAATATATCTTATAAAACTGAAATGCAAAAAGGAGTAGGAATAGAAAGAGTAGCATCTTCATTCAGTCCACTCAGATATTCATTCAGTCCACTCAGATAATGTTCTAGACGGGTAAGTGTGCCTTACAAGGGGGCTAGATCAAGCTATAATTAAGTCTGAAAATGAAATTGAATGTACCTCAGGTTTTGACTGGTTACCATCAGATGGGTTTCTGCCATTCGGAAGATGTTATGAATCGCCCGAGCAGCCAACACTTGTCTCATTGCTTCATAAATTACTTCAGGAGTGTTGTCTGTTTTTACTGCCATCGATCCCAAAAATCGAACTATAAACATCTGTTGCAAGAGAGAATCTGCAAGAGAGCGTGTCTGCTGAGGGTCATGTTCCCTTCCTGCCCTACTCATCTGCTTCCCGGTGTCAGGTGAGTTAGCCTGAGAACAGCTAGAACTGCCAGTTTTGGCTTCCTGATAAAGGCACATAACCTGGCAGGACTGATCCACAGCAACCATTACTGAAAGATCATAAACAAGGCTTAAAAGATCTATTTTAATAATTCACTTACCCAACATTTTAAACTAAAGAAGTCTGCTTTCTCACTTGCCCTCCCTATTGTGCCACTGCCCCTAAAAATAAGGGTCACAAAATTATTAAGAAAATATAACCAATAGAATGTTACAAATAGCTACTCCCATGAAAAGATAGTTTTTTTTAGAAGTTTGAAAGTCTTTGCACAGATTTTTTAACAGCACGGACTATATGAAGCTATATAGCTGTAAGTGCAGAGTCAGATGGGAGGCACAGCCCATTAATGTAATGTCTTCCCCTACCGCTGTGAGGAGTGCCAGTGCTTAAGTCCTACTTTTAAATTTAAACAACAGGCATTTCATTCCAGTGATATTCTCAGCCTCCAGTCCTGAAGCTGTGTTAAAATGGGGTCTTGCCAGCATTTTTAGCTACTAAATTGCCTTGGCTAGAACCCAGATTTAGTAACATGGAATAGTAGATTATGGTTAGCTCTACTGAGTATGTTCTCATTATGAGACTATAAATCAACCAACAAAAATTATGAATTTAAACAACATAAAGTCAATTTATTCATGACATCTTTGCACTGAAGAATGGGTTATTTGTGCTTTGGGTTTTCTAAGATGAAAGAGCCTATTTATGACTCATTAAATTTCATTTAATGTGACCATTCAATCCTGTTTGAATTTGTTTTGTGATGCCAGATTTAGATTTGGCAACATTTCTATGTAGGAGCAATACAAAAGGTATATATGGATATAGCTAATGTAGAAAATCTGTTACTTCCCCTTCATTTTTATCCAAGAGCTTCCTTAACTGCATGTATAATAATTAATTTTCAAAGTGAACAACAGATCTGTGGGTCATGATTTCAATTCATATTTCAAGTTTAGCTCCCTCCGACTTGACTTCACATCTCATTTCAATGGCCCTGTACATTCTGTACAGGGGAAAGAATAAGCACACCAAGCTAGCCACTTACCTTCTGCTTCTGGAAATGTGTCATCCTCAGTTTCACCAAAAGGGTTGACACGCCTATGGGAAAAGCCAGTCAAACAATCACGACAGCTTCAGCTGAAAGGATACTTAACACCTGAACTCTTTAAGTCAGAATGCAATCATAGCTGGAGGCGGGTGGGGGATACAAGAGCCATCAAATTTATTTTCATCTCTCAGAGACAACCTCCCTTAGTCCATACCTGCTCCCTCTGTTCTGATCAAGGAATTCTGTAGCAGGAAGTACAATATCAAACTGAATAGGTGTTCCAGGTGCAATGAGTTGTTCAGCTTCAGCTATACTGACGCTTGCTTTGGGAACAATACTGTCATTTTCCGTCTCTGAATTTTTCAGGTTCTGGCTGGAATATAAAAATAGGAAGGCAAGAAAAAGTCAAATCTCTTTTAGCCTTAGGCCTTTACAATCAAATGAATACTAGTTAAATGCTGATGTGACTTTTACAAATAGAAAGGCAAGGAAGATTTCAATCAACCCTCCATTCTACAAATAAATCTTTGTGGAACATCATTCATGCCCATGGTAAAAATCCTTCTGCACTCCCCACTACCTGTAGTTAGTGCTGCTGCACAGTCTCTGCATTGTTAAACTACTTATTACACTAGCAACTAACTTTCTCGTTGTGTCTTTCTCCTTTTGGGGCAGGTTTTTGCCAGTAAGGGCTACAGCTAAGTCATATTTACTACTTGGTATAAAAGGTAAATTGAATGAGTAATACATCTGCCCTCAGCTATCTCCCACCCCATCTCATCTTACTCCCAATTTCCTTTTGCCTGCCCCAGGTCTAGTTACTGATTTCCTTTCTGTTCCTTATAGACACTAAGTTCTTTTTGCCTTACATCCTCCACTACTAGTATCAGGAGTGCACACCTCTGGCTTTTTGGAAGATGGCTACATCCCATCTCTTCTCAGTTTAAATGTCAGACATACCCTAGTTAAGTCTCTTCTATACTCTCCGTGATTGTACTGGCATTAGTAACATTGTAGTGTTTTTCTCCACTTTAAATATTCGCTTATCTTTTTGGCCTGTCTTCCCCCACATGTAAGTTTCATGACCTAGCCCAGTGGCTGGGCTCGTAGCAGACACTCAGCAATTATTCTGAATAGCTACATAAATGAACACTAGATAAACAATCATCACAGAATGAGGGGAGATGGCTACACATCCTTAGAAGTGAATGACAACTTGTTTCCAAGACAATCTCTCTGACTCTTTCCCCACTGCTATCACAACATTTCTTTATTGTCAATGAGCTGACCCTCAGAGATAGCACCCCCACCCCCAACCCCACCCCCACAGCTCTGGAGCCAGCTGGCGGCCACATCTGTCACCCTTCCAATCTCTGGTTGATTCAGCTGGTCAGTGTCATTTTTTCCAGATATTCTTCTGTGTCCTTTCTGTGAGGTCATTTCTGCCTAAGAATGTGATTTACTTATTCTGGAACAGGGAGAAAAATCAGTTACTAATTAAATCTGACCTCAGATTGGTTTTTTAGAAAACCAGGCATGCCTTCTAATTATTAACACTAATTAAAGTATACATTGGCACCCTAGAAAGATAGCACAGCAGAGCTGGAAGGGGACTTGGAGGCCTAGTTTCTCATCATCTTATATCTCACAAAGCTGAGGAGACAGAGACCCAGATGGTTGACTGACTCACTCAAAAGTATCTAGTTGTGTTCAAGGCTATTATCAGCATTATCTCCCAACTTGGAGTGTAGCGTTTTTCACTGCGTCCATCTAACATTCTTGTAGCTTTAGAGAGAAGACACACTCACTTACCTGGCAAGGCTCAGGGATTAGTTCTACTGGCTAGATCTTTTTCCTAAATCATTCATATAGTACTCCCCCTAGAGTTGTACTTAATAAGCATGCTACTTGTGTAAACTGTTAGTTTCTTAAATTACAGCAATGAAATGTTTCTCGAACTTGTTGCCTCTTTCCCATTTTTATTACCTTTGTTCCTCTCCCATTCTGCTTCACTACAGTAACAACCCATTGGGTCTTTCTGCCCGAGCCTTCTCCCTACCACACCTCATTCACCCTGTCCCACAAAGTGCAGCAGAATACTCTTTGCAATGGCTCTGATAACACTACCCCTTCTTGCTAAGTCTTCAGTTCAGCTCCATTGCCTGCAACTCCTACTTTGTACATAACTGAAATGCAGATCTGGAATTATCTTTTTCTGTTATATCCATATCCAATGTAGTTGCAGGAACACTGAGTGGACATACAATTCATTCTCAGTGGACAGCACTGAGACCCTGGACAGTCACTCTGAGCTTTCTTACGATATTCTTCTGGGGTCATTAGAGGATACTGGTAGAACGTGTAATGGGGTTCTCTCTACTGTGCCACAAAAGATGAGCACCAAACACAGTCTTTTTAAGTTACCCTTTGAAGCCATGCCTCACTAACATGGCAGATATTACAACCCTCTAGTGTTTAATCACACAGAAACTCCCAGTAAGACAAAAGGTGGGATTCCTGGAACAAATCCTAAGTACAGTATTCAGAAATAAGAGAAAAAATATGTGTATGAAAATGCAACAGATAACGTACAAAGGAAGGGGAGACAATCTATTCAGCTGTCAGTAGTAATAAATGATAGAACAGTGTGTAGTTATTAAAATAAATATGAAAAATGTAAAAATATTAATGTATACGTGTGTGTATATATGTATATGAAATGTAAACGCATGCCCATCTACCAGCATGTGTGCAGATAAGGGCTGGGCAATAACACGGACATATAATTGTTTCTTATTTTATAAAAAATTTTGTTTTGGTTCCATAACTGTTGATGCTGATATAAAATGCAGCGAGAGCTCCTGACTAGCAGGGTCTTCTATGCAAGAACTATCTGCTCGGACTCGGGGCCCAGTGTAGTGGGAAATACATGGATGCTGAAGGCACAGAGGTTTGAACCCTGGCTCTGCTCTTCGTGTGACATAAACGTGGGCCTCACAGCTGCCCTTCCTGGTCACACTGCTCCTGTAGACCAGAAGTGAACAGCACCCTGAGTGGTTTATAAGGATAAAGTGACTCAAGTCAACTTCTAATGTACAGCTGGTTCTGTAAAAGCTAGTTTTCCTTTGTCCTCTAGTTACCTGGGGCATGAGCTTTCTTGCTTTTTTCCAAAACTTGTAATGGGAGTCACTGCTTGGAGAGCCGTCTGATTCAGTTTGATGGCGACAGCCTAAAAATTCACAGGAAGACAAGCTCAGTCCCAAGTGGATGCTTACCTTGCAGACTGTTTTAGAAAAGGGCTGTGAGGCAATAAGGTGCCTGTCAATTACCTCTGGGTTGTCAGTCAGGTAGATCTGTCTGGAGATGTTGTTTATTGCACATATCCACTGTAGAGGAGAGAAAAACAAAACAGCTGAATCCCAAATCCCAAAGTCATACAAGGAAAGAAGTAAAACAAACAAAATCTCTACCTCTTCATTTTCCTTTTTGCTTTCTGCTTGGAGGATTATTCCCCTGAAATAAAAGTGCATCTAAGTGAGTACTTCCCAGATTGCAGTGCTGAGGATTATTCTACATAAGCTGAATTCAGCTGGGGCCCAGAAAGGGACAACAGCATGACTGGGAGGACTGGAAAAAAAGCCTCTGGTTCTAGCTCTGCCACTATCCACCATGTGATCGCGGACAAACACCTTTCTCTAGGGCTCTTCCCACTGCATCCTTCTCATTTCTAAAAGAGCAGAAACTCAGATCCACCAGCCCAGCTTTTATCATGAGAAGCATCTCAGCCTCTCTGAAATGATCCAAGGCCACCAGGACTCTCGCCCAGTCACTTCTCTCAACCACACTCAAGGAAGAATTAGCCACCATCCCACTCCTTCCCAAGAACTGAGAAATCTGTTTATGGAGGGCCAGGGAACATGATATAATCTACTGCCCTACTTGCGGAGGGACTCCTCATCTCGCTCCTTTGATCATACACCTATGGAAGGTGAGGGACGTGGGCCTCATCCCTATTTTATATCTGAGGGAACCAAGGCATGGAGAAGTTAAGTAACTGCCTGCAACCAAAACGAGAAGTCAGGTACCTTCATTCCTCAATCATGTCCACTCACCCTGGGAGCAAGCGTATGCAAAACTACGCTGCCAATCTAGGAGAGGAAATGGTCAACACCTTGATACCAGCAAATGGGGTGCTTGTTCAAACACAACCCCAAATCAGAATGCCAATGTCAGTAGAGCAGCTCTGAGGAAGGATGGAGCCACTCTTCTGCTCCCCAGCTGAACCCTGGAGCTCTGACCTCCATGGGGCAGTTTCATGATGTGCTATAAGCCAGATCCCACTGGGATGGGAACTGCTATGAGTGACTACAAGCCTGCCATTTCCCCAGCAGGACCTCTTCCCCAGCAGCACATGGGCCACGTGTGGGGACAATACACTAACAAATGGCTCAGCAGCTGAATGCAGAACTCACATCAGCAGGAGAAACGGCCTCCTCAGGCAGGTCTTCCTACCTTCTCTCCTCCTCATCTGGCCCCATTACACAAAAAAGATGCCTGTCTCAGCTCAGACGGGGAATAGACACAGCCTTCTCTCTCTGAGAATGCTGACAACCTGCATCTACTGCCATCTTACATACGCAGGTCATCTCTTTCCCAAGGCCATGCATGGACAATCCTGCTGGGACTCCTTATATAAAGAGAACCAGAACCTTCTTCTGGAGGGTCTATGATACTCGGGACACTGCTTCTCCATGGAGGAGTGGCATCTGGGGTGGGATAGGAGACCTTTCCTTGGCAGGGGTGGAACACTACCCTTATCCTCCTCCCAAATAAAACCCGTGGGCATACGATTTTCCATTGGGCGTGGTGATCTGAAAGCAGTATCGTCGGTCTTCACAATCTACCGCCATCACCGAGCAATTATCCAGGTCCTGGATCAAACTTCCAGCCACCGCGCCCCTGGGCTGACACATGAGGTTCCCACCTTGAGTGAAGAAGTAAAGCCTCTCCCAGGTAGTGGTGACCAGCCCCGTTTTACTGCAGGAATAAATTTTAAAGTGCCCATTAGTACGAGGAAGTGTGAGTAGCACCTCAAAGTCTTGCTGTCTTTTCATGGCTATTGGTGGCATATTAGAAATAATATGTCTCCATATTACAACAAAACCGCTGCGAAGAGTATCAGAAGGGATGCAATCAAGCTAGGACAACCTGAGAGAAAACAGGCTCTGCTCACACTGGAGAAGATGGTCCCCAGGCACCTCCAGCACGTGGGCAGCTTGTGCCCATCCCCACTGCAGCCAGACTCTGGCATCAAAGCCCTGTATCTGAACAGAGACACCGTCCATGACCATGCACAACTGGAAACCTGGCGATCATCCCTCTGAGATACAGAGCTGAACTGCTCTGGCCCACAGCACACAGAATCCGGGTTAATTTTGCCACAACTTGATGTTACTCTTTGTGGGCTAATTATAAGAGAGCAATTCAGTTTCTGGCAAATAACCCCAGAACTTTGGGGTTTTCTATCCATATGGATTAGAGGGGACATTTGCCTGTGATCTCAATTCCGTTGAGGCATTCTATCCTGGTGAGAACACAGCTGGCGATTCATCCGCTCAGAGCCTCCACTTGGGAGCTATCAAATACTTTATTTGATGCAGTATTTCCTGTGTAGTAACTATGTGCAAGGCACTAGGTTTTCTGCCTCAACAATTATAGTAATTTCTGCAAAAATGTAACAGCTAACATTTGAGGGCTTACCACCTGCTAGGAATGACCTCATCCAGCCCGTGTAGAGACTTTATGAAGTGGGTGAATTATCAGTTCTATTTTATGGATGAAGTGACGGAGGCCCAGCTGAGTCAGGGTGCCTGTCCACTGATACGGAGTCTTCACACCTGACGATGACTTCCCTCGCTTGCAAACACAATTAAACCCTATCACTAATTCAAAATGGACATTTATATGCCTGAGTTTTAAATATGTGGTTAGGTCAATAAGCATCTAGATGACTCTGAAGGCCTTTTGGCCCTCACTCTCGCCTCGATGATGGGTGTCCTGCACCACCTAGAGTGAAGGGGTGAGATAACAGCCCTCAGTGGTGGAGGATGAGGACACTGGGAGCAGTCCATCTACCAGCAGCCTGGTAAATGGAGCCTGGGTGAACTGCCAAACCTTGCAGTTGACATACTGGCTTCTTAACATGATTCTGTTTCAAGCCCCATCTCTCAGTGCAGTTTGGGATCTGAACCCAGAGGCTTCCTGTGTCCCAGCAGGAAGGGGCAATATGGGGAGCTCTTCCCCTGTATTAGGGCACTTAACAGGTACTCTGCAGTCACACCTTGAGAAAACAGGTTTTAGAAAAAGAGGCAGGGAACAGCATTCTCACTTTCTAAGGTTAAGGTATCCAGCTTTCTGGATGAGGTTCCTGTTGATCTGTGGTGCAGACACGTCAAAGTCTGGAGTGTAAACAGATTTATCAGCTATAAGTAATTCTTGCAGAAACATGTGTGTCTTCTCAGCTTCACCTTCCAGGTTCACCTGGATGCTTGAGACAGAAAGTCACAGGTCAGTCACGCCTCATGGGCCAGTGCAGTACTGCAGAGCAGCAGATGGCAAGGCTGTCCCTTGAGGGCCCACAAAGAAAGCTGCAGGGTCCCCATCGCCACTCCACCTCTAACTCAGGTCCTGAAACCTAGAGGCCATGGGGACTGCAGTCTGTGTGACTAGAGGTGTTTGTGTGCCTGCTGTTCTAAAGTGGGATGTAAGGATTGCCACTGGGGATACCTGAACCCAGCTAAACGATTTCTCTGCTGACGTGGGAGGATGCATGCTCAGAACTGTTGATGCAAATTTTAGGAGAAAAGATTTGATGAGTCTATCCTCAAGGGTTTCATGTGCAGGAGCTGAAGAAAGTGCCAGAAAGGAAGATGAAAACATCTGTCAGTCCGCCTGTGGCCTCCCCTTCCCACTGTACTAGCACACCGCTTCCTACCTTGGTTTTGGCAGCGTGGTGGGGACGCCACTGGAGATGGGAAAATGACCCAGAAGTGGTACTAAAGCACACTGACAAAGTCAAAGGCAACACTGTTCCTTCTATGAACGCCATACAGCTGTGCGAGACAAACAGCTGTATGGCGGGCGGCCAACCAACGGCCACCCCAGCCACATGAGGGGTAAGTAAGTGGGCTCTGGTTTTCATGTCTGTGCACTGAGGTATGAAAAACCCAGGTACTTTAGCTTTATAATAAGCAACTGTCCTTTCTCCCCACAGACTGAGGTCTCCACAGCCACCCCACCTAGTGGTGATGGTCTTGGTCACAGCGTCTTGGACCATGGAACTCTGAAGTTAAAACAGGATGAAAAAGAGACAGTGAAAGACAAGGCAGAAAGGGGTCTAAAGTGACAATTTAATAGGCCCCCTCCTTTTACTTTTCCTCACCTCCCCAGTGGCTAACAATCGAACGAAAAGGTAAGAAACCAAAATCAGATTTTGAAAATCGCCTTCTAGCATAATTATAAACCCAACCTGCTTCACAACTGATACCAGTCATCAGGAAAAAACCAGCTCGGTGACTTTCAGAAAGGAGTCCCTGCCCTCATAAACTACACCTCTCCCCTGGATTTGTATGAATGCTTAGCTCTGGTTTTTCGTGGGATTCATGCTTTACTTTCAGAGCATTTCAGGTGGACTTCAGCCTAAATAAATTCCACTGCATGGCCTTCAGAAGCAATTTTGAAATGCAACATCCTCAAGAAGATGAACAGCTCTCTTCTTTTCTATTTTGTGTATTTTCTTACCAACTCTCAACATACAGAGAGACACATTTACATGCTCCAGGAAGCATGAAAAGTATTCAAGGCAGCAAGTATTCTTGGTCTTTACGAAAGAGGCCTGCAGCCAGAGGGGCCTGGTACCAGGGTGAGTGTGGACAAGAGAGGTCAAGGGGCCAGTGACCTCGGCATCCAATGTGGTCAGGACAGTCTGAACGTTGTTTTCAAAGACAAGCATTTTCAAGGTTAAACTGCAGTTTGTTAAATTAATTCAATAAAGGTCAAATGCCTCTTTTACCTATTATAAACTAATGTTTATTATCATTAGCTTCCTGAAAAGTTACAGCACTTCTGGCTAGGAACCCAACGAGCTTTCAAAAAAAAAAGCAAAGAGAGCTAGTAAATTCTCAGTAAACCTAAGTTGGACTCACAAGCTTATACCATGTGAAACTTTACTATTAACAAAAGGTGAACAAGAATTTGGATTTAATGTGGCAGTATCCCTATGTTTGTTTTAATCTTATTTCCTCTTGTCATATAATGGATAGGCCTCTGAGCTGCACACAAGTCAGGGACTGAGGAAATCATTACTTTTCAACCACATTAGCCCCAAATATTGGCAGCTCAGAAGGGTGCTATTTCTCAGCGTTCTGGGAGCTCTGTGAGACCCTCTACAGCCAGCACTCTCCCCTACCTCCCCAGAGGTAGATTTGCATAAATGGCAAAAGGCACACAAGACCCAAACTGGAATGTGGTATTACCTGTGAACCATGTCTGTAACAGAGGATAAAAAGCTGTCCATACTTTGGGAAAACATCTCTGCTCCCTTCTTAAAAAAGTTAATCTGAAAGATATAATTGCAACATTCTGAAAATCATCTAGAAAAGGTGAACGAATAATTCATTTCATGTGAGAGCAACATTTGGAAGTGGCCCACCCTGCTGGCCACAGTACTGGCTGCATCTCTGGAGCCCTCACCACACCGAGAGTCACTCCAAAGCCCCAAGGACTCTGGTACGTGAGAGACGGTGAAACCAGTACCTGGCTGAAGCAGCAGTGGATGGGAGCAAAGCAGGTGAAGTGCCTGGAACATACCAGGTGCATCGATAATTACTACTGGTGGCAATTTTTGATATTATCAGCAGTCTCTTTCCTGTGTGATAGTTTTTTGAGGGCAAGAGGTATGTCTTACTTGCCTTTGCATTTCCAGGGGCTAAACTGGTGTTGGCACATGACTGGCCTGGCCCCAGGAAGATGCAGCCACTGAAGTGGCTCTGAACACAGCTGGACGGATGGTGACATGGCTGAGGCACACTTTGCAGAGGGAAAGCCGAGGTTCTTCCAACCCTGACATCAACATACAGGGGACTGAGTGTGTAAAGGAGACAGCAGGCACCTACATGGTATAGACGCCCCAGGAGGCGAGGACGACCTCCTGCTGCCAATATCCCGGAAGGCAGGCGCTCTGCCCCAGGGTTAGTGTCCTCAGGAGACCTGAGGACTGCACAGTCTGCACAGTCTGAATGTGAAACAGTGCTCGCTAGCTTTGGGAAATGACAAGAAGGAAGTCCTTACTTGGGCCCCTTAACAGGCAGAAACTACAGGAAAGAGAAAAAGGAACATTTTTGTACATGGCCAACATCTGCAACCATCCTGCCCTGAAAAGCTCAAGTTTCCATTTTTTCTATAGCCAAGGTTTTAGGAAATCTGAATGTGGGATATGAACTGCTCTACTTTACATGCCTGACTTCAGAGTTAACAGGCCCAAGCCTAGTCAGGAAGAACAAGAGAAAACATTGAGTTTGGAAGTGGTTGTTACCTCACGTTAGCCCAGCTCATCTCAGACCTGGGTGCTGGCACAGAAATCTACCTCTCACCCCGAGGACAGCTGGTATTCTCAGCACAGTTCTGACATCTTTACATCTGTTCCCAGACACTCTGGGAAGGACGGGCACCAACGTCCTGAGTTTTCACAGTACAAAAGCAGATGATGGCAATTATCCTAATGCAAAGTAATACACACACAGGGAAATACTCTGTCCTCATGCTCTTTGAATCACATAGAGATCAACACTGTAAATGCTACTCTGAATCCCTGACTGTTAAATATCAAGGTGTGTTAAGTGAGCATTCTGCATTCTCAGGACACAAACATCAGGATGGCTTTCCCTCATCTTCCCCAAGCAAAACTCCTTGGATTGTGTACTATAAGTTCATGTCTCAGTTTCACTACTATTCTGTAAACTCCTAGGATAGGGGCTCACATAATCCCTAAGGAAATCTGATGGACAAACAGAAGGATCAGATACTGGGCCTGATAGCCATATTACAGAGGACTTACTTCTGTGAATACTACACTGGAGCTCATTTTTGTACCCATAAACCTGTACACAGATGACAAAACTTCAGTCTGTCTGCAGGCATGGGACTGAATCATGATATAATTAGAAACCTGTTTGTCAAGGGCCTAGGAAGGCAGAGATGGAGTCAAACAACCTCCACTAGGATGGGTGGTATGGAGAAGTCTGATGCAATGGAATGCCACATAAAGCAGTTCCTGACAACAACAGGAAGTACAATGGTCATCTGACCATGAGCTTACAAAGGTGGATGCTTAATTAACACTGATTTAAAAGGGCTGATGCGGAAGATGGGGAATGGATGCTGTAATCATCCAAAATGACTCATGGGGTTAAACAACAACCTTGTCTAAGAGAAGGAACCAGTTTCCATGAGGATTGTAAAAGTCTGATGGTGATGGACTATCTGGTCTTGTGTCTTGCAATTTTCCACATGAAAAATAAAACATACCATCCTCAGTCCTCAAAACGCTGCTGCTGCCACCCAACAGTATCAGTGAGCGCTGTTTTGTTCTCCTAGCATTTGCGCTACTGCTCACAGTCTCCTGTCCCCAGAGGCCAACATTCACTAACAAAGAGCAGGAGAGGTGGTGGAGCCTGTGGCCACCAGTGAGCATGAAAGCAGCCTGGATTAAACCCGTCCTTTAGGCCCTGGGGGGCTCCTCTCTCGAACCAACCAGGCTCTCCAGGCACTGACCAAACAGGCCTGGAGCTACTTCTCCTCCTGAGACTCTGGGTGCAGGACCCTCCCCGACCCAGGCTTCTAATAAGCAAGGATAACTGCTCATTCCAGTGAGGACAGACATGACACGAGGCATTAATGAGAGCACAGAGCACCCTGGCATTTGCTAGCAAAGCTAGGACATGTGCCAGGGCAGAGGTGTAATACTGAATCCAAAGAGAGGAGGGCAACAGAAAGTGAGCAAGTACACACAGGGGGGCATAGGTCCTTCTGAAGAAGCACCCAAAGGTCTGCTGAGGACCAGAACCCACAGTTGGACAGTGCTACTTTCTGGTTTAGCCCAGTTTCACTCAGAAGATGCAGAAAAGTCAGACTGCCCTATTTATATAATACTGCTGCACCTCCCCCTGCAATGACCCTCAGGGCTAATGGCTGTTGCCATGGTCCCTGAGGTCCGGCGTGGGCAAGGAACCATGCGCGCAGGGGGAGAACAGCAAACTCCCTAAGATGCAGAGAAGCCGAATGCCTGCCAAGAGATAACGACCACCAGAAGCTGCCACAAAGATGATTAAAAGAAATGCTGACCACCTGGAACCTTATCTCGCTTTCTCAAGGCCCACAAACTTTATTCTGCTACAACTATCTTTCTAAAATCTTTCCTTTTTCTGGTCATTGATTGCTAATTAAAAAACATATGTAATTTAATAATTAGGCTAATGCAAATGAAACATTACTAAACACTGTGTTATAATAGAATTGTTAGTTTAATAATCTTTCTATTATGTGCTTGACTTTAGTACCTTTGATATTAACTGCATTATAATATAAATTCACCCATGACAATTAATTATGAATAAACATGAGTAAGTAGTAGTAGTAGTAGTAATTAGTACAACAAAAATATAAGAAAGAGTTAATAGCCTGTCTACTTAGGAATGTGGCTAGGTCCAGATGTATTTTGGACATAAATCACTGCCCTGTCAATGATAAGCTAAACCTATGGGCAAGCTGATTTCTTTGATGTTCACCGATCCTATGCCTTTAGAAAAAACATATATACTGGCCACTAACAAAAATAAAGCGCACTCAGATTTACACTCTCTCTTGAAGTGTGTCTGTTTGTCATTTCTTTAACCGAATCCCTGACCACCCTGCGCAGTCTCTCAACCCTGAGACGGCCTCATCGTCTACTGCTGTGCTGGTCCGCGGCATAATACCTCTGTAAGCATAAGCTGACTTTAGTGTACTCATCACTCAACAATGTATAACAGCCTTCGGAAGATGACAATTGAGCTTGGATGTTTAAAGATCCTCTTTTGTTCCCCTTTTCCCTAAAGGAAACTGATGCTGTTTTTTAAAAATATATTTTAAATTTGTATTATAAAAGTTATAGATGCTCACGTGGAGGGGTTTTAAAATTTTCTGATTTTTTTTTCCTGTCCAATTTTGCTTCCTAACATTCCTTTGTCCCTATATCATGAACTGAAAGAAAATTCCCAGGTGCATTTCTCAGATGCCAAAATGAGACCCAATCACAGCCCATCCTGAAAGGAGCTTTCCTGCTGACAAATGTTCTGCAAACCACCAACAGGGGTGAAGAAGCAATACAGGGTTTCCACAAAACAACATCCTTCACAGCCCAGATGCAAAGGTGCTGGCAATAACCTGGCAACGTATCACCTGAGACTCCCCAGTCAAGGGTGAGCCTTCCCACACAGCAGCAGAGGAACGCGCTGTCTTGGGAGGTGAGCCTTGCTCTACCAACCCAGCAGTCAGCTTTTCCTCAGAAAATCGGACCAAGCCCGGCATTCACTTGCATCTGAGACAAAGGGCCAGGGTTCCTCCCCACAGGAGGCTTGGGATCAGGGCCATTACTTCCTGCACAGGTGGCCTCATAAGTGCAGCTCAGGATGATCTGTCCACCTGGAAGCTCTCCAGTGTGGCATCTAGAAAGTTTCCAGGGAGTTGTCCATTGTTTCTTTCTCTGATGCTGCTTCAATTTCTCCTAAGGGCTACCTCCCAGAATACCCTGCTGGTCTCCAGATTGGTTTAGGTCTCACTCTCCTGGAAGGGTCTGCCTTACCTGTCCTTGGGTAAAGCCTATCATGGGCTCCATCACGGCCATACGCTTTGAGTACTGCAGTATGTTGAGAGCCCGGTAATAATGAAGGGCCGAGGAGTGCTGCTTCTGCCGTGCAGCTGCCACCTCTTTAACAACTTCATTCTTCACCTGAGCAAGAGGTGAAAGGAAAACTTGAGGTTATCTAGTTGCCATGGTAATTCTGTAAGAGCATGCAACTTCAAAACATCTGTTTATTTACAAGAACCATTTCTGTGCAAATATAATAAAACTAGGTAAGGTTTCACCTCAAATTTTTTAAACATCCAAATTAAAAACACCAAAGTAACAGAATTTCAGTGCTTGTGAAGTGGCACTAAGGTGAAACCAATACTTCTGTGAGCAGCATTATGACATGCTCCAGTCAGCCTGGAAAACAATATGGTAGGTAGTATGACCGTCAGCCGTATATATTTTGGTTTATTCATAAGGTTGTATCCCAAGGAAGTCATGTAATAGAAGTAAAAAGTTAATGAAAATATTCAATATTATGTATAATAAAGTGAGCTTAAAAAATCAGTCAAAGAGGGCCTCCCCGGTGGTGCAGTGGTTGAGCGCTGGGTTGCGAAGCTGCCTGTAGTCTTTGCAGCGCCGGTTCGATCCTCGGCTGCTCCCTGGCCACAGGAGGAGGGTCCCACATGGTGCGCAGACCTCTCCTGCCGCCCGCTGCTCCCCTCAGCAGTGTACCTCAGTCCTTCTGCCTGCTCTGCTCCCTTCTCTGGCTCTGTGAATTGTCTCCCCCTCCCGTGCTTCTGACTATACCCAGTGCTTGTATAAATAAATAAGTAAATCTTTAAAAAAAAAAAAAAAAAAAAAAAAATCAGTCAAAGAAAAGGAATTGAAGTAACCTGAGGCTGTGAGTCTGATTACTATATGAGGTAGCAAGTATAAGCTAAAATCCTGCCTGAAAATTCTACCACAGTTCCAAGATGGTGTTCATTAACCAGTGTGAAAAGCTAGAATATGAAAGGGAGGTCTATTTAGGAGACTCAGAATAAATATTTTTTAAATTATGAAAAAAAATCATGAACACACCCTCAATACTATGAATTAACAAGAGGAAATGAAAAGGAGCTTAAGTGGCAAGCAACATCTAAGGTAGACAGTCTTACCTTTTCATTCTCCTTTTTTTTAGGAAGCCTGCTATATTTTGCCATTGCGATGTCATGCTCTAAAAATAAAGAGACATTTTAGCACCCAGATGGGCTGAAAGGCAAAAACATTTATTCAGTGTCTCTGCCCACAGACAAACTAAACTCACATGCATCACTAAACCCACGTACCAAGAACAGAGGACATGCCTACCATTGCTGGCGAGTCCAAAACGATCCTTTAAGGTGCTTACTTCTGCACAAGAGAAAGTAAACATTTCAGAGCAAGAAAATTAAGACACGCCACACTACAGTCTATGAATTCCCAAGAAAATAAAAGTTTATGTGTAGAAGGCTTTGCCAACACTCCCTCAAGTGCTCAGCCATTGCTGGTGGCTGGGAAGCCTGGTCTCAACGGAGCTTGTGGCTTTAGCTACACCCTCTCAGGGACCCTGACGGCCATGCAGCCAGTCCTCTCCAGACAGCATTCGAGGTCTGTGAGGGAGAGGACTGGACACATAGGCCGAAGGAATGGTGGTCAGGTACTATTCATCGCGACCTCGAGTATAAACATAAGCTCTGATTTTTCAGCCTGAAGTAGAGAATTTTAATCTATCTTTCCTCAGAATGCCGACTATACCCAGAACCTAGAAATGTCCTATTGTTGCCATTTTACCACCCGGTAAAGTCACCAGTAGCATATTGAAACCACTGTGGCTTCATGGTAGGATTTCAAGTCAGGTAATGTGATGCATCCATTTCTCTTTTTTTTTCTTCAGGATTACATGTGGTACTTGAGGCCTTTTATGGTTCCAGATGAATATCAATATTTTTGTTCAATTTTTGGAAAGCATATGTTAGTATACTGATGAGGACTGTGTTGTATGGCTTCTGGTAAGATAGTCATTTTGATCATGTTGAGCCTTCCCATCCATGAGCATGGAATGTCTTTCCATCTCCTTATGTCCTCACGTATATCCTTTAGTCAAGTCTTGAGTTTACAGTGTTAAATCCATCATGTCCTTGGTTAATTCTGAGCTATCTGCTTTTTCTAAGTGTTCTGGAATGGAATTTTCTTCATTTCTCTTCTCATTCATCACATGTAAAAATGCAACAGCTTATTGTGTTTTTGTAACTGGCACGTTTCTGGATTCATCCATTGTTGCTAATAGCTCTTTGATAGAATCTTTAAGGTTTTCTATATAGTATAGTGTCACATCCTCTGCAAGTAACAGTTGCACTACATTTCCTTCCGGATTTCTTTTATTTCCTATTGTTGTCTGATGGCTCTAAATACTTAGTTATCTCTCAAAACCCAGTTCAGAGATAACCCTTTCCAGGAAACCTTCCCAGGCAACCTGTCCCCAAAAGGGTAATCATGTTTTTCTATGTGCTGACTCTATTTCTTGTATACCTCTATCCTGCTGCCCTCATCATCACATATTACAATGATGTGTTTCCAAGACTGTTTTCTTATTAGCTGTGACCTCCTTTAGGTGAGCCAAAAATACAGAGGGGATTCATTAAAAGTTAGCTATTTGAGGGCCTCCCTGGTGGCGCAAGGGGTTAAGCACCACACTGTGAAGCAATCCACAGCCTCTGCAGCATGAGATCGATCCCCAGCCAGCCAGGGAGAAACCCACATGGTAAGGCAGACCCCTCCTGTCTCGCCCGCTGCTCCCCTCAGCAGTGTATTTCAGTCAGTCTGCCTGTTCTGCTCCCCACTCTGTCTCTGGTGAATCCTCTCACCCCCCACACCTCTGGCCTGTACCCCAGCTCTTATATACATAAATAAATATATCTTTAAAAAAAAAAAAGTTAGCTATTTGAACTACTCAAAAAAAGGTGGGAGGCATTTGTCAATGACCCACACACTGAAAAAAATTTTAATATAGGAAGAATCACTATTAAACAATATTTTGAAGATAACTGGCACTGAACTTTACCTGTAAGATCCATTTCTCGAAATTGAATAATAGGGAGAACCATTGTGTCTGCCAAATGTTTAGCCAGTTCTGTATGGAGAACATTAAGCTGAAAGAAAGAGAAATCTATTGAAGAAAATCACATCCACTATCACTGACATTGCCTTTTTTCACCAAGAGATCACGCTAAACACTTTTGTGTTGTTGAAGAGCTCAGTCAGATGTTGTAGCAAATAAATACCCTTCATAAAGCAGTCAACAATACAGGCCTAGAGGTAGTAAGCACTAACTGCAAGGTTGCAAGGTTCTAACTGATGGGGGCATCAGTCAAACTTACTCAAGGTCCAGAGGTATTGTTTGTTTCGGTGTAAACTGTGGTTCTTAGCCTCAATCTGAGACACACCTGCCTGTGTGGAGAGCACCTTGATGTGCACGCAGTGGGCACAGCTCACTGTCAGTGGGGCACACAGATCACCGTGACCCCAGGCCACAATGAGCTCTGTCACCTTCAGAGGGGGCTGAAATCACACTCGAAATACAGGCCTACTGGGTACCTACTAACCCACGGCCAGCTGTGGTCCTGGGAATCACTCTGGACAGAGAATGCTTCCTACCAAAACTACTCAGCCAAATTTCAGGTGCGTCTTTTCTTTGGAAAAAAAGACCTGACCTTTCTAAGAACAAGAGGACTGTGTTCAATGTGGTCCTCCCTACCAGATTGCTTTAAAACTTCAGTCTTTCTCCCCTTCTACCTCAGGGCCTTACTAACTCCTGTCGACTTAAAAAATGGTCTAGGTAGAAGAAATAAAACTATTCCCATCAGCACTACCATTTTTAAACACATTTTATGTGCCAGTTTTCTATGTTTTATAGCATTTAAAACATCTCATCCACTCTGCGAGTTGGGTACTATTCATTTTCCAGACAGGCAGATAAATCTCCCATTCCAGACAGCAAATAAGTAGCAGGACTAGGCTTTTTAATCCCAGGCTACTGGGACATTTAAGTAGCTATCTCAAAATGGAAAGTGGGTCACAATAAAAAAAAAAAAAAAAAAGAATCAAACCACATTTTGTTCAGTTGCACTCTTACCTTATCCACCACTTTGGAAAAACAGTGGAGTGTAGAAATTACTTCTTCATCACCTTTTCCAAGGGCAAAATTCTAAGACCAAAGAATGAAAAAGCCAGGGGTTAACTGGGTGTTAACTAAGGAGCTCAGCATTACAGCATCCTCCCACCACACACTGCCCTCCACCTCACTGCCTTTCTCCCAATACCTGACAAGTATGAAAGCGCAGAAAACCAGAGCTTTCCCCTTACTGCCAGCACTGCACGTGACTGCCCTCTCTGCGCGATTCCTTCTTTGGCCTTCACCCTTTAGCTAGACACCATGGCATCGTGGGGCTTATTTCCTAGAATGTTAGTAGTGACTCACTTGCAGATGAACCCTCAAGGATAGCTAATTACATCTGTGGGTTATCAGAACAAATGATAAAAACTTTGGCTAGTAACTGGTTAGAATTTACCAGTGGGAAGGAAAGGGCAAGACAAAAGAAAAGGGAGGGAGGAAAGGAGGCATAAAGGCAGGAGGGAGGAAGACAGAGAAGAAGAGAGAGAAGGGAGAGAGGAAAGGAGGGAGGGAGCTTCTAAGAATTCCTTTATAAGAATTCAATGTAAGGGCCTCCCCGGTGGCGCAGTGGTTGAGCGCTGGGCTACGAAGCTGCCCGTAGCCTCTGCAATGTTGGTTCTATCCCCAGCCACCGGCAAGGGTCCCACATGGCGCGCAGACCTCTCCTGCAGCACCCGCTGCTCCCCTCAGCAGTGTATTTCGTCAGTCTGCCTGTTCTGCTCTCTGCTCTGGCTCTGGTGAATTCTCTCACCCTCCCGCGCTTCTGACTGTACCCAGTGCCCGTATAAATAAATAAATAAATCTTAAAAAAAAAAAAGAATTCAATGTAAGAGAGTCCAGAACACAGAATCGGCACATAAATATCCAGTTACCCGTTTTTCATATGCCAGCAGTTGCTTAGAAAGCTGTTGAGTGGCCAGGGACATTTCATTCTGCAAGGGAAAGAGAAAAGCAAGATTTGTCCACTGCATGTACAGAAACTGAAATATGAAATATAAAATAGGGCAAATGCCGCCTCAGAGAATCCCTTAAAAGTAATGTGTAAGTCTATAAAATAGTAAAATATCTTGCTCAGAAATTAAAAGGTTAAAGCTTGCTTCCTCCCCACATACCCTAATAATTTACAGATTGCTGCTCCTTCTGGTCATTCAGTGGGGAAACACATGTAGAAGGCAACAGACAGACAAACAGACATGATCTCTTGTGCTCACAGGGTTTGTTGAAGAAGCAGACATCAAAACATAGTTGCAATCATGCTGAGAAATGACAGGGAAATACTGTGTGAAGAGCTGTGTGTCGGAGGATCTAAATGTTAAGGAAGACAGTCTCAAAATCCCTGGAGATAGCAATGGAGACAAGCTTTCCAGAAAGAGGGAACATGTGGGGAAAATGCATCACAAAAATGTGAAAAACAAAAAGTCTGTCTGAAGAACTATAAAAGACAAAGTAGCAAAAAGTGAAGGACATGAGGTGAGAAGGTGTGGCACTATGGCTGAGCAACAGCGTGCAGGCCTCCATGGCCCATTCACTCTAAGTGCAACGGGGTTTACGCTGCACTGTGGCTTTGTGAGACAGTCGGCGAGGATGAGAATGATGATGACACAGATGAACAGCTGCAACGCCCAGGGAGGGCCATTTTGTGCCGTTTCCTCTTCTCTTACTCCTTTACTTTCAACTACACAGTTCACCATGATGTGCTCAGCCTAGAAAACATGTCTTACATTTTCAGGACTCAATTAAGGCTTCCCTTCAGATTCAGGGCTCTTCTTAAGAAAGGAGCAGATCCCCAGGGTCTGACCTGGGCCAGGGATGAGGAGTGGACACTGGTCTGCCATGGCCTTGGCCTCCACTTCCTTTCTAATTCTCCCAGGTTAGAGGTGAGGTGTAAACTCTGCAGAAGCTGGTTTTATTTTTCATGATCCTCTTTTGCAAGACCCATCAGAGCCCAAGCCCACTTTCCTTGGCTCTTTGCAGACAAATGGCAACCTGTTTCGACTTCCTTCATCTGCCCAAGGAACAGGCCAGGCCCTGACATGTGACTCTCCCCCTTTTCTTCAGAAAAAGTCAGGTGAATATAATGAAAGTTCCTGAATTATGCATCTTGCTGGGGTGCTACCCCTTTCAAAAATACCCAGAGCTGGCAGCCACCTAGCAAAGTGGCAGACAAACCAAGACTTCCACAGCACACCATCCCACACTTAAGAGATGGGCGTTCAACAGTTCCCAGTGCACACAGTGCACACAGTCTCTCAATAAACGTTTGATGAAAAGGGCCTCCCCGGTGGCGCAGCGGTTGAGCGCTGGGTTGCGAAGTTGCCCACAGCCTCTGCAGCGTCGGTTCGATCCCTGGCTGCTCCCCGGCCACCAGAGGAGGGTCCCACATGGCGCGCAGACCTCTCCTGCTGCCCGCTGCTCCCCTCAGCAGTGTACTTCGGTCCTTCTGCCTGCTCTGCTCCCCACTCTGGCTCTGGTGAATTCTCTCACCCTCTCGCGCTTCTGACTGTACCCAGTGCTTGTATAAATAAATAAATAAAAATAAATAAATCTTTAAAAAAAAAAAAATTAAAAAAAAAAAAAAACGTTTGATGAATGAATGAACAAACAAGGGTAAGAGAGTCATCCAAATTTAAATAGTAGCCAGAATCATGGTGTAAGGCGGGAAATACTTCCTAGCCACAAGGAAGCAGTACAACGGGGGGTGGAGGGGAGGGCAATAAAACACAAAAGTTAGACCAGGGATGAAGCAGTTGGCCAGGAAATACTGCCAAATGACCATCTTCCATGGTGCTACTTTAAAGATCAGTGTGCACGGGAACAACAGCCTTAGCCACAGACACTGGGCCGCTAACCCTGCCGGGTCAGACAATCTCTTGCTTCTCATTTCTGAGTTCTCAGTGGGTTTTTGTTCAAGCTACCTTGGCATCTGCTGGGGCAGCATCATGTGGACTCTGAATTGCAGATCCATAGAATCTCTTAACAATAGCAGCAAACATTCACAGAGCACTTAATTCACAGTAGGCACCACTATAAGTGCCTTCAATATGCTATTTCACTGGATTCTGACAACCCTGCGAGGCAGGTTTTAATTACAAACTTACATTTACAGATGAAGAAACTGAGGAACAGAGAGGTTAAGCCATTTGCGCAAGACTATAACATAACTCAGTAGCAAGGCTGGGATGTCAATCGAGCTCTGTCCAATTCTAAAAAACACTACTCTCTGTTGTGCTAGGAGATAAGAGCTGAGAAGGCCGATACTCTACACTAGAGTTGACAAAGTTTTCTTGTAAGTGGCTAGATAGTAATTCTTTTTGGCTTGGGGAACATATGGTCTCTGTCACAGCTACTCAACTGGCTGATGTGGCATGAAAATAGACATAAACAATACAATAAGTAGCTTCATTGCAACTAAACTTTGCTTACAAAAATCAGAGGCCAGTAGGGCCACAAATTGCTGATCTTGATTTAAACACTATGTCTCAAAAGACCCACTCTTCTGTTCTACCTCCCTCAAGATGTTCTGCATTAGGCTAAAATATTTCAGATTCAAGAAACATTTTTACCTTATTAAGTCATTCTTTTCTTAATCTTAGCTAAATCTACAATATTACTCCTTCCATATCTGTATCCTTTAGAGGCTGATCAACAGATATGACAACCACCCTTCATGCCTTCAAAATAAGCAGGAACCCACAGGCTACTTGGATTCTTCTCTAGAGCTGATTGGCAAGGGTTGTAAAGTCATGGAAACACCTGCCAGGGAGCTGCCAGTGTCAGATAACACCCTAGTCAATGGTGAGGATGAGGGGTCACTCACAGAATGCCAATGGAGCTCAGAAAGGGGGTACAACATACAATAGTTGCTTCCCAAAACTTCTGTGTACAACAAGACTGTGCCAGGTCTCTTCTAGAAAGACCTTCTGCAAATAAGCTGTGTACTTTCAGATGTACATGACTTCAGGCTACAAGATTCTATTCCAACAATACAATTCACTGGGAACAAATCGTACAAAAAGACCTGTCACTTACCCTAAAAGAAATGAATCTTTCCTGTCTGGGCACATTACATGAAAAGCCTTTTGAACTAGACCAAATTTAACTTTACTTACACTTAATCCACTTACTGTACACAAAATTTTTATGAAATGCTTTACCAACCTCAGCTAATTAATGCACACCCTGTGAGGCACGCCCATACACTTATCTCTGCAACAAGACTTGCAAAACTGGAGCTTGGACAGAGAGTAAATATTAGTAATGACAACAATAGAACTAGCTGCTAATATTTATTGAGTCTTTTGTAGTTACTTGACATTTCTGTTGAGCATTTTTCATATATTAGCACTTTTAGTCCTTCAAAGGAAGGTGGGTACTATTATTATCCTCATTTTATAAATGAGGAGACTAAGGTTTAAAAAAGATGGGGGGCGGGAGGGGAGGGATTGGGGTCAGAATGGGGGGATTGCAATTGTATGGGGAATATAAAAATAAAATTTATTAATTAAAAAAAATAAAAAAAATAAAAAAGATAACACCTTTCTAAAACTGTACAACTACTAACTGGAAAGGCAAAGACTTGCCTTCAATTCAGAACTACTGGACTCAAAACCTAAAGCCTGAGCTCTCAACACTGCTGTTCTGATCCTGAGTCAAAACTGCATCTAGTTAGTACTCAGTGGGCAGAATTGCAGGGCCTACAGACTGGATCATAGATCTCATACTTTTCTAGCTACAGTCCAATAAAAGAGGCTGTCTAAAATTTAAGTTCAAAATGGAGTCCCCATGAGTAAGACTCCTTTGAAATTCTGGAATAGTTCTCTGGCTACTGATAAGAATCCTACAAAAGATAACCAGGGTTTACTGATGATATCCCCTATGTTAGACAGAATCTCCCAAGGCTGTGACCAAGGCAGAAAGCGAATCCTAAAGGAAAGCTTTTGACAAAGGAATGTTTGTTTTAAGGGGACACAGAGCACTAAATAACTGCAACTGTCACCCAGAGCTATGTGCGGATGGCAGCATCCATGGTGCGCAGGAATGCAGAGGGGCAGGGGCAGAGAAAACCCACCAGAATCAAAATCACAAAAGTCATCTGCTTCCACCTACAACAAATATTTGGCCAGAAACATTGCCTAAAGTCAAGCAGCTGCAAGTCTCACTCATCCCAGTGCTTTGCGCACAGCTGGGCTCAGGCACATATGGGAGAAGGCAGGGCCAGGAGGCACACAGGGTGGAATGCTCTGTCTGGGGCATTCTTGTAAAGTCCACTTTTAAAGATTCTTTTTTTTTACTTGTAGCCTCTTTAGAAAAGAAACAAGTATATGCATTAAAAGTGAAACTTGGACATATTTAACTATAAGTATACAGCTGCATCTATGCAGATGCTGTGGGCATTTTAAACATATTTAGCCAATAATTTGAGAGATGGCAGCTCTTTTGAAGTAACCCATTCCTGCTTTGCTAATGCATAAGAAATGCATATAACTTCACTTTATGTAGGTGACCCACAAAGGAATACTAAGAGTCCACCATGTGCAAAGGCAGAAAGGCACATCTGATATTAAGAGACCAGAAGTGACTCCAGGGACTACGGTAAAATGCTGCAAAGAGCTCACCAACTATAGCTTATGCTTGTATTTCAGCCAAATTTTTTTTTTTAATTTCCCCAAATCAGCCACAGTCAGCAAAACTGCTCACAGACCTTTCCTCTACTTTTCCTTCTCTTCCTCTTTCTAAAACTAAGATCTGAAGTTATTCTCTACATCAGAATCCAGAAATTTGCCATGTGATCTGATTTAAAATATCTTTTATGAATATTTGTTACTGATCAGCAGCATACCCTAGTTTTTAAAATAATGAAAAACTACATAATGCTAAGTGCCCCTGTTTTTAAAAATGAAATTATAAAACTATATTAATCTAATTCAATATGTCTAGATATAAAGTACTTAAGGAGGGTCTCCTCTGGTGGCACAGTGGTTGAGCGCTGGGCTGCGAGGCTGCCCACAGCCTGTGCAGCACTGGTTTGATTCCCGGCTGTCAGTGAGGGTACCACATGGCATGACAGACCTCTCCTGCCGCGCCTGCTGCTACCCTTAGCAGTGTATTTTGTCAGTCTGCCTGTTCTGTTCCCTGCTCTGCCTCTGGTGAATTCTCTCACCCTCCCGTGCCTCTGACTGTACCTAGTGCTTGTATAAATAAATAAATAAATCTTTAAAAAAATAAAATAAAGTATTTAAGGAGCATGAAATAAAACAAGGAAAACAACTTAGATAAAAACATTGACAGAGTGTGTATACAAACAGATACACACACCCCACAAACTGAACAGAAAGGAGTCAGGAAGATTTTTTTTCTTTTTTTTTAAAAGACTTATTATTTATTCATACAAGAACTGGGGTATAGACCAGAGGTGTGGGGGGTGAGAGGATTTACCAGAGACAGAGTGGGGAACAGAACAGGCAGATTGACTGAAATACACTGCTGAGGGGAGCAGCAGGCGAGACAGGAGAGGTCTGCTGTGCCATGTGGGTAGCTCCCTGGCTGGGGATAGGTTGTGTCTTAACCCCTTGTGCCACCAGGGAGGCCCAGGAAAATTTTCTTAACTAAAATGAATCAAAGCCATGCCCATGACCCAGCTGACTTAAATGCCACGGGCATGGCTTGCATCTGTGCTGCACTGGGGCAGCACGGGCCAGACTATCTCATTAGCCTCTGCGCCAGGAAATCCCAAGGCAGGCGGCAGGGTTTCTCACTCGCAGGAGAGACCATGTGATGATCATGTGGTGTGAATTAAAAGCAGTTACAGCCTCTTGGAATGCAAGACCCACTTAATTTTGGCAAAATGTAGCTCTCTGGCTCAAAAGCAAAAACCGCCTAAGAGAGTGTTTGGATATCTCCAAGCAAATGATTCCAGCAGACATGGAAAGGCAGAATAGAGATGTTGGGAGTGGCAGACACAGTACTTAATTAAGTCTTGGGGTTCTTAAGCCTTTTACAGGAGAGAAATCATTTAAGGACAAGAGTCAAGTGAATAAACAGCAAGCAAGTTCAGGTATACATTCAGAGAAACACATTCTGTTTTCTTCAATTTTGTGTATTTGGGAAAAAACAAAAACATAAAAAACAGTTTTAAAAAAACTGCCAAGGTACATCCTCCATTTCTGAATGTCTTACCAAAACAAGCAAAATCACAAATGAGCACCATTTGTTTAGTTGTTAAAATTAGTTCTAAAGAATAAGGTGCACTTGCGTAACACTGTATAGTTGCAAATCTGTATCTTCCACCTGAACTCTGGATCTAAGCCTTCAACAAGGTCTCTTTCCCTACTTCATGTCCAAGGACATCTCAAAACCAGCCTTTCAAGAAAGAGTTAGGATTAGCAAGCCTACCCCCAGCCCCCCGCTGTTCTACTTTCTGGTTCTCCTGACTACCTGCCCTGCCATTCAAGTCAAAGACCTGGGCATCATCAGTTTTCATTTATCCTTCACTCACACATGACCCTTTCGCCTTCAAACAACACCAATCCACCTCCCAAATACCTCAGAAATTAATCCAGTTCTTTCATTTCTACTGCCACACTCCTAGTTCAGAACACATATAATTTAAGAGTCTGGGCTTTGGCTTCTGCCTTGCTCTGCCATTTATTAGAGGGGAGACCTTAGAGAAGTTACTCATCATCAAAATTCTTATATCTCCTGACCTATAAATGAGTATAATAACTATACTCACCTCATAGAAATAACCAATGTTAAAAGCGCCAAAGCTGGGCCAGGAAGCTAGTATACAATCACAAAATCTCAACTGTCAAAACTCTTCTGAGTGCTCAGCACAATTTCTCTGGATTAGGTGACTCTCCTCTAACATTATCTTGGTAATTATTTTGTTTGTGTCCCAGTTATCAGCAATTCATGGCAAGGACGGACACACACACACACACACACACACACACACACAACTGTCCACATGTCATGAATAAATGACTAATAAAACAACGGGGATAATAAATAATTATATATGAATATTAACATACTACTGGATGCGGTCTTTGTTAAAAGATCAATGAGAAAATGAAACAATGACATGTACAGGTTTAAGTTAGCAAGGAATCAATAATGAAAAGCATTTGTTCCCATAATATTTCAATGTATAACATAATGAATTTTACTTTCAAGTAACTCACAAGTTTTCTCTTAGAAAGTAACATACATGAGCACTTCCTGATCTTGGAAAGATTCACTTTTGCTACTCAACAATTTATTTTCCTGGTTTTGCAAGTCAGAGATATTTGTTCCTCTAAAGAAGCCTCACAGTAGTTTCAGAACTATGATTCAAGTCTTTTCAGATGAATTAACTTGAAAAAAACATCTCAACTTGCCTATACTGACATCGAAGACCGCCCATTCTTGAGAAAGACAACGAGCACGTCATGTCTTTGAATACTGAAACCACTCATTCACAAGTAAGAAGGAGAGACTCAAATGTTTTCCTGTGGGGTTGAATTAAAAAAAATTTTTTTGATAGCAGTTATGTGGTTCCTCTCTACTGACTCTCCAGTTACAGGAAAATGACCTCTTTAAGCAATGAAAACAAACTGTCCTCAGCTTTTTGAGGGGAACAGAATGAGAAAAGCAATTGTGATTTTTATTTCAAAATGCTAAATAGTGTGGTTCTGACTCAAATCTCTTCACCCCCTGAGAGTTGAAGGAGTCCCATTCAGCTCCTCTCCAGGTGAGGGACAGGACAATACCTGAGCTCCGTAGACACGCTGCATGGCCTGCAGCAGCTGGTTGGTGTAATCTGTGAGAGTGCAGGCATCTTCTTCAAACACACTCAGTAAAGAGCGAGTCTGCAAGAAAAGAGGTCAGTGGTTATTTTTAAGTGGAAAAACTACAAAGGAGGCAGAACTCATACCCACACATGAAATGGGGAGGGAAGGTGTCTGTTTGGGGCTTTCTTCTTTTACTGATAATACTAGGACGTGCTGATTCCTGGAGCTATAAATTAGAACTCCTTTGCTAATTTGTTAAGAGTACAGTGTGTGGGCAAATTCAATACAATTTGAGGATCTAGGTCAGAGAGGAAAGTCAGTTTTTTAGAGATTAAGACTCAACAGTTATTAGCTGTCCTGTCTTTAGCCCTTCCCTAAGTATCAGTGGGTTCACTCCATTAAAAAAAGTGGGCAGCCTCTCCCTTCCCATCCATAAACTGAACCCAACATTGGGCCTATCTGTGCACCTGGGGTGTGTTTACCCAGCATGCCTCATGCCAGCTATTAACCACCTGTCTGTTTTTCTGCACTCCTGGACATCTTACAGGAGTGTGTCATTATTTCCTCTTAAGGTACTATAATTAATTCCTGTGTCTTTCGTCATAGTTTATTCAACCATTTTTCAAACTGATGGCCAGGAAATTTTGTGCATTCTGGACCTACCACTAGTAGATCTGGGCTCAAAACCCAAATAGCAACTTGTAAGAATGTTCTCCCCATTCTTTTTGGGAAGACTGGCTAGCCAGTGCTCTGAAAGCAACCGGGCCATGTCATTAGACGGAAGAGGTATTCCCTATTGTTTTCATGCAGAATCTTGACACATGCTAAGCACAAAAGAAATATGTATCTATTGGGTGGTGTCTGAAGAGGTTTCAAGGCATCACATAAGACACCATATCTACTCAAGGAACTTTCATTAAGGTGTCTAGTATGGTAGGAATTTAAAATACTCTCTTACAAAGGAGAGTATTTTAGGTAGGAGGGGATCTCTGTTTCAGAAAACAAAACAAAAAAACCTCAATAGAAAGGAAAATCATAGAAATCCCTTTAATAAGCTGACATCAAGGGATTTTATAAACAATCCACTAAGGTTCATTATTTCCCTGCAAATGAATTTCCGTTCCTTTTTTCTTCTGATTTTACAGTTCCCCTAAGAAACCCCAATGAACTGCAACGGGAACAGGGAGCTGGGGTATCAATGCTTGGTTTTGTTTTACAAACTCTGGCGCACTTTAGACCTCACCAGCTTACCCTGCTTTTGCCCAGGGTCTTTCAAGGCTGAAAATACATCCTCTGAGACCAATGTATTCTCTTCAGTAGCAATCTTTATCAACAGCAGAACCAGAACACGACAAATAAGAAAGCCGTAAGACAGGTATCTAAAAAGCTTTCAATGACAGCAAAACATCGTAGACGCATACAGTAATTTGTGTTAAAACAAAGTTCTTCAAAACTTTTAAATTAAAATCCACACTACAGCAACACCATTACCTACAGTTATTCATAAATGTAATGGAATAGTAGGGAACTTTTTTTGTACTCGGGCTGCCAGTGGTATAGGCGCCACCAACACTGATTATGATTCTGGTAACTTTCTTTGCTGTAATTACTATGTCTAGGGGAATGGGAAGGAAGAGAGTGATACGACTGGATTGATGACACTTAATTTTCAAATTACAACTTATAGGGGCCTCCCTGATGGTGCAGGGGTTAAAGGCAGCACTATCAAGCTATCGACAGCCACTGCAGCACGAGTTCAATCCCCAGCCAGGGAGAAACCCACATGGTGCAGCAGGCCTCTCCTGCTCCTGTCTCACCCACTGCTCCCCTCAGCAGTGTATTTCTAGATGTCTATTCTGTTCCCCGCTCTGTCTCTGGTGACTCCTCCACCCCCCACACCTCCAGCTTACACCACAGTTCTTGTATGCATAAATAAATAAATCTTAAAAAAAATAAAATAAAATACTACTTATATCCAGTTATTGAGTCTCAATAACTCTCAACAGTAAAATAGAATGGACAATGAAAGTTTCAATGAAGAGAGCGCTTGTGCAAATGTCCTCCACAGAGAGAATGGAAAAACTAAAACTACCATGTTATGTGAAGACCAGCTATGCATTACTTCATTTAGTCCTTCCAACAACTTTATGAGGCAGATACCATAGGTTACATTCACTCCATTTTATAGATGATGAACCTGAGACTCATCAAAGTTAAGCAACTTGCTCCACCTCCAACGATGGCTGGGCAGCAGCAGGACAGGCTGTAAATCTAGGTCTGGCTGGTAGCAATGGCCAGCTTCCTCGGCTGCAGAAGACTGCATGTGTCACCCCCAGGGTGGACCTCATCAGTGGCCACACTCTCTGATCCTCAGTCCACTGTACTGCATGGAGGCAGGACAGAGGCTGCCTAGAGCTGGCTCTTGTTTAGTTATGCTACAGTCACGGTCTCACCTGTGAGAACTGCCAAAGAACTACATCACAAATATCTCCTTCTTGATACTCAGGACATGTGTACCATGACTCCCAGAAGAGCTCGCAGGAAAATTCCACTCTTTCCTCTCTAATTTAACTAGGCCAACTTCACTCCCGGAAAAAAAACAACAAAACTCAACTATTTCAGATAGTGATTTGATAGGTTTATCAGCTCCACATCTGTTCAAGCTTAGAATAGGAACGTTCTCAAAAAATAAAGAAGGTATGAGACTAACGACCAGGCAAAGGTAAACCAGTTGCTGAAAATTCCACAAAAAGGTCAGAAAGGTGGTATGTATGTCGCTTCCAGAGATAATAACATCAACCATTTATATAACTCCTATGACATACATAGAGGTACTTTATATACATTATTCATTCTTCATAATAATTCCACTAAATAGCTATTTTAATTCTAATTTTGTCAAAACACAAGTTTAGAAAAGTTGAATAACTCACACATGGTAAATTACTCTGCATCACCAAGTCACAGAATCAAGATTTCAGTTCCATCCTTTCTCTACAACCCTACATTCTTAGAAGTATGCCTGGCCAGAAAAACAAACCAAAAACCTTGGATATAACCTTAGTGCCTTATAGTCCCTCCATCTTAGAGTAAGAAACTGGATGTTATCTCATAAAATATTCCTAGACATTTTTTCACTCTCAAGAATAGCATCCCGTTGCATAATTGCACAATTTCAATAGCTGAGTGTTTAAAATGTATGTGTGTAAGTATGTCTGTCTATATTAAAGCAAAAAGCAATTAAACTTCTTATACCCACAGTTTGGCTAAGGAAGAAAACTGTCTCAGTTGAAGAGAACCTACCTAAAGGAAAATGTATTATTAAAAAAAGAACAGCAAACCCCTCCACATGAAGACAAAACCACAAGGTTTTGTTTTGAGAGATCCTGAATAAAGAAAGGCTTGATCTGGTTGGTGAGTGCTGTTTCCAGCTGGGCCACTAGCCGCATAATCGCAGAACTAAGTGTTTGATTTCTTCGTGCATTAGTTGTGCCAACTGCAATGGAAACCAAAAAAAAAAATCAAATAAATCTGCAGCAATAATGCTTCTTGTGTTCACCTTAACTCAAAAACATACTTCTTACAAGAAAGAGAATGCGCCCCCAAAGAAATATGAGCTACAGCAGCTTAAAGCTACATTTTTCTTCCTATCACAGCAGTATTCACAATGCTGGAATGGCTACTTTTCTTATCTATCCCCTGGAACAGACTGTGAAGCACTGGCAGGCAGGCAGAGGCTCACAAACGGCAATGCAAACAAGCATCTTAATCCCTATAACATTCTGCCTCTCGTATATCTAAGGTAACCAGAAGTATTAAGTGCAGGCCCACAGACTAGTCTTACAATGCACTGCTCAGCACTGGGAACTAAAAGGGAAGACATGAACAGATCTGGCTAAGGTTAGTCAACTACTATTCAGCTCTTCTTGGGTCACTGACTTCAAATACAAAAGCTTTTGTGTTCATTTAATGAATCGGTGCAACCAGGTTACTGCAGCAATCGTCATAACTACTCTACATTAAACTAGAGGAAACAAACAACAGATGATTTCTTAAGACCATTTCCTTTTAGTGTCACCGATGACAGAAAAGCCAGGTGTTAGGTAGCAGGGGTGGACAACATAGGCAGACTGTTCCAACCCAGGCTCTGCCACTTGATTATCTTGGCAAGTTACATAACTGCCCAGCTATGCTAATTTTAATGGAGGGCCAACTTCAAAAGATTGTTGGGAGAATTATGTGTTAGTATATGTAATACATTAAGAATAGTACCTGGCACATGGAAAAATGCATGTTTGATATAGATAGTTGCTATCGTTTTATTCTTTGCACAAAAAAATGACAGAGTTGGGTTAGATTCCTTCCAGGTCCAGGTCTGAGTCTTAGGAGTAAAGTTACATTGGGCACATGCCACATACAGCAGTTCTAAATAAATACGCCCTGGTGATTATCAAAGAACTTCTTGGAAGTAGCTTCTGTTCAACCTCACCAAGACCGTTCCATTGAGAGGAACAAAGAGTAGGAATGATAATGTCTCTAAGTCTCTTCTTCCACATACAAGTTCAATGTCATATACCATGCATTTGACAGAAATTTAAGCTTCCAGGCACCTCACACATAATCAGCTCCATGTCCTCAATCTGCACATGTGAAAACTGAGCTGTCACAAGGTGGGATAGGGACTGGCTCCCATCACGTGACAAGTCCGTGGGAGAGCCAGCATTAGGACCCAGGACTCCTGACTTTTATGCCAATCCCCTGTTCTCTTCCTCTCAGCAAGCGAATCCTGCAGCCCACTCGGAAATAGTGCATATTCATTTATGTGAGAGCCGAAAGTTCAGAATGTGACTTATCGGAGAGGGCAATATGGAGAATCAGTGCAATCTCTCTAAGCTGGCTCAGCCATCGCCATACTCACTTAGGAAAGCAATATATCCTTGTATCTCAGTTTCTCCAATTACAAAGCAAAAGGAAACGGTTCAAAATGGTATTGTTTGAAATTCGACATTATTATCTTTAGACCCCACACAAGAGAAGCGAGGCTAGACAAAATGACTTCTACCAGGGACTTTGGTGCCATTAAAATACCAGAAGTCTATAGAGACTTCAAAGAAGCCTTTGAAGAGTCAGTTTTAACAAAAATTAACAACTTGCTTACAGTTTCTTACTTGCCTACATAAGGAAGACCATAAAGAACAGGGCACCAGCAGCCAAGCACACAACCCTTTTGACCACTTATTCTGAAGGGAATAGATAAAAAGTTGGTGCAGGCAAGTTCATCAGAAAAAAGATTATCCAGGCAGGTACAATTCACTAAGAAGAAAAAGAAACAATCAAAAAGGGGGTGTGGGGGGCTAAGTAATAGGAAACAGGTTAACCTTAATCTAATTTTTTTAGAGTTGAGCCACTAGGGACTAAAGAGATATATAACCCAGGGAAGCAGGGCCAGGGGAATAGATGTGAAGCTAGGGAAATTTAATGAAGAACAAAAGCTCTCTGGGGAAAGGAGCACTGAATTACAAACTAATGTCACTCTGCACCATTTGCTATATTTACACACCACCTTTCATCTGCAGGGCTCAAAGGACTAGATGCACATCTCAGACGTGCTGATGAAGTTCCCCCGCGACAGCAGTGGGGCAGGTGTGCTGCATTTTCTTTTCACAAATGGGAAAACAGTGCCCAGGGAAGACCTGGCACCGCTGGAAAAGAGATCCAGCTTCTGCCTTCCATGCTGGTTTTAAACCCACCAGGTCCCTCAGAGGCAGCAGGGGCAGCGATAAAATACGATGGAGCTTGACAGTCTGATAACAACTTTAAAGGCACTGCCTCATTTCATTCTAACAACTCCGTGAGGCCGGAACAATTCTTCCTTATTTAACAGCTGACAAAAGTGAACCCAAGAAGTGAGGTGATTTGCCTGGGAGCTCAGCTGCAGTTTAGGCCGGCAGCCTTCCTTATGGTTGAGTTTGGAAAGGGGTCAAGACACAAAGACTCCGGACTGGGGCACAGGGGGGAAGAGGGGTCCCCCTGGGTTCTGCAGCTCGGCCAGGAGAGTGGCCCCCCTGGAGCGCCCCGGGTTTTGCTGTCCCGCCGGGCGCCCCCTCCTCGCCCCCGAGGGTCCCAGCAAACTCCCGGGCTCCACCCGAGCCGGAGGGGCCTCCGCGGCCTCAGCCCTCGCGAGGGGGACCTGAGCGGCGGGAGGTACCTGCGGGCTGTCCTGCAACGCCTCCTCTAGCAGGAGCTCGTCCACGACGGGCATGGTGCCGAGCGGCGGGGCCGAGGGCGACGGGAGGGCGGAGGGAAGCGCGGCGGCCGAGGGTGCTCCGGGCTCCGGCGACGAGGCGGACGCTCCGTGCCGCGACACCCCCACGCGCCCGCGCCAGCCAGGGGCCGCCCTCAGCCGGCCCGCCCGCCGCCGGCCCTCCTCCCGGCCCAGCCTCCGGCCCAGCCGCATCAACAGGAAGTGTGGCGAGCGCCCGGGCCGGACACCGGAAGTGTGGCGAGCGCCCGGGCTGGACACCGGAAGTGTGGAGACCCCACTTCCGTCGCGCCCACGCTACGCCCACCCCGCAGGCCCTGCGGCCCTAACCCCCGGGAGCCCGTCCCGCGTGGAGGACCCGGATGCTGATGCCAGCCAGGGCTTATAAAGTCCAGGGCGCGGACCTGCAGGGCGGAGAGATAAAGTTTGATCTGCTTGTGACTACCCAGAAAACTTGAGATGGAGCTAGGAGGGAATAGATTTTTTTTCATTTCTTTTTTTTTTCATTTTTTTAAACATCATTTTTCATTTTTGAGCAATATTTGCTTCCCCCTGCCCCTTCAGGTGTAGTCCCCATAGTTTCCTTCACCAGTGCACCCATGGATTTTGCCTCTGTGACTCTCCCCACCCCTTTATTTTATTTTATTTTTTTTCTTTTTGTCTGCCCCCCCCCTCAGGTGTAGTCCCCATAGAACTTCCTCCACCAAATCAGAGCTTCTTAATGTTGCCCCAAACACTTGTCTTAGTCTATGACAAATCCTTTATTTTATTTTTATTTATTTTCCATTTTTTAAACGTAGTGCTTTTATCTCACATTGTTGGTAATTTTTGGACAGTGTATGATTTCTCCTCTCATCATAATTCTCCCACCACAAATCATTTGAACTGATCTCGGAAAAAAGAAAAAATTCACAAAACAGTTTTTCTCTTAGGGCTGAGTTCTTCTCTAGTAGGAAATTGATGTGGGTTTTTGGATTCATTACAAATAACCATATTTTTTTCATGAAAATGGGAGTCAGTATAAAATGGCCCTCACACATTTTATACTGTCTCCCCATCCCTTTAAAACTGAAAGACCACCCTGTACTTCTCACACCACTTTTTCTAGATATGTCTGTGTCCACTCAGCAGAAGGGTCACCTTCATCTAGAAAAAATTAGGTCATCGAGTCATCTGTGATATTCAGAAATAAGCATTTTGGAAGCCACAACTTTTTGATTTGGGTAATATTAAGGGCTCATCCTTGTGGTTTGTTGTGTTTTGTTGTGTTTTTTAGGACTGGAAGGGGTAGATGATCTAGTTCAGTTATTGTCATTTAGAGACAAGAAAATGGAATGCAGAGAATGAAGTGAAAGTTTATGAAAAGGAGAGGACGAAGAGCAGGAAGAGGGAGCAATGGGGAAAGACTGGTCAGTGGAATTTCACAGCTTTTTAGATTAAAGGGAAGGATTTTACGAATCACGTTTCTCTGATAGGACACGTCACTAAAATCCATAGGACTAATACGATAAAATGCAAATTATATGTTCTACAGAAACACCTAAGTCACAGTCCGCAAACACCTGATCGCGTGCTATTTTATCTCTTGAAAATGTCAAGCCGTCATTCTCAGTTCTAGCCTGACCAAAACTTCCCCTATTTTATCACCTCCGGGGGAAACCTTTGGCATCCTTTCCCCCACTTGTTATTTCTTCTCTTTGGGAAGACTCATGCTCACACCATACTTCTTCCTTTTCCTGTATTTTCTATCAAATACCTTTGAATTAACTTCACCTCATCCAGTCTGGGCACCTCTCCTGACTGAAAGCCTCTTCCACAAGATTAGACTCAAGCTCCTCTTTCCCTCTTTGGTCACGCCAATCCCCCTCCTCTAAACACATCTTCACCATGTCATCCAGCAAGTTCTATTCTGTAGTGATTTTTCTTTGTGTAGGTCTCATTCCCTCTGTAAACAGCAAACCTCTCATGGTGTGTTATCTTCCTTTTATTCTGAATAAAATGCATGCTTATTGCTATGACATGCTCATCCCTTCAAATGCTTTCTAATTATTTAAGGGAAATTTTCTCATCCTTCCATCTTCCTTTGTCCCACCCTTCCATCCAATTGGAAACACAGGTTATTGATCACGGACAGACGGTATTTATCCTCCTGATTATAAGATTGTGCCAAAGGGAAAAGATGCATACATTTAAACTTGAAAATGGATGCAAAAGGAGACAGTGCCCTACAGAACCATTCCTTCAAAGGTCTCAGAAATCCCCTTGAAAATCATATTTTTCATATGCCATCTCATCTCCCAGTCAAAGATGCATGTCTCTGTCTTATCAGGTTTGGTATCTCTAGAGTGCTCACTTCTGCAAAGCAGAAAGGTTTCATTTACTAACTCAAGCCAAATATATATGACCACTTTATAAATTTATTGGAGGAGGGAGGGAACAGAGGAAATCCACACTATAATAATAAAAGTATACAATTTAATTAACAGCAAAAGAGGGGAAAGTCAGAAACCTCTTGGCAAAGTTTGTAAGACTGGTGTGCGGAGTTGGGGGGTGGGGTTCAGAGAGCATCCGGTGTGTTCCATCAGAGGGAGGGGAATGCAACTTCTCCAGGTGAGTCCCTGGCAGCTCTCTCCAAACTTTGGAAGAGGCTTCAGAATTATGGACTCAGAGTCCATAAGCATTCATATTGCTCAAATTTGGAGCCTATGTTTATACCACTTTTCAGTGTTTTATCAGTGATTTTGGTGGGGCTCCTCAGCAGTCAGGATTTTATCCTTGCTTTCCCTATGTCTGTTTATCAGTATCTTGTAAACAAGTGGTTGCTTTGTTTTGATCATTTAAATCTCAATTGTCACCTCCCACCCTTGTCATCTGTCAGAAGTATTATGTCAGTACACATAATATCTGAATCAGTCAGGATCGTTAAAAATATCAATATTACGTCCTCAAGCACCTGTATTTTAAACATGTTTTTACACAGTGCCATTTTCTATATATTACCTCTACATTTTGGGCTGAACAACCTTAGTGGGATTTCTTGGAAGTTAAGAACCATTTATAACATTGTTTTTGCAGGGAAAATGCATGCCAAATTCAAAACAACTAAGTTACAAAACCAACGCTCAGAATACAGCACATTTGCAGATTGTTAATCTAGTTCACTTCCTTTGTTAATTCATCCATTTCACAAATACAGACAGCTCAATGTTCAGCACTGTTTCTCCCACTTATTTTGTTGCCTTTATTATGACTCTCACTTAAATTCCAAAGCCAAACATCCTCCTCTTGAATAGATTTCAAACATCCAACCAACCGTATCTGAAATCCCTGAGCAACTGTGAGGTTGATATAGAAGGAACAAATATAGACAATTTGGAGTTGCCATGTCCTCTGGGGAAGGAAAGGATGGACTCTATGGGACTGTAATCTTTTACCCATTGGAGACAAACTAGGAGAAAGACACAATGAAAAACAAGTGCTTGGGAGGGTGGGTTAGAGAAAACCTGAGGCTTTGAGAATGAAACAGAAAAGTGGGAGGGAGAAAGGTGCCTGTTTTGGAAGATGCTGAGCCAACTGTAGAGTATGGCATACATGTGGTCCGCACGTTGAAATTCTTTCCTCTGTCTGCAATGCCATTACTGCTTCTTTGTCTGATAAACCCAACCACAACCTTCAAGCCCCAGCATGATGTGAATTTCTTGGTGAAGACTTCATTCACTCCTACACCCTCAAACAAAAATAAATCTTCCTTTCCTTCAGTATGCTTTGGAAACACTTGGAAAATTCTAGAATAATATTTGCCTCTATTCATTCCCACCCTTCCAACTAGAGTAAGCAAGAACTCTGTCTCTTGTTTATTTCTGTAATTATAGTGCCTGGTACATTACCTTGCATAAAAAAGCAGTCAGTCACTTGAAAAATACTCATTAAAATGTAGTTATTATAACATATATGATTAGTACTCAAGAGTTTAAAAAGTGATATCGCAAATCTCATTTTCATTTGATACCACGATGCTGTGAGTTTTTTTATTTTTTTTATTTTTTTTTATTTTTTTATTTTTTCCTCTCAGTCTTAAAATTTTCTTCAAAGAAAGTGAGTTTTTTTATTCCTTCATTCACTACTTAGTACCTACCATGTGCCAGACTCTCCTCCAGAATCTAAGGATATAGCCTCAGACAAACAGACATTCTTGCCCTACCTAATGCAGCTTATGCTGTAATAGGTAGATAACAGTGAACAAACACAGATTGGTAAACAAAAGATAACATCTACGAAAGGAAGAGAGGATAATAGGATGTGGGGTAATCAGAAAGGTTCCTTGGAGGTGGCCAATATTTGTGCTGAGAATTGCGCAATGAAGCAGATGAGCCAAGCCTGAGTGGAAGAGCAGGTGCAAAGGCCCTGAGGCCTACACATGCGGGCACATGCTCACCACTCTGAGGAAGAACAGAAAGGCCAGTGGAACTGGACTAGAGTGAAGCAGGGAGGAATGGGAGGAGATGAGATTGAAGAGGTACCAAGCACCAGATCACAAAGACTCTCAAGTCTGTGATTGGTGGAATTGGTGCCCTTTTTAAAATATGACAGGAACAGGGCCTCCCCGGTGGTGCAGCGGTTGAGCACTGGGTTGCGAAGCTGCCCGCAGCCTCTGCAGCGCCGGTTCGATACCCGGCTGCTCCCCGGCCACCGGAGGAGGATCCCACATGGCGCGCAGACCTCTCCTGCCGCCCGCTGCTCCCCTCAGCAGTGTACTTCAGTCCTTCTGCCTGCTCTGCTCCCCGCTCTGGCTCTGGTGAATTCTCTCACCCTCCCGCGCTTCTGACTGTACCCAGTGCATGTATAAACAAAAAAACAAAACAAAACAAAAAAAAAAACAACAAATAAATAAAAGCATGCCTCTATAAAAAAAAAATAAAATAAAATATGACAGGAACAGCAGTTGAGCACTGGGTTGCGAGGCTGCCCGCAGCCTCTGCATCACCGGTTCAATCCCCGGCTGCCAGGCGAAGGTCCCACATGGCGCGCAGACCTCTCCTGCCACGCCTGCTGCTCCCCTCAGCAGTGTATTTCGTCACTCTGCCTGTTCTACTGTCCGCTCTGGCTCTGGTGAATTCTCTCACCCTCCCGTGCTTCTGACTGTACCTAGTGCTTGTATAAATAAATAAATAAATCTTTAAAAATAAAATATGACAGGAAGCCATTTAAATGTAAGCAACTGAGTGACAAGGTCTGATATCTATTTTTTTTTTAATAGAGGCATGTTTTTTATTTATTTGTTTGTTTGTTTGTTTTGTTTATACAAGCACTGGGTACAGTCAGAAGAGCGGGAGGGTGAGAGAATTCACCAGAGCCAGAGCGGGGAGCAGAGCAGGCAGACTGACGAAATACACTGCTGAGGGGAGCAGCGGGCATGGCAGGAGAGGTCTGCGCGCCATGTGGGACCCTCCTCTGGTGGCCGGGGAGCAGCCGGGGATCGAACCGGCACCGCAGAGGCCGCGGGCAGCTTCGTAACCCAGTGCTCAACCGCTGTGCCACGGAGGAGGCCCTGATATTTATTTTTAAAGAATACCTCTGGGCTGAGGAAGCCATTGCAATTATTTGATTTCAAGATTTCAAGGTCTAGGTCAAGGTCTAGTGGTAGAAATTGTGAGAAGGAATTGAAATCTGGACATTTTTGATAGTAGATCTGACATAATATGCTGGGTGAGAAAGAAAGTAAGTGGGTAAATGGTTCTGTGATTTATTGAAATGGGAAAACTAGGAAAGAACAGGTTGGTGGAGTTGACCTCAAGTGTTGTCTTCAGGTCACTGCATTTGAGATGTCTTTCTGAAAATGAAAGTGTCATGTGGTTACTTGGATATACCACTTCGGAGTTTGAAGGAGAGACTGGAACTGAAGGTATAAATCTGGGAGTTTACCAGCAAATGAGTGGTCTTTTGACTATGAGAGAAGATGTGATTTCTTAGTGATCGAGTCCAAATAGATAAGAGGCGAGGTTGGAGGACTGAGACCCAAGCAAGACCCGGCAGCTAATGAAGAGGAGGAAAATCAGGAGATTACCAAACCTTCTTACAAACCCAATGAGTATGAAAATCATAGAGGATCACCTCCTAAATCTCAAGTGAGGTAAGTGTTTTTGAAATAATTAATCCACCGTCTCCATGCAGCTGAGTAATCAAGTAAGAGTAAAGAGTAGAATTGACCTTTGGATTTGAGGGTCATTTGTTGAACTTGGTAAGAAACCTTGAAGAGTTTTCTTTGGAAGCAAGATGGGGTGTGTTCAAAAGCGATGGAATAAAGACAAAGATATTTCTTTCAAGATATTTTTGGGATAAGTGAAGGGGAAGTAACTGTAAGGAATAATGAATGAAAGAGCCTTTTTATTTGCTTGCTTGTTTTAAATTCAGAGGAGTTGCAGACTTTGGATGAGATATTAAACTTCCCCAGCCTCAGTTTACTTCTCTGTGATATGAAATGACAATTCCTTTCACATGCTGTTTGCATAGGTGCATAAATACAAATCAGGACTTTTTTAGTGGTAAATGACACAAACCAAGCTTCAGGTGGCTTAAAGAAAACATAAAAGTTTGGGCAAGACTGAGGGGTGAGAAGGCTGTATTTTTTCCAAATATTTGTATACTGATGAGAATGGTCAGTAAGGTGGGGGTGGAGGCTTGAAGCTATAGAGGGATGTGACAATTGCAGGAACAATGTCCTTGAGTAGAAAAAAGGACTAGCTCCAAATCACATGTGATGGGGATAGAGGCAGGGACAGAACGTTCAGAGAATTCCATGTAGCAGTAGGTTCGTAGATTAAAAGGAGGTGGATAAAGACGTTCTTTTCTGATTGTTTTTATTCTTTCAGTAAAATAAGAAGCAAGGTCGTCAGCTCAAAACAATGATAAGAGGGAAGAGAGGACAGTGTCTGAATCTAATCGTGTACATGGGAAGGTGAGAAATAAATATTATCACCATTTTACAGATGCTACAACTGAGAAAATGTTGTCACAGACAGAACCAGGGTTCCTAATGACAGAACTGTCCCTATTGCATCCTCTAATTTAAAAGGAAGCCTGCTCAGGAAGAAGCATGAAGCTAGTTGGCCCTAGAACTCCTCTCCACTCACCCCCACATTCCTACATAGTGTCTGCCCTAGAGCAAGTGTTTTTTAGGTGGTGATTGAATGAGTGAATGTTCCTGTTTTCTCCACCTTAGATTCCTGTGATGTCAGGCTATATTTCACTGACTCCGCTTTCATTAACTCTACCTGCCTACAGACCACTAGGGTAAAAAATAAAAGGGAAAGAGGTGGGGAAGCTTCACCAGTCCTAAGTACCCATCTCATAGTGGGGACTGGCCTCTGACTTTCACTCAAGATGCAAATTTGATCACATCACTGCTGTTTAAAACCCTCTGGTGATAATAAGGGCGATACTAATATTAGCAAACAGGCCACTTTTAAGTTATCACTACGTGCTAGGTATTATATTATTTTACCTTCACTGTTTCATGGCATCTGATCCAGAACCTCCATTATTTGCTATTATAATCCCCATTTTAAAGGTGAGGAGGCTGAGGCCTAGGAAGCTTCAAAAACATGTCCACCATTAGCTCATTTCAGAAGCATTCAAATTCAGACAGTCCGTCTCTAGAATATGTCCTCAGCCCAACCTCTTTGGAGGCCTCCTTCAGTGGTTCCCTGTTGCTGCAGGGTCACATCTGTATTCCCTCAGCATGATCTAGACCCCAATACCATGATGATGTCATCTCCTGCCATAACAAAGTCCACTGTAGTCTTTTGAAAAAAAAAAAAAATAGACTATTTGACTTGTTTGTGTCATTGCAGAGACTTACCCACTCAGCCCCAAATGCCTTTCCCTCCATGAATCACTCACCAAATTCATCTTTCAAAGCTCTGCTTTAATATCACTTCTGTGGTCAATGAAATTCAATTGAACACTTATTAATTAAGCAGGTACTTGTTCCAACCCAAGTAAAGTATTGGAAGTTTAATAATGTAAGAGACTTGGTCTCAAGGGAAGTAATTAAAGAGACAGCGTCCTGATGGGGGAGGCATAGGCTGCAAGGTTGCCAGCACATGGTAGAAGCTGAAGTCCACATATTTAGGAAGCAGAGGGGGAGCATGGATGAGCAAAGTGGCCCCCCTCTAGTTGGCCAGTCTGGCTTGAAGCTGATGCCATGTCTGTGTGTTTGTGTGCCTGTCTGCTGCTAATGATAACTCATTCTTGCAAATAAAATAAATATTAGTAAGTATATATGTGTGGCATACTTTACATAAACCTTTAGAGTGGTGGTCCAAGAAGTAACAAGTTTTTTGGGGGGATGCATCTTTAAATTGTCAATTTCTTCATAAGATCCTGTGTAATATTAACCTTGCTAAGAGTGATATTACATCATTCAAATATCACCCAATAATGTTCACTGGCAGTTCCAATGTTTGAATCTTCACTCTAGGTTCTTTATAAATATTATAAAACTTAATTTCCTTATTTATTAAACAATTTTACATAGCCATAATAATATGTAAAGAATATATAATATTGGCAGCATTTTAAGAATAGTTCATGATAGTAGGAATTCCTGAGATTTCCCAGGAATTCTGATTTCTTGCTCAAAATCTCAGTGATTAAGTTGCTTTAGACTGATGTCATCTGTCTGTTCTCCATTGCCTGTGAGACTTGGTACATGCTTGTATTGACACTGATGTCTTTGTTCTATTTAATTATGTGCCTGTCTCTCTTGACTCAACTGTGAGCTTCTAAATTACAAGGTCCTTATTTTGTGGATATTTATTTTTTAATGTCAAGCTCAGGATCTGGTTTTTAAGTGGTTTTCAGTGAAAACTTGCTGAGTGAGTGTTGGAATTCAGTAACACTATCGGTTAGATTTAGATTTGACTATAACTGATAAGATAAAAATAATACCATACAATAGAAGTATATTTCTTTCTTGTATTTAAGAATTCCAGAGGCTGTCAGTCCAGGGGTCGCTGGCTACTCCACAGTGTCAATCACAGATTCCTTCTATCCTGTGCTCTGACTTCCCTTCCTAAAGTTACTGCATGGTCCAAGATGGCCGCAGGCCCTCCAGCCATTGAGACAACCTTCCACGCAGCAGGTTGGTGAAAACAACAGAGGAGGACACAGTTCTGTCAGGAACTGAACATACCACCTCTTCTTACATCCCATGCCACGAGCCTGAACTTAGTCACATAGCCACACAGAGCACTAGGTTCATTGTGTCCAGCTGAAAATCAAGATTTGTCCTGAGACACTGTTTGTGGGAATATAAAATGGTGCAGTCACTGTGGAAAATAGTTTGGCCATTCCTCAAAATGTTAAACATAAAGTTATATATGACCCAGCAAGTCTCTGCCAGTATTTACCCAAGAGAATTGAAAATATCTGTTCACACAATCACTTGAACATGAATGTTCACGATAACAGTATTTATAATAGCCAAGCAGTGAGAACCAACCCAAGAGCCCATAAAATATAGATGGATAAACAAAATGTGGAATTTACATTCATGCCCATACAATGAAATATTATTATTTGGCAATAAATAAAAAGGAATGAAGTACTTAAGGGTATAATGTGGATGAATCTTGACATCACTATGTTAAATATAAAAAGCCAGACATAAAAGTCCACATCGTTATCTAATTATAATTAGTTATCTAATTATAACTAAATGAAATATGCAGAATAGAAAAAATAATCTGTAGAGATAGAAAACTGATTAATAGTGGTCAGAGGGACTGATGGCTGGGGTGGGGCAGAATGGGGATCAATGATTAGTATGTCTGAGGTTAATTTGGGGGATGATGAAATGATCAAGAGTTAGTATGATAGTTGCACAACCTTCTGAATCTACAAAAGGAAAAAAAGATTGCATTATATATTTTTTAAATGGTGAATGTTATATGTGAGTTACATCTCACTTTAAAATGGTAACTTTTAATAAAAGATCAGGGATTCTATTATTGAATTACGAGAGAAAAAGGCCAACAAGTTGGGACAGTGGTGTATTCATGTATTTGTCCATCTTGCTTAGCTCCCCTCTGGCATGAATCACCAGGCCCTAGTACTCTTCCCTTGAACTCCTTTTATTCTATCTTTTTCTCTCTTCCCTCACCTGCTCTAGTGGACTTCACAATCCTTTACTCTTGCTACAGAGCTAATGGGCCCTTTTCCTCCTTATTGTACTTCCCTCTGTTTTAACTTCTACACCCTAGTGAGAGCCATTAACCCAAAAATGAAAGTCTTGTGATGGCGCTTCCTGACTCAAGGTATTTTTAATGGTTCCTCAACAAGGTGGTGTTTCTGGGCACAACTGGGCATGCCTGGGGCTCATTCTCAACAGCCTCTGACTGTTTTAGTTACCTAGATTCAAATGACTCCAAAACATTTCAGATCTCTTGTGAGAGCTCACTCAATAAAATGCTTGTAAATTGAATGAAAACCTGAAACAATACCTGTGTACAGTTGGTAATTCACAAATAAATGGATTCTTTCAAAAACACCTACTGAGCACCCACTGTAGATTGAGCTCTGTGCCAGGTTTGTCCTTCCTTCAGCAAATATTTATTTTCTTCTGCATGTCAGGACTTATGGTAGGAGCTGGGAACACTTTTGGTCAATAACGCAGGGAAGGTTCCTTGTTTCTATGACCTTACATTTCTAGATGATTCTAAATAAATATCATTTCACATCCTCCCACTTCCCCTGCACCTGTTAAGAGGTAACTGAATCAGTCATACATATTTTAACACTTTCTCTGCTTCCTCCTTCTGCTCTGTATTCTCTTTCTCTATTGCATTCTCAGGCACCAAGAGATGGATGTTTGATAATGTCAGAGTTTTATTGTTTTATTTAACCACTGTATAGATCAACACAGAGCAAACATGAAATCAGCCCCTTTAGTGCCTGCATCAGCTTGAACTTTCTTAGTAAATTCATCCAGGGGTTGTTCTCCTGAGGTTCAAGGAGGGCACTAAATGTTCACTCTGTTTTCAATCTCTTCTGCAACACCTAATTGTTTCTCTTATGTTTGCGTTTCAATTTCCTTGTAACACATGCCAGATCTGGGCATCAAAACTACATGCATCTCGGGCCTCCCCTGGTGGCGCAAGTGGTTGAACGCCACGCTGTGAAGCTATCTGCAGCCTCTGTAGCGCCAGATCGATCCCAGCCAGTCGGCGAGGGTCCCACATGGCGAAGCAGACCTCTCCTGTCTCGCCCGCTGCTCCCCTCAGCAGTGTATTTCTCCAGTCTGCCTGTTCTGTTCCCCGCTCTGTTTCTGGTGAATCCTCACCCTCCCGCGCATCTGGCCTGTACCCCAGTTCTTGTATAAATAAATAAATAAATCTTAAAAAAAAAAAAACCAAAACTGCATGCATCTCATTTGGAGATAGTTGGCTCTTGAGCTCATCTTAGGCTCATCAGAAAGAATAGAATTGTTGTTTGAATACTTGACTTCTTGGTAACATAAGCTGATTGTTCCTTCTCTCTTCTCTTCTCCCTCACTCTTTGTTGACCTTCTGTCCTCATGTACTTTCTAAGCGTTCTTTAGGAAAGAAGAATATCATGAAGGCCTCTGTTATAAAATCACCCTTACTCATACAGAGCTTACTTTCCCAGATGTTCTCTCAGCTGAGATGCAATTTTTCATGCTTACTCATGGGTAACAGAAGAAATATTTTGGAAAGTCTGGGCATGCTCACTTCAGAACTATTTATGATTTAGACAACTCAATTGTAGAAAAGTTTTAGGTGAAGAAGTTGCATACAGGTATACTATGGACCAAACTGTGCCACTCCAACATTTTACACTGAAGTCCTGTCCTCCAATGTGATGGTATTTGAAGTCAGGGGCTTTGGGAGGTAAGTAGGACTAGATGAGATCTGGAGGGTGATATTATGATTTATTACAAGAATATGAACATCTGACCCTGGTTCCTGTTATAGCATTCCCCAAATCCAGCTAATTTCTTAAGAGATAAGAGCATCAGGGGCATATTTTGTTTAATAGTCTTTGACCCTGGTTCATGATACAAGTTCCTGAACCTTTATAATTTACTGGATAATAGGAATGTAGACATATTGTAAAATTGTTCAGTGTGGCAGGCAAGAGAGCAAAGTCATCTTCATAGACTTAAAGTGTGAATAGGTGCCATCTTGTAGTCTATGCAGGAATTCTGCTGCCTGAAAGGAAACCAGTCTTTTCATACCCACTGATGACCAAGCTGCCATATAAAGAAGATTTAACAATGGGGAGCTGGCCTTTGCATCACTGCAGTGCATTCTTTAGAGAGGAAGAGATTAAATCCTGTGTGCCTTCCCCTAGGATCAGCATATCTTTAGATTGGAACAATTTAGACCTAGAAACTCCTCCTATCCAGAAGAATTACATTCTTAATGTCAGATTCACTGTTTCTACCTATGTAAACTAGATTCAAACTTGTGCTTATTGGAACAGCTCCCACAGAGTAAAATCTGTCAAACTGCTTCTTGGTTTGAGGAAAGTTCTCTCCTTACGCCCTTTTGCAACAAATATCTGGTAGTTGTTAATGCTAGAGAGAAGACTGCCTTACCTTGGTGACCACTAGCTGTTTCCTTAACATCTCTAATCTATGCAGCCTCACCAATAAGGGAAAGATTAAAAAAAAAAGTCCCTGGATCATAAGACTTTTATGAAGATTAAGTAGCATAATATCTATAAAGTATACCATAATATCTGGCATACATCCTGCACAGACTACAGGATGGCACCTATTCACACTTTAAGTCTATGAAGATGACTTTGCTCTTTTGCCTGCTACACTGAACAAATCCACTAGTTGATGAGCAAAATGCCTGTGCATTATGATATTAATAAATTTGATATTCTAGTCTGGTAATTCCAGATATGACTCACTAAAACTTCTGGGGAAAGATTTTTTGGTGTGAGATATTACAAAACATGCCAACCAAAAAACATCAATGCAATACAATTTCAGAATTAGATTCACCATAACTTGAATAACTTGGAAGTTTCTTTTTTATATAAAAGACCAGAATTCACAGTCTAGGGATGGTATAGTGACTTTCTTATATGAGGTCTTCAAGGATCTGTGGTCTCTTTATCTTTACTGAAGAATAGTTGACAAATAAATTTTCGATATTTTAAAGTGTACAGCTTGATGGTTTAATATGTGCATATATTGTGAAATGATCACCACAATCAAATTAATAACACATCCATCAACTTGCATAATTTTTTGTGAGAATACAAGATCTAATTACTTTGCAAATTTCAAGTACATATACATTATTATTAATTATAGCTGTACATTAGATCCTCAGAATGTATTCATCTTGTAATTGCAAGTTTGTACATTTGGATCAACATCTCCTTCTTTCCCCTAGTCCCTACCTGTTGGCAACCACCATTCTACTCTCTTTTTCTGTGAATTTCACTTTATTTTTTTCAGATTTCACATATTAGTGGATACAATGTTTGCCTTCTTTGTCTGGCTTATTTCCCTCAGCATAATGCCTTCCATATCACAAAGGCAAGATTTCATTCTCTTTTATGTGAACAAAATTCCACTATAAATGTGTCATATTTTCTTTATCCACTCACCCATTGATAGAGTCCGAGGTTGTTTTTATATCTTGACACTCTAACATACATAACCTCCATATATCACTTCATTGCACAAGAGGGCTGCTCAGCTCCAGCCATCACATCCAAATTCCAGGTAGTAGGAAGCAGAAAAGAGAAGAGAAAATAGGCTATATGGTTTATATAAGCTCTCTTTCAAGGGGGATTCTGAGGAGCTACCACATGACACATCCACTTACAGCCCACTGGCCAGTACTGAGTTATATGGAAGAAAGGTTGAAAAATCCTGTCTTTATTCTGCATTGTTATGTGCCCAGCCAAAAATCAGGGATTCTAGAATAATGGGGAAAAGGAAATAAATCTTGAAAGTAGTCTGCAACAAAAATTCATCCATTTTTCTTAATAATATTCTTATTCTCAGGGACTTTAAGTGAAGCTCCTAAAACTTTACAGCGTTGTTTTAAATAAATTCATTCAGCATTCAGGAGGACCCAACATTATACATAACATTGATTCAATAAATCCAGACCCTAAGGGTACAGAGATTAAGAAAAAGAAAAGAAACAGTTCCTCCCCAAAAAAAAATAACACAATGGCATTTGTGCTATAACCAGTCGTTGTTACAAAGTGTTATTACACATGGAGGAAGGAGTGATGCAATCTTCTGGAGTAGCTGATAATAGGTGATGGTCCTACGAAGCTTCATAGAAAACAATTTTTGTTTAGAACCTTGGGAGATAAAAAGAACCTTTGTAGAAATGAGTAGAAACATGGCAAAAATCAATTGTTGGGGGCCTCCCCTGGTGGCGCAGCAGTTGAGTGCTGGGCTGCGAAGCTGCCCGCAGCTTCTGTAGCACCGGTTCGATCCCCGGCTGCCGCCGGTGAGGGTCCCACCCACATGGCACACAGACCTCTCCTGCCGTGCCCGCTGCTCCCCTCAGCAGTGTATTTCATCAGTCTGCCTGTTCTGTTCCCCGCTCTGGCTCTGGTGAATTCTCTCACCTTCCCGCACTTCTGACGTACCCAGTGCTTGTATAAATAAATAAATAAATAAATCTTTAATAAAATAAAATATTTTAAAAAAAATCAACTGTTGGGAACACTCTCAGCTGTAGACACAAGATTCTTGGCTCAAGTAAGTGGACTCAAGGAAAGAATTAGGTGAAATGGGGAGACACCCCTTTCCTTCTCACTTCTGTGCACCTAAAGGAAGCAGAAGGAAAGAATGAAATATAATCACTATTTCTTATTTCAATGATGAAACATAGAGCACTTATTACCTAAATTCAATTTTTTCCCCATGCATGATGAAGAACATTATCTAACATAATGTGAATTGGAGCAGAGAGTCTTTTTAGAGACAGATTAAAAGTAATGTACTACAGAATTAGCAGATGTAAGCTTGAAGTGAAATTTCTGCTAAAATAATAGGAAATAATCTCATTGAGAGAGTAGCCAGAGCTGTAGAGCGAAAAGCTCTAATGACAGCAATAAAAGCATTTTCACTTAGTTTATTATTACAAATGGGGAGGTGGAATGATCAAGTGAAGTCATGGGACACTTATTATTGGGGATGTGTTACAGATGTATCTCCGTGAAAGGGGAAGCACCATTCCCTCACCCCCTCTCACACTCAGCTGCCTTGGGTTACAAGTCCCAGCATGCTATGAAACATACTTCCTGAGGGGATGGTGAAGGCAGTTGAGGAGAAAGGTGGAGAAACAGAGGGGGATGGGGAAATGGGAGGAGACACATGGAGATTCTTGAAAGGGACATGGGTAAGAGATGTGGGGAGTTTGCTTCTGGAAATCAGATTTATTTTCTCATTTCAAACAATATTTGGTTTACTCTTTTGAAAGTGGATATAGTTATTTTCTATATTGCACATCTGTAATGTATCAAATAGTTTGTTTTCTATTTTGCTCCAGCTTGCATACATTCTGAATGTATGTGCACACATTCTGACATAGACAGCCTGAAAACAATTATAGCTGATTGTGAAAATGCCTTCATAAACATTTCCTCCTGCATCTAGATAACAATTTAAACAGCATAGAAATTGTGGGTTCAGTTCCCCCAAAAGGGTTGGATTGATTTCTGAATAAGCCCAGAGTAGGTCTCTCATCACCTCAGAGAGTCTCAAGAGGTTATTATCATTACCTGTAGAATGCAAATTGCTTTGTCTGAGAGCAGCCAGGGGCTAGGAAAATCTTCAGTTCTTGCCCAAGTCTTTGCCCCTCTCTCATGGAAAAAAAGATCAATATTTCCTAAATTTCTGCTCTTTTTCTAATCAGAGAAGCAATCACTGCTCTACCTTTTATGACCTAGAAGAATGTAGTTTGGACTAGGGCTATTGGAGGGTGGGGGGTAAGGGCTGTGCATGGCTGAGAACAGAGGCATCGGGCCAAAGATGCTGTGTTGGGAGCTCTGTTATCTGCAGGACACTGAGTCAGTGAGATCCACGCAGTCTAATCTGTTCCCTATCCCAACCTACAATTACTAGCTGTAGGATCGTTGGCAAATTTTTAACCTTTCCTAAGCCTCAGTATTAGTACTTAAGCTGAAGAATTAATATCAGCCTTATGAGATTGCTGTGAGTGTTCACTAAGAACGTGCATGTCCTGTGGATCCTGGCACAGAGTAAGTCCTCAATACATTTTATTTATGTATGGAGTTCTTAGGATAGTGAGACCAGACAAGCTGCCCTTGATTTGAATGTAGCTTTAATGAGGCTTGCTTTGATCTGGGAATGTTGTCCAGTTAATCCACCATATCTGTTGATTCCCCATCTGCAGATTCAACCATGGGATCAAAAAGAGATATTATGAGAGGTTGTGTGTGCACTAAACATGTAAGACTTATTTTTCTTGTCATTATTCTCTAACAATACAGGATAACAATTATTTACATAGCATTTGCATTGCATTAGGTAGTATAAGTAATTAGAGATAATTTAAAGTATATTGGAGTATGTGCAGAGGTTATGTGCAAATACTATGCTATTTTATAGAAGGGACTTGGCTGAAATCCATGATTTTGGTATCTGCAAGGGTGTTGAACCAATTCTCCAGCAGATATCAAGGAATGATTGTATCACCAACCACACTGGGAGAGGAAAGACTCATGTATGTCAGCTCATCACACCATTATTGAGTTATACTCAGCAAACGGAATCTAAATTGTTATTCCCAGCATTTTAAGCATTTAAAAAAATATTTATTTATTTATGCATACAAGAATGGGGTACAGGCCAGAGGTGTGTGTGTGGGGGGGGTGAGAGGCTTCACCAGAGGGAGAGCGGGGAGCAGAACAGGCAGATGGCAGATTGACTGAAATACACTGCTGAGGGGAGCATCGGGAGAGACAGGAGGGGTCTGCTGTGCCATGTGGGTAGCTCCCTGGTGGGCTGGGGATCGAATTTGTGCTGCAGTGGCTGCAGATTGTCTCAAAGGTTGAGTCTTAACCTCTTGCGTCACCAGGAAGTCCCTTAAGCATGTTTTGAAAAGCAAAGGAAAGACCTTTTATAACCTGGCCGATGACTTCATCACTCTCTCTGTCCTCAGCTTATGATTTAGTCCCATATGCAAGCCCTGATTCAAGCCTTTCAGATGCTGAGTGTCTCCTCCTGGCAGTAGATAGGAAGAGACAGAGGGAGTTACACGTTTCCAAGGGAACCATTTATCCCAAGCAGCCAAAAAGACCTCCATGGTCTCGTCTCAGTTTGTGGCCACCAGTTACTCCATTACCAAATAATGAAACCTGGACAATAGTTCTTTCATAGAGAGAAGAATGCTATTAAAAAAGAAAACATTCACTGTTTTGCAAAACCTCTACAAGGAGCCAAATACAAATCGTTGATTTACTTGTCTGCTTATATATCAAATGGAAAAAGAAATGTAATTGTAAAATTACCATTCATTCAAAAATGTCACATTTTACAGATTTTCCTTTTCTCTTTTTGTAACTATATTGACATAACGGGAAAAGCCCTGATGCATTAAAATTTTTTTTAATTAAAAAAGGGATTGTAAATGGCTGTATTTGGATTGTTCTTGAATTTCATGGTGCCAATTTGATTTTGATTTTGCAGCCAACCCATCTCCCAAGCAACATGACTGAAAACCAACTTTGTAAATGCACAAACTAAAAGAAGGTAAAATATTCAACAAAAATAGATGATTATTGAATTTTCAAAAGAACATGACTTTCTAATAATTGTTTTCGAGAAAGGGTTTGCAGTATCTTGTGGGTTTTTTAAATGATGGACCAAGATTTAATTTCTGGGTTGATGTCAGAGAATTTGAGCCAGCAGTGAACTGGCTCACTTTTCAGTCTCTTCTTATCCTGTGCTTCTAAGCTGACTGCAGCAAAGAACATCCTGGAAAGTTGCCAGTTTAATGGGTCTCCTTTTTTGGCATTCATTACTTTTCGTCATTTTTGTCCTTAGGCTGAATTCTTTCAAGCCTGGAGCCAGAGTTGATATTTTTTACATATTAATTTCTATTAACTTAGATTTCATTTTTTATTGCTTATGGTACTTCAGCCTTTCTCAATTTCAGCTTTTTTACTTAGTCACCCAATTGCTCAATCTATTACCATGTGCCCCAAGTCTCACACCCTATTGTGTTCACAGAAATGACAGAAGGCCTCATATTTAATGCTCTCCACTTACAAATTCTTTTAAGGTCTGCTGCAGTGGAACTGAGAGTTAATTGCACCTCCATTTGATAGGCCTTTTGATTCTCTTTTTTTTCCCCTTTCATTTGTTGTGGGTGTGGCTGCAAAATGGTGATAGGACAGATGCCTGTCCTGGCAGAAACATTCTGTATCTTGGCTGTAATTCAATGTCAATATCCTAGTTCTGATAATGTACTCTAGTTTTGCAAGACATTGCCTTTGGGGGAGCTAAGTTAAGAGTACATGATCTGTCTGCAATTATCTTTTTAAAAAAAAGTGAAAAGAGGACCTCCCCTGGTGGTGCAGGCGGTTGAGCACTGCACTGTGAAGCTGTCAGCAGCCTCTGCAGCGCCAGTTTGGTCCCCGGGCCCTGGGTGAGGGCAGACCTCTCCTGCCTCACCCGCTGCTCCCCTCAGCAATGTATTTCGCCAGTCTGCCTGTTCTGTTCCCTGCTCTGTCTCTGGTGAATCCTCTTACCCTCCCGTGTATCTGGCCTGTACCCTGGTTCTTGTCTAAATAAATAAATAAACAAACAAACAAATAAATAAATCTTTTTTAAAAAAAAGTGAAAAGAGAACAAAAACAAAATTTTCCCAGGGTAACCAGTTCAGGAAGAGTTCAATTATGAAGTTCAAACTCTAGCAGGCTAGCTCTAGAGGTTGTACTCTTAACTGGGACACCACAGTTCTTCAAAATTATTTAATTCAAGACCTCTGTAAAAATATATGTCATCAGAACTCTGTACCACATTGCTTATTTGTGTGTATTATAGGGACAGGAAAACTTTCTCTGTCATCTTTGGGTCTCTGGCTGGGTCAAAGGTTTATTTTATTTTATATTTATTGATTGAGTCATTCATTCATTTCCTGTTGGGGCTCAGGAATGCTGAGAGGCTCCAGGGTTCTTGACTTTTATGCAGGAAAGTGTGTATGTGGTGCAGGTGAGTTAGTGATGAAGCTTTATTGTAGGTGAGAGGACACACTCAGGAGTGAGTGTGGGCAGAGTTAGAGAAGAATGGTGCCTTGGGTTTTAGGGCTGCTGAGATAAACACTTGCTTTTTGGAAGGCTGGAGCTCACAGATGGGATCCTAAGTGGGTTTTGACCACTTTTATTTAACAAAAAAGGCAGGAATTTACAAACTGGGATAATGAGATTTGGCCAATTTTGTTTATCAAAAGCTCCTGACCTGTAACCTTGCTAGTGAGACAGGAGAAGTTTTACAACCTGTGGCAGCTGGTGTGAGATAAACTAACAGGGATTGAGTCACTTGGTTCTGAAATGTGCAGTGTTTTTCAGAAATCCTAGATAGGGAACAGAGGGGCTGAAGCCATTGTATTAAATTCCTGTTCTACCTCATTACCATGGTCACTTGTGGCCCTTATCTTTTCCCCTTCTCCCTCCCTCCCTCTTAACCTCAGAGCCCTCAGGATGTTTGTTTATGTCAGTAGTTTTTGAAAATGTTTTATACTAACAAATTATGGGCATATAAATGTCCAGTGTTTGTTTTTAGCATTCTGTCTTACTTCGTTCCATGTTTAATTCTCTTAGATTCCTTCCACTTTATTGAAAATGGCTGTATTTCATTTTTTCTTATGACTATATAATACTCCATGTTCTGCATATACCACTTCTACTTGATCTTATTGACAGGCCTTTGATTCTTAAACCCTGTCTGTTTGATTCCAAAGCATGCATTTTCTTTTATATCACACATCTCTCTAGTTGGGTACAAAACTCACAAGAAAATAATAACCTTTATCTTTTTTTTTAATAAAGATTTATTTTTACTTATTAATGCCTATAAGAACTGGGGTGTAAGCCACAGGTGTAGGGGCATGAGAGGATTCACCAGAGACAGAGTGGGGAGCAAAACAGGGGATCTGCTGAAATACACTGCTGACTGGAGCAGCGGGCAAGATAGGAGAGGTCTGTTGCACCATGTCGGTTAACTCCCTGGCCAGGGATCGAACCCCTGCTGCAGTGGCTGGTGATAGTCTGATAGCTGAGACTTTAACTCCAGAGCCACCAAGAAGGCCTAATCTTTATCCTTTTTAATGAACATCTGATTAGTTCTGACAAAGCTTGGGGCCAAGGAAGAGGAAATTCATAACAAACGGCCAGTGGTAATCACCTTAATGTGCTTGAAACTGATTGGGAGGAATTTTTAGAATCTTTACAAAAATTTTCCCTTACCTACTCTACCTCTTGTAGTCATTGTGGATTTCCCCCATGTAGATATTCAAGATTTAAAAAACATCCCTATTCATTGTACTTGCTTTTATGCTTATTTTCATTACCATCATTGAAACATCTTGTTCTGAATTTTTTCCAGCAACTAGGTTGAACTTGAACATCAAGACCTAGATAGGCCTCTGTGGGATGATCCAGAAACCCTATCATTTAGAAGCTTCCAACTCTGTCATTTCCATGAAAAAAATTGTTGTTCTGATTCTAAACAAATTAGATCATGATCAGGCTTACATCTCATGGGATTATGACTGATTTGTACCCGGTTGAGAGTGTGGATTTAGAAGAAAGAGTAACCGCATTTAAATCCTGACTCTCCTTCTGATACAGGGCAGAAAAAGGGTCACTAAACTGGCCATGGACACTGCCCAAATAGTTTACCTGTTGCTCTCTTGAGTTCTTCACCCGTGCGCATAATTGCAAGACTACTCAGGCTAATGGAACAGCAACAAAGGGATTGATTTAACAAACCAGGGAAAAACAAAGATTTACTGTGGCCAAAAATGGGCTTTATTTTAGCCAAAGCTGTGTCCAGTGAAAATGGCATCTTCCCACCACTGAGGACCAGAGCTCCTTTCCTGAACAAGAGGCCCCATGTCTAAGATGGCGTCTTCCTGCCACTGTGGACACGCGGAGGCAGACTACAGGCCAGGGTCCAACACACAGACAGTAGAAAACAGAACAGAAGATGCTCCTGTGGAGCTGCTGGGATGCCCCAGCCAGCACCAGACAAGTGATGCTTAAAACAATAGGGTCCGAACGACCTGACAAAGGGCCACACTCATGCATCTCAGCAAGACACATGGCTGCCAGTCTCCTATCTTCTCTGCCAGGCCGCAGAGACGCTTGGCTCCTGGGTCTCCAGGCCACAACAGCCATTGAAAAGATTGGCGCGGTGGGGCTCCAAATCCACTAATCCTAAATGTTAAATTACCAAGACTGCTCCACAAAGACTCCTCCTGAGCCTCTTTTTGCAGTCACTTATGTTACTTTTTCTTTCTTTCTTTCTTTTTTTTTTTTTACTTATGTTACTTTTTCAGTAGCTCCACCCTACTTTTAGCATTTTCCTTGGGGTTATTTTTACCAGCAACCCCCTCCAGGGGGCACCACCTGTAACAGTCTGTGATTTCAGCCACTGGTTGCCACAGGTTACACTTCCAGCTCACTGAACCGTTTTGAGCAAGTTTCTTATCACCCTGAAACTCCATTTTCCTCTTTCGTAATATGGAGGGGCAATAGTACCTACTGCAAAGGATGGCTGTGAGATATAAATTACATAAAGTACGTAAAACACACAGGAAAAGTTCAACAAATATTAGCTACGTGATCATGCTTTTAAGGCTGCTTTAGATCCAAACTACACAACTTGGGCACTAGAAAGATAAGAGCTGAGGCCAAAGGTCTTTTTTCAATAAATAAACCCATGGTCAAGTTATGGAGATTAATACTAGAAAGGATTCCTTGTAAGGCCCTGCCTCTATTGTCTCTTATTTAGGATACATGTAAATAATAATAAAATTTGCCTCTTCTTTCCCCCTGCTCCAGTTGTATTGAATTATAAATGGCGTATAATATGTATTTTAATGTGTACAAAGTGATTTGATACATGTATACATTACAAAATGGTTACCACAATAAGGTTAGTTAACACCTCCATCTCATTGCACAGTTAATATTTATTCTGTGGTGATAAAACCTAAGATCTACTCGCTTAGCAGCTTTCAAGCATATAATACAGCGTTGCTAACTATAATCACCATGCTGCACATTAGCTCTCCAGAACTTCTCATCCTATAACTGGTTGCACCTTTTGATCAACATCCCCTGATTTTCCCACCTCTCAGTCCTTGGCAACTACCATGCTATATTCTATTCCTTTGAGTCTGAAAACCTGTCTCTCTATAAGTCAAGGAACCACTACACAAATGATGGTGAGATCTCTGCTCAAGATCTTTGAACTAAACAATGCCACATATGATGTCATGAATCTGGGGGGCTTGTACAACTTCATACACACATTCATCCTTTTTCAGTAAGAAAGAGCATTTGATATCAATCTGTTACAGGGCAGGGAGAGGGGCAGCCCAGACCCCGCAAACCTGCCTGCTGCAAATAGTTCTACCATCCGCCACATCAGCACAAAACATGTGAGACTAAATGGGAAGGAGCTTTAATACAATTAGGAAACAATACAGGAAAGGCAAAGAATCTAGTTTTTAATCAAGCACCCAAAGTTACCCGTCCCCTCGTGGGGAGATTCACCAGAGACAGAGTGGGGAGCAGAACAGGGATCTACTGAAATACATTGCTGAGGAGAGCAGTGGGCAAGACAGGAGAGGTCTGTTGTACCATGTGGGTTAACTCCCTGGCCAGGGATCGAACTCATGCTGCAGTGGCTGGTGATAGATAGCCTGATAGCTGAGACTTTAACCCCAGAGCCACCAGGAAGGCCCAGCCTTTATCCACCCAAGCAGAATTGGCCCAGAGCAAGGCCCCAAAGCCTGCCACAAGTCTAAAGCATCTTCCAGGGGGGACCCACAGAAAAGGATCAGAAACAACCAGAAAAGTCTGGAGGGAGAAGACCAAAATCAAGACAAAAACCTCCACTGTCACCTCCCCACAGGTCTCTCACCCACATCTGTGTCACCCAGTCCACAACCAAAAGGCAAACAGTTTCTTCATGTGTCTCTCGGCTCCATGTGCCTCCTCCAGACCTCCTTCTGGCTCCATCCTGCTTCCTTCCTTCCTCAGTCTCTCTCTGCAGCTTCTTCTCTCCCTACTCAGCTCCACCCTCCCTTGGGTGGGGCAGGAAACCTGGAACCTCCCCCTTTCCTGGGGACCACCCTGTTATAATACCAGTGGGAATGCTGGAGTCATTGGCTGTGGATAGGATCAGTGCTAGGATACTGGGCTTCTCAAATCTAATGCAACCTGATTTACTCACAAGCTTCAGCTGCATTGGAGAACATGAGGTCCAGTCTCAGCAATGCCACACACCAGCTTTGTGGCCATGAGCAAGTCATTTACTCTCTAAGGGCTAATATCAGTCTGTCCTTCCTAGGGCCATGGCGAAGGGGAAAGACCATGTTACACTTGGCACTCTTAACTCATAGGTTCAATTCTCCAAACATTGGAGATACTGATGGTGATGATGATGGTGACAATGGTGTGATGATGAAGTGTGATGATGGTGGTGGGCGGTGATGATAGTGGGAGGGAAGATGATGATGATGCGATGTGATAGCGATAATACTAGTGGTGATAATGATGATGTGATGATGTGGATTTGCTGCTTAAAATCGTCTACACTTAAACATCACAGCTGTTCGTTTTTCTTTTCTAAGTTCTACTGCTACTGCTGCAGCAGCTGACAATACAGATCTGAGTCATCCAAAGATTTTCCATCTCTATTTTCTAACATAGTCTTTTTGAAACTGTTGCCCCAGTTAAATGACAATGTTGGTTCCATATCTGCCTTCTGTTGTATAAGCCACGTAATTGTTAAAACAGAGAGAAAGCAGAAGAGAGAGGTGAAGTTAGACATACTGTTTTACCTTTTCTTTTTTCATTGAATGTAATGAATTTTCTGCTCATTTTTAGGAAATAGTGATGCTGGAACATTGTGCAGATTGTCATTTTGATGGATCCTTATGGCATTTGACAAGACTTGACAAAGGATTTTCAAACTTTGTTAGGTTTGTCAAAAATTCTATTCTGTACTTTGTTAAGGCTCACCCTTTATACACCACAAATTCAAGGACCTGTCAGATAAAAGTGTCATCGCAGGGGTTTGTCAGTCTTTGCTCCTGAGATCCCCAGTACTGCCTTCAACCTGAATGGCTGCAATTTTGTATCCCAGAATTCCAAAAAAGTTCTCATTTGAAAAGAGATTCCATAGTTAAAACCTTTGTTCTTTTATAAGTGAATTGTTAACATGGATTGCTACAAAATTAGATATGGATAAAATTAGCTTAAAGGATTGGGAGAAATGGTAAAGCTCTAAGATTCCACTCACAAAATGGTTCACAAGTGTGATTTATTCAAGATACATGACTCTAATCACATACTTACACAGTGAATCCTCTTAACATCATGCATAGGCTCTTAGAAACTTTAAGAAGAAATGAAGTATAACAAAAGCATGTCCTAGAATAACATTGTTTAGCTCAGTAGGGTTTGTTTTCTTTTCATCAGTGTCAAAACAACATTGAACAAACATGTTATTTGAAAACCTGCTGTCCTCAATTATAAGGCTTTGCCTGTAGTGTATCAATCGGTGATTGCATATACAATGATATGTTTTAAATCGAAATGCTTGAGGCATTTACGATTGTTTCAGTGATTCCCTGCTCTAGTTACTTTTTTCACTTAATTAAACAAGAACCAGTCATAATTGCTTTAAATACTTAAAAATGGCATCTGCTGTATTGTTATTATTATTACTATTATTATTAACTTCGCTTATTGCCATCATGTTTTAACCTCCATTTCATTCCTCGTCTGTTATAATTTGGCATCTATTATAACAGTCATTGTCCTGAAACTTTGATCTAAGAAATTGCCAACTTCAATTTTCTACTTACTTTTTAAACACAAAGGCTTCTCAAAATTCTGCCTTTTCTGAAATATTCAGACTCTAGGGAACTAGTTACAAATGCTTCAGTCAATTAGGGTCCAATTTTCAGTACTATTCGTTCCTCCACCCCCTGCTCCCTGAATAGACAGGAGTTCCCAGCCATTAAGTCCTGTCTGCTTTTGCAGGACTCACTGTTGACCAAAATACCTGCACAGGCCTTTTTCATGGTCTTTCACCTTCCAGGTATTGGTCTCACACTCACATCCTCTGTCACCATCCCTGCAGCATGCCAACCTGGTGTAGGGCTCCACAGCAGAGGACTGCTTCTGTCAACTGCCAGGGCCAGCCCCCTAGACCCTAGCATTGAACATGTGTCTCCCCTCCTCTCTGGAGTGTTCCTCCTTGACACCTTGCTGGCATTTTCTTGATAGGATTGGATTAGGACAATCTCTGTCCCAGAGAGGACTTTGAGAAAAAATGTCAAAGTCTTGTTACCGACCTCACCAGGTTGTATCCCTTGCTGCTTAGAAAACCAGGCTCTGACCATAAGATTGTTTCCACAGAGGATGCTTTTCATTTGCAAGTGGTGCAATGTTGGGAGAAAATGAGCCACCTCTCAGAATGGTGATCGAAGGAAGATTACATAAGAAAGAAAGGAAAGCAAGACTTGTGGGATGTCAGGAGGGTTTCTTCATTCTCCGTTTCAGGAAGGGATGGGGCGGCCTGTGAGCCATCAGCCAAAGGCTTATTGATGACCTAACTGGAATAGTTGCTCTCTCTGTGTTATCAGTTTAAAATGGCCCGAGGATGTTCATCTGGCACAGATGTTATCAGCATCCTCAGAGGAAATAAAATATCTTATTAATCATTAACAATCCATGGCCATGTACCTGAGGAATGTGCCACTTTGGGTTCAACTACATTGCTAGTGTAAGACTTAAGTAAGGGGTCATGTCATGGTTGTTGGCTCTGGCCTGACCACACAGCCTTTAAAATGGATCAAAAGATTATTGGGTATGGGCCTCCCCGGTGGCGCAGCGGTTGAGCGCTGGGTTCCAAAGCTGCCCGCAGCTTCTGCAGCGCCAGTTCGATTCCCGGCTGCTCCCAGGCCACCGGAGGAGTGTCCCACATGGCGCACAGACCTCTCCTGCCTCCCGCTGCTCCCCTCAGCAGTGTGCTTGGGTCCTTCTGCCTGCTCTGCTCCCCGCTCTGGCTCTGGTGAATTCTCTCACCCTCCCGCGCTTCTGACTGTACCCGGTGCTTGCATAAATAAATAAATAAATATTAAAGGAAAAAAAAGAGATGGCGAGAAAAAAAAAAAAAGATTATTGGGTGTCTTCAGTGAAAAAGCAAGGTACTATCTGGCACATCTTTGTCAATTTTCTGATTGTATGGGGGCTAGGTGCCTTTCATTGTCTTTGACTTGTAGACTACTGATAACAATGAAGACTCTACATCTTCATGGAAATGGAAATTCTGAAATTGATCCTCTCTCCTCATGAAAAGAAGTCAGTATTGCATCTCTTTGTAGACTTTGCTTTAGCATTCATGATGGCGATCTCTGCAAGTGTGGTACTTTGAACACTTCATTGAACTGATGGCAACATCTTTTGGTATCTTCGTTAATCAGTGAATTAAATGAATTCTTTGATAAGTGTTCATTTTACATGTGTATGAAAGTCAAGATTAAACCCTCTTTTAAAAATTAATCTTTAACAGTTTTAAATATTCTTGACAATCTGTTCCAAAGCAGAGTCCTGTCACACCCTCCTCCCAGACAATCGGTACCACTTTCTTTCCGTTGACACTAAGAGAAGCCACCTACTAATTCTTCTCAGAACAGAGAAGCTCTGCATCAAGATGACTGGCTCTTTCCAGTCAGAGAAGTAGCTGGTAGCTCTTAAATGGCAACTTCTCTGTCTCAAGTTCCTTCTAACCAGGCACCCCACAGAATTTCACCAACTCGTTTTTCACATTCTGCATGAACCTATTTGTTTGTATACCTGTAACACGCTATCCCGTCTGTCCCCTCTCTAGCTCTTTTTTCAGTGAGCACGTGTCTTATTCATCTTCATCGCCTCTAGAATGCCTAACATTGTTTTGCAGGTGTTCCGAAAATGTTTGCTGAATTTACATCATGTTACAAAGTGAGGAAAAATAGAATGGCAGTCATTTAGAAGAAAGGTCTTAAAATACAATATTAGGTTGCGGGAATTTAGAGTGATAAGGAACCTAAACCATCTTCTAGTGGATATGATAAAAGGAAAATGAAAGTGGCAGTGGTAGTGTTACAGGGCAACCTCAATATAAAACGGGTTGCTAGCAATCTATCAACAGTTGCTTTGGGAGTCTCTTCATCATGCCAAGGTCATGGCTTCCACCCACCTTCAAGGAACCTATGTGAGCCACAGTCCTGTGGGGTTTTCACTATTCTTGGATCAGGAATGAATCTCTACACAAAAGCACTAAGACTGTATCATTCAAGCTAAGGACATACTGAACTAATAAGGACCAACTAATTGTGAGCCAAATAATAACCTGGCACTTGCTGTGCAGGGAATTTTAGATAAAATGGAAAGTATTCTGTAATACCTTGAGATTCCTTTTTTTGTCAGTTCTTAGTGATCCCCGAGGAGATTAAAAATACCACTAAGATTTTTTTTCCCCACCAAAAAAAAAAAATAAACTACAATGTCATCAGCTTAATGTAAAACACTGGGCGTTGGTCATTCTTCTGAAATTTTTACTGCAGCAACATCTAAAAATGGTGACTATACATGGGCATATAATGAGATGTTTGTTCTTTTTATACTGGTCAATGAAATAATATAGAATGAATCGATGAGTTTCATTCATCTTTGGGAGTAAAATTTAGAATGAAAGATTTTCAAAATCACAGTGCTAGGGTTATCTTGGATGTTCCAATTTAACCCCAAATACAGTCATGTTCTGCCATCAGAAGGGGAAGAGCCATTAACTTCCAAAGGAGTGATTATCATTAATTGGGCACTGTCAATGTCCTTCAGCCAAAGGAACTTGTTCAGACTGTAACAGGGTGGTACCCAGGACCTCTCCCTGCCCTGTAACAAGACCACCAGGAACACACCTGTCATGGACCAAGCTGGGTTTAATTACTCATGGCTGCCAGGGAGAACGCCCTTCATGGGGACCCTTGGGACATCCCAGTAAGAAGGTATTAGAAAAAACCCACTATAGGATTTGGCCATTGATTGGGTAGTCTTAGAATGGGTGTAATGAAGTAAGAGTCCACTCTCCATTGGGTACATCAGAAAGCTGGGGCAATCCTGTGATTGAACCTCTCAATAAATCTTGTCTCTAGGGAGGATAAACTATAGTGAGGGATAAAGCTGCAATTGTCACAGAGAGAGGAGTTGAGCAGTTTGTGAGCTACAGAGGGAACCTGTTTCATTTTGCTTTATTAAGGTCTCAGGGCAGCCTTGTCTGCTGTGAATGTCCTGTGAGATTGTGCATGTTCAGTAGAAGGACAAGATGGCCTGGCTGAGAACATCAGACCAGCACTTGGATACCTCAGGCCGCTCTCTCAGCTTTCACATGTGTTATTTCTTTGTATCTACAATTCTTTAGGTAGAGGCTATGAGTCCTATTTTATAAGCAAGAAAATAGACTTGAAGATTTTAATGTTAGTAGTGAATAAAGCAGAAGGGGCAGGTGGAGAGTCTGGGAGGACAGGGATATTAGGTGGCTGATGGAAAGGCTGTTGAAGGTCCCAGAAACAGTAAAAGAAAGGCTTTAGAAAGGGGGTAAGGACAGCGGCATGTGCATGGGGGGAAAGCAAGCTGGACTACAGGACTTTAGCATTTGGCTTCATTTTATTTTCTTCCCTTTCTCCCTTGGGTCACATGTCCTAAAAATACTCTCACCTCCTTGACCTCTGAGAACTCTCACCCCTGACTTAATGTTGATTTTGAACTTTTGCTGTGTTGCAGACACTGTTCTCAGCTCTTTTCAAATGTTAACCCATTCATTGATTCATCACAAAAATTCTATGAGCTAAGTACTAATGTGCTTTCATTTTACACATCAGGAAACTGAGGCACAGGGAGTGAAACATCTTTCCAAAGTTCAAGCATCTGGGAGAGGACAAACTAGGATCTGAACCCAGGCAGTCTTGTCCCAGAGTTCCTGTTGGTTAATGACATGGAGCTACTTTAACCATTGTGCTCTGTCACACTCATTTACTTCCTTCTCGGTTGCCTCTAGTTTCTGACTAATTTTTGAAACTTTCGTGGTTCAGTGCCCATCTCCACTCACAAAGCTAAGTTCACCAACTCCTCTTCCTTTCTCTGCATGCTCATTTGTCTCTTCCCTTCTCCTATCAGAGAGATGGAGTCCTTATTTGTAGTTGAGTTATTTGATTTTCTGTGCATCTCTCCATACTACAAATAAACTACCACTAAAAATCATGAATGTCAAGAATACGCACTTGCTAAGATTTCCAACCAATAGGCTCACCCAGCCCATCAGCATGTCAGCGGTCCCTTGGCACAGCAGTAGGAATTAGAAGTTCTATTGCTCCCTAAAATGGGCATTATTTGAGCCTGACAACAGTGGAACCACAAACTCTGGCCTTCTTCTTTCTCCTGTACTATTGGTCTGGTGTGGCTGACAGAGCTAACTGTGACTTGTGTGGCTAGAACTCTTACCACTCTTCTCTTTTTGGGGATTTAACCAAGTTCTCGTCTCTGTCTACTGGCTGGAATTTTTCTTTGTCCCTGATGAAGCTCTTCCTGAAACTAACAAAATGCCACCCACCTTTGATCTGGTTGCTGCCTAGAGACCATTGTGGCTATACCCTGCCTGCGGGCCATCCCACAGGCCATCCCAACTGTGAGTCAGCTCTTCACAGGCATGTACACATGCTGATACACTCACTTGAGAATCAAATGAAGGTTAAAAATACCTCTTTAAATATATGCATCATTTAAGTAAATATCCTGATATTTTGCAAGAACTTTTAAGATTATTTTGAATGAAACTTCTCACTTTTGTACCCAGTATAGTGTCTCAAATATGGCACACAGTATTTGTTGAATTGCATGAATGGACTAAATATCAATAATCCATAATGCAGAAACAGATTTATATACCTTAAAAAATTCTATGTATTGTTCCAAAAAGGAATTAGCAAAGCTAATGTTTAGACATTTGCCTCTTTAAAGTATCTTCCTCAGTACCTTGACCTTGGAGGAAACAAATTCCTTTCTTGCTTACTTCAAAAGGAAATCAAGCATTTTTTAAAAGAAATGGTAACGGAAAACATAGTGAAAAAACAAAAGCGAGTCTCTCCAAATCAATTAAAAGGCATAAAGTGAGTGTGTGTGTGTAGTCTGCACATTCCTTAACCATAATGGTTCTTACATTTCTGCCCCTAATTTAACAGAACCATTGGTAACAGTGGCTCACAAACACACTTATTCCAAAGTTTTTGGGGGTAGAGGGAGAGGGACGGCTTTGGCCTGGGGTCACACATGTACTTGGAGATCACGACAGAATGTCTGGGGAGAGCCACAGTTCAGGAAAAGCCTTGGGAGAGTCTGCTATCTCCACCTCTCTGTATTCCAATTCCAGTTCATGCCATAAGATAACAAGACATATTCAGCACATAATTGAATTTGGCTTATTGGGCACCAGAGCTCCTGTTTCTTTGTTTATCTGGTTAGGAGAACGGGTTCCAGAGTTAGATGGCTAGGGTTGGAATCTTGGCTCTGCCACTCCATTCTCTGTGCCTCAGTTTCATAGATACAATCGATTGCCAAAAGCAATCTGTCTTCTTCCCTGTTAACAGAACTTGGATCTGTTCAGCTATTGGCATTATGTCCCCTGGCCACAGGTGGCCCTCTATCCTGTCTCAGTGCCAGGGCATAAATCATGATTAGGGAAAACAACCAGAGAAATCTCTTCTTTGTAGCCAGAGATGTGTCTAAAGGTGGCTTGTGATTGAGTTAGGGTTAGAGAGTTATAAGGACAAATTGGGTGATGGTGTGATAGGGACAGAATTCATCCAAGATATAAGACAAATAAATCCTTGAGAGAAGAAAATGCTTGCTCACTCTTCCTGCCTGGCTGCTGATGTGATCCTGGAGGGGCAACACCGATCTTGTGACTTGGAAAGGAAAGTCAACATGATAAGAGGAAGGAGTGGAAAACAGAAAGTCTAGAAATTTCATTGTTGTGTGGTGTCTCTGTACCAACTCTGAACTTTGGACTCTTTATTTAGTGAGAAAAAGAAACAGTTCATTTGTCAAGCCCCAGTAAATTGTGTTAGTTACAGTTGAATGTATTATCTGATATACTCAGCTTTTAATTTATAAAGTGAGGGTAAAAATAGTACCAACTGAAAAAGAAGTAAAATGATCTCGGTTTCCACACAACATGGTCTTATATGTAGAACACCCAAAAGATTCCATGCAAAAAATAAAACAGCCCTGTGAGAAATAACTAATTCAACAGGATACCAAGTCAACACACAAAAATCAATTGCTTTCTTTATTCTAACAATGAATAATCTAACAAGGAAATTAAGAAAACAATCCTATTTTATAACAGCATCGAAGAGAAAAAAATCTTTAGGAAGAAACTTAGCCAGGGAAACAAAAGACCTATACACAGACAATTATAAAACACTGCTGAAGGAAAATTAAAAAGACCTAAATAAAGACATCTCCTGTTCATGGATTGGAAGGCTTAATGTTGTTTAATACTACCCAAAGTAATCCACAAATTCAATTCAATCCCTACCAAAACCCAAATAATATATTTTTTTGGCAGAAATTGAAAAATCCATCTGAAAATTTGTATAGAATCTCAAGGGACCCCAAGTAGCCAAAAAGTCTTGACAAAAGAGAATCAAAGTTGGAGTTCTCATACTTCCTGATTTCAAAAATTACTACATAACTAAGTTAGCATGGTACTGGAGTAAGGACAGATATATAGTTGAATGTACAGAATAGAGAGTCCAGGGCATCCCCTGGATGGCACAGGATGTTGAGTGCCGCTCTGTGAAGCTGTCCGCAGCCTCTGCAGTGCCAGTTTGATCCAGGCCGGTGAGGGTCCCATATGGCGCGGCAGACCTCTCCTGTCTCACCCGCTGCTCCCCTCAGCAGTGTGTTTCATCAGTCTGCCTGTTCTGTTCCCCACTCTGCCTCTGGTGAATCCTCTCACCCTCCCAGGCATCTGGCCTGTACCCCGGTTCTTGTATAAATGAATAAATAAATCTTTAAAAAAAAAGAATAAAGTCCAGAAACAAACCCTCACACATGCGGTCAAATGATTTTGGATGTGAGTGCTGAGGTCATTCAGTGAGGAAAGGATAGTCTTTTTGTTACAGGGCAGGGACAGGGGTACTTCAGACCCCACAAACCTGCCTGCTCTAAATAGGTTCTGCCATCTGCCTAAGTGACCTTGTTGGTTTTTGAAAGACTGAAGTTAGGCAGGCCTCACTGTTTTGCTTTGTGGGTCTTGACTTGCACCCTGGTATTAGTGGTAGGACAGACAGCATCTAGCACGCCCTGGCTGATTCATCTTTTTTTTCTCTCTGTTCTCCCTCTTCTCATTCCCCTTGTAAATAACCTTTTAAATATTATTCTCTGTGTGTCTGCTTTTGGGTCTTGCTCCAATTTGTTAAGTGTGTGGGTGAGGACTCACCACCCAGTTTGGCCCCAATTCCTCTAGGTCGCTCGGTAACAGGAATATAAAATCCTACTGCCAGGATGAAAGTTAGTATGAGAGTTCTTCAAAAAAATTAAACAGAATGACCATTGGAAACAGCAATTCCACTTCTGGGTCTATACCCCAAATAATTGAAACAGAAACTCAAAAACACATTTGTACACCCATGTTTATAGAAGCATTATTCACAACAGCCAAAAGGTAGAAACACCCCCAAACGTTTTGACAGATGAATGAATAGACAAAATGTGGTACATGCCTATCATCGCATATTACTCATCCCAAGACAGGCAGGGTGTTCTGATACATGCTACCATGTGGATGAACTCAAAGATAGACTGAGTGAAGTAAGCTAGACACAAAAGGACAAATACTATGTGATTGCACTTCTGTGAAATACCTAGAGGGGTCAAATTTATAGAGATGGAGAGAAGAATAGTGGTTACCAGGGCCTGGGGAGGAGGGCAAATGGGGAATTATTATTTAATGGGTACAGGGGCTCAGTAGGGGGAGATGAAATTCTGAAGATGGACAGTGGTGATGGTGACACAAGAATGTGAATGTGCTTAATGTTTTTGACCTATCCACTTAAAAATGGCTAAAATAGTAGATTTTGTTTATGTAAACTTTGCCACAATTTAAAACAACAACAAACAGCATTAATCCCTCAGGGAAGTTGTGAGCAATATGGGAGCTAAGTGCTTTAAAGTACTAAGCTGAGCGCTTTACATGGCAGTCACACTCCATGTACGCGGCTGCTGATATGAATATTATCATCACAGTCCTTGTAACGTGTCCCTGGATGTCCTGCCCTCCTGTGTCCTGCCCTTTCCAGCTTCGAATTCTGAAGTCTTGGCATTTCTAGGCTGAGCCCCTTCTTGACCTTGAACTACTGGTGACAGACATGGTTGGAAAGAGCCCAGTGCCCTGCTTCCAGAATGCTCTCCAGACCTGACCAGGACTATCCTGACTTTGAGTCACATTGTGACTGGTACACAATGTCCTTGACCACTTCTTTCTGGGCATATAGCAAAAGATAAGACAGATTTTTTGCCCTCTAAAAATTTAGTTTCTAATTGAGAGGAAAGGTGTTTTTTTAAGCAGAAAGGACTGGGAAGACCTTTCTAAGTGAGTGAGCTCTGAGTTAAGATCAGGGCCTCCCCTGGTGGCGCAGGCAGTTGAGCGCAGTGCTGCGAAGCTGCCCGCAGCCTCTGCAGCGCTGGTTTGATCCTGGCCGGCCAGCGAGAATCCCACATGGCACGCAGACCTCTCCTGTCTTGCCCACTGCTCCCCTCAGCAGTGTATTTTGTCAGTCTGCCTGTTCTGTTCCCTGCTCTGCCTCTGGTGAATCCTCTCACCCTCCCACGCATCTGGCCTATACCCTGGTTCTTGTATGCATGAATAAATAAATCTTTTTTTTTTTTTTAAAGATCTGAACCATGACAAAGAGCCATGGAAAGATCTGTTGAGTGATTGTTCCAGACAGAGTGAGCATCAAGTACCAAGTGATGATATGGAGCAGAGCCTGGGTGCTTGAGGGCTGAGCAATGGCAGGAATGGGAGAATTCTGGAGTAGGGGTGGAGGAGGTTAGAGGTGAGGGTGGAGATCTTGTAGGGCCTTGTAGGTCATGGTTCAGATTTTGGATTTTCATCTAATGATAACATTAGACAATTGGTGGCTTCTGGGAAAAGAAGTGATGGCATCTGAGCTTTGCTCTGGCTGCTATTAGCAGAATGGGCTGTGAAAGGGAAACGCTGGATTCAGGGGTCTAGTCATAAGGGTACAAGGATCAGGCCAGACACTGTGGTTTCAGCTTAGGTGATAAAGGCAGAGGTGATTAATGGGAGAAGTGGAGTTGACAACATCCACTGCTGGTCTGAATGTAAGATTCTAGCATAAGGAATCAGAATCACCCCTTGTTTCCTGGCCTGTGCAGTTGAGGGTGTGATAGTGCAATTAATTGAAAAGGGAAAGGTTAGAGAGAAAGCAGGGTTGGAACTGGTGGAGGGAGGAAGCGCTAGAAAAGCAAATAGTTTTATAAAATTTGGAATTCTTATTGGACTTCCAAGTTGCTATCTGATTCTGTGGTTTGGGAAGTAGGGTGGGAACTGAGAATCATAAACACATAGATAGCTTGTGTGTCAAAGAATTAGATTGCAGAAAATAAAGAGAGGCAAGAACACAGGTGTGGTCCACCTAAAATATAGAGGACTTAGAGAGGGGAGAAGTAAATAATGAGACCAAGCAAGAGTGGCCCATGAATTAGGAGAAATTCCAGATAACTGTGATCCTGCAAAGACTCAGAAGAGGCTTTAGAGAACTGAGACGTAGCAGAAGAAGAAATGGAAAGGCTTTGGCTAGACAGGGAGCTGTGATGACGTAGGTAATGGAGAGAGGTAGAAATACTAGCCCACCTTGACCAGATTGACTACAGAAAGGGAGGTGAGAAAGTGAGCACATTAAATATAGACAGATTGGTATGGGGCCTTCGCTGAGAAGGGCTTTATGGTTGATTGAATATAGAAGGTGAAGATACCAAAAATGGCGCCATGGTTATGGCCTGTGCAACAGAGTGATTGGAGGTGCCAGTCACAGAAGATGGGTTGCTAGTTTAGGATGTTGGAAGCTGGGTATTGTGAGAGGTGGCTGCTTTCTTCAGCTCCACACCTGCTCAAGCTCTTTGGAATCTGTGCACACTGAAAAAAATCCTTCCTTGCAGGGGTTGAAATATTTAGTCATTAACAAAGATGAAGTCATAAGAACCCCCTGTAAGAAGCTGAAACACACACACACACACACACACACACACACACACAAGAGGATTGATCTGTGAGTCATAAGGTTTGAGAAAAAGACTCATGGAAGGAACCAATGAAAGAAGAACAAACAGAGCAATACCTAGAACACCCTGGCATAAAGACAGAACCTGTGTGGGAGGAAGAACATCAGTCATTGCTTACAGCCAAGTATTCCTATCTGACATGTTACCAGGTGCTTAAAAAAAAAAGAAAGAAAAACACAGAAACACTTGCATTTAAAGAACACCTTCCCAAATGTTGACATCACTCTGCCAATTTCAAAAGTGTCTCCCACTTCCAAATACTACAGATTTTTTTTGCTTTTGAAACACAGCAGCTTCTATAGTAAGAAAAAGGAGTTGAATATGAATCTACTGTATTTAAAAAGCTGGAGCGCCTTTAAAAACAACCATCAGTGCTCGCCCTTCCTTGATGAGACCAAATCTAAAGAAACATTTAATAAATTATTAGTGTTCCTGGAAAGGAGGGAAATTTATTTTGGGATATTGCTGATGATGGACTGTAAATTTCCCTAACATTTATTCTGATTCTAGGTACTCCTTTTCATTAAACTGTAATAAAATGCTCATTTCAGCAAATCAATTTTATTTTTTTTTAATAAATTTTATTGTTATATTCCCCATACAATTGCAGCCCCCCATTCTGACCCCAATCCCTCCCCTCCCGCCCCCGCCCCCCTAAAAGTGTCTCTGGTTCATAGTTTTTTGTTGATTTTGATTTTCACTTTCTTATAGTTATTCATTTTCCTGGTCCCTTATTTAAGTATTCTAGATTCCTGCTATGAGTGAAACCATCCGGTATTTTTCTTTTTCTTTCTGGCTTATTTCGCTGAGCATGATCCCTTCCAGCGCCATCCATGTTGCTGCAAATTGCATGTGTTTATCTTTTTTGAATGCTGAGTAATATTCCATGGTATATATGGACCACATCTTCTTGATCCAGTCATCTATTTTTGGGCATTTGGGTTGTTTCCAAAGCTTAGCTATTGTAAACAGTGCTGCTATAAACATAGGGGTGCAGGTGTTCTTTGGAATTGATGTTTCTGTGTCCTTTGGGTAAATATCTAGGAGTGGAATTGCTGGATCCTATGGAAGCTCTATGTTTAGTAGGTCCAGAAATCTCCACACAGCTCTCCACAGTGGTTGGACCAGTTCAGCAAATCAATTTTAAAAGCAAGAGGGAAGCAGGCACAAGAGAAGCCAGGCCTTACGTCCCTCCAGTCCAAGGGGACAGCTGTTCTCACATGCTGAGAAACCCAAGGTTGCAACCTAATGCTCATCTGTGATTTCCACTTCTCTTCATTTTCATCAAGTCCTTTCACTGCTCAAAACCCCTTTGGGAAGCTGTGCAGTTTTTTTTCAGCAAGATTTTAAAAGTCATCAAGGACAATGGCAATACAGAGAAATATCCTCCCTTGCCCCCCAGTCACTTTATTCCCCTTTCCAGAGTCAAGCAATGCTCTGGGTCGGTTGTATATTCTCCCCTCTGATATTTTATGCATTCACTCACAAATACATAGATGTGTGTTTATCAATTCCTTTTCAAAATAACTTTATATTTTCAATTAGTTTGTGAAACATAATCCTCCCCAATGATAACATCTTGAATAAGCCCAGCCCATACTCAAAACCAAAAATATGACATACTCAAAACCAAAAAAATTCCAAATCCTTGGAATACAGTTATAAAGTCAAATACAGACCTTATGTCATCCATTCACTTTTATCTGTCCTCTTTTCATATGGTAGTGTATTATAATAATATAACATTATATTGGCATATTATACATTCTGTTCTGCATCTTACTGTTTATATAACTGTATTATCCATTCCCTCACTCCTGAGTTTTTTCTCATTTCTTTTATTTGAAACACCCTCTCCATTTTTCTTGTCCAAATTCTGCTGTCACCTTGGATTGTGGTTGTCACTTAACTGGAGATCTGTACTTGGAACCTGGAGTGGCAGATAGATCAATCAGTCGGATTGATAGAGGCATAATATTTGGTAAGGAGATTTGGGGGAACAAGATGATAATTCATGGTGCTATTGAGTCTAGATGAGTAAGCAAATATCACTAGTCAGTACCAACCCAAAAGTTCATGGGGATGAGACGTGGTATGCCTAAGGGCCAGGAAGAGAGGCCAAGTAGCCACACAAGGGGCTTGGTGAAGCTAAGATGCTATTAAGCAGAGTGTGATGTCCTGAACCAGATGTTTTAGTAGAGGGTTCTGTATATTTATTTTGATAATAGACAATAGGCTTTCTACTACTCAAGGAGAGTAACCTTTGCAAGGTAGGGTCCTTGGATACTTTTCACATTTCTGCTACTCTAAACTTAGAGCTTCTAGCTTTGGTTTGCATGATCGATTGAAAGGAATACACAAGTATTTAGTAAAGCAAAGCGTAAAAAGTTTTATTGGATTCCGTTTTGGTATTTATCCCACAACAGTTGCACAGATTTTTTTTTTTCTTAATATATTAACTTCTCTGTCTTGAATGTGCTCTCACTTGCATATTTTCTTGGTAATCTAATTCAAAGGATTAGCTTCTGCTCCAGATTTGAGGAGGCACTCCAGTGGGGGTTAAGGGGCTTGGTCCAGGACTACATCTTTTTCAGTGGATCACTCCTTAGTGAGGTTACCCAGTCCACATGCAAACTTGGTAGGTTACAACAATCATCTGCACTGCCATTTTTCAGTTCAAGTTTGTAGGAATGTTTTGAATCCAGCTTCATATTTACGTGAGGGCTTAATGGCTCCCTTGGGAAAAATAATAAGGAAATATTTGGAACAGAGGGATGGACATGGAAACATTTGCTTTCTTCAAGTACTTTCTGATTTCTCTCTCTCTCTCTTTTTTATTTTATAAATAACCCTCCTTGTTCCAAAATAGACTTACTATTTGCCCTTGGGGGGGGAAGTAAAAAAAAAAAAAACTTCATTTGCTGAAGCAAACATTTTATTTAGGAAAAAAATGTTCAGAAAATTGTTCCAACCAATGTAATTTCCATCCTCTCTAAATGATAATATATTTTTGCCAAAACCTTTTTCTCCACTTGATCACCTGCTGTCTTCACATTATCACATAACTGTTTCTGGTTTTTATCCCCTAACTCCAGGGAAGAAGATGTATTTTATTCTCTTTGAATATCCTTTAGTACTTAACACATCATTTGCAGTTAATATAAATGCAACAAGCATTTGCAGAATGAATGAATGAATAAATTGATTAGCTGTCTGCTAAAAGCTTAACTTTGAGGCTGCCTGTAGAACTTTTCAATTTTTTGTGGGTTATAATTTGTCTTATAATAAAGCAATCTATAAGCAGGCATTTCATATTTAGGCAAATCTACATTTTCAAAATATTAACGACAGCAAAAGTTCGTACAAACTTCTTGGACTAGAGACAGATGGTCTCCAAAGTTAAAAATGTGAAGATGTGAAGAGTGTTTGGAAATAAGGGTAGAAAAAAGGAGAAGGAAGCTCTTTAGAGAAACTGGAGATCAGCAGGCAAGACGCTTAAAGAAGAAGAGGGGACAACAGTGGCCTGCTAGGTGTTTTATTGGATTGCACAAAAAACACAAAACCCCATTTGATTGTTAAACAGACGTGAGTTTGTCTCATGTGGGGAGGCAGGCCAGGGCTGCTGAGGTGGCCCATTGATATCGTCATGGCCCCAACCCCCAGCATTTTCCTGCCCTGTGCATGTCAGCCTTCATCTTCACACCTCTCCCCTTGGGGTTTCAATGATTGTTACACTTCTAGGCCTCACATTCAAATTCACGGCCAAAAACAAAAAGGGGAGCATGAGGAAGAAATAAAAGTGTGTGGGGGGGAAGGGACTTGCTTTTTTATTCAGGAAAGAATGGTTTCTCTGGGGACTTCTGGGACTTTAGCTCACCGGTCAGGACCTGTATCTTGTGACCATTCTTAGTTGCAAAGAAAACTGGATAATAGGGTATTTTCAGCTGCCACCTCCTCCCTGCAACAAAATCCAGCTTAGTAAGGGCAAGGAGTCGGGGTGGGAATGAATGTTGGTTAAGCAAGACCCTCTGTCATAGCATGATGACATGATGAGTGCAATGCAGTTGGAGAAGCTGCTACTAGACTTGACCCATGTAACTGGCCAAGACCAGAAGAGAGAGACTATTCAGGGAGATTTCCATGGCTGGCAGCTTCATTGGGAATTCCTGATCAGCACTCAGGGCAAGGCTGTGGTCTAGCCTGGCCTTGAGAGTAACATGTAGAGACACTAAATGAAAAGGACATTGTTTTCTTGCTTTCTAGAAAAACCCATTAAGAGAATGTTTGTGGATTAAACAGAAGCAACTGCAGAACTAGGAAGGCACTGGGAGAGGTTCCATGAAGACCTGGTGTCTGTGTTAATTTATAGTACCATAAAAGTTTAGAGCTTGAAGAGACCTCAAAAGCCTCTATGCTCCTTCATTCAACAGGGAGAAAACTAAGTATACTTAAATGACCTGCCCCAAATAACCCAGACAGCACCAGACTTCAACCTCTAGCATCTAAGTACTTCAGCTTTCAGTTCAAGACTATCTTCCTTCCAGTGGTTTTCACATGGGGATCATCAACCTGACTAGGGTCATTGGCTAAAATTCAGATTCCTGGGCTCAGCGCTCAATTTATTGAATTCAAGTTTCCAGATATGGGCCCCAGAAATCTTGATATGATATGGCACATCATGTTGTCCTGATGGAGATCCTGAGTTGAGAATCATTTATATCTTGCCAAATTTCTATCTGTAGGAATGTCTGTCTTGAGTTTTCTTCATGTTTTCCTAAAGTTGTTTTGATCTCTAAATGGTAGCAGTAGGGTGTTGGACTAAGAGTTCTCCATGGAGGAAGATGAAGGAAAGTGAAGGCATATAAAAGTTACTGCCCCAAAGTTATAATTTGAAGTGTAAAAGATGTTCTTTGGAAAGTGGCAGTAGCATTTTACCACTGAGTAACACTAAAGAATATTCTGTTTGAGGTTGGACTCAAGTCTATTTCATCAAGACCTACAGCAAAATGGTGATTATAGTTTTCAATAGTAACAATTAATATGTTGCTCACAGGTCATCAAATCTCTCAGTAGGCAACTAAAGCAGTAAATATTTTAGGTTGATTTATAGCTCTTTCATTAAAGGAAGACAAAGTACTTTGTGGGATGTATAAAATGGTGGATGGGAATTTAGTTTCCCCATTTCTGTCTCTGTAAAAGTATTTTTAAGACTTTTTTCTCCTTGGGTTAGAAAGTTTCCACTTCCAAATTTCAATGAGTTGTTTGTTTTCCCCCTTGTCATTTATTTTCCTTTATTACCTTCTGTGTAGATTGGTGCTAGCAGGTGTCAGCATTGCTTTGAGGCCTGGTACTTAGAGGATAATTGGAAGAAGTTGCATTTTCAGAGAAAGCTTAATTTCTTTAATTGAGAAGTTAAACTAATGGACTTTTATCTCATTTGCCTGGTGCAATGGTCCCTGAAACTGGCTGATAATCAGAATGCCCTGGGAAACTTTTAGTGCATTTTTTCACTATTGATTAATTTCAATTACAAAAGTAGTTTGTGCTTTTGGTTAAAATGATTCAAAAAATGCAAAAGAGCTAAAAGTGGAAAGTAAATCTTCCCTCCTCTTTCTGTTTCCTAGAATAATCCCCCTGCTGTTTATTATTGTGTTGCCTTCCAAAATCTTTTGTACACAGTACAATCACTCATATTTATATCTCTTTTTCATATGTGTGACTATTTTATATCTACTGTTCTTTAACTTGCTTTTCCAGGCCATTGTCTCTTGGATACCTTTCTATGCATATGTAGGTCCACTTCAAATCTTTCAGATGGGTATGTTTCCCATTAAAACGATAGATTCATTTGGATCAGGCCAGGCCTAGGGGTTTATGTTTTTTAAAAGACGCTCCTCCATTACTTCTGATGTAAGCTAATCCACGAGCTAGCACTTATAACTGCTGTCTTGAAATAAGTTTTGCCACCTGAACTAAGATATAGCATTTCCACTGAGGCTACTAGAAGTGTTAGGGGGAAAAGGATATCCCAAAGCTAATTCCATATAGGCTTTGTGGACTCCACCCCCACCCCAGGTCAAAGCCAAAGACACTGGGAACTCCAAATCCCATCACCACCAAAGGGAAGGTGGCTGGGACCTGAGGGTGGGGTTAAGCAGCCAGGTGGATATAAAAGGCAGACACGTGGGCTTTGGGGATCCCCATTTTGGCTCTCCGCCAGCTCGCAGCATCCGGCCAGCTCTGAGAGTGACTTTGGGTTTCCAGGTCGTCGGATCGGGTAGGACGCATTAAAGACTTTATTTCCCTATTTTCTCCCTGAGTTGTACATTTTCCTTATTTCCTTTTTCCCTTGTAAATAAACCTTTTATTAACCTTGTGCGTGTGCCTGTAGTGGAGTATTCATAAGTCCCTTTTAAGCACGCGGGTGAGGACCCACAGCCAGGAACCCGTTTAATATCGGGGCTGCCCTATAACAGCTTCGCGCCCAACGTGCTTTCCAAGCTTCACCCGTGGTTGACCAGCCCAAAGTAATTTTTCTTGCGTTGGTCACCATAAAGCGCATTAGGTCTGCAAGGTGGGGGTGGAAGCAAAGTGGGGAGTAAACCCAGTGGCCTAGGGTAGAGGACTGTGGATGCTGTGTGGTGACCTACATCTGAGAAGGTGTGAATCTGTTCCCTTGAGTCATCTACAGTGTTATAAGCCAATGTTCCCGCAATAAAAAGTAGAAATAAAAAAAACAAGCAATCAAAAACAAGAAATTAAAAAACAAAGCTCAAATTGTTAAGCTTGTCACTGTTGAGTATATTATTACCTCAACTTGATTAAGGGCATTAAAAAAAAGATCATTTCCATATTTGGCTGAAACATTTCTTCATTAGGATTGGAAACATATTTTCCCCCTTTTCATTGCTTAATAAGAATGAGAAATGCAGTTGACCCCAAAGAGTTTTTTGTTTTTGTTTTTTTAAAGAAATGACAATACATTTCTCTTATATACACAAGGAAAGAAAGGTTCTTGGGAGACTGGTGGCAAGTATGGAAGGAAATAGGTGGAATTATCATAAGAATAAGGTAACATTTCTGCTAAAAGAGTGTCTGCCTGTGGAACCCAGAACAAACACCTGATGTCCATAGATGAATAATAATGGCAAAATAATTAAAATTAAATGCTCCCTACTCTTTAAGATTAAAAAATACCGGGGCCTCCCCGGTGGCGCAGCGGTTGAGCGCTGGGTTGCGACACTGCCCGCGGCCTCTGTAGCGCCGGTTCGATCCCCGGCTGCTCCCCGGCCACCGGAGGAGGGTCCCACATGGCGCGCAGACCTCTCCTGCCGCCCGCTGCTCCCCTCAGCAGTGTACTTCGGTCCTTCTGCCTGCTCTGCTCCCCGCTCTGGCTCTGGTGAATTCTCTCACCCTCCCACGCTTCTGACTATACCCAGTGCTTGTATAAACAAAACAAACAAACAAACAAATAAATAAATAAAACATGCCTCTATAAAAAAAATAAATTAAAAAAATAAGATTAAAAAATACCCTCCTCTGTCAAAATCATCTTTACCTTGAACTGAGGTCATGGTGAATTAACTTTTTTTCAATCAAGGGATAAAGACTTCATTTTTGAAAATGCCCTCCAAAGCCATGGGAAGCTTTGAATTGTCTTCTAGGAAACAATTAAAAGCCAATAAGCCTGCCAGGGAGATTCTCTGGGGTGCCCCTGCATTAGCGGCTTGTCATCCCCCAGTCATGAAATGTGTTTTTCTGCAGCACGAATCTTGGCTGGTCAAATTAAGATTTGCCAAGTACACTAATTAAAGCAATATTACGTTGGGGTCCATTTTCTCCCTTAAGGAAGATTATGAATGATGTGACGGAGGGCTCTTGAGAACATTGGAGGGGACTTGAGAACATTATTATGTTCCTTACCTTAGAGGAAGGTATGGCCTCTCCAACCTGTGCATCTCCCCAGCTTGTGACAAATGCCAGAAATTAGCTCCCAAGGCAAGAAAATCAAGTTTTGTGTTAGCCACTCTATTTTCCAAATTGAAAATAATAAATCAAACAAAACTCAAAAGATTTTTAAAATGTGTCCCCCCGGCTCCCCTAACCCCAGCTATACAGGAACAGCTGGACTCAGCATAGAAGCCAAATCCTTTCAAAGAACGCTCTCAGATATTCCAATTTGGATTTTATCAGTCATGGAACTCTCCCATTTTGGAAATTAGCACGTTAAGACGTCAAACGGCATCAGAATGCATATTACAATATGATAACTATGGAAGAACTCCGTATTTTAGTTTGTACTTCTAGGTTGGCTTTGAAGAAGCACTCATTAATCCATACATTTACTAATTATCTTATCAGTTACATTGTTTTGGCCCCTATTGGAAACCAAGGCAGATAAACTCAAGAAAAAAATGGGCTATAAAAGAAAATGTCTAGCTTTAGAGAGTCAAAGGAGGAATTTGCCATAGCTGTCATGGCAAATCAAGTAAACATTTTCCAGCTGTAAGTGTTCCCTTTTATCAAAATCATCTTTACTGGGTGCTGCTCAATAGCTTTAATCAACTATTTTAGTTAAGGAAAGCAGGAAAAAAGTAACCAAGTTAGCTCCATGGGGATTCCATGAAGAGGCTCTTTTGGAATTTATCATCAAGATGACTCAGTGCCAAGTGCTTTGTCAGCCCAGCATGAACCGCAGCCCACTCCGTGACTGATGCTCCTGTAAGTTATCGCTGCTCACGGTCCCGTCAAGACCACACTGACTGGGAGCTGGAGAGATTCCCAAAGGAAAGTCAGGTCTTTGACAAGAAGAAGAGAAAGGCAGTGCAGGGCAGGCAGAACCCAGAGCAGCCAACTACTGCCACTGGTGTGTCCATTATTATGGTTTCAGTGTAAGTAGCAATACTTAATGGTATTGTGAGCAGTGGAGATTTTATGTGTCTCGCCACCTTACAGGAAGTCCAGAAGTTGGTGGTCCGGGATGATACTCAACAAACATTCATGATGAGAAGACAGAGAGAGCTGGAAAGACAGGAGGTGGGCCATATGCTGGGGTAGTGAGAACAGCTAGAGCAGTAAGGATGGAATCAAGCAGTAAATTTCTACAATTGGGGTGTCCCTGGACAGCAGGGTGGACCCAGTTCCCCTTATTCTGATCCTAACCCCCAAAACACAGGTGGACATGCTGGGAGGGAATCCGTCACTGTTCACTGTACCACCCTCTGCGATGGGGGGATGGAGTGGGGGGCCCTGTCCCCAAGACAGGAAAGGGCTCTTGAGACCCTCTGGTCAAGCATGAAACGAGGACTCCAGAGACACTAGTGAGAGCAGGCAAGGAATCAGCATTTATTAATTAGTGAAAGAGCAAGGAAAGTGGGCTCCAGGGAGCCCTCTCTGGGCATGAGAGAGACTCCCCAGGGTGCTAGCTAGGGGTCTATATAGATTTTAGAATGGGGTTTGAGAACAAAGGAATCAAGCTACTGGCTGAGAGCAGGGAGAGTGGATTTGGCTAAAGTCCACTGTTGTTGCTGACTGTGGGCGCCCATCAGCCACAGCTCAGGGGTCGTGTGGGGTACGTGATCTCTCCAGGGTGAGCATCTCACGGAGGCTGTGTCCTGCAGCTCCAGGCTGAGCTGGGTTAGTCTCAGGTCTGTGACTCTTCTTTTGAGTCCGCAACTCCATTTTCCCCCCACAGACTTCGATTGATAAGTTGTGGAAAAATAGCTCAAAAATGGTAAAACAAACAAACAAACATAAACAAAAAACCACAATAAGCCAAGGAAGTTCATGGCCACAGCTGTCCAGACATAGAGTCACCAGGTTTTTAACCTCTTGTTTGACAGTCCATGGGAACAGCAAAGTTTTGTCCTTGATTCCTGTCCTGTCCCCATTCCTGCCCTGGGACACTTCCTGTCTCAGGGGCAGACAATCACATTCTTAAAGCTGGTGAAAACTGATGCTTGCTGGAGGTGGAGGAAAGAGGTAAAGTGAGATACCTTTTTTTTTTGGTAGTAGAGAAAGTACATCTAGTGTAGAATGGGGTCGATAATGTCCATCTCAATTTTTGAGGAGGATGGCTGGACTATGCAGGCACCCCAACACCTGCCGTGGCAAGTGAGAAAGGAGAAAAGGTTGCTGAGTGTGCATAATCTTGTTCTACTGTTTTATTTTGCTGTTGACCTTCTATTACAGCAAAACCTTGTTTGTTCTCAGTGACTTGGGTGAAGCATTTCTCAGCACCATTCAGGTGGGGACCCGAGCACCAAGTGCCCATTTCTTTCTTTGTTTTTTGGCTTCTAATTCTTCCCTGTGTAATCTTTTTTTCTAAAGATTTATTTATTTATGCATGCAAGAACTGGGGTACAGGCCAGAAGTGTGGGGGGGTGAGAGGATTCACCAGAGTGCGGAGCAGAACAGGCAGATCTGAAATACAGTGCTAAGGAGAGCAGCAGGCAAGACAGGAGAGGTCTGCTGCGCCATGTGGGTAGCTCCCTGACAGGGGATCGAATTCGTGCTGCAGTGGCTGTGTATTGCTTCATAGTGCAGTGGTTAACCCTTTGTGCTACCAGGGAGGCCCCGATCCCGCCCTGTAATCTTTTATTGTACTCATCAAGTGGTTGCATAGAGTATGAAATATTACAAAATATAATCTATAGAAACAATATTCTTAAATTTATTTTTTGTTTTAAGGTAAGATCATCGGGAGAAAATTGTTCATAAGGATGCTGTTCCGTGGTGTTCCTCAAGAGTACAGTTACCTTCTGTTATCTACAACCTTGAATAAGGTGAGCAAGGCTTATGTTGGTGGCAGGACCACACTTTATTCATCACACATCAACAGTAACACACTAAGAACCAATCAGTAAACATATTTAGTTCACACATAGTCTAAATAAAACATTTCAAAATCCAATCTGGTCATGTGTTGCTTAGAGACATTTTGGTCAACAATGAACTGAATAAGACGGTCCCAGCAAGCTCTCCCGTCTTGCCAGGGGTGCGAGAAGCTGTCCTGAGCAGGTTTGTTCGTTGTATACTCTGTGATGTTCTCACGACAATAAAATGTCCTGACAGTTGCATTCTTCTGAACATAGACCTGTCATTAAGTGATGCATGACTATCTCTGTCCCCTGGCCGCAGGTAATGAGAACCCAAAAAAGGCTTCTCTCCTGATAGGATGATTCATCTGAGCAGCAAGTTTGCAGGGTCTGAAATGGTCTCGTGGAAATCCCTGAGAAGCTACAGAGAAGGAGATTTTCACTCTGTGTCAGCAGGTAGGAATTACTTCCAATATACTGTGTAGGGCAATCTAGGTCACAGTCTCTAATCTCAAATGGCCAATGAGAGCTCATTGGATGACAGGAAAAGCTCAAATCCCAGACAGGGGTTTCAGGGGGATGTGGGACTTCAAAGGTGTAATTTCTACCAATTATTTTTTTCTTATTGGCTGTACATTTTAAAAGCAAGTGATTTGGGAGTCTAAGGACATGCTGCTTGTGTTTCCCTGCACAAAATTGCAGCGAACAATGTCTGAGCTGGTGGATTGACTACTTCTTCAACGTGTTCTCCTTCTACTGACTTCATGACTCTGGGAACATCTCAGCATCCATCAGGGAAAGACTAGCTCCATTTTATCAAGAGCTTCCCATGTGTTTGGGTAAACTCAGAATGCAAAATCCAATACAACCTGATCTTGTGTTGATCAATGGTTTGGAATTTGTATTTTAGTTTGGTTAGGGGCTTGTGGGACAAGAGGAAAATAAACAAGACAAAATGATACTATAATAATAATACTAATAATACTAATAATAAATTAATGTACTTAGAAAAGGAAGAGTATTCTTCCCTGCAAATAGAGGAGACCTTCCGAGGAAGTGATATTGGATGGACCTTGAAGGTTGAGTATGAAGCAGCTCAAGGGAGGCTGAAAGAGAGGAAAGGAACCATGTTGGATAGGACTCCCTGGGTGGGCAAAGGTGGTGACAAACTATAGGGAGTGCTTAGAACCCAGTACTTGTGTAGAGGAGTCACTGGAGTTGGCACTGCACAGGAGGCAGATCAGATGGCAAAGTAGTTTTGATGCCAGGTAGAGCTGGGTCCTTGTCCAGACTTTATCTTGGTGGTGCATGGCCATGATGGGATGTACAGGAGGAGAGTGGTGTGGGGTGTGGCTGCTTCCTTTCCTGGAATGCCCCCTTGTCTCCTCCATCTGGTTGGCACCACTCATATTTTGATTCAGCTCAACTATGACCTCCTTTGCCCCCTTGAGATTTGCCAGTCTTCCTGGATCCCCCCCAACTCTGGGCTGCCATGAAACCCTGTGTTAGTGTGTGACACGGGACCTAAGTCCTTCATCACACTTTTGTTTCCCTATTCACCTGAGGGGTTTGAGGACTGGCCTCTTATCTTTGCATCTCTGTAGCAAGTCCCCAGCACAGTAGCCAGCATTTCATACTCATCCAATGTGTTTAATGTTAAATCCATGAGATTAAGCAGCCCCTGCCTTCATATTTTCTGAAGCTGTGTATATCTAATAAACACCAGTGACTGAGGTGTGAGGAGCTTCATGATGTCATTTAATTCACCCACAAAACTATTAGATAATAGTAATAATATCATCTCTACTAAGATGACAATGACTCTACTACTAATGAAATCTTATATGGTGATTATCATGTGCTAGAAGTAATTTGCATATATTAACTTGTTTAATTCTCCTGGCAACCCTCTGATAAAAGCACTATTACATCTCGCTTTTTTTTTTTTAACAAATAAGGAAGCTGAGACAGAGTGTGACTAAGTAACTAGTAAGTGATGAATTAGGATTGGGACTCTGGCAGTCTGACTCTGGAGTCTGTGTTGTCTGTTGCTTAGATTACGTTCATACCACAGGTTTAAAGAGGTTAGGAGGCTTTAGGTTACTCAGTGATAAATTTCAGGGCAGGGAATTGACCCCATGTATGTCTGGCTCCCGAGCCCTGCCTTGTTTCATCTTAAACAGAATGCAAGTGTTCTCCAGAGAGATCACGAAGACATTCAGAAAACTGAATTTCTACAGATTTAAACAAAGCATTGTAGAAGTCTGATTCATGGTGGGGTTGGCAGCAACCAGCTGTGGGGGAGGCTGGAGAAACTCGATGTGGGTGGACTGAGTGTCTGTATGAAATTGGGATTCAGAACATAGCTTCAATCGAGGAAGTTTCTAGCCTAAGACACTATATCTGAAATCACGTTTTTAAAGATCTCCAAGCAAGGAAACACTGTAGTATTTTAATACATTTTTTTTGGATCATCTGTTGAAGCATTTAAAACCAGAAAGTGATGTCCTCATTTTCTCTCTGAATCCTGGCAGATTTTCTCTACTAAAAGGTTCTGAATTTGGAAATCACTTCCTTTAAAAATCTCTTTAAACCCAGACACAGGAGACTATGTCCCATGTACTTTAGCTAATGATTAAATGTCTCTTTTCACCTTTTTATGTTTCTTTCCTCTCTTCCAAGCAATTTAATCTTAACCATTTAGGTATGTTATTTATTTAGTCATGGCAACCAGGCCATTGGGTAGGCCAATTAGCAACTAAACTTAGACATGATATTGACAGTTTGGCCACGTTAGCCAAATTTTTGAGATTCTGGCATAAAGGCTGGACTGATTTCCAAGGCACTTGGAAATGTTGGTGGTGTAGCTAAAGAAAACATTTTCTTAGCGTTTTCAAATACATTGTTTTCATTTTCAAAGACATTTAAAAGGCACTCAAGAGGGTGAGCATGTGAGCATGTAGTTCATTTGGTTTCATTAAAAGTCATTGATGAGGACCTCCCCGGTGGCGCAGTGGTTGAGCGCTGGGTTGCGAAGCTGCCCGCGGCCTCTGCATCGCTGGTTCGATCCCCGCTGCTCCCTGGCCACCGGAGGAGGGTCCCACATGGCGCGCAGACCTCTCCTGCCGCCCGCTGCTCCCCTCAGCAGTGTACTTCGGTCCTTCTGCCTGCTCTGCTCCCTGCTCTGGCTCTGGTGAATTCTCTCACCCTCCCGCGCTTCTGACTGTACCCAGTGCATGTATAACCAAACAAACAAACAAATAAATAAATAAATAAAGCATGCCTCTATAAAATTAAAAAAAAAAAAAAGTCATTGATGAAAAAAATAATCCAGGGAGGGAAGACTTTTCAGGAGAAATGTGGATTTCAGCATTCAACCTCAAGCTTCCTTTTATTTGGCTGTTTCAAGAAACAGACATGTATTTGTTAACATCCTGTTTTAAAAAAGTGAACTAATGGAAGAACAGGCTGCCGTAGTGAAGACTTCATTTAAAATAGGTGATTTTTTTTTAAAGATTTTATTTATTTATTTATACAAGCACTGGGTACAGTCAGAAGCGCGGGAGGGTGAGAGAATTCACCAGAGCCAGAGCATGGAACAGAACAGGCAGACTGACGAAATACACTGCTGAGGGGAGCAGCGGGCGCGGCAGGAGAGGTCTGCGCACCATGTGGGCTCTTCGCCGGCAGCGGGGAATCGAACCGGCACTGCAGAGGCTGTAATTCAACTGAAAGAACTATATTCAGTTAGTAGTTACGGCTGATGTTAAATTTGTAAATGAATCTATAATACTGAAAGACTTTCTGCCTATTTTGTAATTCATCAAAGATTATTCAGCCCTGTTGTAAATCTTTAGAATTAATACATAAACAAAAAAAAATTGTTAGGTAAATTACTTCCTACTCATGGTTTACATTTTTTTTTTTTTTTAAATAGAGGCATGTTTTTATTTATTTATTTATTTTATTTATTTGTTTGTTTACACATGCTGCACTGGGTACAGTCAGAAGCGCGGGAGGGTGAGAGAATTCACCAGAGCCAGAGCGGGGAGCAGAGCAGGCAGAAGGACCGAAGTACACTGCTGAGGGGAGCAGCGGGCGGCAGGAGAGGTCTGCGCGCCAACTCATGGTTTACATTTAATTTGATATCTCTTCTGTTCACGGGGCAAGCCCACCCACTCTCCATGGGTTAGTAGGATGTTTAGGCACCCAAGGAAATGCTTACATTCCCCTGAGGGAAATGAAGATATTTTCTTAATAATTTGATTCAGACAAGGGAACAGGCCATTATTGATTTTACGTGTGTACTGAACTTTCCTCAGGAGGCTGGTAAGGCACTGGGACTTGTTAACTTTCCTGCTGTAAATCATTCTCTAGTTTCTCCTCATTGCTGTAAATATCACTGACTCTGGATACAATCTTTTTTTCCAGGTCTCTCTCAGATCTATTCAGTCTCTGACCACGGGAGCACTCACTAATGTACAAGTTTTGAGAAGAGGTAATAACCCCGCCTGTGACTTGTAATAACATCTCCATTGATATGAAATATCCAGAGACCATAGAGACAGAAAGTAGGTTAGTGGCCTCAGGGGCTGAACATAAGGGTGGGTTATAGGGAATGACTGCTTAACAGGGCTGAAGGAAATGTCTGGAACTTGATAGTGGTGCTGGCTGCTGACATTGTGAACACGAAATGCCACTGAACTGTGTGTTCCACTATTAAGTGGTTCTGTCTGTTATGCTATACTATGGTATGTTACAGTGACACGCCCTAGTCTCTCAGTGGCTGAAACCCAACAAGTTTCTTTTTTGCTCATACTGTCAGTCCAGTGTGGGTGTGGGTGGGGACCTGCCTGATGTCGTGACTTCAGGATCCTGGTTAATGGACACCGCAAACCTCTGCTTCCAGGACGCTGGCAACTCTAAACCAACTTGCAATCAAGAACGTCGTCCTCTGCAGCAGGCTTGGAGGTGATTCACTCAGATCTCCCTTCAAGAGAGAAATTGTAGTGAGGATGGAAGCTGGCTGTCAGCCTCCAGCTGTTGGTACCTTGGCTGGGCTGCTGTATTCAAGCTGAGGACAAACTATCTCTGGGTAGCTCATACCCTAGCACCATTATTAGGGCTTGACCATGTCTGTCCAACATGGGAGAAACATACAGGCAAACTGCATTGGGATATCCCCTTGAACATGGCCCAGACTTTCTCAGAAGATCACCGTGGGAACTTCCTTCTACTCAGCCCTCCTTACATATCTTTCTTCCTATTTCCCCCTGACAGATGTCAGGCCAGCAATGCAGCCTGAAGATTTTTCCTGCTTATTCTGATCCCTCCCCCGGTATCTTTCAGACATTACTCATCATCAGCCTGTTACACTACTGATTCCTGGGTCTGGGCAGACCGGAGCTCAGGGAGCTATTCGGTCATATTTCACTGTCTTTGGTCAAAGCTAGTGGTAGGTCTATGTCCATCTTCAGGGAAGTCTAATCCAGCAGAGAAATCGATATTGAGGTTCATTTGTAATATTTATCACCTTTGTACTGATTCAGCAACTATCAATTAGCTTCCTCGTCTTGCCAGGTGAACCCCAATTTTTTTCTAGTAGAAGTGGCATGCACCCTGCCATGACTCAGGGGTAAATTGCCACTTAGCAGAGTCAATTATAGCCATCCTATTTACATCCCAGAGGTTGGGTGAGAAAGGGGCGAGTGTTCCAAGGATGGTCAATGAAAAACAGGAGAGAACGTGTTTTAGGTTCCTCCTGGCTTTAAAAAGTGATAGGAAAGGGTGAGTCCCCTAGCCCCCCACTTTGTTCTGCTGAGTACTGTGTGTGCAGATGAGCTCCTCAGAGCTGTGGCAGCCATCTTGGAGCATGTCAACAGGGAAAAGAGGAAAAACAAAATTAAAACTGGGGCTGTCAAACATTTTATGGGGAGCTCTTTCTGGAAGAAAATCCATGATAATTGAGACTTATTTAGCTCCCTGTTCTCCTGCTGTTTGCCTTCTTTTTCCTGTCAGATCAATTTCAGTCACACACCTCTTTTCTCCTTCACACCACATCAATTCTTGTGTGAAGAATGAAAACAACAGCTAAACGATGTGATTTAATTGGCACAGAGAAAGAAACTAAAATTGACCAGTCAGGAAATGAGGCACACATTCATTATTTTCTTTTGACTCATTGTTTTTGAAAACATCCAAATGCAATTAATGCTTGCTGTAAAATAAAATAAATTCCTAAAAAGGCAAAAGGAGACAGGAAAATTACTCTCTCCTCATTGGGGACAGTATAACAGAGAGGTCTCCGAACACCTCAGGCAGGTGGACTGGGCGCGGGGAGTAGCACAAGAAAGAGAGACACTGGGAGACTGGAGAAGAGAGATGTGTGGAGAAGAGGGACCGGCTTGGATCTTGGCTTTGGAATTGTACCCCAGACTTGGTGGTCTTAGAAGAGATACATGGAGGAGAGACATGTAGAGACATTCAAAAGAGACATGCGGGTGAGACAAGTGGGGAGGCTGACAATGGCAGCCGTTATCTTGATTTGTACTTTAATTTTGCTTCTTTCCTTCCAGACTTGCCTGGCCTCTTCTGCCTCTTTTGTATTTCCCAGGGTTCCCCGTGGGAAGGTGCCTTAGACTTGTAGCAGGTTTTGGGCCTCAGCAGACCTGCTTGGCTGGGCATTTACCTACGAGGAGACGGCTAACTTTGGGTGTTTTGTTGGAAAACTTATCCTTTTTTCTCTTTTCTCTCTCTGCACACTAATCCTATTAAGGTTCTTTTGTACTAAATGTGCTTTGTCTCTGGGCACAGATGACTGAACCCCTTTAGAGTGTGCAAGTTTGGGGCTCCCAGTGTGCCCCTCAGTCTTCATACTAGGAGAGGACTGACATTGATTGGGCCCTTATCACCTGTCCGACACTTTATTAGGAACTTTTCATACATTATCTCATCATGTAATTTTGCTTGCCTCTTTGAATAAGATTTTTGGTCCTCGCCAGGCCCCTTAGACCCTGTGTGCTCTGGCCAACCTCTCAACTATTGGCTTCCATCTCCGCTCTAGCTGAGCCATCCTGGTCTATTTTTATTTTATGAAAGGAGTCCTGAATGTTCCTGCCCCAGGGCTCTTGCACTTGCCTCTCCCTGTGCCTGTGATGCTCTTTCCTTGGTCTTCACAGGTCTGCTTCTTCTCATCAGTCAGATCTCAGCTAATATATCCCTCCCTCAGAGAGGCCTTCCTTGGCCATCCTACCTGAAATAGAACCTCTTCCTCTACCCCTAGCCTCCTATTCCAGTGTTCTGCTTTATATTTTTTCTATCACACTTATAGTATCTAAATTGCTCTTTTATTTGATTTTTTAATTTTTTTAATTTTTAAATTTTATTTTATATATTTTTTTACATCATTTTTCATTTTTGCACAATGTATGCATTTTCATCCCCACACAATTCCCACCCCCCTTGTTTTGGTCCTACTCTCTTCCCCCTTCCCCCACCCCTGCCCTGTAGTGCGTCTCTGGTTTATTGTTGCTTGTTGATTTTGATTTTTACTTTATTATAATTAGTCTTTTTCCTGGTCCCTTATTTAGGTTTTCTAAATTCCTGCTATGAGTGAGACCATCCGGTATTTTTCTTTTTCTTTCTGGCTTGTTTCGCTGAGCATAATTCCTTCTAGTTCCATCCACGTTGCTGCAAATGGCATGAGTTTATCTTTTTTGAATGCTGAGTAATATTCCATTGTGTATATGTACCACCTCTTCTTGATCCAGTCATCTATTTTTGGGCATTTGGGTTGTTTCCATAGCTTAGCTATTGTAAACAGTGCTGCTATAAATATAGGCGTGCAGGTGCCCTTTTCAATTAGTGTTTCTGTGCCCTTTGGGTAAATACCTAGGAGTGGAATTGCAGGATCCTATGGATGCTTTATCTTTAATAGGTTGAGGAACCTCCACACAGCTCTCCATAGTGGTTGGACCAGTTTGCACTCCCACCAACAGTGCAGGAGAGTTCCTTTTTCTCCACACCCTCGCCAACATTTGTTGTTGCTAGTTTTTTTAATATGTGCCATTCTCACTGGTGTGAGATGGTATCTCATTGTAGTTTTGATTTGTATTTCCCTGATTATCAGTGATGTTGAACATTTTTTTCATATGCCTGTTGGCCATTTGCATTTCCTCTTTGGAGAAGTTTCTTTTTAGCTCTTCTGCCCATTTTTTGACTGGATTATTTACTTTGTTTCTGTCGAGTCTCTGCAGCTCTTTGTAGATTTTTGTGATCAGTGCTTTATCATTAGTGTTGTGTGCAAAAGTTTTCTCCCAATCAGTGGGGTGTCTGTTTTGATTACTGTCTTAAAGTAATCTTTTATTTGATTTTTATGTGTCTCTTCTCACTGGATATTTTTTCTTGGTGCTCTGTGCATTGCACAGAGCATTTAAGTAAGGATGCTCAATAGTGTCTGTTGAAGGAATGGACACTATAATGTTGTAAGGTAGAGTACGTATTTACAAAGGTCAATGTCCTTCAGCCAACCCCCCTTAGGAACACTCCTCGTACTTGAAGGAGTTGGATTTATTGCTCATTGCAGGAGAAGAGAATGCACACCAAGAAGAAACAGAGATATCTCAGTAACAGGGTGTTAGAAAAGAACTTTAATAGGATTTGTGTTTGAAATAGGTGATTTTGGTTGGGGTTTAGAAAGCAGGACTTTTTTTTCTGGATTGGATGTTGTCAGGAAGCAGGGACAATTCTATGATGGCATAGTCTTCATAAATCTCACCCCTAAGGCAGGAAGGCTGCAATGGGGATAAAAATGTAAATGGTAAAAAAAAAAAAAAAGCAACAGTCATTCATATAAGTGAGAACTGGGCGATGTTGGGTAATTTGTATTTTGCCAGTGATCTTGTTTTTTTGTCATACTTAGACAAGGGTCTTATTTTTTTGGTCTTACTTTATCACACAGTTGTAGTATGGCCTTGTGCGATCTTGGGGTTTTATGCCTCTGTGTGTGACAGGAAAGCATGAAGGGGTAGCTGTGTCAGGTCAGTTTTTGGATGCCAGGGCCTGATTTTCTTTTTCTCACAAGTATCCTTGGGCTGGAGTCCAGTGTCCGGCAATGCAGAAATAAACAAAAGCATTTCTTTTGGCTTTTTGATAGTTCCCCATCCCTGCCTCCCTGACTCTGCATTTAGCTAAACCACTCAACCAAGATAGTAAAGGCCAAGTTCGAGAAGTAGAGCTTATAAAAGTCAAATAACTCAAAGGCCCTTATTTGTTCAACAATTAATTACCATCTCAGAACACTCCCCTTAGTATATTTAATTTTCAAATGGAGAATGATGTAGCTTTTATGTCCTGAATGATAGGACTAGCCGGTCCTCAGTAGATAGGAAGAAATGACCTCACAGATCATGTTCTACAGTCCATCAGGGCCTTGGTTCTGGCTCAAGGATTTTTCTAAACATAATGGTGTGTTTTTAGGAAAGCCTCTTAACCATATCGCAGCAACCTCTGGGTTCCCTCACACTCTGTATTCCTCTGCTAGTATCCTTGCTCTATTGTAATTAACCAGCTCATAATCTGTCTGCCTGCTTAGACTATCTCCCACGTGTTTGTGTCCCTGGAACTTTTAAACAAAGGACTTGGCACAGGCTGAACGCTATAAATATTAAACAGATTTAAAATGGAGATTTAATTCCTGGCTTGAATTCATCTTAAAAAACATTTATTGAATCTGTTCTATGATCCAGGAAGACCTATGATAAATCAGATAGTCCTTACCTAAGGGAATTCATATTCAGCTTTAATAGATCCGAGAATAGCTGCCATTAACTTAGGATCAGGCACTGTTAGGTGATTTATATATATATATCTGAGTTACTGCCATTTTACCGTGAACAAAGGATGCGCTGTTGCGTTAATAACTTGCTGAGGTCACACTGCTATTAAGGGGCAGTATCGGACCTGTAACTGGGGTGATCTAACTCAGCAACATTTGCCCAACTGTGAGGCTGACAGGTGTCTTGTAAATTCACAGTTTTGTCATTAAATCAGGGCGGAGGTCCTGGGTCCAGGTTATCGACATTGGATCAGAGGTTAACATTTCCAATGAGTAGGTTATGGTGGGAACCTTAGGTTCTTTGCTAGTCAGTGACATCCGGGAACAGAGTTGCATCTGCTTTCTGTTAAAGCAGAGATGGATTTCGGCTCTGGCTTCAGACCTTCACAGTGTGCACTCATTTATTGGGCGCCCACTCTGCGCAAAGCAGGTGCTCCCCACTGCCTCTCCTCCGCACATCCTGGAGCAGGGGAGGGAGAGTGGGGAAAGAAAAGGCACAGGGGTGTGGAGGACAGACAGGTGGACACCCCCTGCCGCCCGCCCCAGCCCGCGCCAGCCACGCCCCTCAGCCTCGCCCTCACCACAAAACCCACTTTAAACTCCCGCCCCACGGTAACGAAGGCCAATGCCCGGGCGGGGAGCCCGCCGGAGGACGCGGGTTGGCCCACGCCGTGGTTGCCTAGGTGACGGGTGGGTCCGGCGGGGTCCCGGGGCGGGCGGGGACAGGGGTGCCGGGCGGTTTCCGCCCAGGCGCGCCCCGGCCCGCTGCGCTCTGGCCCGCGCGCAGCAGCCGCGGGAAGGGGTGGCCCCCGCGCGCACCCCAGCCCGGCGCGCCCCCCGCCGGCCTCCCGCGCCCGGCGCGCGGCTCTCCGCCCCCGTCTCCGCCCCCAAGACCTGCGGCCGCCGGATCCCGAGCGCGGCTCCCCGGCCAGGGCGCGATGGGCTGCGGGAACTCCACCGCCACCAACGCGGGCGCGGGCCGAGGTGAGCGCGGCGGGGCTGCGGGGCACAGCGACGCGGGGGCGGTGGGCGGCAGGGCAGGGCAGGGCGGGCTGTTTCTGCGAGGGAGACCCCGAGAGAGGCGGCGGGAAGGAAAGGGGCCAGGGACCCGGGGGCGGGAGGGCGCGCAGCCCCTGCTTCCCGTCCCCATTTGTGGGGCTCGAGCGGTCGGCCGGGATTTGGAAAGCCCGAAAGCCGGGCTCCCCCCCCCCCCCCGCCCCGCTCCCCCGCGCGGAGGCGGGCACGGCCGGACGCGGGGAGCCTGCGGAGGCGCGCGGGGAGCCCTGGCACCCGGCTGCCCTGCAGCGGCTGCTCGGCGCCACCCGGCTGGAGGGGGTTCCCAGGGGCGCCGGGTGTCTGCGCGCTCCCTTCCCACACCTACTCCCCCACGTCTCGCCCCCAGTCGCGACCGGGACGCTGCGCCTTGGAAAGTGCAGCAGAGCAATTCAGGACTTTTCGAATGTGGTGTTGGGGAGGGTGGGGTGTGTGTGTGTGTGTGTGTGTGTGTGTCGCGTTGAGAACTGCAAACGGGGCTCCAAAAATTCATCCGTGTCCCTCTCCATACATCAGACCGGCCGACCAGCTTGTAGTGTTTCTCTGAGAAACGGCAATATTAAGGAAGCTTTAGATGTGTTTTTCAGAGCTCTCGTATTAGCAATGATCTCTTTATGTATTTTTCATTAAAAAAAGCCTGAAACTTCTTTCCACACCACTTCGTTTTGTTGATTAGCAGGTGAGGTCTTCCGGATCCCCCATCAGCCTGGCTTTCTGTCCAGTAGCTTCTTCCAAACCTCAAGCCCCCTCTTTAACCCAGCTAATGTGTCTTGATTTAAGAGTCTGGATGTGTTTTGAGCAGCGTCTGCTGACCTGTTTAGTGTCCCTTTGGATAAAGATCGCCTGTCTCCTCCAATTGCGATCAGTCAGATGCCACATTCTGTCCCCCAGCAAAAGCAAAAATCTGTGTGATGCTGCAGTATTTCCTAGGAGAGCGTGTGGCCTGTCAATGACTTTGTGACCTTGGATCTGTCCCTTCCCTTAACCTAGACCTCAGTATAAGATGTGGTTTAAAATCCAAGTCCTATTTGCTTATTTATATTAAAGTTTATTTTGATGTTCACATCGTCGAATCAGATGTGGGACTCTGCTTAGTTAATTGGCTAAGTTTGTTTTTCCACTTTGTGGGTAACCCCACATATAGAATATTCCATTGTAAGAGAAGGCACTAACATACCTCACCTTCTACTCCTAAAACTGTGAAAGAACTCAGTTATGATTCGTTGAAAGTTTCTCAGCTACAGGTCACCTTACCATCTTGAATTAAATTCCCATCCTTGTCATATATGAAGAGTTGCTGGAGGAGAAACCTTTTCAATTCTTGTAATAATGAGACACATTGGCTTAGTTAGGGCCTTGTGCTAACGAAAGAAGGACAGGACTTTAACCTGAGAATGGTCGAGAACTCTGCTTGGGGACCTGGAACCTGTCAAGGCTAGATCGATCCTGCACCATGAGTCGGGGCTCTGAATGTCCCTGCTCTGTAGCCCTATTCAATGGACTGCATGTACGCACTACTTTGAGAAAGGTTTAGGTCTCTCCCTTCCCTCAGCCCCTCAGCAGCTTCATGGCTGGGTGCCTGGAACCTGCAGGGCCATCCTGCAGAGGGCTCCCGGGGAGGGCTGACCCTGGAGCTGCCCAGCAGCTACTTTAAAGAAAGTTAAGAATCATTACCCACCTTTACAAAAATTGCAGGAAGTGTCTGTAATAGATTTCCTTTGAAGTGGGGCCAGTATAGTCCTTTGCCACTTTTATTTTTTGATGAACTGCTTGTCGAGTTTGGGGAGAAAGGGCGGTGTGCCCTTGCTACACGAAAATCCGGACGACGACAAGGTAGCTCTGAAATGTCGTTATAAGAAAACAGGAAAATATTACAAATACTTGGTTGGCGCGCTCTTCCAAGGAGCACATCCCTCCCTCCTTTTACATCCCTCCTTATGTAAAAGACAGTTTAGTTATATTGCAAAAACCAAGCAAAGCACATGCTTTCATGGTGAGTAGCTTCACTGGTGTTTATGCAGGACAGCTCGTGTGAGGGCGATGTTCTGGCCCCTTGCTGCTCTGTGCTTACAGTGACTTTATGTGCAGGGGAGACCAAGGAGCAAGCACAGTCAAACACGAAGGAGAAAACATCGTGAGGAGGGTTATTTCATCGCCTCCACCATGGCTCTGCCCTTGTCTTTGAGAAGTCATTCCTCCAACATTTCCTTGCTAGGGAGGCCATCTGGCTAGCTTTGGGATTTGCTCATTGTTATTTTGAAATTTTCTGTCAGCTGGTGGTAGGACTTTGATTTCAGAAAGGAAATGCATCAGGATGAGAGATGAAGGTTAAGAAAATAAACCCACAGTGCAGGGGTACTTAAATTTCTCTCAGTTGTGAACTTGGACATTGGCAGCAGCTCCGCTGCAGACCCAGATGCACGTGTGTGACACTGAACTCAAGCATGAAGTGGGTTGAGGGATGCCCTTGCCTTGCTACGGTGCACGAAATCTGAAATATCTCAGGTGTCATCCAATTCAACAGTCTTACGTTTTTCAGGGGGAAAAAAATGCACAGGGAGAGAGGGTGGGAAGGACACTAAACTTGGAGACTTAAACTTCACCGTGGTGCTCTGCTGGTTGCTGTATTGAGGACATTTACTTCACTTTTTTGAATCTCAAAACTAAAATCTCCATAAGCCCTGTCTTGCTCCTTATGTAATTCATGTCAAACCAGATCATAGTTTTTCCTTTCCTTTTTCTTGGATAACTGCTTTTCTTTTCTTTTTTTTTTTTAAGATTTATTTATTTATGCATACAAGAGCTGGGGTACAGGCCAGAGATGCGGGGGGTGGGGTGAGAGGATTCACCAGAGAGAGAGTGGGGAATAGAACAGGCAGATTGACTGAAGTACACTGCTGAGGGGAGCAGCGGGCGAGTTAGGAGAGGTCTGCTGCCCCACGTGGGCTACTCCTTGGCCATTGAGGATAGAACTCATGCTGCAGAGGCTGTGAATTGCTTCATAGTGCGGTGCTTAACCCCTGGTACCACCAGGAAGGCCCGATAGCTGCTTTTCTTGACTTTTGTAAGATGAAATTGGTTAATATGACAAGTTAATATTTAGTAGGGTACTTGGGTAAATTTGATTCTGCATATCCAATATGTGGAGAAACTGATAAGCAATGAAATGGTTAGATAGTCATAAGGAGTGGGCCCCTAGATCATTTAGGCTGTAGATCTTCCAGGTTGGATCTCCCCTACGGGAGATTTCTAACCACAGCTTATCCTCAGTACAGCTCTCTGCAGTGTGCTGTTCTTCTCTGGGAAATTGGGGTCAAGTATTGGGGCTGTGGGGGTTGTAGAATGAAGTCTAACTCTTGCTCTTCAGAGGTTGGTAGTCTAGGTAGGAAGATGAGATTAAATGCAAAGAATAATAGAATACAGATTGGATGCTGAAGTGCTCAGAAGATGTTGACTAATATAGTTTAGTCAGAGGCTTCTGGAAGAGGTGAGCTGTCTGTTTAGATGGGACCAAGAGAACCTGTCAGTTACACAAGAACATTCTCCATTGTAATGTTTTAGTGAGATCACTTCCTCAATGTAGAATTTTTTCCAACCTAGAGCTCTAGTTGGAGGACTTCTTATAGTTTCCATTCAGTGAAGGCTCAGTACATTTTCCTGCAGAATCTAGTCCTAAATTATAGAGAAACATCTAGATTTGTCTATTTCTAAAGTGCTGCATTTACTATAAAGCAGGGAGTGCTGGCCCTTTCTGTGTTTCTCTGCTCCCCACCCCATCTCTCTCTGCCATCAGACTCTCTATTTCCCTGTTTTTCCTTGGATCTAGTCCTTAACTAGGCAGAAAAGTGAGCAACCCTGAATTTGAGCGAATGATCTACAACAGGTCAGGCATTCCTTTTATACAGTCGTACAGAGAAATTGGTAGGCAATTCTATAATATAAACCAGAAAATCCCCTTTTATATAAACCAGGAAATCCTTTAAAAGTTAGCATGGTTACAGATACCCATGATAACCCATTTCAAAGCAGATGAAGACAGTTGAGATTTTTTGCAGCAGTAATTATTTCAGAAGTATTCTGCTTGTGACAGTTGAGATAGTTGACTGAATTGGTAATTGCAACTTTTCTACCAGACATATGTAACTGGCAACCAGCTGACTATGATTTTGTGAGAAGTTTATTATCAGATTGTTTCTCTAAATTTTTTTTCTTACTATAGAACAACAGTCTGAGGAGGAGGAGTTTAATAATTATTTATTATATTTTACCTATGTACCCAGGGAGTTAAAATAATCACCTCAGTGCCAGTTATTGAGATTAGTTATCTCTTCATTCTCAGTTAATCAGGTAATTGCATTTTCATTTGATTTGGCTGCACAGGCCGGCCTTACTTACATCTATAAATGGTAGTGGAGTATTGCAATGCTGCCACCATGCTTTACATTAGTCCAGGCCATGTTGGAGAAATAATATAAAATATGATTGATGTCATCAAAGAGGCCATTTCTGCCCTCTGCTGTTGCCCACTTAGGCCCTACAGTCATTTTCATCTAGTCTTTAAACATGTGAAATTCACTCTTGTTATTTTCTCTGTGTTGGGAACACTTTTTGCTAGAGAGCCGATATTTTGCTCTATCATCCATCCATCTCTCTATCTCTCTATCATCTCTTTTGTTCCCCTCTCCTAATGGTAGATCTCATGCTTCTTGTTCACAGCTGTTCCCTCAGTCTCTAGACCAATACCCAAACTTCCAGTGGGATTTTTTTTGGCTCTCAAAATATTACTTGTTGAATGAATGAAACCTATTTTGGAAGCAAAATACAAGAGTAAGTCCTAAATTGTGTGGGTCTACTGGGACTGATGTAGCAACTGAGAGAATAAAATAAAACCTCAAATAGTCAGGGAAGCATGTTTGGAAGAAGTGGGACTTGAATTGGCTTTGGAGAATATGTAAGATTTGAACAAGCAGAAAATGGAAGAGGGCATTTTTAGTGCTGCGTGAAATCACAGGGACAGGAATGACTCAGTGCATGTCAGGGCAGGGAGAAGTTTGGCCTGACTGCCTTTAGTAGTGCATGTGAGTTGCAGAGGATTGGGAAGGACATAAGAATGGATAGGGTGGGGGGTGAGGATGACAGGAAGGAAAACCATATAGCTAACAGTCAGCTCTACTGTATTTGGTGTTCCTGTAGGTCAATTTCCAACAGGGGTGTAAGTGCTGAGCCTTCCCCATACCAATAGGCAATTCTCAGACACCAGAAGTTTCCTGAGAATTCAACTCAGCTCTGACACTCTCTTCTTGGAGTTTGCTTAAGATTCCACAGGCAAAGGACTCAGTCTCCCAAGACTACCCTCTACTTCAGATACCTTCTGCAAGTCCAGGCTGCCTCCTGGCTTCCGACCAACTGACTGCAAATCAAAGATTCCGCAGCCCCTTCTCAGACTTCAGGTGCCTGTCCCAAACCCAGATCATTATCTGTGCTTCTGACCCATTAAATAAGAGTAAATAAGAGGTTCCCAGGTTACCCTCTGCACCATCCTTGATTAATTTGCTGGAGTGGCACATGGAATTCAGGAAATGCACTTGCTCTCTGGATCGCTGATTTATTATGAAGGATGCTAAAGGATACCAGACAACAGCCAGATGGAAGAGATGCTTAGGGAGATATATGGGGAAAAGGTGTGGAGCTGCTATACCCTCTCCCTGCATATCACTCTCCTCTAAATCCTCACTTGTCCACCCAGAACAGGTGAACCTAGAGCTCTCCAAACCCCAGTCTCTTTGGCTTTTGTGGTGGTTTCATTATAGAGGAGTGATTGATTTAACATATTGTCCACTCACAACTGAATTCAGCCTCTAGATTCTCCCTGGAAATCAGGGAACTGAAAGTCCCAGCCTTCAATTTCTATTGGTTTCTCTGGCAACCAGCTGCCATCCACAGGTGTTTTCCAGCTCTATTAACATAGCAAAAAACACTCTCACACGCACAACACTTGGAAATTCCAAGGCTTTGGGGGGAGCTGTGAAACCGAAACAGTTGCTGAAGATGACATACACGTGAGAAATATGTATTTCCTGTAAGTCACCATACTGCAAAGGCCCCACTTCAGATACTGTTTTTGCCCTTTCTCAGCTGTGTTACCTTGGGCAACTTGTTCAAACTGTCTGTACCTTAGTTTCCTCAATTGTAAAATGGGAGGGAAATAGTAGAATCTACTCAAGATTTAGCTAGTTAATGTATATAAAGTGTGTATCACAGTGCTTCCTACATCACAAGTACCCAGTATGCTATTTACTATCAACATAGGGAAAGATTCATAACTGGTACAGCAGGAAAGAGAAAGTGGGAAACTTGATGTCTGGAATTAGGGATGTGACAGGGACCAGACCCTTGGAAGATGGCCAGGCTGAGGAAGGAATGGGCTTCCTGTGAGGTAGGAGAGCGGGGAGGAAGTAAACATGAACCCAAAGTGTTAAGTTTAGTGTTGTGCAAGCATCCCAGGCTGGGTAGGCTCATTGTTGATTCGGGCACATGAAAAGAGAATTTTGGAGCCCTTGATGGATTTGATAGGCCTTTAATGCTGAAGCAGGGAACAAGGCACACAGGCAGACCAGCAGGCAGGGAGGCAGCAACTGAGCCCCCCAGCCCCTGTGACTCTTCCCTTTTATTCCCCTCACTTCTTGGCCTGGGGGTCCATTATCACATGTGTGCACCAAAACCTGGGAAGGAAGCAAAACTGCAGGTAGCGCCTGTAACGCTGGTGGCGGGAGGTGAAAAAAAGCTGAAGTCACTCCAAGTCACTCCATTTTCCCTACACCTGGGTAACTGGAAGGAGATGCCACCACATCTAAAAGGAAGGTAGGAAAATGGGTAGATAAACTCTTGGGTGTATTTTGTAGTGATGGTGAATAATGAGAGATGTGGAATTACCTCTTGACATGTTCCACTGACGTGACAAAATCAGGAAGTTCACTTGTTCCACACCCCAGAATTAACAGTGCTACTCTGTGAATGGTTTGTTAAGGTGACCTAAGTGAATTATTCAGTTCTGTGATGAGCCATTTGCTTATAGCTCAGTATAGACATGGCTGAAATCATAGAGCTGTCAGTGTGTTACATTGTGTCTGTACTTATATGGCTGCCTTTAATGTTAATTTCTACCCCCCCAAAGTGTAGCTTCTCAACAGGAACAACCTGTAAACAAAGAGATTTTCTGTGAAAGCGCCTTTGTTCATTAACATAATTTTATATTTCTAGGACACATTGACCTGATTATTTTTCTCCATTACTGGAGAATTTTTTTTTTAATAAATTTTATTTTTATATTCCCCATACAATTGCAACCCCCTTATTTTGACCCCAATCCCTCACCTCCATGCCCCCCACCCCATTACTGGAGAATTTACTTATGAATTTATCTTTTATTGTTGAAAAATAAATACTGCTGTAGAGTGACTGAAGAACTGTAGTTCTATTTCTTTTGGCCAAACTGAGATCATGACGTAATTCTTATGGGTCAAAGGAGACACAGCAAGCTGTCAAAATTAAAGAGAGTTTTGTTTACTTTTCTGTTGTTATATTTGTACTGTTCTCAGAGGGACTGTTTCCTTTTGTAACACAAATAAAAAGTAAGACATTCCTACTTATTTTTATTACTTCCTATAAGAGTCATAATTTATGTTTCTGATAATTCATGCTGAAAAAAGAGTGACTTGTAAATCTTCCATGCTTTTTAGAAATTCTTCATGTACATAATTTTACATTGGAGGTGTGTATGTGTTTAAATTGTCACTACTCAGTCTGAACCAAAAATGATTTAATATGCAGTTTAGCTTATGAATATTTCAACTTTATTACATAACCTGTATAAATTGTCTATGAAATAGGGATGAAAATGGCATTCATAGATTTTTTTAAATGTAAAAATGTATGTGATCTTTCTTCTGAAAGAGATGTTTTCTTTATGTTAGAATTTGGCATGTGAAGAACCCAATAACAGTAACTATATAAATCTGAAAATATACTGGTCAGTATGACTCATTTGTCCTAACTTATGAGACTGGTCAGATTGCAAAGGAATCTTTGCAAAGGAACGTCTGTCCTGTAGGAACCCAGATAAGATTATATCTATTTAGAATTACTACATTGATGCAGTGTCCAGCAGCTAGATTGCTTTATCATTCACTAGGACTAAAATTTTGACTGTGTATATATGTTATCCTACATTTTACTCCCATATTGATTTTTCTATATGCTTCTTTTCAAAAGAGAATTTCTGTTTTTGGAGAGGTAGGAGGAGGGCAATGTAAGAAGCAATAGTGGTTGAAAGGTATGGCCATGTGCTCATCCCTGGAATGTATGAATGTAACCGTATTTGGAAAGAAAATGTTTTTGCAGATGTAGTTAAGAACTTTGAGATGAGGAATACATCCTAGATTATGTGGATAACCCCTGAATGATAAGTGCCCTCAGAGGAAGCACAAGAGGGGGAAGACAGAGAGGTGATACACAGATGGAGGGAGACTAGAGTGATGTGGCCACAAGCCAAGGAATGCCAGGAAATGCTTACTGCTGCCAGAGGCAAAGGCTGGCATGGAATGGATTCTCACTGGAGCCTCTGTAGGGAGAAGGAACTGCTGACCCCTTGGTTGTATACTTCTGACCTTCATGTTTTCCTCTTCTTAGAGCCTATTTGTCTTGTTTTCAGCCCCCAGCTGCTATAGGAAACTAATACAGAAGGTTTTCCTGCTGTTGTTCTAGAATGAGACAAAATTAGAAAATAAAATAATAAATAGCTTAAAAGCTCTATACCTGGAGTGTAAATAATTGCTGAAATAAATACAGAACAATCTTGGTGTGATTCCTCGAGCACTTCAAGGTTTTTCAGAGCCAAGTGGCTACAAATTTGGGGGTTCCACTGCCTGTTCTTCAGATTCGGTATTTTCCTAGAATGCCTTGGAACTCAGGAAGGTAGCTGACTATGTTTCAGCATACTAGTTTTTACATGAAGGACACGTCTGCACAGCCAGATGGAGAGATGCCTGGGACTTGAGTGCAGCAGACTCTGTCCCCATGGAGTTGGGGTGGACCCCCCTATTGGCACAGGAAGGCAGTGGCTTAGTGAGAAGCTCTCTGATCTGCCCTTTTGGTGGGAGGTTCATTAACCAGACACTGTTGATCAAGTCATTGGCTATTTGTGATTGATTCAATCTCCATTGCATTTGCCTTCCTGAAAGCTGGGGAGTGGTATTGAAAGTTCCCAATACCTCATTAAGGCTCTGCTTTTCTGGCAACCTCCCCCACCCTGAAACGGGGGTTCTGTTGAGAGTCACCTCAGTGGAACCAAAGAGGTCCTGTCATTCTTATCATTCAGGAAACTCCAAGAGTTTGGAAGTTCTGTGCCAGAAAGAGACCTACTATCTTTCTATGACAACACAATATCAGACTAAACCTTCAAAAAATGTTTGGGTAGCGCCTCCCCTGGTGGCGCAGGTGGTTGAGCGCTGTGCTGTGAAGTTGTCCGCTGCCTCTGCAGCACCGGTTCGATCCTGGCTGGCCGGCGAGGGTCCCACATACCTCACCCGCTGCTCCCCTCAGCAGTGTATTTCGGTGAATCTGCCTATTCTGTTCCCCACTCTGTCTGTGGTGAATCCTCTCACCCTCCCACACATCTGGCTTGTACCCTGGTTCTTGTATAAATAAATAAATAAATAAATAAATAAATAAATAAATAAATAAATCTTTAAAAAAAATGTTTGGGTAAATTGATTTTGCCATGCATTTTTTTAAGGAACAGACTTGACTTCAAGACTCATGAATAACTTTTTTTTTTAAAGATTTATTTTATTTATTTATTTATTTATTTATTTTATTTATACAAGCACTAGGTTCAGTCAGAAGTGTGGGAGGGTGAGAGAATTCACCAGAGCCAGAGCAGGGAGCAAAGCAGGCAGAAGGACTGAAGTACACTGCTGAGGGGAGCAGCGGGCGGCAGGAGAGGTCTGCGCGCCATGTGGGACCCTCCTTCGGTGGCCGGAGAGCAGCCGGGGATCGAACCGGTGCTGCAGAGGCTGCGGGCAGCTTCGAAACCCAGCGCTCAACCGCTGCGCCACTGGGGAGGCCCATGAATAACTTTTGAAGCGTGTAAAATAGGTGTACACAATCATGGTGAAATGAAGTGATATTGTGAACAACCAACAGTGTTAAAGAAAACCTTTCATTAAAAAAGTCCTTCCTTCCTTACCGTAACCATGACAGTTACTCTTCATCACTGGAACTGAAGGTGATACTTTGCTGAGAGGAAACCCCCCTCCATCTCTGTATTTTTGGAAGATACTTAAAATTATGATTATCATGTATACAGTTTGGGCATCATCTTGAGTCTTTTGTCTTTTGACCTACAGGAATGCTAATGGTCTGTATATTTTGTAGTGTTTTAATTCCACAAGAAATATTGTTACCTCCCCCCACCTCCACTTCTAAAGCCATTACATTAAGGCACCAAGGCTGTGTTTCAACAGTGAAGAGTCATTTTGGCAAGAAGTAGAACTAACAGGGATGACTCTTCTATCCTGGGGTCCTAGAAAGAAATAGATCCACTATAAACATTTAATAAATGATAACTCACATGAGCTATAAACACAGTTTAAAGCAAGTGGAATTTTCCCACTATTTGAATAGTTCTAGTCAAAGTCTATTTTTAGCATAAATTATCTAGAGTAGGGAGTCTCCATCTGGTTAATTATAATTATATAGGTGAAGTGTGATTAAAATGTTGCAGTGAAAGGGATAATTCTATACTTATGTAGAATAAAGACATTTTATGTGTAGGTTTCTCCCATTGTATGAAACTGGAATGTTCCTATTTGGTACAATTTGGTGGGTTAGTTTTTGGGGTCTGGGAAAATGATTACCATTCATTTATATGGAAAAGTTTTTCAGTGTTCATAGAGGATCCAAAATGTAACCTACCAAATCATACTGAATAGGAACCTGAAGCTAGTAATTCCGATGGTTTTGCCAGTAGTTTGCCTGTCTGGGCCCAAAAGCAAAGTGATTAGTCACTATTAGACTAATGTAGGAGCCAGCACTTTTACTTGGGGCCTCTGCTGTCCAATTCGAGGGTGTTCTCACCTGTGCCCCTGCTGTCCCTGTGATGGGTGGGGTGGCTTTGGTCTGCTCTGTAATTTCTGCTGATTCTAGATGGCCCATCACCTCTAGATGCTGAGGACTCACATCCACAAGTTGATCTTTGCTTTCTTGCTCATGTAAGACTTCCACAGAATCACAGTCTCTGATACCTCTGACTCTCTCCCCTACTCCAACCCTGATCCCGACAAAACCCCAAAAGATTCCCTATCCTTTTCTATGAAAATATAACTAAGAAAATAAAGGGTGTTATTTTCTTTCTAGACTTTTTCGAGATCCTCATGCTTGTTTTGACTTAGAAAATAGTTTTTCTCGTGCATTTTGGGTGATGCTGATCCTTTATTTTTCTAATCAAAACATTTCACTGTTGGTTGTTAAGATTGTTCTTTTAATTTTAGGATTTTTTGATTTTGTGATTTCAGATTGCAAAGCAGTTTTTACTTATATGATTTTTAATGATAGTTGTGACACAGAAATATACTCATCCCTGAAAAAAGGAACTGAGGTACAAAGATTGGGCTTGGTCAAAACCTTAAAAGAATTTCTTTGAGAGATAATCGTGATTATGTGTATGTTCTGCTTTGAATTTGAAGTATTAGAGATCCCAAATGACTATCAGTGGGGTGTATGTCCTGCAGCTTAGGCAATAACTTTAGCTTCAGACCAATTTGCTTTGTAGCACATCTTCCTGTATTTTTACATCTCTGAAGTTATCTTAATTTCCATTTCATAGATATGGAAATTGAGATATTAAGTGAAATGTGACTGCTAATTATGACATAAGGGCCTATTTTTATGTACCAGATTTTTTCAAATGTTTATATGCTTTTTTTTCAATCTTCACAATAACCTTTGAGAAAGGTGCTTTACTGTCCTCATTTGACATAAGAGGAAGCTGAGGTTATAGGAGGTTAAAGGATGCTTAATGCTCCGTAGCTGGTAAGTTGGAAACAAATTGTGTCTCTCAGATAAGGTTGTTGGGAGGAAGAAATGGTGAGGTGAGTGTGTTGTACAGAGAATCTGTGATAACTGATAGGAATGCGTCCAAAGGAGATGGGTTGTTTTTGGCATATAGGCGGGAAGCAGAAAGGAGAAGGTTCACTCATATTTAGAAGCAGAGTCTGAAATGCATGTAGTTCTTTTGGACCTGGGCGTGTCCCTGAGACTTCTTGATTCATCTAGGACACCACTTCCATTTGGCGTGACTCATATCAATGCTACTATACACTCTACTTTAGAAAGTCTGTGGCTTAGAAAAGGAAATATTTCCCAAGTGCATCAGTCTCCTTACCTGTAAAATGAGGAAATATGTAAAATCACTTTCAGAACCTCTATCTTACAAATTATAGGAATTGTTAAAATGGGGCAGAATAAATTCTAAACTTAAGATTTGAATTTTATGATGTTCTTATTCTTGCTATTTTTTAAAAAATGGTCTTTTAAAAATCTATATTCTTGGGCCTCCCCGGTGGCGCAGTGGTTGAGCGCTGGGTTGCGAAGCTGCCCGCAGCCTCTGCAGCGCTGGTTTGATCCTTGGCTGCTCCCCGGCCACCAGAGGAGGGTCCCACATGGCGCGCAGACCTCTCCTGCCGCCCGCTGCTCCCCTCAGCAGTGTACTTCAGTCCTTCTGCCTGCTCTGCTCCCCGCTCTGGCTCTGGTGAATTCTCTCACCCTCCCGCGCTTCTGACTGTACCCAGTGCTTGTAAAAATAAATAAATACATAGATAAATAAATAAATAAATCTTTTAAAAAAATCTATATTCTTAATCAGTTGCTTCCAGCATGTTATTTTAGTTAGGTTTTTGGTTTACCCTCACACCTAATATGTAAAACTATCTTTTTTTTTTTTTTTTTAGGTCCTGCAGGAGCAGCTAAAGATGTGTAAGTACTTTATGACTTTCTGTACTCTTTCTGAGGACGACATTGTATTGTCATGATTATGACCTACAAATAATACTTTTCAGTATTATCATGAAGAGATATGAAGAGATCTGAACATCCTTTCTTAACTAAAATGCTATTTGAATAATGTTTTTTACATGACTTTTCACTTTAGTCTTTTAGTAAGAGAGGATTCTGGGGCTCAGGAGCCTTTTCATTATTTCCCTGTGCCCCTCTTTTGTGTCCTACTATCTCCAGTCGGTAAAGACCCTGCACTGGTTCACTATGTATTTACTTTTTGCAGGGATGAGATGTAGGTATAGGAATGAGTAAGGAAAGCTGAGGGTGGTCTGGGGAGGGGAACGTGATCTGTGTGCGGGAGCTCATAATCGTGGAAGTAGGGCCTAGAACAGGCAAGGACTGAGGGTTAACCTTAGAAACTTGAGGTCAGGAGAAAGGAATGTGTGAAGATATCCACAAATCAGATCATCCTGAGACAGACTCCCAGGCTCATCAGGGAGTGAGCTTTCTATTTCTCTCTCCCTCTGTCTCATTAAATCACAGTGCTGAAGCAGGGAGGAGAAAACAGAAGTGAACTCACCATGATGTCAGTGGCTGTTTTCACAAACATGCAAAAATCAACCATGCTTTTATTTTGGTTCAGGAAATTCTTTTAGCTATTTGGCACAGATAGGTTGTGTTGGGATGTTTCTGGTTGGGCGTAACACAAGTGAAGCTTCAATGGGCCTAACAGACAAACAAAAAGGAATTTCTTTGGCATGTGTAAGAGGAAAGCTCCAGGGTTCTGACCCCATCACAGCTGGGCCCAGGTGACCCAAGAGCAGGAAGAAACTCTCATCTCTAGTTTTGGCTCTCTTGTTAGGAAGCTTTACCCTAGTGGTGAAAGAAATTGCCGGCTTATGGCTTTTATCTTATTAACTTAATAATTCTTGTGGAAAAAGGGTTTCTCTTTCCTAGTACTTTGATTCAAATTCCTGGGACTAGGTTCTGCTGGGGCTGTGGGCCTTTCTGATCAACCAGGGAACATGGGCTCATTGGCTGAGCTAGAGTCATGTGCTCACTGCTGGAACCAATCAGGATGCTCTACCTAATCTTACCGCCAAAGAGTGGGGGAGTATTTGTTCCCACACCAGAGAAAAATCGTGGCACTAATACCAAAATGAGGATAATTTTAACTGGGCAGGCAGAAACAATGCCTGCATTCTGTGTCCGTCAATCTTCATCTTATTTAAAAAGTGTTCTTTTTTTTAAAGACTTGTTTATTTATGCATACAAGAACTGGGGTACAGACCAGAGGTGTGGGGGGTAAGAGGATTCACCAGAGACAGAGTGGGGAACAGAACAGGTGAATTGACTGAAATACACTGCCGAGGGGAGCAGTGGGTGAGTCAGGAGAGGTCTGCTGTGCCATGTGGATAGCTCCCAGGCTGGGGATCGAACTCTTGCTGCAGTGGCTGCGGATAGCTTCATAAGTTGCGTCTTAACCCCTTGCGCCAACCCCCAAAAAAGCCCCCCCCCCAAAAAGTTCTTTATTGGAACTTTAAGCAATATTTATAAGAATATTATAAGTGTGTTTCAAATAAGAAATAGCTGTTTCAAATTTAATGTTTGCTATTAAATTAAAATTAAAAGATCATAGTCATTCAGTTGAAGACAGATAATAAATGCTTCTTTTATTTACAATTTGTAAAGTGACCTTTTATTGAGTCCTTTCTTGACAAAGCAGTTTTATCATTATGGAAGGTAGTAGCTATAAAGAGAAATGTCTTGGAATGAGTTAACAGGAAATATGTTGAAGCTCCATCTTTAAAAAAAAACAAAAAACCATGAGTCTCTTATCTTGAGTTTTCTTGGAATTCTTCATAAATTTCCCATGTCAAATGCACCTCTTTGCTCTGGGTTTACAAACTGAGAGTATCTGGTGGATTTGTCTCTCCCCTGGTCGTCTTCTGAGGGTGAGGAAATTGGGGTGGATGCAGCGTGGAAAAAGCACATGTTTGGAAAACAGAGAGATCCGCCTTCAATTTCCCTCCATCATTTACCAGTGATGTGATAGCGCGTCCTTGGTATCCTTCGCTCTGAGTATCTAGAGATACCCAGTGTGCATGTACCCCGGTCAGCATTCTCAGCCTGTAGCTCCTCTTTATCGAGGGCTGTATGTCCTGTAATGATTCCAGCATTTTATGTTCATTATTGCCGTCTGTGCCCAGAACAGTCTGCTGGAGACGCAAATGTTACATTTTATGAATGAGGAGTTGGGCACAGAGATTAAATGATGAGGGTGGTGGGTACCACATATTCAGCAGCCTAGGCTTATCCTTGGTACTATGCTTTGTTGATCCCTGGAAGTGGGAGCTGGAATTATTAGGTGGTGTGAGGTTGTTGAAAAGACTCCGCAGGGCCACTGCCAGGAGCACCTGATGGCATGAAACCTGGTGCGTGGAGGACCTTGTGTGTAAGACCTCACACCCTCCCAGGGGTTGCCCAGCATGGCAAGTGGAGATTTTCCTTAGGTTGGAGCCAGTGGATCAGGAGCAGGAAGAGAGAAAGCAGACGGTGGATTCAGCCTGAGATAGAGAGGACTGGCGGTGCCAGCAGGTGTTGCTGCCAGGCTTGCCTGCAGGGAACATGCTAGAAAAGGGTGAGGGAAGAAAAAGGGCTAATGAGTGGGGGATCAGGAGGGTGTACCCTTCACCCACTTCCATCTTCCAACTCTCCTCCCTCTAGTAACCTCTAATTTGTTTTCTGTCTCTATGAGTTTTTTTCTTTTTAAGATTCTACATATAAGTGAAATGATGTGATAATTGTCTCTTTCTGACTTACTTCTAAATCAGTCCAGAAGAGGTGATATACAGCGTGGGGGATATAACCAATAATATGGGATTGCAAGCTTGAACGTTGCTCAGAAAACCTGGCAAACAGACTTTCGTTGAGCATTTTGCCTTGTACACAAGCATTCCTTGATCACAGTGTACACCTGAAACCAAAATGATGTTGTGAGTCTACTAAAAAGAAAAAAAAAAAAAAGGAAGCAAACAGGCTCCTTGGGAGTGGGGGGATTGGAAGGCAGATACCCTACCCCCGGGGGATTTTCTACTCTGAAATGTCAGAGGTGAAATAGTTCCAGGAACTGAGCCCCAAGGATAGCCTTGGGAGGAAGTCATTACAGTAGCAATAAAAGTCGCTTGTCTCCAGGAAGCCAGCAAGTGGTCAAGCAGGGGGTTGATTGCGTGTTTCCATGCTGTTCAAGATAATGATGGCTAGGAAAACCTCTGAGTCAGAAGCACCTTTTAGTGCCTTTGGGGCTGTTGGAGTAGGGCTCCAGGGCCGAAGGAGAGTCTTTGAGTGGAGGTGAAATGGCCTCATTGAAAGAGATCTCTGGGGAGTTTGGAGTGAGATGGCTCCGGCTCCTTTTGGAGACATTGGGGTATGGGAAGACAAGTTGCATATTCTTGAGGTTTTGAGAAAAAGGATACCATCAGGGAAGAGCCAGGTTTCTTAAGGGAAGAAGGTGGAGAGGACATTCTGGTTTTGTTGACAGTGACTGATAACGTCTAGCCCTGACAGTATGTGCTTGTTGGGACAGCAGCAGAAGGGGAGGGACATGGCAGATGAGCTCGTGACCCATTACCCTCATACAAAGAGTGAATCTTGCTCATGTTCTCTGGTAATGTCTTCTAGAAGAAAGAAAAGGGCCAATACTGGCCAAGGGGCTCATGCAAGGAGATATTTTCCAAGGTAGCTGTCCAAAGAAGTTTTGAAATGGTGAAGAGATGTCTATGATGATGACATATGGGGCAAAACAGCCAATGATAAAACATCAATTCTCTCAGGAATTCTCTGTAATGGTTTGGTAGAATTGATACTGGAACCACCATAAAGGCAGGGGCCATCACAGAACATATGATAAAGAAAATTACATGATTATACTTGTTCTGAAGAACTGTAGTGTAAATGGAAGTGAACAGGGTCCATAAATAAACTGATTCCAGAAGATTATCATGAATGGCAGTTAAAAATAGCTCATTAGAGCTACATGCATGGTCTCCAGAAATTTCCATATTAAATTTATACTGTTGACAAATCCAAATAAGTTTGACCTCTTGAGCAGCACTGCAGATATGGAAAAAAAAAAAAAAGACTGTAGCCTGTTTTTCTGCCTCTTGGATCTTTGCTAATAACAGTTCTATATTTAGAACATTTTCCTTGATGAATAAGTAAAAAGTAAATCATTTCTTTGCCACATAACTATGTTAGTTCTGGGAGGCCAGGGAAGTGAGAAACTTTCTGAATTTGAGGGCAAAATGTAGCAGGATGGGGTAGAACGCTGGTGGGATTAGCTGGCTGCTGATCTCTCTCATCTGTATTTGTTCCTGCTAGCGTGCGTAATATAGCCAAGCCGTAGTTCATTATTTTATCCTTGAACCCCCCTTTTTTTTAATATGGGTCATTTGGGATAGCTGTTTTATACAACCCAGAAACTAAGCTAACATAGTGATGACAATACTTTGGGTCCCAATGTGTGACTGCGGAAGAGTGGTTTACATTTGATAGAGTCGCTACTCATAAGGTTTCTCTTAATGAAAGTGACAGTGATAAGATGATAATCACGGTCCTATAAACGGATTGAAAGGATTTAGTGTTCTCCATGGATATTGGGTTGGAAGTAGGCATGCAGAAGAGAGCCAGCCCACCCCAAAGAGCCACCAAGACATGGGGCTGCTTTTAAGGCAGCCCCCTGCCTGGAATTTTGACTTTTAAAAAGTCAGAGCTTATTTACCGTCAAAGAGAAATCAGTCACTGTGTTTCATTTAGAAAAGGTCTCCAAAGCTAACAGGAAGCAGATGGATGTGGAATTACTTAGAGCATCTGGATCAATATAGATATTCAAGCTGAGAGGCTGAGGGAGAGGACCTTGCTGGTTCACTGGAAATAGGCTACAGTCTTTGATGGAAACTCTGAGACACAAGAAAGCAGTTTGAAACCTGAAGTTCGCCCAACTCTAAGTTTAGTGCTGTGGTTGCTGGGAGTCTGTTGCTTTCTACTTTCTTCTTTTCTTTCTCTGTCTGACTTGGCCCTGGGTGGGCTGGGCCACCTCGGGTGAGATAGTCATCACTAAGCAGTATTTACGCTGCAAGGGTGAGTCATTTTTAAACCATCAACTGAAGATTTATCTTTTCAACAATCTCCAAAGCTGGGGACTCTGGTGACCCACCCTCAGTAACGCTTGTGTCTGCAGATGTTCTCGGGGACCCTGTGCCCAGGAGTGTGTCTGAGCCCAGAGGCGTATGATCTCATTCTGGAGAGCACCCTGGTGCCAGCTGGATGGCTGGACCCTCCACACGTTCTTTCTCCTCCAACTCCTGTTCTTTGATAAAAGAAGCTGAATCTTTGCTAAAGGAAAGAGCCCCAATTTTAATGACCTACCCAGTGTATTTTTTGAAACCTGGTTCGAAATTGTTCAGACATGTTCTATGTGTTAGGACATATTCTCGTGGCTTTAAAAGGTTTCCCTCGTAAACTGGTGTGTGATTTTAAGATTAAAAAATACTTTACTGGGCCTCCCCAGTGGCGCAGCGGTTGAGCGCTGGGCTGCGAAGCTGCGCACGACCTCTGCAGTGCCGGTTCGATCCCCGGCTGCTCCCCGGCCACCAGAGGAGCGTCCCACATGGCGCGCAGACCTCTCCTGCCGCCCGCTGCTCCCCTCAGCAGTGTCCTTCGGTCCTTCTGCCTGCTCTGCTCCCTGCTCTGGCTCTGGTGAATTCTCTCACCCTCCCGCGCTTCTGGCTGCACCCAGTGCTTATATAAATAAATAAATAAAATAAATCTTTAAAAAAAAAATACTTTACTATTAACAGTGGGGTTTTTTTTTTTTGCCAATATTACATCACTTCACAAATTTTCAAATAATGTCTGTGATTAGAAATAAATACTGCAGAAAGCTCTTCACCATCTTCTGTCATGTTCCCCTCAAAGGAAAAACAAGTGTGTCACACAGATTTCCTCTTTACAACAGCGGCTTCTGCAGAACTGGAAACGAAATGACTCCTCACTGAAACAAGTGCAGGCTCCAGAGAAGGACTTTCTCCCTTTGCTCTTTGGTCTACACAAGCTAAGTCTTCCTTGTCAGACTGGCCTTGGCTCAGCTGTCATGGATGGTTTAGACTTGGCTCCCAGATCCTAGTTCCAGAGCCTCCCTGTGGGTGCATCTCCTTGTCTCTCTCTCTCTCTCCCTCTCCCTCCATCCCTCTCTCCTTTCCCTCATTGACACTCAGGCACATGTGACACATAATGGAGAGCTGAAAACTTTAGCCAGCGGTCCTTTTAAAATATAATTAAATCTCAGCCATTTCAGACCATGAAATCGTTCAAATATGTGGCTGCTCATACCACTAAAAAAAGCCTAAAATCCCAGCCACCTGCCTCTTTCTCCATCTTTCCCTCCCTTCCTGTGCCTTAGCTGGGGAGGCCAGGACTCAGGGCAGGCCCTGGCACTCGTGTCTTGGTGCACTCGGCTGTGAGGTCAGGGCATCACAACCATGGAACGCGGAAGGCCCTGCTCTGTTAGCTCATTCAGATTCCGTTCCACGTTGCAGGGAGTATTTTGTTGCCTTTAGTCCCTCGTTAGATTAGACACAGCTGCGGTAGCCTCTTCTGTTTCCTATTTCCTTTGGCAAGAGCCCTAGAAGCGCCCACATTCTCAGAGGTGAGGAGTGAAGAGCTGACTTTATTTCCCCATCTCTCCAGCCCAGAGCTTTCTGCTGTCCTGGCAGGCTTGGCGGTGCTGTGCCCCCGTGGCCTTGGTCATCTGTGCAGGTGGCCCTTCCCCCTCATTGACCTGGGCCCCTGGCACCTTGATGGTGTAATTGGGGGCCAAGGCAGGGAGGGGAAGCACCTCTGACTTTTTATTTTTAGGGGATTTGGTTGGTACCTGTGCCCTTCGCTCTTGTAACGGTTTAGGTCCTCTTGGTAGAAACCTTCTTCACAAGGTCCGTTCCCACCTCTGGTAGATTCAGGGGTGCTCTGTTGTCCCCAAATCCCTTCTCTCACATTTCTCATTTTCAGTGCCTCTGCTTGTCGAAAGCTGGGCATTGGCTCCTGAACTACATTCTAGAACGGCTCTTCAGAAGAGGCTGACTGAGATGGACACTCACCCTCCGGGGTGGGGGGTGGGTGCTCACTTTCTGCTCTCCTAAAGGAGCAAGGTGATGGCGAGGCTGAGTCTGTGGGGATATTAGGGTCAATTGGCTCCCGAGAAGTGTCATCAAGTGCAGCGGGACCGTTTGGCCTGCTTTCCAGGTCATCCACTGTGAATTGGCCTCATTTTCACGTTATCTTTTCCAGCATGGAATAATTCAATCTTCAGGCTCTGAGCTCTGAGGGAAGATTTAAGAATGAAGTCATCCATCTCTTTCTGTGCCCTTCCTGATCTGCCTTAGTACTGGCAGAGAATAGGGTAATGAGGCCTGTTTTGGAGAAACTTCTGGGCTCTCTGAGTGTCAGCTGTTCTCATAAAGCCGGGGGAAGGTGTGTCTTTGTGTTTTGCCCTCTCTTCCCCACTTCTTCCTTCATTGGTTTAGGGAACACATTTGACAGTCCCTCGCAGTCCATGCTATGGCCCTGCCCTCTCACTCAAGCTATAGTGGCCAGCAAAGGAAAAACAATCAAGTCGTTGGTGAGAAACATGTGGCTCATCTGAGAGTTCTGTGGTGGGGCTGCTTGGCCAGACCAGGCCCTGGGCCTGACTTCCTGCACCATTAGGGGTGAGGGAAGACCACAGACTGTTTACACAGCTTCAGAAACGGCACATGTGCTTAAAAATAAGGCTGCCCAGCCTTCAAAATGTAAAATGTACTTGCCTTTGATTCAAATGACACAAATTCCCTGTGTGACCCAAGTGCCTCAGACATTCTCTTTGGTGCTTGTCGGTCTACAAGAAGACCTGAAGAATATCAGCAAATGGATAATTTAGACCAGTTGATAAATAAAATCGTCAACATATGTTTTATAAGGGGAAAAACCAGTGATTCCTTAAAATGATGTACAGGTGAGGCAGCCCAGCTCTTCAAACAGCCTGAGCTTTGTTCAGAAGTTGAGAATTTCCCCAAGAACAAGAATCTCAGAACTTGCTAAGTTGCATAGTGGTAAGATATATTTAACTTCCTAGTTTTGAACTGCCTGAAGATAATACCTAGGTCTCTTGTCAACAAGAAATGGTATGTCAGAGAAGTTAGTCCTCCACACCAGAAGGTGAGATTTTTAGTGTCTCCTTCCTCCAATAGCCCCAACATGGAGCCACGAGTAAGCATGAGGCCATTGCACCAGCTTTTCAGAGCCTTTGGCTTAACATCACCAGGCCTCCTTTTATCAGGGAGCTTTAATGCTCCTTGCAAGCCCTTCCTTTGGCTAATGCTACCTGTGCAGCTGAGACAGGACCACTCTGTTCCTGCTGGTAAGATGCTGTCCTCTCAGACCCAGCAGGGCAGCCAAATATATAACAGCTCGTGCCTGTATGTCCACAGGGGGATTCATTTTAGACCAACCACTGTATTTCTGATTTAGCCTCAAACTGGACTTGGTTGTCCAGTTTTTTAAAAAGATTTATTCATTTATGCATACAAGAACCGGGGTACAGACCGGAGGTGTGGGTGTGAGAGGATCCACCAGAGTTGGGGACAGAACAGGCAGGCTGACTGAAATATACTGTGGAGGGGAGCAGCGGATGAGACAGGAGAGGTCTGCTGCGCCATATGGGTTAACTTGTGCCAATGGGTCATACATCCATTTTAATTGAAAGTAGTGAACAATGTTGTTACACTACTTCAGTCGGCAGGCGTCACACCATTTCTAATACAGTATGACTTTTACACCTTTGAATTAAAAAACGATCCAACTTTAGCAAGAAATAAATGAAGCTGATAATTATCTGGCACCTTTAGGTGATGTGCTCAATTTGGATGATTTAGAGCTTCAGGTGGATTTTACACTGTGGAGTATGAGCCGTGTGCATGGCCCATGTTCACCAGGTCACTGCCACTTGACACTTCCTCTTTATATACACTTCCCTTTACTGGCTGCTACAGTGAGGCAGAAGCTCAAGTATGTTTACATTTGAAAAATGTACATTTTTTGAATGGCTGAGACCACCTGAGACAATTCTTAGAAGATTCGGTGAAGCTGGCTAGATGTTTTCAGATTGCTTTCTTCTTGACTGAAGGCCCTTAGAATTACATGCTGAGTTCAGTTGGATACAATGGGTTCTTGTTGAGTTTTTTTGTTCTTTCAGAAAAAAAAATTGATGTACGCTAGCTTGTGCTCATGGAGTGCTTCCTGAGCCTCTGAGAAACGGGCCAAGGAATTTAATAGAAGGTGGATTTCTTTTATGTAAGGAAAGAGGCTGTGCATTTTAAAGTAGTGATTTCCTCTATATACTTCCTTTAAAATATTTCCTCCTTTTTGCAGTAGATCATGTGTAAGACGACTAGCTTTTTAGATAAAAGGAAATAAAATTGGCATTGCCTTTTTTGCTGAAGAAATCTTACATGCCTACTGTAGTGTCCCTGAACTGGCATGAGGAACACAAAATTGTCATGTGTAAGTTCTGGAAGGGACCTCGGCGGTCATCTGGTCGACCCCCTTAACTTACAGGTGTCTTACAGGCAGGCGATTGGCCCACAGCCTGTCTGTCTGTCACACAGGGAGTGGGTGGCGCGGCCCAGATAAGAGCCCAGTCTTCCTAGCTCCAAATTTATGTGCTCTTTCCAATCTTGGCTGCCCTCAGCTTTTTACTTTGTTGAACAGTTGGGCTTTTGGTAAGTAGAAAATTATCTCTGTTTTTTTTTTTTTTTTTTTTTAATGCATGAGTGACTGAGATGGAAACAGAAGACTATGTTACAGAAATACTCTATGGAAGAACTTGAAATATAAATAAAATTGACTTTAACTCAGCATCCCCCTTTTTCTCATGACCAAAACTGAAGTCTAATAGAAAATATTTTTCACCTTCTAGAGCCGAAGAATCGATAACAGATGACGACAAGAGGAGGTATGTTTGGTACCGAGACTGACTTTAATGTGAATAATTTTGACCACCTCTTAGGGATTTAACATGTCATGGATTAATTTAAGTCATGGATTTAATTGAACACTGTAGCACATTCTCAATAATACAGATTCCACCAGGAAAACATTTGACACTGAGGATACAGGAAGGAGCATGAAAAAGAACTTGCCCAGAATCCACAATCTTGGCTTCGGTCTGGCAGGCTTGGTTTTTGTCCTCATATGGCCTTTCAATCTTGTGGCCTTTGACCATTGGAAGTGTTAGTTTTCGTGACTGGGGGACTCCCCCTTCATTCTCTCAGCCTCCTGTGTCCTCTCATCCCTCCTCTGGTTCATTGCCCTCTACTCCTTAGCTCTCTTCCACCTTTTGTGTTTCTGTCTGCCAATAGGACAGTGTTTTTTTGGTGTGTCCATAGCACCTGATACCATGTCGATCTCTCTGAATTCTTGATAAATATTGACTGATTTAACAGTATCCTGCCATTCTCCTATTTAAATGATAACATCCATTTCTCGTTTTAAGTAGAATATCTAAAAATTATACTAACTTAATACAATTTCCCCCTCTTGGTATATACATTTATATACATATACTGTTATTAACATAAAAAAAATAGTTGTATGTTCAAGGACAATCGTATCCTGACTTTAACTTTTAAAGTCAGTTAATGTTTAATATAAACATTATGTTTATAGTTATGTTTAATATAATATTGTTTATATTAACATCAAGTTAATATATCAAGTTAATATAATATTGTTTATATTAACATCAAGTTATCCGATGTTTAATATAAACAATTCTATAATTGTTTGAAGTCCTCTGCAGAGATAAAGTACCCTTTCCATCCATCTGACTTTTCTTATCTGCTGCTTTTCTTTTAGAAACTATGGAGGGGTGTATGTTGGCCTACCATCTGAAGCTGTCAATATAGTATCCAACCAAACAAAGACTGTACGAAAAAGTAAGTAAAATGTGGTATTTATTGTCTCTATTTTTATGTTTTGTGAAAAAATATAAAACTTGTATTTCAGCTTGTCTGACTCAACCTACTTATTACTTAGTTGCAGCGAACTGTGTAAAAAAGCCATGTATCTGTACGTTGTAATCATTTGGTGAAAGTGGTACTGAGAAGATGGGATAATTCCAGAGCAAAAAAGATAGCATCCGTTTGTGGTTATGCTCCATGGATATTTTAAATTATTTGCTAATTTCAGTGATGATGAGTGTGAAAATGAAAGGTAACATTTCACTAAGTTTTTACAGAACAGAATGGTAAATTCTTGTAATATGTTTTGAAGATGACTCACTGATATTAGTCTGAGGGTTGCAGGAAAAATGACTGCCTGTTACTAATGAAATGAGTGTTCTTTTTCAAGTTTTAATAGTAATTGTGGGGCTAATGAAGCCCCTTTGCTAACAAGCATGACTATAACCTTGTCACTAGCTTCTTGCTTAAGTAAATCTTTAAGGGAAGCTGGTAGTAAAGAGTGCTGATTGTACAGTTGTACAATCCTCTAATATGTAGTATTGAAGGACTATTAATATATCTAATATGCACGCAAGGCAGCGCTACATTATTTTTTAACATTTTATGTTTATTTGTTGCCAATTGCGTCTTGTCTATGATTTAGATTAGCAGCTACAGGTCACTGCTTTTTATGGTTTTATATGAACTTGGAATATATTTTTTATTCTGTGACCATTTAATTTTTCTTAATTTTCTCTTTAAGATTAGAAGAAAATAGTATCATGACTCATGACCAAGAGGTACTGTATATCTTTCTAAATAATGTTATATATTTAGCCTTGACAATGGAAGAAACATAGCTAGTATTGCTATGAATTTCTGAAAAAAGTCTTGAACTTCAAGACAGGGGGGCGTCTTATTTGGGGTGAAGCCTGTAGAATTGAACATGTTTTATTATAAAGAGGTTTTCAGTGGCTTGATCTATTGTCTTTGTTGCTCTTCCCCACCCCCCACCATTTCATTTAGTTTAAAATGCAACTTTAGGGCTTCCCCGGTGGCGCAGCGGTTGAGCGCTGGGTTGCGAAGCTGCCCGCGGCCTCTGCGGTGCCGGTTCGATCCCTGGCTGCTCCCCGGCCACCGGAGGAGGGTCCCACATGGCGTGCAGACCTCTCCTGCTGCCTGCTGCTCCCCTCAGCAGTGTACTTTGGTCCTTCTGCCTGCTGTGCTCCCCGCTCTGGCTCTGGTGAATTCTCTCACCCTCCCGCGCTTCTGACTGTACCCAGTGCATGTATAAACAAAAACAAACAAACAAATAAATAAATAAAACATGCAAAAAAAATAAATAAATAAAATGCAACTTTATTTAATAAGAGCAAACTAAGTGTCCACCTGAAACAACGAGGTTAGGACTTTGGAAATGTCGGGGAGATACTGGAGAGGCTAGGACTGGTAAATAGATTAGGATCAATGTTAATTGTTTGGCAATAGCCTGGGATTAGTTAATATACAGAGAGGAAAATTATTAGTACCTAAACTCTGATAGAGATAGGTAATCATTAGTATATAGAGATGCAGTTTTTCAGGAAGAAGAATGAAATCATAGGCCAAGTTACGGGTTGGGTATTATAAAACATGCTCAGTGTGGACAGAAGAAATGATTATCCAAAAGGTGAAGCACTGGGCATCTGGGATCCTGGTCAAGAGCTTGGAGTTAGAATAATGATAAGATGAGCAAGAATCAGGACAGAAGAAAAAGTGACTTTCATTTACTAACCACTTTCTATGTACCAGTCTCTAAAAATTATGAGCAACAGATCCACAGAGGCAAAGACTCTTTTTTCACTTGGTCTAACTCTGATCATTACTAGATCCCAGCTTTCAGTATTGCTGACTGACATCCGACCTCTTGAATCTCAGTCATCAGAAATTCTCTTGTCTCCCGAGGTAGCCCATTCTTGGCAGCCTTGGATTTGTATTTCACTGGCTAGTTGGGCAAGTTACTTTAGCTTTGCAGCCTCTATTTTGTAATCTGTGAAATAGAACTAATGCTTGAATGAAGGGTTATTATTAGGATTAAATATGGAACAAGTGATAGTGTCTGCTCTCATTGCTGTGATCGTGAGCTTCATGATCATCATCATCATCAGAGTAATCAGAATCCAGCCACTGGCAGTCCAGCCATTGGTAGCCATCTAGTAGATCAAATCAGATCAGTACTGATTAGATGGAGAACCAACTTCTTGCCTAGATGCAATACTGGAGCTGGTGCTTTGGATGGGGAAGGCTCATTGAATAAACTTACAGGCAGAGAAATGAGCTTTCCCACTGTGGGAAGGACACAGAAACTGGCACAAAATTCTTCCTAATAAGAACTATACCCATCTCTGGATGTCACTTCTTTGAAGATATTATCATAAGGCAGCAGCATTTTGGAGATTTATTAACTAGTTACTCATAACTAGGTAATGACAAATTCCGTATTAGGATGTTAAGTTCTCTTTGTGAAATTGTTGGAGATTTCCTATTTCTAGTATTTTTAATAGAGTTCTAAACCTCCATATAGATGTCTAAGTTCCCTGCTAGTTTTTCCCTGTGCAGGTATTCCTTTGTTATTAACATCGGCTGGAAAGGTAATCTAGTTGAAATAAGCACACATTACTGTTTACCCTCCTGCAAAGAGGATATATTTTAAAAAATCTGGGGATAGAGGAACGGGGTGCTGTGTAGACAGCTGTCAGGTCACGCAGAAGCTCTGCTATTAACACTGGATCTTAGACACATCTCTTCCCTTCTCCTAGCCTCCCTCAGTTTCAGTTTCTCATGGGAGAGTTATGCAAGATAAATTATCAACTTCGTGTGTTGTTCTAAAATTCCCTGATTCCCCGGCTGCCGACGAGGGTCCCACATGGCGTGCAGACCTCTCCTGCTGTGCCCGCTGCTCCCCTCAGCAGTGTATTTCATCAGTCTGCCTGTTCTGTTCCCCGCTCTAGCTCTGGTGAATTCTCTCACCCTCCTGCACTTCTGACTGTACCCCGTGCTTGTATAAATAAATAAATAAATGAAAAGAAAAAAAAATTCCCTGATAACATTTTATGAGTATTGCTGCTAAGCCAGCCCACATAACTTTAGACAGCTAGCTAGAATATTTCCTTACTGCACATGGCTATAAATATACATTATTTTATTCCCATCCCTCTCCTCAATTTTCCTCATTCTGTAACTACTAAAAATAAATTTGATCTAGACTTTCTTTTGCCTCCTATGAATTGCCTGAAACGTGTTCTAAGTTGAAGGACTGTGCTTTGCTTTAGTTCAAAGGTCCTCGGTGGTCCTTCTCTCCAATCTGTCTGAAGTCCTGACTTTCTTGACTTTAAATTATCGGGCACACACCCTGATGAGGACTAAACCTTTGAAGAGAAAGACATTTTGTGGAAAGGATGGAGACACATTTTTTTGACAGAGCTTGTGAAATCACCCTAGAAATAAAGCTACTGGACTTGCTCGTTGACTAAAGTTCAGAGAGATTTGATAACTTTCTGAAAACAAATGTGGAAGGATATCAGAATCTCTTAAAACTACTTTTATCATGATACAGATGTATAGGTTCTGCCACAGAGGACTAAAGGGTGAAAATTATGCCCACTTAGATGTGTGGAGAGCTTCTAGCTCAGGGGAGCTTAAATGATGGCACTTAATCACCTATGATGTGCTAACTACCCCAGTCCCTCCTGGGAGAGGAAGATCGATGTGATGGCTGTACCTCTCCCAGGAGGGCCTGACCACGTGCAGAAGGGATGAGGTGGTAGCCGAGCAGCCTGTCTAACTGGGGACATGGGCGTTACCATGTTGCACTTCATCTCAAGTTTTCTGGTTTCTATCTCCCCTGGAATTTGTCCCTTTGTATAGGGATCATCTGTGTTTAGCACCACACTGGCCACATATTAAATTTTAAGTTAATCTAAAGTAAACATTGAACACATGTTTTACTTACATAGTCAGCAAGGTATTTGTAGGCTTAACGCTGGTATATTTTTTATCAAAGTTGTACCTTTTCAAGCCCGCTAATTCTTCTCCTTTTTCTGCTTGTTGTCTTCATAGCACCCTTATCAAGATCTGGAAAGAATTTCTTCCCATGGGACATTGGAACGGGCACAGACATTCTAAGAAATTCTAAACATTCTCCTGTTCTCCTGGCCACCCACCTTCCCCAATAGTCTTAAGTCTAGAGTCTAGTTAAAACCGTGAGCACGTGTTGGCTGTTGTCCTAGGTAGGAATTGGTCCAACAATACACTCGGACGTGGAACTTTCTGTGGTACATCTGTAACAGATGAGCTGATGCTGTTTGGGTCTGCTGGGCTCCGGCTATTGTGGGCCCCCCACCACCTATGTCCTGGCCATGTGCCTGGCTCATGAAGATCATGTCTTTTCACTGATACTTTTTGATAATTTTATATGATGAAATCCTTATTCTATTTATAACTTAAAACAATAAGGCACTATAAATAAATTACCAAAGGTAATGTATTTGTCTGTGATCTTTCACTCTTCTTTACCTTAATTTTCAGCTGTAAAATTGTTCATTTGATTCTCACTGTGACTGCTTTCCCTTTTCCACGGCTTGATTTTCAGTTATTTAAATGTCAGAATTTCCTGCATAGGGACGTTGTATTACATGGCAACATTTAAAAATAAACTGTGGAAACGTGCATGCCATTCGCATATCTTGATTAGCTTCCTATCTTCGCTAGCCGAGGCTTCTGGGATGGCCCAGGCTTTACTGGCGTCGAGCGGCCCGCGTGCCCTCGGTGTGTTCACGGCATCTCATCACGTTCATTCGATACTATTTTTGAAGACTTGTGACTAATGGTTAGTAGGATGTTTGGAAAGTTCTTAATTTGCTAATAAGCACGTGTGTCCACTCGGTAGAGCAGTGTAAATTATTCAATCAACCAGTGTATTTCAATAATTAAAACATTTATATCCTCTTTACCTGGATTTCTTAATCACTTGTCAAAAGAACGCATTCAAATGTGACATGGAGACACACAGATATATCAAGAGAGAAAGGGAGTGAGAGCACTTTGGCGCTCACATAGCCCTTACCACACTCTTCTCTAAATTTATCTTCTCTAAATTCGGTTTCATCCAATTGCTCCAAAGATATACTGAAACCATCGATGTCTTTTTTGTTGCTAGCCCCTGGGTCAAGCCAAGGCCAAGCCTAGATTGTGGCATAATCTTTCAGAATGAGGGTGCGCAGGGGTGTCAAGGCAGTGTCGTGTGACATTGCCAATCATTGTTCATTGACTTTTATACCTGGTAACCCCTGACCCCTCACCCTAGGGCAGTATCAGGCTCAGAGGAGTGATAACAAGGGTCCATTGAGCGTTGACAGATGAAAGAAAGTCCTTTCATTTGCTTGTAACCAGTCACTTATATATATATATTCAATCCTTGAAGCAATCTTCTATATTTTAAGGTAACAGAAAAGTATTTGTATCAATTTCTTCTTTAACAAGAAGCATGATATCTGCAATTAAGTTTTCTGTGTCTAATGTCTTAAAACTCCCTGGGTTCCAACCATGTGGCTATAATGCATACCTCTACTGACCTCTGGTGGATTCCATTTCTAATAGCAGCTGACTTGTTTCCTTTCATTATTTTGATGGGAGTAATTCATAGCTTACTTTCCATGAGGTGTTCATGGATTCCAGGATCCAGCAGTTTCTTTATAATAGCACGGAGTTTATATGTTGGCTTGTCCACTTAATAGCTGTGGATCTTGGGCCATTTACTTCACTTTGTTTCTCAGTTTCCTAATCTATTAAAGTAAGGACACATTAACAATGGTAAGGTGGAAGGCTAATATGTATCAAGCACTTACTACATGCAATACATTAACTTACTGGGTTTCCACAACAGACATATAGTAACAAATATTATTTCCATTGTTAGAAATGAGGAAACCAAGAGTCCAGAGAATAATAGTTCCTATTTATCAGAGAAATGTAAAAAATCAAGTGAATTTTTATAGGCAGCAGCATCAGAGAAGGGCATGACATGGAGTCAGTGCTCAGTGACAACATCAGCATTACTGTGAACAAGTCTGGATCTGGGACAAAGTCATTGCTTTGCACCCTGTGGATCCTTGTTTACACTTGGATTACTCTCATTTGTGACACAGGCCAGTTACTTCAATAATGATACACTACATCAAGTAGTAAGCTGTGTTTGTTTATGCATATTTTTTCTAGACACTATTCTTAAGTCAGGACATAGACCTCATTTCTTTAGGGACTGATATGTGGTCAACCTATATTATTCTTGATTGTACTGGGGAAATCCTGGCATAGGGGAATGCAGAGGAAGAGGGCAGTTGCAGTAATGTCAGCTTGCATTGGTCTGGAGGTGAATGGGACCCCTATACAGTTTCCCAGGTATGGGGAGTGGGGACGAGGGAACCTCTATGGTTCCCTCTGTTCGCATAGTTCCTTTGGGCACCCACTTCTTGATCTACCCACTCAGCAAATGTATACTGAACCCCTCTGTGTCTTACACTGTCTTAGGCACTGGCCTCTCCCTCAACTCCCCTCTATGAAATTCATCTTCTGCTGACACCAACAGAAATAAAAGAAGCAGGGACATAGATTAAATTTGGCGTGCAGCCAATGCATGGATTTTCTCATGCACATTTTTTAACATTGCCTTTTAAAAAGAAAAAAAGGTAGTGTTAAGAAATTCAATAGTGGGAACATTTTGAACTTTCAACTTTTGATGTTAATTTTGATAGTTCAAAGGGCTAACCCAAAATTAATGCATTGAACTTCTAACACATTAAGTTTAAGGAATCGAGTCCAGTATTAATGAGGTGGGAGGGAATATATTTTGGAACTTTTTTTTTTTTTTTTGGTTTAATAAATGGAACACGTGGAGAGCTGAGGAAGTTTTAGAGAACACCCAGTAAAATCTGTTTTAATTATTTTTAGTCAAAACCGAATTTATTAGAGTATATTAGGAGTTCAAGAATTGGGAGGGATGGAAAAGAAAGGCAGAGAGTGTCAGGCTCTGAGCCTGGAGCCCTGGAGCATGCCAGGGGCTGCTCAGCTCACTCATTGCTGTTCCCATTCATGATGCTGGGACTGGATGGATACCTCAGAACCTCAGAATGACTTTATTTATAAAAAGTCTTCACAGATGTGATTAGTTAAGATGAGGTTATGCTGCATTAAGTGAGCCCTAAGTGTCCACTGTAACTGATGTATTTATAAGAAAACAGAGGCACACAGGGAGAATGTTTGGGAAGATGGAGGTGGACCTCGGTGATACAGTTGCAAGCCAGAGGGTGCCAGGATTGCTGGGAGGCACTAGAAGTTGGAATAGGCAGCAAACGATTCTCCAGAAGAAGTATGGACCTGCTGACTCCTTAATTTTGGACTTCTTGCCTGAAGAACTGAGGAGACAATAAATTTCTGTTGTTTGAAGCCATCCATTTGGTGGTACTTTGTTATGGCAGCCACAGGAAGTGGGTTGGAGGATGTGGCTTTCTCTTTGCTTTGAAAGTGCCTTAGCTGTGAACAGATGGACTTTCCCACCCAGTCTTAAAAGCATTTCCCATGGAAATGCAAATCAAAATTACAATGAGATACCATATTACACCAGTGAGAATGGCACATATTAAAAAAACTAGCAACAACAAATGTTGGCGAGGATGTGGAGAAAAAGGAACTCTCCTGCACTGCTGGTGGGAGTGCAAACTGCTCCAACCACTATGGAGAGCTGTGTGGAGATTTCTGGACCTACTAAACACAGAGCTTCCATATGATCCAGCAATTCCACTCCTAGGTATTTACCCAAAGGACACAGAAACATTAATTGAAAAGGGCACCTGCACCCCTATGTTTATAGCAGCACTGTTTACAATAGCTAAGCTATGGAAACAACCCAAATGCCCAAAAATAGATGACTGGATCAAGAAGGTGTGGTCCATATACACCATGGAATATTACGCAGCAATCCAAAAAGATAAACTCATGCAATTTGCAGCAACATGGATGGAGCTGGAAGGGCTCATGCTCAGTGAAATAAGCCTGAAAGAAAAAGAAAAATACCAGATGGTCTCACTCACAGCAGGAATTTAGAAAACCTAAATAAGGGACCAGGAAAAAGACGAATTACAATAAAGTAAAAATCAAAATCAACAAGCAACTGTAAACCAGAGAGACACTACAAGGGGAGGAGGGGAGGGGAGAGATTAGGGTAAAATAAGGGGGGTGGAACCAATGGGGAATATAACCAAAATGAAAATGCATATATTGTGCAAAAATGAAAAATTATGTAAGAATTATATAAAATAAAATATATTAATAAAAAATTAAATAAAAGCATTCCCCATGGGTAGGCTGGCTTCCAAGGAGGAAGATTAGCTGAGCACATCTAGTTCCTCTCAGAAATGAACTAATCAGAAGGGAAAGATGAGAGGTAAGAGGAAATCTAGCTGAAATTCCTGCCCTAGGAAACCTGAGGAGCAGGGAACAACAGTTCCTACCAAACAGTGGAGTGCAGATGCCAATTTTCAGCCTGCACAAAGTTTTTCTAAAAATATTTGAGTCCTTATCCAACATTGGAAAGTTGGAACATTTCATGTAAAATCCAGATTTCAAGCTGCTCTTAGAAAATGGTTTCAGTGGGCCATATTCCCATAAGGCAATGACTGACTGTTGCTGCAAAGAGGGACCTTCTTGAGGTTGGTGCAGGCTGTGCAGCTCCCCATTCTCCCAAGACTTCTCCCTGGTCTGTGACACTCCTTTTTGTTCCTGCCTGGTGCCTTTAGACATTTTGATTTAGGATTCCCAGAGTGGATATTAAGATTGTGAAGCAGAAAAAGAGCTACCTTGGAGGCTGCTGAAGTCAGTAAGACAGTGGCTCCCATCTGCTGGAAGAGCCCTGTGCCGAAAAGTACAGGAACCTTCCACGGTCAGCTGGTCCCTGCCAGGTTTAGAAGTTGTGAGAAGGAGCGTGAGTAAAGGCCTGATTGTCTCCTGAAACCATTAGGGATACTTTTACAATAAGGGATTTCAAGTAACCTTTGCTCCCTCCATTTTCCTAAACACGGACAGCTGTAACCAAATTAAATTAACTCTGTAAATTAACTCTCTGGATGGCTGTAAATTTATGAATCGTGCTTCTTTACCATAAGCTAAGTTTGCTAGACACCAACCTCCTTTAGTTATCTGAAAATATTTGAAACCATAGAGGCCTTTTTCCTTTGTTAAGAACAAAATGTGTAGTCTTTCTGTACCCTTTCCTATCTAAATGGAGACCAAAAACTCTGAAGGTGGGGACGAGTCATTGGAGAAACCTGTTCTCCAGGGCTAGGGTCCTCAGATCAGCTCTGAATCACTTCTTTCATAAGTTTCTCTCATACCAAACCTTGAATTTGCCTCATAGTGGTGATTATTTCAGTCAACAGAACACAGACTCCGGAGCCAGGCAAGTCTTGCGTTCAACTCTGAGCTCGGTCACTTCCTAAATGTGTGAGCTTGTACATGTTACTTCACCTCACAAAGCCCCCTATTTCCTCTGTTGTACAACAGGAAAAATAACAGAATTTACCTTAAGATCCTGGTGTGAGAATTCAGTAATGTAAACACTAGATTTTTTTAAATTAAAAAATATTTATTTTACTGAGGTAACATTGGTTTGTAACACTGTATATGTTTTAGAGGTACAGGCTCACACCTCTTCAAATGTCTGTCACCACACCACACCCACCACCAAAGCCCCCATAATCCTTCACCTTAGTTCACTGTTCCCCTCCCCTTTGCTCCCTACTTCCTTTCCCCACCCCCTCTGGCTGCATCAGCTCTGCAGTCAGATTTCTAGGATTTGTTTTGGTTTAGTTTTGTCTGTTCCTTTGTTTTTGTTTCTTTATATTCCACATATGAGTGAAATCATCCAGTATTTATTTTTCTTCTGTCATCCCCTCCAGTTTAATCCATGTTGCTGTAAATGACATGATTTTATGTATTTTTATAGCTGGCTAGTATTTCATTGCGTATGTATGCCACAACTTTTTTTTCTTTATTTTTTCTATTAATTTTTTTTATTTTTTTACTTCATAGATCATTAAGTCACTCATCTGTCTTTGGGCACTTAGGTTGTTTCCATCACTTGACTATTGAGACAGTGCTGCAGTGGAAATAGCGGTGCATCGAGCCCTTTGAATTAGCATTTTGCTGTCTTCAGGTGGATACCTGGGAGTGGGGTTGCTGGATCATACACGAAGTCTACTTTCAACATTTTGGGGTACCTTTATACTGTTTTCCATAAGGTCTGCACTAATCTACATCCCACCCACAGTGCATGAGGGCTCCATTTTTGTCCACATCAGTAGTTGTTTGTTTTTTTTAATCTGAGCTATTCTCACAGGTGTGGTATCTCACCTGATTTGCATTTCCCTAAGTAAAAAGGAACATTTTTCCATGTGCCTATTGGTCAGTGTATGTCTTCTTTGGAGAAGTGTCTATCTAGCTCTTCTGTCCGCTTTGTGATTGGGTTCTTTGCTTTCTTGTTGTTGAGTTGTATGTGTTCTTTGTAGATCCTGGCTAATAGCCTCTCATGGGAATATATGATGTACGATTATTTTCTCGCATTGGGTAGGATGTCTTTTCATTTTAATGATAATTTCTTTTGTTATGCAGAAGACTTTTAGTTTGACATAATCCCATTTGTTTAATTTTGCTTCTGTTTCTCTTTTTTTTTTTTTTTTTAAAGATTTATTTTTATTTATTTATACAAGCACTGGGTACAGTCAGAATCACGGGAGGGTGAGAGAATTCACCAGAGCCAGAGCGGGGAGCAGAGCAGGCAGAAGGACCGAAGCACACTGCTGAGGGGAGCAGCGGGCGGCAGGAGAGGTCTGCGCGCCATGTGGGACCCTCCTCTGGTGGCCGGGGAGCAGCCAGGGATCGAACCGGCGCTGCAGAGGCCGCGGGCAGCTTCTCAACCCAGCGCTCAACCGCTGCGCCACCGGGGAAGCCCTTGCTTCTGTTTCTCTTGCTGTTGTAATCTGGTCCCCCAAATCATCAGTGGAGTCAATATCATAGGGTGGTTTTTTTTTTTTTTTCCGTGTACTTTATGGTGTCAGGTCTTGCAACCAAGTCTTTAATCCACTTTGAATTAATTTTTGTGTGTGGATCAGAGGTGTTTTTTTTAGTGTGTGTGTCCACATGCGAGGCACTTAATAAATGCCAATAAGTGGGAGCTGATCTTATTTGAAAAGTAAAGTGGGGCAATGTAAGAGGGAGCCTGGAGGAGAGACAGCCTCTGGCCTGAAGTGTGCTTTGTCTGGTTTAGTGCTGCCCTAAACCATCTCACCAATTTTCAGAAAAATATTTTAATAAGCCAGCTTCCAAGGAGCTCCTTTTGTGCAGTAACTGGTCCTATAGCAGTTTTGGGAATTAGAGGTCCAATTAAGGTGGTTTTCCCTCCTCCCCCAATTTTATTCTCTCCTGGAAGGAGGTTGCAGGGAAGCAGGAAACTCTGGATCCCATCCAAATACTTTGATGTCTGGGTTTTAAAATAACCATCATCTTAGCTAGCTTTCCAGACTTCCTAGTTGCCCTCCAAGGACAGCTTTTGCTCTGATGGATTGCTTCCTGGGGGGCCCCGAATAATGGAAGATATAGGAGAACCTAACTGACTTCCAATAGCTTATTTTAAGGTATAGGTGAGAAACCAGCTGGAATTGGGGTAGAGGCAGGGTGGCGGAGAGGAGAGTTGTCTTTTTTTTTTTTAAATGAATGACATAGATACAGTGAGGAGACCACCAACTTCTGAAACGGTTGCAAGATACAAAAAAACTGACTCAATCAAGTTCTTGTACAAAAAAAAATTAAATTTGTTTGGAAGAATACTGGAATATTCCATAGACCCCAAGGACTATGAGATTTTCAAGAGACTTGAACCAGGAACTGGAAAGTAATCACATGCAAGATGTGAACTGTTGATACAACTTCATTATTGGTACAACAGATGGTGACCTGGTTTTTCAAACATCAGGTATTGAACGAGCCATCATTTCTCAACTGGTGTGAAAGTGCCTCATTTATCCCATTCTAATTTGTGTGTGTGTTTGGTTAATTTATGGCAAAATTCTACTGCATTTGTTTCTCCACAGTTGTGATGGCTTGAATTGTGTCCCATCGAGGAGATATATTGAAATCCTAACCAACAAGACCTTAGAATATGATCTTATTTGAAAATAAGGCCTATACAGAAGTGCTCAAGTTAAAAAGAAGCCATTAGCATGGGCCCTAGTCCTATATGACTGATTTCCTTTATAACAAGGGGAAATTTGACCTCAGAGACAGCCATGCACAGGGGGAAGAGAATCATACATAAAAGGAGGGCTGGAGTGATGCATATGTATGCCAAGCAATGCCAAGATTGCCTGCAAGGCACCAGCAGCCAGGAAGAGGTGGGAAGAACCTTCACTTCAGAGGGTGCCAACACCTTAAGTTTGCACAAATAGCCTCTGGGGCTGTGAAATAATATTTTTTCTCCCATATTGTGGTACTTTGCTATGGCAGTCCTAGCAAATTGTGTTAATTGTTATAGATTTATAATGTTTAAAAATGCCTGATTATTAAAAAAATGCCTGATTATGTTAATCCCAGAAGGAAAATTTTAAGATGGTAAAGATTAGAACCAATATAAATTCTGAAGATTATAATCTAGAATATAATTTAAAATTAATTTTAATTATTTAGAATGTTCATTAAAAGGCACTCTTGAAATGGGAACATTTTATTACCTGTCAATTATAGTGCAATAAAATTGATTAAAACAAACAGTAGAAATAACACAAACTAAGATATATTAGATAAGAGAATTTAGTGAATGGGGCCACCACTTGCTTTTTAATATATGTTGCATGTTTTATATATACTTTGGGCCAGAGCTCTGCATATATTTGAGATTCTTATGGACTGGGTCTCATCGACTTAAGGGGTGGGGGATATACATTAATAATTGGAAATAATTTGGGCCAGCTCTCATCTGCTTGCCTAAAACTTATAATCCGTGTGCAGGTCATTCTCAAGCACAGGCACATGAGGCTCTGTCATAGCCTCACAGATTAGCTGGGTAGTGATAGCAGAACATGTGGAGTTGTGGCAATATAATGTCAGAGATCATTTCCATATTTAAGTTTTTGGTATAATTCTGACTTTAGTAATGTGGAGCTCATTATACTGCCATGCCTACAGGAACAGCTAAATCCTTATTAAAGTAATTGAAAAATTCAATCTTGAATTCAACATTCAAAACCAATTAGAGAGTGTTGGAATATTTCCTGAATATCTGATTGGGATTTCTAATAATGAAAAAAGTCATTGAATGTTTCAAGATATACTTGAAAACTGTTCTGGTTTTTAAAAACAAGGAAAATTTAAATTGGATGAAGAAATTGTTCATCAAATCTCTTGTAAGGCAACATTTCATAATTAAGGGAATCTGAGCATTTATTAGACCAGAAATTCATTAGACCTACTTTCTTTCAAGTTCTGGGCCTATTCCATTATACTGAGATGGCAACTGAGTTATTGAAAAACTGTTATGTGTGTGTATACAAATACATAAGTTAAGTGAACTGTGGTAGCAATGGATTTTGTCTGCCTGTAACCCTTTCTTTTCCCCCTGCATTGCTAGCAGAAACCTGCTTCCTATGGGGATCCATTCCTCATGGATGGGAAGAGCCAACTTCTTATTTTCCCTTAGCATCAAGATGGTCTCATGATCCTCACATTTGGGGAAAAGTAAGAGTTTCCCAATTTTCTCTCAATTTTTTTAAACCCTATAATCCTCCCTCTGAGAAAGGCACATGACCTAAGACTTCCTCCTGGAATTTTCTCCAGAACTTTCAGGGCAAAATAAAAGCATTCTTCTATCCTCTAGGGTCATGAGCTTAACTGTACTTTCTAAGCCTGGAACCCTGGGACCATCTGTCCCTTTGCAATGGGAAGGTCTCTTAGAGTAAAACCAAAGTCTCTGAGAATAAAACCAACTTGAGGAGAGCAGTTGCTCTCATTCGCAACATAAAACTTACTGGTAAAGTATAATTACTGATAACTTGCCTGATAGTGAAAATTAGGATCATTTGTGCAGCTGTACAGCAGCAGTAGTACCATTCACAATAAGAACAGCAACAAGAGCTACAACAGTAACTACAACAACAAATGCAGATGCTGAAGCTAATGTGAACTGAACTGTGCTGTATTATGCAGATTTCCATGGTATACGTTATTAGACTCATCAAAAGAACCTCAGTCAAACTCACTCACAGACAACTTGGTATTAGAATGATACATTTGCATGAAAAATATTACTTTATCTCTGCATTTTTTGCATGAAAGTTTGGATAACATTCATTTAGCAATGTGTTTCCTTGCTAAAAATTATATGAAAATGACTATGTTGGGTGAGCTCTCAAGGCATTGCTAGCCTTGAAATCTTGAGATTTAGATATCCTTCTCTAGACTGAGTGGAAAAAAGAAATATATAATAAGAGGAAGTATTAGTCTTACTTATTTGTATTTTTTTTTTTGGGTTTATTTATTTCTGGACTAACTACTCTGTGTTGGTCTTCCACTAAATTGTGAAAGTAGGGAAGAGGCCTCTTTTGTGGATTCCTAGGAGCCTGATGCAGGGAGGAATTGCTCAGAGAAAATGGCCAAATAACTTTTGAAAGGCTGTAAGTGGAGCTTATGCAGACTCTACTCTTTATAGTAATTCATCGTGAAAGTGTTTAAATTGCTCTTCCTACCAAGAGCTGTTTGGTTAGGGACAGACAAGCTGATTTGTTTAGTAATAGTTTTCCTTCCCTACCTCTCTCCCTTCTTTCAATGATGAAGAGAATGACTGATTTCCTCTTATTAACAACACCAAGGTGTTGTTAATTTCTGAAACCTTCCTCTATTGCCTCCATTTAAACACTAAGAGGTCTTTGTGCTGTTTTCTCCACTTGCTTTCTCTCTCTGAGAGGAATTGGTTTCCCACTCTGAATTTGCTCTGAGGCAGAATGAACCAGAGAAATAAATACAGGGCAGGAATGGCATGCTGAGAGGGAAACGTGGCATTTGTGCTACTTGTCATCTTCCAAGGCTGACATCTCATGGGCTGAGTAACAGAAGCACTGACCATGAACAGAGCTCTGGCCATATGCCAGGCTCAACCAGGCCCTTGGTCTCATTTAATCCTCATAAGAATCTCTGAGGTAAATACAGTTATTATCCATGACCTCTCTAGGTTGCATTAGTCATTCCCATATTCTAGTGTAATATTCTGTAATGTTCCCTCAGAGCATCTACAATTTGGAATTGTGTACATTCTCCAGGGGAATGTAAGCTTAATAATAACAGGATCTATGTCCATTAATGATGGATGCCCAGACCCAACACAGTGCCTGACACGTAGCAGGTGCTTAGCAAACATTTGTTGAATAAACAAATCCTCATTTAACATGGAGAAGTTAAAGCTCAGAGAAGAGAAGTATCTTTCTCAAGACTGCACATCTAGCAAACAGTGCAGCCAGTGCTGGCACCCATGTTCTCATCCCTTTGCCTCTCTGCAGAAATGTTCTCCCAGCTGCTTCACTCTAGGTAGAGATGCAACTACATCCACTGTAGCATAGCTGAAACATTGTGTTAGGTGAGTAAGCAAGTCCCAGTGGGTGGGAATTGGTAGAGCGGAAAGAGTAGACCCAGTATCACTGTGAAGGAGATGAAGTTGACATTTAGTACTTACCCATGGTCAGTCCCTAGTGTCTGACTTAAGTTCAGACACTGGAATATAGTCACCTAATATATAATTTTTCACAGAAGCATTTGAAACATAATAAGGAGTAGGTATTTAAATGATAGTAATGACTGTCTTGACTTGAGATCTCTAGCAGTTTAGCTGATTACTAAATCATTGTTTGGTAGAATGAGAGAGGTGTGTCAAAATCTCCCAGAGTTGGGCCTCCCCCGTGGTGCAGCAGTTGAGCGCCGGGCTGCGAAGCTGCCCACAGCCTCTGCAGCACCAGTTTGATCCCTGGCCACCGGCGAGGGTCCCACATGGCGCCAGACCTCTCCTGCCGTGCCCGCTGCTCCCCTCAGCAGTGTGCTTTGTCAGTCTGCCTGTTCTGCTCCCCGTTAGGGCTCTGGTGAATTCTCTCACCCTCCCACGCTTCTGACTGTACCTAGTGCTTGTATAAATAAACTAAATAAATAAATCTTAAAAAAAAATCTCCCAGAGTTATGTCAGATTTATGATTTCTCTGTATAAGTATTTTTAAATTCAATTTCTGCCATAAGTATTTTGAGTACATTTTATTGATTTATACGAGTGTGTGTGTGTGTATTCCTGTTTATGTCTTTTTGGAAAATTGGAAAATTGAGATGTTTATATTATTCTGATTGCTATTTTATTGCCAGTCCCAATCCAGTCTTCATGTGAATGCAGTACTGGCCAGCATCCTCTGTACAGCCTCGTGAGAAATTGAGCTAGAACTATCCAGCTAAGGTGCTCCAGAGTTCCTGACCCACAGGAACTGTGCAGGATAATAAATATTTATTGTTGTAAACTGCTAAAATACGAGGTAAATTGTTATACTGCAACAGACATGAATACACTGTCCTATTTCCTTGTTGGAAATTTTGAAATTGAAATTTTGAATTCTTTTCTCACTCTTCCTTCCTATGGCTCAGGTGTTCATGGGGGTAACTGAGTCTTGTCTTTTCCTTGGCTCACATTTCTGTGCATTTATTGAACTTGTGTCATTTTCAGCCATTGCCTATTTCAGAGAAGGATTCAGTGATGGAAAGAGCTTCCATGTCATGCTTTTATTCTTCTCCCAAAACGTAAGCCAAGTTTATTGAAGTGCCCTTGAAGCCCATCCCTTGGGAGAATGTATCTGAAGGGGACTCGGGTGTTGGTATTGCTCAATCACCAGTGAAAGCCGCAGGAATGGAAGCAGTTTATTTTGGCTTTGAAATGGAGGCTGTATTTTCACTAATTGGTGAGAGGGGTAGTGGGAGGCTTTGGCTGCAGAGAGTAAATTCTTCTTTACTGAACCATGGAAAGTGACTTTCCTTCCCTGGCCAGTACCTTCTCAGATGGCTTTTTAAATGGTGTTCTTCCAACTAAGGATGTGTGGTTGGGAGTCGGACTGTTGGAAAGGTTCTTGGCAGACTTGAGGACCCTCCCATGAACTACGTCCTTCCCCCTCAATTTTCAGCAGTACCCTGCTGAGTCCTAGCGACTGCCCAGATGTTTGCCTAAGTCCTTCACATTTGATGACTGGGGATATTATGTCCATTAGGACTGGCATTTTGCCCTGCCCTCACCTCAACATCCAGACATTTTTTATGTGAGGAGATTGTAGGTTCTAATCTCCAACAGATCTTTGAAATCTCTGATGTTCTTGTTTTCTGGACTGAGAGGGGCTTTGTAGTTTTCTGCCCTAAAATGCTCATGTCATCCAGTGAAAATATGAACCACACTTTTGTGTTTACCTGGTGAGGCACTATGCTTGCTGACTCATCTGCCCTGCACTCACCTATGTGGTGAGGACCCCTCCTGCCATCCTGTAGGTGGGACAGTTGAGACTCTGACAGGGGAAGTCCTGCCACTAATCCAAGCTGGGGAAGAGAATAGACCCCAGGCCAGAAGGGCTCAAAGCTGACTGTTTAACCATGGTGCTGTGAGGGCACCCCTGCCATGCCAGGAGCCCTTTGCCGGCACAGCATCTGCAAAGCTGAGGGCAGTGGAACAGAGACGAGCTGCTGACCACGTCACCACCTTGGGTTTGGGGGACTCCTGTTTTAGCAGGTCACCCAACCCCAAGTTTTGCTTAAACAGTAATTGTAACAGGGTGGTCCCCAGGAAAAGGGGAGGTTCCAGGTTCCCTGCCCCACCTAAGGGAGCTGAGCAGGGAGGAGAAGAACTGGGTAGGAGATTGTAGAAGAGAAAAAGCAGGACGGAGAGCAAGAGGGAGACCTGGAGGAGGCACATGGAGCAGAGAGGCATGTGAAAAAAACTGCGCTTGCTTCTTGGTCTTGGACTGGTTGAAACATATGTGGATGACAGACCCATGGGGAGGTTAACAGTGGCAGCTTTTCTCTTGATTTTGATTTTGCTCTTTTCCTCCCAGACCTGTCTGGCTGTTCCTGACCCCGCCAGAGGGTGTTTTAGACTTAAAACAGGCTTTTGGGCCTTGCTTTGGGCCAACCCTGTTTGGCTGGACATTTACCCACGAGGGGATGGGTAACTTCAGGTGCTTGGTTCGGAAACTATATTCTTTGCCTTTTCTGTATTACACACTAAATTGTATTAATGTGCCTTTCCAATAAAGGTCTTATGCACTAAAGTATGTTTTGTCTTGATGTGGCGGATGGGAGAAACTATTTAGAGCAGACAGATTTGGGGGTTTTGGGGTGCCCCTCTCCCTGCCCTGTAACATAATCACTATGACCATGACCTCAAAGACAACACCACAGGTCATTCAGAAGATTTTACCTTTCTCCAGAGAAGTCCCTATTGGGGAGACTTGACCCACACCTTCGTGAGATGTGTTAACTCTGCATGTATGTCTGGGTGTGAGGGTGCAGCTGGCTCTCCTGCTCTCCCCTCCCTGACATTAGAATCCTGGGTACCGCTGACTGGTGGTCATTTCCACTTGCAGCCTGGGAAGTTTAGCCACTCCCTGCCGATGTTGCCAACACCTTCACCCTCACTCTGCTGCACAGGGTATTCCCTTTAATGTTTTGAGGAGATCCTCTATATATATTGGCTGAGCTCCTCTTAATAACTGCCCAAGCTTTTTTTTTTTATATAGAGGCATGTTTTTATTTATTTATTTATTATATTTGTTTGTTTGTTTGTTTTGTTTATACATGCACTGGGTACAGTCAGAAGCGCGGGAGGGTGAGAGAATTCACCAGAGCCAGAGCGGGGAGCAGAGCAGGCAGACTGACGAAGTACACTGCTGAGGGGAGCAGCGGGCAGCAGGAGGGGTCTGCGTGCCATGTGGGACCCTCCTCCGGTGGCCGGGGAGCAGCCGGGGATCGAAACGGCGCCTCAGAGGCCGCAGGCAGCTTCGCAACCCAGCACTCAACCGCTGCGCCACCGGGGAGGCCCACTGCCCAAGCTTTTGACAGAGTAAGAGCTCTTTCTTCTGGAGGCCAGTGGTGTGTCACTTCAGCAAGGTCCTCTGGAGCCAGGCTGCCCTTAATTGTACTTCTGACTTTACTCCCTGTGCAATGTGTGCGCTCACACATGTGGGTTAACCTCGCTGAACTTTAGCCTCTCTATTGGTGAACCAGCGATCATGATGCCCATCCACTGCTGGTGCTGGTGTGAAGAGTAACTGCAATGATGCGCTGAGCACTAGTTAAGTCCCTGGGAAGCAGGGACTTAAAAAAAAAACAAACCTTCTTTTTGATGCAAATAGCTTATTTTCTTTATCTTCATCATGTCTTAAAGTCAGAGGGGATATGTTTCAGCAGCTTAGGCTGCTTGGGGCTGTGGGTTCTCACAGACTGTAGATAGGTTTGGGCTTCAGCCCTCGGTGCTTCTGTCTTTGGTTTTCTCATTTTCCTTCACAGGTTTCGGAGGTGATCTCCACATCGGAGAACTCCATATGCTAAGTACCACCAAGCAGCCTCCTGGAGAGACTCCCCCCTCCCTGCTCTGCTCATGAGGCAGAGTGTGTGTCTTGACATGACCCTGTGAGGCACCGGGTTGCACTAGATACTCTATCACCCACCATCCCGTTTCAGTAATAATTAGCCCTAGAGACCAAATCCCACGGGTGAAAGGGCTCAGGTGAGAGATTTCCTCTTTCCCCTGGCTGGAAAATGGTGATTCCGGCTGAAAGGCATTTTCAAGATATTTCACATGGGATATGAGTGCTAAAAAGGCTTTGAGTTTAAACTCCATTTTACAGATGGGGAAACTGAGGCCAGGAGCAGGACAATGCTGGGTGTTGTCAGAAGACAGTGTTGCTGCCTCATGAAGCCTATTCACGGTGAAATACCAATTCCGGGGGCCTCTCTGGTGGTACAAGGGGTTAAGTCTCAGCACTAGGAAGCAATCATCAGCCACTGCAGCAAGAGTTTGATCGCCAGCCAAGTTGCTACCCACATGGCACAGCAGACCTCTCCTGTCTTCCCCTCAGCAGTGGATTTCAGTAGATCCACCTGTTCTGCTCCCTCCTTCTCAGGTGAATCCTCTCACCCCCACACCTCTGGCCTGCACCCCAGCTCTTGCATGCATAAATAAATGAGTCTTGAAAAAAAAAATCCCAATTCCTTGACCTTGTAGCTATGTGACCTAAGCAAGTCCCCAAACTCTCTAAATCCTGACTTCCTCTCCTGTAAAGGAGAAAGAAACAGTGCTATCCTCATCGCGGAGCCACTGAGAGGATTAAATGAGGATGTGTGTTGCACGCGTGTGTGCACGTGTCCTCCACCCCCATGCCTGGCACAGAGGACATGCTCCACCAGCATTAATACTTGCCTCCCTGCTAATTCTCCTCTCCTCTTCCCATCTGCACCCTGGCCATGGAATGCATGCTTACAGCACCCAAGGGAGCTGCAGCTGAATGCTCTTGCCTTCTGTTTGTCCCCACGATGCTCACATGCTGAAATTTGGGGAACTGAGAATTGACCTCCTTTCATTTTTTAAGGTTTCCATAGAACCCCTGGTCACATGTGCTGCTTAAGCTTTGGGGCCCTGTTGGTTTTCCTTACTTATAGTCATATCATAATCACAATCATTATATAATCCCAATATCATAAGGAGTATTAGTGAACATGTAAGGAGGGTATTCAATGTACCACTGTGCCAACTCCACAGCCACATTGGAGGCAGGTTCTATTTTTAGCACCCTGATTATTCAGATGAAGAAACTGAGGTGATGAGAGGATAAGTAATTTGTTTAAGGCCACCAGTTGCAAAGTGGGGTGTCTAGATGCTCCCAGAGCGCTCCAGTGTTGGTTACTATGCTTCCCTCCAGAAACTCAGAAAACAGGACTTCGTTTTTCCATCGACCTTATTTAAAGAGGATCATTCCCTTTATTTTAAAATCCATGTTGATTTTTCAAGTTCTCTGAGCAGTGGTAGAGTTTCTCCATTGTTGAGTCTCGGTGTGGGTATGGGTATGGGTGTGGGGTTGGTGGTTTCTCTTTGGATGAAACTGGAGATGGCTAAGGTCTACCAGTAAGCTCCAGCTATTTGACAATGAGTCTTCTCTGCCACATTTTCTCTTTCCATTTAGCAACTTTTGTTTCAGATGGAAAAATTTACAGCTTTTTACAAAACATCTTTTTAAAACATTTGAGGGTTGGAGGTGATGGATGGAAAAACAGGCAGGGTAACAGCAAAGGTCTATTTTTTCATCTGTTCTTAAAAAAGCTCTTTTTGCTTGGTCCTTAACATTTTGGCTTCCAAATTTTTCTCTTCTTAGTGGTTTTACCCTGTCTCTGTTTATTCTGTGATTCGTGCCTGGAGGGAGGTTTTCTCAGAAGAGAATCACACACTACATCTTGTTTTGGCCACGCGTTGACCACTGATTTGGTCAAGGCCTTTGTGCAGTAGAGAGGAAGGTTGATTCTTGTTAACGGAGTTGCCATATAGAAGTAAACCTTAGTTGGGGCAGGGATGGCATAAACTTCCATTGGAATAACCAGACATTTGAGTGGTCCTACCCATGACATGGTATTTTCCTGGCATGGAAACCACTTAAGTAGAGGTTTAGTACAAAGGAGTCTAACGTGTGTGACTAAAGCACATCAAGATGCTCATCATTTTAGTCAGAACTAAGGACAGAAAACTTCACTACAGGAGGGTGGTTTGCTCCAGGTCTCGCCCATGAGCACTCGGTGGCCTTTGCCACTGACTTCCTCTGTGCTCACATGGCCAGACGTAGCCAGTGCCAAGGGTGGTATCAACCCTCTTCGTGAGAACCACAATTGCTCATATTTATAGAAGTGTTTTCTAAACATTTTCATTTTATTCTCATGAATATCACATTGAAATCGCTACCTTTATTATCTCCTGTTATAGATTAGGGAATGAGGTTCAAGGGACCAAGAAACTCACTGAAAATCACACAGGTCAACTAGAGTCAACCCCCCACATGCAGACTGGGGGGGCACTGTTGTGAACATCAAGGAGTCAAACTTTCTTCTGTGGTGTGGGTACCAGAGTAGCATGATGGGGATCCACAGTGATTCCCTCTCCTAGGCCAACTCCTCAACCTAAATATCTCATATAGTCTCATGCCAGCCTTAACCACTAGGCTGTGTTTGAGAACTAGGTGCAGCCCTGGGGTGCAGATTGTAACTGAGACATGGTTACAAACCAAGCATTGCCTTTCTTTCCTTTTCCTGCACACGATCCTTTCCCTGAGGTGCTGACTCCTGTTGTGCAGACCCAGGTACTTAAACTCTGGCCAGTGAAAGTATTGAGTTGCTGTTTTGGTTTTGGCCCCTGGGTTAGGGGGTGGCAGGAGTTTTGAATATCAGAGGCTCAAGCTGTAAGTAACAGTTTGATCTATGAAGAGACACAGGTGATCTGACCTGGCTCTCTCTAGTGATTTGGGCTCCAACTGTTCTGTATTAGGAGCCTCCGGCTCAAGCCAGTAATCACTCTGCAGCCTGCTCCCATAATTCTCCAGTGTGCACCCTCTGTCCTGGATGCCAACTGTGCATCCTCTTATCCAACTCAGTGCTGGCTCTCCAAAGTCCCTGATGAGGTCCTGCACTGCTGATTCAACAACTGGAGGGAGCTTTGTACAGCAGCTGCTCCCTCCTCTTATGAGTTATGCTGCCCAGTTTCACTATAAACACAGTTCAATTAAAGTTTTTCCAGTCCCTTTCTGCTGGACTGTTGCTCCTGGAGCATGCGGTTGTCGTTCATTATTTTTCAAGGGTTATTGACTTCATTTTGCTCCAATCCAGTTGTAAATGTATGGAGGAGGTGAACTCAGCATCTTCATTTTTGCAGCATCCATATCTTGCCGAACTCCCCAGTAGTTCAAATTCCTGAGAAGGAATGTGATGGGCTAAGCTCAGTCTATAAATCTCTCCCTCCGGCCTCCCTTGGGCTAGGTGTGCATTCTTGAATCACTTGGCTGTGGCTAGAAGGTGGGGTCATGAAGTTCCAACATGGCAGTCTACACATAGAGACAGAGAACTTTTCCCACAAAGGGAAGGGAGTAATCAAATCTTTCTATTATGCACCCCCCATTCCATTCTGAAACCCTCTCACTGTTCTCTCCAGAGGGTTATGGTAACTCGGCATTATGTCTGTGTTTCTCTTCCTGAGCTGTAGGCATGGGGTAGGGGCCGGCGGTGGGGGGGGGCTTCACCAGCAGCTCAGTTCTGCCCAATTCTGGAATCAATCTACAGTGTTGGCAGTACATTGAGTGCCCTGTGTCTGCCAGTGGGTGGGGTTTCGAAATTAGTTGGCAGCCATAAGCAGCAAGTCTTTGTGTATCTACCATGCTGGTCTCTCCCTACCTCTGGTGAGGTCGTTCTATCTATGTTCCTGCCTCATTCTTGGTATTGTACCCGAGTTTTCAGTCTTTTGTTAGATCCCTTCAAGGATCCTGCTATTTGCTCCCCACTCCCTGGGGTCCTCAATCCCTGGTTGATGTCCTGCCCTCATCTGAACAGAAAGCCGTGAAGCACAAACTCTTCCTTCCATGATCCACCCACCCATCAAATCCGGGTGGGTATTTTGCTTGTGTCTATTTTTCTTTGAACTTGTATTATGGAAAATTTCAGACATTCACAAAAATGTACAGACTCATAAATTAGATCTTCATGTACCTATCCCCCAGCATCAACAATGACCAAATGTGCCCAAACTTGATCAAAATGATGACTCAAATCTATACGTCCATCTAATTTTCCCAATAATATTTCTTTTTCTTTTTTAATTTTCTAGAGGCATGTCTTATTTATTTATTTATTTATTTATTATTTGTTTGTTTGTTTTGGTTTATACATGCACTGGGTACAGTCAGAAGCGCGGGAGGGTGAGAGAATTCACCAGAGCCAGAGTGGGGAGCAGAGCAGGCAGAAGGACCGAATTACACTGCTGAGGGGAGCAGCGGGCGGCAGGAGAGGTCTGCGCACCATGTGGGACCCTCCTCAGGTGGCCGGGGAGCAGCCGGGGATCGAACCGGCTGCAGAGGCTGCAGGCAGCTTCGCAACCCAGCGCTCAACCGCTGCGCCACCGGGGAGGCCCAATTTTCCCAATAATATTTCAAGGTAAATTCCACATTGTCACTGCATCTGAAAATATTTCAGTTTCAGAGTTGGATCTCTAAATGATTAGAATAGTTTTCACAGTATCACAACGCTTTTATCACACTTAAATATAGTAACAATGATTCCTTAATATTGTCAAATAAACCAGCCAGTGTTTCTGTTAGTGTGTAGACTGAGGGGTGCCCCAGAGCCTCCAAATTTGCACAGCCTAAATGGGTTCTGACTTCTACTGCATAAAGACAGAGCATACACTTAGTGTGAAAGAACTTTTTTTTTAAAAGATTTATTTATTTTATATAAGAACCGGGGTACAGGCCAGATGCGAGGGAGGGTGAGAGGATTCACCAGAGACAGAGCGGGCAGCAGAGCAGGCAGACTGATGAAATACACTGCTGAGGGGAGCAGCAGGCGAGACAGGAGAGGTCTGCAGCGCCATGTGGGACCCTCACAGGCCGGCGGGGATCGAACCTGTGCTGCAGAGGCTGCAGACAGTTTCACAGCGCGCGGCACTCAACCCCCTGCGCCACCAGGGGAGGCCCATAGTGTGAAAGAACTTTAATAGAAAAGAACTTTACAGGATGCGTGTTCCTAGAGAGAAAAGAGAATTTTACCAACAAAACATCCAGTTTCCCATCCCCTTGTGGGCAAATGCCCAGCTAAACAGATTTGGCCCACAGCAGGGCCACTGAAGCCTGGAAACTTGCCGCAAGTCTAAGGCACCTTCTGGTGGGGAACTCTAGGAAAGGGGAATAACGGGCCAGTCAAGTCTGGGATGAAAAAACCAAAATCATAGTACAAATCATGGTAAGAGATGCCATTGCTAGCCTCCCCGCCTGTCTCATGTCTCTTCCAAGTGTCTCTACGTGCCTCAGCTCCCTGTGTCTCTTTCCATGTCCATGCAAGTCCAGTGCTGAGAAGCAGACAGGCCTTTTCTCTTCACAATCTCTCTGCTCCACGTGCATCCTTCAAGGCTTCTCTCCCAAGTCCTTCCTAGCTTCTTCACCCTGCTCAGCTCTACCCCCCATTAGGTGGGGCAGGGATCATGGAACCTCCCCTTTTTATGGAGATTACATGCTAACGGGTCTGTATCTAGTGCTCTCACAGATGTTTTAAAGGTCTTTTCACTTGTTGTTTGCACCAGCATCTGAGTAAGGACTAGTCATTGCGATTGGTTTATGGAATCTCTAGATTTTTTGGTCTCCATCTCTAGTTTTTTTTCCCTTTGCAATTTCTTTTTTTTTTTTTTTTTGAAGATTTATTTATTTATTTATACAAGCACTGGGTACAGTTAGAAGCGCGGGAGGGTGAGAGAATTCACCAGAGCCAGAGCGGGGAGCAGAGCAGGCAGAAGGACCGAAGGACACTGCTGAGGGGAGCAGCGGGCGGCAGGAGAGGTCTGCGCGCCATATGGGACCCTCCTCTGGTGGCCCGGGAGCAGCCGGGGATCGAACCAGTGCTCCAGAGGCTGCGGGCAGCTTCACAACCCAGCGCTCAACCTCTGTGCCACCAGGGAGGTCCTGCAATTTATTTCTTAAAGAATTTGGATTGTTTATCCTGTCGAGTTTCCCATTGGGGTGTACTAATAAGACATCCCTGTGTACATTAGCTTTGGATAGAAAGGCTTGTATTTTGCTGGATTTCTCTTGGCAAGACCACTTCACAGGCCATGCCATGCTTCCAGTGAAGGCACGGGTGTCTGGTTGTCTCTGTAAGTGTCAGTTTTCAATGCTCAGTGTTGAAATGTATTAAATTTGAATAATGTGGTTCTTTCTTCATTTTAGGTGGAATACATTTTACAAAAAAGGGCCTCCCTGGTGGTGCAGGGGTTAAAGTCTCAGTGCTGTCAAGCTATAGCCAGCCACTGCAGCATGAGTTCTATCCCTGGCCGGGGAGCTGACCTAGATGACACAGCAGACCTCTCATGTCTCCCTGCTGCTCCCCTCAGCTGTGTATTTCAGTAGATCTGCCTGTTCTGCTCTCCGTTCTGTCTCTGGTGGATCCTCTCACACCCCCGTACCTCTGGCCTACACCCCAGCTCTTGTATGCATAAATAAATAAAAATAAATCTTTAAAAATACATTTTATGAAAGAAATTTTACCTCATTTACCATTTGGTTGCCCCATGGCAAAGGTGATACAGAAAAAGCAGAATAAATGCCTGATATTTTTCTTTATCATTTTGGTGAATATGGAGTTCACTTATTAGCCTTCTCCAACAGTGAACAGTAGGATTTTTTTTTTTGGAGAAGTATCATTAAAATTCATAGATTAACTATATTCATGAGGTTTCAATTCATTTTGGTTATTAAATTTATTCATGCTCTAACTGTTCCACCGTTTACCTGTGGAAGCCCCTTTTAATTGGCTTCTGAATCATTCATTTAACGCCCGCATCTCCCTTGGTATATGGATGGAGCCTAGATTGAACCCAAGTCTTTCAGGCTATTTATGTGTTTAGCATAATGTCTGGCGCACAGTGAGTGGTTAACAGATGGCAGATATGAATGCTATGGCTATTTATAGAAAACCTAGCCTCCCCATTCAGGGCCAGCACTGAGACTGGGATTCCTTATACTTGCCCTGCCCAGCCTTGATTTCTGGGGTGTATGTGTGGAGAGGTGTGGGGCAAAGCTCCATTTCTCTCTTAATCTAGCTATGTCTTGACTGCTCTTCCGCTTACCGACTGCTCCCCTGGGGGAAGAGGGGCAGATCTCCGTGGAGAGATTGAGCCCAGGGGAAGAGCACAGGTAGTAGAGCCCCTTTGGGACCCTCATCCTCTCAGAGATGGGCATTCTCCACAGCCCCACGCGCTGCGAGCACCTGCCTTCTCTGCGGGCAGCAGCCCAGAGCAGCTCCAACATCTGGAAGGGGTTGCCTGGGATGATGGGAAATGGAGGTGCAGGAAATCTGCAGTCATACCTGAGAGAGAGCGTATAAATTTAATTCATGAAGAAGGGGTAGAGGTCCCCTATCCCTTGTGCTCTCTAATCAAGGGGTAGCAGCCACAAAGCTGGTAACATTGGTTCTTATTGGGGTCCCCTTTCTGCTGGGTCATTCAAAGGAAAAAGGTTGCACTAAATTTGCACCCTAGAAATGCCACTAGCTACTTTGCTTTCCCTCCCTCCCCCCCACAAAGTCACAAGCTGTGAGGCCTCACTCTCCCTGGAGGCAAACCTTGCCCAAGGTCATTCAGAAGGCTCTTGTGGAAGTGCAGATGTCACCCAGATGAATAGCTGTGAGGTAACAAGCTGATCAAACAAGGCATCTAACACATTTCTTAAGCAGGTGAGGGCTGAAGCAAGTATTCACTAAAGGAACAGAGGGAGTTTTTTCTATTTATAAACTTTTAGACTTTTAGGAAACCGGAAACTACTTGCCGTTGCGCACCCTACCACCAGCTTGTGAAGAAGCCCAGGCTAGCCCCCAGGAAAAGGAGGGGGCTGTCTTCAGCCCAGGGGAGCCCCCCAGACCTGTGACTGTGGCATCCTGACCATGCAGGCTTGGGCAAAGGGCCCCAGACAAAACACCCAGCAGACCTCCAGGATCATGGGAAATAATGAGTGTGTATTCTTTTCAGCCATCACGTTTTTGGGGTCACTTGTTACATAACAACATAAGCCTGGCGCTTTGTCAGGCCAAATGGGGAAAGCATTTTTGTATTCAGCAGGCTTAGATCGTTTTCGTCCCCCTGCCTGGGTTTCTAGATTTCTAATAAAACTCTAGCCAAACCCATGTTTTCTCAGAGCCTTTACAAAGCACCCTTTCAATTACTTTCCTCAGCTCAGAAAAAAAGAATGTAAGAGACCTTTACCATTTATGTTTGCTAAAGAAAATACAGGCTTTCAGAGCTGCCAGGGTAACCGAACAGAAAACACAATTACTACTGGAAAAAGCCAACGACTGTTATTTGATCATAAATGTTCTAAAGATAGCAGCGTGCTGATTATTAGCTGAATTGAGTTTTTGGAGGAGCATTTGAAGACCTGATGCAGTGAGTTAAGTGGAAATGTGCTAAGATGAAAAAGAAAGATCAAACCAAAAGAAAAAGCAAATCAAGCACCTTCCAATTGCTTATTGGAAAAATATTTTCATAGTATGTAGTTCTTGGCACTTGATAAATGTTTGATGAATGAACAAATGAATACATGAATGGTAGGAATATGTGCTACTATGCTAGAGAGACTTGCAACCCTACCACCTTGGCTTCAAGGTCCTCACCTTTGAGCTTGGAAAGATCAAATTGACATGAAAATAGAGGAGCTGGGTTTGGGAATCCTACAGATTTCTCTTTGCAGATCCCACAAATTTGAGAACTCACTCAAATTCTGGAGCCACCATCCTGAAGGCCTGCTGACCCTCTTTCCATTCCTTGATTTCCGCCCCCCACCCCCGCCCCCTGAAAATGAGGTCTAGGCTATCTAGAAAACCTAGCTTTGGGAACTGGTGGTGGGGTAATGGCTTGTGCCTGGAGAAAGAGTGATGTGGGTTTACTTTCTAACTCAGCATATCATCAGCCTGGTGTGTGTGATGGTGAGCACATTACTCAAAATCTCTGTGGATGGTGGACAATAACATGACTCGCAGGGTTATTGGGAGAATTGGGGATAATATATGTAAAGTCCTCAAATATAGATGCTAAATACCTGCACATTATTATTACTTGATAATGGGTAAGTGGTAGATGGGTGTAGAGTGGGGAGAATAAAATTTGCATATTCTAATGACCTTGTGAAGTCTAGTATTTTTGATTTTGCTCAGTTATCAAAAATGGGGGAAATCTCTCTGTCCCATTCAGCTTACATCTTCATTGAGGTTCTAAACTCTTTCTCACTCTCCGCCCCTCTCAGCCCCCAAAGGGAGAAGTCACATTTCTCAAGCTGTTAAGTCAGATGACAGCTGCCTCTTATTCCATATGTTTCTCATTCCAAAATGTTGTTTTGAACATTTTCAGCTACGAAGCACAAACTCTGCCTTTTAATTTTTGTTGGGTGCACATTTCAGATGCCCGCTTTTGGGTTTTGCATTATTCTGTGGTTTCCTACTCGTTTGCCCCTCCCTTTAATTGCTCCACCAGCACTTAGTCTTTGCTGCCTGCCAAGGCTGTCTCTCCTTTTCCCTAATATCCCTGGCTTTCCCCAAGGGCTGTCCTTAATCCACCGAGCTCTTGAATGCTTTGCAAAATAGAGCCCCCTCTGTTTATCCTGCCCCCTCCCCTCAACGTTCATGGCGGTTATCTCGCATGGACTCCCATTTCCTGCTCTTATTCTTGGCTCCCTGCCAGTCATCACACATTCACATGAAATCCTGCCTCTCCTCACAGAAGGGAAAGGCTGTTTCCATTCATGGAATGCTCATTTGCCACAGAGATGCTACACCCTAGCCACAGGCAGGGTGTTCTCGGGTTTCCGGACATGTCCAGGGCAAGGCTGGGAAGTTTTGGCCCGGACAGTGATTTATGATAAAGGCAGATCAGGCCAGAGTACAGTGTGGTCTTTGTGGCCAAGGAGAGGAGCATGGACTGTCAGTGCTAACTGAGCTGGAATGTGGTCTATGTTCCATTACTGAGCCTCAATCTGTTTATCTGTGAAATGGGGATCATAATAGTACCTACCGCACAGTCTTGCTGTGGGGATGGCAATAGAAGGGGCTTTGTTCAAGGCCTGGAGAAAGGGTGTTTGCTCCATAAATATTTTATTTTCTCCCCTAAGGCCTTTGGGTCAGTCAGCGTCCCAGCAAGGAAGAGCTTGGCACCTCAAAGGTTTTAACTGGTGAGAGTGGAATAAAGATTATTCCTAGATTATTTGTAGAGGTGTGAGCAGGGAATGAGAAATACCTGGGACTAGCAAGCACCAGGAGCCTTATCACCGCTGAAGGGCAGGTGAGGGTATACACTATCCTTACCTGGTGAGAAATGGAGCTGTGATACCGCGGTTAGGGCAGAGTGGACTCGGAATGTGTTCTGAGATCTTAGCAAACTTAGATCATTTCCTCTTCTCTTTCTTAGGATTCTACATTTGTAATAAAACCTAGACAAATCCCAGTGTTTTTAAAAAGTTGAAGTGGTTGGAAGAAGTTGTGTGGTTCAGGTGGAAGAAAGTAGCCACTGATAAAATGGAGAGAGAGAGAGAGAGAGAGAGAGAGAGAGAGAGAGAGAGAGAGAGGGAGAGAGGAGGAACAGAGGAAAAGAAGGGAGCTGAAATATTCTCTTTTCTCTCTTCCTGCACAGACCTTCTATTGGCTGACCCCAACTGGGGTCCAGTAGTGTTGGCCTCCTGGGCACAGAGAAAGGCAGAGAAAAATGGAGAATGACTAAAGAAACAGAGAATCATCTTGTTATTTCTTATCAAAATGATTAGCCAGTCATTTAGTGTGAGGTTCTGGACCCTGGTTTCCTATAAAGTGGACATAAAACTAAGCTGCGTATCCACCTCACAGTGTCACTGCAAAGATCAGGTGGAAGCGCTGTCCTCATCTGCTTGCACTGAGGACCTCTTCTTCGGCTACATCATCTTCCTGAATTACTCAACAACCAAGTAAGGTATCAGGCTTTGGATTCAGGAGAGGGTGTTCAGTTGTGGTTTGGCCAAGCTTTCAACTGTGGGATCGTGAGCAAGAAACAGCCTCCCCAGCCTCAGTGCAGTCTTTCTTTGGGTTTCCCAAAGCAGATCCAGAGACAAGTATTTGTGTGTACATGGTTTATTTGGGAGTTGATTCTGGGAAGCATGGCCTGGGGAGGGAAGAGACAGTGAGGCAGGGTAAGCAGGAAACCAACAGGGCCTCAGTCCTGTATGAGCCTTAGGGAGATGGTGCAGGACACCAGTGCTCCCTCCTTGACTGGCTGAGGGTTCCTCCTGGAATTTTATCTCCCTGGTGGCCTCTCTGTGGGCAGAAGAGACTCAAGTAGCCATAGACGCAGGAATCCACATTGATGCCCTCTGAGTGAGCCACGAGAAAATAGCTGGAGATCATCTGCTTTGGCTTCCTAATTTGTTTGATAAGGATGACACCTCTCTTACTGGGCAGTTGTGGAGATTAAATGAGTATTGATCAAATGATGAAATGCCTGCCAAGGGCCTTGTCCAGCATAGGTATCTGGTCAATAGCAGGCATTCATAATAAATATTATTCACATATTACAGAGTGAATGGGACTCCAAGAAGTTAAGACATTTACCCTGTATCTTCCAGACAGTTCTTTAGTGGCCTAGTCAGATTTGACTCCAAGTTTGGTCCCCCTTCTGCTCTGCCTACTTGTGTTCTGTTAATGGACTGTACGTGTAGAGTGCTTTTGCATCATAAAGTGTGAGAAGCTCCATAAATATAAAATGTTTGCAGTCCCAGACGTGCCTGCTCAGATCCACTTAAATGGACTCTCAGTGGCTCTTCCCTCAGCCCTGATTCCCATAAGCTCGAATATATATTTTCTTAGTCCCCTGGGATCTCCCATTCTGTGCCCCCACAATCCCCAGTCCTTCATTAGTGATGCCTAGGTGTCTCCACATATTTCAAGGGGTGCCAGAAAGTCTCCAGACAAAATAAAATATGCTGTAAAACACCGAGGGCATAAAACTCTAGACACCTTGTTCTCCATGGAAGGTTTTGTTTTTAAAAGCAAATGTTTTCAAATGCCCTCTTTACTGTCCTGCTGATACACACATAAAAACCAATAAAATGCAGAACTATTTTTTAAATGGTAGTAAAATATACATAACATCCAATGTAGCATTTTTCAGTGTATATTTCCTGGGACTAACTAAATTCACGTAGCTCTGCAACCATCACCACGAGTCACCAGAACGTTCCACCTTCCCCAACTGAAACTCTGTCCCCACCTATTAAGTAAAAACTGCCCATTCACCCCCCTGACCTCCAGCCCCTGACAACCATAAGTCTACTCTCTAGCTTTATGAATCTGACTCCTCGAAGTTTCTCATATAAAATGTTCGCAGAAACTACAGTAGTTGTCCTTTTGTGACTGGCTTACTTGACTAAACATAAGGTCTTCAAGTTCCTCCATGTCAAAGCGCTCGTCAAAATTTCCTTCCTTCTTTAAATAAATTAAAAAACAAATTAATCAGAGATACTCTGCAGGGGTGGGGGCAGGAGAGGAATCAAAACAGGGGAGGGAATGTGATCTTCCACAAGAGACTATGATGATGGTGCGCGGGCGAATTGGTGATGGGAATTTTGCAGTGACTACACATGAGAGGAGAAAGCATGCATTGTACAAAAAGGAAGAGCGATGTAAAATATATATAAAATTAAATTAAATTAAAAAAAAAAGAATTTCCTTCCTTCTTCAGGCTTACTGATATTCTATTGTGCGTCCGTCCACACCACGTTCTGTTCATCCGTCCATTCCTGGACACTGAGTTGTTTCCACTTTTTGGCTAATGTGAATCATGTGTACAAAGAATAAATAACGTGAACAATGTATACAGATACTGTGTTTGAGTCTCCAGTTTCCATTATTTTGAGTGTAGACCTAGAGTGGGATTGTGGGGTCACCGGGCGATGCTTGGTTTACTTTCCCGAGGAACCGACCTGCTGTTTTCCATAGAGGCGCCATCATTTTATAATCCCACTGGCCCAACTCCTCATAATGGAGAAAAGTGGATCTTTCATTCATCATGAATTCATCTGGAGGGTTTCAGAACACCAGCTGGGCTGCCTAGAGACAAGGCAGCAGCTGCGTGCCTGGCCAGCGAGCCGCAGTGCAAGACACAGGTGCCTGTGACCCGGGCTATTCTTGAGGGCATCGCTGAAAATCACCAAGCCCTTACCCTCAGGGCCACCTTCACTTGCCTTGCTGCAGTCCTAGAAACTGGCGTGCACAGTGGCCCTTGAACAATTTGGGGGGCTAGGGAGGCTGACCACCTCTCCATTGAAAATCCTCTTTAGCTTTTGATTCTTTCCAAACCTAACTACTGATCACCTGCTGTTGACAGGAAGCCGCTGGGACAACTTAGATGGTTGATTAGCACATAATTTGTGGTTACTGCTCATTAAGTGGAAGAGGAACATCACAAAGGGCTTCATCCTCACTGTCTTCCCTTAGGTGGAGGAGGAAGAGGGGGGCTGGTCTTGCTGGAGGGGTGGCAGAGTGGAGGGGGTGCACAGGGAGGGGGGAGAGGCAGGCACATTTGGTGTAGCATATTCATGGAAATAATATCATAATTTCTCTGACTTACTTGCTTTTTCATTTCTCTAAAAGTATTTTATACCAATCCTTTCATCATTTGCATTAGTTTTAGTGTCCATATCAAGTGGGGTCCATGTTTCCAAAGACTGCATTTGAAAGCAGTCTTGAGTAACAGGACCCTTCCTTCTGTCTGATGTAGGTTGGTTTTCTGGTTGCTTCTGTGTCTTCTTTCTCATCATCTGGGCTGATAACTTTAATTTATGAAAACTTTTTTTCCTATTGAGGTAACATTGGTTTATGGCATGGATATGATTCAGAGGCACAGGATCACAGCCTTTAGTGAACGTTGTTAACACTGTACCAGGGTGGTCCCCAGGAAAGGGGGAGGCTCCAGGTTTCCTGCCCCACCCAAGGGTGGGTGGAGCTGAGCAGGGAGAGAAGAGGCTGTGGAGGACACTGAGGAAGGAAGGAAGCAGGATGGAGAACCAGAGGGATCCCTGGAGGAGGCACATGGAGCAGAGAAGAGAGACACGTGAAGAAACTGCGCTTGGCTTTTGGACTCGGTGACACAGATGTGGGTGAGAGACCCGTGGGGAGGTGACAATGGCGGTTTTTGTCTTGATTTTGCTCTTTTCCCTCCAGACTTTTCTGGTGGTTTCTGATCCTTTTCTGTGGGTCTCCACTGGAAGGTGCTTTAGACTTGGGGCAGGCTTTGGGAACTTGCTCTGGGCCAATCCTGCTTGGATGGACTTTTACCCACGAGGGGACGGGTCACTTTGGGTACTTGATTTAGAAACCAGATTCTTTGCCTTTCCTGTATTGTTTCATAATAGTGTTAAAATTCCTTTTCATGAAAGTCTCATATGTTTTGTGTTGATGCGGCGGATGGCAGAACCCATTTAAAGTAGGCAGGTTTGCGGGGTCTGGGCTGCCCCTCTCCCTGCCCTGTAACAGATGTGGTGCCCAACGTGATTTAGGACAGAGCCATCCATGGTTAGTCAGCCCCATGGGGAAATTGAACTTCCCAATGGCATTGGCTACCGTAAGTGCAAATGTGATTTTTGGTTTCTCTAGTGTGTTTGTTTCATATGTAGATTTGCTGTTCAAAAACTGGATTGGGCTTTGTGAAGATTCTGTGTGTCTGTGTGTGATTTGTTTGTAGTGACTTGCTAAGAGATTGGATTCTGTGGAAATTGTTCTGTGCAACAGTTTTACTTAAAAGATTAGGTGGTACCTTGGATCATGTGGCCAGATCAAAGATGGAGCCTGAGGCCACTTGGCAGGCTCCTGTAAAATTCAGAGGTTCTTGTTGCTAGGACTTTGGACCTTTATTTTTCTTTTTTGTGATCTCTGCTGTCTCATTAGCATTTATAAAGGCAATAATGATTCTTCATGACTTGTTGCTTTGACTTCCACTACTTCCTGACTTCTGCCTGAGGGGTTTTGCAAGCCAACTGTGGAGCAGTGGTGTTTAAATTAGCAAATGTATGCCTGGGTGTTAAGGAAAAGAGTAGCCTTAAGCAGTAACTGGTACCCATTTAGAGTAGGCAGGTTTGCGGGATCTGGGGTGCCCCTCTCCCTGCCCTATAACAACACCGCACCCACCACCAAGGCACCCACAGGCCCTCTCACCCGCAGTCCATTGGGTCCTCTCCACTATGTCCCCTGCCAGCCTCAGTTCTACAGTGAGACTTCTGGGGTTTGTCATTGGTTTGGTTCCGTCTGACTTTTTGTTTTATTCCACCTATGCCCACACATAAGCAAAACCATCCCTTGCTTTTTTCCTTTTATTTCTTAATTGGTTTATTTCTTCATTTCTCCTGCACATGAACACCTCCCCAGTGCAAAGCTTGCTCCAAGGAGCATGCCGTCCCGGGAAGAGCGGAGTTCACCAGAGAGCAAGCCTAGCGGCTGTGCATTTGGATTTGACATTGGCAGGAAAGTGGAGTTGGGTTAGGGAGGTGTGAAAAATGCCAACTGTGGGCTCAGCGTTAAACTGTCCTTGCCCATGGCTCTCCTATAGGAACCAGGGTCACGGAATATGTTACTCTTAAATTCCACCCCAGCTGCCCAGTGACTGTGGGCCACACCTCGGCTGACCAGGCGGGGCGCCAAGGGAGAGCAGCTGGGGGAGCGGCCATCTTGCTAGTCCCACCGCAGTTGCATGGCGGTCAAGCAACTGTGGGTGGGTGGACGCGTATTGGAAAGTGTGTTGCAAATATAAAGAGCAGTCTGCTGTGAGCTGCCAGAGGCCTCTGGCTTGCCTGGGCCCTTCCTCCCTTTGGTCTAAGGGGATTTGCTCCTCATTCCCCAGTTCCCCAGGCAAATGGAGCTGGGTAGACACACCACTACTCTCCTTCCCCCAGGGTCTCCAGTCATTTAACGGTGCCTGTCCTGTGTGGCTTGTTCCCCAGTGTGCTATAAAGTTCTTGTTAAACTGCCCCAGGGAGGCCTGAGATAGCTGAGGCCTCTTGCCTCCCCCACACATTCCTCTCTTAGCACATTGCCTGACTTCCTTTTTCTGATTCTTTCTTTCTTACCCTACGTGGCCCCCAGGCAGATTCCCAAACAAACTCTGTGCTTTCTTACCTTGGTTGTTCCCCACCCCATGCCTGCCTTTGTTTCCACCTTTGTCCAAAGCCTGACTTCTCTCTTCATGGTTCAGCTATGTTTCCATGAACTTCCAGACCCAATTCTATCCCCTCTGGGGCATTTCTAATGCAGCAATAACCTCTGTCTGTCCACTGAAGGGAAAAAGTGCCTGTGGATAACTGGAATTACAAATGTGGTCAGTGCAGAGAGATGTGACGCGCCAGGGATTTACTAGGGACAGCAGCTATGAAGGGTGAAGGAGGAGAGAGAGTGGGGTGGCCGGAGACTCTCGACCAGAGTGCAGGTCTGACACCTATGAAGGGAGGGCAGGAAGGAGGGGGCACTGGCTAGGAGCCTCAGGTGCAGAGCAGCTCAAGGGCGTCTGGGCCAGGCCAATGGGGAGGCTCCAGCAAGATGCCCTGACAGGAGTCCTGCTTTGAGCAGAAATGGCCAGATTCTGGCTCTCTCTTCATTCCCAGGCCTTGACTGTGGGAACCGGGGAGAGCCTGGCCTCCACGCAAACACTGAGGGATTCTCAAGAAGCAGCAGCTGAAGGCTGAGCAGCCAACTGTGCCCTTCACCAGCTGTCTCCTGAAGGGAGAGGTGAGCGGCAGACCTCTGAGTGAAACAGCGAGGGAGCCAATGCTTTGAGCCCGTAATATCTGAATTACTGGCCATGCGACCATAGGTAGATAATTAGGCTTCCTCCCTTTCCTCCTTGTCATCTTTTTTTCTTCAAATTAATTCACTTATCTTCAGCCAGTGAGGTCAGGTATGTGAGATGCCTATCATGGTTTGGTTGCTCAAAAATTGTGAGTTATCTTCCCCTCCAGAGGCAATGTACAAAAGTCGCTAGCAGGGCAGACACTGGAGAGAGACCACCTGGGTTCAAATCCTGTTTCCGCTACTTGTTAGCACTGTGCTCTTGGACAAGTTACTGAGCCCCTCTGGGATTCAGATATCTCCTCGGAAAAATGAAGACAATAACAGTCCTTAATCCCATGGGGTTGTTGTGAGCTTTGAATGAGATAAGCCATGCAAAGTGGCTGGAACACAGCTGTCCTTTGCCTGGTTTCATCAGACTTCCCTGGGAGAGGGCCCTGCAGGGGAGTAGCCTGTAGAGGGCAGCATCCCCGCAGTAATCTGATTCTTCTCTGGCTACTGCAACTGGGCCTTTCAAGTTTAGGGCAGAGAAAACAAGCCAGCATCTCTGGCCTGTACCCCAGTTCTTGCATGCATAAATAAATAAATTAAAAAAAAAAGAAAAGAAAAAAGCAAGCTATGTGAATTAAGGGAAAGAGACCAGATGACAGAATGTACTAGAAGAGATGGGACGGCACAGGAAAATGGACAGAATTATAAAATAATAATATTTTTGGATGGGTGACTGCAGTGAAACAGAATGGAGAAAAAAGTAAACAGAATTTAAAATAAAAAGTCCACACACAACTTCAGGTGATCGTGCAAAAGAAAGGCACACTGAATATGACACACCTGCTCTCTGAGGACATGCCTTTCTGGCCCCTGGAGTCTGGTCACCTGGCCCTGCCTGGTTTGTTTGTGCAGTTCTTCAGAAACACTTGGAATGCTACCTACAGGTCAACAATCCTGAGCTGAGGAGTGGAGAGTGGCGCAGGGCTGGATTTACGGGCCGTCTGGTGTCTGATGACAGACAGCTCAGTGTCTGACTACTAGGTGACTTAAAGTGACCATGGGAACATCTGTCCTTCTGGTGCAAGCAACGTTTGAGAATGGAACAATGGGCCAGGGTGGGGATTATCATTATCATCTTCCATGCCACATCCTCCCCAGTCCTCATTTTGCTTGTTATCCTGCAGGTCATCCCTCTAGTTTATCTAGAATAAATCAGGGGTGTGTTGGTGGGGGGATTTTTCCCAAGCTCCCAGCGATGCTGTGACTCTTTGCTCCTCATGACTAATTGTAACCTCTACTATCTGACCTCTTTGGAGTCTCCTGGGACCATCATGAACTATTGCTAAACACAGAAGCTCCTGCAGGCATTTGCCTTGGAGCCTCCACAAACTGCAGTTTTGTTTTATGTTGTTCTTAACCTAAATGTTTAAATCCCTGCCTCACCCTATACAGTCTGTCCTCCTAACCCTCTACCTGAGAGAGAATTTCCCAGGTCACAGGTACAATTTGACCTTGTTCTCTACAGCAGCCTGATGATGTGCTGTTGTATGACAACACCAGAATCTATATAAGAAATCAGGTGGCAGTGTACTCTTAGACTCTTGGCAATTTTCCCCTTTCAAAAGCAGACTTGTAAGATCATCCTGCATCTGTCTCGTCCACATTTTCAAGTCTTCCACTAGGATGGGCACCTAAAAATGGAACTGCCAGGTTACAGGAGATGAACATTCAAAAATTTGACAGATAATGCCAAATGGCCCCCAAAGGCTGTGCCTATTCACACTTTCTTTTTCTAATGTGGTCTTCAGTGTAGTCCCCAGGTGGCAGGAAGTTTCTATGTTAAGAACTGAAGGATGTGGACCTCCCAAGTGGCACAAGGGGTTAAGACACAACACTATGGAGCAATCTGCAGCCTCTGCAGCATGAGTTCGATCCCCGGCCAGGGAGCTACCCATATGGCACAGCAGACCTCTCCTATCTCGCCCGCTGCTCCCCTCAGCAGTGTATTTCAGTTAGTCTGCCTGTTCTGTTCCCCGCTCTGTCTCTGGTGGTTCCTTTCACCACCACCCCCTCCCCACACCTCTGGCCTGTATCCCAGCTCTTGTATGCATACATAAAATAAATCTTTAAAAAAAGAAAAAGAGCGAAAGAGTGTGAGAGCAGTAAAGCTTAGTGGTCAAGGGCCAGACACTGCATTTAAACCCTCATTCTACCCCACACAAGTTAGGTGAATGTGGCCAACTTACTTTAACCTCTTGTGATTTGCTTTTCTCCATGGTAAATGCTAACAGAACAGGCAGTTGTGAAAACTAAATGAGTTAATGTATGTAAAGTACCCAGAACAGGTGCCTGGCAAGCAGCAGCCACTTACCCACCATTTTGTGTCATTGTTATACCAGCTTCTCTCATCTGTAAGGTTCTGGGGTGTTTGGTGGTGACTTAAATGTGTGAGAAGTTGAAAGGTGCATGTCAGATCTGAAGGTAAATGACACGTGTAAATGTTGATAAAAATATTAAGTAATGCAACCAACAAATACCTGCAAACATTTTTATATGCCAGTGAATAGACACTCCATGGAGAATGTAAAAAACTGACATGACTTCAAAATAATGACATTTGAAAAGCTGAATATCTGTTGAGGGTTTGTGGATGAGATAATTTGACCCCCAGAGGGTGTGGGCTCACTTTGGATTATTCTGGTGGGAAGATTATTATTAGAATAACTCAGTAGAAATAACTCTGAACTGAGGGCTCTGGCTTGGCTTTCCCTGATTTCCTGCCACTAAGGACAGCTCCTACCAATGACATGCAAATAATTCCTATAGACAACCGATATTAATTTTTAGAGTAAATCAATGAATAGACATTATGTGAAAAGGCTTCTAATTAGTGTTCTGTAAGTAGCTGTAGTCAGTGAGGTAGTCAGAGTCATTTCTCATCTCTATTGGGAAGCTGCTGGGAGAGATGGGTAAGCCGGAAATGTTAGATTCTTACAATCTTCAGAAATCATTGAACTTTATAATGGCTCACTGACAGTATCCTTCACTCTTTGTCCTTCCTTCACTCTTGTATTTCTGTTGTCTTTATTTTTTTTAACACTTGTCACAGCAATTATTAAAACTCTAGTTATCTCTTCTCAGCAGCTCCTTTTGTCAAGGTGAAGTGAAGAAGCAACTTTGAATGTTAGCGTGAAATTAATAAATACTTGAAACAAATACTTGAACTGGGGCAAGTTAGCAAAATTCTTGGGGCCTCCTTTACCTCATCTTACAAATGGGATCATATCTGTAGCAGGTAAGAATCCTTTTGTTGCAGAAACCGGAAAATATTCTGAAGTAAATTTACAGCCTTGCATCATCGGAAAGACTGTGAGTTCCCATTTTAGGTTTATTCCGATGCAGTAATAAACAGATACTCAGTTTTCATGCTTTGATTCATCAGTCTTGACTTTATTCTGAGACATCAAGAGGTAGCAAGATGGTTATAGGGACTCCATTCTGGGACACCCCGCAGGTTTCTATCCCAAAAGAAAGTGTGTGTGCTTTTGCCCTAGAATTAACAATAAATAGCTTGCTGGGTCTCACGGAAGCTGATTGGGCCTTGCTTTTATCCATGGACCAATCCCATCACTGGCTAGAGGGATGGGAGGTTCTGATTGGCTTAGGCTAGGTCACATGACTCTACCTATTGGCACCCCCTTGGATGCCTTAAACTGAAGGCAAGAGGAGGGTATCCCCAAGTCAAAAGCAGTTGGCTGTTGCTAAGAAGGATCTTGGGAGGCCCAAGACAAATGTTTGCTGGCATATCACTTCTCCAGCAAGTTTGTGGTGTGGATAATGAGGTGAAATAATGACTGGTATAGCTATCTGGCAAAGTGACAAATAATGTGAGTTTTCTGCAAAGGTTTCCTGTCTGGTAATACTCTGGCCACTGCTGCTTTCTCTAATTTTGTTCACTTTGCAACAGTTTCTCTATTTATATCTCCAGTCCAAGCCTCTCTCCATCATTTTAGTCTTGAGTCTCCTCCTACTGACTTCTGATCATGTTCACTCACCCTCACAGCAACCTATAGTTCAACATGGAAGCCCGGCCTCTCTTGGGTCTAAATGAGATCCTCATTCCTCAGTCCTTCTGCCTTGGTGTCCGGCATCCATCAGGCCTGGGGTTGCTTTGATATTGTAGTCACTTCCCTTTAATGCCTGGAGCATTAAAATGGCCAATGTGTGGACCCTTCCTTGTGAATCCTGGATCACAGAGGAGAAGGTTCTGGAGTCCCACTGCCTGGGTGTCCTACCTTGATTACGAGTCTTACAAGGGCATGAACTTGAGTAAATAACCGTCCTAAGCCTCAGTTTCTATTGTAAAGTCTACTTTGCTTTTTTCATGACTCTTTTCAATTTAAACTTAAATCAGACGACTAGTCTTTGCAGGAGTGTGCGGGCAGGCTTTTTCGTGGACATGGCTGCCGGGCGCTACCCTGTATGCTGTCTCCTAGCCCATAGTATGATTTAAGTTACTTATTCTTTTTTTCCCAGCAGCAGATATTTTTGATTTAGAAAGTGTTGGCCAGCCCTATTGAAATGCAACTTTCACACCTGTGGAATATCATGTTGCCAGACATTCAGTGCTAGAGCTTCTAATCCTCTCCAGCTCTGGGATGTGTAATTATATACACTCCTTCTCAGCTCTGGCTGCTACAGTCCCACTTCAGGGTTGCCTGTCTGTTTCCTCCTCACCTTCCAGTGACCCCTAAAGGGTGGTTACCTGGGCGGTAAGAGGAAAATGCAGTAGACATACTCACAGGCTCATCTGTAAGAGCCAGCTCTGGAGGAAGGGGGCATTGGACTGTTCCTTGTGTCACTGAGCAGCCCCAGGTGAGTGAAGTAATGGTTGGAAGCAGAGGGACAGGGAGGGACCTGGTTGTGTCTATCATCACACCTGCGCTGTCCAATGTTTTAACCACCAGCCACGGCCACATGCAGCGACTGACTGAGAATCAATGAAAAATAAAATTTCTTCTCCTTAGTCATACTAAACACAAACACATTTTAAGACTTCCATTTTGGACAGCACAGATGCAGGACAGTGCCATCACCTTAGAAAATTCTATTGAGCGGTGCTGCTCTGAAGCCTGGCAGCAGGAGAGGGGGGTGCTGGACCTCAGCCAGGGCTGCTGGGGAAGGTGTGATGGGAGCGGGGGAACTGGCTTGATTTCAGGGGTCAGTTCCAGGCCTGGCAGTGCTTAACATCCAAAAAGTGTCCAAATTTGACTGAAGTTCCCTTACTGCTATCTGGGGAGGGTGGTTTACTCTTATTGGCTAAGCACCATCTGCAGAGTAGACGTGACCCCCGGGAGCCAAGCCCTGTACCAAGCACTTTATGTAGATTATTTCATTCAACCTCGGGGGCAGATAACGTTACTGCCTTTCACAGAAGGAGACTGAACTTCAGAAAGGGAACCCACATGCATGCGCCTCTGCACTGCTCTGTGCTGCCTCCTGGGCAGGCAGAGGGACCCAAGTTCAAGGGAAGCAGCCATCTGAGCTCTTGGCAGGAAGCTGACTAGAACCAGGCAGGTGGCTCAGATTGGGGCCGACTCCCCAGCTCTCAAGGAGGACTGAAAAGTCAGGCAGAGACCAGAAGGGTGACCAAGACCAACTGAGTGACTCCCTGGGGGGGCTTGAGGAGGCTGTGGTAAGGCAGTCCGTGGATCTGAGAGGGACTGCAGGTCCTCAGAGGGTGAGATTCTTAAGTGGTGGTGGCATGAACCTGGATTCTTTGGGGTCACACAACCCTTCTTTAAAGGGATTTTGCTGCAGCTGAGGTCACCTCTCTGAGCTTCAGTTTCTTCTGCTCTAAGATGAATATGACAACATGGCATTTATTAGTATCATTGTTATCTTAGGAGCATCAGATACAAATACCATACTTAATATGAGAAGGCTCTGTAAAGAAAAGCGGAATGGAATTGAATCTAGAGAATGTAAGGGGACCAAAAAAAAACCAATTGTTAAAGGCCAATAATTACAATAATTATAATAAAAAACAAGGTCATTTGATTCCTGCCCACCAAAGCATTCATTCAGTTTTGCTACTGAAATCCCAGAGAAGTGTCCATTTGCTAGAAAAATGACCATTCAATGCCACTATTTTGTGACCATTTGTTTTATCAAGCTATGTATTTACCTGGCAAATGACTAGACTCAAGCTAGCAATTGACAAATTATTGTTGTCTGTTGGGTACCTGTACCCAGAATAGTATGAAACCATTTGTCCTAATTCAGTTAAATAATTATTCTGAAAATGTTCACTTTCTCAATATTGATGCCAACTTTAAAATTGGTTTATATGGGTAGTTCTAAGAATTGGCACAGGAAGGCTTCTTTGGACCAGCCAGAATCATAATCTGCTGCCAGATGAGGCTGGTGGGTTCAGCCTATGTGTACAACGTGGAGTTAAATTCAAGGTGAGGGAGGTGGCATTCAGGGTCACTACCACTTGCGGCCTTGTCAACAGATGTTATTGGATGCCTGTTCTGGATACTTGCGGTTCTTATCCTTCCCCCACAACTGGCCAATATATAGGTGTGGTTGACTCCATTCCCCTTTGTTACCTCCATGCAGATCTGATTTTAAGGAATCTAGGTACTAGTCTTACTGGAAACTTAAGGTGTTTTGAATTCATGTTCAGCTGTTACTACCTTGACATAATTCTCACAATTCATTAAGACATTACTTGTACTCACTTATAAGATGTTACTTGTATTCATTTACTAACAAAGTCATTACTGGAGTCTCAAACAACTGCATCTGCACCAGTAGAACATCCTCACCCATTATGATCTTTGCAGCCATTCTGGGAGGTAGCCAGACAACATGCTTTTATTCCCTTTTTAAATGAAGAAACACATTTTCAGAGAAATGGACTCTTAAGTTCCCTCCACTAGTCTGTGATTATTTTATCACAAATAACTGATCAAAATGTTTGCAACTATCCCAAGAACCATTCTCTGTTTAACATAGAGAAAAAGTCTCCTGTTTCTTCATTAGGCAAATAGAAATTATTTTGCAGACAAACTTAGGAAAGATTTAGAAGTGGGAAAAGGATTGTGATGCAATTGGGTTTTTCTTTTCTGCTCCCCAGGACCCCCCACTGTTCAAATTGTAAGAGAGAGAGTTCAGCTGACTGATCTGTGAGCTATTGAAGTTTTCACTTAAAAAGGAAATCTGATCTCTGTCTAAGTGGCACTAATGTGTGGGCTGAGAGCAGCTACTGTAAATTCAGGGAGGGATTCATTAATGCTGTGAAGCTCCTGGAGCGCCCAGGATGGGTGACCTCTGAAATAAAAGCATGACCGGGGAAGATAAGACTTCATGCCTGATCTCCAGGGCTGTTTCTGGTGATCTTCAAGATATCTTAAAGTCAAGAGTGCTTAGGGCCAGTGAGCCAGGAGTTGGATGTGGTGGGAGGGGGGTTGGGGGGGTGGAGAGGGAGACCACCCAAAGATTAAACGACACCACACAATAGGTTCTGGCTACTTGAAATTCTTTGGCAAATCTCTTTTTCGCCTCACTGTTCTCTTTTCTGGGAATAGCTTTTGCACTGTTCTTTTTGCTGGGAAAAACAGGCGGCTGTTTTTGAAATTATGATGCGTCAATAGGCTTGTGAATAGCGCTGGGGAAGTGGGGCTGGAAAACACAGTTGAATCCTGCTGGGAATCCCCCTGGTTGGGGTGTCAGGCAGCTCTGGAAGGCTCTGACTTTGACATGGGTATGGGTTTGAGTATATGGGACAGTGGCCAGGCTAGACTAGCCTTCTGTGAGCTTCCATTTATAATACCAAAGCTTTTGTGAGCACAGACCTAATTGTTTTCTGTTGCAAATTGATACTCTGCATTTGGATTTCAAATCATATTTAAAATGTGATGTTTCCCCTCCCTTAGCTACTGTATTAGTCTGCTCAGCTGTCATAACACAATACCTCAGACCGGGTGGCTTACACTATAGAAATTCATGTTCTCACAGTTCTGGAGGCTGAGGGTTGAAGAGAAGCAAGGTTGATGTCTGGGGGGTCCTTTGCGGGCTTGCTGATGGCCATCTCCTCTTGTCTTCATGAAGGATGCGCTTCTCTGAGATGTTCACTTAGGCCTCCCAACACAGGTTCAGAATGGGCTTTCCCTGGGTGTGTCACTTTGGTATGGGAATTATTTAAAGGTCAAGGGCTGAGGTCAACCAAGGCCCTGCAGGCTCACAAGAAACTACTCCCTTAACTACCTTGAAGGATAAAAATTGGGGTTATTACCCAGAATTAGGATTTTTATCAGAAATAACCTGCCTGTTGGGGAAAGTTCTCTATACTGCAGGGTAAGCATCTAATTACAGAGCATCTGGTCTTCGTCAGAGGAGTCACACAGGCCCAGTTCTCCATCCCACTTCTTAGCTCAGCATACATATCCTCATTTCACTCATGGGCTGGAGAATTCAGATTCATGCACATTCTCCACACATATGTAATTAAATTGCTTTTCCTCCTACTAATCTGTCTGATGCTAATTTGATTGCTCCACTAGCCCAAGAACCCCGAGGGCTTGGATGAAATTTCCTCACTACTTCTGTACTCACATGGGCTTTTCTCTGTGGGCCTGAGCAGAGAGTTACCTCTGAGTCTTTCTCTATAAGGATGCTATCCTATTGGATTAGGGGTTCACTCTTATAACCTCATTTAACTATAAAGAGAATGACATTGAGGATTCAGTATGTGAATTTGGGGGGGGGGGTCACAATTCAATCCATAATAACTACAAAAGAATATACTTACTGTAATGCACTAAATGATACTGAGCTACAATAAGAAAATATAAACTGTCCCCTCCCCCTACTCTTTGCCCAGTCAAGTGACAAATTGGTGTGTAACTCACCACACCTTTCCTTTCCTCATACAAACACATCTCATCTTGTGTTTTTGTTTTCACTGCAGTGAGGTTGTATTGTGTACATTACTCTGCAACATACTTTCTAATTGACAAACATTAAATTGATTTAAAAATTCTGTTGACATTTCCCCTGGGGGTCTAATGACTATAGAACAAATGTTCTAACTTTGGATTTGTGAAAACCTAAGAGTCCCTGGGTAGAATTCAGGAGATCCAAAACTTGGATGGGAAAAAAAAATCTGCATCTTGATTATCACTTACTTCTCACTGAAATATGTGTGCCTTTTCATTAGGAATATAGATAAGAAAACATAGTTGTATTTGCCAGAACCTCAGATGTTTCCATATGCTGTTATAGTTTTACAGTTATTTCAAAATATCCTCTATGCTTTCTATTACAATAACAGTCGGGTCTGCTACTGAAACATGTGACTTAATGTATTAATAGACATACTTGTATTTCTATATTGCAGATTTATTTTTATAAAATCTTTTTGATGACATCTTTTTTGGCTTTCTCTATAATCTATGTTCTTGTTTCCCCCCAGTTCCCAAGAATTAAAAAACAATATTTTGAGAAGGGACCTGTAGACTTCACCACACAGTCATAGGAGTCAATGGCACAAAAAGTGTTAAGAACTGCTGTAGAGGCATGACTTAGACTAAAGATGTAATATTTTTCTTGGAAGTCAGAAAGGATGTGGAATGTGGAACAATATGAAGTTTTTAATACCCAACCAACTGGGAGATTTATGAAGATGAAAATGTATCACTTCTGTGAGCACCCATTGGACAGGATGGAGATTTGTGTCCATGCATTTCTATGAGTTTCATATAAATAATGATGATAATCCCAATTACCATTAATTTCTGGTGCTAAACATAATTTTCAAAGAATAGGTAAAATCATGACTCATGCAGACATAAAATAAATGGGTAACTCAAATGAGACTGTGGGAGAAGATGTAAGAGCTAAGACTCGATCTTAGTAATTAGATTATAATTATAGCCTATAATTATAATTAGGTTATACTTAGACTGGGCACTGAAAAACCAAAGCCTCAAGTCCCTCTCTATGGAATATGACCTTGTGCCATTCCTTGTGTCATTAGCATGACCTTCTTCCAGGAATCTTATGCCCTAGCAAATGGTTTGATTGTTCATTTCAAAAACTTACTAAAAAAAATTCCTAAGATTCTTTGAGTCTCTTGCCTTTAAGTCTTCACCTTGGTGCTTGTACCTATCCTGGACTATGGTACTGTGATCCTTACCCAACCCTAACCAAGCTTTTGAGAGATCTGCCTTAAGTCAGACTTTCAAACCTCACGCAATTCTGACCTTACCTTTCCTTCTCTGAGACACTCTGGGCATTGCTGCTTTCTCTCAATACAGTGAACAATAAACTTGGCTTCATTGGATCAAGAAGGTTGTGTTAGTGTTATCTGGGGAACCAGCTTTTGACAGACTTGGTGGCCTTCCTGAGATCCAGTTGGTACTGAGAGCTCACTGTCATGGGCAGTGCCCTGAAATGGGAGACCAGAAGCTCCTTGAGCCTTCTGCTGGGGACTTTCTGACTGTGATGATGGGGCAGGTGAATAGATATCACTTGGGTTGGAAATGTCATCTCTTTCAATGATGTCCCAGATGCTGAATTAATTTTGTTTCCTGGATTAGGAAGCGTTCCATAGTTGTCCAAATTTGAAAGATGCTTATATATTCTTGGTGGAAATCTGCTGTCTCATTGTCCTTATCAGTTTTGTTGTCCATCGATAAGAGGAAATTCATAAGGAATAGGACGGGCGTAGGTCCCCCTATAAGTCCTACCCTTAAGCCGATGCATGGACTGAAAAGTTCAATTCCAAAAAAGAGCAAACGTGTTACATTAAATGGTCCTCATTTCTCCACTGGCATTAAGAAGAATCCAAGAACATTCAACTTCTATTATCTCTTCCTTAAGGGATTCCTTGGCCAGACCAAAAGAACAAGTGTGGAAAAGTTCTCTTTTAGATCCTCCTTATGCATAGTTAGAACCTAACAGTCGCCTTCATGTTAATGCTCTTTGCCTGTTCTGATGCAGAGGAACAGGACCAGTCTCTCCTCCTGCCCCATCAGATAAGCATTCCTATCTGCTACATTTAACAGGTTTGTCCTCTTGCATTCTAAGGACAAGGAAGAACATCCCGATGAATATAATAAGGAAGTTAAACATCTGAGGAAGTTAAACATTACGTGTTAAACAAAGCAAGCTGGTGCCCACCCGAAGTCTCTGTGTGCCCGCATCAAAAGAACAAGCTCCCCTTTGCAGACCCTCGCCCATCTCCCTTTTGTTTCACTCCTTTGTGTAAATAACCCTGCCAAAGAGTAGGACGGTGGTCAGACACGAACCAGCTGCCCTCCTCAGTTTGTCAACAAATTAAACTACTTTCCTTCTCTGCAAACTCTTTCCTTTTATTGGCTGAGGGAAACTGAGGCTGGCGTTTGGTATCAGTTCTAGACGCTGCCACTTTTTTCTGTCCCTCTAGCTCCCTCTGAAATGTTCCTCTACCCTCTAGCCTGCTAGAATCCTCTTACTCTTAAGCTCAGTTGTTTCTTTTTCTTTTTTTTTTAAGATTTATTTATTTATTTATACAAGCACTGGGTACAGTCAGAAGCACGGGAGGGTGAGAGAATTCACCAGAGCCAGAGTGGGGAACAGAACAGGCAGACTGATGAAATCCACCACTGAGGGGAGCAGCGGGTGCGGCAGGAGAGGTCTGCGCGCCATGTGGGACCCTTGCCCGGCAGCCAGGGATCGAACCGGCACTGCAGAGGCTGCGGGAAGCTTCGCAGCCCAGCTCTCAACCGCTGCGCCACCAGGGGAGGCCCAAGCTCAGTTGTTTCTTAATGTTAAACCTTCCTCAGAATAGACAAAACTCTTCTGTTGATTCACACCCTAACTCGGAGCCCACGCTCCAGAAAGGACGGGGAAAGCACTGCAGAGGAACACAGAATCATTTTATGAATGTATAATGCAGAACTCACTCATCCATGTCTGTGGGAAGCTAAGATGCTAAGAAATGGATGGAGAAAGCAGGATTGGAAGCTCTCAAGGATGATTTAAAGGACCCTGAGTTTCATAGGAAATCAGAGGGATTTAGAAAAGCTGTACATGTTAGAAAGATCTTTTTGAAGTCCATCCCCAAAGTCTTCCCTGTGAAAAGTAGATTTGATTCTAATCTAATCCTAAGGATGAGTCCCTTAGAGACTTCAGGAATAAGCTCTTTACACCTTTAGGTAGTATTCAAGAGAAAATCTAGGAGCAGAAGTGACTTCAGCTCTCTCTCACTTTTTATATAAGCTGTTAGTTAAGCCAGAAATTGAGTATTTAATACTGAAGCATAGACTAGAATAGAAAAATAACCCCACTGCCAGAACTCCAATACCTGTTGAGCATTTTCATAATAGCTTAGGATAAAAGCAAAGTACAAATTTGCATATATGTGTGCCTTTTCAGATGAAACATCTAGATGCTCTTGTCTCAGTCATTTAACTCCAAAGGAGGAAGTTTCTTTATAGAGAGTTGCAGGTATTGTTTACAAAAAGAAGACATTGGAAAAAGAAATGTGCTGTATTCACTGAGGAAGTATGAAAAAAATGGAATGATTGATTAAGTTCTTAGCATTAAAGACCCCATGTCTAGTTCTGTGGACTCTTTGGATTGGAGTATAGACTGTGTTCTTCTACTTTGATTGTCCTTGTTTCCTGACGAAGAAGTGGATAACCAGAGCTGACCCATAATCCATTTTGTACTTGTCTGTGCATCGGTGTTGGTGTGTGTGATCTCCAGAGTTGTTAGTGCTGCTGCTCAGCTGCTATCTCGGCAAATGATCTACAAAGACCATGTCCTGATAATAATTTGAGTCCCTAGATGTACTGTATCTCTAACTCACCTCTCTCCAAGACTTCTCCTGTGTAACCCAACAAAGTCTTCTTCTTTGCTTACGCTAGCCTATTAATATTTCTTGTCACTTGCAATAAAGAGAACCATGATTAAAACTTTGAATATATCTGATTTTTGGATGCTTTGACCCTGAGAATTCCAATTACAGGACATTACACTGATAATTAATGATGCCAGTCTCAGGAGACTAGAGCAGGAGTGACAAGCTTATAAAGACTCGTGGAACCACTTGTGAGGATCGAGACAGCTCTCCAAGAGCTGTGATGTCTGTGAATCTCCCAAGGTCTCAAGCAGTTGAAATTAATTGTATCTGAAATTCAAATATCTCTGGAGAGAAGTCACATTGAACTGGAACTAGAATACATACAATCATCCTTGTTTCCACTGTAACACCAAATTAGTCCCCATTCATTGGCCCCTATTTACTTTCATCACTGTTGCTTTTAGATATTTGTGCTGGCATTTTAGTCAGGAAGACATTAGCGAGGTCTAATTGCTCAGCCTGTATTTAACAGCCAGCCTGCGCTATCAGATAGCTCTGGAAAGAAAACAATAGAAGCTTCACATGCCACTCTAGGAATGGCAGGTACGTCAGTGGTAAAATCTAATCATTTCAGAGCAGGGAGCATCTCAGATGAGCTGATCATCTTCTCTGTGACCTGAAGTGTCCCCTCCCCCTGCAATGAATGAAAGACTAAATGCATTTCTAGCTGTTAAGATGTAATTTTTAGAAGATCAAAATTAGGACTCTCGTGTCAATATAAAATGAAGCCATGTCAAAGATTCTATTTTATTCATCTGTTAATGAGGGAACCCTAAGGTGTTCAACTGGTTCAAAGAGGCAGTTAAGAGCAGACACGTGCAGGCAATTTGAGATGCCAACGTGCATTTGTTAAAATCTTAAAATTCAGGACCCGACTACTCATTTACATTGAATGTGGACAAAAATGGTTTACATTACTATAGGGTTTGTTCTTTGACTTACAGAAGAAATAGCTCAGACAATGCAAGGTACTGACCACTATCAAATTAAAAACCCAAATTAAAGAACTGAATAGAGCCCAGGATTCCAGAAATCCCTTTCTCTCCTCACCATTGAATGATCTGGACAATTTTTCTTATCCATAGATGATGTTTTCACTGATCCAATATATATTACATGTTATTTGAACATTTCCGTGGTTTTTGAAAAACTTCACGGAGTCTCATTTTCCTCACTTGACAAAAGGAAATTGTAATATACATTTTGTAGGGTGTGGTGAGGATGAAACATACGATATCTGGGAACTGCCCTAGAACCATGCCACACACCCAGCACCTAGTAGATTAGGGAAGAATTTGTGCTTCCATGGAAAATTTCGCAGTGTCTGGAGCACATCCTTCCGGGTCATCTGATTGTGATTCTGTAGGGGCTCATCTTTCATTGCCTTTGAGTTCTTTTATGGCTCTGTAAATTGTAGATAACTGATAGCACTGCAAGTAATTTTTGTCTATAGACATGCAAATAAATTCTGTCTGGTGGAGGAAGAAACTGCTCCCTCCTTTAAAAAAAATAAAGGCTGGTTTGCAGTCATTTGCATTCATTTTATTACTTCTGATCTGTAAACTTCTTCTCCTTAAAGCAATTATAACATCTGTTAGTTCTCTAAATATCACCAACACAACCTCTTGATAAAAACTAAGCTGGGTTTATTGCTTAGTGCAGTAAAGGGCAATACCACCTGGCAAAGCTGTGGCAGAGTCCCGGAGGAAGGAAGTAACATTCAGAATTTATTAGGGATTGCAAGTTTGCTGTAAAGTGGGTATTCAAAATAGGAGTTTGAGTGGGATTGGGGAAGGATCGTGATACAAAACTCACTGCAAGGTGAGGACTTCATGGCAAGGAATTCAAAGAATCTTTAGGACATTTCAGTAGTGAACAATGAAACCATTTGCCTGGACAGCAGACTCCTGGAAGAATAAGGTCATGCAAACCAAGACGGAGGAATGGCATAAAATAATGCTGATGGCTGATGGAACGGGATGGATAATGGCTCTATCTATGAACTGAGTTGGGGACACACGAGACCAGGTTGGGGGTTAGGCTTGGTGATACTATGGTGTGAATGTTGTGTCCCCCCGCAAATTCACATGTTGAAATCCTCACCACCAAAGGTGATGGTATCAGTAGCTGGAAACTTTCTATATGGTATTTTTTAATATTTTCAGAGAACTCAGAAATTGGCTGGATGCTTATCATTGGGAAAAGCTCAGAGATTTGAACTCTCAGTTCAAGTATCCCCTAAATCAACTAAGAGCTTATAGATCCCTTAAATCAACTAAGAGCTTATAGATCCCCTAAATCAACTAAGAGCTTATAGGTATGTCATGAGGAAGACCCTTATCTCTGGCAGGAGGGGTAAAAATGACTGATATTTTTGCCTATTCCTATGACTCTGGGCCTAAAGGTCTTTTTTCCAGAGGACAGAATGCTTCTACTGGATACAAGAGTGATTGCTGGTTATCTGTAGGATAGTTGTATTATGTTAAGTAAAACCATTGTTGGGGGGAAAGGATGTCCTAGACAAACTCTGCAAATAGGTTTAATGGACCCCATCCCTACCCCAGACCAAGGAGATCCAAGACACCAAGGACTACAAATCCCATCATGTCATCACCACCGAAGGGAGGATTTCTGGGAACTGAGGGTGGAGTTAAACAGCCAGGTTTGGTACATAACCAGACATAGGGGCCTTGGGGCTCTTGGTTTTTCTCCAGCTTTCAGCAGGCTGTAGGCGTTCTAGCTCAGCGGAACAGGGAGGACACATTCACCAATTTATCTCCCTCTCTTTCTCCCTGAGTTATTCATGTCTTCATTTCCCCTTTTTGTAAATCCTTTATTAGCCATTTTGTGTGTGCTTGCAGTTGAGTCTCACATTGGGGTCGCCCAGTAACACTATGACCTTGTTAATGTCATAGTGTTTGGAGATTAAGTGTGGTTTAAGGGATGCAAATAGGTATCAAGCAGATAAGGCATGGACTTGTGATGGCTCATTTTATGTGTCAATTTGACCAGGCTAAGGGATGCCCAGATAGCTGGTGAAATATAATTTCTGGGTATGTCTGTAAGGGCATTTTGGAAAGAGATTAGCATTTGATTCAGTATATTGACTAAATAGACCCTCACCAAGGTGGGTGCATCACCTAATCTGTTAGGACCTGAACAGAATAAAAAGACAAAGGAAGGGTGAACTCTCTCTCGTAGCTGAGATGTCTATCTTCTCCCATTCTTGGACATGGGAGTCCATGTTCTCAGCCCTTCAGAATCTGGAGCTTACCCTGGCAGTCTCTCCGTTCTCAGGCCTTTGCACTCAGACTGAATTATACCACCGTTTTTTGAGATTTTCTACTTGCAGACAGCAGAGGGTGTGGCCTCTGGACCTCCATAGTCATGTGAGCCAATTCCTATTAAAAAAACTGCTCTTATGCATATCCCCATATATCTTATTATTTCTGTTTCTCTGGAGAACCCTGACTAATACGGATGCTTAAGATGTTGGATTAAATCAAGGACATGTTGAGTGTAGGTTCCTTTGAAATGTAAAGTTGGCAGTTGTAGATATTTCTCTGGAACTCAGACAGGCCAAAGAGCTTAGACACACATTTGGGTGTTGTATTAATTTTTTAGGACTCCTACAGCAAATTACCACAAACTTGGCAGCTTAAACGACAGAAATTGTTTCTCTTACAGTTCTGGAGGCTAGAAAGTCAAAATCAAAAGCCCGCAGAGTTGGTTCCCTCTGAAGGCATTGAGGGATAACCCAATCTATGTGTCTCTCCTAGCTCTTGGTGGCTGCTGGGGATTCTGGATTTGGCCGCATAACTCCAATCTCAGTCCTGACATGGTCTTCTCCTCCTTATCTATCTATCTATCTATCTATCTATCTATCTATCTATCTATCTATCTATCTATCTATCTATCTATCTATCTATTCAAGCACTGGGTACAGTCAGAAGCGCGGGAGGGTGAGAGAATTAACCAGAGCCAGAGCAGGGAGCAGAATAGGCAGACTGATGAAATACACTGCTGAGGGGAGCAGTGGGCGTGGCAGCAGAGGTCTGCCGTGCCATGTGGGACCCTTGCTGGTGACCAGGGATTGAACTGGTGCTGCAGAGGCTGCGGGCTGCTTCGCAGGCCCATCGCTCAACCCCTGCACCACCAGGGGAGGCCCTTCTCCTCCTTAAGTCTCTGTAGCTTCTCCTTTTTCTGACTCTTACCAAGTGACTCATCATAGGAATTATGGTGCAGGATGCAGGATGATCTTATCTGAAGGTCCCTCACTTGATTACATCTCCAAAGAACCTCTTTTCAAATAAGTCACATTGACAAATACTGGCTAGAACTTGGGTCGATCTTTTGGGGACATTAATAAAACACTACAGGTGCTATCAATTTAAAGAGGTCATCCAAAACCTGGAACATGCCTGCGGTCACCTCGAGGGAGGATATGGGAGAGCATAAGAGGGACGAGAGCAGAGTCTTAAAGAATTCCATCATTTGATGTTTCCCTAGAAGTGCATGAGCCTGCACAGTAGAATGTGATGAAGACACCAGGAGGGTGGAAGGAGACAAGGAAGTGTGTGTCAGGAGAAAAATACATTTCAAGATGGAAGGAGTGATGCTTAGAAAATGATCACCAAAGCAATGCAAGATGTGTGCTCACAGCAATATTTATTATTGGTCTTGGCTTTTCAAATCTAGGGCTAATGCACATTTATTTTAGCTTTTCTCAGTTGAAGTTTAACCAGAACTGCATGTGGATATTGACTTTATCGAACCTTCAGACAACCTACCTACTGTCAGAGAGATTTCTGGACTCTGTTCTGTTTTAGTGGAGACAATGCAAAGAGCTCGTCACTTTGCTCTTCCTAACCAAGATTAAATTATTATGTGGTCAGTCAATTTATTCTTCAACCTTTGAGTAAACCAGAATATTGTCCCGAAGCTTGACTTGTAGCCACATTTTAGAAACACTTCTTTTCTTTTGGCATCTCTGTGGCAGAATGCTTTTGCCAGAAAGAAGATAAATCTTAAAAATGATTTTAAAAGGTAGACAAGACCATAATTTAAAAGGTAGACAAGACCATAATTTCTACCACTACCTGTGGGCTCAGAAGAAGTCTTAGCACACTGTTCCTTTTGAGGATGAACATGCTTTGACAAAAAGCTACCACATTGTATTTACCCAATGAAACTCATGGGTGCCTAGTGGATTGAAGACGGGTTCTACCTTCGTGGACGGGTTCTACCTTCGTGTTGGTGCTTCTTGCTTTTTGCTGGTGTTTTCCTGGATGTGTGGGGGCCAGATGAGGCTGATGTTCATTATAGATGGAGTGATGGGAGCTGGAGGATGCCCTGCCAATGCTAGCGCTAAACTCAGCCTGACACTGTTGGTGTAGGGAGTGACAGGCAGAATGTTGGCAAGAGATGAGAATTTCAAATACACCGGGCCTTGAATACCAAGTTCAGAACTTCCCAGGGGGATCTGTCCCAGAACAAAAAAAACTCTTCTGTCCACTGTGATTTGTCCTTGGTTTTCAATGCAAGCACTGCAATCCAGAGTGTGGTTATTTGTGTTTTCTTGGGGTTGAGTTGGGAGTTTCTCTGAATGGAGCTAAGATTTTCATAAATCAACCTGCAAATCCTTGGCTAGAATTGGTAGGAGTAGTTCAGGTAGAGTTGCCAGATGTGGGGCATCCCGCTGCTTAAATCACCATAGGGATCCTCCCACTCTCACAGACTTGGCATCACACAATGTTGTTCAAATCAAATGGGCCATCATGGCGGGGTCTCCTGGGTCCTGATCAGAAGCAACCAGAGGGCTCACGTCCATCCTTTGTATATTTTTGTTCCCCCCCCCCCTTTTTTTTTTTTAGCTCAGAGAGGCTCTGGAGAGATGTGTTCTTTCTGCTTTTATTAAGTTCCCCTGGTTTGAGGAGTCTTGAAGGGGGAGGGGGTGTGGAAGAGATGTGCTCAGAGGCTGGGATTATAAGAACATCCTTCCAGTGGGTGCTGTCTGCATGAGGTGGAGGTATGGTTTCAATTCCGCTCTGGCAAAGCGGGCCGGCCCACGCTGCCAGCACATAGTTCTCTTTCAAGTCTCGCACTGACTGGAGAGTTTGTAGACAACTTTGTACTTGGGCCCGTGCCAGCTGTCCTGAAGAAACCACTCCCCTTGGCTTCCCGTCTCGGCTCATACCTCTCCTCTCCCAAGCAAAGTTAGAGAATGGTAATTGTTTTCTTAGCAAATACTACGTCTAAGTAAACGGAAGGCAACCCAGGCAAGTGTGCCCTGTGGCCCCTGCATGGTCCTTCTCTCGCAGAGAACAGCGCCCTCAGATTTCTACCTCTCCAGAAATGCATATATGGTTGCTAGGTCGGGAGGAATGGCTTTTTGTTTCGTCTTGTTTTTTCCACTACTAACCCAGTCTACATTTTTTTGTGCTCAGCTCGCCGCTATGTTTTCTAACATATGAATGAAAGGAAAAGAGATGTGTTTACATTTTATTTCTCTTTTTCTCCAAAGTGCCCTTGCTCTGTGACAGGTGTGATCTCTGGGTTCCGGTTCGCCTGCCTGTGGGATCATCCCCGCCACTGACCTTGGTCCTCCCCCACCCCTTCTTACACGAGGAGTCCTCTGTGCTTTGCACCCAGCTGGGGTGTAGAAGAAGGGAAAGCGGAATTGGGTCTGACCCACTGTCCACACCCTCTTCACCAGCAGCGACACTTGTGTAGAATGCTGGTCTGATCACTGCCCCCATTAGCTTAAAACAGGGGTCAGCAGCTTTTCCTTTAAAGGGTCAGATCGCACATGTCTTAGACTCTGCGAGCTATGCGATGTCTGTTACAACTCTTCAATGCCCGTCTTGTAAGACAAAAGGAGGCACAGATAATACGTGGGTGCATGGCAGTGGCTGTGTTCCATTAACAATGCATTTACCACCACAGTTAGATTTGGGCACGTTTGGCTCAGGGCTGAGGTTGCCAAGCCCTGACTTAATACCCTCTGGTGTCGTGCCCACGCCCTTAGACTGGAGCCCAAACCCATACCCAGGGTGAGGCCAGAGCGTGCCCACCCCAGCGCACTTTGTGTATTCCAGCGGCACCTGTCTTGCTTCTGTTCCTCAAACCTGCCTCACTCCCCCTCACCTCGGGGAATTCTCCCAAGTTTTTTTCTGCCTTAACCCATCTTCTAATCCCCTCTCTTCTCCTGCACACGCTCACATCCAGTTTACCCCAAAGGTCTTGGTTTCGTCTGCTCTTCCTCAGGCAAGTCTCCCTTAATCCCTGTGTAAGTCAGAACTCTTGAAAACAAATGACTGAAATTAAACTTGATTAAACTGAGGCATTAGAAACAAAGGATGTGTTTTGGGCTGAGATAAACAAACTCTGAACAGAGCCAAGGTGAACTGAGCTTAGGGATGACTGAAATCAGAGCTGTGATGAGTGACAACATTGTATAGACGATATACCCCCCACGGCAGCCGTCAGAGGTGGCTCTGACATCTGGTGACTTCGGCTGATGAGAAACTGGAAACAGCTAGGACCTTTGAGCATCAAAAAGGATGGAACACACACCTTGTATTAAAAAAAAGTTAAATTTTAATTGTACTCTTAGGACTATTCCTAGATCAGAACCCATTTAGTTTTAGTTCATCCATACTCATAACAGGTTTATCAAGTGTCCCAGTCCATACCAGGTTAGAGTTTCTTAAAATATTTTATTGGGGTGAGGAGGAGCTTCCAAGAGCAGACATGCTGGATGAAGAGTGACAGATAAATAAATGACAGAGGAAAACTTGCAGGAAGCGCAGGGGCTGGGGCTGGTTGGTGATGGAGAGAAAGCATTCACATTCTCCAGGAGCTGCCGAGAGCAGCAACGCTTCCCAGTTCAATCTAATAGCAAAATTATTTAATGCTTGTTATATGCCATAATTCTAGCAGCGAATATTATCATTACCATTGTATAGATTGAATTAGTTACCTCCATCTAGACAAAACTTAGTGGTTTAAAGCAACAAACATTTATTTTTTTCCACAGTTTTTGTGGATCGACATCGAGGGTGACTCAGCTGGTGTCAGACTCTGGGTTTCTGTGTGTAATCAAGGTGTCAGCTGGGCTGCAGCTAAGTGGGGTGGGTGTGGGGATGGGAGCAGGAGTCAGTTCTTTTCTGGCCTTTGTATTCAGGGCCTCAGTTCTTTGCTGACTGTTGACTGGAGTCCATTGCCTTGTGACTTTACCCTTAGGGCAGCTCATAATAGGGCAACTCACTCCATCAAAGTGAGCAAATGAGTCAGAGACTGGGAGCAAGATAGGAGTCACAGTCTTTTGTTACCTAATCTTGGAAATGAATTCTATTGCTCTGGCTACATTCTATTCACTAGAAGAAAACCAAGCGCTCCAGCATACATTCAAGGGGAGGAAATTGTTGCAGAAATAAATTCTAGCCTTTTACCCAGGCAGGGGAAGAACAAGCAGTAGTACTTCAGGAGTTGTGAGGTCAGGAAAGCTTTATTCCTCATGCATGAGGTCCCAGATCTGGGTAGTCCCATAAGGTCTGAGCCCTGGTCTAGAGACAAAGAGTTTCTTTTGTACACAGCCACTTTACATTGATAAAGTTGGTTAGTTAGCATACAAATTCTTGACACAAGAAAAGGGGAATTGTGCAGATCTTTGAGGATGGCCTGGGAGATCAATCAGCCTAGCAGGCTGCCAGACCTTGTTTAGATATGCTTATTAAGGAAGCAAACTTGTTATTTACTTTACATTTCCAGATCTGTGACTCTTAAACAGGGAAAGATTTCCTTTTCTTGGCAGTTCCCTTTCAAAATTAAACAAGCACATGGATGCCTGGAGTTTGGATCCTTTGGGAAGCATAAAAGAACTCATGGCACCAAGTTCATGGATCTGACCTGAGGTCACACAGTTAACAAACTAGAGAACCTGGAAATTAGACCTGGGGCTTGTGCTTGTAGCCACTACGCCTGTGGACAATGATATCTGTGTAAATCCCTGGGGGAGCCTAATGTATAGTAATCCTAATGAGATTGTGAATCAGTTGTCTAGCACCTCTCAAACTTCAACATGCACACAAATGATGGAGAAAGCAAAGTCTCTTCAACAAATTGTGCTGGGAAAAGTGGAGAGCTAGAGGCAAAAGAGTGAATCTAGATCACCATCTCACACCATACACAAAGATTAATTCAAAATGGATCGAAGACTTGGGTGTGAAACACAAAACCATAAAACACATAGAAAAAAACAGGCAACACTTCCACGACGTTGGCCCAGTGATGTGTTTGGGAATTAAACTACATAGACAAGGGTGGTCTAGGGTTAAGTCTCAGTGCTATCACTACGAACGCCCTAGTTCGACCCCCTGCCAGGGAACTGACCCTCATGGCACAGCAGACCTTTCCTGTGCTACTCCCCTCAGCAGTGTATTTCAGTAAATCCACCTGTTCTGTTCCCCACGCTGTCTCTGGTGAACCCTCCCACCCCTTCTTCTCTGGCCTATACCCCAGTTTTATGCAAAAAAGAAAATAATAAATAGAACTCTCTTAGTTAGGTTGCAGAAGAAACAGTGATTCTATTCTTGCCTTTCAGGTTTGGTTGAAATGTTATTTCTTATAGGAAACCTCCTGCTCCCAAAGACTATGTTTATATGAGCTCACTTGGTTTTTCATCAATGCATTAATCACATTGTATTGTGATTGCTCGTGCCTCTGCTACCCCATTTGATGGTTTTGTGAGAATTTAAAAAATACGTTCCTTTTCCAAGACTCGATTCATTCGTCTGACATCTAAATATACAAGTGTGTGATGTAAATGATGTCGGTGATGACCTTGAAGTTGTGGCGTGCTCCTTGCTTTTGTCTTTGTTAGTTTCCCACACTGGATGTCAGCTCTGGGGTCTGGATTATGTCTGTTTCACCTCTACATCCTCCAGGGCCTAGCACAATGTGTAACATGTGGTAAACATGCAAAAAATACTTGTTGAATAAATGAATGAATAGACGAATGAGTGTTCCTTATAGAAAATACTGAAAGGCAAGAAAATAAAATCCATGTGTATCTATTTACAGAGATAACCAGTGTTTGTTATATTTTGTATTTCTTCCATTCACAAATGTCTGTGTCATCCATATTTATGCTGCATTCCTATATGTGACTTTCCTTCTGCTTTTGAAAAATAACCAGTATTTACTGGTACTGTGCAAAGTGCTGAGAAAGCCCCATTGTAATAAGCCCCACTTCTTGTCACTAAGCCCCTGGGAATGCAATCTAGGGTTAGAACTGGAGTTCTGGCTATCAAGGCGCAGCTGTCATGAGGTTCAGTAGTTTGGAATTTAGAATGCCATCTTTGATATGAAGTGGGGAGAGTTCTTGGTTCTAGCCCTTCTGGGAGGGGGACAGACCCTAGGCTCCTGACCCACAGGTCATCCTTCCGGAGACCATCTGACCATCAATTGCCCTCTACTTCGAAAGGGCAATTCTATTCCGAAAATCCCCCACAGTAGGGTCAATCATCCAGAGTCAAAACACACTGTTACTTTTAGTGGGAAAAATAATTTTTCATTGCAAGCCCTCAAGTTGACCTGTATTCTACTAAAGAAAAAACCAGAAACAAACAACCACCAAATACCATTAACACAGACAAAATTGCTTCAATTGTTAATTTAGTATAACAAAGTATGCAATATGACTATTTACTTGCTGCCATTAATTCATTACATAGAGTGCAGTTAAGACTTGGCTTGAATTATGATGCTAAAATTTCAAGCGATTCAATCTTTAGGGCAAATAAACCAAAAAATGAAGGAAAAAAGAGAAACTAATGAAAGCAAAGAATTATATGATACTCTCCAAGAGGTTGCTATCACTAGACATTAAGATCCAAAACTGTGTCCTGTGTTAATGAGCAAACCACCAGGATTCTTAGAGGAAAAACTGAGGAAACAGGGGCTAACGGTTCATTTGCAAAAACTACCCCGTGGTGAATGCCATTGTGACAATCAACTACGGGTGGGTTGGTGGGGGGGGGGGGTGAGCAAAAGGCAAATGCATCATCCACTTATAAAGATTTTAGTAGCTGACAGAGGGCTACTAAAGAAAACTGCCTTGATAAAATGAATCTAATTTGCCCTTTGTATAATTCTACCCATATTGTTGCAAAGTTTCCAAAATACAATGGAAACTGGGAAATGAATCACTCCTTCTCCATTGTGTCTCTTACCTCCAAATTGGCTTCTCCTGTCTTCTCCATCCAGTAAATGGTATGCAGTTATGCAAACTAAAAACCTAGGTATCATCTTTGTGATAGTGAATTTTATGTGTCAACTTGAATGAGTCACGGGCTACTAAGACATCTAGTTGACTGTTATTTCTGGGTATGTCTGACAGTGTTTGCAGAAGAGATTTGCATTTCAATTACAGGACTGAGGAAAGCAGATGGCCCTCCTCAGTGTGCCTGGTGGTCTTTAGTCCACTGAAGGCCCTGATAGAATGAAAAAGGAAAGAAAGCTTGAATTTGCTTTCTGCCTGCCAGCTTGAGCTGGGATATTCACCTTCTCCTGCTCTTGGTTGTCCAGCTGTCAGGCCTCCAAAATACAGCACTAGCTTCCTGCATCTCCAGCTCGCAGATAAACTTCTTAGCCTCTATGATTTGTGAGCCAATACCATAACATAAAATCTTTACATAGGCATGTGTATGTTTTCCTGTTGGTTCTGTTTCTCTGGAGAGCCCTCAACTATACCACCTTGATTTCTCTCTCGCGCTAATCCCCTATATCCAATTTATCAGTAAGTTTCATAAATGCTACCCCCAAACTCTGTCCTGAATGTGTCCCCTTCTCACCATCTCAACTGCCGCCTGCCTCATCCTCACCTTTCTGGACATCCTGGGCTAATGCCATAATCTGTCATCTCAATGGATCCCTTTCTTATGCTCTTATCCTTTTAAAATCTATTCTTCATCGTGATGCTTTTTATGAAATGCAGGTTAGATCACATCGCTCTTCTGTGTAAACTCTACATTTCCAACGTACTTGTAGTAAAATTCAAATTCTTCCGGTGGTGGCCTGTTGCCTTGTGATCTGGCTGTAGCTCACCTCTCTAACTTCATCTCCCACCACCCTTTTCCCAGCTCACCCCATTTCAGTGACTGTATTAGTGATCTATTGCTGTGTAACAGATGACCCTGTTGTTGGTTTGCTTCTATGGGTCAGGAACTGAGAAGTGAATTAACTGGGTGGTCCAACTCAGAGTATGTCATGAGGCTGCAGTCAGGATTCCAGTGTAGGCTGTGGTCACCTGGAGGTCACCTGAGCCGAGGACCTGCTCCTAGGACAGCTTGTTCACATGACATTTTGTAGGAGATCTCAGGTCCTCGCCACGTGGCTGACCCAAGACAGCAAGACAGAATCTAAGGGCCTGGAAGCGCCATTTCTTTACTTTTGCTCTGTTTTTTTTTTCAGTCATGTACAATCTAATATTGAAGGGGACTAGATAAGGCAAAAGTATGGGGAACTAAGAATCACTGGTGGGTCTTGAGGGGCGGACTGTCCCAAGTATGTATCAACCACCTCCAAAATTTTTACCCACCTGGAACACTGCAGTTGCCAGTCTATTCCTGATTCTCCTCCCTCCCTTCTTTCTCCAACCTGGCTTTTCCCTTATCCTCCATGTCTCAGCTCAGCTGTCTCCTGCTTGGAGAAATGTTCCCTAACAACCCAGCCTGGGGGAGCTACTCTTTCCTGGTGTTCAGTCCACAGTACAGTACGGCTTCACCTAACACTGTCAGGAGGTTCCTGGAGACTGTGACTTCAGGCAAAATGACCTGTAGTAACAGAGTTTCATTCCACATAGTCAGGGCTTTTTTCCTCATCAAAATGACGGTGATGGGCTGTGTGCACTCTGATCTGCAATTGTATTATTTATTCTGTCATTTATTTAATGATTTGTGGTCACCCTCCTTACCCACCAGCATGTTAAACTCTGAGAACAACTGGGGTTTGCTATGACCCCAGCATCTAACATGGATTCTAGCAAGTCTGAAGACCTCAAATATCTATTGAATGAATGAATTTTTAAAATTAAAGATGAGATAAATTGGCTCTTTTTCTTACTGTAGCTAATCGAATATGTTCAATTTTAACCAGGAAGGGGTCTGTGGATAGGAGGGAAACCAGGAGGTCCTATGGAAGGCAGATTAAGGACAGGGCTGAAGGAAGAAGACACTAGAATGGAACCTGCCTTTTCATGCTTCACTGGGGAGGATTGGAAGACAGTGGCTCAATCCTTCAAGTGCCCCTGGGTATCATCAATATCCTTGCTGTCATTATCCTTGCTGTCTGATACTGAATCCAGTAGGAGGGGGTTGCCACTGGGATTCTGAAAGAGGCAAAGGATTTTCTATTGATACATCTAGCTGTTGCCAGAAAGTAGCAGAACAAGGTAAGACGAGGTCACCTCCTTCTGGTGTGGCTGGTCCTACTAGTGGGAATGAGGGGTGTGTGTTGAGGAGACCCAGGTACTCCATCCTTTTCCGCCACATCGCTCTGGATTATATATTCTGGGAGCACTTAGAATCAGCAATCCAGGCAGAACAATGTGAGGAAATTTGCACAGAATGTTATCTCTGCCCTTTGCCAAGTGATTGGTAACCCCCTGGGGGCTGTTTCAGCCTCTGTTCTAACCTGGAGCTTTGTTTGGAAGCAGGGAAAGAAAGCTCTTCAGTGGCCCCCACATGCCTAGTTTGGTAGTAAACTCCTAAGGCTCCCGGCTGTCTGTGCTTCTGGCAGGGGGCCAGGTCGGGGCTGCTCTGTCACCAACTCAAATTTGAAAGGTGTTGCTGGGATGTTTTTGTTCAGCCAGGAATCACATGGCTTCCTTAAAAGCCTTGTTTGGGCCCACGGACAAAGTGTGTCTCCGTACATGGTGTTAAAGTGTGCTTTCCAAAAGGTTAAAAAAGCACAACTCTACAAGCAACAGCAACAAAAGACTCAGGCAGGCACAAAAGGAAGGGATGCATGTCCAAGATTTTTTCAATTCATTTAATTAGAGAACCAGTAATATGTTTAACCATATTGCTCTGTCCAAAGAGCATTTGAGAAGCTAGTGTTATAGGACAGGGAGAGGGGCAGCCCAAACCCCGCAAACCTGCCTATTCTAAATGGGTTCTGCCATCCGCCGCATCAACACAAAACACATGAGACTTTAATGGGAAGGAACTTTAATAAAACTAGGAAACAATACAGGTAAGGCAAAGAGTCTAGTTTCTAAATGAAGCACCCAAAGTTACCCATCCCCTCGTGGGTAAAAGTCCATCCATATGGGATCGGCCCAGAGCAAGGCCCCAAAGCCTGCCACAAGTCTAAAGCATCTTCCAGTGGGGACCCACAGAAAAGAGTCAGAAACAACCAAACAAGCCCGGAAGGAAAAGAGCAAAATCAACATCAAGATAAAAGCTGCCATGGTCACCTCCCCACGGGTCTCACCCACATCTGTGTCACCCCGTCCACGACCAAAAGACAAGCGCAGCTTCTACACGTGTCTCTAGGCTCCATGTGTCTCCTCCAGGTCTCCTTCTGGCTCCATCCTGCTCCTTCCTTCCTCAGTCTCTTCTTCAGCTTCTCCTCTTCCTGCTCAGCTCCACCCTCCCTTGGGTGGGGCAGGGAACCTCCCCCTTTCCTGGGGACCACCCTGTTACACTAGGAATGCAGATAAACTTACATACACACGGTGGGTGTGGATATACATCATGCTATGTATTATATAATGTCATTAGATATATACATGTGACATAACTACGTAATAAGTACCTAAGACTGTATCTTAGATAACATCTGTGCACATAGGTATGTATATATATATGTCCTTAGTTTCCCTAATAATAATAATGGATACAATTGCACATATATACATGAAGTTTAATAGATTGCTGGGTTATTGTCCAACAAGGTGATACGTGGCAATCTTTGGGTATCCGATGACCCAGGCTAATTTTTGCATCTTTATTGGACAAAATTCTACAAGCCAGTGTTGCCCTTAGAGTTATAAAATAGCACTGGAAATAGACAATCAAGAAAGCATTGACTGAAAGCACCCCCAGCAATCTCTATTTGTCTATTTCAGGATTCAGAACATTTTTATGATAATAGATTCCAGTGAAAGTTCCCTCCTCAGAGTGACTTGATAGCCATGGAAAGTGCCCCATATCAAAATTTTATCCTGCTGTGGTATCCCATTCCTTTCTGTGTCTATTCTCAGACTTGTATTATCTGCAACAATGACAGCTAGCATTTATTAATCATCTACTCTGGGCCAAATACTCTGCTGGGTGCTTTATGTGGATAACTTTATTTAATCCTCACAACAAATCCGTTATTTTTATCTGTTTTGCAAATGAACAGGCTTTGAGAAATTTAATAATTTGCCCAAGGTCATATGGTCATCAGGAAATGGTGTGTCCAGGATTTGGAGACATGCAACAGACTCTTGAGCTGCAAGAAGTTGTGCTAGACACTGAGTTTATAGAGAGATGAATTCTACACTATCTCTTCTCAAAATCATCTTGGAAAGGTTAGTTTCCACCAAGGCAAAGCCTCGTATTTTACTTGCACAGGAGATACTATTCATGCCTTCACCAAGCTGCTGTGAGGATAGGTGAGATTATGTGGAAGTGCCTTAGAAACTGTACATTGTTGGGCAGACTGATGTTGTTTTTAATGAACAAATAAGGTCTCCCTTTAAGGACCTACTATATTATAATCACCTGACAAGAAGTCAGGGGTGTAGGGAATAAAAAGAGGGAGGGATGACCTGGAGGCTCTCACATCTGTTGTCAGGAAAGTCCTCTTAACAGGTCATTTTGATTTATATCAGGTGAGTGACAAGATAGAGCTCTTTCCTAGAGGTTTGCGAGCACAGAGAGGCACTGAGTATCACCCCAAGTGGATCTTTGTGGGGAGATATCACTTGAGCTGTAGGAAATTCATCTCCTTGATGGAGTCTTTTTTTGGTTACCTCAGCTAGAAACTCACTTATCCACCTTAGCTCACAATCTTGAGCACTTTTTCATCCTCTCTTGAGACTCCTAACACATTCTCCCATTTCCTATAGTTATTTGTGTATATTTCTGAAAATAGGGCCCTTGTCTAACAATTTCTTTTCTCCCTTAGAAAAGCACAATGCCTTACTTATAGGGGAACTCAATGCATTTTTGTTGAATGAAGGGAATTTGCTTGTCGCCCTGAGGGGGGTGGGGGGCAAACCTCCAGGTCCTCTCAGCAGCCTTGCTCAGCATGGTGTGGAGGGAGAGTGCCCGGTCAACAAATCCTGCTGACTGACCGACCAAAAAGCTGAGGAGCCTCCCGAGGATGGTTTTCTGGGTTTTTCTGCCTTTCACATGTAAAAGGCCTTGTTTTCTTTGGTATTAAGTTTCTAAATACAGAAGCTAAGAATTTTTCCTTTCATAAGGTAGGAAAGACCTGATGGAAGGAAAAGAAAATCCTGCCAAAACCTTAAGAAAACCCTCAGCAGAAGTCCCACTGAACTCCCAGGACTCCATGGAAGCCAAAAGGCTCTAGGTTATAACTTCAGCTACCCAAAGAGGTCTTTCTATGGTGACTCACGGGGTCAAATTCCCCTGGTGTGCACATGTATGTTTGAATAAGGAAAGCTATTGTATGCATCTCGGATGAAGGGATGGAAGTTCTTTTAAACAGACCACCCAAGAGTGGTTAAGTTCAATAGCCATGACTGAGGTGAGGATGTGCCCAGACAAGCTGAGGAACTGGACAGCCGGGGTTGGTTCTAGACAAGATGGAGACAGAGGGCCCATCTGATGGGGCTTCCCCTTTCAGGATTCCTGGCCATCTTTTCCCTCCCTTTATCATCCCTTTTTGCCTCCCACAATGAGGGGCACCCCACACTAAGGTGCCCTGTTCTTCCTCTCGGTCAAGACCTTTCTGACCTGCTCCCCTCCCTGTTGAAATGTGGACATCCTGTCTCTGCTTCCTCCACGCCTGCTCCTGGAGTCCAGCTAATCTGCTAATGTGATAATGGGGATGCATGCCTTTCTCCCTACCCCAGATAACGTACTTGCATTTTATTTTTACTCAGACACAGGCATGCAGGGAGGTTGTAGGAGTAGGGCCAAGGCTATCAGATAGCATCAAAGTTACTGCAGTTCAGCCTTCTTGTTATTGTTTTTGTTTAAAAAAAAAAAAAGCAAAGAACAAGCCAACCAACAAACAAAATAGAAGGTGTTTTGCAAATTCTGGGCCAATTTATGGCCATTGTGGCTCTCAAATTTTTGGGGGGGCAGGGATGTTGGGTGGACTCTTACATAACAAGTCTCGCTCCAGCTTGTAGGTTGTACACGATGTTTTTTATGGAAGATTTGCATAAATAAGAGCAGTTCAAAAATATTGTCTCCTCCAACAATAGATCCGATGCCCATTTCTTTCCATTTCCTTGGCAATGAGAGCCTTCTTCACGGACAGGGTGTGACCGAGGAGTGTGTTGACAAGGCTCACAGTTCCCACAATTCCCTGAATCCTCTTCCTGCTGCCCCAGCTCCATCCTGCTTAGGATTCTAGAGACTTGTATGCAGGGAGAGATGTGGCAATGCCAGTTATTTCTCACCAGAGCTTTAGCTCTTGTTCCTGCCTACTTCTTTCTGACCAAGCAGCTGGACTATCAGTCTGGAAAATTCCCTTAACTCATTTTCCCAGAGCAACCCATGACATGTCATTTTCTTCCTCCTTGTTTTTGTCTCTTCAGTTGCAAGATCCCCTGACTAAGCAGGTTATCTCATTTCCTCTGTTACTAAGGAATGACAGGAGGAGCCCATCCCAGAGAAGAGAACTGTCTTTGCTTCAGCTTCCTGCCTGAAGCTACACCACCAACTTCAGCAGCTCCAGCATTGACCACCATGTGCAAGAGTGGGAGAGTTTCTGGGGAGTCTTGATCTTCTCCTGGAGGTTGATAAAACAAGGTGCAAGCTCTGCACATCTCCTTTTAAGGCACATGGCAGACATCACTAATCAACCATGACTTTCCACCAAGCTCCCCAGGCATTACTGACTGTTGGAGTTTGCACTGGAGAGCAACCACATTTGCCTTCCTTGCATAGTGACAGTTCATGCAGGGGAGTGGAGTAGGGGCATCCTTCAGCTGCCTGTCACTAACAAGACATGGGGACCTCAAGAGGGAGAAAAAATTTTCACAGGCTTCTTGTGGGTTTAGCTTTAAGGCAAAAAGCTTTACCTGATTCACCTGTGCTGGCCCTGAGCGTGGCATCCCCACTCATTTTCTCTGTTGAATAGGAAACACAAAGTGCGAGAAACAACTGCTTCTGGATAGCAGGCGCCAGGCTTCTCGGGGAAGAAAAAGTGACACGCGGGCCTTCCCTGGTGGCGCAGCAGTTGAGCTCTGGGTTGTGAGGCTGCCCGCAGCCTCTGCAGCGCCAGTTCGATCCCCAGCCACCGGTGAGGGTCCCACAAAGAAAAAAAAAAAAAGAAAAAAAGAAAAAGTGACACAGGCAGCACTGAGGGCCCAGGAGGTGGAGGAGGAAGGATGTCGGGCTGGGGACCGGGGCGCTGAGCTGGAGGTTTCCAGTTCCCTGGCAGCCCTGACGGCATGGCGAGCCTGCACAACAGCACACGTTCTCCTTGTCTGCCGCTGGTATTTCCACGCCGCTGGAATGTCCTGGCAGGACTGTCTGTCCAAATCCATTCAAAATTGATTTTTGTGTCTTTGATGGGGAATTTGGGCCAAGATTCCTGTTGCCCCCCATTCAGTTATTCTCTTTTCCCTTTAGCTTATTAGCTGCCTCTCTGTGGGAGTCTGGGCCTTCACATTCCCTCTTGAGCCAGTTCAAATGATCGGAGCCCGTAGAGAGGGTGGAGGTGGGCTGCACGGCGAGTCTGAGATGCCCAGATGCATTTATTTAAAGCAGCAGCCTCGCAGCAGGGTTGACACAGCTCGACACGGAGAAATTGGGTTCTCAGCCAGGATCCCCCCCTTGGCTAGAGTCAGGAAATGGGTAGGAATGTCCAGAGTCAGAGCAGACGAGAGGGGAAGGAGTAGGAAAGAAAAGCCGTGGCTGGAGAGGAAACATGCTGGTGAGCTTCTCAGCAAGACCAGCTCCTCCACTCACAGCCCTTCTCCAGGCTGCTGCCTTGAGTTTGCCACCCAGTTGGCCCTGGTGGAACATTGGTGTGTGCTCCTCGGAGGCAGAGAGGTGGAGGGAGGAGACCATCCTATCCTGCAGGAATTTCCAGTATAATAGGAGAGAGGACATGTGTAGCCTGAGAAAAAGGAAAACGCTATGGAATGGAGGCTGCCAGAGAGGGAGGGTGGAGGTGGGGAGCCAGCGGGGTTGGGGCCCAAGGACTAGGGTGGAGGATTATTGGGGCTTTGGTGGTGGGTGTGGTAACATCCCTCTGAAGAGGTGTGACCCTGTACCTCTGAGTCATGTGGTGCTATAAATGGAAATTATCTCAATAAAAAATACGTTAAAAAAATCAAAATGTGGGGAAGGTGGGCAGTTAGATTATGTTAAGAGGAGTCCAGATGAAGTGGGGCCACCATCTTCTCTATGGGCTTAAGAATTAGTTTTAAGGAATCTGCTTGTGTGGTGTGTGTGTGTGTGTTTTAAGAGTTTTCTGTCTTCCAGACAAGTAACTGTCATTCTCAATTTTGGCTTCTTGGCTGAACCTTGGCATCCATTGATGACCTTGAAGAAACATTGTCCTAGGCTCTACCCCTAGGGATTCTGGTGCCATTGAATCTAAGGCCAGGGGAAAAAAATGATTTTTTAAAATAAAAAAAGATTTATTTATTTATGCATATGAGAACTAGGGTACAGGCCAGAGGTCTAGGGGGTGGGGTAGTGAGAGAATTCACCAGAGACAGTGGGGGGCAGAACAGGCGGATTGACTGAAATACGCTGCTGAGGGGAGCAGCAGGTGAGTCAGGAGAGGTCTGCTGCACCATGTGGGTCACCTCCCTGGCTGGGGATTGAACTTGTGCTGCAGTGGCTGAGGATAGCTTCACAGTGCTGTGTCTTAACCCTTTGCACCACCAGGGAGGCCCTGGAAAAAATGATTTTCAGCCAACATGCTTTATGATACCAGGTTAACACTTTCCTAAATTACATATTAGACTATAGGGACAAAGTACCTAACAGTATTTCCCTGTGTTCCCATCACATTTAGCAGGGGTCATATTGGATGCACAGATGCCCAGAGCTGCGTTAAGATGAGCCCCTGTGACACCAACCAGCTACCTGGCACCACCTTGGAGGCAGCATTCTCCAACTGTTTGTAGAAAAATTTAAAAAGTGGCAAGGAACCTATGACTCATTGCTATTATTACTGTCAGATTTTCTCACTGGAAAAATTATGAATGGTGTGATTAATAGTCATGACAACCAAATTATCACTTACTATTTTTGGAGTTTGTTTTCACTGGGAATTCTTTAAGTCAGATCCTTGCATTCATCTTTTCAGCCCCACTTTACAGGCCTCATCTTGCTCCCCCTATTCTTTGGCATCTGCTGGGCACTCCTCCTGCCTCCCTTATCTTCCAGAATATAACCCTCTGCTTGTTTATGCACTCCTGAAACTACTTGTCCTTGGTTTGCCTGGTTCTTTTAATCTCTGCACAGTGCTTCAGTGCTACCTTTGAAGCAAAGACCTCATCCATTCACTCCTTCATCCTCTCAATGAAGATTTCCTGGACACCTTCCAGGGACGTGGGAGCTTGAATTATCGTGTGCCTCATCCCCCTGCCACATCTAATGAGAGAGAGGGGCTGGACACTGTTTTAGATGCTGGGCACCCAACAGTGGACAGATCAGCCCTGTCCTCATGGAGATTTCTTGTTAAAGGGAGAGACATAATAAAACAAATTGAAAATTATATTCTGTGATAGATGATAAATCATATAAAGAAAAATAAAACAGGGAAGGAGGCGGGTGCTAGACTCAGGAGTAATTTTGATTCTAAATAAGTATTCAAGGAATTTATCACTAAGAAGATATTCATGCAGGACTTGGAATCAGTAGATATTTGGGGGAAGAACATTAAAAGCAAAGGGAACAGCAAGTACAAAGGCTCTGAGCCTGTCCAGGGTGTTTGAGGATGATGAGGGAGACCAATGTGGAGTGGGTGAGTGAGTGGGGTGTGCAGCAGAGGAGGCCCTGGAGGGACCCTGGGAGGTTAGGCCTCCTTGTCTCTGACACCACCATGAGAACGAAGACTTTCAGCCTTCACAGGGCTTTAAATAGAAGACTCATATCTGCCTATGTTTCAAAAGGATCGTTTTAGATGCTGGTGGAGAACAGACAGGGGTAGGGGGTTGGGGGACTGGATGGTGAGAAGTAAGAGACAGAAACACCAGTTTGGAGGTTATTCCTCAACTCTAGGAGCAAGAAGAGCGTGGTAGCCTGCTCTAGGGTGGTGGCTTGCACAGAATAGCAGCAAATAGAGCCATAGCTTGAGTTGTCACACCTTAGTCATCAATTTGTACAATAGATGTGTCTGTCCTAATATTTCTGGGAGTAGGGGCAAGAGTACAGATGGAGGTTTCCAAATACTTATAAAATTTAACCAAACTGACACATTTTTTAAACAAAGTGGCTTCAACACTTGTTAACCATCTGTCTCCTTGAACATGCCCATCCTAGTGGTTGGAAAGGGATGTCTTTAGATTTGCATCATCACAGGGAGTAATGACAATGCTTTTCCTGACAGTATCAGCCATTGGTATACCTCTGTTAGGACATGTTTATGTGTGAACTTTGTCCAGTTTTTAATTGGGTTGAGTGGTGAGACCACTTTCTTTATTATGGACACCAGTTCCTTATCACAATTGCAAGTATTTTCCTCATTCTGTGTCTTATCCTTTTACATTCTTAATTCAACTCTATTACTGACCTTTCTAGGCTTTGGAACAGTATTTAGACTTCTCTGACTCATATCATAGAACATTAGAGAAAGGAACAAATATTTATTCAGTTGATTCATGTATTATTCATTTGAATTCCCACAACAGACCAAGGGTATATATTATTAGTCCCATCTTACCATGATGAGAATGAAGCTCAACACTTAGCACTAAGCACTGAGTACTCTGCACAAATCCTCAAACTAGTAGGAGTGTGAAAGAAGATATAAACTCATTGACTTTTGATTCTAAAGCCGTACTTATTCTCTAGCTGCTAAGTCCCTTCCTAGTACACGGAGTTGACACCAGAACCATAAGAATCACAAAAATAAAATACTGATATCAAAGGAATTATTAAGAGTTTGGACTAACAGACCAATCACCCCTAACACCACCACCATTGAAATGAGTGGGAATTGTGTGTATCTGGGAACCTGGCTGGGAACTTGAGACATGTCAAGTTGAGACACGTGAGCATTGTTGGGAAGCCATTGTGTTTGTTCTTCCTTTCTGAGGGTGTTGGGAGAGCCCACATGGCAACTATTTATTATTCCACTTGGCATCTGTAGCCTGGGAGTGGCAGAGTGAGGCCCCATGGCATGCTGGGATACTCATTATCACAGCGGATAAAGGAGCTTGACATCACCACCTGACTTGGATTTCCTTGTGAGATCAAGAGGGCAGATAGCACTGGGAGAGGGAAGGGGCCGTGGGTAATGTTCTGGGAGAATGGTTGATGGTGGAAGACGAGGAGGCCCAGCTTTCCACAATCCTCTTTCTCTCTGGAACATGACATTAGGGGCGTCTGATAAAATAGGATCCCAAGGCTGACACAATGTATTTACATGGAAAGGAACTCTGCTGGAAATAAGACCCTTTACTCCATCCAACCTACAATCTCCTTTTTTTTTTCCTGGAAAAATAACTAATATTATAATATTAGTTATTTAATATATATATTAAATATATAATTTATATATATTAAATATATAAATAACTGATCTTATATGTGTATAAAAAACAGATGCTCCAAGTAGGCTTTCCTAGAACTTCCAGGTCTGGCAATGGCCAGTGTTGGAGGTAAGAATGCAGCAGCTTCCTGGCCATGGTACCTCCTTCTGTTTCCAGTCACCTTTTAAATCGGGCACAATCAGCAGAGATCAGTAGAGCAGATGGTGTGCACTGCCGATGGTGGGCATTTGGTTAGTGGGTAACCTGAGGGAGGATTAATCAGCCTTCAAGTGGCCTCCAAATGCATGCTTTGTCTTCACACAGGGCCACAGAGGTGCCGGGGGAGGAGGGCAGATTGCTAAATTCTGGTGTAACTAAAGGAGTAGGGTTTGCCAAGGCTCAGGAGCCCTTGATCAAATAAGACACTCAAAGTCACTAATTATTAGGCACATGGCATCACCCTGGAACTGTGTGAGGTGCTCTGAGTCCTAGCAGATTTGAAGACATGGCGCATATACCAGTGTGGCTGACTGTGGGGACATGGCGCATATACCAGTGTGGCTGACTGTGGGGGAGTGAGGAGATTGTCATGGTTCAGTTAGGAGGTAAAGTATCTTATTCTTATTCTTTTTTTTTAAAAATTGATTTATTTATACAAGCACTGGGGTACAGGCCAAAGGTGCAGGAGGGTGAGAGCATCCACCAGAGAAAGAGCAGGGAGCAGAACAGGCAGAAGGACCAAAATACACTGTTGAGGGGAGCAGTGGGCGAGACAGGAGAGGTCTGCTGTGCCATGTGGGTTATCTCCCTGGCCGGGGATCGAACTCATGTTGCAGTGGCTGGCGATAGCTTGATAGCTCTGTGTCTTGTGTTAATTTAAATAGGTGGTGTTTACAGGTGGGGGCAGTCACTCAGGGCAGGGGATGTGGTGAATTCTCCACTTGGGCTTCAGAGGGAGACATTTTCCTTAGTGGATTTGCTACATTGTACTATCTGGCCTTCAGCCTTGTGGATTCAGATGTGGCTTCATTTATTCCCTTGGGGGGAGTGGATTTTGAGTGCCGACTCACATTAACTGTGCATGGAATGCTGATGTACAAACTAGCATCCCCCTTATTCAAACTAGAGAGGGGTGCCCTTCTTACCTGGCCACCGCAGTCCTGCACCGGGGGCTTGGTGAGGATAGTGCTGGAGAGTCCTCAGGACCCCTCGTCTGCACCAGGTAGCTCATTCAGGGCACAGTCTGGGAAACAGGGTCATGTGGCACTGCAGCTCTGTTTCACGCCTGCTTCCGGCTGCCCGCTGAGCTGTGAGCAGGGATTGTGTCCTATTCCTTTCATCTATTGATGCATTAGAGCTTATATGTAACAGTTCTGTGAGGTAGAGCAGATGGATTTATTTCATTTCATGGTTTGTAAACTCAGAGAGCTTGTTCAACTAACTGAAGGTCACACAGCTCAAAGGTCTTTGAGTTGGCTTAGAAATCCTCTCTCTATTATATATTTTATGTATATAATATCGATCTCCCATGTTTGTGATATATATGATATATGCAAACATATGTATCTACATATCTCTGTCATCTGGCTTCAAAGGAAGCGCCAGTCATATGAAAGCCCGAGGGATGGAGCTGCCCCAGGAAGGACATGGCCTTACATGTGGTTGCTGTATTAGCGCAGCTCCGGATGGCTTTTCTTGTTTAATAAACTGTGTTAACTTTATTAGCACTTGTTCTTGGCTCCACTCTACAGCAGTGGTTTAGGCAATGTGTTGGAAAAATGTGCTAATTGTAGGCTCTAATTTTCTTCCATCTTAAAATAAATACTTAGCATTTTAGTACTTGGAGAGAGGAATAGCGTAGTAGAGCTCGGGGACTCCCCGAGGTGGTGGCTTACAGGGAGGGGCTGAGGGGCAGGGAAACAGTGTATGCAAGGATAGAAAAACAGGACTGCAGAAGGTCCTGGGGTTTGAGGCCTATTTACGGGTATGTACATGGGTATGTGTGTTGAGAGGGGGCAGATGCTGTGCAGGGAGTGGTATAAAATCCTGAGGAGAGGCTGGACCCACAATGCTTGCTCTCCTCTTCCCAGAGGAGAGGCTGGACCCACAATGCATAAGTAAGTGCATAAGGTACCAGGTCATGAGCTGCACAGATTACAGAATAGTCCACTCATCCTGTAAGTGTTTTCTGAGCTATTTCTATTTCTATTTTTTATTTATTTTGCATAGAGGAACTGGGGTATACACCAGAGGTATGGAGTGGGGGTTGAGAAGATTCACCAGAGACAGAGTGGGGAGCAGAACTGGTGGATCTACTGAAATTCGCTGCTGAGGGGAGCAGCACAGAGAGGTCTGCTGCACCATGTGACTCAGCTCCCTGGCTGGGGTTTGACCTCAGGCCTTGGAGGTGATAGCTCTGAGATTTAACCCTTAGGCCACCAGAGAGGCCCCCGAGCACTATTTTGGATGCTGACCACACAGTAGGGTCAAGGCAGATATGGCCCCCGGCTCCAGGGAGCTGACAGTGGAGTCCAGAATACTAGAGCAAAAGGGGACCTTGAAGCGAATCTCTTTGACCCCTTATTTGACAGTCACAGAAATGGAGGCTTAGACAGGGTGAGTGAACTTGATTCATATCACAACTCTTTAGTCGCAGAACTCAGACTGGAACCCAAGTCTCTTGTTCCTGAGCCCAGACTTACTCCATGGCTTCAACTCAAATCTTCTCTTCTGCCACTTAGTAAAGCATCTATTCAGGATCAGGAGCCACGGCTACCGGCATGTGCGTTACAGAGAGGGTGATGCTGCAGTCAAATCTCAAAGATTTAAACAGTGGAGGGTGATTTCTCTCTTATGTTAAGTCCTTTCAGCAGAGGGAATCCACATAGATTCTGTCACCTTTAAGCTGTGACTTCTTGCAGCTATCATCTGTAAAGATCTGGATTTTGTCGGAAGGAGATTTGCATGGACTCAGGCCTGGAAGTGGTGCTCTCAGTCTGTTTGCTAAGCCTCAGCCCCATGGCAACACCATGGTGAAAGGGATCCTGGCAAGCCAGTTTAGGGCACCCAGGAAGAGGGAGAGTTGTCAATCACTGCCATGATTATCACTTATGAATTTCACTGTATGAGAGAAAAGGGAAAGTTATAAAGTACTTGTGGTGTGTCCTGGGAGGAAAAGCTTGGAGATAGTCCCAGTTTTCCTTCCACATGTTTTCCAATTCATTCCTAACAAGACACAACTTTAACCTGATAGAGTCACCTTGGCCTGTTTGGAAGGGCATATCCGTGGCAACAAGGGAGAGAAGTCTGCAGACAGGCTGGTAGCAAACAGGCTTCATGCTTTGTGTGTGTGAGGTCCTGCACTGGGCAATGTTGAACCTGATGCCACTGATGATCATGTTCCCTAGTTGATGAGCAGTGAAACTTCAGAAGGCCTCCTATTGGGATGGTGCTTTCTGGCTTACAAAGAACTTTCTAGAACATTTCCTCTCTTCAGCGTCGCATCAAGCCTGAGATGAAGAGGGAGAAAGGGAAGAAACCCAAAGAGAGTTCAGAGGGAAGGGAGATTATTTCTAGCTGACAAGGGCCTCACTGAAGAAGTGGCATTTCACATGGATCTTGAAGCACACACGAGCAGAAGACAGCACTCCTGGCAGAGTCCGCTTCGTGGACATAGGTGTGGAGGAGGGAAGGCATAGGCATGTCTGGGGCCTGGGAGGGGAGGTCAGGATGGCTGGAACTCAAGACAGCCTGAGGGAGGACAGTGGAAAGCCAGACTAGAAAAAAGCAACTGGGTACGGATTCAGCATCATTGCTGTCACCCCCTCATTGCCCTCTTTAAGACATATTTCCAGAACCCCTGCTGGCTGCCAGCCTTAGTTAGGTGTGAGAGACACAAAATATATCACACACAGTTCTTGCTCTTACTGAGCTTCTTATGGCCCACATATCTGCTACCACAGCAACCTTTAACAGAACACATAGGAGCTACTTGTAAAGTTTGCACTTCCATTTAATGTGTGCATGCTTTCCTGTTCAAATCAGAACAGCAGAGCCCCCCCACCCCACAACTCCCCCTTTCATGTGTACCTGGAGCCCTCCCTTAAAGGACCCTATAATTAGTCTTTGGGGAGGCAGTGTGGCCCAGTGGTTAAGACCTTAGTTTCTGGAGTCTGCAGCCCTGGGTTGAAATCCAGCTTCACCACTGATGACAGGACTTCTTTAGTTCTCCAGCCTTGTTGATAATAGGAAGGGGCAAAATAAAATAAAATAGGGATGCAGATGTTACCTGGTTGACTGGCTTGTGGGCCTACACAATGTGGGAATGTATTTAGTTCCATGCATGGCACACAGTAAGCATTCAGTGCTAACAAATATAAAAGATGCTCTCAGGCCTGGCTTAGAGCCTGCTGAGCAGCAGCACAGTCTGAGCGGGGAGAGCATCGAGGAACAAGAGTTCCGCTCGGGAAGCATAGCTAGGCTGGTGTTCCAGGTCACTGGGAACGTTTATTGGCTTGAAGTTGAGTTTTCTTAGTAAGTCAGGTGTTTCTTGTAGACACGCCACACACACACCCTCTTCAGCAGCGCTTGGAATGCAGAGAGGATGTTTTGAACGTGTCACCCCTAACTGTTACATCTTGTTCTGAGGCCGTGTATTTCTAGCAGCTAAACAAGGCCAGTGTCAGGGTGAGCATAGGGGGCTGGATTGCCAGGAGCCTGGCTCTGTGGCAGCAGATGATACATTCCTCAGGAATACGCCGACTCCTCAGGGGCTTCCTTCAATTCTACTGCCCCGCGTGAGTTTGCACACCCTCACACACAATTGGCTTTCCTCTCTCAGAAGTCTGGGATATTTCAGGCCTTGTGAATCAGCTGTGTTTATTAGATAGCCTTTGTTTTCCCCTTCTCAGATAGGAAGCTCATTAGAAACAAGCACAATTACCCTTTAACCCAGAGTTTAAAATGTGGCCTGAGAAGCAGGACATGTCACAAGGGCCCATGTTCAGAGGCACAGCCCTACGCAGGGTAACTCACCACTAGTCAGGTCCTTGGTAATGGCGGGCTCCTGTAGGATGACTCTCCACATCCTAAGGATTTTGAAGTTCTTATGGCCTCCCTTCTGTTGTCTCAGCTCCAGGAGAGAAAAATCTTGGGTGAAATATAATCTGTCCCTAGTTATTGGCATGGTATCTGGGGTCAGGCAATATGGACTCGTGTCCTGGCTCAACTATCTCGTAACCATGTGATCTTGGGCAAGTTCCTTAAGCTCAGATAATGAAAATGTGCTCTTCATAGGATTAGTGTGAGGCTTCAGTGAGATAATGTCCCTGAATATTCTACATTATTATGAATAGTAGCATCCACTCATTCGTTCATTTATTCATTCACTCAACTGATATTGGATAATTACCCTTATACAACTCAGATGTTCTTTGGGCTGGAAATACAATGGTGACTCAGATGGACACATCTGTATCTATTAGACCCAATTGAAAAGAAGTCATCAGGGATACAAGATGACAGACGATCCCTACATGGTAAAATAACTAAGATTAGATAAGTTACAGGGTCTACTGTGAGCACAGAAGAGGGACTCCCAATGGAGCCTGGGGTGTGACCAGTGCCTTGGGAACCTTCCTGGAAGAACTAATATTATCTTGGCTGAAGAACACAGAAAATGGATGAATATTTAAGGTGGAAGAAGAAACATATCAATGGTCAGAGGCAAAGAGAGAGTGGATTCAGTAATGGTAGATTTTCCATGTGGCAGGACATGAGAATGTTCTTAAGTGGCCTACATGGCAGCTTCACAGCTTCTTTATTGTTTATTATGACTTATTCTTGAGACTTTTTTGAAGTAACCCTATTAGAGGAAGATATTTTTCATGTGTTAGGCCTTTTATTTGCATTATGAGGTAGAACCTTCATCATCATTATTACTAGAGAGTTTGAGGGGCTTATAGATCATCAGATAGTAGGGGACAGAATCAGAACTCAAAGTCAGTTGCTTCCAGCTACCACCGCCTTCCATTCCTTTCCCTGCCTGACCAAATGCTGTCTCTTTTCCTGTTTCCTCTAGTGTAATACCTTAAATTCTTATCTGAGAACACTGGAGTTATCAGCTAACACCATAGTTATCAGTCAACAACAAGAAGATTAACAGAACTAGTGCTCTGAACACAGCCAGCAAGGTAGGCAATTTCCAGCTATTGTAAGTGGGTGGGCAGAGAAAGTAAACTGCCCGCCCTCATTATTGAGCTGCCTCCTGGCTGGACTTGTGCCAATTCAGCCTCAAAGTGGTCCTGTGTGCAAAGAAATCTTTGCACTGAACTTAAGTCTGAAACTAGAAAGCACAAAGGTATAGAACTAGGGCCACCAGATACTAATATATCTGGGTAGATAAACTCTTGTGCTAACCAGAGGCTCCAATAGTGCTTTTCAATAAAAGCTATTGTGTTTTTGTTACCCTATAACAGCTCTGACCAGGCTTTGCAGGTGCACACTGAGGGCACCTGAACCTGGTATAGGAACCACTTGGCAGTGGTCACCAGGATGCAATCATTGAGGAAAAGGATTTGCTCTTCCTCTGTGTGGACAATACTGAGATACATTTTGCATCACAATTCAGGCTCTCCCTGTGGGATTAATTCACTCGTGGCTTGAGGCCTCTTTGATGACTCATCTTTTTATTGATTTTCTCTCCATCCTGTTTCCCCTTTCTTCTTGCCTCATTCCTGTTCCTTGGCGCTTACTCCCCAGAAAACTATTCACACTCTAGCCTTTGTTTTTAGGGAACTCAGGTTAAGGGTATGTTTTTTTTCTCCTCTGGACTAATAATGTGTTGAAATACATTTATAAAGTTTCTGAAGATTAATCATTCTTGCATTTTTTTGGGTAGACCTGCCTGGTCATCAGCTTTTTTTTTTTTTTTTTTTAAATACACTGCTGGAATTAGTTTGCTAACATTTGGTCTGGAAATTTCACGTCTGTATTCATGAGTAAGATTGGTATGTGTTTTTACTTTTTCTTCTTGTCTGGTTTTGCTGTCAGTGTTATATTAACCTCATAAAATGAGTTGTGGAGTGTTCTCTCTTTTTCTGTTCCCTGGAAAAGATATTTGAAGATTAAAAATGGTCTGTTCCTTGAAAGTTTGTGAAACACACCTGTAAAATTGTCTGGGTCTGGATTTCCATTGATGATTAATTTTCTTTAATGGTGATAAGATTATACAGTGTTTCTATTTCTCTTCAGGTCAGTTTGAGCTCATAATTTCCTTGGAATTTATATATTTTAATCTACATTTTCAAATTTATTAACATTAAATTTAAAGTTAATTTAAAGTTAAATTTATTAGCATTAAATATTCACCTGGTATTGTCTGTGGTAGTGTTATATTCCCCTCCATTCCTAATATTGCTTATTTGTTTGTTCTCTCTCATTTGTCTCACCACTGGTTTATCCATATATTTAGTTGTTTCAAAGAACAAACTTTGAGTTTTGTTTCTCTTTTATATTATGTTTTTCTTTTATACCATGATGATATCTTTCTTTTCTTTTTCTCCTTTTCAATTAGTTGCTCAGCTCATTAATTATAAACCTCTAGTCTTTCCTACAACAAGTGTTAAGGACTGTGAATTTCCCTTAAACTATTGCTTTCACTGTGCCCCATAACTTTTAATATGTAGTAATACTGTTATGGTTGCGTTCTTTTTAAATTTTTAAATTTCCATTTTGGTTTCTCTTTTTTCCATGTGTAACTATAAATTTGCTTAAAAATTTCCAGTGTGTATTAAAAGTTATTTTTCTGTTATTTATGCCTAACTTAATTGCATTATAATTAGAGACCATGTCTATATGGCACTCATTCTTTGAGTTTTGTTTTTCAACATACAATGTAAAAATAACTGTTTTATATGTGTGTGAGATGCACACTTCTAATTATTGGAAGCAGGCTTCTAAATATGTGCTTAAACCAAGTTTGTCAATGAATTGTTCAAATCTGCATTTTTCACTTTTTAATTTATTTGACCATTGAATTATTGTAATGGTGGATTTGTCAACTTCTTTCTGTATTCCCATAATTTTTAAATCTATATATTTTGATTATTTTATTAAATGTATTTAAGTTTAGTATTGTGTCAGAGACCCAGTAAGTCTTAGACTTACTGACCCAGTATGTCTAGGGTGGAACTCAGATTCTGGATTTCTGACAGCTCTGGAGTCATCCTAATGCTGCCGGTCCATGGACCACACTTTGAGTAAGCAAGGAGATCAGGGGAAGATTTGGGACTCAAAATGAAGTTTGAGGTTTCCAAAAACAAGGCCATTGTACTAAATTGTGTGTCTCCATCTGCCACAGGACTGTAGTCCTTGGAATTCAGGTCATAAATCTATCTTTTTCATCCATCACATGTTCAATTAATAATTGTTAAATGAATGGATGCATGAACGTACTGACTTCCTTTCTGATGTGGCAAATGAGTAGTATTGAATTATATATGCCAGGCGCTCTTATTTTATGTCTAGTTCTAAGTATGTGTCAGAATGTCAGATTTGCAATGCATCAGAAACTAGATCTCAAATATCCATATCTTGGTTTACTGGTCCTCCTCCTCATTTTACAAAGAGCTAATCTGTTGAGGAATCCTGCTGGTTATAGTATTTTGATGGTGACTGTTTCCACTTGGTTGATAATCATTCTTCCCACCTTTTTTGAGATTTTCATTTGGAGAAAACACAAAGTCAGCAGGTTTTTTGTTTCCCTTGAGGAATATCAAAGTGCTGATGAAGGAAAAGCAGGAAAGTGACTCTATAAAGGGTAACAGGAAGACCCCCTACCCATGTGTGTCTGGAGGATCTGAGATTAAGTTGGGAGTTCCTATAGTCTTGTTATGAATGAATCCAAGGCCTTTATTTGGCTTTAAAAAGTAAAGACTTAGAGTGATTTTTGTTGCCAAGAGGATTGACTCAATGAAAGCTCTTACTTCAGACCCAATTGTAGATATAAGGAAGTGGGCTACTATTTTAGATCAATCAAACAAAATGCTTTTATTGAGCACCTACTCAGCACCAGGAACTATGCCAAACAAGAAGGTTGCAAATTAATATAAAATTATTTACAGGTGTTTGGGGGTATGTGTGTATGGGAGTACAAACCACTTGCAATTACTAGCAATTTCAGGGAATCTTACAAACTTGCCTTGAGAAGCATTTGAGGATCCCCCAGGCTGCAAAGCCAGAAAAGGCCCACAAAAGTACACTTTTTTCTTTTTGCGGCTTAAGACATTTATGTTCATTATGTTTTTTTTGTTCTTTACAACAGCTAGAGGAGTTAATTTTTATTGTAGGTTGTAGATTTAATTATAGATTAGCAACCTGAGGCTCTGAGAGGCACTCTTAGCAAATTAGGGCTTGACTTCAACCTGTTTAAGAAGTAATAAAAATATTTAACCTTTACTGCAATCCTAGTATGCCCTGTTCTAACTGTTTTAATCAATTATTGGCTTTCCTTCTCAATAAAAGCCTTGTGAAAATTTGTACCATTTTATCCCCATTTTGCAGATGATAAAATTGATGAGTGGATTGGTTAAAAAAATTGTGCAAGGTGAAAAGCTGCCAGAGGTGGGATTTGGACACCCAGGCTCAGGTTCTGGGACTTGTATACCTTAACCCCAACATAAGCAACACAATTTAGTGCAATGGCCTTGTTTTTGGAAACCTGAAGCTTCATTTTGAGTCCCAAATCTTCCCCTGATCTCCTTGCTACTCAAAGTGTGGTCCATGGACTGGCAGCATTAGGATGACTTGAGAGCTGTCAGAAATCCACTCTAGACTTACTGGATCAGAATCTTCATTTTACCTAAGTCTCCAGATGAATCTCCTGCTCATTGCCTGACATGGAAACACTGTCAGATCAGCTTTGCTCCCCTTTATCCAAAAAAACCCCAATAAAACAGGGGACCTCACTCTCAGCCTCAGTTTCTCCAACTGTAAAATGAGGAGGCCTTGGGCGTCTGCTCCCTCCCAGGGTTGCTGTGGAGATCAAAAGGCAGGCGGTATGTGGAAAGGCGTTGTAAATTGCACAGTGTTCTACAAAGGTCAAAACCAAACAGTGAACCAGAGCGCTAAAGCTTTCGAGACAATTCGACAAACAGATAATGCCTTTTATCCTCCCGGCCTGGCTGAGCAGGAACTCACAGTGCTGTGTGCTATGCAAAATAACCAGACAGAAGAAATGCCTTTTACAAGCAGTTCCTGGAAATTTCAAGCTTTATCAAGGAATTTGGTTTCTCCAGTTCACTGCCTAGTGAAAATAGCTGCGTCTTAATAAGGCCCAGATGTTGACACAGCCACTCACCTTCCCCATGGCATGGATGCGTTTCATACTGAATTTCACCTAAGGAATTTTAGACTTTAAAGATAATAATCAAAAACACTGCTAGCTTCCCTTTGGGATTCTTGCTGATTTGGGAGATCAAAAGATGTCCCAACAACACAATGAATGTCGACAGAACGTTAGGTTTTTTTCCGTCCCAACTAATGAAAAGATGAAAGCTGAGTAACAATGGCCATTTTTGCACTTTAGTCCCGAGCTCTGCTCAAAAGCGGCTCAAGTCTCACACACTTTTATCACACCCCCATCTGCCCTTCTCCCTTCCACGCTCATGGTGAATGTGGTCGGTGTGTTAACAATGTTAGCTTCTGTTTCAGACACAATTAAATAGATGCCCTTGCTGGTTAATTCTTGGCATACCTCAAAAATACTTTCTCTGCATCTAGGAAAAGTATGAGATGTTTAAATTCCAAACAACGAGCGGTTCCCCAGGGCATCTCACATGGAGTTTGGTGGGATGGGAATCTGGCCCAAAGGAAAGGCACCCTCCACGGTGGCCCCTCACTTTTTCCGGAGGCGGTCTGATTTGACTTTCTGTGAGGGGCTGAGAAATAACATCAGTCTTGACTTTCCCCGGAGCCCCGCGTGCTGGCGGACACACATCTCCAGCCGGGCTGTTTTCATTACACACGCACTGGAATGCATGGGATCTGCTGGGGTCTCCAGGGACCGCACAGACCCCCCCCCCACACAAAGCAGGAATGGCAGAAATTTGACTTTTCAAGCTCCCGCCACCCCTCTTCAATTTGCTCTGTGCTGCCCTCCCCTTCTCCAGAGAAATTTTTGAGACAAAGCATCTCAAATTTGTTTTAAAGGGCCAGGCAGTGAGGACCTCTCCTTCCCAGCCAGGGTGGGCGGACATGGCTGCTGGCTCCAAGACAGAGGCAGGGACACTGGAAGCGTCCTTCCCTTGGGGACTGGGTTTGCAGCCTGGCTCTGCCACTCATGCAGGACTGAGCAGTGGGCAGTCGGTCAACTCTTGGGAGATACTGGGGTTGGCTGTATAGATGGCCAGTCATGCTCCGAGGGTTCTTAGGGAGATAGCACAGCCCCTGCTGCTAATAATCTGTGCATTTCTCTAAAAATTTGTTTCCTTCCACACTGTCAAGCTTTATTTTGAATTGTATTATTTTAAAAATAGCAAAGATGCAAAATAAAGAGTTGGTCTATGGAAGGAGCATGCTAGGTACTGCTGAGCGCCCGGGTCTACACCAGAAGCTCTCTCAGTGGGAGAGTCCCACGCACTGAATTCATGGCAACAAATATGCAAGGAACTCCTTCTCCCTGGCAGGCTCTGAGTGTGGGGCTTTAGTTATAAGAGTGAGTGAGACAGATGGGGTGTCTGCTAAGTTGTTGGGGGGGCAGAGTAAATAAGCAAGTCTGCAGTTACCTGGCAGTGCCCTAGGATCCTGCTGTGAGACCTGGGTGTGGGGAAGAGCTCTTGGAGGTAGTCATGCTCAAGATGTGGTCGAATGAACAGGCTTGAGGACACCTGTAAAAACTGGGTGATGAGACGAGGCAGTGGAAGCTGTTCTGCAAGGTGAAAGAAGGAAATAAGTCAGGTGACAGTAAGGAGGAGCAGGAGATGGACAGCAGATGAGGCTGAGGAGAGTGCAGGCTCCATCACAGAGAGCTGTACACACCAGCTCGAGGAGTCTGGATAAACCTGAAGGTAACTGGGAGCCACTGAAGTACGGCAAACAATAGGATGACCTTGTCAGGTTTGTATTTTTCTAAGCAGGTTCTTTCTTGGCCTCTGCTCCCCATCTCTGTTCTTATCCCACTGGCAGCTCTTACCCTTCCATAATCTGTAATGTCTCTGGAAGACAGGGATGGGGTGTGCTCACCCTTAAACCCTCAGTTTCCAACAGATTGCCGATTGCCTGCATGTCATGGGAGCTCAATATATATATATATATATATATATATATATATTTTTTTTTTTACCATTTAAAAGAAGGAGACAGAGAAAGAACAGTGAACAGCTCAGAAAAGCGTGTCAGGCGTGGAATCAGCAACCGTGGAGTCATTGCATCTTTGCAATGACCCTGTGAAGTAGGTATATTTGGTCTCTGTTTGTAGAAGAGGAGGAACATCTCTTAACAGAATTTAAATCATGTGCCCAGAGTTACCCAGCTAGGAAATAGCTGATTTGGGAGTTGACTACAGACTGTGGGGTCTGTCCTTCCCTGCTAAAAGAACTCTCATCAGGGTGCTAATTGCTTACCCAGCAGAGAGTCAGCGTCTCTACAGGCTATTTCACATCACCTCCCTGCTCCATCCTCCACCCTCTCAGCCAAGGGGGCCGACCGTGAGCGTTTGGAGGTGCCACAGGAGAGAAGGGGGTTACACAGTCTCCTGTCAGGACCTGGTCTTTCAGCAAGACCTCTCAGAGAAGTCCCAGCCCCTCCCTGTGGTAAGCTAAATAGAATGAAAGGCTTTTGATGTTAAAAGTGCAAGAAGCACTCTGCCAAGCTGTGAAATGCTGAGACAAGTCCGTAGAAACACAGATTTTGGAATAATAGCTGGAAGGGTCTGTCACAGTTCTTTCAAGTATCTAGGTTATTTAAGTCCCTCTCATCTCACCTCCAGGCAGCCTAGTTATTTATTCCTCTTCACCACATCCTGGTCTCCATGCCACTGCTATTCCATTCCGTCCTCCTTGTCCAGTCTGGCTCATTCCTCCTTGTCTTTTGAGATTCAGTTTAGATTCATTTAACTGTTGATTCTCTCATGTACTACCTCTGTGGAGCTATCTTCATCTCCTGCCCAGGCCTCCTAGCTGCTGGTGACAATCTCTTAACTGAATCTTCACTTCCTCCCCTGCCTCCTAGCTGACTTGAGTGACCAAGTCTTACCTTGACCCACCTTTGAGTGCTTTTCTCCATTGGTTCTTGACCTTACCTTGCTGCCCTGCTCTTGGCCTGTTGAGTCCCGTTAAGAATCCTACTAAGTTAATTTAGCAAGAACCCTCCTACCCTTGATATCTGCTGAAATTCCTGTCCCCAGCCTTTGTACTCTAAGTCTTTGGCCTACCTTCGGCAAGAATACTGTTAGCAAGAATCACTAGTAGGGCTCTCCTATCCTTGATATCACCTCTTGTTAATTTTCCAAACACTGACCCACTCACTCTGCCCATTGGCTGTAAATCCTCACTTGTCCTTGTTATATTTAAAATTGAGTTCAATCTCTCTCCCTATTGCAATAGTTTTGAATAAAATCTTCTTTGCCCTTTTAGCAAACATCTGAGTAATTTTTCTTTAATACCATCCTGTTTAAATGTATAAAAACTAAAATCTTTACCGGGATCTGTAAGCTCCTCTAAGAGTCAGTCCCTCTCTGGAGTCATCTCATACTCATCCTGCCAGTCACTGCTTTTGACCGCACTAGTTTTCACCCTGTTGTTCCTTGGATCCTCACCCTTCTACTTTTGTCTGTGTTCATCCCTTTTCCAGGAATAATCTTTCTCCACTTTTTTCATGATTCACTCCCTCACTTTAGGCCACTGATCATATGCCACCACCTCAGACCAGCCCTCCCTGGATTTCTGTCCAAACTGGGCCTCACTACACAACTCTCTAATTCCTCATCTCACTTTTAGTTTCTTCTTACTATTTTCCCGCATATGTATATGTTTTGTCTTATATCTTATCTTCAATTCCTGATAGAATTTAAAACCTCAAGGGCAGGATTTCAGCTGCATGCCTCACAGTTGCATCAAAAATGCCTTAAAACATGTCTGGGATACAGTATATATTATTAAATGTTAGTTGATAAGTCATTCACCAAATATATAATCACTGTCACAGAGTAGTGGTGGCAGGAGACAGAATTACATTACACTCAGATGGCTCAAATGGAGCAACTTTTGGGAGACACACAGTGCCGTAATTGGGGATGGGGTGGGGTGGGAGTAGAAAAGAATCATCCTGGGCTCTCTCTCTTCCCTCTCTTGGATCATCATGACATTAACCTGGCCAGCTAGAGCGCTCCAGGGGAACAGCCCACAGGACTTGGTATTCTGGGACAAAGTGTAAGACAGACAATGGATCTGGGGAATGTGTATGAACATCAAACAACCAGCTTAAGCACTCAGTCTATACAGGACCTTGGCTTGGCATGAGGAATACAGAGTAGAATAAGGTACAGTTCCTTCTCTCTCTTGCTTATACCTGTGGGGAAGTTTCCTTTGACATATGCTGAGATAAATTATGGCCCCTTCTACAATGTTCATAGAGCACTCAAATAATCACTGTCAGCTCACATATATCATACCAGATTGTATATAGGTAGCTAAAGTCTGTTTTACTTTCTCCATTGCGAGCTCATTAATTTAACTAACAATCATACAGCCTCAGTGGCACACAACAATAAGCACTGATTTAGCTCAGTAGTTGCGTGTGTTAGCTAGGGGCTACTGATGTAGGCTGAGCTTGGTGGAGGTAACTCTGATGTGCTCCATGTGTCTCTCATCCCCCTTGGATCAGTAGCCCAGACTTGGGATCCTCTTCTCAGAGGAATCACAGAGGTTCTAGATGGTAAAGAGAAACAAAAACCCATCAGGTCCCATAAGGCCCAGGCTTAGAATGAGCATTCCATCATTTTTACCATATTCTATTGCCAAACCAAGTTACATGGTCAAATTCAAGTTTGAGGAGCAGAAGAATCTACTCTTGAGTGGAAAGTAGTGCAAAATCAAATAACAAAGGGCATCACTGAATACAGGGAGGGTGAATTGAAACCAAAAATGCCATTTATTACATCAACCTTTTGTATCTTCAGTGCTCAGTGTAGGAGAAGGAGCTCAGCACATGCTGCTGATCTGAAATGAGAAAACTAAGATGAGTGATAAAGTGATTTGCTTAAAGTAAGCTGATAGCAGGAAAGGAAATGTAGAGCAGGAAGCATTCAGTTAGAAGAGTAAAGCTGGAAAAGATTTTCTCAATGACTTATGCTGATTTCCTCGATTTACAGAAGAGCAAAAATCTGAGGTTAAGTTGTTCACTCAAGATTGTTCAACTCATCTTTGGCAGAGTTTGCCCTACAAAGTCGATGTCCTGTGCTCTTCTGAGCACCTCTGGTACAATGTGTTGTGAATCAATTTGCTGTTAACTAGTCGAGGGAGATATTGCCATTGTAATGGGATGGAAGTTTTCTCCCTCTTCATTGCTTTTCCAGAAATGAGGCTACAACAAAAAATACTTTGGTGTTGAAGCACTTAGACACTAAATCCCAAGCACTGCACTCAGAAGATGTCCATCTTGGCACTGTGAAAGTCTGCTTTTCTAGAAAATGTTCCACTTACAAGATGAAAAGAACTTTTTCCCCTAGGCAGATCCCCAACATAACCACAATTCTACAACCCTACTGAAGGAGGCTAGGTCTGGCAGAGTTTATTATTAAATTCTCTTACTGTTAGATGGCCAAGCACACTCAGAGAGTCCAGGATAATGCACAAAAGAATCCTTTATTTTAGTTCAAATCCCACTCTCCAGCATTCACAGGGCGCACTTGGAAGATTCAGGAGTAGCTCCACCTCTTCTTTTTTTTTTTTTTTAAACATTTATTTATTTATGCTTATAAGAACTGGGGTACAGGCTAGAGATGTGGGGGTGGTGAGAGAATTCACCAGAAACAGAGTGATTGACTGAAATACACTGCTGAGGGGAGTAGCGGGTGAGTCAGGAGAGGTCTGCTGTGCCATGTGGGTCACCTCCTTGGCTGGGGATCAAACTCATGCTGCAGTGGCTGCAGATAGCTTCATAGTACTGAGACTTAACCGCTGCATCACCAGGGAGGCCCTTTTCTGCCTTTTTTCTAACTCAGCCTCCAACATCCCATAAGTGTATATTCCTTTATTCACCTACCCAGGCAGCTTCCCTTCTTGTGGTGACTAGAAGATGGAAATGTCTTTTGCTCTGCATATTCTTCTCTTTAATCACCCTCACCTTTCTCTCCTATATTTAGACTTCAAGCAGAGCATTTGCCAGGCACTTTTATGTCGGCGTTATGCCAAGAGAGTTCCTGGCTCTTCCTTGGCTTTACCCAAAGTCTTCTTTTAATAAAATACAGCCAGATCTTAATATCATAAACGTGAGTGTGGGGTCAGGCCAGAAAGGTGGTGCAGGTGATGGTGTTGGTGGTGGTCACGGTTGTGATGGGGATGATGATGAAGGTGATGAAGGTGATGGTAGAGATGATGGTGGCAGTAATGGTGGTGGTGGTGGTGGTGGTTCTAGTGGTGTTATTGGTAATGTATTGGTGCTGGCTGGTGGTAGTAGTACATGTGTATCATTGATTAGTGGGGGTAAAGGTTAAACTTTAACCTTTACCTTTGCAGTGGATTTTGTAGTCTTGATTTCATTCTGCATTGCTTAGATACTCTTAACAACAATTATTTGTTATTACTAGGTATGCTCTTGATCATGTTGTTAAATTACTTGAAAAAATATCAGACAGTAATGACTTTGGGAAAATATGCATGGGGATCAACTCCCTATTGAACAGCTTTGAGTCTGTTTCTGCGTTCAACCTGCCCTCAGACACCTCAGCATGTTTGCACAGAACCAGCCTGGTGAGAATGGAGATCGACAGAATCATAACGATACCACTCATTTAGCATCTACTCAGTGAAAACTTGGAGAGTTCACATACATTATCGCTAACTCTAAAAATCCCACAAGCCTTGTTTCATACTATTTATTTTCACTTTCATTCAGAAAGAAGTTTTAGATTGATGAGTTTATCTTAAATACATAAAATGGTATTGGTTTAAAAATTAGGTACAAGACAAAAAACAAAACACACCAAGAATGCAGACAGAAGTGGAGCCAGAAAAAAGGCTGAAAACCTGGCACGATGGCCTCCTCGTGATTCGGGGGCCACACAGTAGGTACTTTACTTTCTAGCAGCCATTTTTTTTTCTAGCAGCCATTTTGAAAAGGGAAACTTGATTAGTGGTGTGAGTCAACCTTCTTTCTAGAAAGCCTACTGGTTACTTGGTAGACCAGCAGTCTCTGGTGAATCCTCTCACCACCCCCACATCTCTGGCCTGTACCCCACTTCTTATAAGCATAAATAAATAAACCTTTTTTTTTAAAAAGAAGAAGAGGCAGAGCTACTCCTGAATCTTCCAAGTGTGCCCTGTGAATGCTGGAGAGTGGGACTTAAAGTCCACCTTTCCAGTGACTAGGGAGCCAAGTGTACCCCCAAAGTTTTCTGTCTGCAACACCTGTGCTTGTCTCTCCAACTTGTGTTCATGCTCATCTCTTTTCTGTAGAAGAGGCAGTAGATTTTATAGACAAAATGGGGTTACTTATAACTCTTTCAAAACAGATGCCCCTAGCCAGCTTACATATATACTGTGAGCAATCTGAGGTCTGTAAAAGGCTGAGATCTAGGGATTTGTTGGTCTGCTTGTGGAGACACATACAGACACCCGGGCCTGCTGCTGTGGAATTTGTGGTGCCCTTCAGCAGTTTCTCACCTCATGGATTGCCTGCTTCTCAGCCCTAGGTGCTGGGAAGGCTCAGGGCAGAGGGAGTGTGTGGACAGTGGCATCATGTGAGAGGGGAAAAGAGGCCTGGGTGGGAGGAATGAGTGGGACTTTACCAGTCTCTCCATTACAAGGGATTTAGATGCTTAACTGCCTTTCACACTAATCCCTGGAAATCCTAACACTTGCGGAATGAGAATTTCTCACTTAGGAGAGGAGACTGGAACCTGATTATTACCCTTCTGGGTGATGTGGGAAAGTGCAGGCTACATGATGCATTAGCCGATAAGAAAGTGAACCCAGGAGGTGAGCGGCTCCAGTACTCTGTGCTCCACATCTCCTTGTTTAGAATTCTTTCTCTGAGATATGATATGATCTCCAGGTTCCATTTATCCCTGTCAGCTCAAGATGGAGGAAAATGCTGTGTTCTATGTGCTGATTTCATTTTATCCCTCTTCCCTGATGCCTCCATGTCCCTTGTTTAATACCTATCCGTTGAGAGGTAAGTGGTTTGTGCTTGGATGGTTATAACTTTGATGTTGCCAGGGAGTTGTGTCCCAGGTACCACACTGATCACTTTACCTGGACTGCCTTGTTTGCTCGTCAAGACTGGTTCTCTTGTTACTGCCAAATGCACATGAAGAAAGTAAGAAATGGGGAGGTTAAAGGAGCTGGGTAATGTCACATGCTTTAGATGTAGCATGGCTGAGATTTGAACCCAAAGATTGTCTGATTCCAGAACTCACAAGCTAAGCCACCAGTTTCTGTAACTTTGTTCCAAAAGAGAAACAGCACGTTAGTGCAACCTGGGGGTCAGTGTCTGCATTTTGATGGTGGCTCTGCCAGAGACAGTTGTGATATTTCTTTCTCCAGGACTCAAGTTCCTTGACTTTCAGGGGGCATTGTTGGTCTAGACATTTTCTAAGGTGCCTTCCAGCTGCAGGGGTTGGTGATTCTAAATGATGTCTATTTTGAGAACTGGAAGAAATTATTGTCTTTTTTTTTTTTAATGGACTTGTTTCCTTAAAATGGAGCATTGCTTTGGGATTAGGACCCTGATTTTATTTAGGAGGTTAATGTTCAGCACAGAGTTTTATGGGTTTGGAAACTTTGGGCCAGGATGCGAATCATGGTTTCATTATTGGTTTTCTATAAGTCCCTTGATCACTCTGAGCCTTAGCATCCTGGTCTGTAGGATGAGGGTAATAAGCCCTTTCCTACAGAAGATCCATGGATAGCTCGACTAACATGGGTACATAGCATTGTGTACCTGAGTGTAGGACCATGACTTTTATTTCTGCCAGGCATGGAGTTGGTTTAAATTTATCTTAATGGGGGAAGAAAGACAAGGCAACTTTCTCTGAACAACCAGGCAATGACCCTCCTTTGTTCTAAGTGGGGAGGAATATCTCTGCAGTCAACCATCTTCCAGGATCTGGCCAGATTCTGCCCCGGCCTGATAAACCCACCTATCAGTTCAGATGACTGTGTCACCCGCTGCTATTGCAGATGGATCATGCACAAGTGAAGGAACAACACACAGTATCTCTGGCTTTCATCATGGAAGTAAGATTTGGGATATGCCAATTTTTCTTCTTTGGCCTCACATCAAATGACCACTTTCCTGACATATTTCCCCTTCCACACTGGCTTGCACGTTGGCTTGCTTCAAGGTCCTCTTCTCCGGAACCCCCATCTTGAGATGTCGTCTTGGGAGGCAAATGGCTCTGGTGTCAGACATCCCCAGGTTGGATCCTGCTTATTATTATATTTTTTGAGCGGGGGGCAGAGGGAGGTTGATTATCTTTCTGGGCCTTGGTTTCCCTGATCATGAAAGGAGATGATAGGATAGTGCCTGTCTGCTAGCAGCTGTTGACAATTAATGAATCTTGGCATAAGGCCAGGGCTCAATAATTGGCAATTGTTTTTGCTTTTGTTTTGGCTCTCCTCTGCCTGTCACTGGGAACTCATGGTGACTAAGCAGACTGATGGGGAGAGAGAAAATCAAAGTGGTGGATTTCTTTTAAGCTGTGCCAGTCATTCTGACCTATAGCTGAGTTTGAAGTTACAGTTGAGCTCTGCAGATGCATCTGTGATGTTCAACTACAATCATTGGTCTTAAAGATCCAAAGTGGTCTTAGTGATCATATATGGTAATCTCCTTTTGGAGTTGGGACAAGTGAATGAGAGAACATCCCTCTTCCTTTTCTCGAAAAAATCAGTGGTTTAAATAAGATAGAAGTTTACTTACTTATTTTCATAAACAGCAGTAGCTTTGGGCTTAAATAGTAGCTCTGTGATCATTAGTGCACTCAAGCGCCTTCCAGCTTGGCTCTGTCATCCTCAATTCAAGAGTTCCACTTTGTGCCAAGAGAGCAGTTCCAGCTCCAGCTATCACAACTTGAATCCATTCCCCGGGAAGGAGGAAAAGGAAAAAGAATGGCACAAACATTCCACTTATGTAAATATTGTGGAAGTTACATGTGTCATACTCAAGAATTTATACACATAGGGATCATACACGTTTCATTCATTCAGCAGTCCCATTGGCTAACTCTTTGCCACATATTGAGAACTAGCTGCAAGGAAGCTGGGGGAGGAGAGTATTTATTCTGGTGGTCATGAGCCTAGCCTATGTTTTTTTGGAAGCTGGGGGGGAAAGTTCTACTGTGAAATAATAAAGGGAGAATGCTGCCAGGAGGACAACCAGCAGGGTCTTCCATACTCAGGTAACACACCTATTTTACTGCAAAGTTCAAATACAAATGTATTTTCCTCTCAATCCATGTTCCCTCCATAACATCACAAGTTCAGATTGCATTTTTCTTCGGTTCTTAATAAGATTTCTTGAAAAAGTCTGGTCACAAGGGGTAGCAGCTGGCAAGTGCCAAACTGAGACAAACTGGCAGGAGTACAGGCAGAGGGTGGGCGAGAATGAAGGGGGAGAGAGCCGGGGCCAGCAGTGATAGGAATGCGTTCTGTCTGACCAGCCCCTCCTGTTGAGGAAACGCATGTCTGGCCTTGCAGCAGGGCGGAGGGACCATCCTGCCTGCCGTGGAGGCAACGAGGAGAAATGACATTGCTCAGTGCTGAGGAAAAAGGACAAGAACTTCTGGGAAAAGTCAGACACTTGTAAAAATTCCATCTAATCTGTAAAGTGATTTGCTGTTAAGATAGGCGAGCCTGGCGGGCGGCCAGTGCAGTCCCTGCCACCTAAAACAGCAACCCAGGGCTCTGGGAAAAGGCAAAGGAAGAAGGCCTGGACCTGGATGAATAGGGGGCAAGAATGTGGGCGCCAGTGTGTTCAGTCTGGGACTTGGTGAGGGTGTGTGAGAGTGTGTGAGGGTGAGTGTGTGAGTGTGTATGAGTGTGCATGTGTGTGAGTGTGTGTGTGTGAGAGAGACAGAGACACAGAGAGAGACACAGAGAGACAGAGAGAGGCCATGGGGAAGGAGCGATGTGGGCTGACAACACCAGGACAGGCTTGGAGGAAAGCAGTTGTAAAGAAGGGAAAGTGGGTATGAAGGAGAAAGTATGCGGGTGGGGGGAGAAACAAGGGTGTTTAAGACAGAAAAAAAAAAAAAAGACAGAAAGGCAGATTGAAAGAATCAAAGAGAGAGAGGAGGAAGGATGGAAATAAAAGAAAAGAAGAAAATAAAGGCAAGAAGATGAGAGGGGGGAGAGAGGACAGGGAGGAGAAACCCAGGCAGGATGGAGGAGAGGGGTGCGTGTCTGCAAGCCAGGGGTGTCTACAGACCCATCAGAAGCAGAGCTGAGCGGTGGAAGGTATTGCAAGCCCTTTCTATTAACTAGCCGGCCTGCCCTTCCTCCCCTGAGCGTGCATGAGAACATCACCAGGTCCCAGGAAGAAGCGAGGACCCAGGCCGTTCCTCCACCCCCTCTGGTGAGCCCAGTGCTAACCCCCTGAGCCCGGTGCTAACCCTGCAGCATTTCCTCCTCTCACCCTGTTTTCACCCCACTGGATCCTGGGGCCTCTTGGGACATGGCGGACTCACTTCACCAAGGTCATTGGCCGTGCTGTGGCCATGGAGCCCCGGGGCTACAGTCGGCCACGTGTCTGCAGCATGCTGGCTGTCCACGCACACATCTGTCAACCTTAACATCGGAGAACAAAAGCTGGAGTTTGACATGAAAAGGACAGCGAGGGAGCAGCCCTGGCCTGACTGCCATGTGGCATTCCGAAGCGTGCCGGGCTTCGGCCTGGAAGATATGCACAGTACTTGAAAGGAGTCTTTTATCCAGGCAAGAGGGGATAAACACATCTGTATGGCATTGATCCCCCTCCCCCCCTTCTTTCTGGGATTTGGAGCCGGGTGAGGGGGAAGGAACAATGAAAACATTCGAAACATCTGACACTGCGTCGGGGTTGTGGGCAGGCAGCATTTGGGGGGAAATGAAAGGTGAAATGCCAGATTTAGTTTGGCTCTTCTTTCTTTCTGGCGCCATTTTTCTCTCCTATTCGACCCGTATTTTCCTTCGACCTGAATTCCCCACTGGTGGGGATGGGAGGTGGATCATATAACATTCCTACTTAGCACATACATAGCTCGCCTTGTCTTGAAAGGGAAATATACACTGACAACGGAAACCTCACAACCTCCCAAGTGGGAGACAACTTTAGGATTCTGGCTTCCAGGATATTTATTTTGGTTACTGTTTCGTGTACTGAACCCTGACCAGGATCCCTTGACACAACTGAAGTGAGATCAGAATCCAAAGGCATGACGTCTCTGCTGGAAACACAGAGGTTGTCGCTATAGAGGAACAATTATATTCAAGTAGAAATAAGTGATTTATGAAGGGGTGGGGCTCAGTATATCTGAATGTCAGGAAGAGTTTGGGATGTATTGTTCTGGAGTGGGTCAGGCTGTTTTTATCGAGGGCCACCACACACAGGCTACTGGGGCAGGCGGGGCCCTGCTGTGGTCTATCGCTTGTCTTGGGGAAAGGTTAGGCAGAGCAGTCAGGTAAGCGAACTCAGGGGGCCCATGACTTGACACTCAGAAGACATGGCTTAGCATGAAGCGGATGTTGTAGCAGGTCTTGGTTAAAATCCAGGTGTTTTATCTAGTAGCTGAATTGTCTTTGGAAATTCAACCAAGCTTTCTGAATTTTATATATTTAAGTTTCAAAAATAGGATGTTGTGAGATTTGAATGAAAATAGAATACTTAGGGATTAAAAATCCTGATATTGTGTGCACTTAAAATATACTAAGTAAACTGTATTTTCTTATCTCTTGCCAAATGTGTCCACAACTGGATGGTAAAATCAGTTTGAGATATGATTTCATGTCATAACAATGTTGATTCTTTTAAAATATACATGTCAGCAGCTTTGGGTGTATTCACAGAGTCGTGTACCTACCACCACTAATTCCAGAACATTTTCTCCATGAAGGGGATAGGCAAGCCAGGAAGGACTTGGGTCACAAGCTCAATGTGGAGGGGTGACTCCAGTGCTCTGCCTGATGATGAGAGGCAGTTGTTCTCTGCTTTGGAGAGGGAGAGGCAGAGAGAGAAGAAAGATGATGGGAGGAGTGGGAAGGAGAGAGAGGAAGCAGGGAGATCAAGGAGGGGCCCCTCAGCCATGAAGACCAGGTTGGGAGTAGCCAGGATGTTTGAAGGTGTCAAATGTCCCTACTGATGTTGTTTGTGCTCTATTTTATTTTATTTTTGTGCTCTATTTATATTTTTTTTACATCATTTTTCATTTTTGCACAATGTATGCATTTTCATCTTGGTTATATTCCCCATACAGTCCCCACTCCCCTTATTTTGATCCTAATCCCTCCTCTCCTCATCCCCCGTAGTGTGTCTCTGGTTTAGAGTTGCTTGTTGATTTTGATTTTTACTTTATTGTAATTCATCTTTTTCCTGGTCCCTTATTTAGGTTTTCTAAATTCCTGCTATGAGTGAGACCATCCGGTATTTTTCTTTCTCTTTCTGCCTTATTTCACTGAGCATGATCCATTCCAGCTCCATCCATGTTGCTGCAAATGGCATGAGTTTATCTTTTTTTGATTGCTGAGTAATATTCCATGGTGTATATGTACCACATCTTCTTGATCCAGTCATCTGTTTTTGGGCAGTTGGGTTGTTTCCATAGCTTAGCTATTGTAAACAGTGCTGCTATAAACATAGGGGTGCAGGTGCCATTTGGAATTAATGTTTCTGTGTCCTTTGGGTAAATACCTAGGAGTGGAATTGCTGGATCCTATGGAAGCGCCATCTTTAGTATGTTGAGGAATCTCCACACAGCTTTCCATAGTGGTTGGACCAGTTTGCACTCCCACCAGCAGTGCAGGAGAGTTCCTATTGATGGAATCTTTCCTCTGCTTCCCTGCACCTTTAAGGAAGCCTGTCTCTTTCATAAAAGCTTTGTGGGAACAGGTTTTGGAGGGAGTTGAAGAAAGAGCTGGGCTTTATGTCTTGGTTCACATGGCAGGAAGCTGAAAGGATGAATGAAAGGAAGCAAGAACCTGGGCCTGTGACTACACCATGACTTTGCAGAAATCTTTGGGGAGAAACTTTTGTGAGTTTGAGCTGATCATAACTGTGTCCCAGGCATTCATAAAAGGGCTACCCTGATTATACAGTCTGTAAGTGGTGAAACACCCCAGCAACTTGATATTCTCAAGTCACCTGTGCAGGAAGGCCCCAATTCTCTGGAAAGATGCTTCTCATTCTCTCCCCCTCTACCTTTCCCACTTTCTGTGATATCTCTTCCTTCTGCCTCATCCTGTCCCATTTAAAGCAATTTGGTTTCTAGCATCCTTCTGTGTATTTTGTTAGCAATTCAGAAACCTGGTAATGGACCCAAAGATCAAAAGATCATTCCTTTGGGCATCATGGGAGGGAGGGTGTGGAAGAGGTAGATTGCAAATCTTGGCAGTTTAATTTATTTTTATACCTTTCTCATGCTCATATGCACAAACACACATAAAGGTATATATGTCTATAGGTCTTATCAGAACTTCTAATTTTAAAGGTTTATGAGAGTAGGGACCAAGACTTTTTGATGAGCCTCTATTCAATGACTCAGATAGGGAGTCACCTGACATCTATGGAAATATGACATCTATAGAAACTCTCTTATATGCCAGGCATAGTACAAGGCACTTTATACTATATTCAATGCCTACTGTACACCCAGTACTTATTTAATTCTTACCACTGTGCCAGGTCACTCAGTTCCAGAAATTGTGCAATATGGCGACCAGGCTCATAGTCACATCACAATATCAAGTGAATACTCTTACAATACAATATGAGAGTCTGCGATTCTGAGAATTATGAGTTTGGCTCAAGTTTCCACAGCTGCAGTGGTAGAAGTAAAGCATTTGCCCTCATCTTTTTGATTCTCCACCATAAAATAGATGTATTTTAAATGTTTGCAGACAACATACGTAGAGGCAGGAATGAGGAAGCCTGTGCTCATGGCCAACACGCAGTGGAGCAGGAGGGGAAAGTGCCGGGACAGGATGGCACTCTCCAGAAGTACTGGTTAAAAGGGCCGTTGCCGACATTTTTCAGCTCGACCGTGCTTCATCATGCAGAAATTGTCCATGCATTGCTGGATATTTTGTATCCTTGGCGCTTGCCCATTAAATGGTAGTAGTGTCCCTTCTCTTTGTTACACTCAAGATATACATGCTCCTAGATATTTCTAAATGTCCCTAAGAGCGTGTACAGACCCTCCACCCTAACATCCCTAAGAGACCAGTTGCCTCCCTAAGTGATCTCCTAGGTCCTAATTTTAGTACTCAATAACTTGTACAGAAATGAATGAATGAGAGAAGATGAGGAAAGATCCCAGGCATGGAGGGGATATTACTAAGGCCTTGGCATGCCGATCCTTGGGGAATGCAGGAAGATACTCGAATAGAAGTGTGATGTATGATCCAGACATGAGATGAAAGGACCCAGAAGGCAGACCTCATCTCCTCTGTAGTTTACCTCTAACCAGACCCCTTCCCGGTGCTTTCAAGACTGTAAATGAAGACTCTGCTTGCTCAATGGCAGCCCAGAGCGGGAGCAGAGGACGGGAAGGAGGTGCCTCAGCCTCACTGTAGTAAAGTGGAATACCATCGCTTTCAGCGCTAATGCAAACCAGCTGCCGGCCGGCCCCAGCTTGTGATAGAACAGGCGGAATTCTTGGACACTGAGTTATTCTTAGAAGCATGTGCACAGCCCCCTGGCAGGGCTCGCTGTGAACTGGCTGTTGCCAGCCCCCTGTCAGGACGCTGTGCCAGCAGACCCGAGAGTGATTGTTCTTGCTTATGAAAAATAACTTTGGGATTTTAATTTCAAATTACCCACAGAGCTGGGGCCTGGATGTAGAGAACGGTGGTGAGGGCAAAGCGGAGAGCAGGACAAAGGAGGGGAAAGAGGGACAGCAATATCATTCAGTCACTCAACAAATATTTATCAGTGTCCAGCCTGCGCAGCTACTAGGGTTCTCTCCGCCTCCAGACTTCCTCTGAAAGAGGTGGACAATTTTTTGGACCTTGAACGTTGACACTGGGGTGTGTTTTTGGGTTCAGCTAATTGAGTGTCCAGCTCTTTATACAGGCGATGTCATTCCATCTCCACGGGGACATGGAGAGGTAGGATCATTGCTTCTATTTGTCAGGAAGCTGAGTGATGGAGAAGGAGTCTGCTCAAGGCTCCACAGCTGTCAAGTGGCAGAGTCAGGATTTCAGCTGGGGCCAGCAGACTCCCACCTTCGTGCCTGTGTTGAGCACCAACCCGATGCCAAGACATTGGGAATGTGAGGTCAAATAAAGGGCTGAGTCCCAATCCTCAAACCTCCCTGTTACAGGGTCTGTGGGAGAGACAGGCAGAAGGCAAGGAATTATAATAACAGGATTTGCAAAGCTACTGATGAGCTCCACCAGGGTGTGCTTGGGGCAGCTTGGAGGAGCAGGATGGTTGGATCTTGCACAGGAACCTCCCAGGAAGGTGATGGAAGACGAACCCTGGATCCCAGCAGCAGGTGTCATGGCAGGTGCTCAGTGGGGCCTCGGTGCAGGGAGTGTGGTGATGGAAGGTGAGAAGACAGGAAGGAGAGCAGGGTCTGACCCTGACGGACTTAGTAGGACAGACCAAGGAGCTGCATTTTATCCTGGAGGAAATGAAAACTCATGTATCCATTTACTTGGTCGTCTGCTCATTTACCATATACTTACTGAGCATCCACTCTCTGCTCAACACTCTGTTTAAAGGCTAAAGAGTAAACATGAGCATGCTTCCCATTTTAGAAAAATAAAGGTACCTGTGTGGAAAATTATTAAGGGACTGTCATAGTGGCCCAGGTGACAAATGATCTAAAATTAGCCAACGGTAACAGCTGGGAGTTTAGGGGGCCTAAACTTTCATAACAACATGAAAGACCTTTCTCCTTGACACACCCGGAGAGTTAACTGAAGCTTCTTATGTTCTCTGCAAAACAGACTGATGAGTGCAGGCCCACATCCCACGAAGTGTCTGCAAACACGGGCTGCTCTCCAGGACACTCCTGGATGTCTGCTGCCATCCATAAACTGCATGTCCATCAAGGCTCATTTGCATTTGATTCCAAATCTGCTTATGCCAGTCTTAGTTGTTAATTACTGAATGAGATATTAACAAAAAAATAAAATCAGTATGCAAAAAAGGGAGAGAGAGAGAATGTTTCTATAAACGCTGACTTGAAAGCTTTGAAAAAATTCAGGAGAATTGCTAAAATAAATTGCAGTGGAATTGGGTGTGGTTGAGACAATGAAAGGATAGGGGAAAAATCATAAAATTATAGCAAGATTCTGCACTCAGATTGCTTTACAGGGGTCTTTAAGGTCTCTTTCTACTTCAAAGAAACTGACACTGAAACCGTAGAGGATGCATGATGGGTGTGGTTTATGTAAGAAAGATGACAAGCAGCTCCAGTCGGCAGACCCGCTCTCAAAGAAAAGCCTTGGCCCCACATCAAACGAGTGGTGAATGAATGTGCATTTATATGCCTTAAGTTAAAATTAAACAGGTTTGAAGTATTATGTATCATTTTTTAGCTTTAAGAAAAGTTTTTATTGAAGTGTAACATGCAGAGAGAACAGTGCACAGATCTCAGAGGATAGTGGGATGTCATTTTGCAAAGTGAACACCCAGTAGAACCAGCCACCAGACTGGGAACTACAACTTTGCCAGCAGCCCCCAACTTTCCCTCATGATCTGCCTCAATCACAACACCCTCTCGCCTCAAATGTAAGCACTACTCTGATTTTGATCAGCATTGATTACTTTTGCATATGATAAAAATCAAACTGAACGCTTTTGTTTCTGTCCTGATTTCTTTTTTTGGTATTAGAGTGCACCTGTGTTGTTTAGGGTAGTAATACTATGATCAATCTCATTATTGTATAGGGTTCTATGAGCTACATAATGGTACACAGTAAGCACTCAATAAATGGCAGCCCAAAAGATATGTAAGTAACTGCTAGAAAAGTAAGGTAACACTCGGGCAGCCGTCCACCATCTTGAGTTCAAATGGTGCTTCAGACATGGTATATCTGCAAATTCATCTATATATTTTATTAGACTGCTTTACTATTTCAGAATATTTATGGTATCTTCAGTGTCTGTTATGAATGGTGCTGCTATAAACTTTTTATACTCGTCTTGTGATGAACATATGCATGATCCGGGGGAGCAGGCTGTTAACTATCTAGGAGGAGTATTGTTGAGTCCTAAGTTGTATCTAATTCAGATTTTGTAGATACTACAGAGTTTTCCAAAGTGGTTGTACTAGTTCAGGCTTCCATCCAGAGAACATGAACATTCCAGCCTCCTTGTCAAGATTTGGTATTGTCTACGTCTTTGTTGCTTTTAATTTTAGCCAAAATCGTGGGGGGTAAGGCGTTATCTCATTGTTTTTTGTTTATTTGGTGGTTCCCTTGTTTTTAATACAATTGTACAATAATTTTAGTTTTACAGGCAAGTGGCAAAGTTATCCTTTTTATTGCAGAGCCTGTATCAAGTCATTTTAGCATTTGAATGTCTACATTTTTTTTTTAGAGATTTGCAGATATTTTTTTCTTTTCCCATATTCTGCATTTGAATTCTTCATTGAATATGTGTTGCAAATATCTTCTCCTCTGTAGCTTGTCTTCACTTTATTGGTGGTGGCTTTGAAAAACAAACATTTTTGATATTATGGTACAATTAGTCATTTTTTGCCTTTGTGGTTCTGTTTAGGATTATAACTCCATTCTCGTGTTATCTTCTGAAAGATATACTGTTTTATCTTTATATATAGTTCTACAATACACCTGGAATTTATTCATTTATTATTGATTTTTTTAATCAAGGGAACATAGGTTTACAGTACTGTAGATGATTTAAGGGAACAGGTTCTTACCTCCTCAGATGTATGTCACCACACCACACCTACCACCAAGGCACCCATAATTCTTCAGAGTGATGAATACATTGACTGATTTTGAACCTAAAACCAACCTTTATTACAGGAATAAACCCAACTGGATTTCACATGTTATTCACATGGTATTCTTTTTTATATGGCTAGATAGTTTGGATATAATTTTCCATCTATGTTTATGGAAGAAATTGATCTGTAATTTTCCATTCTTATAAAAGTCCTTGCCATTTGTTTTCAAGGTCATGGTGGCATTAAAAGATAGTGTGTGTGTGTGTGTGTGTGTGTTTTGCTTTTATTTGAATAAGATTGCTTAAGATTAACCTTATTTCTTACTTAAATATTTAGAAAAATTCACTAGTGTACCATCTGGGCTTTGAGATCTCTTTGTGAAGTTTTTTTTAATTACAGAGTCATTTTAAATTAGAAATAGTACTATTTCAGGTAAACACCAGGATTCTTTGTTATTTCTGAAAATACATAATTAAACCAGAATGTACCAAAGATTTGATCATGAGGAGATTTATTTAAAAATGTGGATCTAACGCCGTAGTGTCTAGATTTCAACATGAGTGTGCCCTTCAATAGTTAGGAATTTGGGGGTACTTCTCTCTGCTTTGATAGCCTCAGCTATATGTGGGGCTAGTATCTGCATCTAGTAGTAGAGACTTCACGAGGATTAGATGAGTTCGTCACTGTCAACACAAAAAGGATGTTTGGCAGATGGTGAGTGTTTGCTAAAAGTTAGCCATGAGGATAAGCAGCATACCCCTTCTGATATCATGCATGAGGAACCTGATGGTCATGGCCAAAGTAATTCAGAAAATTATCTAGATTCTGCGTTTAAATAGACTTTGTGGGCTAAGTTGAATGTGATATTGATCAAGCAATGGGTGTCAAAGTATATGAATACATGTGTGATAGTCACAAAAGGTGACTTAACAACACTTAATGTCGTTTCTCTTTCACTTTTTCACGAGAGCTGTTGTTAAATTACAGTCTCAACAACTGAAATCTGTAAACCATCCACCATCACGAGTGCCAGCATCCTTGCCTGGGCTATGGCACTGACCTTCTAGCTAGGCTCTGCAGGAATTCTTTTCCCTTTTTGCAATCTTTGCAGAAACAAGTTGGATTAACAAATGCAAGTTGGATTGTGTCTCCTCTGTGTGGAAAAGCATCCAGAGGCTCCCCACTGCTCTCAGAATACATAAAACATATAAACAAATGTTTGGAAATAAGAAAAAATAAAGCAGACTGTCTCCCCTAAAGCACAACCTTGATTCATAACCTTGATCCTAACATCTTCCTCTCCACCAAACCTGAGGGTTGGTTGGAGTAGGTAGAAGAGAACTAACACTAGAGATTAAACAAAAGAAAAAAAAAACAAAAACCTAGCCTGGATTTATTGAGCTATACTTTATGCACATTTACATTTTGGGCCTGCGATGCAATGAGTGATGACAATGAATACCATGGTGTGAAGACCACCATAATTGAAATGCAGGACATTTACACCCTCTAAAGCGCTCCCAGCACACAATCCCCTCCCCCAGGCCGTCTTGACAGTGGAAAACAGAGCTAAGTGTCCTTTGCAGCACAGAGGCCCCCGATGAGGCTACACTGGCCGGCCTGAGGTTTGACTCTGAGTAGGTCTCCTGTCTTCTACATGGGAGGCCCTGCTCGGAGCCAATAGAGGATGCAGTTGGAACATATAACTTAGCCCCTGGGAAGAGGATCTGGTTTGAGTGTGAAAGACCAACCTCTGGGTCTGGAAGAAGCCCCAGCCTCAGCGGGTGAACACAGACACTGGGTGAGCGCCAGGAGGGTGCCACGCCAGAAATCTGGATGCGGGGACTCAGCATCCAACACCGAGTCCAGTGGGCTCTCCTGGCGGGGCCCTCTCTCATCACAAAGGATCAGCAGAGTCACCGGGCTGGGGTCAAGACAGAGGGCATAGGAAGGGGGAAGCTGCCGGCGCTGCAGACGTGGGGATGTGTGTGGATTCCGAGAATGTGGCAAGACATTTGTCCATCTCAAATCATCTTAGCTGATTTCAGCAGGGTGGGGATTCTGGGAGCCCCTTCTCTAGGTGCACACAGGACCCCCCCACCTGCTGCTTCTCCCGCAAGCCAGCGCTGCAGCCCCGGGAGGCAGCGTGTGCTGGGGCTGACGTCTCGGCTCCTGCGTGGTCACCCCCGGCTGGGGCAACCGCACATTCTTAGACGCTCTATGTCATGGAAAGAAAGGTGAAGAGTTCTGTCTGCTCTTCTCTCCCCAAACATTACCACAAAAGGGGGGCACAGTGGGGAGAGACTTTGTTTCTTCCCTTGGAGGGCGGGAGAGTCTTTCAGATCCTGGAGTCCATGGTGATATTAAATTTGAGGAATTTTTGAAATCATCCTCCCGCAGAAGCCTCTGCTAACCACCCTCTGCACAGGGTCCTCCTGTTGATGGCAGAGGGAAGGGCCCCAGCAGGTTGTGTTTTAAAGGAATGATGCTCCTGAGGAAAGAGGAACCAACCAACTCTCTCTCCTGTAGCTGTTTAGCATAATTGATGAAGCTGTTTCAGAAACTTCCTGGGCTGTGTGGGAGGTGAGCAAGATTGGCAAGGCCTCTGCTCTCCTGAGCTGTTCACCTGGAAAGGGTGGTTTCCTGTGGGTCCCAGACCTTGAGGGAGTTCCTGGGGGGTCTCTAGCAGGGTGGGACTGATTGATGCGTCCATTTCCCAATTAATGATGTGTCTGGGCCTGTGCCTTTACAACAGAATTGTCTTAGTCCACTTGGGCGGCTGTAACAAAAATGCAATAAACTGAGTGACTTACAAAAAGTAAATGTTTGTGCCGGAAGCTGAACAGACAAGTTGATGAGACTGGAAGACTCAGTGTCTGGTGAAGCCCCTCTTCTGGGTTCATAGACCCTCTTCACTGCATCCTTCATGGCTGAAGGGACTAGCGAGCTATGAGTGGGCTCTTCTATAAGGACACTAATCCCATTCAGGAAGGTTCCACCCTCCTGACCCCAGCACCTCCCAAATCCCCATTTCTTAATACCATCACATTAGGAACTAGGTTTCAACATATGAATCTTGAGGGGGCACCTAAGCCTTGCAATCTTAGCAATAACTTTGCAGCTCTTTCCATCAAGAGTTGGAGTCGATTTGGCCATTCTTCAAGTTGACCTTGTGACTTGCTTTGGTAGATAGAAGATAATGGAAAAGATAACTGTTGTCAACGTAGGCCTGAAGAGACTGTATGTCCCTTCTTTGTCTTAGGAACCCACCTCTGCTGTGTGAACAAGCTTTTCTAGTCTGCTGAAGGGTGGCAGGCCACATGGAGGGGAGCTTCGTTGTCCAAGCTGGAGTGGCTCCAGATCAGGCAACCCCCTGACTCTCCCATATGTGCGAATCCAGACTAGATCAGCAGAGCTGCTACTATAATCTCAGGCACAGATTGGCCCAGCCAGGAGCAGCAGCCCACCCAGTTCAACTGTAGCCTCACAAGCCATAATAAATATTTACTTTTGAAGCTTCAGAGTTACTGGGCACACAGCAAATGCTCACTGGTACAATGTCTAGGGTACAGGAGGATGGCCCTGAGGCCCCTGTGTTCCTTTCATAGGCGTCACTCAGGAAAGACGACATGAAGCGACTTGACTACAAGCTGGGCAGCTTAGGGATTAAAGTCTGGTCTTTGGAGACTGATAGGACTAAGTTTGAATCCTGGTTTTGCCACTTCCAGTTATGTGAACTCTTTGAGTCTCAGTGTCTGATCTGTGAAATGGGTGTCATGATGGCTCCAAATAGGTAGAAATCTGTGGACTCTCAACTCCTTCTGTGTTCTCTTCTGCTTATTTAGCTTCCAGCAAATTCCTTTTCCAGCAATTTCCTTCCATAAAATTCCTACAGTTGCTTGTAGAATTGTCTTTTATGTTGAATTATCTATTATATTGAATTGTCTGTTATATCTGTTTTATTTTATTTTATTTTTGCATAGAATAGCTGGGGTGTAGACCAGAGGTGTGGGAGGTGAGAGGATTCACCAGAAACAGAGTGGGGGAGCAGAACAGGTGAATTTACTGAAATACACTGGTAAGGGGAACAGTGGGTGAGACAGGAAATGTCTACTGTGCCATGTGTGGGTCTGCTCCCTGGCCGGGAATTGAACTCAGGCCATAGTGGTGATGGCACTGAGACTTAACTCCTAGGCCACCAGGGAGGCCTTGTTATGTTTGTTTTAATCATGCTGCATTGTTTTGCTGAATATAAATTTTTCAAAATATTTCATTTCTTGTGACTATGTAATATCATGTTTTTCCTGAGTAACTTGTTAGTTTAAATCTCATGAAAACTAAGATTTCAAGTACAATATACTGCAAAAAAAAGGGCTGGACTGATTTTTGTGTCCAATTAGGTTTCCTTCTTCAAAAGTAAACATTTATTATGGCTAGGAATCTCAAAGCCATAGTTATCCCTTCATACCAAGTGTGCAAGACTCCACAGTATGCATTTACTGTATTTCATGGCTTCATTCATCACTCCATTTAATATTTCTGTTTTGATTATTTTCATGGTGATATAATTCATGTCATCTTGCTGAAACTGTGTGTCTAAATCCTAAATCCTCTCTGTACAAGATGGGAAAATATTTTATAAAAGAATAAAGAATCATCCTCTGGCATGTAAGGTGCATTGGCATATGGATAATTCCTACATTCAAATTAGGGCACATAGTAATTGAGTAGGATTTTCAACTTCTCCTTTGATAGTTAACCTGAGAAGAAGGTTGAAAATTCTTCTACCAGGAATATTGTTGGTTTCTTCTTGTTTATTCCAAGCTTCAATTTGGAGGAGAAGAAGAATGCCAGCTCATGGGGAGTGCAGGCTGCACCTGGGTGGGGCTGGGCTGGAGCAAGGATATGGCTCAGTGTTTCTGGGCCCATGAGATCACAAGCTACATTCTACAAGGGTGCCATTGTGCCTTGTGCCTCACTGGTGACTTCATTGCTGGGCTGTCTCCCTTCAAGATGTCTCGCAGCCTGGGGAAAACAGCTGTAGAATGATTCTCCAGTGAAATCATTGGGCCCAAACTAACTGTCAGCCTCACCCTATGCACCAACGTCCCAGTCTCATCGCCTAGGGCGGAGGTGATGAGAATTGAGCAAAATTCCTAAGTCAGCAGTGTGACTCTGGATCTGCTGACCCAAAAGGCTGGAAGCAGCTGAGCCCAGGTGAGCTCCCCAGGGAAGCCTTCCATTGGAAATGCATCATGAAACCAGGTTTCCGTGGCTGAAGGATTTTGGCCTCCCTTTGCCTTCCAAGTCACAGAGTCTTGGAATTTTCCTTGGGGGTGATGTTGATTAGAGATGCGTGCATGACCACACGTCTTCTGAAGACTGTGCGTGCCATATAGTATGAATGAACCAAAAATGAGCTAATTTAGGGAAATATATATTGCACATGGCTCCTAACAAACAGCAGTTTATTTTATCTAGCTAATATGTACGGATTTGCCTAAAGGGGTAGTGTAGCATAATGGTTCAGGGTAAGAGTTCTGGAGCCAGACTGCATGGTTCAAATCAAAGGCAAGATTCGAACCAGCTGAGCAACCCTGGACACATTATCTGACTCCCGTGTTTCTTTATATATAAAATGGTAATTAAGTATATTGAATCTCGGTATGTCCCTGCTTTCTCTCTTGGTTTGCTCTCCCTGGAAGAAGTTAATTGGCATGTCGTGAAAACACTTAAGCACCCTTATAAAGACATATGTGGTGGAAACTGAGTCCTGCCAATAGGTATGTGAGTGAACCATCTTAGAAATGGATCATCCAGTCCCAGTCAAGTCTTCAGATGAGTACAACCCATGCCAATATCTGGAATATACCTTCATGAGAGATTCTGAACTAGAACCACATACTCCTGAGTTCCTAATTCTCAGAACATGTGTGCGATAATAAAGGTTTCTTTTAAACCACCAAGTTTAGGGGTAGTTTGTTATATAGAAATAGATGACTAATACATCCCCTTTTCCCATGTATAAGACCACCTGGACTCTGCCATGATTGTTAAATTCTAGTGGAGCATAGAAATGGGTCAGATGACATCTAAAATGCATGCAAAAAACACCATAGAGAAAGCACAGGGCGTGACGGGAATATTAGATGGGGCACCAGGTATAGCCTGAAGGTGGTTGGAGGGCTTCCTACTGTGAGTAACATCTAAGTTGCTTCTTAAAGGATGAACAGAACTAGTCAAGGAGATGAGGTGAATAGGTAAGGAACAGCATGTGCAAAGTCTTGGGGGTGAAAATTGGCAGCCAGGGGACATTTGACATGAGTCTTTAGGCTCCATAATAAATAAGTTTGGACTTTGAAGAGTTTTAGGGTGGATGTGATGTCCATTTAAGGAATATCAGTATGACTATGGTATGCAGAATAGATTAGTCTAGGACTAGAAAAATTGGGAACCTAATCTTTTATTTTTATTTATTTATTCTATGATGATGTTATATGTCTATATATGTAAACATAACAAAAATAGAACATACTGAGTATGCCTGACATATTTAAAAATAATTTCGTGTTGTTAGAATTTTATATTATTATTATTAAATGAGGTCTGCTATGAAGTCATAGGGCATTGGAATGTACCACAATTGAATTAACCGATCTCTTATTGATAAATTTTTAAAAATATTTGACTGTTATAGATAAGACTAGGATGGATGTGGGAAGGGTCTCTGATAATATTGGAATTTATGTGTTAATAAACAGTAAGCTTTATTTTCTGGTGGTTTTGAGTAAGGAGTTGAAGGGCTCGTAGAAGCAGGAGGATGTAGAGGCTCTAGCTTGAGCCCTAACTACCTACTGTACTGGTGACATCATCTCGGGTATTTTCTGAGACATTCCTGATTTGAAACATTCCAGCTCATTGGGGCCATATATCCTGAGATTTTGTTTGGAAAATATTATCACCTCTCCATGCCATGAACTTCATGCTTCAGCAACTTTGACTTGCTTTTCACATCCCACACCTGCTCTGCTGTTCTTACTTCCCTGCTTTAGCTTATGCTGACTCCTCTGCCTGGAATGCTTCTACTTCCTTTCTATCACTCTTTAAAGCTCATCTGAGACATCCCCTCCTGGCAGGTTTTACTAAAATCTCACTCCTCCACTCCAGAATGGGGTGGGATCCTTTCCTCCACGTGTGCATAGTGTTCTGTGCTTACACCTTTTGACTGTGTTCAGCCTTCTGTGATTCTTCACCATTCAAATCATGAGCTCTTCAAAGAAGGGTAAATAATCATGGATTTATTTATTTTATTTTTTATTTTTTTAATTTTATAGAGGCATGTTTATTTATTTATTTGTTTGTTTGTTTGTTTTGTTTATACAAGCACTGGGTACAGTCAGAAGCGCGGGAGGGTGAGAGAATTCACCAGAGCAGAGCGGGGAGCAGAGCAGGGAGAAGGACCGAAGTACACTGCTGAGGGGAGCAGCGGGCGGCAGGAGATGTCTGCGCGCCATGTGGGACCCTCCTCTGGTGGCCGGGGAGCAGCCGGGGATCGAACCGGCGCTGCAGAGGCTGCGGGCAGCTTCGCAACCCGGCGCTCAACCGCTGCGCCACCAGGTAGGCCCAATAATCATGGATTTAAAAAAGAAAACAATGTCCAGTCAAATTACTCTATAGACTGCAGGGAATTGGGTGTGGGCTCTCCTGCTGGGGTCTGCAGTCCATTCCAGTGTTTGTGCAAAAGGCACATAGATACTCTCAGGCAGGCACTGACTGTGGAAGGGATAATAAGACAGGTTATTGCTGGAGACATGGGTCTCTGATGATGGTCAGCTTTGACTTGGAGCTCCCCTGATAAGCTGGGCCAAATTTTCTTAGGTGGCTTAGCACTTTAGGGCATTTCTGCCCCTCCTTCCTTCCATTTCACCTTCCCTTGGGGTCAGACCTGTATTCTGGCCCCAAAGATCTCCCTGCCTCACCCATTTCCCATTGCATTTTTTTTTAAGATTTATTTTTTTATTTTTTCCCAAAGATTTATTTATTTATTTATGCAAGCACTGGGTACAGTCAGAAGCACGGGAGGATGAGAGAATTCACCAGAGCCAGAGTGGGGAGCAGAACAGGCAGACTGACGAAATACACTGCTGAGGGGAGCAGTGAGCACGGCAGGAGAGGTCTGCGCGCCATGTGGGACTCTCGCCAGTGGTTGGGGATCGAACCGGCACTGCAGAGGCTGCAGGCAGCTTCGCAGCCCAGTGCTCAACTGCTGCGCCACCAGGGGAGGCCTGAAGATTTATTTACTTATGCATATAAGAGCTGGGGTACAGGCCAGAGGTGTGTGTGTGTGTGTGTGTGTGTGTGTGTGTGTGGTGGTGGTTGGGGGGTGCTGAGAGGCTTCACCAGAGACAGAGTGGGGAACAGAACAGACAGACCGACTGAAATATACTGCTGAGGGAAGCAGCGGGCAAGACAGGACAGGTCTACCGCGCCATGTGGGTTGCTCCCTGGCCAGCCGGGGATCGAACTGGTGCTGCAGAGGCTGCTGGTTGCTTCATAGTGCAGTGCTCAACCCCTTGTGCCACCAGGGAGGCCCTCCCATTCCATTTTTTTCCTCAGTGCTACTTTCACTAATAAAATCTTTGCACATTTAGTCCAATCTTGATAATTGCTTCTTGGAAGACCCAGAATAACAATGAATAAAGTAGGCAGGTTATGGGGACCTAGGGAGCTTTGACTTTACTCTGAAGTCTAGTTCTGGAGCATTAGCTCTGAAAATTGCAATAAAGTTAAGTAAACCAGTGACCGATAGTGAGCGTTTACTCAGTAGTGACTAAGTGTTAAGAGGAAGGTGGGCATCATCTCTGCAAGCCCCTACGTTACAGGTCAGAACTTGACACTGCAGTGGAGTGATTGGACTGATCTGGCAAGTGAGGAGCCCTCGGGTGGCCCCCCAACCTCCTGTTCTTGCTTCTGCATTGTCTTGCCTTTAAGGATGAGGGGCTCCCCAGGCACAACCAGGAGACTTGACCAGCACCTTCTGGGACTCAGACATTTTGGGTGTATCATTGTCTATACATTTCTTCAGTGTTACTGTTGAAGCTCCCACTGAGTTTCTAAAGCCAGCTTTTCTATAGGTCAAGATCAGAGTTAACAGACCTTGTGATGGACAAATTCAGAGTTTTGATCAAATGGTAGATTGGTGCAAACATTAGGAGCCACTGGCAGCAAAAGACATCCTTACATCTCATCTAATGCATGTCATCTAATGAGGTAGGGAAGCTTGATATATTTCACATCTCTCTGCTTCTCTCTGAGCCAGCTCTTGTCCAGGTCTGAGACTCGAGAGAGCCCAGATGAAGGAGATTTTGAACACTACTCAGAAGAAAGTCTAAGTGGACTCTATGTCCTTACTGCTCAAGGGCAGGTCTGTGGGCCAGCAGTGTGGGTATCCCCTAGCAGTGGTTAGAAACACAAACCCATGGGGTCCTCTACAAACCCCAGAGTGTACAGTTTTACAAGACTCATAAGTGATTCTCATGCACCTTAAAATTTGAGAAGCAAAAAAAGAAGACCGAAGAAAACGAAACAAAACAAAACACTGTTCAGTATCCTGGAATTTTTAGCATTTTTGACTAAAAATAATATGGCTGTGCTTCTAATTTATCTTGTGGGTACAGACTCACTGTCAACATGTTCCTGGAAGAATGAGAGAGACAGGAACACTTAAGAGGAAAGATAAATTTAGATGCCAAATAGAAGCTTTATTGTCCAACAACCTTTGAAGACGTAGCATACTTGGAAAATGTTGCCAATGATTTAACGACCTTGAACATTAAGGCATTAGAGATATGCAGTGTTTTATTACAAGTGTCCTTAAACTCTGCTGCAAATGCATTTCTGCTTGGGTGACACTTCCACTCATTGATACAACACTGTTTTCAAAGCGGTTTGCAAATAACATTCTTAGAAACAGCTTTATCTCAAGTGTTCTTAAACACTTCCTTGCATGCATTTCAAAACTGGTGCCATTTACATTCCCTGGTAAAACAAAAAAACAACAACAGCAAAAAAATATATGCAAAGTGAGCTGATGAGTTTCACCAAATGGGATTAGAGCTCAATTGTCTAGACAAAGGGTAAAAACCCAGGTTGAAGTTTCTCAAAAACTCCTAAATAAGAGCCAAGCATATTGATGCCCCATTTGGCGTCTTTCTTGTGATGGGAGCAGACCCTGTAGGCCCTGCACAGGCTCTCCTCACTGTGACTTAAGCTGATTGACAACCAGAGCAGTACACAAAAAGAGCGAGGAATCACTGTGCTAACAAGCTCCTTGCCCTCTTTCTGGAAGAATGTTGACTGACAGGGACACAATTAAAAGGGGATTGATTTATTGAGCTGGAATGCTCTGGCCCTCCTAATCTCGGCATCGCTCTGTTTTATGCAATCACCATTTCCAAACAAGAGTCAGCCTCCATAAATGAAACCCTCGTCATCACCAGGGAGCCAAAGACACTCTTAGTTTACCAAAGGTAGCTCAGGCCTAGAAGCCCATAAAGAAAAACCACATAAAAGAAGTCCTTTCCTGTATCAGGGCCTGGATAAGGATCTGGAATTCAGCAGGGAAGGATGATCTAAACAAAAAGTAAGCAGTGGTAATGAAAACTGCTAATCTTGACTCGGAGGGGAGAGGGGTTAAGAAGAGTAAATGGGCAAAGAAGGCTATTTTTGTCTTTTTATATAATGAAACTGTAAATTTCTGTTAGAAATTACAGGGTCATCAAGTATCTGGAATGTTGATGGGGGTGGAGAAGAAAGTCTGGGGATTTGAGTTCAATCCTTCCTTTGAACTGTTCCATTGAACCGATGTGGTCAAACCTCAGTGGTGTGTATGCAAATAATTATTTATAATTGTTGGGGTTTGGGGCACCCAATAAATAGCACCTCTCTGTCTCTCTGTCTGTCTGTTTCTTTTCTTTTTTTTTTTTTTTAACTAGAGTGATGAACTGATTAAGAAAGAAAGCAAAAGACTTGGCAGATGAAGGAGAGTTTGGAAAATTTAGCTTATACCTATGGATGGGTAGCTTTCTTGTTACTGAACTCCCAGCCTAAAAGGATTTTGGTTCCCAGTCACAGCAGCTCCACACACGCCTTTATGGAACGTACTAGAGGAGGGAGGGGGATCAGAATGTGCTCTCTGCAGACAGGCTCATTCCCAAGAGGAAGAGGAAAGAGAGACTGGGTAGCACATTCTGGATTTCGCTCCCCAAACTTAGCAGAATGAAAACATTCCTTGTTTTCCCATGGGGTGAATGAGGGAAGAGTCAGACAGAAACCAGGAGTGAAGTGGGGCCTCTCCCCACTAGACGGAATCATCACACAGGAGGGAGAAGCACCCTTCACCCCACCGCCCCACTAGCAATGCCCAAACTGAATATGAGAGCAGAAATGATAATGGCAACAATAATAATAGTAATGATCAAAGCTACAATTTACTGAGTATTCACCCTGCTTGGGTTCTGGGCAGAATTTCCCTCCTCGACTATTCATCATGACCCATGGAGATAATTTTATTATTATTTCTCTGCAACAAATAAGAAAACAGAGCCTGAGAGAGGCTGTGTAACTTGTCCAAGGACACACAGCTGAAGGAGAAATGCAGTGTCAGCCCAGCTTTATGAAGTGCTCTCAGCTGTTGATGTTTGGTGAAAAAAGTAAATGGGTGAATGGATGAACGAGGAGACATTTGAGAGTGAGGCAGAGCTGTCCCGTGACAGGCAGGAGTGGGGGACAGTCTCCACACTGGATTATAGATTCAGCACTGTCCCCTAATTCAGAGGCTGGCCGGAGGACTTTTCACCTGGATATCCTGCCTGCTGAGTCAAGAAGCATCCAGCATGTGGGCCTAGAGCTGGTCCTGCTGTCCCAGGAGCTCTGTGTCAGGGGGTGCGGGGAACACGGCCCCTGGTGTCCGCTCCAACACTTGGCCATCCCATCCCTTTCTCTGGTTTCCTGCTGGATTGTCCAGTGGATGTACTCTGGTTGGCCTTCCAGATGACCAGTAGTCTAAACACAACTGTCTGGAGGAGCTTCTGGACAACACTCCACGCCCAAGGCAGCAGGATGAGCCTGTCCCTGCCGGGGCTAGAAATCTGACTCACAGATTAGGAAGAGGAAGAGCAAGGCCAACAAGGCTGACAAGCAACTTCCTCTCTCCTGGCAGGGATGTTGGTCTCCTGTGCATCTGGTCCCCATGTTTGCAGACACCCTTCTCACCACTGGCTCCGAAACAAAAACCAGAGCCTCTGATACCTCATTTCCCGCCCTGGTTCTTCACGCCCTGCAATTTATCTTTCTTCCTTAGAGCAGCTCGAGGCGTCTTTATCAGCATTAGCAACTTGTCCTTCCCCAGGTATCTGCTTCTCTGCTTCCAACTCATCAACTTCACCACCTTGGTCTCTTCCCTGGGTCTATGACATGCTGGCAAGTGCCCTGACTTCTGTTATCTTAACCTGATCCTTTGGCATCTCCTGCCACTTCTAATTTTTCCAAATTTTCTCCCTTTACCTCGGCCTCCCTTCCCGCTCCCACCCGTACCCCCCCATCCCTTTATCTTCTCAGCCTTCTTTTCAAAGATGTTGTATTCCTGTTTCTTCTTGTTTGAGCCAATGTGACCTGACAGGGTGAAGACTGAAGTGTTAGGTTGAGGATAGAACTATATCCTCATTCTCCACAGTTTTTTTTTTTTTTTTCCCAAAATGGGATATTTGCAATCAATTTATGTGGTTTAAGTGAAAGGATAAGAATTTGCTATTTAAAAATAAACCTCCACAAACAAAAAATGTGGGGTTCTTTGCCCACTGCAGTCAGGTCTCCACATGCCTGTGATGCATAGACTGTTCTGGAGAGGATGTCCTGAGAACGACTGCCTGGAACCCATGGCTTTTCCTCATGCCTTCTGAACACCAAATTCCCGGAGGGTGGAGAAGATGCTGTTTTTTGTCTTCTTTGACCTCCTCTCCCCGAGAAGCAATGTCCAAAAGCGGTGCCTCCAATGATGCTCCTGAGGGGCACGAGACTAAGATGGCATCATGCCGAGGTTCTGATTTATTTGAACGCCTCCAGGAGAAGACTCTGAAAAAACAGGCTTCCAGGACACCTCAGGGCAAAGCAACCCTGAAGTATCAGCTGAGACCCTGACTGCACCCTGATTGCACACCCTGACTGCAAATCTCAGTAGATCTGGTCTCTCTCCCATGCACATTTCCTTTCTTCAGCTAAAGACCCCGAGAGGTCCAGGGTGGGTACTGTTCACCCCCACCCAGCACCCTGGCTCTGGGCTGGTGTATCCACACTCCAGCTGTGCTCGTGCCATCTGCTAAGGACAGCCATCCTCCTAGCTCCTGGCCTGTCTTCACCCACAGCAGTATCTCCTGGGGAGAAACTACTTCCCCCAAGAACCTCCTGCAGCCTCTGGCCAATAAGTAACCAATGCAGGATCTAAAGGGCTGACCTCTATTTCAAAGTGAGATCCCCTCCAAGGTACAATTCATGCTCCAGTGCTCCTGGAGGGGCTAGATGGGAAGCTAATCCCCCGCTGAGACCACAGCTTGGCTTAGTTCCTTCCCTCCCTATCCTGCTTTCTTTATTTCCTCAGGAAGACATGTGTACCAAAATCCTTGTCTCAGGCTCTGCATCCGGGAAGTCAGATATAAAACAAATTTAAATTTAATTATAAAAATAAAAAACAAAGCTTTCAAAAATGAAACAAAACAAACTGCCATGTCAAATTGGCAAAAGGATCTACCCCATCAACATCTTAACCTGATTCTGATCACCCACAATGAGAGAAGCTGTGAAGTCGGTTGGCCAGAGGGATCCCCCAGTGCTGAGTAGAGCCTGTGTAGATGGCCTGGCTGAGCTTGCTAGTGTGCCATAGGGAGGAAGCTTCAGTCCTGGGTGACCAGTCACTGACAGAGTAAGAGAGAAAGTGAACTGAAATGGGATGGAGAGTATCAAGGAGGAAGGAAGCTGACTCTGGAGGGCTTGGCCTCAGGCTCCAAGGAAGAACGACTTGCTGAGCTGGTGGAGAGTGTGTCTTAGGTCCCTGCAACTACAGAAGTAAATAAAAAGTGTAAGAACCTTTATTCTTTGTCCCTGACCTTAGGCAAGCCCAGCTCTGTTTCACCTGTCATAAGCATTTCTCCCCTGGAGGTGGAGTTGGGGTGGGTGAGTATTGACTGAGCAGTAGGTGTGGTGAGGACGGGCAGAGAAAGGTGAAGTGAGGTCATGGTCTTCTCCCAAAGGTCCATTTCCTACATCTGTGTCTCTCCTTTGTCTTTCTTCTTGAACTGCAAATCTTTCTTGCCCTTCCTTGCTGTGAAAACTCAGCCCATCTCTTGCTTCTCTCAATTTTTTCTCCCAGTTTTCCACCTGGTCATGTTCGTGGCATTCATTCAACAAGTGTTTCCTTGGTGCCCACTAGGCACCAGGCATTTTTCTAGACAACAGGGATTCCCTAGAAATAGCTGCCCTCCACTGTTGCCAACAGAGAAAGACACACAGTGAATGTGCAAACAGTGGGGTAAACTTGGCTGGAGATATGCATGGTGACCAAGTGAGCATTGTATGCACACGTTACCCTGACATTTGTCTCCCTGTGGGTCTCGACTGCCCTGTGAAGCTGCGGAGTGAGCATCTCAGCCAACACCTCCTTGCTTCTTTGGAGGCTAGTCTAGTGTCTGGATATCCTATCACCATCAGAAGTCAACCCAAACTTATTGATGTCGGACAGCAATGGCATTGGGACTTTTCAACTTGGAACCAAGCTTAGGTTTCAAACCATTTTGCCCTTGGGTGTCTTCCACCACACCATCTGTGTGCCCCGGAGCAGTGTGACCTGTACTGGAGCCTCATGTGGCTGCTGGTGTGGGACCTGGAATTTCTACATTCATGGAATCAGTTCCCTTCTGTGCCTGACAGGGGTGGTGGGAAGGATGGATTGAGAATCTATCATGTTCTGGAGGGAGGTTGCTGGGTGATGGGTCAAGTCCTCATCTGTTACTACCACAGGGGTGACCAGACACAGGAGGATCCTAAAAAGAATGTGGGAGCTCCTACAGTCTGGTTAGTTTCCAGACAGTCTGGGCCGCTGGTTTGGGGCCTGAGGAAGGTCCTGAGCATTGACAGGGGCGAGGAGAGGCAAACAGCAGGAGAGGGACTCCCTCCCTGCCTTCCCACTGTCCCAGCTGCCCAGTTCAATTTTCCTCTCCTCATACTGAGGTCTTCCTGCTGGCCTTATTTCTCTTCTTGGTCTTTTCCTTTCTCCTATCTTCCTCCTCTACTCAAAACCCGCGTTTCCCTCGTCCTGTGTTTCTCCAGCTGCCATTATTTCTTTGCCCCGTCCTACTTCCAGCCCCAGATCCTCCCTTTGCATTTCCGCATGGCCATTATCACCTCCTCCTGGGTATTTCTGTCTTCTCTTTCTCCTCATTATAGTCCATCTGTCTCACTTTGAGATCCTGCTTCTCAAAGTGTGAACAAGAGTTCACCCCTCAGGCTGGCGCCGCTGGTGCTATGTGATGCCTGAGCCCCTCTCCTTCCCCACTTTCTGTCCTCACCGCTGCAACCAAATCTCCTACTCACTCACTGCTCCCTGAACACACCCATCTGCCTGTCTCTGAGCTGTGCTCCCGCTTCCTGCTGTCGTGACTGCATTTGCCCTGTTTTTGCAAAGCCTGGTTCATCAGGGGTCCCTGACTCTGGGACTCTCACCTCCACACCTCGCCCCTTATCTTGCACCTTTCCCGCTGCTGCTCTGTGCATGTGCGCTTGGGTGAGGCTACCACTTCTGGACCAGAAGTGTCAATTCCTACAGAGAGTTTCTGCTCGCGTTGGATGAGCACTTGCCTTGGTTCTTTCTCTTGCGGCGCACGTGCCGAGTCCAGGCATGCTGAGACACTTGAAAAATGTGAGGGGATCATAGTGGTTGAACCTGGGGGTGCGTGGAGGGGCAACCAGAATGTGCTGGACCACTAGGTACCCCACACAGTGCTCCCTCTTCCTGGGATTTCCCAAATCTTCAGTCAAGATGAAGTTCTGAGGCTATAGGCCTTTCCATGGAATCAGAGAAGGCACCGGCTCTTGGACCCACGGAATCCCAGGCGACCAGGAGTTACGGGCCAATGAACATGAAGAGCTCCCTGTCAGCAGGGACTGTACAGAGGCTTTTTCCCCCCCTCCAAAGGGGAGGAATGTGGTTTCTGGCTAGTTGCATGTCATTTTTTGTGAGGTTGCTTGGAGAGAGGGGCCTCAGAGGTTATCTGGGCTGTTTCTTGTCTGAAAGATTTCTGGGGAAGAGTCCTGAAATCCTTCTCTTTGTGTCTCAGCTCAGTGCTGCTACAGCTGTTGGTTTAAATTGAGATACTCAGGGTGGGTGGTGCCTTCTTTACGGGGGAGTGGGTGTCACCGGCCATCTTTGTTTCTCTGACTTGGTGTGAAATATGTGCCTTTTCTTCCATCTTTGCATTTTGCTCTTCAGACAAACAACAGGAGGAAGGCTCTGATAGACTCATAGACAGAGGAGGAAACTGCAGCTCAGAGAGGGTGAGTGACTTCCTGAAGATCTCACAGCTTAGGACCTGGCCGATCTGGGCCTCGATCCCAGGTGCTCCTGTGCATGGTTGGGAGTCAAGTCAGGTCATAGTAACTCCCCAAAGGAAAAACTATGTATTTGGTGAGTAGGAGCCAATGGGAGGACTCTCTTCTCTTTCTGACGCTATCTTTATGAAGCATTTGGGTTATGTACAGATAACTAAGAGCCCCCCAGAATGGCTTCCAAAGTGATTTCAGGATCCCAAATTTGGAACCATCAGAAACCATCCATCACCTGAACCTCCAAATCAGAGCCCATTACTCCCCTCAAATTTGAAGGATTCTCATGTCAAAGCCCCCCGCTAGTCCTTGTGGGTGGGTTGTAATCTGCAATTTGTTGCCTTCCCTGCTGTCAAGCATCCATCAGAGAATCGAATAAATCCCACTGAAACTATGAGAGATATTTTCCTTGTGGCCAGTGAGGAAATGAGGCTCAGATGAACTTACTTGCCCAAGTTTGTGCAGGAATAATGGAGTGATGCGCAATAACAACCCCAGTATTCCTACTCCAAACCCTGCATTCTCAGCCACTCTGCTATCCTGCCTCCGAGGCCAGAGAGAGGTGCTGGAGAGAAGAAGAGGAGTGGACTGTCTCTGAGACACTCCTGGTGCCCCTGGGGGGCCTCAGGTGTCCTCACCCCTGGATCCAGCAGCCTGGGAAGTGGGGAGGCTTCTGGGCATCTGGAGAAGGACTTGACCTCTCAGGAAAGCTGATTTAGGATGAACCGCCCCAGAACCGGCCACTCCATCACCGGCCCCCTCTGAGGTCATATTTCAAAGACTGGCTCCGGGCCACTGGCTGGGGCGCAGGGCTGTGAGATCATGGCTGAACAATCTGACTTTAAAAAGTCTAAGGACCAACTTGGGAGTTTTATCGCATTTCTGCCGCCCAGGCATGAAGTCAGCTGGGCCGCGCGTGACACGCAGCGTTCCTCTCGTAATTAGCTGTTGCTTTCTTTCTTTTTTAAATGTCCTGCTAGAATGCTGCTCCCTCTGAGCTGCCCCTCAGCAGTAGCGGAGGTGAGTCATGGCCATAAAATCTGGGAGGCTCGAGTTGGGTTGGAGGGTGGTGGAGAAGTATAAATTACTGTTATCAGCCTTCCCGGCCAGGCCAGAGGCCCTGGAAGCGCCCCCTCCCCAGCCCCTCCGCGCACTCGCTGCAACCTGCATAGATTTGCTCCCAGACACTGGGGTATGTTTTTCTAAAGCAAATAAATTTGGATTTGGTTCCCCACTTGCCAGGACTGGCAGGAAACCCATTCTCAGTTGTGTCTTCTTGGGGGTGGAGGTGGGGGGAGAGGCGAGGCAAGGGTTTTTTTCTCTCTTCTTTAGGAACATAGGTTATTTAGCAAGATTTAGGGGCACGTTGCTCGTGTTGAGTCCACTGTAGAGAAAACCCTACTCATGGGCTCCCATGTGGAAGGGAATGTCCCATCTCCCTCCACCCCAAATCCTACAAGGGGGCTATGCAGAGGCTCCCCAAGCAAGCGGCATCATGTCCGCCCTAGGCACACCCCTCTGTTGGTGGGAGACTGTGAGCTGCGAGGTGCTGTCCACAGCTCTCCATCCTGAGAGCAGGGCTTATAGTTGGCTTATCTTGGTATCTTCAGCAATCAGGCCAGTACTTGGCATCTTTGGGCATCCATAAGTGTTGGGACAACTAAATAATTGCAACAGAGAAAGAATTAGGAGCCACTGGGAGAACCAAGTGTCCTTTGCCAACCCAGGTGAACTGGCCTCATAAGCTATGTGCACACAGCTAATGTGCCTACGTATGGACCATGGGCATGTGCAATGGGCGTCTAGTTGGCAAGACATAACCAACAGGAGGACTGCACATTTGGTCTGCTCATGCTGGGTACCAGAATCCTTTCCTCCTTCACTGAGACACTTCAGTGAGGATTGGAAGTGACTGGGAGACCAGGGGTTCAAGGTGAGGCCGTACAGCCTGTTGGCATCTGTCCAAGGGCCCAGCCTACTCCAGTCCATGCTGCCCGATGGCCACATGCTCTCAGGGGCACCACACAGGGCAGCTTTACTTGGGAGAGGGTTGAAGCAAAGATTCCCAGATTCCAATCCTGAGATTCTACTTTTGTAGTTTGGATATCTGTGCTGGGGATCTTTATTTTAACAAAGATGAGGGTCAAAGGGTCAAAGACTACATTGAATAAACATAAGTCAGAGGGGCTGGTGTATGTAAAGTTTTAAAGTAAATGCATCATGCCTTTGGGATTCTAAACCAGGACGTCTTAGTTTTTCTGTGATATTGATTGGCAATTTGTTGAAATCTATAGACCATTCTCAGATGAGAATGTGGCTCCTAAATGCATAAAATAAAAGGCATAGGATTACAGAAGGAGCCAATTAGGTTGAAGGGCAGCGGTAAGAACAGTAAAAACCCCAAAATTTTAATATGGTACTACTGTTTACTAACATATTATATAAACAGAATTAGTGTCAATGAGTCTATATCCTATTTTGAAAAGCTGTGACTACTATAAAGTGATACCAAAAAAATCTGTGATTTTTATGGCCGTCATAAGAACAGTTTTGGTAATTTTTATAGTAATAACTGCTATCTCACAATTAAATATATTTCAGTTAGAATTAGTAGCCATGAAGATAAAACCATAAAAATTTTCCTCAAGTTCATTGTATGAGTTTTGTCCATAGAGCCTTTGAAAGTTCATGAACTTGAGAACCACTGGATTGAGAACCACCACCTTCATCCTTTTCCATCCAATGCCCCCTGGCATGCTTTAAGTCCATCGCAAACCCAGATTCTCCTGTTCCCAGCCCAGGTCAAGACCTGCCCTCAGAGGTTACATGTTATGGGGAACCAAACATGGATTTTGGAGACAGAAGGTTCACAGGTTCAAATGCCATCCTCACTCCCCCGCCATGGAACTTACAGCTGATGACTTAATCCTCGGAGCCTTGGTGGCTACATTTATAATACCCACTTTGCAAGGTTATAAGGAGCTAATGAGGATTAGAGATTGTGTATATATACTGCTTGGCACACAGTAGGTGCTGAATAGAGATGAAGTGTTATTTATTACAACATGCAGTAACTGATGGCATTTTTTTCGGTGTTTCCCAGTTTAGGAGTATTTCAGTTTTAGCGATGACTCATAGCATTTCAGGCCTCTGTCAGGGAAAGAGGATTGGGTAGGAAGCATAAGAATTCCTCAGCTCACTCCAATTTGGAGCTGGATGGATTCATTCATTGAACAGTGTTTCGAAGAGACTGTAATGCCTATCCCTACTGTGTGCATGGTTGGCGCAGAGGTGCATTGGGAAGACCCTGTTGGAATTGGGGTTGAGTTTAGCAGCTCAGACCTCCCAAGGTTTAGCTGGCCTGCTTGTTGCCATGGCAATGTGAAGACCAGGCAGAAGGCAGGTAGGGTGCTTGTAGTGGCTTGGACACTGCTGGAGACGTGGTCTGGGCCTTGCCTGGTGTGAGGCCACGGTGTTGAGAGGACAGGCAGACAGGCGGGTAAACATTCCACCCCGTTGTCCTGGCCTGCTCTCGCCCCGGGCCTGTTCCTAATAAAGCCCACGTGTGTGTGAGGGCCTCTGACAGATGTAATGGGGGCCTCTGCTTGCCAAGTTTGCTCCACAGGCTGTGCTCTGGCCCTCTGGGGGAATTGTCTGCTTAGCCACAGGACAGGCCTTCCTGGACCCCCTTCTCCCCATCTCTTTGCGGTTAGAGTTAACCTTTGGAATTTTCCCGTTGACCTCAAGGGTCTGGTGATAATAGTCAGGCAGCAGAGTCTATGGGGCTAAGCGAGGGGGGAGTCCATCCTATGCTGTGGCTCATGTTCTGGAAGCAGCACCGGCCCATCTTCTGCCTCATCCATGATGACAGTAATCTTTGTGAAGCAGCGCCATGATACAAGGAAAACAAGAGAATTAAGATAAAGTATCCTGAACCTAATTTGACTCTGTTTCCACCAATTGCTATTTGTGTGACTTTGGACAAGGTCTGAGTCCTCTGGGCCTTAACCCTTCTGGGCCATGATTTTTTCAGAGTATAGCGCAGATGGAAACTAGGGTCACACTGTCAGTAGATCATGAAAAAGGAGGCTTAAACCTCTCCTCTCTCCATCCACAGTCCATCAGAATCTCCCAAATATCTGAATCCTGGGCTCTTGCTTCCTCAAAGGCAGTCTTGCTTCTGTGCTACATCAATCTGACATGAAGCCAGTCTCTTCTGAGAGTTCTACAAAAGGCCACTTACAAAATAGCAAGAGTAATTTTAGTAGAATTGCCCAAAATGTCTTGGTTTTTTGTGTTTACTTTGGTGTTGGTGTTGGAAAGAGCAATGAGGAGTTTACATGGCAGGAAACTTGTCAGCTTCAAAAGGCAGTAGGCATGATGCTGCCCATAAAATGCCCGTTAGCTGCCCACCCCACCATGAGGGTCTTACTGACTCCTCGCTTCACCTAACCTGAGTCCTTCCCTTTCTGTGGGTTCTCTCACCCTATCTTCTGTTTTCTCTTCTCTTCACAGATTTCAGCCTCTTTGCCTCTTGCCCAAGGTCAAGGTAGTCCCCTTGCTCTGTTGTCCAGGTCAACATCCCTGCCTTCATCATACCTACCCAAGCACCTCAAAGCATTTTCTCCTAAAAGACCATAGCCTCTCCCGGTGGAAATCCTGTCCTTGATGTTAGTAATCCACAAGTTCCATGAAGATTCCATGAGATCATGTCAATGAAAGATTATCTGAAAACTAAGGTGTTTCACACATTCATCTGTCATCCATTCATTTATGGAATAAATCTTTGTGAAGAATGTACAGGTGCTAAAGATGCCTTCAAGGAGTTCACAGTCTAATGAGATGTTTGAAAAAAAATTGCAATAAAGTAATAGATACCATTAATCATGCTACATCTCATGTAGTGGTGGGATAAGGGAGGCAGTGATAGATTCATGTTGTTATAAATATAATGGAGTAGATTTTCTAAGTATAATACAGATAAAGCAAGTCCAAGGTGCTCTAATGAGCTCTTTTTTTTTTTTTTGTGGGACCCTCGCCGGCGGCCAGGAAATGAACCGGCGCTGCAGAGGCTGCGGGCAACCTCGCAACCCAGTGCTCAACCGCTGCACCTCCAGGGGAGGCCCTCTAATGAGCATTTTGGAGAAGAGCTTTCTGTTTGATTGATCTAGTCTTGGGAATTACTATCTATTGACAGCTATCTGCCTCTTCTGTATGTGTCCGCAGAGTAGATCTGTGTTCAAGTTCTGTGACTTTACACCTGGGATAGGTTACTTGACCTCTTAGAGTTTCAGTTTTCTCACATGTCAATTTGAACAACACAGAATCATTTGCTCCTTCTTTCAACAACTTATTATTAATTACTGTGTGCCAGATACTGATCTGGAAATGGGGTTCTGATAGCGGGTGTGGTAATAGATGGCTTATTCTCTCATAATGAGCATCCTGCTGGGGAGTAATGCCGATTGGTGTCCTGCTCTGTTAATTGGCACCTAGGAACTATGCAGCTTCTTCAATGCAGCCTTTCCTTTGAGGTTATTTTCATTATTCAACTTCCCTGCTCCTTGCCTCAAAATCCTCACTTATGTATGGAATCTGAAAACAAGCTCATAGAAAAGGAGCTCAGAGTTGTAATTCTAACCAGACAAGAGGTGGAGGGATGGGAAATTATTGAATAGATATGTGTTCAGAAGGTACAAACCTCCAGCTGAATAAGTTACGGGATATATGTATACCATGACAGCTATAGTTAACACTGCTGACTCTAACTAGGTAAATGTAGACATGAAAGTTGCAAGAGAATAAATCCCAAGTTGTCATCATAAGGGACAAAGCATTTTTTCCCTTATATTTACACATGATGATGCATGTTCACTAAATTCATTGTGATAACCATTTCACAATAAATGCAAATCAAGTTACTATGCTGTGCACCTTCAACTGACACAGTGCAGTATGTCAATTCTATCTCAATAAAATTGGGAAAAAAATCCCATGCCTTAGAGTCCTGAGAGATGCATAAGGAAACCCCTGGGAGACTGGGAGAAGTGACCAACCTTGTCTCTGGCCCAGCAGGCTGGGTTGCGGAGTCTGCGCTGAGAGAACAAAACACCATAAACTTGGTGGCTTACGCCACAAACACCTGTTTCTCACTGTTATGGAGCTGAGAAGTCCAAGAGCAAGGTGTAGGCGGATTTGGTGTCAGGTGAGGACCTGCCCTTATGTCTTCACATGGTAGAGAGATCCTTTCTGTGTCTCTCTTTTAAGGACATGATAAGAAATTCATGAGGCTCCACCCTTATGACCTAATCACCTCCCAAAGACCCCACCTCCTAATAACATCACATTGGGGGAACGCAAGGAATCAGTCCAAACATATCTGAGTTTTAGGGGGATACAAGCCTCTGGCCCATAGCAGGGAGAAAGAATGGAGAGAAAACAAAAGACACGGAAACCAACAAGCAAATTCTCTTTGCTTCCTTCTGCCAAGGGCACTGGGGAGAAACCCAACTTTTTAATGAATCCTCTGTTTCTGGTCCAGGATTTATTACAAATATGCTTCCTTTGTTTCTCCTGTAATCATGTCATCAAGTGGCCTGGAGATAAATGTCAACAACGCAGCCCTCTGAGTCAAAAGGAGCCCAGGGAGGCTCGGACTTGTCATTAAGGAGCCCTGGCGATGGGGAGAGTGGGGGAGCCGAATGGGGGGCTGGCAGGCTCAGCGGAGAACACATTCATTAAACTGTGGGAGGGGTGGGTGAGAATCCAAGCCCTGGGTCTGGCAGGGTTTATAACCAAGTGGTAGGAAGCCGAGGGAAAGTTCTCTCAGCCATTGGGCTGATTTTCTCTGGCTCCTTTGTTAAGTCTGGGCTCTTCAGTTCTGACATTTGTTTTTTCTTTTGGACTTTTCCTCTCATTACAAGTAAGTATCATGAATTCAAGCCCAGAGGAACAGTCGTGTTTTAGTCATGGGACTTGCGAAAGGAATTTAATGCCCTGGACTCATGGGGACTAAATATGAGGTTTTGTGGGGTGGTGATGGGGGAGGAACGATGCAGATAGGACAAAATTCAGGAACAGGATTGGGTTTCTGACCTCCAAGCTGAGCTGCCAGCACTGTGCAACCCCAAAGGGCTCTGTCTGAGGGTCAAGATTACACCATCAGGGATTGTATGGGAAGGGCAGCCTCCTGAAGGGGAAGCAGAGCTGTCCTGACAAAGGAACCCTCTCCCCTGGGGGAGAGCCACACCCCATACTGATGATGGGTTGACAATGCCAAAAACTTGGGGAACATTCAGGAGAGACAAGTTTCCTGCACTGTCGTGAACTAAGGGAGATTTTCCCTGACTCCCTGGCCTCTTGTCTCATCGCTTGTCACTCTCTGGGGAGCAAGAGTAAGTCGTCGGGTTGGCAACAAGAGCCAATTGTCTATGTTCCATATGTGGTGCTAATTTATCAGAGACCCTGGGAAGAGGATGTGACCTCTCTTCCTCATCCTCCTCTGCCGGGAGAAAGATGTTCCTTTGCAGGCTGCACTTTGCTCTCAAGTTGGTTGCTCCACAGACCTATTTAGGAGTTAGAGAGTCAACAAGCCCACTTAGATTCTTTCTCAAATACTTGCTCCAGTCAAAAGGACGCAGTTTGGCTCCATCTACTACTTGCTTTTGTTCTGATTTAGAATCAGAAGGAAAAAAGGAGATATTGATTGTGTCCCTCCAAAACTCCAGCTAGCAAAAATGTCACCTATTATATTCATAGCATTTTCTTCCTCTTAAGGCAAAGTTATGAACAATGAAAACTTAGGGTTTCCTTCTCCACTGTTTTAATCAGCAATATCCCAATACCACTATAAATGATTCACGAACCCCACCTGTCTGCTCATTCCAACTCCTCCACACTCCTCACCCCAACATCATCACCCCACACCCACCTATCTTCCTGTGCTGTTAGCATATAAACCCTCTTCTCAGAAACAGGTCCCTTACAATGCAAAGAGAGGCTGCCATAAATAATGTTGAGAACCTCATTGCCCCACTAACTTGGGCCAGGGCCGTGTTAGGTCAGCCTCACAAAAGCCTGCCAAGCATCTAGGAGAAAGAAGGATCTTGTCTACGAGCCTTCTCTGTCTCCGGAGTGTTTGAAGACAGTCCTACCCAGTGACATAAGGGAATTAGACAACAATAATGGCATCACTGGGTGCATGGAATACGTGTGCACATGCAAAGTGCATGCCTGTCTGCATGGCCCAGGCGTCTGCATCTCTCTGTGCCCAGGTTTCTGACAAGCCCAGTGATCCTCATTTTCCAATTCAGGATCAACTCTCAGCCACCTGTGAGTAAGCGAGAAATCAGAGGGAGGAAGTGGTTACTACAGAATGTCTAACAGGGGGCTTGGGAGACAAGCTGGTGATGGGAGGTGGGTGGGAATTCAGGTAGTGTTCATATAACACTTCACAGCATGTGAAGGAAGAGGTGGGGTGCTGCTGGAGATTATGGGGGGATCTAAAGCTCCCCAAGGCCACAATGATTCTTGAGATCATACTGCCCAAGGGACACTTTCCATGGCAATTACATGCTCTTACTTCTGAAATTCCCCACCATTTTTGCTCACTTCTTGATTGGGTGTGTCTCCATCTGTGATGTCTCCTCTTAACTCCTACCATTCTTGTCAAACTTAGGGACTGGTGAGATTTCAAGGGCAAGGATGGGTCTGAGTCACCTTAAACACAATACTCAGCAAAGCTGGGCACAGGATAAGTTTCAGGAAATGTGAGTTGCAGAAGAGAAGCAATTTGCTATCCAGAATGTGTAGATCCTCTTCTAATGCCAACACATCCTTTCAGACTCTCTCTAGTAGCTCCACAGTGAAGCATCTAATCTATAGCTCATCTCAAAAGTCTGACTGAATTGTCAATGCTCCAGAGAAAGACAAAATAGATATTTATCAAGACTTCTCCATGTTTTCATGCTAAAGAAGATGAGAGGAACCTAAAAAAGCAGTCCCTATCCTTCTACTCCTTGGAATCACTACCTGAAGAGATGTCATCTAGGATGTCATCACCCTTTGTTGAGAGTCCGTCAAACAACCAGTAATGCATGGACTGTCTCCAAACTAAAAGAAATTGCTGATATTCTGGACATCACCCATCATGGTGTCCACTAACTTTTATTTTGCTCTAGGTAACTCGTAAAGAGATGAAGAGAATCCACATGGGGTGGAATGGAAGACCCATGTGCTTAGCCTAGCAGAAGTTGATGACAGAGGTTGCTTTAATAGCCGGGGAGATGGCATGTAGACAGAGAATGCCATTGTCTAATCAGAAAGGGCTAGGGAGAGTCACAGAAAGATGTGAGTGGCCACTCAGCCAGACAAAGGGAGGCAGACTTCCTGGAGAAAATGACAGCTATGAGAGGAGCATGAAATATAGCCAATCCTTGTGCCACCTTTATGCAGAAAAGGGTGGCTGAAAAGGGGATGGGGGAGAGGCAGAAAGAACAGCATGAGAAAAAGCAAGAAAGAATATGACCCATTTGGGAAAAAGAAAAACAGTTCAGTATGTCTGGAATAGACAGGGTGACAGATGAGGTCAAAAGTATAAAGAGGGGTTCTCAGAATGTTCAGAAACATTTGAAATCCCACTGAAGGATTTCAGTAGGGGAATTGCTTAACCAGATAGACATCTTTCAGATATTTCCCTGGCAGAGATGTGGAATGTGAGTGAGGGGTGGGTGGAGGAGATAAGGGGAGACCTAGAAAGTCGCTATACTGAAAGTGGGGGTGTAGTGACCTGCGCTAGGAAGGCGGCAGAAGAAATGAAGAGAAGCAGATGGATCTGAAAGATATTTTAAAGATATAATTGATAGGACTTGGTGAACAGCTAGATACGGGATGGAAAGAGAGAAAGCAATCAAGGTTGACTCCTAGCTTGTGAACCTGGGCACCAGACAGGATTTCCTGTGGGCAGGGCCACTGTGTGTGCTCAAGGACAAGACCGAAGCCAGGCATGTTCCTTTGCATGTCCTATGCACTGGGCTGAGCCTGGCCCCTCTCATCAGCTCTGTTGCAACTTTGCCACATCTGCCCCTGGCTGGATACACAAGCACGTTTCTCTTCCAGACCTGTCTTGGCTTTGGAAAAAGGCAACAGGAAGCTTGTTTAGGCTTCCAGATCTCCATGTGATCCCAATACAGCTCCAGAAAGTCCTGCAAAGGTGGTAGCAGGACTGGTGGGCGGTACGGAGTGAATAGACTTTGGGATACTTACCCCACTATTATTACAGCAGTATTTTGTTTCCATTCAGTGTTTGTCTGTGGGGAGTTTGGATCTCTCTGTGGAGAGGCCAAGACTCACAGAGGAGAGAATGTTAAGGTTCACGCACCTAAGCCTTACCCCAAGTCCCTTCGCTTTTCATCTTTGTGACCCTAACACTGGCCTGTTGCTAGAAGGAAAGAGAAGGGAATAACGGTGTATGAGGAAAGAGGAGAGGTCATTAAGGGCATTTCCAAGTCACAGTAACAAGGTCCTCCCCTTCAACTTCCCCACCATGTCTATGACCACCCCGGATTCACCCTAAGTGGGCTCAGGCCCAGTTAGTACTTAGAGGGGAGACCAGTTTCCATAGTCAGTCCTAAGAAGGGACTCCCCTAGGGCACCACAGAACAGAGTCCCCGCTCCAGCCTGGCAACAAATGTTTTGATTCTACAGGTCCCTCACCTGTGTCCCCACAGCAGAATTCCCGATGACCTCCACCTCCCTGCATCTGGCCACCCCTCTCCAGTACATTCCTTGCATCCAACTAACTTTTAAGGAAATTAAGTGAGCCCAACCCTTAAAAAACTAGGAAGACTGAGAGAGAAAAAGGTGAGGGTGTAAAGGCCACTGGATTGTACAAGCCTGGAGGGCACCATTTACCTGTATCCAGCCCAGGGGACTCTGAGGACAGACTTGGCCCTCGGAAGTTTCTGAAATGAAGCAAACCATGTATTAATTAAATCACTTCTGTGGACATTGTGTTCAAGGCTGAAGTCTTACAAGAATCCCTACTTCCTATCCCAAGTGATGGCTAGCTACACTGCATGATTTAGCTGCAAAGAGGTTCTTGTGTAATGGAGAAGCAAGGGTGATGGGGGGCTGTTGGGACAGTCCTGAGATGCCCTGAGGTGGGAGAGCAGCGGCTGTGAGACTCCTGTTGGAGAGTCACCTGCTGCTTCTGGAGAGGAGCTGCTATACTGGACTTGGGGCCTGAGAACTCCATTCAAGGCAGGAATGAGGGTTCAGTCTGTTTCTCTTTCTTCTCTCCCCCCCACCCCCGACCCCTCAGCCTCTCTCTCTTCCTCACCCTTCCTGAGTTAATAACCCCACCAGCGCTTCCTGAGAAAAACAATCAAGTCAGCAAACACCCTGCCTCTCTGACACCAGGCCCATCTCTACACACCCACAGCTCATGAGCAGCCACTCCCAGTGTCACCCGGCCACTGAAAGACTTCCTGTTGTATTCTACTGCCAGAGACATTGTCGTTAGCACTTTTTGGCACAGGGTCTTGACAAATGCCGTGGAAGGAAAAGGGCACCATGGGGTAGCGGAAAGAATGTGGTTTTTGGAGCCAGGCTGAACTGGGCTCTACTCCCACTTCTGCCCTTCATACCTGCCCAGCCCTGGGCCCATCACATCAGCTCTTTGACTTCGTTTCCTCATCTGCAAGACAAACAAAGCAAAGATGATCATAGTGGTCTTACGAAGCTGTTTTGAAAGGCAAGTGATTCAAGGCATGAAATGGGCCCGCAGATGTGTTTTAAAAGTTTGGGAGCTATTCTGTGTATGCTAATTGCAGAGCTTTATGAGTCTCTTCTGCTTGCTACATAGCAGGGCTTATTCAAAGACTCTGATATTAGAGAGATCGTGCATCGTTTTGTTCTGCATGAGGAAGTTCTTCTTGAACAGTCTTCATGAAGCTTTCCAGTGGATTAGCTTTTATTTTGATGTAAGTCTGTGCAATTTCTTTCTTTCTCAGTGGTAAATTCTAAATTCTCATTTGGAAAATGTGTATACTCTCTCACTGGATCTTTGCAGTCTTTTCCTTGCTAGATTGTCCCTGTTTCATAAAATGAGGTTGCCTATATATGGCCACGGAATTTATAATGTGGCCAGAAGTTCACTGGACAGATTCTGACTGGCCCATGTCCTTGTGGGCTTCATTCTGGGCCTACCCTATAGATAATTAAAGATCTTTTGTCCTTCCAGGCTTTGAAGTTTGGATGGAACCAAGCTGAACCAATCTACCCTGAGATCAAGGGTGGTAGAGAATGTCTCAGCATGTCATGTGGATGTTTCCATTAGGGTATCCCTTGGAGTTACTGGATGCAAGCAACAGATTGTAACAGAAAATGCACAAATTGAAAAGTTATTAAGTGTTCCCATTGGTTTTAAAACCAATGGAAGACCAGAAAACCAAGCTTCAGCAATGTACATGCATGGAGAGGCCACAACTGAGGTTCCTTGTTAGCATGCTGCCATTATGTCACCACTGCTGCTGTCACCAGACCCAAGACATGTCACCCTGCCCATTGATCCATTAGATATTAACCCTCAATTGCCTGTCATTGGGTTACTGGCTCTATTTTCACAACATGAATTAGAATATCCTATTAACTGATCCTAGGTCATATACAGGGAGGGAAGTTCCTGTTGTCTGATCTTAGGTCACAGGTGCAAGAGAGCAGGAAGAGTCATCTTTAGCTTTCCTAGTGGGGCCACACAGTATGGAGTTTCTCCAAAAATAAAAAGGTGGGAGAAAAACCAATGTCCACAACATTAGAAAACTAGGAAGATGTAATTTATTGTTACAAACTTTGGTCTCGCTCACTCCTAAAACTTGGGTATAGCTGCAGAAGTACCAATTTAGATGCAGATTCTCTTGACTCTCAGTTTCTTCTTCTCTGAAATGGGAACTAAAATAACTATTCTGCATACCTCTCTCAATGTTGTTGTGAAGATAAAATATAGTCATATAAGTCCATATAAATACATACTGTGAAAAGTATGAATATTTGCTCCGATGAGCCCATGAACCCCTGGCAAATATGATGCCTACAATATAGGCTATTCATTGTCTGAAGTCTGCTGATGGGCAGGGGCATGAAAATTCTCATTCTGCAATGAAGGTGTCCAAAACCCAGGACCTCCCCTGAGGTCATAGAGCTGATAATTGCAGAGCAGGATTTATACCCATTTCAGCCTGAGGTCTATTTCCTTTAGGGGAGGCTGGTTTTTACTCCCAAAGAAGGATGAATTGGCTAGAAACTCAGGGAGGAGGAAAGAAGCTCATTAAAGAAGTCCAGCCACAGAAGGAAACCCATTCCTAAAATTCTTAGATGATGTTTATTCCATCAAAATGCACTGAAACATTGAATCTGGAAGATTTTAATGAGAACCACAAAAAACATTCCCAATAAATCCATGAACTATTGCACAGAGTGGTTTTCATTTTGTCGATGAGGAAACTGAAGTTGACAGAAGTTAAATAAGTTGCCCAGGGACACCCAGCTAATATATTCAGGGTCTGAGATTTTTGAGATTCAATTCAATTCTGGCATATCATTTTAGATTCTTATTTGGAAACATCAGAATCCAATATTGCTTAAACAAGAAAGTATCAATAATTTCATAAAAAATATTGAGTGGCCCTGGGGAACCAGTCATGGAACAATATTCTAAATCACACTCGTTCAGCAGCTTATACTGTTAACCTCACTATTAGTTTTCTTGTGCTGGAGCCTCCACCACTGCTGTCTCTGGGTACTGGGTCTAGCTGCCACTGCTTTTATTTAAGTAGATTCTTCTTGGTGCCATCTGAGCCCAGGTTACATGCCTGCAAATTAGATGCAAGGGATTTGGGGGAAAGAAATATATGGCTTTCATAGAGGGAAGAAATTTCTTGGTTGCCCCGAGATGGGGGATTTCCCCAACATTGGAGAGTGTTCTAGTCACTGGGGGTACAGAAACTTTGCTTGCTCGCAGCTGAATTCTCAATACCTACAACAGTGCTTAGCATGCACTAGGCATTATGGACTAAAAGTCTGTATCTTTCCGAAAATTACTAAATTGAAGCCCTACCTCCAAAATGTGATGGCATGCAGGGCTAGTGCTTTTTGGAGGTGCTTAGGATTAGAGATGCTCAGTAGGGTGGAGACCCCATGCTGAAATCAGAGCCTGTATTAGGGAAAAAAAAAAAAAACCACAACACAACACCTGAGCTCACTCTCTCCACCCTAGGAGGATACTGCAAGAAATCAGCAATCCACAAACCAGGAAGTGGATTCTACCAGGAACTGAATCAGACTTCACCTTTATCTTAGACTTTGCAGCTTTGAGAATGGTGAGGAATAAATGCCCATTTGAAAAGCCACCCAGTCTATGGTATTATTCACAGCAACCAAAGCAGACCAAGACAGTAGGTGTGCAAGGAGTATTTATCAATTGATTGTCCAAATAGTGTTAAAGTGCATGACTGTGCAGTCATATACTCTGCCTCCATACTTTTTATTCTATGCTACCTTTCTACTCTACCTCTCTGTGCATGGTCCTTGATGACTCTAGCACAATATATGTTATTGTGTAACAGTGGAATTATGTAAATCTCTATCCTATATGAAACTAGCTTCATGTATGCTTGTTATTCACCCTTTCAGTAAAACGTGCTACTGTGTTTTATGACTATGAACACTGAAAAGCAAGGGACCTACAGATCTCGTTCACCATTGTGCTACTCATTTTTCATACATAACTTCTGCAGAATGAGCAAGGGTTAAATAAATGAGTGGACTGATGAATGAATGATATAAGAGGTAAAGTCGTTAGGACTCTTAGGCAGTGAGTAGTGGGTGGTGTCCAGAACGGCTTCCAGGTATTTGGATTGAACATGTGTTTGAACGGTGGATGCCATTTACTGAGATAAGCAGCATGGGAGGATGAGCAGTCTCTGGAAAGAAGATTATGAATTACTTTTGCACTACTGAGTTTGTGTGTCTGAGAGACATGAAAGTGGGGTTGTTGAATGGACTGCTAAATATATGGGTCTGGAATTTAGGAGTGATGTCTGCAACGGCGATATAAATTTGAAAGTTGTCAGCGTTTAGCTAGTAACTAAATCTACAGGCATAGGCATGAAAACATATATATATATATATACAATAATGGATAATATATATGAAGCTACAAATATTGAAATACAATGTCATAGACATGTATGACCATGCATATTATGGAATTAAGTCCTTGGAAACATTCAGGAATGCAGAATACATAATAGATAGTTGAGCAATGTTCAGTGAACACCAAAGTGGCTGAAATCATAGACTAGAGGTTGGGATTTGTAATTTCAAGTTAATCTGTGTCAAGGATAATACAAACATAGATCAGTTGTGTGATCAGGTCTTGGAGTTCCTCCTACTATGCGGTTGGACACAGAATGTTAGAGTGTTATATGGATGTTAGCCATAGTGTAGGCATTCATGTCAAAACTAAGAACATTCTGGGGGTAGAGCACAACAGTGGGGATGTTAAGCACAGACATGGCTGAGGCCTGCAGAGGAGTTCCAGAGAGATGGACTGAAGAGAAAACCCCAGGTTCCTTCTTCTCTCTGTGAAAGATATTTTCAAGGGGAAATTCTAAGCACTTCACATACATTAGCTTATTTAATACTCCTAACTGCCCTATTATCCCCATTTTACAGAAAAAGACATGGTGGCTCATAAATGTCACACAGTTAGTAAGTGGTAGAGCTGGGATTCAACCTCACATAGCTGGATTAATATAAACTTGAAAATAAAAGATGATTCTTGGAATTAATTTGGAACCAACTCTGGTTTTATGCTTCCAGCAGAAACTCACTGGGAATCTCTTGCCTGGAGACCTAATGAAATGCCTGAATTCAGACAGAATTCAGCTGTCACCTCCTGCACCCCCGTGTCATTTGGGACACACCCATTTTGAGCATGGTTATGTGAACATTTGAACCAGTGGACATTAGGGTTCAAAGTCCCTTGGAAAACCTCTTGTCGTTCTCTGGGGTGTATGCTTTCCCTTCCAATCAAAAATTAATAATGAAGCAAAATAAAATGAAAAGACTTAAATAATTGCCTGACTGTTGAACTGCCAAGAGCCCAATTAGCCAGAGCAGACCTTACAAGAATACCAGACCAGGGTGCGTGCACACTGGAGGAAGTCTGATAAGAAAACACCGCCTAAGATGATTTTTAATTGGCAGCGAGAAAAAAGCTTGGGAACAATAGCTCGATGGTGCCAATTCCCTTCACATTTCTCACTCCATCAATGTCTTTCCCCATCCGGAATGCTTCCCCTCCACTTGACCCACCCATTTATATAATTACTTTTGGGACTTGGCTGAAAAGTTAGCTCCTACTAAATGCCTTTCCCACCTAGCATCAATTTGCTTGGATTTGATGGGTTGAATCATTAATTCCTCACTCACTCAATGAGGGCCTCTGGGTATTCCATATTCAACTAGTGCTGAAAACAATAGTGAAATAGTCACCATTCCTGGCTTCTTAGAGTTTAGGACTTTCAGCGATAATGAAAATATTCTATGTTTCTGTTTCCCAGAGTAGTAGCCACGAGCTATGTGTGGCTAGTGAGTACTTGAAAAGGAATTGTGTTTTAAAATGTTGTGTAAGTTTGATTCATTTCAATGTAAATAGTCACGGGTGACAGCACAAGTCTAAAGCGGTTGACTGCTAATGGACTTGCAGCAAAGTCTTTTTTGGGGCAGCTGATGGAAATCCACAAGAGTTGGAGGGAGGGGGCCAAGTTGGGACTGACTGATGAGCTATCCCAGGAAGAGTCAGAGTGTTTAGGGGGACCTTGATGCATACCCCCTGGGTCAGTTACCTGGGTTCAGTGCAGGTGTTCTGTGTTGCCTAGATTACAGACAAGCTGCTCAAATCCTGTTTTACAAAGGAGGAACCTGAGACTGGATGAGGGCAGAGCTGAGTGGAGCTGGAGAGGAAGCAGAATCAGGGTCTGGCCCAGCACTCCAGGCGTCCCCTCTTCAGTATGCATGACAAAGCTCTCCCATATTTACTTTTCTGGGCTATTCTTTCTGAGAACCACATTCCAGTTCTACTTGCTGGGTCATTCTTCTTGCTCACTCACTTGCCCACTCACTGCAAAATAAAATCACTTCATTGTTTCATCGGATTGCAAAATATATTGTTTTTCATTATTAAAAAAATGCAGAAAACAGAAATTGTAGAAAATTATAAAAAAGTTCAAATCTTGCCACCTAGAATTTCAAGAATTGAGTATGCAAAGAGGCTTTTCCAGAGAGAATATACACTGTACATCATGCTCCATAATTGATGCTTTATGAAATAATTTGCGGTGAATATTTTAATTTAACATAGAACTTCTTACACATTTTAATGACTCCATAATATTTCCTTGTGCCATTGTGATGGACACTAAGATTGCTTATATACTGTCTCTAAATTCTAAAACATTTTATAAATACAAGCATTATATACACATATTGCATATATATATATGCATGAAAAGGCAAAATATATATATAAATATAATATAATTTATTCTATTATATCCATAGAATAAATTCCAAAATGGGAAATTTTGGTATCAAAAAATAAAATTAAAATTTTAGGACTTAGTAAGGATTGCACTGGCTCTGCAGAGTGCCTTGAGTAGTGTGGTCATCTCGGCAAAAATTCTTCTAATCCATCAGCATAGAGTGTCTTCATTTATGATTAGTTAACCATTTCTTGAATGATGAATGTTGAAAATTTACATTCTGCTTATAATTAAAAAGAATTAGAAATGTGGTTGATAGTATTGAAATCCATATACCATAGAATTGTTTTTAATTAAGGGGTACTTTGAAGTGATTTAGGAAAGTGGCCCAAAATATCCGAGGAGCCACTGTTATGAAAGACCCCTCCTACACAAACACGGGGCCTCCCAGACTCTCTGGCAGCCACCCAGCTGTGGGCGCGCCTTTCCTTTTCCGAATCCCAGAGCGCCTGTAAGAGATCCACTGGCCCACGGCCACGACGGGTGTCCACGCATGACCATGGCCTCCGGGTGGTTTTTGTTGGCCCACTCAATGTGACCTACTTGGTGCAGAAAGACAGTGCCGCCTCCTTGCTGGCAGCCAGCTGAGGGACACCGTGGGAAGCAGGCGTGGTGCGCTGGCCGCCCCTGGAGGACCACCGCGTCACTGTCCACCCCGGGAATGCATTGGCCTTCTCGCCGGACAGCTGTCGTTGCTCCTGGGCCCACAATGGACAGGGAGCAGCAGACCACCCGAACAGAGGCCTGTTTCCCATTTGCCTGTCGCCACGCGGCCTGTCCACCTCAGTGGCGTGAGGAACACCAGATGGCTGGAGGAGTCTGGAGACAGGAAAGCTTTTCTCTGGATGATTCTCCTTGGCTCTGAACTACCAGGGAGCTTGGAGAGAAGCAAAAGATCAGAATGAGGTCGGGTCATGGGAGGGAAGAAGAAACGTAAGCACCAAGGAGGTGCTGTGGCCTGGAGGGAAGGAGACAGCTGTGTAAGAAACTAGGGAGGAAGAAGCCCAGGTGGGTCTCTTGGTGCCATATGGAGTTCCAAGAAAAGGCTGCAGGTCAGCTTTTTCTTGCAAAAGGGGTGCTGTTGAGTCTGACTTACAGTGGGTCTGAAATCTCTAAGAACAGAAGCAGCAACACATGGACTTGTTCATGCTGCCAACAGTTTTCTCTGTAAGGACAGAAGCTGAACTCATCTTGGGGATAAGGCTGCTGTTTTATTTTGTGAAAAAGTGCTGGAGCATGCCAAGGTCAAGTTAAAATCCCACTCTGGGACGAGGAACTTGAGAAAGAAACTCCACAGAAGGCTAAACTATTCTACATAACAACGCAGGATAACAAAACTAGTTGCTACTCTGGAAAGTACTACTTGTCTGAGGAGTTGGGGGAGCTTGGATTTCAGGACACACATGTAGAAAGGTGGGCTGGTCCTCAACATGGTGGATGGGGCTGCTGAATAGAGCACGCAGGTCATAGACGTCAGGAGCGATGGTGTCTGATACACACTTCAAAATGTCTTCTCGCGCCCAATATAAATTAGTGAAGCTTAAAAAAAAATTTCAGACATTTAACTAACAGGAAAAAAAAGGCACCATGTGGGAATCTCTGGCTGCCTGGGAATCGAACCCGCGCTGTGAAGGCTGACGACAGCTTCACAGAGCTGTGCTCAACCCGCTACGCCACTGGGGAGGTCCCATGGTGCAGAATTTTAAGCCATAGGAGAAGGGATGAGACATGCTCAGGTCTGCATTATAAGAGATTTTAGTGGTGGTGAAGAGCAGGAGTTAGTGGAGGTGACAAGAGGTGACCAGAGGCAAAGAGGTAGTGGTGATACCAGGACTAAACCCTCTCTTCCAATCTGAGTGCACCAGTTCATGATTCTGCAGCCTTCTTAGAAGCACTTTAGAACAATGTATGAAATAGCACAGACTGGGAGACCTGGAGTCCAATTCTGAATAACTGGATAGTCACTGGTTCTTTCTAGACCCTTCTAGGTGTCCATGTCCCCATCTCTAAACAACTCTGAAACTCTAAGTTTCACCTATTTTACAGAACATCTCTATGTTCTAGCTCCTTCCACATTCCCAACCTCAAAGCCTGAGAGCCTCACAGTCAAAAGTCAGGCCCTGGCATTTATATAACTGTCGGAATCTTCACCGTGTTTTTCTTCCATCAACAGTTTGGTGCTATCAGCTCCAGCTGCCATTGGCAGATCCATCACATTAAGCTGCAAGAAATCACACCTGTCAGGTCCAAACTGTTTATCTCAATAATTTCCCTGCATAAAGCACAAACAGAGCACTATTTATTTTCTTTCCTGACATACATAAGGCTGTTAAAAGTCTGAGGGCGCTGGCAGTTTACATGAAGCCAACCTTAATTGCATTCTAGAGGGCCATAAAAGGAAGATCAGGCCTCATTAGCCAGGGACCAATTTTACATTTTTTCTCCTCTAACCAAAACTGTTTAAAAATGTGGGGTACTATCTCCTCCCAGTCAGACATAAATTTCAGTGCTGTCAAATGCCCTTGCTGAATTCCAACTTTTCTCATACTCAAAAATATTCAGTGTGTCCACTTGGACAGCAGAAAAGAAATGTTCTATGTTCCTTCCCAAATGAATGAAAATCTCATTTATAGCACAGCCTCAGTTATCCAGAAGATATGCTCCTGATCCATTTTTTTTTCCCATTATGCAGGGTTTATCAGAAACTCTTTCAGTCCTTGTGGAAAATTTTCCTGGCCTTCCTACCATTTCTGAGGCATCTGTGGTGTGACGGGCACACTGGAAATCAATGTGTTATCTCAGTCTCCACAACCGCATTCCAAACACCCCCCACCTCAATTTCCCTTCCAGGCCAATAGCAGGATGGAGCCAAAGTGCTGGCAGCACTGGACCACCTTTCTTCCGCTCAGCTTCCCTTCTGGTTGGCCAGTGCTGCTCAGCTCTTTGGAAAATTCTCCCTCTTCTTCCACCACTGTGTGTGTCAGGTCTACTTCTGGCTGCACCCAGAGAGAGCTGGGTTACTTTTACAGAACCAGAAAGAGCCCTCCTCCAACTCTATGATCCCCACTTTGCTGCTGCATCCCCAAAGCAGTTCTGCTTGTGTGTAGGATCTTTGTAATCCCCCATGAGCGTCTACCTGTCTCTGCCTCTTCTTCCCCTTGGGTGCTCCACCAGGCCTGGACTGTGAGGGAAGTCTTCCATAGGCCTCTCCGGTCCCAGCCTCCCTCATCTCTGCCAACAAGCTTCTCTTTCCTTCCCTAAGCGCTGTGTGGGCCTTGTTATTGGACTTTGGGTCAGATGCATCGAGTGGAGTTGCTATGGAGCATGTTAGAAATCTGGGGACCTTGGGTATGTCACTTCCTTTCTCAATACTGTAGGGCCTTGCCACTGAGGTGTGGGGTTGTACATCCTCTCTCTGATTCTATGTTGTGTCTTTAGTCAAATAGAATCTTTGAGTCTCTGGAAGTGGTTCCAATCTCTCGTACAGATTATTATTATTTTTTAAGGAGTTGCCTTTCCACCTTCATGCAGAATATTGTTGGTGAACCAGACTGGAGGACTCTGACTGGTGGCTGCCGTTGGCGAAGATTCTGCTCTGCTTTGGTGCCAGGTAATTGGCAAACATGTCCTCATCTCGGGAGCTTACCACCACCAGGACTTGCTCTTCCCTTGGGAGACATGGGCCCTTTGATCCTGTTAGTCTTGCTCACATGTGTTTCACTCAGAAAGGACCTAGACTAGAGGGGTAAGTACTTCACAATCCATGGACAGGCTCTCTCTCCTATTCTCCCTTTCTCATTTTCTGCCCTTCCATCTCTCTGTGTGTCTTCCTCTCTTCATCCTTTTTAGTAGTCATACTGGTCTCACAGCTATAGACGTGGGACATCTGTGGAGGAGCGGTGGGGTAGGACTTCTTTCTCTCAAGAGGGTCTGAATTGTCTTCTTGCCTGTGTACTCTTAAGTTCATTTCATATTTTTAAACCTGCAAAATGTGAGGAACTTGGGCAATGGAGCTGGAGAATTTGGTCCTTCTGGGTTCTGAGAGCTGTGTGCTCTGTGATCCTGGGCGTGTTACTTAATGTCTCTGAACTTCAGTTTCCTCAGCTCAGATATGATATCCTCTACACTCACACTGTGGTGGTTGCCTTCTAACTTGCCTTTCATCCAGACATTCTAGGGCAGATGGGTGGGGCTTTCCTCTGCCTCTTACTGCCCCGTCTCTGCTTTCTCTACTTCTCCTCTTCCTCACCCTCTTCTTCCTCATCCTTCTAGCATTTTCCAAATAGGAAAATGGAGAATTATACAAATGAGAAAAAGGTCAAATCAGATGCCCCCAAACAGGGATAAAATAATGACATGCAGCAAAAAGTCTTGAAGCTCTTACAACATCTGTTTTCTGGGCAAGAGAAAGACCCTACTTGTGTTTAAGTCCAAATCATGATCTTCAGGAGCTCCTGGGAAGTCAGAAACTGGAGTAACGAGATGCACACAGGACTGTGGAAGAAAGTTGGACTCTTAAGTGGCAGTTCCAGCCATCATAACTCATGAAAAGCCAGATATAACACAAGTTATTTATTTGATTTTTAATCATACGAGGCCTTTCTAGGTTAGTTGATTTGAAGCCCAGAGATAAAGCTGGCTTTCTTATTAGATGACTATGAAAACATGCAAGGAAAACCATTCTGTTCTAACCTGGAAGCTCATTGGAAGGGCCTTTATCAAAATGTTATTCTTTTCCAAAAGGCATTCATCATTTTCAACAAGCCTTCCTCCTGGTGTCGTAAAGTGAAGTCTTGCCTCAGGCAGGTTAAACGAGCAGCGACATTCAGGAAAAAAATAATTCTTCTGACTGCATCCAGGGAGCTGTCACTATGATTAATTAGCCTCAAAGGTCCCAGGTGGGTGTTAAGGACCCAGGCTTTCTCCCCCACTATTTTTACTTTTCAGTGACAAAGATCTGGACTCAGGTCCCCTGCATGTCACCCTCATTCAGCAGAAATGGCCACCCTTAGTCCCATCTTGGATAAGTCAATGGACAGGTTTGGTTTAACCATGGAGAGGCAGGAGTGTAGGCTGACTCTGTGCTAATTTGCTATTTCCCAAGAGGGTCTGAATTGTCTTCTTGCCTGTGTACTCTAAGTTCGTTTCGTATTTTTAAATCTGCCAAATGTGAGGAACTTGGACGTTGAAACTGGAAACTTGGTCCTTCTTGGGTTCTGAGAGCTGTGTGCTGTGCGATCCTAGGCATGTTACTTAACATCTCTGAACCTCAGTTTCCTCAGCCCAGATATGACATCTTCTACACTCATACTGTGGTGGTTGCCTTCTAACTTGCCCTTCACCAAGACATTCTAGGGCAGATGGGTGGGGCTTTCCTTAAACTCTCACCCCCCCCCACCTTCTTTACTTCTCTTCCTCCTCCCTCCTCCATGCCCTTCCTTTTCCTCATCCTTCTAGCATTTTCCAAACAGGAAAATGGTCAAATCAAATGCCCCAAAATGGATAAAGTAATGACATGCAGTAAAAAGCCTTGAAGCTCTTACAACATTTGTTTTCTGGGTGAGAGAAAGACCCTAATTGTGCGTAAGCCTGGAATCCCTGAAGGTGCTCTTTCCCAGACACCACCACTCTCCCTCTCCCTCCAGTTCTTTAGGCTGCGATGGGTATGGGACTCTCACATCCCTTGGAAAGATTCTCTGGAAGAACAAATCACTTTTGAGTCACCAAAAGCTATTATTATTATTGCTATTATTAGTAGTAGTATCATTACTCACTTAGAAGGATGATAGATAGCCCCACAATTTGGGGGAAGAGGGTGTAACCAAACTCTTTGTGTTTGGAAAATGTAAAAAAAGGCTATTTAACCCTTAAGGGAAAAGAGGCAGTAATTTTAAGGTCATGAGCTAGTAGACATCATAAGCCATTGTGACCCAGGGCTCTGGGAGGCCTGAGAAGCTTCCATTCTGTAGACCTAAGCCTAGCAGAGGTAGCCCAGAGAAACCAGGAACGTCTAGGGAGCCGTGGCGAGCACAGTGAGATGCTATAGCAGCCAGGTGTTGGCCTGCAGTTCAGTCTTTAGGGGCAGAAGTCCCTCGTGCTCCCTGGCCCCTTGTCTGGGAAACCAGATTGAACATGCTGCTGGGTTTCTTGGCTATTTGGGAGGAGGAGATTGTTGAAAAGAGAATGGATTTTCTGGTAATAAGTTTGGTGGGATTTGATCATGAAAAATTAGTGAGAATGACTTTTTCAGTGGGGGAGAGAAGAGCAAAGGTGAGAAAATTTGGGGTGGATGGGGGAGCAAGTATAGCTCAGCTTAGTTGGGTTGTAAGAAAGAAATGATATACACTAGTTGAGAGATTGGCTTTTGGAGTCAAACAGACTTGAGGTCTTTTTTTTTCCTCTTTTGGTTAGGTAGATACTTATATTTCCCTCTTCTGTTATTTTACTACAAAAACTTTCAAAAATACAGAAAAGTTGAAATGATTTCACAGTGAACGCATATCACCGGATTCTATAATTGCCCGTTTATTGTAGTTGTGTTTACCATTTATCTCTATCTAGCCACCAATCCATTTTTAATGCATTTCACAGTAAGTTGCAGACATCAATACAATCTCTCCTAAATCCTTTGGATGCATGCCATTAACTAGAGTTGGCTATTTGTGATTTTTTTAAAAAAAAATTCCTTTGAGATAAGATTTATCTACAATGAAATGCATAAATCTTAAGCATACCATTCAGTGGGTTTTGATGAATGTGTAATCCAATGCCCTATCAAGATATAAAACATTACCATCACCCTAGAAAATTCCCTCTGACTCGTCTAATCATTCCCTGCTCCCATATCCCCAGGGACAACCTCTGTTATGATCGTTTCCCTTCATAGATTCGTTTTGCCTGTTCTAGAATTTTTATCAATGGATATGTATAGCTCATACTCCTTTGTATAAGGTTTCTTTCTCTCAGTGCAATGCTTCTGAGATTTGCCCATATTACTGTGTACATTGGTGCTTTATTTATTTCTCCACTCAGTGTGCATAGACCACAGTTTGTGTATCTGCGCTTCTACTGATGGATACCTCTGCTGTTTCCAGGTTTTGTCTATCATAAAGCTACTGTGGGGCCTCCTCGGCAGCACAAGTCTCAGCACTATGAAGCTATCTGCAGCCACTGCAGCATGAGTTTGATCCCTGGCCAGGGAGGTGATCACATGGGGCAGCAGACCTCTCCTGTCTTGCCCGCTGCTCCCCTCGGCAGTGTATTTCAGTCCATCCGCCTGTTCTGCTCCCCGCTCTGTCTCTGGTGAATCCTGTCATCCCCCCGCACCTCTGGCCTACACCCCAGCTCTTGTATGCATAAATAAATCTTAAAAAAAGTTATTATGAACGTTTATTATACATGGGTTTTAGCAAAATTTTGGGGTCTCTTCTGCGCTGTACATCTGATGCGCAGAGGCCTTGACAGCATTTGTTCCACACTATTTTGTTTAGGATGTTTGCATTTTGAACAGTCCTGGATGCTAAAAGAAGCAAGGGAGCCTACTCTGTTTACTGTTTAGTGGAATGAAGATACTGTTCTCCTTCTGAGACAAAGGTAGGTAGGCTTCCTGACCATTATAAAGATTCTGAAGGGTCCCTTTCCTGTAATGTAACCTACTATGTGTGTAGATGTCTCCTGGTTGTCTTCATGTCACCCTGTGGGAATTAGGGCTTGAAGAACTGCACTGACTGGTACTTTGCTGCCATAGCTGTGAGTAAGAAACTCTAACTTGGGTCTCTAAATCAGGCCTTGTGATTTCTGTCAGCATTCAAGAAACTGAGGCAGCTTCACTTGTTAGCATGACCTCTCAGACACTTGAACAATTTTGCACTTTTTTGTTTGCAACAAAACACTTTAACAATGTTTTGTTAAAAAACTGGCAGATTTTTTTTTGGTCTTTTTTACATAGTTGTGTTGCATTTCCTCTAACTTTGTCTTCTTTTTCAGGCTCAAGTAGGATATGAATTTCATGATATGTTTGTCAGTCTCTAGAAAATTCCCACTGAGACTTTTTTTTTAAAGATTTATTTATTTATGTGTACAAGAGCTGGGGCACAGGCCAGAGGCATGGGGGTGTGGGGGTGAGAGGATTCACCAGAGACAGAGTGGGGAACAGAACAAGCAGCTTGACTGAAGTACACTGCTGAGGGGAGCAGTGGGCGAGTCAAGAGAGGTCTGCTGTGCCATGTGGGTTGCTCCCTAGCTGGCTGGGAATCGAACTTGTGCTGCAGTGGCTGCGGATAGCTTCATAGGTTGCCTCCCACTAGGGAGGCCCTCCCACTGAGAATTTTGATTGTAGGATTGATTCTATCTCAACACTACTAGGGCTCTTAGTCTTTAAACAGGTTGTAACTCCCCATTATTTAGGCCATCTTTAATTTTTGTCATCAGCGTTTTATAGTTTTCAATATAATGTGCATACTTTTTAAAAAATGCATGCTGATGGACATATCTTTTGTTCTTTAACACAACCTTGCACACTTACTAGTTCTTATTTTAACTTCTTTTTGTAATAGTTTGCTGCTAGTATATAAAAATACACTTGGTTTTTATAGAATAATTTTGTATCCTGTAACCTTACTACATTCACTTATTGTTTTAAGAGCATTTTCTATAATGCTGTCTACAAATAGACAGTTTTGCTTCTTGCTTTCTAAACCTAATGGATTTTTTCTTCCATTTTTACAATGGCTAGGCCCTCCAGTACTATAGTTTAATAGAGATGGTAAGAAAAGCTCTGTCATTCCTGAATTTTAGTCAAGTGTTCACTTGTTCATCATTACATGACTTAAGGATGATTTAAGTTACCAATTTCTTATAAATGCCATTTATGGGATTGAGGAAAGTCCCTTCTGTTCCTGGTTTGCTGAGAATTTTTTTTTCATGAAGGATGCTGAATTTTATCAAATGCATTGTCTAAATCTATTAAAAATAAGTGGATATTTTCCTCCTTTATTTTTTTAAAAGGTTGAGTTGAATTGATTGCCTTTTGCATGATGAAAAGCCCTGCATTTCTGGGGTAAATGCCACTGTAATGTTTGCTATATATACTTTAAGGAAAAACTGCTATTGGAAAATAATCTTTAAAAATCCCATTATTTGTTGTATATTGCATGCAGAGGAGGACTAATTATTTACACCTCCCGGGGATAAAAGTGAGAGAATCTGGTCATTTTGTCCAAGAATCTCACTTTCTTCTTTTCAAGGTCTTACCCATGCAGTCATTCCACGAAGGTCAATTAAACACCAGGAGCCAGGCTAGAATTTCACTCTTTTTCTTTACCACTTTTGGTCTCTAAATAGTTGACCTAGAGTTTGAGTTGGGATTAAGCCATCCCAGATCTTGATTTGATAAGGGAGAAGGAATTAAAATGGACAAAAGAAGTGAGGCTACTTGGCACCTCCAAGTGATTTTCCCTTTGTAAATGGCCAAAGAAAATCTCACAAGGAAGAGTCGTGTCTGCTTTCTTCTGTTCCCTTTCGCTTGCCCCAACTGGCTCCCCTTCAGCAGACTTAAGCACTAGATTTGAGGCTATAGTGAGCTGGGCTTTATTGGGAGTGTTTACTCACCTTTCATGAGGCTTCTGTTTTCTGTGTTTAGAGGATTACAGACCAGCCACCACATTTCATTTGGAATTTATTTGACATGGACAATTCTCCAGAATTAATGGCTGAAAGCCATTTCCCCAAAGGGGAAAGAATTCAGAGATAAGTAATTTAATAAAACATAATAGGAAAGCTAATTCTTCAAAAATAAAATGCTGAAAACTTTCTCCCAAAGTCCAGACACCCAAACTATCCTACACCTCAGGGTTTCATCTCTGGCCATGTTGTGGACTGCAAACCTTGAATCTGCATTTGTAAATAAGAAATAACTTCATGACAGTTTAATGGGGTTGGGGAAAATAATTGCTTTTTTATTTTTATTTTTTTGGAAAGTAGTTCTTCCTCTCGTGTCTGTTATGGCGAACCAGGGTGGTGGATTTGCTAGAGATAAGATTCTTAGAGTGAAACTAAAATAAACACAAAGATAATCTTATTCCATTTCTGAGCTTAGGCTGTCTACCAAAGAGAAGTGCATTCACTGTAAAAATGAACAGGATTCCTGACCAGGTCACGTGATGGAGGAGGGGTAGGAGGTGGACTTGAGGGACAGACGCCAACAGCCGGGAGCCCTTCTTCATGTGGCCTCCTCTGGCCTTGGCACTTACCCCTTGGCACTTACTGGTAGCCTAACCACCATCCATCCCCGCCCCATGATGCTGTCCTTTGTTTCAGCTTCATTCTGGCCCAGGGTCATCCTCAGTGCTTCATTTTAAGTCTCTTTGAACTTGTATGTCCTTTCTTATGTCTTTACTTTGTCAACCCTCACCCACCCTCCAGGGATCCTCTCTTTGGCCCTCCTCTTGTTCTTTCACAGAACTTTGCTCAGTGTGCCATCTGAGCAATTGACAGTGTTTATAGTATTGCTTATCTGTTCACATAAGATTCTCTCACCCTAAACTCTGAGCCAATTGAGATCGGGCACGAAGTGTTTATTCATTTGTTCATTTGCTCATGCAATCGTTGAATCAATATTTATTGAACACCCAGACCGTGCTAGTGATGCAAAGGAAAGCACAGCAGACACACCCGGAGAAGGGGACAGAAAGCACAGTAACCAAATAACCAAATCTTCTCGTCCCTTTACCTCTATTTCTATGCTTTTTCTTAGTCTTCACTCCAACTAGCTCTAATCCTCACACTCACCAATTCAATTTGCATTCTTTGTTCTTCAGGGGTCAAATCTGGTCTCCCTTCCTCCAAGCGCCACCTCATTTGTCAGCCCCAGCACACTTGGGGCCCCCAGAGTACAGCACCAATGCTGGCACCGGTCCTTTCTTCTCTCCTTTTTTCCTAGTTCTTTCATTGTTTTTCTTGTTCTTGTCAGTGTTCCCCTTTCACCTTTTTTCTGATTCCCTCTTCTCTGCCTTCTTGGTAGCTAACATGCATTGATCACTTAGTATGTTCAGGCTCCGCGCTAAATGCTTTCTTGCATTATTTTATTGAACCCTCATAACAATTCCACATGGCCAATTCTGTTACACAGATGAGGAAGTCAAGGCTCATTGGGATTCAGTCTTTTGTCCAAGCTGCCCATTTGTCTGGACAGCCTGGGCAGCACTCCCTCTTCTAACATCTTACTGCATCGCAGACCCCTTAGTGACTCTTTCCAAGGAAAATTTAACTCGTGTATTTACACATAAAACTGCAGTCACTCTTTTCTACCCATCTCTACTGTCATCCCTTAAAAGCCTGGATTGTGTCTTAGTCCTTTCTTGTGTCTGCTCAGAACAATAACACCAGTGAATATGCTAATTGGCGGCCTAAGGAAGTCTGGGGACCCTATGTTGGGTCTGATTAAAAACAAAGAAGTCGTTGATCAACAGTTTGAAGTTATTGGCAAAACTGAAATAAACTTGATCATGCTTGTCTGTTGCGGCCAAAACTAATCAAGAATTCAAGGTTCATTGGGGCCCATAAGCTGTGCTCAGACTGCACGACACGCACGCTGCCTCTTCCTTCTGTTACAAAAACAGAGGCAAATCCCTAACTACTCAAAACTCTGGAGGGGAGAAATATGAACTAATTTTTCATGCCATAGAGGGGGCCAGGACAACTGAAACTGAAAAGAGAATTTTGCAAACATGAGGAATTTTATTAGTCTGGGCGGAAAGTCAAAATCACTAAATTTTCCTGCAGATATGTTTTAGGTCTTGTTCTCGAAGTCTTGGGCTCTGGTGCACACTGCCTTCATATTGGGTGAGTGAGTGGTTAACCTAGCTTTGCATGGTGGAAATAATGGCTCCCAATGCGCTCGTTTTGTATGGGGCACTTTTGGGGTATCATGGCCTCATTGCCCCTAAAATGTAGCTGCTGCCCCCCGCTGGCCCTCTTCCCATCCCAAAATACGTGTGCATGGATGGTTGAGGTACCTGGCATCTTCCATATTATTCATTGCAACCATCAAGCATCTTCTGTTTGGAAGGAAAAGAGATGTGACAAATGTAAACCCTGGAGAGTGGGAACTCCCTGGAGGACAGCCGCCATGTTGAAGCAGATGAAAGCTGGTGCTGCCTTTGCAGCTAATGGGCTGGGTGTTCTCTCTCTGCAGCTTCCCCGAGGCCCTCTTTTCTGCTATTATGATATTCTCTTTGATTCTGACCCATAGGCATGCTCTGGAAGCGAGGTTCTGATTATTACAAAACTGCCAACCTTATGTTTTTATTTTCATCTGTGTTTCTAGTTTGGTGCCAGGCTGCAGGATCCAGATTGGATCAAATTAGTTAAGGGTTTCTTGCTTCCTAGGACAGGTGGCAGAGCAGATTTGTCTTTTGTCATCAGGACGGAAGGACCACCTGATTCAAATGTTCATGGAAGCCATGACTTTAAGATCGAGGTCCTGGCTTTGGAGGCAGAGGTGGAGGTTTATAAGCCTGGGAGCAGGTACAGACAAGTTTTATGAACCAAGTCAGTATCTTACTTCAACCCCATCCCTAGGAAAGACTGAATTAGCTCCTGGCACTCAGAAAGTAGAGCTAACATTGGAGTTGGCTGACTTTGGGTGGTGCCCTCACAGTGGCCATCCAGGTGAGAAATCTGGAAACAAGGCTTGCAGTATGTTAACTGCTGGCTGGACCTCCTCTGGTCATTTTCTCATTCCATTTCTTCTCCAAACAACTCTTGCCTCAGACAAGTCACAATGTAGAGCAGAAGTTAAGGGAACAGATGTCATAGTCAGAAAGATTTGGGCCTGAGTTCCAGCTCCATTTTTCATGCTCAGCCAAGATTGCATTTGGTTGCAATCAACAGAAAAGCTGACCAGTGATAGCTTAAAGTAGGGGAGTTATTTGTCCAACGCAACTGGAAGTCTAGAGGGAGGAAGGCCAGGGCTATCATAGCAGCTCAGGGTCCATTGTGGACCAGCTTCTTCTATCTTCTTGCCCTAGTTCCTTAGGGGGTTACTGTGGGACAAACATATAACCCCAAGGTCTTCTTGGAATATAGTTTATTTTCAAGAAAGGATGCAAAGCTGGTGTAAAAAACAAGCAAAATCAAGCAGAGCATCTCAGGGCCCCCAGGGGAGATTGCTCTGCATTTCAGCTAGAAGCTTCCCTAAGGATGTTCCCAGGAAGGGAATTCATAGGGGTAAGACTCCGGAAATTCTTTCCTGGGCTTTATCAACTATCAAGCACATATGCATCAACATGATGATGTATTTTGTCTTGTAGTTAGGCTCACTTATTTATTTTTATTTATTTAGTTTTTAAAAAGATTTATTTATTTATGCATACAAGAGCTGGGGTACAGGCCAGAGGTGCGAGGGGTGAGAGGATTCACCAGAGAAAGAGTGGGGAGCAGAACAGGCAGATCTACTGCAATACACTGCTGAGGGGAGCAGTGAGCAAGACAGGAGAGGTCTCCTGCACCATGTGGGTCACCTCCCTGGCTGGCCGGGGAATCAAACTCATGCTTCAGTGACTGGCGATAGCTTGATAGAGCTATGCCACCACGGAGGTCCCCAGGCTCACTTATTTAAGAACGATTCAACATGGAACAGACTTTGAACTATATTCTACAACACTTTTTACTGCTGCACAGCCTTGAGCCTAAGCCAAAATGCTGATGGGCAGTGGTGCTGGGTTGGACAGTAATTGGTTGATGGTCCAGGTTGACTCTGGGTTCTTCAAATGCAAGTGCTGCAAGTGCTGGGATGATGGTGAAGCCATGAATTGAAGTTGAATTGACGCCAAGAGGGGGAATATGTTCAGGATGGAAAATGAGTTCAGTTTGGGACACAGAGTTTCTGGGGATAAGCAAAGGCATATCCAGTGGGAGAAACCCAGGGTACCCGTAGAAATCCATGCCTATCATGCAAGAGAGGCATTGGTCCCCAGTTTACCAAAATGAAGTTTTACCTTGTAGACATCTGATCTCATATCCTAGGTGTATAACATCTTCCAGGTTAATAACTACCATTTATTGAGCTAAGGGCCAAATAGTGAGTGTTTTGCATAGAATAATTCACTTTTCACAAAGACTCTGTGACATGACACTAATATTATTCCTTGGTTTCTGCTAGATGAAAAAATTGCCAGAGATTTTCTCACTGACGAATGAGCAATAATTGAATGCAGATCACCTGTGTTTAATTACACAGACCTCATCCATCCACTTTATATTTGTACCCATTATACTTTATCATCTTAGGAACTGCCTAAGGGAAGAGATTGGTGATCAAGGTAGAAGGCTGGAATTCTTGGGTCCCCTGGACATACACCATCAAAACGCTGTCTAGAGTCCCTAGTAGAGGCCAACTCAAAGATAAAAGAACACAGGAATGCAAAGCCATTATCTGGCTAATTAGAACCAAAACTCAATTTTGAGTTGCATTTGCAAGGCAGATATTTTTCAAAATCTTGCTGCCTCTCTTCCGAACAAGCAATTAGCTCTGGCTTCCTGTAGCTGTAGTTGCAATTTCTATAATCTCATTGGTCCTGTGATCAACAGATGATGAAAAATTTTAATAGGTCGATTTTCTTTGAGACACTTAATGAGAATGGAGCAGACATTCCTATCTTAGAAGAAACTGCTGATCAGAAGGAAAGGTCACAATCATGCATTGACATGAATTGGGTACAATTGTCCCAGACTGACTTTGCCCTGCCAAAAGTGCTCTTAGCTTTATGACATTGGTCAACACTGGCCCTAACCCAGAGGTTTCCAGTTTTTCTTTATGGAGGTGAATAAACTAAACTCAGCACTTTTGCAGCCTCTCAAATAAGTGCACTGACATCATTTGGAAGTTATAAGAATCCATATATCAAGGCAAATTCCATACTGGGTTCCACATCCGCCATCCCCTCCCCCTCTCTGAAATCAACCCTCAAGAGTATGGTTAAGTGAGGGTAGAACTTGGCTGGAAACTTGTTATTTTTGCAGTTTTAATTACACATACCTCATCCATTTGCCCAAATTAGGAGTGAAGGTTCACGGAGGGAACTTCGCCTACTGGCATGCTTCAGTGTCTGGTTCTTCTAGTACCTAACTTGGGAATTTCAAGAAAATTGTCAAGAATTGACAGGCTACATCTTTAGGGCTGGAAAAACTTGGGTTATGAGTATCTAGTCCAAACCTCACAGTTTTATAGACCAAAATACAAAAACAAAAATAAAAGAAGTCTGAGGTTGAGAGGAAAATCACTCAAGGTCGTACAAAAGATATGGTGGGCCAAGCCAAAAAAAAAAAAAATAAATAAAGAAGTCACCAGTGTGTTTCCTTTGTTAGTGTACTCTCTGCACACCCCTCTGGAAAAGGGTGTTTTGTTTTGTTTTGTTTTTTTGCTCCTATTGTAACCCAGGGGTTTTAGAACCACTAGGAGAAGTGAATCCAAATTCAACTACTACCTAATCATATGCACCTAGTTTCCTAACTTCTCTGCATCTTAGCTTTCCTATACCTTGAGTGGGAAAGAGTAATACATGCTTTCTAAGGATGTTGTGCCAATTAGGTGAGGTAATTCCCAAGACAAGTGGACCCAAAAGCTATTTGGTTCTTTTCTCCTTTGGACTCTGAGTTGCAAATGATGGAAACTCAAACAAGGGATGGGTAGGAGCAGAAATATTACTCTTTTGGGTGTTTCCCTCATGGAAAATAACTACCCTACTTTCTCACCAAGAAAGTTTCTTAGAAACTGCCATAGAAACCCTGTGTTGTGCTGATGGTACTTGTGTCCATGGCTTTTGAACTGAAGGGCCATCTAGAAAAAAGTAGGTCCCATCTCAGTGCCTCACACCACTCAGAAGACTAGTCCCAGGAAAAATTTATTATAACCCACATGGGTAACCTTGAAACAGCACATTCTGGGCTACTTGAGAGGAAAATCGCAGCCAGGAGGGGTTGCTTCGTGAAGGTAAATAAAAATCACAATTTGAAGGTCTGCTATGAATCACTTTACTGGTCACACACACTTTCACTTAATAGTTTTACACTATTTATTAAATCTTTCCCATTTTCCAGTTAGCTCTTTTAACCCTCCAACCAAGCTTGAGAGTTGGGTAGGCAGCTGCGGTGCATTGGTTAAACCATGAGTCAGATTGCTTAGGGTTTCGGTCTGGATTCTGCCCTTGGGTCTTACCTTGGGTGAATTCTATGGGATTCAGTGTCCTCATCTGTAAAGTGAAGATAGTAAGAGCATCCACCTCATAAATATTCTTTTGAGGATAAAATGAATGGGGCAAATACAAAGGGCTCTGTCACTGTAAGTGTTGACTGCCATTATTAGCGCCGTATTATAGTGGGGAAACTGAAGTTTGCTGAAGCTGACAACCACACAGGATGTGTGTAGGGTAAGGAAAACGTATCAGGCTTTTCTGCCCTCCCGCCATCAGGATAGATGAGGGAACCCTGTGGTCCTGAATGCATGCCTGATGGCGGGCACCTGAAGTGGGTACACCTGGGCTAAGACTGTGCTTTTTAAGGGCGGCATCATGGGGACGCCAGTAGAAGCCAAGGTGTAGAGAAGCTGAGAGAGAAGCAGAGCCATGAGAAGAGCAGAGAGAATGTGAGAGAAGGTGCGAGAGAAGGCCGGAGAGCCCAGAGTGAGGACTTGCTGGGGGCTGGGAGGCCTGCTAGCCTCCCGGGGCGCCGCCTGCCCCGATGATGAGTCAACACGTGTTTCGGCTCAGGTTAGAAGGGTGCCCTGTAAAATTCCAAGGAATTTGGGGTTTTCTTCTTTGCTTTCCTTATAGAGTTAGTTTTTATAAACAGAGTTTCCCAAACAGGAAGGGGAAACCAGGTTCCAGTAAAAACAAGTCACTTGAGGAGAGGCAGGAAGGAAGTTGTGTGGGTGTTCGGGGCTACTCGCTTTGCTTCTAGAGGGTCATTTTGTTCCTTAAGTGCGGCCAGTGGATTTAGTCAACACCTTGGGACAGAGCTCAGGAAGATCCCGAGGGTTTCTCCAATGTCAGCACTGACGCCTCCAGGGGGCGGGCATCCATCATGCCAAAAGCCTCCCTTGCCTGCTTCTCCTGCCCCCCAAGGAATGGTAAACTCTTTCTGGAGTCCAGGTTTTACATAAGGTGTAATTTTTTCAAAGTCTCTGAAACTATTGGCTCAAGGATTCACACCTGCTGCAGAGGCAGGCAGGACAGGAATGACTATTCCCATTTTGCCCTGTCTCTTGTCACGCAGGTGGCAAGTTGTCTGACTGTGGTTTAACTCAGAGCATACTGAGAAGCCCGGGGAGCTGGGGTGTGTGTATGGGGGGGCAGGAGCAGGGCTGCTAGCATGGAGGAGGCTGCACTGCAAGAGAAGGAAGGGGGAAGCTCAGTTTTCTGCACCTGCGCACCCTGCGATCTGGTCCTGTGCCTGATCATCGTAGTCCCAGGTATTAGTTAAAATGGTTAAAAATAAGCCACCAGAAGGCAGGATTGTCTTGGGGCCAGGTTAGGGTCGAGCCTTAACATAGCAGGAGCAGGACTGCTGCTGGGAAGGGTGCAGGGAGCAACGGGGGGGTCTGACACCTAGTAAGCTCCTGATAAGACACTCCCAGAAATGTATCTTCAAACTCTAGCATGCAACAACAGTGCGTTATGTTGCTTCCTCTTGTGCTGGGTCAGAAAGGAAGGGACTAAGAAGTAGGATGAGATGCCTTTCTCTGGCTCCACATCACCCCTACGTGCTGCCAAACAGCAACCTGCAGCGCCCCTTTTGTGTCTATCATGGCGCCCTCTCTCCCCTCCCTCCTGATAACCCAGTTCTTCCTGGTACAAGGTCATCTTCCTCCCTCAACGTGAAACTCGTTGGACCCTGTTTAAGAAATACACACAGGCCCCCTCCTCCTTACTGGAGATGGTGTCGGGAGGCAAGAAACCTCTGCAGTCAGGCTGCCTTGGGGTCCCCCAGATCAAGGGCTCCTGCATACATCCCAGAACTTACGGTAGCTTCCCCCTCTTTTGTCCTCTGCCCTGGCCCAAACCACAGACCCAGGTGTGTGGTCATATTTGGCTTTGGAGAATGCACAGAGAAACAGTTTTCTCTCAGGATGCTGAGAGAGCCCTGGAATTGCTTATTGGCAGGGTGGGTGGGGGGACGGATCCCAGGCAGCATCCTAAGGCTGTCAAAGAGGGCGCTTTGCTCCTCTTCCCCTCCACCCGGCCCCCAGGGACTGTCCTCTGCTCACATCCTTGGAGGGATGCCAGGATCTCAGATGCATTGTGCAGCTGCCAGACTTTCACTAAAGGACATCCTGGCTTTTTTTTTCGCAAGTGCAAATGGTTTATGTTTCTGGAAGGACTCCTTTCAGCTTTGAATATTTAGCCTGGCTCAGGAGGAGGCAAACATAGAGTGTGTTTCTGTCATACCAGATAGATACCAGTGAGTAATAGCAGTGAGCATAACGGTTATATAGCAATGGTAAGCTGTGCTTGACCCTGTTACACAGCAGACACTGTGAATATGCAGAGCAGAGAAATGAAAAGGATCTGGGTTCTTGATGTCACCCACAAACTCACCTAACTTAGAAATATACCCCACCCTTGGACTTACAGCACCCCACAGGCCATTGAAGCCAATGTGAATTTGCATTTCCTTTCACTTGCTTTCCAAGACACTTGCGTTGCTCTGCGTTATTACTAAAATATCATTTTCCCTACTTATCATAACATCATTGGGAGTGAGATTTGTTTCATGTTTATGCTTGTGTTCCTATTACATGGCACATGTAGTGCCATGTTTTATAGAAAAAGCATGATGAATGCATATTTCAGTGAAAATATTTACAGTCATATATATGTGTGCACATAATTTTTTAGACTTTTTAGAGGTCTCAAGTTCACTACTTTAAATAGCTATATAAGTGAATAATAAATGCAAACTGGCCTCTAAATATCTGAATCTGGCAGATCCAATATTTTTCAAAGAATCCAAAAGTTAAAATCCATACAGTTTAAATTCAGACTTCTAGGTCCCGTATGCCTGGGATGGACTTACTCAAAGCCATGGCCATAATATAAAACGATACAGATATCCTTTATGGAACCACAGGAGTGTGGTTGGTGTATCGCCACTGAATAGCAAGGCCAGCCCAAGCCCTGGTGTCTGCTCTGTATTTATGCAAATGAGTGAAAATGAGAGTGGGGTCCACCCTGCCCAGTGACTTTGTTTGATGAGGTCATGGGAACTGGACAAGCTTTGCCCTGACTTCTGAATTGTCAGCTTGAGGTCTGGTGATGTAGTGTGGGCATGTCATGGGCCAATTACTCAACTTTCACAGGTGGAAAATCTGAGACAAACAATAGTGAGACAACTGGTCTACGTCTGAAGGCGACTGAGGGGTTATGGGGATAATTCTCACTGTTGCCCAGAATATGTCTGCCCCTCCGCAGTGCTGTACTTTCAATTTAATTTTGCTTAATGTTCAACATCTATTCTGTGTGAGGCACTGTGAGGGATATAAAGGTGAGAAAGAGGCAATATTTCCTCAAAGGATTAGCCATGTCGTAGGAGACAATCACAAGTATATACCTCACTCATCTATGTGTTTCTTCTTTCATTCATGCATTCAACCGTTGCTAAAAACTTGAAATGCAGCAGTGAATAATCCAGATATAGTCTCTACCTCAGTGGAGCTTGTGTTCTTACACAAAGCCCATATATTTAAGCATTAACTACCTAGACAATGACTTAACTGCATTTTTGATATTTGCCACATAGGAGCATGTACAGGACGACAGCACGAGACCATCAACAGGTGATCTAATCCAAAGCAGGGCAACTCTTAACTCCATTTTATAGATGAGAAACCACATGAAGAATGAAGCAACTTGCCTGTGAAGCCAGATTGTCTCCAGTTCTTAGTCACTCTGGCCTGCAGGTTGCTATCAGGAGTTCCAGGTTTTCCATGGAGCAGGCAGTTGGGTAAATAAATATAGACCCTAAAGGAGGAGTCTGGGCAGGGGTTATATCAAAAATGAGTGCAACGAACTCCACGAGAGAAGTACAGTTTGCTGTGGGAGGACCCTGTGGAGACTGCATGTATCTGAGATAAACATAGATAACACTTCCGGCAGGGTGCCATTTACTTCAGACCCAGAAAGAAATATGGAAGCATTTCTACAGGGAGAGAGAGATCAAAAGTGAAAAAGGGCCTTCTAGGCAGAGAGAAAGTGTGTGGGATAAGAGTCTGTAGAGGCAGAGTGGTTACTGAGGAGGACTTGGTGCTCTCTTTGTCCTGCCTTTCTATTTTCTTTTTGACATCCTCCCAGCACATGGCACACTGGTGGGCAGGCAGAGGCACACTGAATGGTAAGTAGCTGTTGAATAGACATTGGGATCCCTGTTTCTACCACTCTTGGGAAGCAAGGACGCCAAATTCAGCATCTATCACAAAACAGGAACAGTGTTTCTCCACCGGTCTCCTGGCCCAATTCTAATCTTAGTTTGAGGAGATGTTGGAAAAGAAACTAGTTTAACAAATGGGTACCTAAGTTTGATTTAGATACAGGGACAGAGCTTACATAGGATACCCTGGAGTCAGGCAATCCTCAGCCCACTGTGATCTTGGCCTAACAGACTCATAGACCTTTAGAGCTATTGTAGAATGGACCCAGAGATCTCCCAACCCAAAGTTCCCATTTTACTGCCTATGAATTGAGGAAGGTAGGAAGTGACCACCCCAACATCATGCACCCTTTATTCAGCCATTTTATTCTTTCCTCCATCCTCTTGCTGTCTCCCTCCAACCCAGGAGCTCCAATAAATTCCTCTATCTTTACCATCTCAAGGTGTGGCTTTGTAATGTCCATCTGTTCTCCCGGCTCCACCCCAATCTTTTAGTTTTTATATGTTTGTTTTGTTGTAGTTTATACTTTGATTTATTTATTTATTTAAAAGATTTATTTATTTTATACAAGAACTGGGGTACAGGTCAGAAGTGCGGGCGGGTGAGAGAATTCACCAGAGCCAGAGTAGGGAGCAGAGCAGGCAGATGGAGCAAAGACTCTGATGAGGGGAGCAGCGGGCGCGGCAGGAGAGGTCTGCTGCACCATGTGGGGTTCTCCCTGGCCGGTGAGGAATCAGACCAGCACTGCAGAAGCTGTGGACACCTTCTCAGCATGGCGCCACTGGGGAGGCCCAACTCCCTGATTTATTTTTAACTGAGGTAATATTGGGAACCCCAGCAGGTATTACCACTACAGTGTGTGCACCACCAACTCACCCATGTTCTACCACCAGAGACCATGTGTTTTCTTCCCTCTTTGTTCTTTTCCTCCTTCACTACTTCCCTTGTGGCATTTTATTTTGTTTTTAACCATTTATTGAACATTAACATGGCCCAGGGGTGCTGCTAATTGATTTACATGCATAATCATGCATCAACTTTTGAAATCCTACAACTATCCTGTAAATTTTAGGTGTTCTTTTTTTTTTTTAAGATTTTTATTTATTTATTTACACAAGAACCAGGGTACAGGCCAGATTTGCGGGAGGGTGAGAGGGTTCACCAGAGACAGAGCGGGGAGCAGAACAGGCAGACTGATTGAATTACACTGCTGAGGGGAGCAGCTGGCGAGACAGGAGAGGTCTGCCTCGCCATGTGGGATCCTTGCCGGCTGGCTGGGATCAAACTGGCCTGCAGAGGCTGCGGACAGCTTCACAGTGCGGCACCCAACTTGCCTGTGCCACCACTGGAGGCCCGATTTTAGGTGTTCTTTTGACCATTTTACGGATGCAGAAATGGAGCCACTGGGAGGTGAAAGTGCTCATATAGTCTCCCACACAGCTGATATTTTGTTGAGCCAAGATTTCAACCCAAGTTTTCCTAACTCAGAGCCTGTCCTCATATCTAGTCACCTACAATGCCTCTTATCCACAGCTTCTCCCTCCTGGAAGACTGATTGCTTCCAGGTTAGAAGCATTGATTGGCTGGCAGAATATTTTCACCTTGAGACATGGTGGTGTTGGGCCAGCTGGTGTTGGGCCTCCCTGGTGGTATAGGCAGTTGAATGTAGCGCTGTGAAACTTGCCGCAGCCTTTGCAGCGAGGGTTCGATCCTGGCCGGCCGGGGAGAATCCCACAATGGTGCGGCAGACCTCTCCTGTCTCGCCTGCTGCTCCCCTCAGCAGTGTATTTTGGTCAGTCTGCCTGTTCTGTTCTCCTTCTGTCTCTGGTGAATCCTCTCAATCTCCAGTACATCCAACCTATACCCTGTTCTTGTATAAATAAATCTTTAAAAAAAAAAAAAGCTGTTTTTTCAGGCCAGACTGAAATGGAAAAATGGCATCTTCTCATCTTCACCTAGGCAAATAGGGTGCTTTTTAATATTAATTTTTATGGATTATATTTTACCTAAAAAAGAAATGTAATCTAAGAGCCTTGGAGAAGGAAAAGCATTGCTAACATTGACTGTCTTAATTTTGATAACCACTTCATTCCCTACTCCCAGTATGACCTCCTTGGCTTATTTGATAGAATAGAAAGAAGGGACTTTATCTGTCACCCAAAAGGATACGATGCTACATCTCGTTGTTTTCTATGTCTTTCCTATGGGATCTCAACAATTACTTTTATTCTGCATTCATTTATCTTGGCCTAGAAGCAGAGAACATTATCTCCATTCCCAGAATGCACTTGGAGGAACTACTTGTCAAATTACCATACATTACTTAGGAATGCCAGGACTCTTGCTGCTTACTGTGAATTTACAGTTCTTCATCCTCTTCCAAACTCCTAATATTTCTTTTGATGTGAAAAAGCAATTTAAAAATATACCATATCTAATATAACACATGGACACATTCACCCCACACATTCTTTTAATTAAAAGAATCAGTACAGTGCCTTTTGCTGACAGTTAACACCAATGCTTTAATGCCATTTTCTATTATTGATTTATGAGGCACATAGTCAAAGCAAATTAGGAAATAAATCATTGATGACGTTGATTTGCTTACCAGTTCTCCAATAAATGTGTGTAATTAATTGTGGGTGTGCTACCTGTTTTTGCTAGTTGAGACCTTCCCACAAATCTTGGCCTTTCCTCTGTGTCACATTGTTATACTCCTGGGCTTAATAGAGAAGGATTGGTAGCAAATCCGAAGGCAGAGTATGAGATACTCTGGGATGCAAAAGGAGTTTTTTCATGCTCTGTAGGAGAGGGTTTGAGGAGACTGGTGGGGCAGGACTTTTTGCAAAGAGTTTGCACCAGTCTCAGTAACTCCTCTGGAACCAGTTATTTATCAACAAGGATGGACATTAAATGAAATGGTTTTTATTTACATGGTCAAGTGAGAAAGGGCCTTGGTCTGTAGGGGCCAGGGAAGAGGTGGCCCGTGTTCTTGTTTGACTGGTCAAAGAGCCTGTCCTTGAAAAAAGTAAGTCTCTCCTTTGAATGCAGGAGGGAAGCTCTGTGCCCCTCCAGGTGAAGGTCTTGAGAGGCAGTGCTGTGTGGATCTGCTTCCCCCAGAGCTTGGTGATAGTCCAGCAATGCCACTCATCCTCACACTATGGTGTGACCTTTGACAAGTAAACTTTTTGGTCTCAGTTCCCTTGTCTATAAAATAGGAAATATTAATAGTAGCTGCATCTTAGGGGTGCTCTAAGAATTAAATGAAATAATTTGTAAGAAATATTTAGACTCAAACCTGGCATATAGTTCACATTACAATATATAAGTACCATTATTATATACTATTCTGGAATCCAGGGGTGAGTTTGTGTGTGTATGTAAATATGAAGTTCTGTTCCCAATATCTGTGTCTGTGTATATTTCTGGGGAGTAGACCCAGACAGTTGTTAGGGTTTCAAAAAGGCCCTAGTCTTCCTATGAGTTGGAGGCTCTCTGACCAAGGGTGTCAGCTATCTGCTTTCAGAGCTCTCTTAACTTGAGCACCCTTCCCTGCCTTAAACATACTGTTCCACCTGCTGAAATACAGTTCCAAGTCCCTCTCCCTCCTTTCCAGTAACACTACTGCCACTAACAATAGTATTAGTAGCAGCTAATAGGGCATCTATTATGTGGCAGCTCTCAATTTACTAATTTTTCTCTGAGCCTCAGTTTCCCATCTTTGTAGGACTGTTGTGAAAATTAAATGAGATAATATGGTCTGAATAACTGATAATCTGTATGTATGATACAATCAATGCCTCCTCTTTAATTTCTTCTGAATCAATTGTGATGGTCTTCATTAAACATTTCATCTATGGTAAGCAGTCATGTAGGTCATGTAAAAAAAATGTGATAATAATAACAGATATGCAGCATTTTACCACACTCTAAGTGTTCAATGTCACAAAATGCAAGAAGCATGCTAATTCACTGATTTATTAACCAACTAATTAAAGAACCCCAATTCAGGACCTACACCTACCTATTGTCCAGCATGGTGCTAAGAACTTGGTCTCTCTCCTCAAGGAGCTTGCCTCATGATAGTGAGGGACTTTGCAATGTACAAAATACAGAGTGTCTGTGATTCATGACATTTAATCAGACTCAGGTATTAGAAAAGTTTTCCTGGGGGAACTGACACTTGAGTGAGGGAAGTTGGGAATGAGGAGCATAAGCATCTCAGCAGAGGGTCAAATTCTGCAAACACTTGATGTCTCTAGAGTTAAGGTGGGCTTTGTTTGTTAAGATAAATGTAGAAGTAAAAAAAAAAAAATTGCATACAATCCTAACTACCTGCTCTGGCCTGGAAGTTCCATGGGGTCTGGCTCCTGGCTCCCTCAAAGCCATAGCCTCCACCACTATTTTCCTCATTCACCATGGTGTAGTCATATTGACCCTCTTCCTGTTTCTTAATGCCAAGTCTATTCCTGATGCAGGGGTTTATATCACTGGTCCCTACTGGAGTGTCTGCTTTCATATCTTCCCAATACTGCCTCTTTCTTATAAAACATGTGTCAGCTCAAAAGTCTACCCAATCAGAGCCATCTGCCTGCAGTCACTCCCCTTGTGTCCTCAGGCATTTGTCTCTCTGAAACCCTCCTGTTCTTCCTAAAAGTCTTCCTAAAAGATTCTGGAGTATCTATTAGCCCGAGCTCCTGACTAAGGACTTTGTGATCAGAGCATATCACCAATCCTCAGTGGATTAGAAACATGAAGAGGATAAGATAAGAAGTTCTTGGGATTGTTTGTTGCTTCAGCAAGGCATAGCCCATTCTGACAGATACGTTGTCATATCCCCCTGTACACCAAGGAATCAGCCACACTGCTAACTACTCAGTAAATATATGTTGGCCCATCAAATGAAGAAAAGGAGAAAAGGTAATTAGGAAGAGGAGGAAAGGTAAAAAGTTGGAAAGAATGAGGATGAGGTTAACTAAAGTGACTCATAATGGGTAATCTCCAGGATGATGGCCTAAAACAATAAAAATTCTTTCATCTAGAAAACAAAGACTTCCCAAAGTCTCCCAAAGACTGGCATATAATTATAAAGGGCAGGCACATTTTTGGTTTGTGATGGGATCCAGGGGTTGAGAGGGATACTCCTCTTTAGGTAGTCGTGAGTGTGGTGTTACCAGTGCTCCTTGGTGCCTGTATCCCCTGAGGAATACAGTGTGTGGATGCTCTTCAAAATGATGGTGGATGCTCAGCGAAATAAGCCAGAAAGAAAAAGAAAAATACCGGATGGTCTCACTCATAGCAGGAATCTAGAAAAGTTAAATAAGGGACCAGGAAAAAGAATTAATATAAGAAAGTGAAAATCAAAATCAACAAACAACTATGAACCAGAGACACTCTACGGGGGGTGGGGGGCGGGGAGGGGAGGGATTGGGGTCAAAATAAGGGGGTCGCAACTGTATGGGGAATACAAAAATAAAAAAAAGTTTACATTAAAATAAATAAATAAATAAATAAATAAATACCAAAAAAAAAAAAAAACGATGGTGGAAAATAGTGTTGGAAGCTGTGCCTTTGACGGAGCCAGAAGGTCAGACCCCACTGGAACTTCCTGGCCAGAGAGTTAGGATTGTATGCAAACTTTTTGAGTTACCTGTACATTTATCTTAACAAAGCCCACCTTAACTTCTAGACACATCAGACCTTTGCAGAATTTGACCCTCTGCTGAGATACTTTCTATCATCCTTCCCAATTTACCTCAGTCAAGTGGCAGTTCCCCCAGGAAACCTTTTCTAACACCTGAATCTGATTAAATGCCCTGAATCACAGACACTCTCTATTAGTTTTGTGCATCTAGGTCTTTGATTCAATTAACAAAAAACTCCTTCTCCCCTGTTAGCCCCATGGTCTCACTGGAATGTGGCTTGCACCTCTGTGGTCACCTCTGGCCCCAATGGCTCCCAGGCATGATGTATGCGGAGATTCCATGTACTCCTGATTGCGTGGTCCCATAGAATACAGAATGAGATCAATTAAAAACAGATGCCTTGCACCACCACCAATACTCCTCTCTACTTCTAATTTCCCTAATTCACACTGGACTGGTCCTCAGAGTTCAGGAATACTTGGGCTGGTGACGTCGTCGTGTGAAGGCCCGCCGAATTGTTGGCATTCTTTAGTTCTGAGGAGAATAAACTAGTTTCAGTTAAAATAAGAACCAGATTGCCCCAGAAATGTCTAAGTCTTGGGACTCGCCGGTTAAAAACAACTTGTAGAGTGTTTGAATGAGAACTTTTCCCAAGGATGGCTTTTGCGAGGGAGGAGCACTGCCAGATATTGCATCATTAACTAAACACCGCAGAAAATGGCTTTGTATTTTATTGCTGTGTGTGTTAAACTATGGAGAACAAGAAATTAGGAAACCTTAAGCTGAGTTATGTTCAAAGAATAGAAAGCCAAATAGCCCAGCTTTTCTGTTTGGGGAAGGATAATTCATAAACAGAGAAACAGACAACACATTTTTGGACCTGGCTCAACAACTAGCTGGAAAATATGCTGGCAGAACTCTTCTGGCCACCAAGCAGCAGACCCCACCTGCTCCCCTCAGATGTGTCTGAAGACATGGTATAATCCCATGCTGGAAGAAGTCACGCATCATGCATGAGACTGTTTGTCAAATTGCCTTGACCTGTTTGGCAACCATCTCTTGCTTATATGGACCTTGCAGAGACAGGCACACCTAACACGATGCCAACACAAGAGCTGTGGCTCCCAAGTTTGGGTTTTAAAAGAGAAAAAAGGAAGAAAGAAAGTAACCTATATGTGTGTGTGTGTGTGTGTGTGTGTGTGTGTGTATGTATATGTATATGTATATGTATATGTATATGTATATGTATATGTATATGTATATATATGAGACCCATGCTGTTCCCTTTTAGGATCTAACTAGAACTTCCATTCAAGTTGGGGGAAATTCATCTGGTGACATCTGCTTGACCTCCTGGGAAATGCAAGAGGGTGGGACTTGCCAACAAGATAACTTCCTCCTTCCTCCACTTCCTGCAGCCTCCCACTCCAGCAGCGCCATGGCTGCCTTCCAGCTGGGCCTGGATACTCTGCTATCACAGACCCCACCCTGCACGTTCCTGTCTGCATCTGGAGGCTCTGCAGCCTCTGGCGGTTGGCCTAGTAGAGCAAGGCAGACTTTCTCAGCCCAGCAAAGGCGTTGGCCCTGGAGACAAGAGTATAAGACTCGAGGAGCTGATGGATAAAGAATTCCAAAGGCTTTGTGGAGTTCCCAGTGACAAATGTGGGTCAAAACTTATTTTTCTGAGAGTTCTTTCTTCAGCAATGTTGGACTCTGTTATTTTCTTTGAGCAAAAGCATGGGCTAATAAGTAAAATCCATTTCATTTCATTTTGGCTGCAGATTGCCACTAATCTGTTTTTGTGCAGAATTGGTATTTTAATATGGTTTTACCTACTATCTTATTTTAACACTGTACCAACAACAAAGAGGGTAAAAAGAATAGTAAAGGCAGGTCCTCAGGGAAGATAGTCTCCAGTAAGGGAGATGGGCATGTAACTGGATGATTAAAGAACATGTGAAGAGTGTAGAAGTGTAGAAATATGTGTGTGGGATGGAAAGGAGTATGTAGCAAATATTGTTTGATCAGCATAGAAAAGTGTATCAGAATCAGTTTTTAAATTACTGCATGTTTGAATATAATGCATGAACTTCTTGGTATAAGACTAGTTACTCTCTTCTAATACTTAGAGTGAGGAAAAAGAGGTGTGTAGCATTCTTTTTTAATGCAGGCTTCTATTTTTTAATAATTTTAGGTTGTGAGAAAATTGCAGAGATAATACAGAAAGATCCCATATACTTATCATCCAGTTTCCCCTAATATCTTATATTATGATATTCATATTTGTCAAAAGAAATCAGTACTAGTAGACCACTATTAACAAAACTCTAGACCTTATTTAGTTTCACTGTTTTTTTCCACTGCTATCCTTTTTCTGTTCATATTGCTTTTAAGTGTAGCAGATTTAAAATGCACATGCAAATTCTTTGAGACACCAGTGGGGTCTGGGGCCTCCCTGGTGGAGCAAGGGGTTAAGACACAATCTATGAAGCTCACCACAGCCACTGCAGCACAAGTTCAATCCCCGGCCAGGGAGAGACCCACATGGTGCAGCAGACCTCTCCTGACTCACCCGCTGCTCCCCTCAGCAGTGTATTTCAGTATATCCGCCTGTTCTGTTTCCCACTCTGTCTCTGGTGAATCCTCTCACCCCCCCACACACACCTCTGGCTTGTACCCCATAAATAAATAAATCTTAAAAAAAAGAAAGTGGGGTCTGTATTCCCTTACTTTGAAACTGAGAAGGTCTTGGCAATATTTTGCCCATTAGAGTGCAGTGGGAGTGACTGTACATGGTTTCCCAAGTCTAGGTCATAAATGGTGATTCATTTCATAGTCTTCAGCCTCCATATGAGCAACCCAACTGCCCTGAGCTGCCATGCTGGGAGGAAGCACAGTGTAGCCCATGCAGGGAAACCACAAGCGAGGCCATGAGACTAGACAGAGAGAAATGCTCAGCCAGGTTCTAGCCTCCACACTCACAGTTTCTCCATCCTCACACTGCTCTAGCTTTAACCACTGTCAGACCACCACCAAGTAAGAGACCTTGAAGACCCACACTTCCCAGCCAATTATTTCTTGAATCCCTGACTCAGAGACACTGTGAAAGGCATCAAATGATAATGTCGTTTTAAGCTGCTATGTTTGGGGGAGTTTCATTATGAAGCAGTAGATAAAAGGAATAAGATGGTTTCATCAGCAGGTCTTAAATGAGGTATGAGGCTCATTTGCATGTAACAATCAAGACTTTCCACTATTTCATCTATCTCATATTCACTGAGCACCTACTATGTGCCAGCTACTATGCTGGTGCTGGGGAGACCAGGTGACTTTGAAGGGTTTATAATCAGAAAGAAGAGCAGATAATTTAATAAGTACCTACAATATGATAGATATATTAAGGCAAAGGGTCAAAAGACCAGGAAAAAGGGGCAAATTTCCTCAAGACATTCTAGATACCCTCCCTCTGCCAGAACTTGAGGGATCCATTGGGGAAGGGTGTGAGAATGTGTATGGCAGAAAACCTACACTAGCTCTGTTTAACTGTAACCATATGGTTTCTTTGCATGAGTGTGTATTTGGGGGTTTGGGGTGGAGTCACCCATGGAAAGGTAGTAAAAGTGAGAAGAGCTGCCCGAGGAAACTGAAGTCAAATTTCCAGAGTGGAATCTAGGGTCTGAAGTGGAATGTCATACCTTTAGCCTGAATCAGATTTTGCTTCCAGAAACTCCTCCAGAAGTTTAATGTTAGTGCCCTCAGGAATTTGGACTGAAAATATACATCCACTGTATGGAGCTTGACCTTCTGGAAGAATAAACTTTGGAAATGATTGGAGGTTAGGGTTCAAAATCCTCTAAGCAAGTCTGCAAGGTGCTGGTCCAAGGGTTTAGTTGGTTTTTATTTCTCTGGTTTGTCTTTTCCATGAAACCACGGGATTGGGTGAGGAGTGGCGTGTGGAATGAAAACATGCATTTTCAAAAGTAAATAGAGCTTAGGTGAAAGGAAATCGAATAAACTCTGTGAGGGCAACAACTGAGGACAAATGGAAAAAGGTTGAAGGAGAATGAATTCGAGGCCAGGAGGTGAGAAGCAGCTTTAGTCGACTGGGAGTTCAGAGTCTAACATTCGGAAACGTGGACTATTGCGCTCGTCAGTGGAGCTCCTTTTTCTGGTTAACCTAGTTTGCGTTTGTTTACTTCCCTTGAAAACAGAAGCAGCTTGACGAATTGTCCAGGCTTACATAGACTTTCTCATTGGTCTCCCGCCCTCCAAAATGCGGATACTCCAAATAAATAAATAAATAAATAAATAAACAAACAAATAAATAAATAAAAGCATTTACCCAAAGTCACACAACTGGCAAATGGCAGCTGGATTTGAACCAGACACCTGTCTGCCAAGCAAGTGTTCCAGAAACCATGGCAACACCTCATGCCCACTGCCCACCTTCTATCCTGCCTCTCATCACTTCTCGCCCCACTTCTGATGCGAGAGAGCGTTAACTGCATCTGATCCCCCAGAGGCTACCGCGGGCTCTCAGAAACTCTGAATAATGGGAAGGAACATCACTGTAGAGATGACATCATCTGTTTTCATTTCTCATTTTATTTCCTCAGCTTAGAAATATAGAAAGAGAAAATACCTTTCCCTTGACATTCAAGGCAAGGCAAGTGTAATCGTCTGCTCAGGTTGCTGTAACAAAATATTGCAGACTGGTATTTTGTTGACACTTATTTTCTTACAGTTCTGGAGGCTGTGGATCTCAGATGGGTGTGCCAGTGTAGCTAGATTCTTACCTGCCTCTCTTGCAGACTGCTGTCTTCTAGCTGTGCCCCATGTGGTTTCTTCTGGATACCCTCTTTCTCTCTTCATCTTCTTACAGGGCCACCAGCCTCATCAGATCAGGGCTCCACCTTATGATCTCATGTAACCTTAATTACCCCCTGTAAGTCCCACTATTGAATATAGTGGCATTAGGGAGCAGGGCTTCTGGGCATGAACGGGGCTTGTGGGGGTGGGGTGGGAGAGAGTACAGCTCAGGTCCTAGCAGCAAAGAGGATAATATTGCTACAATTTCAAGATTAAGGAACTGAGACTCAAAGAAGTTGTTTCACAGCCAGGAAGTAACCCAGATGGAATTTGAAACCAAATCTCTGAGTCCAAAATCCCTGATCTACATTCCCAGGACTTTTGATGCATTTTTATCATTAATGATGTGAAAATACAATTAGCTAAGGCTTACATAGTGCTTACTACATGCCAGGCATTGTTTCGTGCTAACAGTTCTTACATTATTTACTCTTCATGACGATCCTGTGCTGTAACTTGCAGGTGGTGGGTGCAATGCCGAAGTCACTGGAGATGAGTCTTTAGAGCCGGTGACCTTCACTTTGACTTCCCTCCTCACTCTTCACCTCCTTTTTGCAACTCACCTGCACTTGACAAGAGCATGGCAGGCACGAAGCAGAACAGAATCCTCAGATAAAGATCTGACTTGCTTTCTTTCTTTCGGCCCTCGGGGTTCAGTTGCTTCTATGCACAACCTTCCCCATTCTACAGTTCCAGGCCGGGGGACCTTTCTCATTTGGGTCTCCCTTCCCACCTCCCTTCCTGCCTCCTTCTGGCCAAGACTGATCTATCTCTTTGACAGCTAACACCTGCTGCCAAGAGAAATAATTCCCATTGTACAGGGTGTTACCGAGGGGAACAGGGTGGAGGAGGAGGGAAGAGCTTCCTGCCAGCAGCCCAGTAGGCAAAAGGAAGGCTGCCTTGGGTCTGCAGGGAGGGGCAGAAGTATGCAGGGAGGGGTCCTGAGGGTGGGGGCACAGGGCCAGGCACAGCTGGGAAATAACATGGGTGGGAGAACTTGGAGGCAGAGGGGAAGAGGAGGCAGCTTTCAGCCTTAAAGGGAGGAAGTGGCTGGAGGCTGAGGAAGCCCATGGGGAGGGGTGGTCTGGGTGAAGGAGGAGGGGTGGGCAGTGGTAGCAGGTTGTGATTTATAGCATTTCATAGCTCACGCTGCATTTTGACCTACCTTGTCACACCAGGGAGACTTCCTGAGGCCTTGCCTTTTGCTGAAAGTTAAGACGAGGCTCAAATCATCAGCGGGTGACAATAATGCTTATTGTGTGTCCACTAGGTGCCAGAGTGGGTCTCAGGTGTTTTAGATCTGTGGACAGATCCATCCCCAAAGCCAGTTGTGAGAGGTATGTTCACAGGACTCAGTATGATGATCACGTTGTAACGTACATAAATACTAAATCAGTGTGTTAGGCACTGAAACTAAAATAATGTTCTATGTCAATCACACCTCAGTTCCCAAAAATAAAACAAAAAAAAACCAAACCCAACCCAGTGGCAGGAGGTAGGTCAGCCCCTTTGGTAGAGAGGAAACAGGTTTCAGTCAATTCCTGCATTTCAGAAGTTCTAGATGGTACAGATTCCCAGTAGAGGCTGGAGGTGACATTGTACAAACACTTGCCTTGGGCCAGGACTGTTCCGAGGGCTTTGCATGTACAGTTCCCTTTCATTTTCACAACAAGAAAGAAGCTTACTGTTATTATCTACTTTTTACAGATGAAGAAACTGAGTCACCAGGAGGTAAGATGGCAGGGGGTAGGTAGTGGTGGAGTCCGAACCCTGGTTCTGGAACCTAGGGTTCATTTAGCCAGCTCCACAGCTTTGCTCTGAATCCTAGAGACTGACTCCAAATCTTGAGCAGCTTTTCTCATTCGGGTGCCTTTCAGGCTGAGGTGGGGGGCAATACCTACATCTTAAATGGAGTGAAAAGGGGGCGCCACACCAGGCATGCCGTGATGAGCTGGACAAGCGCCCCCCATCCCAGACACAGGGACTCGCATCAGGATCCTAACAAACCAGCATGCCACGAAAGATGTCCCAGTCTCAGGTTCCTCACAAGCTGAGCAGGCTTCAGTTCCTCAGGTGACACAGCACTCCAGAATTTCTTCACAGAGGAAAGGATATTCAAGTGCTTCAAATGAAATACGCAGATGAAATACACCGCTGAGGGGAGCAGTGGGTGAGACAGGAGAGGTCTGCTGCGCCATGTGGGTTTCTCCCTGGTGGGCCGGGAATCGAACCCGCACCACAGAGGCTGCGGACAGCTTCACAGCACGGCGCTCAACCGCCTGCGCCACCAGGGGAGGCCCTGATTTTTATTCTTGTCCAAAGAGGTTTGATATTTTTAAGGATTGATAATAATTAATGGAAAAGGCCTTACTTTCTTTTATATAATGTAATATAAATTATATAATGTTATAAGGCAGTGTTACTTCAGTAAAAATACACAAATACAAGCAAAAAAATATATATCTTACACCGTATCATCTTAATTCTTTAGTAATTGATAGGAAGGAAGAAAGGAAGGATTCACGATTAGGGTTACAGTAGGTTCTGCCACAATTTTATATTCCTTGCTCCATATTATCCTTCCTGTACGTTCTCTGATCCCCACCGCACCACTTCCTCAAATTCATTTATACATTCTGTTGGACACTGTTCTGTGTGAAGAAGTGGTCTAGTTAAATAGCTCCTGTACAGTGAGTACATTTAAGATTAAAATGTGGCAATTACAAATGTATAAATACAGCGACTGGTATTTACAGAGAAAAAGGAGAGAAAAGCTAACTATAGGGTATGTTTACTTTCTCCCTATGACCTTCTGAGCTGGTTTTAGCAAAGCAGCTTCTAGAGGGTTTTCATTTGTATGATTCATCTAAGACAGCTTCTCAGTCCGGTTGCTCCCAGGACCCTGCATTCCAGCCAGACATTTGGGGACCGGAAGACTTGGGCATGTCTGTGCTTATGTTTGAAAATTAGAATGGAATTTTGTGCCTCCTTTTTCTGTCCTGAAATCTTAGACTCACTTCAGCTCCAATAAATAATGTCCAATAGTATAATTTCAAGGCAATACTGTAGCATTTTTCTTTCTTAATGTGAATCTATACTTACAATGAATTTCTAGTCATGGCAGCTAAAAAGATACCTAGGGCCTCCCCGGTGGCGCAGCGGTTGAGCGCTGGGTTGCGAGGCTGCCCGCTGCCTCTGCGGCGCCGGTTCGATTCCCGGCTGCTCCCCAGCCACCGGAGGAGGGTCCCACACGGTGCGCAGACCTCTCCTGCCGCCCGCTGCTCCCCTCAGCAGTGTACTTCGGTCCTTCTGCCTTCTCTGCTCCCTGCTCTGGCTCTGGTGAATTCTCTCACCCTCCCGCGCTTCTGACTGTACCCAGTGCATGTATAAACAAAACAAACGAACAAACAAAACAAATAAATAAATAAAACATGCCTCTATAAAAAGAAAAAAAAAATAAAAAGATACCTAATCTGGACTTTATCTAGGTCTTCTTTATCATTCTTTATCCTTTACCTGTATTGTCTTCTGAGTTGCCCCAACTTCCATGACTACTGTACACACCATCTTTTGGGCCTGGGCTGAGTTATTTGGCATATTTTATGGGAAGTTTTTCATTTTGATATAGTTCCTATTATCAACTTTTTTTGAAGTATATTTTTGGTGTTGTGCCTAATAACTATTTGCCAAGGTCTAAGTTCTAGAGAAAAGTTTTCTGGTTTACATTTAAATCTATGATCCATTTTGAGCTTATTTTTCTATAGGTTGTGGGACTCAGGGAGTAAGTTTCATTGTTTCTAAAGATGTCCACTTTACCCATCACTCTTTGTTGAAAAAATAGAAGCAAAACATCACACAACAACCCTTGAAATCTGACTCCAAGAACTGATGTTTACCAGAAGGTGAGAGAGGCGGGGAGGTGGTCAGAGCAAAGGTGGTAGGACACCAATGAAGTATGCTAGTGGTTTTTGGGGGCGTTAGTGGTTGGCATGGATAACATATAATTGTAGAGGTGTGAACTTATCACTCTAAAACATTTACAGTGTGTAAATCAGTGTTATCTCATAGACAATTTTAAAATATCAGCTGGTTGACTATGCCTTTAGGACAGCTATGTTAAGGATTCTTCTTGGTAGAGTAATCCATTCATCATTATATAATGTCCCTTCCTGTCCCTTGTCATTTTCACTGCTCAAAGTCTATTTTATCTGATAATAATATTCTTACTTTCTTTTGATTAATGGTTGTATACTATATCTTTTCCCTTCCTTTTAATTTCAACCTGGTGGTATCATTATGTTTGAAGTATCATGCACACAACATGTAATTTGGTCTTGTTTTTTAATTGATTAAGTCAATCACCTTTTTAATTGGTGTATTTAGGCCACTTATGCTCAATGTAATTATTTATATGCTAAAGCTTAAGTCTTCTGTTTTACTTTATGTTTTGTTTTTCATTTCTCTGTTTTCTGTTTCTCTGCTTTCCTATGGATTAGTCGAACATATTTTATGCTTTTAAGCATACAAGCAGGCCTCCTCTGATACTACTCTGGTGTATAGAGAGAGGCTGACTCATTACTGCCAGGTCTGGTTAAAAGTTCACGTTCTCTCTTTCCATTTGTAACAAGATGGATGGAAATGGAGAGGATTATGCTAAATGAAATAAATCAGAAGGAGAAAGACAAATACTGGATGATTTCACTCATATGTGGAATATGGGGGGTTGGAAATCAAAGGGACTGACAAATCTAAACTGAAATAAACCATAGAAATATGACTGCAAAATTAAAGCTGCTAGAGGTGGAGGGAGGGTAGGAATGGAAACAAAGGATGGAGGAAGGTGGTCCAATGGCCTAGAGTAAAGGAATGTGGGTGTTTTGATGGTAGGAATGAGGTGGTAACATACATCTGAGGAGGTGTGAATCTGTTCCCCCGAATCATGTACAGTATTTTGAAACAATTACTTCAATAAAGAGAATAAATAAGTAAGTTAATAAACAATAAAAAAATAAAAGCAAAAAAATTCAGGTTCTGTCCTTGAACTATATTAACACTCAAATGAGAAAAGGCTCCTCATAACTGGGTGGGGGAAAGTTCAATTTCTCCAGTAGGCCACTGCTCATACCACCCTGGCTAGAAGGGGAAGGGAACCTTTCTGCTTCCCACCTGGCTCCCACTGACACTTTCTGGGGCATAGAGGTGGATCTTTACCTCAAAGTAGTAGTGGTCAGAGTTTTGACTCTTCTCTAGGTCTCCTCTGATGTGAGAAAGTTATGGGGCCCTGTTAACTCCAGCTAAGAGTAAAAGTAAAAGCTCATCCTCCCCATTTGTTGATGGGAAGAAAGAGGAGGGACTGGCTGACAGATAAAAATCCTGGCCTTCTCTAAAACCACCCTCATTGGAGCATTAAGATACTTTGTTACAACCTATAGTAGAAATCCTCTATTGCTAAGACTCTTTGAACACCCAAACCTCTCTTTTCTTTAAGGCAAAAACACTAGGTAGAGTTACCACCTGTTACCCTGGTTTCTCAGAGTCAACATGCACTGACTCTACAATGACCTGCTTTCTTTCTGGTAATGTCTTTCCTTCTTGTCTCATGACAGCTGGATTTAGATCTACTTATTCACTGAGGACTGCTTATATAACTAGACCATGCTTATGACTCCGAGCTTCTCTACATGCCTGGGACACCAACTACCCGTAAGTTCTTTAGACTGATGGAAGAAGTACTGGAAGACTCCAGCTGCACTTTGTATTTGTCACTTACTGGTTCCTTAAACATGCTGAAGTTGAGTTTCCTCATTCCTCTGTGGGTATCAGAATTCCTTCTACTCCAGAGGTTTTGTAGAGGTTTAATGACATAATGAAGCATAAATGCCAAAACACTGGAGCAGGTCAGGTATGGTAGATATTGTGAAATCCAACCAAATCTATTCCAACAATAAAATTGTGTACACTGCTAATTGTCACCCAATATCTAGTCTCTGCTTTTCTAAGCAATGCCTTTCTCAAATTTGAGCTGGGTTACCCAGAATGAACATTGATTTTCCCAATCTCTCTTCTATCGAAACATGGTCAATGGATATAAGGAAAAGAGATGTGTGCAACTTCCCATGAGTAATCCTTAAAAGAAAAGAGCATTATTTTCTTCCTTTTTTCTTCTTTCTATTAAATGGAATTTAAACATAATGACTGGTGCACTTGCATCTATCCAGAATAAGAAAGGTGAGAGCCACTCTTTCAGAATCTCAGAGTGATTAGGTTTCTGATAGAGACTTTCTATCGGAGGTCTCTGATAGATTCATGATGTTTTGATATCAGTTCTGGATAGTTGACTCAGACTATTTGCATGAGGAAATAAAGCCTTTGGTGTTTAAGCAACTGCTAAATTGGATTTTCTCTTTCTTGTAATTGAATTATCCCTAACAATACAAGTGTGCCAGTAAAAAGTAAGGGGTTCAATTTAATTGCCTGTGATAGAAATGAACATCATTAGCAATTACATAGCCCTGGGAAGATTGGTGTGGGTTAAATACTTGTAGCAACTCATTTTTCATTGGCGCTTCACATGCCCAAACCTACAAAACCTGTTATTAGGGTTTTTCAAAGCCTAATCTAGGAAACAATGAAATTAGAATTGATTTGTGGGATGGTTTTTAAATGGAGACTTCTGGGTCACCTCCCCAATTTATAAGTAGAATTTCTGGATGAAAGAATCATGGGTCTATAATTACAGTTCCCACCTGAGTTTTGATTATTTCAAAACTTGAGAGCCAACTTAAATGTAGATTTTTAATAAATTTCATCAAATGTTCTCTATCACAGAACTGCAGATGAAGAATATTGAGGTGACCTTGAAAAATTGTAGCCATACATTATGTCAAACTTAATTTAAAACTCAATTATCTTTCTCTCATAAAAAGCAGCTAAAAGTTTCATCAACTGTCTTGGTGAATGTTTCCCAACCATTAATAAGAACATAATCAGAAAATAATTCCATATGCTATGGTCATTTGATAGTGAAATACATTATAAGTAATTAAGAAACAAAATCTAAGGAATTTTTTAATGTAACTTATAGGTACTACTGCAGAAATACTGTAGAAATTCATCCAGTCTACAAACATTTATGTGTATCTTCTCATTAATAAAATTCTGGGTGCTGTAAAAAACTCCCACTCTCAATGCCTTAAGAGAATGGAATTTTAATTTTTGCTCATATAATAGTCCAATGGGGATCTACCTGCACTTCAGATCTTTCACATATATATTGTGATTCTGCCATCCTCAATTGATGGCTTTCAAGGTTGTGCTAGTTACCATCTCCATTATAATCAGCAAGAGAAAAGGGATGCAGAATGTAGTGCCTACAGGTTTTTATGAACCACAATTAAAAGTGACTCACATTTTTGCCATAAAGATTATTGGGGAAAAAATGTGATTTATGAATAGCTAGGGACAGTAAATAATAAGCCTGGGTATTCCCCCCCCAAATTAACATTTATAATATAGATATATGATATATATATGTGAATATATGTAATTATATTTTCTAGAAATCAAATCCTAATAGGAAATGTGAAAAGGACAGAGGAACCAGTATGGAGATGATCCCACTGGCAAAATTTGGGCAACATGATCATGAAAGGAATAATTAGAAACTGATAGAGAGGAAGAGACTTGGGGGGGGGGCTATAAAATACTATGTTTTATTGATTAAATCTCCCTGCAAAAACAAAACAAAACAAAAACCAGAGAAAAAGTGAAAACTATAAGAACAAATGAACAAACAATAAAATCCATCCACATCTATTTTAAGAGCTCAGAGGTGCCCAATTAGTGAAGACCTGAGCAACAAGGATCATAGAGCAATCCAAAGAGAAGTACAGTGAGGTGAAGTCTATATTCAGGCAGTGAAATATAGCTTCAATTTAATTTAATCTTAAATTGAATCAGGGTGATCTGCCCTTATCCAAATAACCTGATAGGAGAAAAGCAAATTTTCTCTTGAGAAAGATTACATCATCCAGAGCTTGAAATACAAACACTCTACTACTGTCCTCAGAAGTGGACTTTAAAATAATTGTGATTAATAGGTTTAAGAGAATAGAGGACAACGGAGACATTTTGGACAATGAGGACATTTTCACTACATGTGAAACTTATAAAATATAAAATAATAATTTTACATAATAAAAAAAGCAATAGGTGAAATTAAAAGTCAAATGTTGGGCATACTCATAGATTAGACTCAGATGAAGAGAACTAAACTGGGCTGCCATTGTCTACCAGAAGGATCATGCCAGGCAAGCTTGATGGGCCCCAAACTTGAAAACCAGCACAGATCCTAGAACTTAACTACACATTCCAAAAGTGTAAAACAGGATGGCTCAACTTGGAAACCAGGAGCTCAACGAGTTGGATGCCATAGGGCTCATCCTTGAGACTGGGAAGGTGGACCAGCAGGATGAACCCAGGCTCAACCTGGAGGCTGAGGAGGTTGACCAGCAGGCCAGCCAAGCCTCAGCCTGCAGGTGGCCAAGGTCAACCAGCAGCTGGCACCAGCCAAAGGATTGAGGAGGTCAACCAGCAGACTGGCCACAGTTCAGTATGAAGGCTGCCTATGTCAATCAGCAGGCCAGCCCCAGCTCCGTGTGGAGGCTGCCCAGGTCGACCAGTAGTCCAGCCCTTGGCTCAGCTGGGCCCAGTCAGGATTGCACAGGGCTGAGGTTGACCAGCAGGCCGGACCCAGTTAGTCTGCATTGAGGTTGACTAGAAACCCAAACCTAGAAAACCATGAGCATGAGCAGGCTTAGGTCAACCAGCAGGAATGAGCCAGTCAGCCTGGAGAAGGCTGAGGTCGACCAGCAGTTTGGATCCAGTCAGCCTGCAGGGTGCTGGGTAGACGAGCAGGCTGGATCTAGTCAGCCTGCAGGGGACTGGATCCACCAGCAAGCCTGAGCCAGTCAGACTGCATGGGCTAAGGTTGACTAGCAGGACTGAGCCAGTCAGCCTGAAGGGGACTGAGGTCAACCAGCAGTCCAGACCCAGTCACCCTGCTGGGGGCTGGGGTGACCAGCAGGCTCAAGCCAGTCAGCATGCATGGTCTAAGGTCGACCAGAAGGACCCAGCCAGTCAGTCTGGATGGGACTGAGGTTGACCACAGGCCATATCCAGTTAATCTGCAGGGGGCTGGGTCAACCAGCAGTCCAGACCCAGTCAGCCTGCAGGGGCTGGAGCGACCAGTAGGCCCAAACCAGTCAGCCTACATGGGCTAAAGTCAACCAGACGGATCAAGCCAGTCTGAGGTCGACCAGCAGGACTAAGCTGGCCAGCCTGGACTGGGCTGAGTCGACCAGCAAACCTGAGCCAGTCAACAAGCAGGGGGCTGGGTCGAACAGAAGGCCAGATCCAGTCAGCCTGTGTGGGCTAAGGTCAACAAGCAGGACTGAGCCAGTCAGCCTGCAGGGGCCTGAGATTGACCAGCAAGCCTGAGCCAGTCAGCCTGCATGGGCGAAGGTCAACCAGCAGTCCCGACCCAGTCAGCCTAGTGGTGGCTGCAATCAACCAGCACACTGTCTGCCATCAGCCTGGATGCTGCCAGTCTGATGTTTGCAGAGATCAGCCTGCAGGCCGGCCCGGGCTCAGCCTGGAGGATGCTGTGGTCGACTAGCAGGCTGGCCCTAGGCCCTGGATGTACACCTCTGAGGTCCACCAGTAAGCCGGCCCCAGCTCAGACCAGAGGTCACCAAGAGGTCAACCAGGTACTGGACCCAGCCAAAGCCTTAGGCAACAGACTGGCCTCGGCTCAGGCTAGAGGCTGCTGGGGTGGACCAGCAGACTGGCCCGGAGGTCAGCCTGGAGGCTGCCAAGGTCGAGGAGCAACTGGCCCAAGTCTAAGGCTTTAGGCTGAGGAGGTCGACCAACAGGCAGGCCCAGGCTCAGCCTGGAGGCTGAGGAGGTCGACTAGTACCAGCCCCAGCCTAAGGCTGGAGGCAGCCAAGGTGGAAGAGCAATAGGACCTAGCCTTAGATTGGAGGCTGAGGAGGTCAACCAGCAGGCCAGCTCTGGCTCATCCTGGAGCCTGAGGAGGTTAATCAGCAGGCCATTCCAGGCTCAGCCTCAAGGTTGCCAAGGGTGACAAGCAATTGGCCTCAACCTATATCCGGAGGCTGAGTATGTGGACTTGCAGGCCTCAGCCTGGAGGCTGCTGAGGTTGACCACCAGCTCTTACTGGAGACAGCTTGGACATGGCCTAGGGCAATCAATCACCCAGACTTGTGCAATTCCTGGAGATTGCCGTAGAGGCTGCAGAGGTTGACGAGTAGCCCAGGCCGGGGCAGTGGCTAACAACTGCCAGGTTGGCCAGGAGGCCGGTCCCAGGATTAGGGTCCCTGGACTCAGAGTGGAAGTTTCCAAATTCTATAAGCAAATGGCTTGAGGCCAAGGCTGGAGGCTGGTGAGGTAGACCAGTTGGCTGTTCCTGGCCTCAGCGTTGAATCTGCTGTGATATGGCCCCAGCCTAAGGCTGGAGGGTGATAAGTTTGCCCAGAAGGGCATCCCTGGGGTCATCCTGGAGGCTGACTATGTCGACTAGTGACCAACCCCTGTCTAAGGCTAGAGGCTGATGAGGTCCCCCAGTAGGGCACCATGGGCTCAGCCTGGAGGCTGCTGAGTTTGACCAGCAACTGGCCCCAGCCTAAGGGTGGAGGCTGTGGAGGTTGACCAGCAGGCCTTAGCTGAATGACATCTGGAGATTGCCTAGGGCAATTACTCACCCAGAACCATGCAATAGCTAGAGGCTGCTGATGTTCAACAGAAGGCCTGCCCAGGGCTCAACCTAGAAGCTGCCAAGGTTTACCAGTAGCCCAGTCCTGAATAGTGGCTGGAGGCTCCCAAGTTTAACTAGCTACTGGCCCCAGCCTATGGCTGGAAGCTGATGAGGTTGCCCTGCAGGGCATTCCTGGGCTCAACCTGGAGGCTGCTGAGGTTGTCCAGCAACCAGCCCCAGCCTAAGGCTGGAGGATGATGAGGTTGACCAGCAGATGGCCCTGGGGTCTGCCTTAAGGCTTCCATATTAACTGTCAGTCCAATCATGTCCCATACCTTGACTCACCTTGAGGCTCTCCAGTCTAGTAGCCAGTATCACCTGAGCTCAGGCTAGACCAGCATGCAGGCAACTGCCCCGCCCAGCCCCACTGGGAAGTAACAGGACCCGGTCTCATCCTGGTGGTGCCCAATGTTGAACAGCCCACAGGTCCTAGACCCTAGATCAGCTAGAAGCTCTTAAAGAGTAGCTGCAGGATGGCCCTGGTTCAATCTGGAGGCCAGGGGCTTAATGAGCTGGATGCCCCCAGGGAAACCTGGATACTGGGAAGATCAATCAGCAGCTGGATCCCATGCTCAACCTGGAGGCTGCCAAGGATGATTAGTAGCCCAGCCCAGGGCAGTGGCTAATGATTGTCCAGGTTGACCAGGAGGCCAGTTCCAGGCTTAGCCTGCAGGCAGCCAAGGTTGAGGTGCAGGCCAAACTCAGACTCAGACTGGAGGTTGCTGAATTCAACCAGCAGCTGGCCTGATCCCAAGGCTGAAGGCTGATGATGTAGACCAGCAGGCTGGGCCCTGGCTCACCCTGGAGGTTGCTAAGGTTGACCAGAAACCGGCCCCAGCCTAAGGCTGCAGACAGAGAAGAGAGGAAACTTACAGTCTTAAACACATATATTACAAAAGAAAAAAGGCCAAAAATCAATGGTTAAATATCTATCAAAAAGGTTGGCAAAAGAATAGCAATTTAAATCCAAAAAAAGTCCCCCATTTTGGCTCTAGGCCAGCTCGCAGTGTCCTGCCTTTGGGTTTCCAGGTCCTGCCTTTGGGTTTCCAGGTTGGCGGATCGGGCTGCCGGCCCTGAGATGAGAAATGTTCCCTCAGAAGGGACGGTGTCATTTGAAGACGTGGCTGTGAACTTCACCTGGGAGGAGCGGCAGTGCCTGAGTGAAGCTCAGAGGAGCCTGTACTGGGATGTGATGCTGGAGACCTGCAGTCACCTGGTGTCCCTAGGGCATTGTGTTCCCGATCCTGAGGAGAGCATCAGGTCGGAGCAGGGAGTACAGCCGTGGTCTGTGGATGATCCCCCAAGCCGGGACCTCTCAGATCACAACCTCAGGAGATTGTTTAAGCATGATATGAAACCACTGCCATCCATGGAGGGCCTGGAAAGATCTTAGAATATTGTCATATGTCCTTGAGCAGCTTCTAGGAGCAAGGAAGGCAAACAGAGTGTATACTGATGGGAGAAGACACTTACGAGCTAAGAAATATCTGGAGGATATGGAGAGATAAATCACTGCACCTTCCAAGATGATTCTGAACAACCACACAAACTGTTCTTTAATGCCCAGAAATGTATGGCTTCTTCTACTTAATCCATTTCTTCTATACAACGTGAAGAAAACAAGTGCAAAGGATAGACTAAGGTCATGGACTACAGGTGCTTTGCTGGTTTCTAAATTCCTGCTATGAGTGAGACCATCCAGTGTGTTTCGTCTTCTTTCTGGCTTATTTCGCTGAGCATGATCCCTTCCAGCTCCATCCATGTTGCTGCAAATGGCATGAGTTTGTCTTTTTTGAATGCTGAGTGATATTCCATGGTGTATATGGACCACATCTTCTTGATCCAGTCATCTATTTTTGGGCATTTGGGCTGTTTCCAAAGCTTAGCTATTGTAAATAGTGCTGCTATAAACATAGGGGTGCAGGTGCCCTTTAGAATTAATGTATCTGTGTCCTTTGGGTAAATACCTAGGAGTGGAATTGCTGGATCATACGGAAGCTCCATCTTTTAGCAGGTTAAGAAATCTCCACACAGCTCTCCATAGTGGTTGGACCAGTTTGCACTCCCACCAGCAGTGCAGGAGAGTTCCTTTTTCTCCACACCCTCGCCAACATTTGTTGTTGCTAGTTTTTTTAATATGTGCCATTCTCACTGGTGTGAGATGGTATCTCATGGTAGTTTTGATTTGCATTTCCCTGATTGCAAGTGATGCTGAACATTTTTTCATATGCCTGTTGGCCATTTGCATTTCCTCTTTGGAGAAGTTCCTTTTTATCTCTTCTGCCCATTTTGTGACTGGATTATTTACTTTGTTTTTTTGAGTCTCTTCAGCTCGCTAAGGGCATTCATTATTCTATGAGGACATCAGAAGTCTGCATACTTAAATCTCTAGAAACTTCTAAATATTGATTTTACACACGATCATCACCAAAGAAATCTTTCAGGATCAGTACAGTCCTGATTACTTTCTGAACTGTGTAGGTTTTTCTTCTGATTCATCAATGAAAAATACTTTAGACTTGAAAAATCCCCATACTTTGCCCCCTCTTGTCACCGATGAAGACATGGAGGTGCTGCTGAAAGCCATCTTCCCTCAGCGCCCAGGGGCCCTAGGAGGAGACAGTGATGATCACTGAGGGAAGGGAAGGGAAGGGAAGGGAAGGGCAGCCATAGTCTCTTCTGACTTGCTGGAGAAGCAGCTGTCAGTAGTTCTCCTGAAGCCTCCTAATAAAGGTTAAAGGCTCCATTTAACTAAGCCCCTGATGGGGCCTCCAGGATGGCCTAGGGGTTAGTCTCAGCGCTCTCACCGCTGCGGCCTGAGTTCAAGCCCCGGCCAGGGAGCCACCCGCAAGGAGATTTCCTAATAAAAATCTGACACCTAGAAAAAAAAATCCAAAAAAAGTAGAAGGAATGAAATAATAAAGATAAGATCAGAAAATAGAAAATAATCAGCAAAAATAGTTTGTTTCCATGAAAGGACTAATAAAATTGATAACCTCAGAAAAAGATAATTAAAAGAAAGAGGAAAGCACAAATAACCAGTGTAAGGGTCAGGCATTAAAGTAGATGATTTTAGGTTATTATAAACATTTTTAATGAATATACTTGTCAACTGAGATAAGACAGATAAATTTCTCAAAAAAAACACAAGAAGATATAAACATTTAAATAATTCTCTATTAAAAGCAATATATCCATAATTTAAATCTTCTTATGAAGAAAAATCCAGTTGGTTTCACTAATGAATTCTTCCAAATATTTAAAAAAGAAATAGCACTAATCTTAGATAAACTTTCTCAGAGAATAAAAACAGAAAGGACGCTTCTCAACTTGTATTAGGAAAGCAAACCTTGATATCTGACAAAGATATTACAAGAAAGGATTCACTCTTTCTAATGTATGTACACGATCGGATCTTAAAGAAAATATATCAAGATACACAAATATATATATATCATGATCAAGTCAAGTTTTGTTTCCAATAAAGTGTAATCTAACATTGGAAAATCACCAGTATGATTTAGTACATTAATAGAAAACAGAAGAGAATTCAGATAATTATATTGATAGGAAAACATTAAAATTCAATATCCATACTACTTAAAAATAATTATGACAACTTAGAAATAGAGGGAATGTCCTAAATTTGATAATTATCTAAGAAAACTTACAGTAAATTTTATATTTAATAATGAACCATTAAAAATTTTCTTCATTGGGCCTCCCCTGTGGCGCAGCGGTTGAGCGCTGGGTTGCGAAGCTGCCCGCGGCCTCTGCGGCGCCGGTTCGATCCCCGGCTGCTCCCCGGCCACCGGAGGAGGGTCCCCCATGGCGCGCAGACCTCTCCTGCCGCCCGCTGCTCCCCTCAGCAGTGTACTTCGGTCCTTCTGCCTGCTCTGCTCCCCGCTCTGGCTCTGGTGAATTCTCTCACCCTCCCATGTTTCTGACTGTACCCAGTGCATGTATAAACAAAAAACAAACAAGCAAGCAAACAAATAAATAAATAAAACATGCTTCTATTAAAAAAAAATTTTTTTTCTTCATTAATTTGAGGTTGAAGAGGACATGCTGAAGACTACCACTGTATCCCACTATTTAACATTATCTTAGAGGTCCCCGCATTAGTAATAAGGTAAGAAAAAGGAAAAAGAATTGCCTAAGAAAGAAAAAGAAGAAAATACCATTACTCATGTGTGACATGATTTTATACCTAGAAAATCCAAAATAATCTACCAATTATACACTATAATTAATAATTTAAAACAAAACTACCAAGCATTATCAAGAGAAATTTAACAAGATTTAAATATTTTATGCCACATGGTTTCTCCTGAAATTGACCTACTGATTCAATGCAATCTTAATAAAAATTGAATAGGTTTTTTTCCCTGGAAATTATCAAGTTGATTTCTAAAACTGACATAGAAAGTAAAATCTCCCAGTAACAAAGCAACCCTGACTAGGAAGGCCAAGTTTGGCCCTCATATACTACTGGATATTAAAAGTTGCATAGTTACAGTAATTGAAACAGCATGATATTATTGGCACAAGAATACACAAACCAATGGAGGAAAATAAAGTCTAGATAGAGACCCAAATGTATATGAATTTTTGATTTATGACAAGGGGAGCATAGTAACACAGGAGAGAGGATGGCCTTTTCAGTAAAATATTTTGGTTAAGTAGAAAAATAGGCTCACACCATACTTTTTCTTATACCAAAAAAATTAATCCCCCTAAAAAATGTCAAAAAAAATTAATTCCAGATGAACCGTGGAGGATCTCAATGTGAAAGAAAAGATTTCTGAAACAGAATATAAAACCATTGGACAGAATGGAGTTGACTGATAAACTGGAATATGTTAAAATTAAGAATTTATATCATGAAAGGGTTCAATTCAGGGAGGGCAAATTTAATACCACAGAGTGGGAGAAGTTTTTTTTTATTTCATTTTTTTTCAATTGAGGTAATATTGGTTTACAACACTGTCTATGATTCAGAGGGATGTTTTAAAAATATATAACCAATGAAGGATTCATATCCAATCTTACAAATAATTTTATAAAAAAGACAGGCAAGCAAATTAAAAATAGGCAAAAGAATTAAGCATTTCACATCTAGATGATCATAGGCACATGAGAAGATACTCATCTGGCAAAGGCAATTAAAATTACAATTTAATATCAGTACAAACGTATAAATGAAAATTTCAATTGTCGACAAAATTGAAAAGCCATTGACATTGATACTGTTGATAGGAGTGCAAATTGGTACAAGCACTTGAGAACACTGAATATTTGCATGACTTAGTAATTCTACTTCCAGTTAAATGCTTGTAGGTGTTCATCAAAAATACTTACAGAAGATATGATGCCACATGAGGTATACAGCACACTAGTGAAGGGCATGGCCCAAAATATTTAACATGAATCTGTTCAAACTTTTAACTCTCATTTCCAGTTTACATTCAAAGCAGGATAAAGAGAAATCCTGACACCACAAGAAAACACTCAAGTAAATTCAGTATATTGGATTCCATACAAAATATCCTGAACTCTTTAAAAGTCACTATCAAGAAGGAAAAAAAAAAAAAAAAAAAAAGGTGAGCCAAAAAATAAAATACTAAATGTTATAAATGAACCAGCATGGGGCGTTATTTGAGCAAATACAGAGTGTAGGTGACAATCTTGTGACAGCTGGGAAATTTGAAAACTAGTCATTAGATGTTATTATGAAGTTATTGTTAGCTTTCATTGTGTAAAATGATATAGAGGCATGTTCTCCTCAGGAGGTGCATGTTGTATATTTAGGGGTAAGTGTTCTGATGACTGGAATTTTCAAACATTTAGCAAAACTCAGCATAGACGATAGTTGATACAGACTTTGAGCCCTATATATCATGAGAAATAAGGCAAATATGGCCATAGGTTAACAAATTTTTAACTTTAGGCAGTGGATATTTTGGTGTTTATCATGCCACTCTCGCAACTTGTTCATATAGATATTTAAAATTTCAATAATAAATCCTGGGAAGATATTTTAAAATGGAATTTTACACCTAGGTGTCTTCAGAAGGGCAATTAAGTTCTGGTTGACTTTAAGAAAATAGAAACTAGAAATTGTAAAGTAAAATATATTTTGTAGCTGTAGATTACATTAGAGATAATGTTGGAAATCCAGTCAGAGAACTTAAAGTCAAAGCATCCTTTGGTTCTACCTGAAAAATATGATTCATGAAAGTACATTTACATGTTTTAGGTTAAAATAAGAAGCTTAATGCATGTACATATCAATTTTCAATTATTATCAGTTTTAGCCATGTTTTTCTCCAGTGAGTCAACTAATTACTAGTGCCAATTAATATCAAATAGGAAGACATCACCTTTTGCATACTTCATGTATGTCAGGAATATGTCACTCAGCTAGTGACTGCTGGTTCCGTGATTATAATTGGAATAACCATCCATTAATGATACTGGACCTTCCAAGAGAAAGTAGAGTAAGTAAAGACTGCTGGTGTTTTAGCAGCCACATGCAACACGAGACTTCAACAGCTGGGTTCCTCACTATCATGTCGCATGTGTTGCCTGCATTAAATGAACAGGCAAGAGCAGCGTATTACTCCATGACTTTTACAAAGCGGGTGGAAAGGTAGGGCCAATTTCTGTCCTTCCTTACAAATCCTTAGGCTGAAAGTTACCCTCTTCTCTCATCTTTTGCTTTTGCCATTAGGATCAGTAATTCTTGATTTTGCTGAAGGGACTGGCTGAGATCAAAAAAAGGTGCTTAGCCTGGTTCTCTTCCTGCCTAAGAAGTCCTGGCCAGTGAGCTAACTTCATATACAGCCGTGGTTCTCAATCCTGGCTGCATTTTAGAATGATCTGAGTCTTGGCCCCCACCCTATACAAATTAAATCAGAACCACTGGAATTGAGATCCAGATATTGGTTGTGTTCAAAAGCTCCCTTAGTGATTCTGTTATGTAGTACAGTTGAGAACCATTGGCAAACAGTCATATGGACAGCACCAAAAATCTCAGTGTTGAGTACAAAAAGTAGAAAAGGATTTATAACAGAATACCATTTAACAATATTAAAATGTAATCTGGACAAAGTAAAGCTATACATTCTTCAAACACACACAAAAATATAAGGCTCTATATGAAATCCCAGGAAGGAGAAGGGAGGAAAGTAGGAGTGAGAATGGAGAATAAGTGGTAAAATAAAAAATGTTTTTCTAGGGCCTCCCCTGGTGGCGCAGTGGTTGAGCACTGGGCTGCAAAACTGCCCACAGCCTCTGCAGCACCGGTTTGATCCCTGGCCACCGGCAAGGGTCCCACATGGAGCGCAGACCTCTCCTGCCATGCCCGCTGCTCCCCTCAGCAGTGTACTTCATCAGTCTGCCTGTTCTGTTCCCCGCTCTGGCTCTGGTGAATTCTCTCACCCTCCAGCACCTCTGACTGTACCCAGTGCTTGTATAAATAAATAAATAAATCTTTAAAAAAAAAAAAAGAAAATATTTTTCTATTTCTAAGAGGGAGGCCATGCATAGACCTTAAAACCATCAACTAAAAGTGACCCTAAACATGCAGTCTCATGAGTTAATATGAAGAAAACACTTGTGTCTACCAAACACAGAGTAATTGCTTTACATAGCTTACCTTTGTTAATATTCACATGACTTATGAGGTCGATAATATTACTTAAAGTCATTTCACAGTTGAAAAAACTGAGGCTTACAGTTGAAGGATGTGAACTTCTGCTAAGGTCAGGCTAGTCAGTGGCAGAGTTGGGGAGAAGCCCTGTCAGAACTTGGTCAGAGTTGGGGTGCTCTTTGCTCTGTTCATGACCTCCCTTGGATCTTCTTGAGCAACTTCTGAAAGAAAGCTGCCTTCTCCTTACTCCCTACTCCCCAACCCTAGTGAAGGGAAAAAATGAGCATTCAGTACTCAGCAGAGGAGGAGGCCTCCATGTGTCCTTCCTAACTTGGAAACAGAACAGCCAAGTTCAGCTCAGCTTCCTCATGAGGACTAGCAGTATTTGTTGGTTTCAAGGACCACAAAAATCCTCCTTGGATGGAATAGAGACAAAGGACAGTGCTGGCTAAAATGGCAGAAAGGGGAGCTTGGAACTCTTATATTTATTTTAATTGACTATATTTAATAACACCATGCATTCCTTTTTCCTTACCTCAGACACAGCTTATAGAAGATATTTGGGTAGTTTCATATCCACTGCTCACGATGATGTTGTTTTTGGAGATGTTGGGTTTGGAGAGTGAGGTCCTTGGATTTACTCTGGGAAAGGTTTCACCAGAGCTCCCCTTTCACCAGCACCGGCGAGTTCCCAGGTGAGTTTCTCCATGACACAGACGTTAGTTATATCCAATAGGGCAGGTTAATTACAAAAAGGAGATAGAATAAAGGACACTTGCATGGACACAAATGGGCAGAAATGACTGTCCTGAAAGGGACAGGTTTGCTAAGAGAGAGGACTGCATGATCGCAGGCAGGTGGCCTTGAGAGAGCTGCCTCTGCTGAGGGAGGTCAGTGAGGAGATACCCTGGCAAGGTATAGGTCACGGCAGGCAGGAAGGCTGCTGCGCTGCAGAGGGACAGAGAGTTGGCAAAAGGAGCACCTGCATAGGCTCAGGTGGGCAGAAGGACTGCTGCCCCATGCCAGTGCAGAGATTGCCGTGATACAGCCTTCTTCTCTTGGGGAGGGGCTCACTCCTTCATGGAGTGGCCTGTTTGTTGTTGACTGGGAATAAACTATGTAGAATTTGAAAGGGGTCCGATTTCCACCATGGTGTAGGGGTGGGAGGGGCACAGTGCAGGTTTTCTATGACCCGAGCAGGTGGGTGAAGGAGGAGTCCTGGAGCCCTCGGTGGCTTTTTCAGGCTTTTATTGCGTTTACCAGGTACATGGCAGGCAGGGGCGCTGGGTGCCGGGAGGCTGGCAGGCTTCCCAGCCCCCAGCGAATCTTCATTCTTTCTGGGCTCTCCAGCGTTCTCCCGTGGTCTCTGCTTCTCTGCTGGCTCTCTTCCCATCTCTCGCATGTTCTCCTCCTCTGCTGGTTCTGACCCTTTGATGCTGCCCTTATAATCCCAGTCTCAGCCCAGGTGTACCCACCTACGCATGCCCACACCCCACTCCAGGTGCCCGCCATCAGGCATGCATTCAGGACTGCAGGGATCCATCATCTATCCTAATGGCGGGAGGGCAGAAAAGCCTGATACTTTTTTTACTTGCCCTACAAATGGCCTTCAATCTCCTTATCTTTTCCTTCAGGTCTGAGCTCCCGACATTCCCTACAGCAGTCTGATATAGCTTGGGTCTTGTGCTTTGTGATCTACGCATTGGTGCCTGAGGATCTTTGCTCCTATAGCTGGGTTAATGGCTGTTAATTACCACACCTCCAGCTCTTGGCATTGTGTGAGCCAGGTTCCTGGTCTTGTGGCTCTTTCTTTCCTGTTCCTATCCTTATCCTCCACCAACACCACCTATGTCTGAAGACAGGATTCTCACCATTGTCAGAACACTCGGAAATGAATATAATAATACCGTACTTATTGAGGCAGGCATAAACATTTGTCCCCTTTTTTTGTCAGAGAAAAAGCGAGGCGTAGAGGAGCAACTTGAGCAAGATTTCCCAGTAACACACGCTCAGGCAGCAGAGCAGGAAGCACAGTCTTGCTTTTCTGGGTTGGCGCCCTCTAGAGGGGAGTTGACATCCAAGTTTCTAGGTGGCGTCTGATATTCCAGAAGCCAGCCCACCAGTCTGTGGTCTCCTCTTGGGCTAGACGCCTAGGGGTAGAACAGAGAGGCCTGGCTCTTTGTTTTGGCTGTGTGTGCAGTTGCCTCTGTGGGAAAAATTGAGAGGCACTGGAAAGTTCTCTTTCCCACTTACTTAAAAATATCTCCCCACTGCCTACCACAGTATCTGAAGTTATCCTCTTGGCCTGTGGAATGAAAAGTTTTTGATAAAATATAGATCTCTAGTTGGAGGGGGTGTGAAAAGAATAAGGAAGTTTTCACAAATGTTAATGTGCCTAAAAATGAAAACTTATTGAAAATGCAAATGCTTGGGTCCCAGTAGCAACGGTTCTGATTCAAGTTACCAAGTACCTTACAGAAGGGCCCAGAAATGGGAAATTTGAACAAACACCTCCAGCTGTTCTGGCAGTGAGTTTCCTGAGCCTCAATTTGAGAAGCACTGTGTCACCAGGACCCCTTTAGTTCTAAATGGCTCCTCAGATTCTTGGGGGGAGGCCAACTGCTCTGTGCTGCCCTCTCTGCTGACCAGGGAAGTGGAGATGCCGATGGCCACTCTTCTCTCATCTGCTCTCTGCAGGTCGGAGTAACATTCACGGGGCTGGCTCAGAACCCAACTCTGTCCTAAGCCTGGAGTTTGACACAGGCGGTGCTTTGACACACATTTGGGGCATGGAGAAGACCTTGTGCTGTCTCCAGAGCTCACACAGTCATTCTCAGCCTGATGGACCTACCCAAGAAGTAAATGTAGGGAGACAAAAGTGACAGTTATGGTCACTTTTTATAAAATAATTCCTTTGGATCATCGGCTATCCAGCTGGGATGATGTAGTGAGCATAGGCGTCTGAGGCCAGGGTTGGGAGCCCAGAGACAGGTGGGGGCTGCAAGTAATGTCTCCTCACATCCTTCAGAGACTTGGGTGGCATTACAGCAGAGTGCCACTTGAGGGCGCTCTAGCGAATGGACAGGAGCAAACGCCTCAGTAAGTGGGGAGAGGGTGGTGCTGATGGATTTCACCTTCAGTCTTGAGACTCCTGGTGCACATGCACAGTGGGGAAGAGCGAGGAGTAGAGAGTAGAGGTTGATGTAGGACCAATAGGGGAAAAATTAAAATAATGAGCCTTCAGAGGTCACCTGCTTTGTGATTTGAGAGATCATTTCCTGCACTGTCATTGTGCCCCACTCCACCCCCCTCAAGGGAAAAAAAAAACATCAGGTGCCACAGAGAGTCCACGAGGAGAGAGTAGTGGAGAAACGTGCCAGAAGAAAACGCAGAGGGAGTCGGTGGGGAGCCTGTCTGGGGTCGCCCTAGCAGGACCCTGCCCCTGCCTGGCCAGCGCCCTCCAGGCAGAGCCTGAAGACTGGGGCTCCCTCCAGCAGCTGCCTGCAGACTCAGGCCCCAGAAGGGCGGCTCTGGTTACACATTAGTCACAAAAATAACAGTGATCAAAGGGAGCCAACGGCATGAAACGGCTTCATTTTCCCAATTTAATTACAGGACTGGAGGATCCATTTAGATCTGGAAGGAACCTGATTTTAACTCGTTATAAAATAGTGGAATAAAGTGCGGGGTATTATTTTTATTTCCTACTACCCCAGCTTTTCCCGCCCCTTGCCTTCCCTCCCTACCTTCAAGGCAAGCCTTTAATGGGCCCGGGGGTGCCCCCTCCCCCAGGATACAGTTGAGAAACTGTATTTGACCCTTTTTCACAGGGGAGGCCTGTTCAAGAGCCTGCAGGGCCCAATTAGAGGCTGTGCTAAGGCCCCTGGGGCTGTCCTGGCCCCCCAAAAAGAATGACAGCAGGTGAGTGATGAAGGACCTCCCCCGCCTGGCAGGTGCATCGGTCTCACTGTGAAGGTATTTGGTCATCTGGAGCACCCAGCCCAGGGCTGCTGGATCAGATGGCAGTGCTGCCAAAGCTTTCTCTGTTACCAGTTGTTTGGGCCACAGATGATGTAGCTCAAGCTGCATTCCAGGTACACACAACTGGCTTCCCCCTCGCCCCCTCCCTGGAGCACAGGCATGCACACACCTGGGCGCACACATGGGCACATGCAAGACCCTTCTGCCCTAGAGTCAGGACTTGAACTTGGAAAGGTTGGCTGAAAATCAGAGCAGGGGATGTGTCGCTCTCTTTAGCGTGGGCTGTTTTTTATCCTTATTAATGACTAAATAAAATGAGGCTGTTGCTCTGTGAGGCAGGGGCCGCCAGCTTTTTGGGGATGCAGGGAGTAGAGGGAAATGAAATAATTCCTTTGGATCATTGACTGTCCAGCTGGGATGATGTAGTGAGCATAGGTGTCTGAAGCCGGGGTTGGGAGCACAGAGACAGGTGGGGGCTGAGAGTCAGGGCGCCATTTCTGAGCCAGTTCTGCTCTGACTTGCTGTGGGGGCTTGCGGGGTGTCACCCCTCTGGGGTTCGGAGCCTTTTGAACTCCAACTTCTCTTACTTAGTCCAGGCCTTTCTGAAGCTCAACATCTTCATGTAGAGCATTTATTTATTTATTTATTTATTTATTTAATTTATTTTTCATGCAGAGCTTTTAAAAGTCCTCTTCTCTTTCCTCAACTGTGGCTTTGGGATTTATTTGGAATTTTACTCAAGGTCAAACTTAAAGGAAAGGGGAGACTTTTTCCTGCCTCCCAGGAATTAACCAATATTTTCAACAGCCAGGAAGTAGATAGAGCTGATCAGTGTGGAAGCCTTTGACTTCTTTTTCCTCCACTGTCTTGGATCTCTCTGCCTGCGCATCTTAAAGCCCAGCTCTCACTTTCTTCCTTCACTTTCCTGTTTTCAGACTTCTCAGGACTCGCCTCTCTCAGCCGGAATTCACTTGCTTTCTGCTCACTTAAAATTCCAGTGAGCTCTGCCTTGCAAAATGAATATATATATATATATATATATATATATATATTAATGTGGGCAAAGTGAAAGCAATAAGGACAGGATCTGCACAAATGACATTGACATTTTCTCTTAACCCAAAGGGACAGGTTTCTTAAAACTATATATGGATGTATAAATGCCATCCAGAAGCAGGGCTGATAGAATTCACACTGAGGTTGAAATGTACATGCTCAAAACTAGTAAGATGTCACACAGAGGGTAAATTATGTCTTATATTTTGTGTGATGTACTTGGCAACATTAACAATCACATCCGAAGACCAAGGATTAGCACTGGCCAACAGAACACAGACTACGTAGGCAAAAAGGGTAGAAAAGAATTTTAAGCTTGGAATTCCCTGTCTGTTAACTATTTAGGATCTTAATCTCAAAACTGGATCCACAATAGTTTTTGGTTTTGTCATATTTAATATTCATTCATTTTTCTAAAAAGGGCCAAAGAGTAGAAGAGTGATTTTCTAAAATCCACATTCACTCCTGATTTTCTACATTGGTGTTTTTAGTGGGTATTAAAATCATTAGGGAATTTGTTTAAGATGTGGATTCTGAGATCCCACACCTCAGACAGTGTTTCGCTGAGTGAAAACTGAGTTTGGGTGCAAAAATCTGTATTTTAGCAGATATTCCACCGTGATTCACATGTCTTTAGAGCAGGGACATTGCATTTTATGTGAAACACTGGTTTCATATAGATTTTTGTCCAGCTAGCACTTTTCCATTTTATTTGACTATTTTATATACTCAAAGTCTTAGTGTTATAGGACAGGGAGAGGGGCAGCCCAAAACCCCGCAAACCTGCCTATTCTAAATGGGTTCTGCCATCCGCCGCATCAACACAAAACACATGAGACTAATGGGAAGGATCTTTAATAAAACTAGGAAACAATACAGGTAAGGCAAAGAGTCTAGTTTCTAAGTGAAGCACCCAAAGTTACCCGTCCCCTCGTGGGTAAAAGTCCATCCAAATGGGATTGGCCCAGAGCAAGGCCCCAAAGCCTGCCATGAGTCTAAAGCACCTTCCAGTGGGGACCCACAGCAAAGGGTCAGAAACAATCAGACAAGCCCAGAAGGAAAAGAGCAAAATCATCATCAAGATAAAAGCTGCCATTGTCACCTCCCTACGGGTCTCACCCACATCTGTGTCACCCAGTCCACGACCAAAAGACAAGCGCAGTTTCTTCACGTGTCTCTAGGCTCCATGCGCCTCCTCCAGGTCTCCTTCTGGCTCCATCCTGCTTCCTTCCTTAGTCTCTTCTTCTGCTTCTCCTCTTCCTGCTCAGCTCCACCCTCCCTTGGGTGGGGCAGGGAACCTCCCCCTTTCCTGGGACCACCCTGTTACATTAGTTGTATTATTAATATTATAGTTGACCTTAAATGAACTTTAAAAAAATTAATTTGCCAGTCGTTTACATGTCTATAATTTTGGAGTTGCATTTTTATTCCTCCATGCCTGCACCTGCTTCACGCCCCCTCCGCCAAACTTCCAGTGCCAGTGGCCTTCCTCCTCCTCTCATTTCCCTCCCCCCACCCTGCTCCCTAGAGGTCTAATTCATCTTCCCAGTTCCAGGACTTTGTGCCTTGCCAAAGCTTCAGCTGTGATTTAAAATAGCTACAATCTCTGCATCTTTGCGTTAATTCATGCCTGTAGCCATAGATTTTTTTATTATCATTTAAGTAGAATCTGTAACAAGCTTGCTTATCCTGCTTTCTAGCTTAAAGGAAATGGGGAGTTAGAGGCAGTACCTCAACAACTTCCCCTTCAGTTGCCATCACCTCGACCCCATGTTCTCCTGCTAGAGATCCTTCTCCAGTGCTTGCTGATCTGAAACTAACCATCATCCAGAGCACACTGGGGCACCTGCCCTAATTGTTCTTACCTTCTCTTCTGATCTCCCCTGCCACATTGGACCTGGAGCTCTTCTTTTTTTTTAAAGATTTATTTATTTTTTTATACAAGCACTGGGGTACAGGCCAGAGGCACAGGAGGGTGAGAGGATTCACCAGAGACAGAGCAGGGAGCAGAATGGGCAGAAGGACCAAAGTACACTGCTGAGGGGAGCAGCGGGCGAGACAGGAAAGGTCTGTCTGTGGGAATCTCCCTGGCCAGCAGGGAATCGAACCCGCATTGCAGAGGCTGTGGTCAGCTTCACCTCGCTGCGCTCAACCCGCTGCGCCACAGGGGAGGCCCCTAGAGCTCTTCTGAAACAATACTTACAACAGCCAAGCAAACATTATGGCCTTTGCTGGCTACCACAACTCCTCAACCTCTCACCTTAGAAGATAAAATCCTAACTTCGCATTTCCATTTTTAATTCCTACATACCTTAAATCAGCGGTAGAAATTGCAAATGGTCTCCCAAGTCCATGGTGTAGTATTAAAAATCTTGAGTTTGTACTGTTCGTTAGCAACTAAAATATAAATTCTGCTTAGATTCTGATTTGTGTGTGTATGTACACGTATATCTATGTAATCAGTTCAAATCCTGTTACTTTTGACCCTTGAAAGTCTAGAAAATTCACCCACCTTGCCCCATCTTTACCACCACCTCTTGAGCTAGTTCAAGTTACCATCTTCTCTCACTTAGACTTTTACCTTATTTCATATCCCATCTGTTCCATATTCCGTATCACATCTGTTAACCACCCAGAGAGATGTCACAATGCAAAATGATCTTATCTCTTCAGACTTAAATGTTGCATAGTTTCCCATCGCTTTTAAGTTAGATAAACTTTCTCAACATGAACTACAATGTCCTACCTGTGTGGGCTCTGGCTACTTCTCCAGCCTCATCCTCTGGCAAGCTCACCTTTTCTCTCTGCATCAGTCACAGCCTTCTTTCAGTTTCCCATGTTTTCCAGACTTCTGTCTACCACAAGACCTTTGTACATATTTTTTCTTCTGCGTAATCTTCCCTCACATCTTCATCCAAGCAACTGCTAGCCACAGAGCATAACTCAACTCATATCTTTTCCTTACTTCCTTGGCTAGGTCAAAGATCAAACTTCATTCTGATAATACTGTGACCCTTTCTTCACAATGCTTAATTTTATAGTTAATGTTTTTGCACTTGAAAAATATTTTTTACTTCAATTGACAGCAAGTTGTGAGCACAGAGGTTATAATGGTTCTGTTCACCATTGTGTCCCATGTATTTAGTTCCATGCTTGTACAATGGCAGAACTTGATAAATACTTATTGAATGATCAGAGTTGGAAAGATTTATTCACGAACTTAAGTGTCTAATTCATTGGGAATGTGAATGTACAAATTAGATTCAACTCTTTATATTTAAGATGTCACTGTCTAGTTCATAAAAACAAAAACTTGAGAGGTTTTAATTTTACAAGTGTAATAAAGGGATGACCAGGGAGCTTTAAACTGAAAGGAGGGAGCAAATACATTTGCTCAAGTGATTCTATAGGCACTTCAGAGCGGATATAATGTTTGAACTGTGTCTTGAAAATTAAATATGAATTTTCCAAACGTAGAAACATCCCATACAGAAGGAAAGCATATTTTAACATACAATAGCTGGGTGATCAGTACTTAGATTTCTAGAATGGTGTTGAGTTGGGATGATGTGGCATGGATGGGAAATAAGTGGAAGGTTGAGGTAGAAAGGTCTTGCTAAGGACATTGAACTATAAAAAACAGAATCAATGGAAATATAGCTAAAATACATTTTAGGATGCAAGCTTGTTTGAAGAGAAGGTCTCTCAGACTGCAGTAAGGAATCACAAGGGGGAGAGAGAGAGATGAAAGAGGGAGAACAATGAGGAGACAACTTCATAGATTACATGAGAAAATAAAACAAAAGCAGAGGCAGTGATAGCAGAGAAAGAAGCAGTTAAATTTGACAACTGTTTCAGAGGAAGAATCAACACAAGACTTAGTGACCACTTGGGTGTGGAGATTGAGAAAGCAGAGGAAGCAGAAGGAATTTCAAACTGAGACTAGTAAAATGGTGGAATTGCTAATCTGCATACAAACACTCCAGGAAGAGAGGGGTGAGTGTGAGGGAGAAGATAAATAGCTGAGTTTGAACAAGCCTGAAGTTTAGGTGTCTGTGAGAATCTAGGTGGAAATGTTCAGAGAGGGTTAGCCAATCATAGGGTTGAATACAGTTGTTCCTATAAATACTTGCTGCTGGCTTTTTCCTCTGACATTGCTGGTGAATAAGCAGGGCTTTGAATAGCATCCTTACATTTAACATCTTTTGTTATCACGCCTGTGAAAACATTCCAGCTGATGTTGAATGGCACACCATTATTTGGGGATCTGCTTCTGTTACTTGTTTTTCTGCTTAAAGTCACAGTTACCGAGAACCTATTAATGACATTAAATGAAGGCTTACAGTATGTCAGTCCTGTGTGTCCTTACAAAGACAATAGGCCACATCTGCCCCTGTGTCTGGAGCTAGGAACACCATCACCAGGGCAATGAATCATTCAAACAATAGCTTGATTGAGGGACGGTCAGCATAGACTGAATAATTGAAAAGGCACCTCCAGTATTCAATTGGAGCTTTAGTTTGGAATAAACTCTCAACAGATGGATGCCGGTAAGCAAGTGAATAGAATGACACTCTCTTAAGATTTAATATCATGAAGTAGAGCCCAGACGATACTCACAAAGGACAACTACATTCAATTGTATCACATTCATCTACTGAGGTTACTCAGTGTTCTCTGGTTTGGCAAGGGGCACGGCAGCCATCTCTCCTCGACTCAACTCTAAAACCACTCACTGATTTCTTCATCCAAGTCACCTTTGAGGGCACCTAGATTCAAAATTGCTTGGCAAGAGGTGAAGGCAACAACTCTGGTTCTTGCTCTTGGTTAAACTTAAGACACTCTGGAGTCAGAGAACTTTGGCTTCAAATCTTGGCTTTTCTTTTTATGATTGTGTGATTAATTTTATTTTCTGTGTCACAGTTTCATTTTCTGTAAAACAGAGATTATGATGATAACGATTTGGGGGACTTTGTGATGACAAAATGACTCAATATATGTGAATTCCTTGGGGGAATTCTTAGAATTTAGGAAGTGCCCAATAAATGCTAGCTTTATTAGTGGATTTTGAAGTCCAGAGGTTGCAAACTGGCATGGTATTCTTCATAGTCAGCATCTTGAAAAAGAAATCTAAATGTCTTTCAAAAGAGCAGATACTCTGCAGTTCTTCAGGTTCCATTAATCACCATGGCCGTCTTAGTAAACATACTCACATTTTTGTTAAATTCCTGGTCCTCATAAGTTTTGGAATCTGTATACCCCAATACATACAATTGAAGAGTATTTCAGATCATGGCCTGCTCATGGAAGGGAGGAGAGTTTTTCTTATCTTTACAAATAAGAATAATTTATATGAGGGCAGAATAAACATTTGCTACTTGGATTGATTTGAAAAGACTAAGAAAATCTCATTGATTCTGAAATCCCAGCATGAAGAATTGGTTTTTTGGATGAAATACCTTAGGGTTGGATATATTCAGAATAACAGAGGCTAGTAAGTCTAGCTTCAGATATGAGCTGCTCTTAGATGTCTGGAGATTAAACTCCTCTGGATTGTTGACCTAGATTTTAAAGTTGCATTGGCGTTTTAACTTGGTGGAAGGTGAGTTTTGACTCCAATTAAATGTGTTCCTCAAATGGGCTGTCAGTAGCGTCAAATGGACTTGATACTTTAGCATAGGAGCCCTTTTCTTCTTAAGCTACCTTGTGATTGTCATGGTTTTCTTGGAAAACACTTGAGGGTAGGCAGAAGTGACAATGAAGTGCCTGCCAACCCCTTGTCCTATCATTTTTATATAACCCAAGCTGGTTTATTTCCAGGAAGCAGGAGGCATAGCAAAAATAAATCAATGAACAAGGCTAACTGTGCTCAGAGGCAAAGCTAGCACCAACCTGTTTTTAAATATAAATTCAGTTACTCAGGTCACACAACTGATTTCAGCAGCAAGAGTGCAGGGAGTTCTCTGAAAACCACTCACAGCTGTTGCAGTTCATTCCAGCCCCTCCCAGAATATTCCAGACAGAGGACATATCCCCTAGATTCTGCCTGCTTGTAGGGTCCTGCTCTTCATCCTGGGGGTAAAAACACAATGACGTTCAGTGATAGTGCTGTCACCAAGCTGTTAAATCTTCCTTGTCAAGGAACTATCTGTTGTCATGGCTTTTGAACTACACATATCTAGATGACCCATTAAAAAAAGCCTGACTCATGTTTCCTGTGCTCCTTGCTTTGCCTTGTTTTGTTTTCTGGCTTTTTTATCTACTGGGATAACCTGAGCAAAATGAGGAAGCACAAGTTGCATGTCTTTACCATACTTTGCACTTTCCCTTCTCTTTGAGCCTTTCTTTGCCTTTTCAATGGATCAAATCTTTGTCTATTAAAGGCCCAGTCACTAACTGGGGAATTCTGGGAAAGTTACATCTTTAGGGGCCATCAATAAAACGCTCTTTGCTTCTGTCTATATAACACCAATTAATGTGTCATTAAACTCTCTGTTGAACCCCTTGCTCTGGAACAGGGTTATCTAACACATGAGAGTTAATTGCTGAGGTAGGCAGAGGGAATAAAGAAGAGAGTATATTTGAGAAATATTTAGGGTTGATGGATTGTGTAAATTAATGTAAGAGGAGAAAGAAAAGATTGAAATGTTTCCCCTTTTCTGAATATGCTGAGGTTTGAACGGTACAAAAATATCAGCCAACCCATATTTTATTAATAGGGCTGTATACGTAAATTAATAAACATTTTTTTATATGACTTAATTTTATTTTTATATTCCCCATACAATTGCAACCCCCCCATTCTGACCCCAATCCCTCCCCTCCCGACCCTCACCCCCCAAAAAGTGTCTCTGGTTCATAGTTTTTTGTTGATTTTGATTTTCACTTTCTTATAGTTATTCATTTTCCTGGTCCCTTATTTAAGTTTTCTAGATTCCTGCTATGAGTGAGACCATCCGGTATTTTTCTTTTTCTTTTTGGCTTATTTCGCTGAGCATGATCCCTTCCAGCGCCATCCATGTTGCTGCAAATGGCATGTGTTTATCTTTTTGGAATGCTGAGTAATATTCCATGGTATATATGGACCACATCTTCTTGATCCAGTCATCTATTTTTGGGCATTTGGGCTGTTTCCAAAGCTTAGCTATTGTAAATAGTGCTGCTATAAACATAGGGGTGCAGGTGTTCTTTGGAATGGATGTTTCTGTGTCCTTTGGGTAAATACCTAGGAGTGGAATTGCTGGATCCTATGGAAGCTCTATGTTTAGTAGGTCCAGACATCTCCACACAGCTCTCCATAGTGGTTGGACCAGTTTGCACTCCCACCAGCAGTGCAGGAGAGTTCCTTTTTCTCCACACCCTCGCCAACATTTGTTGTTGCTAGTTTTTTTAATATGTGCCATTCTCACTGGTGTGAGATGGTATCTCATGGTAGTTTTGATTTGCATTTCCCTGATTACAAGTGATGTTGAACATTTTTTCATATGCCTGTTGGCCATTTGCATTTCCTCTTCAGAGAAGTTTCTTTTTATCTCTTCTGCCCATTTTTTGATGGGATTATTTTCTTTGTTGTTGTTGAGTCTCATCAGCTCTTTGCAGATTTTTGTGATCAGTCCTTTATCATTAGTGTTGTGTGCAAAAATGTTCTCCCAGTTGGTGGGGTTTCTCTTTGTTAATAAACATTTTTTAAAAACTCAATGGAAAAATAAACCGAGTTTTAAGAGCGAGATATTTTTTACATTGGGTCAAAACTGAAATTTATATAAGAACTTTGATGGATGTGATCTTGCCGTTGCTTCTGTGCACCATAATTAAGCACAGCCATCATAAAATGTGATACTTTAATAGCTGATCCATCCCAATCTGTTGTCCCCTTTCAAGGGGTCAGGTTGGGAGTTTGCTCACAAACATACTGTAACGGTGCTGCCCATTTATTGCTGCAAACTTCTCTGTTCTTCATAAGCAAGTTTTTTTTTTTTTTAAGTCAGTCTGTGAATTGTACAGGAATGTAGATTTCATTACTTCACCTCCCCCTTACCCCAGTCTTATTTTTGCCTTAACATAGAAACACCCATTTCAACCGCCTACTTTGTTCACATGACTCAGCTTCCAGTGATTTGGGCTGCTTTCGGCAAACGAGTGCTTAAAAGATAGAGCTGTTCTCTGCTGAGGGCTTGTAAGATAATATGCTGCAGGTTTTTAAAGCCATATGGAACTGACATTTCTGCTAAGACACCATGGTTCGCTCTGTCATCTGCCTTTGGGCAGGCTGCTCCTTCTTGCTCTAGGCGCTCTTCCTCTTCCCCCTATATTTACATAACTTTTCTTTCAGAACAAGTTCAGCTATCTCTTCCCCTGGAATTCATCCTAGGATCAGAAGTTTGTCCCTCCCACAAACTTCTGGACCAGTGTCTACACTGATATTCTCTTGGCTGCTCCCTCCACGTGTCTGATCTTGGAGAGATTTGGACTTGTGTTTTTTATTCCCATCACTAACATAGGACTTAGGTGATAGATAAATCACCTAAGTGATTTGTTTAATGATTGAATATTAATCAACCTGGAGGATTGTTTTTTAAAGAAAGCAGCATCAAGATGGTTAATCCATACTTTCTGCTGGTGGTAATCACTCTGGCAGATGGTGATACTTCAGATGATGATACTCATCAGGAGCTACATATGAGCACTCATCTGTGGATGTCTAAAGTCAAGTATATTATTTTACTGATCATGCAGAAGAATAGGAATGCATTTGAAAGACCAATTGTTATTAACACATCTCTAACAACAACAGTACCAACTGTACCTAACTTTAACTAGCCACAGGTTTTGCACCAGGTCCTTTGGCAGAGACTTCAAGTTGCCTGTCCACACCCAACATCTAACAGGTTTCCTTGCTAACAGAACCCCTATTGTATTAAGGCAATGATGTCTAATTCTATATTTCCCAGTCTCCCTTTGGGTGTGGCTATATGACCCAGTTTAAGCCAATGATGAGGAACAAAGATGTAGGGAAAGACACTTTTGGAAGGATTTCTTAAAAGGTGCACAGACACTTGTGGAAAACCCTTGTCCCCATTCCTGACACTTGCCAGAATGCCATTTGGAGCATGAAATTTCCTCAGAAGTGCATCTAACTCTATGATGTCAGAGCCAAAGATAACAAGCTCCTAGCTGCCTGTGACTTCATGGACCCAACATGTCAGTAGTAATCAGTTATTTCTAGACATCTTTTATACTTGGAAATGAATCCTTGTGCAATTTAGCTGTTCTTATTTTGGATCTTCAGTTACAACTAAACCCGCTTTTAATAAATTTAGATGTCTTATAGAGACTTTCCATAAACCATCACAATATCCCTGCGAGTTAGGTATTTTTATTCCCACTCACAGATGAGGAAGTTGAGGTGGCAAAGTTGGGTTAGAACCCACAGACTGTCTGTTTCCAGATCCTGCTGTTATATGAGGATGATTTTCTGATTTGAATGGATTCATGCTTTTCCACCTACATTGTTCATTTTTATGCTTTCCTAAATATTCTTTTAGACATTTCTACCTTTTTAAATCATTTTTCAGGTGATCAAGATTTATGATTGGAGGAAAAAAAGAGTCATCTTGTTCCTAATGATTTTAGGAACACAGAAGGAAACTAAATGATTAGCAACTCAATCAGAGGGGAAGTTCTACTGCTCTCCTGGCATCTGTATGGTAGAAGTTTTACTTTAGAGAAATGCTGATACCTCCTGCTCTCGTTTCATCCCTACGATGCTGTGAGAGCAGTGTGAAACTGCTGCTGTTCCATTATTTAATGAACAGAAAGATTGAAGTTTCCAGGTTAGGTCTGTGCAGAGCTAATCTGAGACCTCTGACCACTTTTTTTTTTTAAACATTTTTTAAATTTTATTTTATTTTATGTATTTTGTACATCATTTTTCATTTTTGCACAATGTATGCATTTTCATCTTGGTTATATTCCCCATACGATTCCCAACCCCCTCCGACCACCTTTTGTTCTGTATTCAGGATTTAATATTTGAGATCACTCAGTCCTACCTGGGGAGTTTGGAGGGACCAATGTAATAAACAGTACCCTAGAAGAATTTATAACCTCAGGGAAATCTCTCTGAAATCACTCTCTTAATATATGTCTTCAAATTCAATTCCAGTGTTCAAATTCATATCATTTTTTATACCAAGAATTCTAAAAACACTCCCAGAAAAGGAAAAGAATAGAGGTTTCTGTTCATCTGCCTTATTGGGATGTAAAAGGGCCTTTATGCAAACATACTGCCACTTATTCTGTACTTGTAAAAGAGAATTAAATTTCAAATAAATATCTCTCAGATTCTTCTGTAAGATAATAAGCTCAGCTGTGTCTTTGCCTTTCTCTAATGAAACTCATTCTAACTCTTAAGAGGATCATGTCATTTTGCACATCAGTTAATAAGCCTCACAACTCTCATTTCCACCCACAGAAAATGCCCTTGAGATTCAAACTTGATGGCCAAACACAAAAGGTCCCAATGCACTAAGATTCCACAGATGCCTGTTGAATTACTAGGATACCCGCAGACTGCAAATACTTAACAAAAGGGTTTTTTTTTTCCCCTGGCACCTCAACTCTCCCTCTCACCACAATGAAAGGAAAGACCCCCAAACTTCAACCAGGGCACCTGGCTGTAATCTTTTCTATATGATCAAATTGCTATTTATAGTTGTATATGGTTGGGGAGCAGAGGTGGGGGTGGAGACTCCTTCAACTAATAATGAAGTATCAAACCACAGAATGATTTCATGCCATTGGTTGTTCCATTCCAGGGTAGCCAACATCTTACATTAATCTTCAGTTGCAGGAAATACAGTTCTTATACAAAGAAATACATTCCTAACAAGGTACAGGGATTAGTTTTCAAAATGCCATTAATGCAAAAACAGCAAAGTGTTCCACGTTGTTTCAGAGTTTCAGAGTGACTTTACAGATGTCTGAAAATTACTCAATTTGTGGACCTTTAAAAAACATTAATGTTAAAAGAGGAAAACTCCGGTGTAAATAATTGACCATGATTTTAATTACGCCTTCATGTTTATGAGTATGTATTTAATGTCTGCATCACCAATTAGATTGTATGTTACATCGACAGGGACCCTAGGTATTCAGCAAATTGCCAGCCAGGCACATAGCAGCAGTTCTATAAATTTTTGTTGAAATCAAATGTATGAAATCCCAAATCAGTAGACAGTTCTTTAAAGGTTTTCTGTGATATCCTGTCTCCAAATGATTAAAAAGGAAGAGATAGAAAGAAGGGATTTATAGAATTCTATAAGTTGTACTGTTTTTGTTTAAAGTGGCTTGTCTAAATGGAAATACTCTCACATGTAGTAATAATGATGAAGATTATCAGTAGCAGTATTATTATTGGTAGTGGTAGTAGTACTCATAGTAGTAATAATAGTGGGGTGATGGTAGTGACCTTGAGTGATTATTGTGCAAGATATAAGATTTAATCTTTGCATAAATATTTTATTTTCATGACTTATCTATATGACGGCTATTATTAGAATCTCCATTGCACAGATGAGAAAACTGAGACAGATATATTAAATTACCTTCCTGAAGTCCAAGCTTTCCCATAGCTGGGAAGTTTCAGAGCCAGGACTAAACTTCAGCTGTAGCCCTTATTTTTCTTCCTTTCCTCTCTCTCTCTCTCAGATGTCATATGTTTCAGAGAAGTCAGACCTCAAAAACCAGACTCCGTTCATAATTTCTGCATTAGCACATCATGTCCTCTCTCTGGGTCCCAAGTTTATCAATGAACCATGCTCCTGCTCCTTACAGAGGTTGTGTGTGCCTTTCCTCTGCCTAGAACTTTTCAAAAGAAGGTTAGATTCCCAGGAATGGTTTATGTTCATATGATTGGGGATGCAGCCATGCACCCCGCCTTTCCTCGATCCTGTTCCCTTAGCATTCAGAACTCTTACACTGATGTCCACATCATCATTTAGAGGAGCAAGGTTATCTATCCACAGAATGAACACTGAGGTCAACTCTCCCTTCCCAGCCATTCACATAGGGATTTGCTGGGGTTAGCTAATATCGCAGATCAGCAATAAAACACTGTATTAAATCTCTTTTAGTCAAGCTGTGAACATTAAATTTCTTAAATAATCCAAATGTTATTCCCTTCCTTCCATACTCTTTTGGCATGAAAGTCTCTTAATTACACAGGCTGGCTTTGTTCTTCCAGTAATAAACTCTCCTAAGACCTGGCACTTTATTCTTGAAATTACTCATAAATATTCAATGTCTTTCCCAATCAGCTGTGAATTCCATGAGGTTGGACACCATTTCTGATTTGTTCACTGCTACATCTGTTATACAGCAGAGCCCAGATTAAGTGCTCAGTGACTATTTCATCTAGATTCTATGAGTGAAGGAGTCAGTGTGGATTTAAAACGCAGGTCATAAGAATTTACCTCTTTATAGACCCAGAGCCTAGAGTCATATAAACAGTAGGTACTAAATAAATGATGATTGATGCCTTTGCACATATTATTTCCTTCTATCTGGACTGCCCTCTTTCTGCTTCTGAACCTACTAAAATCTTGCTCTTCAAGACTCAAATCATCCCACCGTATTTGACACCACAGGTTATGGTTTTCTACTCCGCTGATGTTGGTTGTGATGTGAATGGCGCCCCCTGGGAGTGTGGAGTAGAAAGTCCCGCCCTACCCCAATCCCAGCTCAGATTTCTCCTTTACTAGGAAACTTCTCTGGATGTGGACTGTAATCTCCCTGAGGGCAGTGATTTTTGTCTCTCTCTCACCTAGAACAGTCCCCACCTTATAGCAAGCAGTGAATTAGTAAGTGTTGACTACTTGAGTCACCTTTTCAGTCATAGTCATTCTCTTCTGTGCTTTACACCTTGTCCCTGCTTCTAGTTTGACAATTTTGTGTATGGCTTGGTGTTCATAAATCCACTCATGATTTTGATTCAGCCCCTAGTGATTCTGAGCCTTGATTGTTCTTCTCTTTACCAGAATGTGAGGGTTTCAGAAAACCTGTAATTATCAGATTGAAAGGCTCATGCCACATCTACACAGGTGGACAAACTCTCCATTGAAATTTCTGGAACTTGGGCACACCCATGTTTATATGGCCTGGAAGACTTACCTCAGCATGTGGTACATGCATTTCAGGCCGCAAACCATGATTTCTAGGCAGTACTGATTTGAGAGGCAAGACTCCAGAAACTTGGATAGGAAGCATGAACAAGATCTAAAAGAGGACACTTGCATTCAGAGACAGCCAGCTCAGCTCCAAACACCAGACACAATCACAAGGCTTTGCTGGCTTGAGTTGTAGGAGAAGGCGGTGCCCCATATCCGGAAGAGTTGGGGGAAGAGAGAGGATGTGACATATACTCAGGTGACCAGATTTTGTTTTTGGCAGAATCACATAACTGGGATATGTGATTTCATGTTCTGTATATTTTGGGATTCCAGACAATACAGGACCGGTTGTTCTCTTGTATATATTGCAGAGTTCAAGGACCTACCCATATTTTGCCAGCTACACATTACTTGATGGACATTTCTGCAAAGAGTTTCACTGATGGCCTGAAAAAGTGATCCAGCCATCTTCCAGCTTAGAGGCCTGAGGGTAGGTATTAGCAAACTACATCCTCTGGGCCAAAGCTGGCCTGCTTTGTTTTTATAAATAGAGCTTTACTGCCATGCCCATTATTTACATGTTGTCTGTGACAGCTTTCACTTTACAATGGTCAAGTGGAGGGGTTGAGGTAGAGACCACGTGATCCACAAAACTAAAACTGTTTATTCTCTGACCCTACAGAGAAAAAGTTTTCTGGCCCTTAGATAAGATCTCCCTGTGCCAGTAGGAGGTGTCATATTGTAAACTCCTGTTACGTTAACTCTTTCCCTCAATAGATTTAAATTCCATGATGGCAGAGAGACATCTGTCTTACTCACGGTCATATTCCCAGGAACTGACCCATGCTAAATGCTTAGTAAATATTAGTTAAAGTAATGAATGAAGGAATAAATATACTCCTGAGGAACACAGAAATTACCAGTCCTTTGACATTCACATTGATTTCTTTGAGACTTGTATATTAATTTTTACTATTGATTTTTTTGAGATTGAAGCACTCAAAAAAAAAAAAGTTACATGTCAAGTAAATGATTATTGATTGACATCTAGTGACTATTTTAATTTCAAAAATCTTTGCATAGAAAATTTTGATCTGTGATGTGCAATAAAAAGTGCACTTAGGAAGTCAGCCCCATTCACCTTTTTAAGGGCATTTTGCTATCACAACACTTATCTATTGTATTAACTTTTTAGGGTCACCATTGCAAAACCCACAGACTGGGTGGTTCAAAACAGAAATTAATTTGATTCTATAGCATTCTAAATTTTCTACTACATGTATGTGTTTCAGAAAGAAATAAAAATGTTTTGACAGAAAACTTGCCGTGATGCTCAACACCTTTGTTCTGGAAGCTCTGACTGATCTGATGGGACCTGGGTGTGTAGACAGCCACTCAATTGTGCATCCTTCCAGTAACAGGGGAGACCCCAGCTGAAAAAGTCAGAAGGGGGGTGTTTTTTTCAGTGACTTTCAGACAATCAGAGCAGCCCCTGATTTATAGTACTCAGTGGAGGTGTTAATGTCTCCTCTCAATGGCATCTCTGCTATTAATAAGTGTTGGCCGAGCCTAATGACGACCTAATTGGTAACAGAGATTGGAACATATGTCTCACCTAATAAAAAGCCTTTGTGTCCATGGGCTGACCCCTTTCCGGCTTAACTGGGTATTGGTACCGTGCACCAGCCCTTTCAGCAATTGTCACTAATCAGGCATGCCCACTGGTTGTTGCTTGCTGTGTGCCAAGTCTACTGGATAAACCCAGGCCAACTGAGCCTGCTCAGGGCTGCCTTCCCTGACCTCTGACCTAGAACTTGTCTTCTGTCACCTCATTTAATAATCACACGGGTTGGACTCTCCACCCCTCTACAATGGACCCTTGAATTCCCAGATGTCAGCAAGTGCAGACATTATTAGTGGTCCTTATCTTTCTCTTTAATAAAGGGATGCTGTGTGTGGTGTGAAGTGAACTGGCCGGAGATCCCATCGTGTGGCAGAAATGAGACCAAGGGCTCTCAGCAGGGTGGGAAGGGACAAAGGTGCTAGGAACCAGATATCTCCTTTCTTTTCTCCTAAATGTACACTTGAGCAGGTAAGGTCAAGATGATGGTTATCACCTTGCAAAGGCAAAGGCATTTTAGCTTCCAAATTTCTGGTTAATGAGCAGAATATATTATTAGTAAGAGAATAGCCTCTTTGTGGAGACCTAAACAACCAGCTGGCAGAACTAAGGAGCTTATTTTAAGGCTAAATGACCAAGAGGCAGCATTCAGAACATAAGTAGAGCATTCACTGAGAAATAAGACCTTAAAAGGTTTGTATTCTTTAGTCTTAATTCCAAAATACCTAAGTGGTCAAGTGCATTTCCTGGTCAAATAAATTTGGGCCTCAAATTTAGCTTACACAAATTGAAGTAAGTTGCTTTTCTACAGGACTTGTCATCAGAGCCTTCAATGTACAAGATAATTAATGGAAGTATATTCTCTGACTCAACCTTTCTTACACAACAGTTATATTAGTCATAACATAGCCCAGTCTTTATATAGAAACTGACGTGCATAGCTTTCTATCCAAATTTTTGGAATTTTATGTTTTACGAATTTCTGAGATAAGAAATTTGAATTTTGGGGGTGCTGCTATTAATCTCATTGATTATAAACATAATTTTCTGAATCAATGAATGGCTGGATAGGTGGATAAAATGGGGTGGGATGGAATGGGATGGGTAGGATGGAATGAAATGGAAAAGCATACAGCAGCAAAATGTTCTCAAGAGTCCTGTTGCTTCCCCTCCAGCTCTATTTTTATTATTGTTTGATACTTGGCCATTTCCTGTTATTATTACACTTATTGTTGTCAGAGGAATCCAATTTATTTTAATATTACCCTGAGCAAAACATAATTTGGAAAAGAATCCACTACCAAAAAGGAAACATGTATGTGATGCTTTGCATTCCAAAGCCCAGTCCTCAGATAAAAACAAAATGCAGAGAGTGTTCTCTGCAGTCTCCAAACATCCTGGCCGGCCAGTGAAAAATTCAGTCACTTCAGGGAAAAACAGTCTGAGAACCCAATGATTTACCAAGCTTTGCGCTATTACTATTTTTAGTTTGGAAAAGAGAAGAAGCAACAGAGAATGGAAAGAGAAAAGAAGGGGGTCAAAAGAGAAAATAGTTGGGTTGAGTGATGTCTACTGATCTTGGAAAGGTATGGATCTGCTCCACAAAGTCCTTGGAGACCTCAATTTTTTTTCCAACTCACCACTCACCATGAGCACAAAGGATGGCCTTTGTCCTCGTGGTCCAGTGTAGCAGCTAGAGTTCCAGCCATCACACCTGCATTCCAGGCAGAGGGTGGAGGAAAGAATAAAGAAGATAAGGGTTCAAAATTACAAATAGCCTACCTTTTAGGCAAAATGTTTTTAAGCACCATGCCTCACTTTTCACTTCTGCCCATTGGGCAGACTTAGTCTTGTGGCTATACCTACCTGTAGGAGAGGCTAAGAAAGACAGTCTTTAATCATGGATGTCATGCATTCAGCTAAAAATTTAGCTTTATTATTATAATGCAAGAAAGAGGGAAAGGCTCCTGGGGTGGCATGTACTTTTTGTCAGAGTAACCCCTTTGAAACATAAGTCAGATCATGTTACTCTGCTTAAAACTGGGCAGATGTCTCACTTGCTGGGCCTAGAAGTCCAAGCCTTTGCCTGTCTCACAAGGCCTTACATATCTGGCCTCTTGTATCTCTTATTCTTATTATCTTGTTCCCTGACCTTCAGCTACACTGGCCTCCTTGCTTGGCTAACAGCTCAAGCACATTCCTGCCTAAATGTTCTTCCTCCAGTTGTCTGTTCATCTCAGCCCTCGTCACTTCACCAGGGACCATCCTGTGAAAACCAGCAGACCCTTGCAAGGTCACTCTGTTTCCTTCTAATGCTTAACTTTTGGTTTTCTGCTAATTTCCACCTTATTCCACTGGATATAATCTGTATTTGTTCTCATTTGCTTATTGTCTGTTTCTCCTATTAGAAAAGAAACTCAGTGCCGGGCGTGGTGGCGCGCGCCTGTAGTCCCAGCTACTCGGGAGGCAGAGGCAGGAGGATCGCTTGAGTCCAGGAGTTCTGGGCTGCAGTGCGCTATGCCGATCGGGTGTCCGCACTAAGTTCGGCATCAATATGGTGACCTCCCGGGAGCGGGGGACCACCAGGTTGCCTAAGGAGGGGTGAACCGGCCCAGGTCGGAAACGGAGCAGGTCAAAACTCCCGTGCTGATCAGTAGTGGGATCGCGCCTGTGAATAGCCACTGCACTCCAGCCTGGGCAACATAGCGAGACCCTGACTCGAAAAAAAAAAAAAAAAAAAAAAAAAAAAGAAAAGAAACTCAGTGAAATCTGGGATTTCATTCTTTGTCTCAACACATTCTATCTCTAGGACCTAGAAGGTGCCAGGCACACAATAGGCATCCGATAAACAAGAGTTGAAAAGATGGCATGGTTGGCTGAATAAATTTCTGCTTTATCCATTTTCCAAAATTTAGAAGGTGATAAACTGAGGTATCCAACCTAAAAGGGCTTTGAAAATAGCCTCAAATAGAAATTAGAATTTTGCTATTCTTTGATCTCCTCCCATTTGTAAATGTACCCTGTTAACTGAAGAATAATGCAAATGCTGCTGGCTATTATTATTTTGAATGAAGGCCCAGTGGGATAGAATTTCCAATCATTTCTTCCCAAAGCACCAGAACTATTTATTCTAAATACATTTCTTCCCTGCCTTTAGCTTTGAATGAACACAGCTTTGCAGCACATACTTCCCTAATATATCACTTTGATGGCTTATTTCACCTTAAGTAGCATGGAATTGAAGTCTGAGACTGTATCGGGCTAATTTCAGGTCTCCTTCCTTCCCTTTGTGCCCTCACAGAGGGGGGGTGCTGTCCAGCTGAGCTTGGCCAAGTTAAATGAGGAGACCAGATGGCCTAAAGAAAGGAATTTTGGTGCAGGTTTAGGAGGAGAAAATCTAGGCGAAAGCCCCTGCATAGTTTTGGACCAGGAGATCAGAGGACTCAGCACTGGGGTCCATTACTGGATGAGGAGTTCACCAGCCAAGGTTTGCAAGGTAGGAGCAACTCTTCATGTTAATTCCCTAGGACTTTCTGCCAACACTTCAGAACCATCTTGCAGGCCTGGGTTTGGGTTATACCCTGCTTTTCTGTTTCCAGTGACAGAGAGATTGATTAATGTCAAACACAACACGAAGAAAAAAGCAGGCAGTAGAGAAGGGACTGGAAGTTTTTACTTTGAGTAGGCTGGTTTAGGGAAAGAAGCAAACAGTCCAAAACTGGGAAAGAAACAAAGGGGTGGTACAAAGGGCAGGTTTTAAGATTTCTGTTCCCCTCCAACAGAAAAGGCAGATTGTGTGGACACCTAACCAAAGAAATGGGTTGGGCTCTCTGGCAATAAAGAGAGAGATGGGGGGGGGGGTGGAGAGAGAAGAGAGGTGAGGAAAGGACAGGACAGGACAGCACAGGACAGGACAGCACAGGAGAGAGCGCCAGTCAGTAGAAGGTGGCAGGGATCCAGGCAGGAAACAGGCCAAGTGTGAACAAGTGCTTCATGGTAGGGACAGATGGAAAAAGAGATCTTCGAGAAATACTGCTGCGAAGGGGCGAGCCTGGCTCCTCAATGTCCTCTGATAAAGTACTACACAGCCTTGGCCTTCGGTGGACCTTGTTTTTAATGTGCTTATGGTCATGCTGGAAATAAAACAGCAGAGCTTTCGCTCTGTATTCTCCCATCTTAATTGTTCCCCCAAAGATATGAACACGAGACATGGTCCTGAAGTGCCAGCGTCGCCTGGGCTGGTGGAACTTGCCCGGTTTTCTCCAGGAGGGTATCTAGCCTTCCAGGGTGAGCTGATGACAATGTGGCCTGTCTATAGCTGAGATTAGATGCCACATTCATATCAGCTTTTCATTTGAGCACAACAGCCCTGGCACAATTGTGGAATGAATCATGACCTCCCAGTGAGGGGACTGAGGCTTGCTGAGGGTGGAGGGCTTGCTGGGAGGGCCCCTTGCCAACTGGGCTTAGACCCTGGTTTTCTGTCTCCTAATGTATTGTTTTCACCAGATTATTTATGTGCATTAGATACCAACTCTGCTAGACACCGTGGGAAGTGGCAGAACACAAGAAGTGACCCTTCTCCTTGAGATTCTTCTAGTATGAAGTGGGAGACAGGACAAAAGCAGATAAATGAATCTATTATAGATGCTCCCACAAATTTGGACTCAACAATCAATAGATGTTCAGATATTTTCATACATCCTAAGGGCCCTCTTGGAAGCTTCTAGTAGTAGACCTGTGGGGATTTAAAGAGATTCTGAAAACTGACTCAGGCTTGGCTGTGAGGCCATTCTAGATAATAGGAGATATATTTAGTGTGGAGCCACATTTGTGATAAAAGATGCATTTGACAGGGACAGGGAACTTGAGATTGAGATTTGAGAGGGGGCTGGGCAGCACAGACACTCAATAGCTTCAGAAAATTCTAGGGGTGAATTCTCTGCCCAGATATGAGACTTTTCAGACTCCTTGTAACTGAGATCTGGATAGAGAGAGAGATCTGGATAGAGAGAGAGATCTGGATAGAGAGAGAGATCTGGAAAAATTGGTCCCAATTGTCATTTGGTTTCCTTTTCATGACTTTTATAGCCTGGCATATGTCAGCCTTTGGGCGGCTGGGGCTCTTGGAAATACTACTACCATCTCGGTCCGGATGATTCCCCAAACTCAGGATGCTAAGCAGGGAAAGGGGAGATAAAGTGTTTGCCCTTGGTCCACACTCTCTTGCCCTGGACATGCTGTAATGACCTGCACAGAAAGTGTGAGTGGGTCTATAGCACAAGGCCATCTTTTCATGATGTAGTCACCTCATCCTCCCACAAGAACACTCTGGTTTCTCCTTGGGAACCATCCTTCTCCCAGAGAGTATAGTCTTAAGGATCTAATAACCAAAATCCCCATTCACCTTTGACTACAGTAGCCTCAACCTCAAGCAGGACCCACCCCTGGATCTGTGTTTCTACAGAGACTCAAATAATGGAACTGGCTGCAGTTCAGTCAAGTAGACAGAAGATACCCATTCAGGTCTTCTCTACACCTGACTCCTCCAGCTTAGCCTTTTGTATTCTCAACTGCTTCCTCTTCTTCCTCTAAATTCCTTTTTATGTTTGGGACAAAGTTTTTTCTGTCGCCTGCAATCAAAGAGGCTTGAAAGATGAAGAAGTGACATCATAAACATAATTTCACATGCTCAGGTAAGGTCTATCTCTGTCCATGTTCCAGCCCACCTGCCTCAGAAGCTACCTACCATGAGAAGTTGATGGCTTTGCACTACTAAATCTGTGAGTCCATCACTGAGAATCACTCATCAGTCACCTATTAAGAATACAAGCAGGATGAAGAGCAAAGAAGAGTAAAGACAATCTAGGATCCAATGAGGATCTCTCGATCCAGCACCGTATCAGAATACATTTTGTGTGACTGCTGACAATAAAAGTTACTAGTTAATTTCCACTTCAAAATCTTGAACAAATTGTGCTCGCTTCGGCAGCACATATACTAAAAAAAAAAAATCTTGAACAAATTCTTCTGTGGCTAACTTTAACCCGGAACCATGAAGATTAGTAGGAGAAAAAGAAGAGAATATTGGGAAAGTTGAGAAAGTTTGACCAAGTTGATCATAGGATGATTCAAATTAGTACACCTGTTATGAACTTAATACATTTCTTTAAGTTTCTGTATTTAACTTCCAAATACATATAATGGAAAGATGATACTTTCTGCTAAGAGTATGCATCTATTTGCATACAAATAAAAAAGATCAACCTTCTCTGAGATAGCATATGCTTTATATCTCTGCGGATTAAGTTCACTTTCATTACTAGTTTAATCATTCTCCCTTTAATGTCCTGTAACTTAAATACTAAGTGATAAGGTTTTCCACTTTTTATCACATCCATTTATATAGTACACACAATTATATCAAAGAAAACAAGAAATGCTCATAACCTCTTCAATTGTTTATATTATCATGGCTGGCATTTATAGTTCCTTCCTTTCATTATTCTCTCTCTATTTGCTTTGACCTTAGGAAACCCTTCAGCTTCCTTTTCTGGTGAAATGATCCAAACTCTAATTTTACTAGTAGTCTTGTCTTTGTTGAGTTGTAAATTTCCATTCATTTTTATCATAAGGCACGTTGTTACTAAGAGAGCCAAAGAGTATCCGCATTCAAGACACACTCTTCTTTGTCCTCAGTGTGAAGCAGTGACTCAATTTCCCCTTGATGACCAGACTCGACTCAATCATTCTTGTCAGTCCAGTAACCTCCTTCTTTGCTTGCTTTTTCCCAAACATGGGGACCTCCAAGTGGCCAGGGAACAGTTTTAGGTTATAATAAATGGAAATATTGTTAGTCCTTGGTGAACAATCCTCTTTCAGGAGCATCTGGAACCTTCTCGTGTTTCTCTAAATTTGCCGGTGTCTTTTGGGACTTTCCTTTCAAACAGCTTCTCAGTTCTCTCTGAGGCATGGCTTGGAATCTAACACATATTGGCTCTCTCACCAAAAAGTGGAAACTGAGAAGGAGGGGAGAAAGATGTTGTCTTTCTCAGGAAAGAGAGATTTCTCAGAGATTATATCGTGGTCGTTTCTTCTTCTTGACCCTAGGGCTGTTACCACATATGTTTCTTATGGATCTGAAGCTCTCTTTTCTGATTTGCTATATCATGAGAAAATTAATGTGAGAAATCTGTTTAGGAGCAATGAGATCATGCATTTCTTCAGACCTAGAGTTGTGTTAATTCATAAATGTGAAATAATTCTGGAAACAAAAACAGAAAAACCACCTTCCAATCTTGGGCAGGACTTTAAAAGTTTAATCACTTTTATGAGGTTAAAAATAACAAAAATTGTAGTTTGACAAAATATTGAACACTTAATTCAAGACAGAAATTGGTAGCGTTGGGGAAAGACTTACACTGGCTGGGTTTTAACCTATAAATCAAAAGCCATCAACAGAGAATTTAATCCAAACATGTGCTGCACATAGTTTCCAGTGGCCTTGTGTTACCAGCGTTAGAATTATGGTTGGGTTCCCTGGTAAGAAAGTGAAAAATTGATGACATCTGCCCTCTGAGGTCTTTTTGCTTTTCTTGTAGCTACTGAGGGGGTATTGGCATTCTGTGATGAAAGCTTCAGACACATGATGGGAAATATCATGTTGGGGTTGAACAACTTGGAACCAGAAGTCTGTCCATGTTCCCAGGGCTTTTGTAAAACCATTTCCACTTGCTACTGACAAGACCAGCCACCTTGGATGACCTGTGGTAGAGTTATCCTATTTTATGGCAAATCACCAAGATGGCGGTAATGCCTAAGAGTTATAGCAACCCCACAAAATCAGAGCATTTTTGCCTTCTGTCACTACCATTATGTCATTCAACAAATGAAGCACATGCTGTTGGTGTCTGCCATATCCTGTGACCTTACCACTTCAGTGCCCTCCAGTTAACTTCTTCCACCAGTATCTGTATCTCTGTACCTGAGGGGTTTCTCCAAAGGTCCTCTGCCTGCACTCACTGACAGATGAAGTGCTGAGTCATTATTGCTTTCTGTGAGCAGTTCCCCACCAACAACTGATAAGAGTTTTCTCACAAATAACTCAGTTCTCCCACTCCTTGTTTTGGGATGAAATAACAGCACATCTCTGCACCACTGCCCAGGGTTCTCTTTGGCACTGAACTCCAGTGGCCCACAGTGTTGGCTGATATGATAACACACCCATGTATAGGCTTCCTTCCCACCCCTGTACACCTCCCCAAGCCCTACCTGTATTTCCAGCACCCCTGCAAAATGAACTGCCTTCACTCAACTCCTTGTCTTAGAGTCTGTTTCTGGAGAACCCACCTACATACTGTGTGCCAGGAGCTGTGGGGAGAGTCATTGATGGAAGAACCTCTAGACTATAAGATTTCAGACAGCAGAGACAGGTTGATGGGAAGATTATTTGCTGAAAGTTTTGAGAGTCTGTTCTAATGACTTGCTTTATAGAATTAGTGTGAGGCTTAAACTTGTAAAGCATTGGAAAAGGCGCCTAGTGTGTAATAACAATGAAGCAATTACTAGTTATTATATATGTTACAGTGCTAAGCTAAGGCATGGGGTATTTAGTAGTTTCTTGTTAAAATATAAATGCCCATGCAAAGGTGGTGCCTTGAACTCTGAGCCACTATCAATGCTTTAGAAGGAATAGATTTGTTAGAGAAGTTTTAGCCACTTTTCTTGAATTGAGGAAATGAAACAAAAGGCAAGGAAAAATTTTCAATGTGATAGGGGAAGAGGGAAAGCTGACTGACAGGGTGGCAGAAGTAGAGTGGCATGGGACAGCCCAGAGGAGCCTCCTTCCAGGAAGGAAAGGCTTGGGGTTCTGACTGTCTGGGTGGTGAGGATGTTTCTATGAAAGGTGGATCTGGGCTTCTCTGAGTCCAAAGCCCTCAGTAGAAAAATTAAAATGCTGAGATATGAACTTAGATCATGCTCCTTCTTTATTCATCTACCATTTTGAACCAATGTGTGATTATTTTAATTGGTGTTTCAGAGGTCATCAGAGTTGAACATGGATCTATGTAGCGGTGGTGTGCAATAGAACATGCTAAGTGCTTTGGTGGAACGTGTGTGTGGATCATAGGTGAGAGGGTTGCTCGTCCCATCCTGGTCTGGGAGAGGGAATTCTGAGCTGAATGTTGACAGGTGGACAGCTCAGATTTCGCAGGGAGTATGCAGCCCATGTTCCCTTGGCTTTACCCCATGCATCCCTAGTGACTCCAGTGTGGGCACCTCACTTCAGTTCTCTCAGCCTCACTTGGGTTGTCACCTATGAAGTGAGGATTGTCCTCCAACTTCACAAGGTCCGCTGAGCATCAAAGAAGAGCCAGATGGAAAGGGAGCCCATGCTTAGCTGCAGCTTAACAAATGCCAATTTCCATGCTTTCTCCTCCAGTATGGAAGAAGCAAGATGCAAATAGGCAAGCCATTGCTCAACGTAAGGACTGACAGTCTTGTTAACACATACTTCTGTGAGCAGGTCAGCTGCCCTGCGTCTGAGAGCTGACAGTGGCTGCACTAAGGGCATCAGCAAGAAAGCAGGGAGGGTATGAGCTCTTGAGAAGGATGGTCCCATTTTAAAGCTTGGCTTTATTCCACATTGATTGTGTGATCTTGCGCAGGTTCTTGGACTGTGTGCAAGTCAGTTACTTCACCCATGCATCACGAGTGATATTAATAGTTCTCACCTCCTAGTGTTGTTATTAAAATGAAAGGGATGATTTACGTGCCTGGCACATCGTAAGCACTCAGTAGATGTAGTTATTATTTGGAAAGGATTCCTGGCAGAGGAAGAAATGATCTGCCCACATTCCTAACTTCTATATCTCCATGACCATAATTCTAGTCTCCAGGAGGAAGGGGGTAGGGCATGAGCAGTCAGTGCTTTCGATCTAGGCAGCTCTGTGTTCTGACTCCCTGGAGGCAGACATTGGCTAGCCCTGCCCACAGCCCTAGACATTCTCCCCCGTGAGCTGCAGGCTATTTACTGAGCACATCTGTGAGGCTCAGCCTGAGAACACAGCTGGTCCAGCATCTCTGGCAGGCCGAGAGTGCCCTCAATGTGTGACAGAGGAGAGTTGATGGATAAACATCCCAGTTTCCTTACTGTCTTCTTGGGGTATCATTCTGGGTGTCAACAAACTCAAAAGTTACCCAGGATGGAGGTCCAGTTGTCCAGAGTGGTAACTCAGTCAACAGACCTTTAATTAGCTTCTGCATCTCTATCTCACGCCTCTATTTCTCTACTAGTATATTCTAAGATCACTCCCTAAGTAAATTAATTGCACTGAAATCCTTCAATCTGAATCTACTTCTGAGGGAACTCAAACTGAGACACTCACTGACAGACACCTTTGAAGAAGTTTAAAATGGGCCCAGGGAAGTGCAAGGTCATACCTGTGTGCAATCGTGGCCGTCTAGACGGCCAGATCAGGTCCAAGCAAATTTTTGCTTGCCTGAATTATTTAGGTTGGCTTGCCCCAGCAGTCCTGGACTCCCTCCAAAATTCTTCCAGCCCCCGCTTCCCTTCAGTCTTGGAGACTTAATCTCTGAAGCTGGCAAGGCTCGGATGGGAACAGCATATGATTCTGTGAAGGGCAAATATGGGCCTCTCCTGCGAGCAAGCACAGGGGAGAAACAGCTTTTCACCTGTCTTTAAGCTGAACACCAAGGCCTGCCCACCTCTTCTGAGGCTTAAGCGGTTATTTCTCCAGAATCAATCCATTATCAAAAGTGAATATTGACAAGGCACTGGAGGTATACATGGAAATGGGTCAAGTTGTAACCACTTGGTAACACTAATAGCTGGTCTACCCTCAGTCTGCAGCTCACGTCTGGCTTCCTGAGTTACTCTTATGCCTGTTCAGCAGAGCAAATGTGATTCTGGCTATCCCGGCCCTCAGGAGAAAGCTGCCAGCTAAATAGATAGAGAGCACCAAAGCCACCCCAAGTTCAGAGGTAAGGAGCCAATCTCAAGCGCCATAATGGGAGTCTTCAGTCTTCTCTCTAAACCCCTCCTAAGAAGAGGGGAAGGGAGGTGCGCCTGGAACTCAACATTGCAGATCCAGTGATGAGAGGGCATGGATGTCAAGAGGAGACAGAAGCTAATGAATGAACGAGTAAATAAAGTGAATGTTTATTGGGGGCTTCATATGGGCCAGGCGCTGAACTCAGTAAGTCCGTTATATAAATAATTGTATTTATTCCCTCCCCTCTCTACCTCACCCTTCTCTCTTGTATTATCCTAGCTTAATGATGGGGAAATGGAGGTTTAAAGAGAATAGCTTTTTTGCCCGCTATCACCTAGCCGTTAAATAAGGATGATGAGAATTGACCCAGGTTTATGTGCCCCCAAATCTGTGTTCTTGTCCATTACACTCAGACTCCCTGACTCATCAGAGGAGACATGAATTGTGCTCCTTCTGGTCTACCATGTGGCTATTTGGGATAAAGTTCTCCAGGAAGATGGAGGAGCCAAGGCCCAGAGGTGGACTAGAATGAACTTGGCATATTTAGGTAACAAGAACGGAGGCCAGTAGGGCTGGGAAGAGAGCTCCGTCACTGACGCAGGAAATGACGTTTGCGTGTTGGCTGGGCACACGATCATGGAAAGCTTACAGATCTAGAAAGGACGATCAGAAGTCACCAGAGGTTTGGAGAAAAGGCAGCATGATAAATGGGTTATAGGTGATCAGTGAGGGTGGGGAGGCGTGGGAGGAGACTGGTGTGAAACCCAGCACTGGAGGTGACCAGGGCCAGCTGAGAAGAGTGAAGAGAAACAGTCAGAGGGGAGTAACACTGGGCTGCTGTGCTGACAGACTAAATGTGGAGTGAGGGAAAAAAGGGAGGCCAAAGCTTATGGTTAGAAGCTAGACAAATGAATTGCCATTTATGGAAACACGGGATGCTGGGGAGAGGAGTAGGTTTGGGAGGAGCGATAAGGAGTCTGGTTCTGATGCACATTCAATGTCGGGCAGAGATGTGGTGTAAGGCGTTTGTGATGAGTCTAGAGTCAAGAGGAGCCGTCTGGGCTGGAGATAGAAACTTGTGAGTCAGCCACAGAGATGGTGTTTCAAGTTGCAACACTGAAGGAGCTGAAGTCGGGAGAACGTATACACAGAACACACACTTGGGGCCTTGTGTGCATTGGCATTGCATGCTAGAAGAGAAGAGAAGAAGCCAGTTCAGGAGGCTTGAAGGACAACCAGCAATAGAGAAGGAGACTGGAGAAAGTGGCATGTTGTAAACTAAGGGGAAATTTTCCGGGGCAGAAGAACTGGTTAGCTGTGACCAATGTCACTGACACTGGGGAGGACTGAGACATGACCTCTGGTTTGGTGGCAGGAAGGTGGTCTCTGAAAGGGTGGCCTCCGTGGGCTGGATGGGTGGTGAAGAAGGCTGAGGATTCAGGGCTCTGGATACTTCCAGCCCCTCCAATCAGAGTTTGTAAACACATACACACACATAATACACACAACACAAAATCACACAGTGCAATAAAACACACACAAATATACACACAAGCCCAAACACAAGTATACACACATAATACATGCATAACACACACAACACAAACATACTCACAGACACACCATACACACATAAAACAAACACACACACACCATCCCAAGAAACAGAAAAATTGTAATGTTTTTGTTTCCACATTTCTTTGCATGATCCCGTGATTTTCCCTTCATTTTCCCCATCCAAATTACCTCATGAAGTATTGAGACTGTTATAGCAGGAATTAAAAGTAAAAGAAACCATCAATGTTCAGTTTAACTTCAGCCTGAATCAAAAATATTATTTTAGAAAGTTAAAGCCTTGGCTTTACGAAGGCAAGTTTTATCAAAAAAGAAAAGATTTTTAATCATCAGCATACTGGGCGCTGAATAGGCTTTGCACAAAGGTGTGAGTTGCAGAGGCTGAGGAAGTTCCCAGACCACTCACTCCACTGGTCCTAGGGGACAAGATGAGGGTTGGCTGGCGGGGAGTAAGGCTGCAGGCAGAGGTTGGGCGTGATCTTGAAGGTGTCTTTGATGTTTTAGGCAAGTGACAAACCTGGCAGTGAGGATGGAGGAAACATAGAGAGGACCAGAGGTCAATAGCCAGCGAGTGGTCAGCACCAAGAGGCTCTGTGGGGCCAGGCTCTCCCACCATCTCGATGTGCGGTTCTCCCACCATCTCTATGACCATTTCTGTTGGGATTTTGAGCTGGAAAGACTCCTGCCTTGGCCTTAACATTTTGCTAAGTCCAAGCCCCATGTAGACATCTTGCTTTTCAGTGACCCAAGATATGTGTAAATCTCCTGAAACAAAGTGTGGGTGAGGAGGGGTGCCCCGGATACCCGGTGGGACCACACATGAGAAGTTACTCCAACACTAATACTTGCTTTGTTTGGGACAGTGATGAGACCCGTGCCAGTTACATTCCGTTGACAAAAGGTTTCTGCCCTTAAAAGTATTTGGGGAAACCACCACCCTGAATCCAGAAAGTGGTGGGAGTCAAAGGATGAGGAGACAAATCCAGGACAACAGAGGAAACTGAGGAGCTTGTGGTCACGTCATGGAGACAAATACATAAATATGCAAGTACACAAAGATGTGATGACATAATAGAAGTGTGTATCTTCAAGGTAAAACAGGAGCCCTGTGATCTGCTTGAGGAGGACAGGCAGGCATTTTTAAGCTAAACAATGTCAGGGGAAGAGCAGTCTAAGCAGGTAATACAGCATGTCCACCACGACAGTTTTTGCTAGAATTATTAGAGTGCTCTGGGGTGTAAAGTGTGTGTGTGTGTGTGTGTGTGTGTGTACAGAGGGGCTTAAAAGACCAAGTTGATAGGTATGTGGAACCAGATCAGAGAGAACATGTATTCCATGCTGAAGTTTTTCATACACCTTGAAAAGTACCAGGGGGTATGATTTACAGAAATAAAACATCAATAAATCTTTCTTATTTGTCTTTAAAATGTCACTTTGGAAGCAACATGAAAAATGTACTGAGGTTGGGGTGAAGTGAAACTAAACACATAGAAACCAATAAGGAAGGGATTGCATTAGCACAGGAAAAGCGTGTTGTGAGTCTGATACAGGGACTATTGAGATGGAGGTAGAGAGGGCAGATATTAAGAAGTAGAACCAGTCAGACTTTGCTATAAATACAGTCCATAACATTCACTATAAAATAGCAGTGTTTGCTGGTGGGAATGCAAACTGGTCCAACCACTATGGAAAACTGTGTGGTGGTTCCTCAGACTACTTAAAATGGACCTACCATATGACCCAGCAATTCCATTCCTAGGGATCTACCCAAAGGACACAAAAACATTAATTCAAAGGGGTACCTGCACCCCTATATTTATTGCAGCAGTTTATAATAGGTAAGACTTGGTAACAACCCAAATGACGTGACCACAAGCTCCTTAAAGCCAGGTGTGGTTGCATCTCCATAAAGTATTTCTGGCAACCAGCACTGAACCTGCACTTACTCATCAAATGTCAGACTAAATTGATAATTATTATTATTATTTTATAAACAAATCATTTTAACCCTTTTAGGCAATAAGAGCAGTAATCAATAAGTCATGAAAGCTACAAGAGGGGAGGCTAAGCGTGGATATATCAGTTTGTTTATTTGTTCATCAATTGCTGTGCACTCGTGTTATCTCCACATTGTGGCTACTAAGAATCATGTTGCATCAAATAACTATATACAAATTCTTGTGTGCACATATATTTTTATTTGCTTTGAGTATATAGATACTTACCCAGGGGTGGAAATGTCCTGAGGTTAACATTTTGAGGAACTCCCAGACTGTTTTCAAAGTGTTTACACCATTTCACATTCCCACCAACAACATCAACCTCCTTTTTCAGAAGAAGAAATTCATTATAAAAAAATGAGGATGGAATTCTGTGATCCCCTATGTCTATAGGACCATTTTTTTTTAAAGGCTAAAGTGGAAAATGAAAGAGTAATTGAAAATGGCAGGAGAAAGAGAGACAATTATCATACAATTGATGGAAAGAATGTCAGAAATGTCACTGTGAATTACCAGCAGCAGAAAGGTAAATTACAATCATTATGGAAAGTTGTGGCCAGGAGAATTCACTAAGTGGTTCTTGGGCATTTCAGGGAGAGGAACTGGGGGTGGGGGAGAGATATCAGACTGCAGAAGGTGGCAGGTAGAAGAGTGTGCAGGTGGCACGGTCTGGAAATTCCCCTGTGAGAAAAGAAAGGATAAGGAATCCTGCATTCTGAGAAGTTGGGGAATAAGCATGTCTACGGAATCAAGAAGCCAAGAGTGACTGAGATGTGGAGACAGTCAAGTAGGTAGGGAAGAACCTGCTGGAAAAGCTGAGGAAGGTATAGCTTCAGACAGGAGGGAAACCTAGTTCTCTGAGACTGGTAACCACTTCTAGAATTTTCTATGTGCATAGAAGTCTTAAGAAGATATTGGGACAGAAGCTATGTTTCTTCCTTCCCTCTCCTGTCCCCCTCATTCCCAGGAAACCATCTGCAGATAGAGGTTGAGACCTGGCAGTTCCTCACTGCAGTTTGCAAATGCTAAAAAGACACTGAGGGGCATTCACAGTATTTTAGGTCACTCCACCATTTAAGGAAGAGGAAGGTTTAAGTCAAACCAAGAGAGTTTGAAGTGAGTTATTTAGCCTATTCTGGGATTCTGAGTGTTCACTGCAGTATTCATGGAAGTTAGATGTTCAGAGGATGCTGGTAAATGTGGATTCCTGAGCTGTGAGGCATCAACCTAGAGGATTCTCCCGAAATGCCATTAATCATGCTTGTTCCTTAGTATGTTTATTATACATTACATTTTTTGCTCTTTCTAGCCCCCCCCCAAAGCTTTCCTAACTGAAAAGCCAGGAAATAGTTCATTGTTTCTTAAAAGCGGAAGCGATAGTGCTTACTTACAGTAAGTTTCTGCCATTCCAGTTAACGGTACTGATTTATGAAGCCTGCTGGGGCTTTCCTCAAAGGGAAAGAAAACCCCCCACTGCATGTACTAGCAGCATACTTACCACAGCCCCTGGCTGATATCAGAGGCATTTTAATAAAATCCAGCATAGAAATGCAGGTTTTGTTACACGGACTCCAACTGATAATTAGCTGCAAAAGTTTGACAATCTCAGGAAAAAATGATCGGCACAACTACATGTGGTTTTGAACCTAGATTACAAGTGCTGAGGAGTGGAGAAGTCTGGGCTTTCAAGTGAAATGAGAACCTTTACTGAGGAGCAAGGGGACACCTCCTAGGCCAGCATGCACCCCTTTGCAGCAGCTGGAATCATTTAGACAGGCCTGTGTCTTCCCTCAGAGAGAGGAGGGTTTACTCCAGGCTCCCTCACAGAGCTCAACATGGTCCCAGATAGTCCAGGGGCAAGAAAATGCACCTTGGCGTGAATCAGCTCCTCCATTTCTAAGGGCCTTTTCTATTTTCCTGGGACTTTTGCCTCCAAGGATGCTTTAGCAGCTGTTGTTTTGTTATTTTGTCCTGTTTTCATCACTACAGATTGGGGAAGCAAGACCTGTGTCTTTACCTGAGGTCCAGGGAGGTGACAGGATTTACATCTACATTTTTTCCCTAAAGGCATATGACAAGTTTGGGGTGGGTTGGAGGAGAAAATTTGTTTGAAGTTTCTTGACAGTGTTCTGGAAACTTAGCAATCCAATCATGCCTCGTAGACAGAAGTTAAACACCCATAACCTTAAGGATGAAGGACTAACAGAATGACCTGTGCATCTGTTGGGCTAGGAAGAGGATTTCTTTGGAAGGCCACACCTAATAGGCTTAGAGTCTGTAATGCAGATGTTGGCTCTTCAGAGAGCCCGTTCTCCAGCTTGCTAGAGTTGCTCTGGGCTACAACATCTATATTACACCTGCGTGTACACCCATCCCACAAACAGTCAGTGCCCCAGCATGCTGCCCCAGTTCCTCCCAGCCACAGGGATTCTCAAGGCACTTAGGAATTTCCCAGTGACTTCAGGCTTTGCGGACTTCCGGATCTATTACCAAGGGAGCTTCCTTCCCAACCACCTGGTGTACCTCTTCCCTTGAGTTTTCCAAATTCCACCCATGTAGGAAATTCTTTATAGTATAATTTCAGTGAATATTTGGGGATGATGTCAAAGAGCAATGGATTGCATGGGCTATGTTGCCAGAAGTCACATAAAAGCAAACCACTCTTTTCAAATTCCTCTGGCCAGTGTGGTCCCATGAGTGTAAAGGATGTATACTGTGAAATAGACAGAAGCTTGTCTTCTTTATTATCCAGCTGCTGAGAAGTTATTTTTTAAAGATTTGTTTTATTTATTTATGCATACAAGAACTGGGATTTAGATCAGAGGTACAGGGGAGGATTCACCAGATAGAGAGAGTGGGAAGCAGAACAGGTGGATCTACTGAAATACACTGCTGAGGGGAGCAGTGGGGAGACAGGAGAGGTCTGCTGTGACATGTGGGTCAGCTCCCTGGCCGGGGATCAAACTCGTGCTGCAGTAGCTGGTGATGGTTTGATAGCACTGAGACTTTAACTCCTGCACCGCCAGGGAGGCCCCAGCTGAGAAATTATCTTAATAATCAAACTGCCAGGTTTGTCTCCCTGAAGTTGTGCAAATGCACAATTGATACACTGGAAGCAGCAGCTGTTCCTCCCCTTGGGAGATTCTTGGGCCATTGCTGCTTCATAGGGCCCGGTCTTCCTGCAACTTCATAGCTCATCCTCTCTCTTTCCCTCTCTCCCCCTTTTTCTCCTTTGGTTTCCTTCAGGTTCCTTCTATTCTAGGTCTCTTTACTCCCTTCCTTTTGTGGTTCCTTGGAGAAATTGATAATGCAGAATATTTAATTATTTAAATAATTTTCTATCTCCTATTCATCCCATCCTGGCCCAAGGGTTACTGTTATTTTTAATGGAAATCATCCCTTAAGACATTTGACTATGATTTCCTCAGCATTTCTGCTTCCAGATTTTTACTTAAACTTTCTTTCCTTGACTTGTTACACCACCAACAAGGACTTGGTTAGTCTCTCTATTATAATCTCCGCCCCCACCCCCAGCACCTCCTACCTCTCTTTTAAAAATCTTCACATTATGAACTTGGCATATAGTAGAGGTCCATTAAAACTCTACTGGTGGAATATTGATGATGGAATGTATAACATGATGTTCTATTTTTTTTTAGGAAATATTAGATTGTGGCCTAATAACAGAATTCCTGGTGTATGCTTAGCACAATGTCCAGCTCACAGTGGATGTTCAAAAATATTGGTTAAGTGTTTATCCATCAACAAAATAACCTGTATCTTACCAAATCTGTGGTGCTAACCACCCTGAGATGAAATACAACAGGGAGTGGAGAGGCCTCTTGGTTCTCCGGATTATCGTGGTTAATTCACTCACTCATGGTATAAAATTATTTAGAATGAAACAGCCTTAGAGCACGTTAGTCCCTTCTATGGATACGATATGTGAAAAGGAAATTCAAGAACATTCTTTTCATATCTTCCCCTCATAACTCTATGAAACATACTACCTCCCCCTGCCCCACACCACCCTCCTTTACAGATGAGGAAAGTAAGGTCCAGAGAGATTTAAGCAACTTGGTTAGACTCACACAGCCTGTCAATAAGGGCATGAGAACTTAAACGTAAGTCTACTAATGCCAAGTCTTCTACTTTCTTTTGCTACAGCAAGGTATGCGTCCATAGTTCAAAAGCATAGCACCATAACGCCAGTTTCCTTTCCAATGTAGATGTCTAAAAAATATGTTCTTTTGCAATAGCATAAAATATATGACTCAATACCAATGTAAGACTTCAGCCTAGAATGCAGCCTGTCAAGTGAGCAGCACAGCATACTTTGAATGAGGCCTCATAAAAACACAAAGTTGGAATTGTCTCTAAGGATTTTAGCTAAGTAGACTGACTCTAGTGGGGAAAATAAAATCTCTTCCCAGAGTTTCATGGGAGTGGAAACTGAAAGATTGAGAGCTTGTGAGAAATAACAGATACTTTAAAAAATATTTGATTAGGCATAGAAGAATGACAGAAGGGCTTTCAAAGAAAATGAAAAAAAAAATGGTATAGCTTTAATATTTTTTAGAATCTTAGAATTTTAGGGCTGAAAGGAACTTAAAAAGCAACTAAAACTTCCTTTCTTTGACATAAAGAAGCAGCATTTTGAGTCTCAATCAGGATCAGCTATATCATGTGTGAGCCCAGAACAAAATGGAAACGTGAGGCCCTTTGTTCAAAACTCAAACTTTCAAGATGGGGACTACAGGTCATGAAAGCCAGCATGAGACTCTCTTTTACACAAAGCCTGTTTACCAAATGAATATCAATACTTTACATTTGTATGGCACTTGATAATTTACACAGCTTTTCACAGTTAGTTCAATTAAATTTCACTATAGCTCAGTGGAGTGAGCATGATGCTCACTTTCCCTCAATCAGTGACCCGAGAAGTGTGTTGAGATACTGGAATCATCAGGTAAAAGCATATTGGCTCCTGGAATCACAAGCTAAAAGGGAGTTTCTTTTTTTTAATATTTTATTTTATATAATTCTTACATCATTTTTCATTTTTGCACAATGTATGCATTTTCACTTTGGTTATATTCCCCATACAATTGCACCCTAAAAGGGAGTTTCTTTGGAGAGCCTTGGGAATCGCGATGGACTTGGTGTAAGCAAAACAAATGTTCATGTCCAAGAGACCTGGGAGTTTATTACTGCGACTTCACCTAGTGTCACCCTGACTAAAACTCATTCTGACTTTCTTCCCCTTCTCTGGTTTTACCCTTAGTGTCTATAGTCAACATATAGGAAGACTTTCAAAATTATTCCTCAAGCAGCTTTTTATTTTCCTGGAAGCTTCTGACAGCTGGCCAGTTGCTGCTATTTTCAAAGGTGGAGGCCTCAAGTCATTTGATTCTACATTAAAAACAGGTGTGACCTAAAACTCTGAAGGACTTGCCAGTATCCAAGACTCAGAGGCTTCCATAACTTTCTATCACAAATGAGTTTAGGGGAAAAAGTGACCAAACACTGAAATGATAAGTCAATGATTATCCATGTTACAAACCCGGGTCCTTGTTTTCAAGACATTTAAAATGTTTTAGTTTGTTTTCCTTAGTCAGAAATGGTACAGGAAAAACAGACTCCCAGGCCTGGCCATAAATCTCACATTTGTGTAGCAAATAACAACATAGTTATTTTTTTTTTAAATCAAGATCATAGCAGATGCAATCATCACATGAGTAATGAGATAGCTTTATACCCAAATCATATGGAGGCATGAGTTTGCCCAAGGCAGTGGCCATCCTTGGAGGCTAAGAGGCAGAGTGGTCCTCCAACAGGGAGCATGTGTGGTGACTGCACTCATTCCTTGCTCAGTGTGATACAAAAGCACATTTTGAGTGAGAAGCATGGACTTTGGAATCTGAAGAATCAACCTCTGCTAAGCAACGCTCCTCAGAGAAAGAGAGCTGACCTCTCCAAGATCCGTTTCTCAGCTGCAAAATGCAGGTGATAGCTGTGTCTACCTCCTAAGGTGAGTGAGGACGAAGTGAGATCGTGCGTGGGAAGCTCGTAGGTCGTCTACACAGAGGAAGAGCTCATTAAGCATGAGTGAAAACTCTGGAAAATTCTCAGAGATGGAAATCCTTTATTTTTTAAGAATGCGTTAATGTGTGGAGACCGCAAGATGCTGTCTGGAGTCAACACTGGTGAAATAGGATCAGCCATCAAACTCACCCATGTGAAGCAACTTAAACCAATAAGAATATCTTCCTCTTTTGTCAGTTAATTTCACGGGGTCAAGGTGGTTGAAAGAGGAACAGTCCACTCTGACTGAATTAGTTCTAGGGAAATACTTGGGTTTCTAACAGGAAAGAAGGCATTCAAGGCAGAAATAGCAGAGCAAGGTCAGAAGCAGATCATGCAGATGAGAGAATGTAAAGTAGTTTGGCTAGAACAAAGTGAAGCTGAGGAGACTTGTATGGAGTTATTTTCCAGAGCATCTTGAATTTTGCAGTGATATATTTTTACTTGATTTACTCTGTAGTAGGGAGTCACTAGTAGTGTTACAGTGAGGGCATACAAGGGCTGGACTGAACAGGAAAGGTAGTAGAGAGGAAGGACGCATATGGGAATCCTCCAAGGTAACACAGGTGAAAGGTAAATCCAACTAAATTAGGGAGAAAGTAACAAAGGAGGAGATGGATTTGAAATAGAATATGGGTGACTCAAGGCAAAGTGAAAGGAGTTAGGGACCTGGTACCCTTGAAAATGTTGGTGTCATTTACCCAAACAGAAGCCAAAGGAAAGGACTGGTCTAGGGAAAAGATGGAGAAAGAAATTTGCTGGATGACAGACTTGTCTTGAGATTGCCATTTGTGTGAGAACTGCCAATATCCAGAGTGTCCCTTGTTTAGAAGACAGTGCCAGCCAGGCATGGAGTTGGGAGGAAGAAATGGACTCTGCATATGACTGAATTTATGAGTTGTCACTTTAACCCCCAGCTGAAATTACCTTTGGTTGGACCTAGTTTTTACATTGGCAATTATTTCTGACCATTAAAGCTTTGTAATACTTTTAGCTACTAGTGGGCACAATTGATCATTACCCTTTTCCTGGCAAGAAGGGATGAAACATTTCCTTGCACAGCACTTCTTGGGCACACTACTACTATGATTATAAGTTTTGTATGTACCCCACATAGCCAGGTCAGAAAACTTACCTGCAGGATGATTAAGGGAAATCAGCTGAAAACTTGATCCAGGAAAGAAAATAGAAGTAAAAGCTACTAGCAGGAGACTACAATTTGATTCCTAAAAGAAAATGGAAAAGAGGGGTAAATCAATTGTTATTGATCTCCTCTTACATCCCAGGGTAAGTGCTAACATATTAAGATGTATGAGACACAACTGCTTAGCACTCAGTCCAGTGGGAGAAAAGTCTTTTATGAAAAATGATTACAAGGAGGTATGCTGGAGCTTATAGTTGAGGGGAGTGTATTTTGTTTTGGGGGGCATCCCACTTAGACTGGGTCACAGGGATCAGGGAGTTCATCTTTAGGAAAGAAAACTGAAATTCCAAAATGTTAAATGATTGCGTAACATCACGTGGTGTGATTACTAGGTCTCCATTGCTTACAGGTGAAAGAAATCAAATTCAGATTATTCATGGGAAAAGAAGAAATCACAATGGCTCATGTAATGGCAAAGCACAGGGCTCATGTTATGGCAAAGCACAGGGCACAGAGTTGATCTGGCTTCCTTTATGGATCCAATTGCCCCCTTCATGCTCTGCCCTTGACTCTATTTTGTTTTGTGTTGCTTCACCCACAAAAAGCCTCCCCTCCATGGGGTGGGATTGCGGCTCCCATGGGCCTTCCAGATTGCAGCCCATCCAAATTGACCCTCAGAAGCATTTCCATTAAGTCCAACTTGGTCCAACTTAGTTGCCTTAGACTGGTGGCTGCATCAAGAGAGATTGCATGCTCTGATCAAGTCCATGACCCCAGAAGCAGGTGGTGCTACTTGATCACCATCCACACCAGAATCACCTGCCACAGAGAGGCACATTTCTGCAATGAATTATATGGCAGCCCATCCCAAAGAAGGGGACAACTACAAGACAGCACTGCACAGAGTTTAGAAGCTGCACAGTAGAGCTGCAAGCCCAGACTGCATTCCAAAGTCTGTCTTTCCACCATGCAGAGTGCCCCTGCTTCTGATGAATGAGAACAGGAAGAATATCAGATGACAGGGCCATTGAAAGGAAAGGCAGAAATCATTTTGGGAGGCCAAAATACTGAAGAAGAAATGAGAAGAGGAAGTAAGAGGAGCAGGATGATGAGAGACTGTGGGAAAAAAGAAAGCAAGGACTGGGGGTAGCAAAGTACTGAGTGGCCACCGGGCAGCCTTCCACCCCCCCCCTCTGGAATCTCTGCCAGCAGCCACTGCTATTTTTCAGAAAGCTTTTTCCCTTCTCCCCTGTTAAGAAGCTGAGAGCCAGAGATCCCATTAATCTTTCCAAAGGCCACTTCGGCTTTTCGTGGCAGAGCTGTTCACATTTGACTTGGCTCCCTCACATTCATTTTCCCCCTCAAAGGTGCTGGAACTTGGAAGACCCGCCCAACATCCATTAGGACTGCAGGGGCCAGTGGCTGTTACCACAGCGACTAGGTTTTACCTGGGTAGAGCCTCCTCGGTCCCTGTGCCTGAAGGATCCTCTCACCATTTGTCTGGCCAGACTCTGCTACACCAGATTCTCAGCTCTCTCAGGCTCATTCGCATTATGAGGATTTGCATTATGTTAAAGGGCCAAAGTTAAGGGGCCAGAGCTCACTTTACCGCCACCCCATTAGGCAGCCCCTGGGAGCCTGGTACCATGCAGGGGGGAGTCTCGGATACCAGGAGATCCTTTCTCCAGCAGAGCTGACAGTTGCAGTGGAATAGGCAGAAAACAGATGCATGGACTAGAGAGTGACATGACACAACAATGCAATCAAACACAACACCAGACAGTATAGGAAATGGCACAAAAGGGACTGTTTGTTCTAACGAGTGTCTTCTGTGGTCCATGTCCCGTGTTGGGTGAAGAGGGTATGGGATAAATCAGAAGCGTGTTGCTAGGAGGCGATACTTCCTCCTCCCCCAGGGTTTACTGGAGGTGGAAGGGCAGCTGGTGTGAAAGGGTTTGCTACTTTTCACCCTGTCACCCCCTTCAGTCTTGGAGATATTGGGGGGACAGTTTGGAAAGAGTGCCATGTGGACTGTGCACCCTCTAATGAGTTTGCTTCTCTCAATGCCACCATCTTGGCTATGTAGAGTCATGGGGTCAATCGAGAAGCTCCTGGTAATGGCTTCAACTGTTTCCCTTCGAAAATTCATGTGTTTAATTAAGTCCCTAAGTCTCAGAACCCTGGAGTGTGGCTGCATTTGGGGATCGGGCCTTAGAAACGTGACTAAGGTTCAGTGAGGTCATTGGGGATGGGTCCTCACCCAGTGCGTCTGGTGTCCTTATGAGAAGAGGCGATTAGGTCCCCGACATAGAAACCGTGTGAAAGTAGACACGGAAGATGACCATCTCCCAACCATGGGGAGAAGTTTCAGAAGAAATTAACCATACCTACAACTTGATCTTAGACTGGGAGAAAATAAATAAAACAAAACAAAAAATTTTTAAAAAATCAATTTTTGTTTTTTTAAGCCACCCAGTCCATGGTATTTGCTAGAGCAGCACTCGAAAACAAACCTCCTTCTCCAGCCAGGTCAAACCCAAGTCCATATGAGACTGAATAGCTGTGTGCACTGCAAGTTCTTTGGATTAAATGAATAATAAAATGAAGAGTTTGGCCTCTGCCTGACTTTGTCTTTGTTTTGTTTATATCTCACTTCATTCAAATGCTGGTTCACGAGGCAGGGACTCTTTTCATTAATTTCCCTCAAAATCTCCAGGGTTTGGAAGATTGCTATCTTGTAGCCATCAGGATAAACTAAATGATGCTGTGTAACAAATAACTCCCAGGTCCCAAATCCCAGGGCCTTGACTAAACATTCCATTAGTCCTTGCTCACACTGTTATCTGCCAGCCTAGGTGGGGGCTTGGATGCCGCCCATTTGGCGAATCTCAGCAGGGGATCTACTCAGCCCAGTCACTCATTCACCCAGAGGCCCTGCCTCTTCACGAGGATCCACACTCACCTCCAGGAGAGGAAATGAGCATGGAGAATCGCACACTGGCTCTTAAGCTTCCTGCCAGAAGTGGCACACATCCCCGCCGGTCATAGTGTGTTGTCCAAAGCACGTCATCAGGTAATGGCTTACATCAAGTAGATCAGGAAGGCGTGATCCCACTTATGTCCAAAAGAAGATAGTTGTGAATGGCCCTTAATGACCACTCCAGGGACGATCACTCCTGCTTCCAAGGGGTTCAAGTTTAGGGAAGGAGGGTGAAACATTGCACCCAAATTGCCAAGCCTGTGTGAGGCGGTTACCCTCCTTGTGCAGGTGGTTGTGCAGGACCCTCTTGAAGGTCCTCAGATGAGCAAGTTATTCCCTAGGTGAGACCTCAGAAAGGGAAACCACGGCTGGCCACGCATCTGCTCATTCAATAAACAAATGTTTGTAAAGTGCCTATTAATACCCCAGGCACAGGTAATATCCTGAACCTTGCAGGATTTGAGGGGATCCTTGACCTCCCACTCTCTAAATACCAGTAGGATCCACCAACTGTTGTGAAAACAAAAACATCTCCATGGATTTCCAGTCTAAAGCAGGGTAAAATTATGCAGAAGTGTCTTTTTTGGTTAAGTTTGGATGATAGAAAAGAAAACACACTATTTGGGAGGAGAAACATTCATTTCATAGCAGGTTTGGTGGGGCGAGAGAGACAAAGGAAAAGCAACAGGTCTCCATCAAGGTGATCCTAAAGTGAATTGTGGAATGTTTATGAAGTGGAAGCAACCTCAGAGAAGTGCAAGTTCAAGTCCCTTATTTTATAGACAAAGACCCGGGACCCGATTATAGAGAAGATTGTTTTTTGTTAATCAGGACTTTGGGTTAAGGGTTAGCGAAAGGCAGCGGCTCCTCCTAACTACCTAGATCACATTTTCCTCCTTCCCAACCTGTCACAATGTCTATATACACCTTCCTGTGTATGGCTTTGGATTTGGGTGGGTGGGGCAGAGGATTAAGCGGGAATAAGGAAAGGAGTTGCTGAGAGAACACTGCAGGGCAGGTGCTTCCCTTGGAGACGTGCTGAAGGGGCGTTCAAGCTGCTGCAAAGAAGACCTGCAGCCAGGGCCCCCGTGGGCTGGCCCCTACACAGAGCAGACAAACCAGGCAATTTGGAAAGCACCTGGCTATCACTGGCGAGGAGGGCTCTGATGTAACTACCATGCGGTATTGTTGTGACTACTCATATTTATAGTGCAGTTTCTAAGACTAGCAGCCTAAGGGGTCAGCAGAACTATTTGAGAATGAGGGCAGCAAATTGATTTGTAAGCGTCATCAAAACTTCGTTGGTTTCCTCTTCCTCTTTCAGACTGACAACATGGTTTTAAAAAGCATGAGAAAGCACTTAGTACGTCCTAGCGGTTAGGTACTCCAGATGTTAGATCACCTGCTCCAGGATTTCAGCTGAGACTTGCAAACTTGTTTCATCTAATTCCTTAAGCTGGTTTCAAGCCTTGGTCCCTGAAGCAAAATTGAAGACTGTAAAAATAACCCCCTGGTACAACTCCCAGGCCTGAAGATACGTGCTTCAGGCTAAGCTGTTTTCAAGGTTAGAATCGCTTCTACTTTGGGGCTTCCCAGAAATGTCTGGGAGGATCCGAAGAACCACAGAAATTCATTAGGGTCAATCTGTTGCTTCATTTCCCTGCAGTACCTTGATGAGATGTTGGTAGACCATGGGAAGGGGTTGTGAGATGGTTGCCATGGCACCATTTAGTGCCACCTTCTGTGAGCATATGCTTTGGTTTGCCTGTGCAGGGACACACCTGGGGCAGAGTGGGCAGGCGGAGTGGGGAATACCATTGTTCCTCTGCCACGCTTTCAAGTTGGCAACCATGTGTCTGGCTTATTCCCCAGGGGACCTTGTGATTGTCCAGGTTGAGAGTAAACCAAGAAGCCTATGTCCAAATCTCTGCTCTCCTCAGCCCCACATAGGTCCAGCCATGAGACTGTCTCCCTTAGAAACGCACTCATTAAGCCTGAGCATTGGCACTGATTTCCAGCCACCCCAACAGGACCCTGCTTGGCTGTCTAAATATCCCTGACCCTGGAGACAGGAATCTGTTCTGATATCCTCACTTCTGGGCTGTATCTCTCATTATAATTTTAGGTCAAGTGTCCTGGGTTCCATCTCTCGAACTCCTGACTAGAGAACATGGGTTTTCTTCAACTTTTCCTCACCTTTCTGTTGGGTCATAGCCACCTCGACAGCCCCAGAATTTGGGTAAGATCATTATATTGTAATCTGTGAGTCCTGAGAATCCTTGGGCCTTTTGCACAAGGTTTAGGATCTCTAGTGCACAATGGATTTACAAAGTGAATTCTCCCCCCTTCTCCTCCATTCCTGTGTAGCTGAAAATTTAGGAGGCCCCAGGCCAGGCCCCTCCAGGTGAAAGACATTTATAGCCTCCTTCCATCTGCTCCCTCTGTAACATCGCCAAACCTCCTGAGCGCTGTGGGATGTTTTAAACATTTCATGGGGAGTAAAATGAGTCACGTTCTGACCCCTGGGGTTCCTTCTCTGTGGGTCTCGTTATCCCAAGTGTGGCAGACAGGAGAGATATCAACATGGATTAAATTTGAAGCACCAGCTACACTCTAGTGCTTAGAGAGTTTGCCAGGAGCTACTCCTTTGCTTTAAAATATATGGCAATTGTCGAATGTACATTATTCTTCCTGTTCAACAGGTCCCAGGAGTGAAGTAAATAGGATGGGTAAATTCATACCTTAAATCCAAAGAGTCCTGCAGGGATCTCCGAAAAAAGAAAGTTGTCCAAGGAACAGGCATGTGTGTCTCTCCCTCTATACAGTGTCCGGAAGATGTTAGCAGGCCTGGAGGTTGCCTTCCTGTGAGGGCCACCTCACAGGCATGTTCTTAGGTTCATAAATCAGCACAGTCTATTGTGGCAGACTTTGAAGGTTTACAGAAGGCCTCTGGTTGGTCACTCCATTGAACAGGTAATGAAGAAATTTTTCATCTGGAAACCTCAACATTCAGATCAAGGCCCCAAAACAGAGGCCCCAAAGGTAGATGTGCAATCACTTTGTGTGGATGTATTCCTCTTCCCCTTCAGGATGGGTAAGAAACTGATCTTTATTTACTTCTTCAAGCATCACATTTGCCACATTGTCCAATGCATAGCTGGCAAGAAATAGATTGTGGATGATGATGGTGGAGCCAATTTATCTTTTGGTCATGTTCATTCACCAGATGTCATTGGTCTGCACATTGGGACCTTCCAGAAAAATCTTCTGCTTCCACAGAACAAGTTTTTCTTTTTAAAAATAAATGCTTCCTCCCCTTCTGTCTATTGACATCATAATTCCTTTAGAAAATTTGAAAACAGCCATCATGTGGACTTTTGAGTAAGACAGGCCAGATTGAATCTCAGTTCTGCTTCTCTGCGGTCAGTGTCCCTGCAGTCCGTTAACCTTCTGTTAATTGTCTTTAAAACATGAATGAGAACCAGAAATTCCTAGGGCTGCTGAGAGAAGATAACACAGGTAATCTGGCTCTGAGGAAGGCTCAGCGATCAATTGTTGAATTTAAACCACTGACCTAGACCTTAATCCTAGCACATTCTCACTCCAAACTGGGTTTGTTTTCACTGATGTGTTACCACCAAACCCAACCAAATTGACAACAAATGCTCTTTGTTACTTATTCCTTCAACTATCTTTCTCTCTCTCTCTCTCTTTAAAACCTATAATAACACATCTGGGATCTATTATCTGGTGGTATATATTTCAGTATATGTTTCTGCTAATGCTTCAGTAAACAGAAACCACATGAATGTCGACTGCTCAAATACAGTAGCCACGCGTCTGCCTTGAGCAAAGCTCAATATAAAGTTAAATGCTGTAGGGTTTTTTAAAAGTGGGCCATCAAAAGTGGAACTCTAGACTCAATTTTATCTGAATCACTTTTTATAGTTAAGATACCACTTTTAACCACTTCCTGCTGCTTAAAAAGAATTTTAAAAGTCTATGATGTCCTCATTAAAGATGAGTGTATCCATTAAGAACACTGCTGGCTATTAATGTCCAAACAGTTAACTAATTGTGTATTAAATAAATAGAGGGGTATTTTGTTGTTATTTTCACATGTTCTCAAATAGAAACCTTGGTTCAGGGCCAGCATCTCTGTGACTTTATTGCTATTTTCCTCATGGTTGTAAAATGGCTGCCCTAGCACAAGGGTCTAGTTCACCTCCAAGTGAAAAGTGAAGAGTAAGAAGGTATAACCAATCATATGCCACAAGAGATAGATTTTTTATCAGGAGAATGTGATACATTTAAAGATAGGTAAGTAAGATCCAATATACGGATAATGGAAGTCCCCCAAGAAGAAAACCAAAACAAACCAAAGTAAGGGAAAAGAACAAATTCTAAAAACAATAACTTAAGGAAACTTTCCTGAAATTTAAGAATGTGAAACCTTATATGGAAAGAGTATATTATGATCCTGAAAATATTAACATAGACTGAACAAGAAGAAGAAATGAACTGTTGTGAGAGTGGAAGTGATGTGTCTTTCTACAACCTGAATGATAGGAAGCTTCAATCCTCTTAAAAACCATTTTTAGTCTTCATGAACAGTAGTGGCAATATTAGTATAGTTCTTTTGACTATTGTGTATAATTATATAATATTGGATAAAAAAATGAATATTGATGGGATATTTTAATTTTCTCACGCACTGTGTTCTTGAAACCAAGGCAATTGGCATAGAAGAAAGGAAACATATATATAAGATATGGAAGGAATTAAATAAAAACCTTGCAACTCTGAATTTGAATAGAGAGAATTATTATAAATTTATGAGATTTTATATTTAAATATATATATATTTTCTAATTCCTTCCACCAAAAATATCTAGAAACATAATCTAGTCACAAAAAGCATCTGTAATGCCAGATTGTGATCTTTAAATAGTATTTCTTTTTCTACTCTAAGAAACCAGGGCTTCTTGGATGAACAGCTGATTCAAAATTTAGGGTAGAAACTCTACAAGGAGAATATGTTGCCTACCAAATTGATACTGTCTAATATTACCAAAGTCAGGACAAAAGGACATTGCCAGTTTTAGAAATTTTCACTGGCAAAGTGGGACAACTGGAGTTTAAGAAATCTAATGTATTTAAACCCATTCAGTCTGTTTCTATTCATGAGTTCATAATCATTTATTTTTTTAATCAGAATGGCCACTTTTAGAGGTTAATAGAGTATCAATTAGTTTTCTTGAAAACAGGTTCTAACTTTTACATATAAACTATGCAACTGGGTAACCAAATTACAGATAAAAGAAACATCTTTTTAAAATTATTCCAGCTAAACAACAAAATGAGATGTTAAATTAGAAAGTCACCATTTTTCAATCACCAATGAATTAATAGGTCTAGGCAATGAGCCTCAGTGGCTGTGGACATCACAAAAAGAAAGACAACCAGACACACACTCTCTAGTGGAATAACATGCCACTTCCTTTGGTCTTGCCAAAATGAATGAGTCAAAGTTTTATCAGTGTCTGGATTTAGCTTCTGATTTGCAGATAATACAGAGGACAGAGAAACAAAGTGAGCCAGTAAAACACAGACAGTGGGAAATTTTATAGGTTAAACCACTAAGGGTCTTTAACAGATAAATTATAAGCAATGGCAAGTGGTGGAGAGAAAACTAGTAGATTTAAAACATCAAATTTTTAAGAATGAGTAAGAATAACTCCAGTGGTAAGAACATACACTTGGGTGACAAAATCATGAAGAAATGTGGGGAAGTGATTACTCTAAAAAGTCAAGATAGTGGTTATTTTTAGAGAGAAAAAGGAAACACGTGTGGAAGGCTTCTGGAAAATCTGGAAAATTTCTATTTCTTGATCTGAGTGAGTGTTAGTGTTCTAATTCACTAAGCTACATGTTTGTTTTGTATGATTTTCAGTGTCTGTGTTTTATTTTACAATAAGTTTTTTAAGACCTGTTTAACTTCAGAACAGCCTCCTGACCCCATCCCCAAAACAGAGAACTGCACATATCTATGTGTAAAAGTGAAACACACTGTAAATTTTTTTTAAAAGAATAAATGGGCAGGAAGGAAGAATATATTATAGATCAAGTTATATTTCCCTAAGTGCCTTTATTAAAACCCATTTCACAAAACCCTTTCCTTCCTTAAAAAATCTTTCCTGAAGATTAGGTGCACCTTTTTTCCAAATTTGCCAAGCTAAATAGCTAGAAAGTATTTTCTTTTCGAAGTCTAAGGAACATGCAATTCTCTAATAATAATAATAAAAAAAAGATGTATCAAGGCTTCCAATTTTCCACTTTCCTTCCACTTTTTAAAAAAAGATTTATTTTTATTTTTTTATGCATAAAAGAGCTAGGGTGTGGGCCAGAGGTATGAAAGTGAGAGGATTCACCAGAGACAGAGTGGGGGGGGGGGGTAGAACAGGCAGATTGAATGAAATGCACTGCTGAGGGGAGCAGCAGGTGAGACAGGAGAGGTCTGCTGCGCCATATGTGGGTTAACTCTCCGGTCAGGGATCGAACTCAGGTCTTAGCAATGATAGCACTTAGACTTAACCCCCATGCCACCACAGAGTCCCCTTCCATCCACATTGGAGGGAAAATATATGTGTACCTCTAGGCAAATCCACATATTTGTGAAAGCAGAATGAATGCTGTGATGGAGATATGGGAAGGCATTCAGTAAGGTACCTTTTCCAGGAAAAAAATATCTTTTTTTAGCAAGAGTTTAGAAGGTGAAATAGTCTCATCAAATGTTTAAAATACATTAAAGAATATTGTTTGCCACCCGAGCTGCAATTTCAAAGCCAAAATGTAAGCCCAACAGGGGGATTTTTAGAAACAACTGAACTTGCTGCTTTTGAAAGGGGAGTTCTAAGTCTTTTGAAGTTCCCTTCTGCTTTGTCTTCAGATGTCTTGACATAATCAGCCCATTGATGCCTCATGCCATCTTGTGAATGCAAGCATTTGCTCACAATTCCACATTAGGGTTGGAGACAAGGAGAGGTTCATATCCCTTTGACACTGGGGCACTGGGCAGGAAGTTCCAAGCGCACAGCAGTGTGAACTTTGAGCTGAAGCATTGCCCAGTGGGATACCCGTCCTTTCAATCTCCTTCAACTTAGGTCTTCAAAGGCTGGGGGCATCTGTATCCAGTGACCTGCACTGCTGTCCTGACCCATCTCTTTCCCATGGGGTGGTGGGTAAATGCCTTTATACCTTCATTTCTCAAACTTGAACCAGAACATGTGTGAGACCCACCAAGATCAACAAGTTCATCTCCCAGTTGCACTGGTGACTGATGGATCGTCTACTCCAATCAGTTGGGTTTCCTGCACTGTCTAGCACGGGTGATGATAGTAAAGCTGGCACATGCTTGCACATACTTAGAGCATTGTGAACATTACCCTTGTTTAATCATTATAACCACAACCACTTTTATTATCTCATTTTACAGATGAGGTCATTGAGTGAATTCACCCAAGATCACATATATAATTGATCACATATATAATTAGCGGCAGAGCTGAGATTTGAATTCAAGCAGCTCTAGTCCCCAAGTCTGTTCCCTTAACCATTCTGCTGTAGTCCCTATGACTAGAGAACAGCTATAGTTATAAACAAATCTGTATAGAGTAGTATTGATAATGGGTACCATTTATTGATCCCATGTATATATCAGGCACTACACCAAGATTTACAAACACTTCATTTAAATATACATACATATATATATACATATATACACACATACATTACACATAGAGAAATATAGAAATAAGGACATAGATACATGAAGACCGAACAGTTAAGAGCTAACTTCCAGTCAAACTGCCTAAATTTAGTTCACCAGCTGTCTTAACTTAGCAAATATTTAACACCCCTGAACTTCAGTCTCTTCACCCAAAACCATCCCTTTCATAGGGATACTGAGAGAATTAAATGAATAATATATGTGAAGCAGATAATAAGATTCCTGGCTCAGGATGGGCACCAACAAATTAGATTTTATTATTATAGGATATTATGTTACTTACAATATATAATATTGTATAAAAGATGATATTATGTAATTATTATGGTATCTATACCTAGATAGTCTACATTCTCAATTTAGAATGTTTGGTAAAGAGAAAGCATTAATCCAAATTTATTAGGGTCAAAGATCACACATACACTTAGAGCTGTGGTCCCCCCAAATATGGCCCCCAGACCAGCAACATTAGTGCCGTTGGGAACTTGTCAGAAGTGCAAATTCTCAGGCTTCACCCTGGACTGGCTGACCAGAAATGCTGGCGTTGAGGCCCAGCTATCTGTGTTTTAACAAGCTTTCTGGGAGATTCCAATGTGCACTCAAGCTTGAGTGTCACCGAATTAAAGCATCTGGTTCCAACTGACCTGAGTTTTTGCCTGTGAATGACCCTTGCCTGGACGAATGCAGTGTAATCCCAATAATAGGGCGAATTTGGACTAACAGGGAAGTCACTGCCAATCCTTCCCTCACGTCCAATTCTCAGCTAAATCCCTATCCAAAAAGGAAATAGCTCTTTTTGAAAAAAAAACTGTTGTTTTGTGGCAAAAGGAATGGTTTGGTAATTTTAGGAAGATGGCCTCAGTTATAGACAGGAAGTCTTGAGGAAAGAAGCTGGAGAAACTTGAACTTGAATTTTTAAATTTTGAGTTCCTTTATTATTTTTTTTTTCAGAAAAAAGAAATAACAGAAAAGAAAATACCATCAGCAGCCCTCGGCTAACAGATCCCTGACTGAAGTCCCCGATGAGATTGCTGAGAGGAAGATCCATATAGGAGCCCTCGTCAAATCTCCTCAGCTAAGATGAATACTCCACATCTGAACTTACTCATGCAGAATGTGGGCCTTTCAATGAGTAAAAAAAAAAATTTTTAAGATTTATTTATTTATTCAAGAGCTGGGGTACAGTCAGAGGCGCGGGAGCTTGAGAGAATTCACCAGGGACAGAGTGGGGAGCAGAACAGACAGACAGACCGAAGACACTGCTGAGGGGAGCAGTGGGTGAGGCAGGAGAGGTCTGCTGCGCCATGTGGGTTTCTCCCTGGTCAGCATGGAATTGAACCCGTGCTGCAGAGGCTGAGGACAGCTTCACAGCACAGCGCTCAAGCCGCTGCGCCATCGGGGAGCCCAGATCAGTAAAAATTATAAGCCCTAGGAATTTTAAATGTTTTATCTCACTGACAAAATCTTGTTTTCATTCACAGATGAGAAAACCAAAGACTTAGAAAAAAGTCACAAAGTTAGGAAGTGGGGGACACTGCTCAAACACAAGACTTCTGACCCCGAATGCTTCTCTGTGGATCAGGGATGAGTCCTTTTTGGTTGCTGGTTTGGGAGCTCTCATGGACCTCACATTGACCTCTAGAAAACTGAACATTTCAAAACAATTACTTAGTAAAATTCATCTTACTCCTGCTGTAGATCTCCATCAAAACCTGCTTGGTCAAGCCCTCACATTACCAAGATTTGCTCTCCTATGTAGAGAACCCAGAAGCTTTCCCCGATAGGTGTGGTGTTTAGGCAGCTGGCTGAGGGCTGGCGCAGGGCAAAGGAGGAGAAAATTTGCCCATGGGTCTGAATTCCCTTCACAGCCCCTACTGCCTCCCTTCCTCCACAAACCCTACTGGGATACTCAAAAATCCCAACCCCAACAGCCTGAAAAGTATGAAAGAGAAGAGTCCCTTTTCCTGTGGTGTAGTCTCCGTGACCTGCGGCCATCTTCATGGCTTCATGTTGTCACTTATGGTGTGAAACCAGAGGCTGCTGGCCTGGGGAGAGGGTGGTTGTGGCAAGCTTCCCACAGACGTGAACTGCTGTCCCCTGAGGATGTCTTAACTACTCTAGTGTCCTGTCAGATTTGACTCACATGTCTTGGATACAGGTGAGAGCCTATCACCTTCTGCTAAGAAGTGCTTGATGACCTCCATTGCCTTTAGGATGAAGTAAGAAATGGAATGTAAATGAAAAATTTCCAAATTTACTAGCAATAAAAGATCTGCTACCCAGTTGTCATAGACCTACTCAGTCTCTCCTTCATGACTGATTTTTTAAAAACTATCAACCTTCTAAAACAAGATGATGAGGATAATGATGATAATAAAGAAGAAGATAAAAATAGGAGCAGAAGAAGGGTATCAATTAAATATTGCAACATTGCCCTGCAGGAATCTAAAAAGAAAATGGATTTTACTAGCAAGTTTTGGCTTTTGGGTTGTAAGGAAAATTTATTATTTTTTTTTTCTTAAGGAAGTCATAACTAAATCAATCATCTCATACTCTCTCTCTTTCTCTCAGCCTCTGGGACTGGCTCAGAAATGGACATGTGTCATGATTCTTCCCAGTGAGACCTGAGGGAATATTTTGTTGAGGTTTCTGGGGAAAGAAATGTTTTGCTACAGAAAGAGAGGCCTCTCTATCCCTAAGGGTTGTCACATGAGGATTGAGGTAGTCATCTTCTATAGCCAGAGGCCCATCCCAGGTCACAGAGGGTGACAAAATCCAGTGAGTCACAGGGAAATGACCCAAGAACATGCTTGGTCTTGTGACTCCTTCCTCCTTTTGACACCAAGGATCTTGAGGGCAGAAGTTTGGTGTTACATGTTTCTGGCACCATGGGTCTGGCACAATACCTGGCATGGAGAAGAGGCTCAGCTTAGGGAGCAGAGAACAAGCAAGTACTTGTAATTGAACCTGGGGTCTTCTCAATACTTTTCACTCAACTGCAAGTGTACCCTCTTGCAGGTACGGCATGTACTTCCCAAACTGAAACACCGGCACATACAAATCAAATTTCTGACAAAGAGACTTGGATAACACGTTGGAGAGGAAAGTGACAGGAGAGAATGAGGGTGGGAAGTACAAAGGATCCTGGCTTTGGGAAGACCCTGCCAGAGTCACGTGTGTGAAGCTGGGAATCTAGAGACATGGCCTTCTCCTGTGGTTTGGTGCTCACTGAGCCATGAAGCATTAGTAAGGTGTCTGGAAGAAGCATTAGACCTTTATTAGCTTAAGTACTTTACCAGGTCTACATTACATCCAAACCTGGAAGTTTTCAACAGTAAGCTTGCAGTGGCTTTCCAAAAGCTTGAGGCTTGCCTTCACTTCAGTCAAAAGGCAAACTGTGCCAGTTAAAGCTGAGAACCAGAAAACAACCGTGTAGATTTTGAAACTCATATTGGATGAGGTTTTTCATGCCTTTCTGCTATGCAGACATCTAACGATGCTGTAGAGATGGGTCAGATCCAACCCTCAGGGAGAATGGTGCTTTCTGAATTAGTAACTGCCTTATCTTCAAGGAACTTCAAGGTCCAGTTGAGAACAACACTGATGTAGCTTTAACTTGAGCACTAATTTAACTTGGCCAACATGCTTGGCCTCTCTGGGTTTATAAGCTCTCATCTAGAAAGCGAGGCATAGAAGTAAACCAACACTGAGTTTCTCTGTATGGAGAAATATCAGTGCATGAAATAAAAATCCAAATAACATTTAAAGAAAATAGAGCATGGAATATGGGGACAGCATGAGGTTCAAGTTCCACTCACTAAATGTATGACCTCAGTTAACTCACTTCACAGCTCTGAATCTCAATTTCATTACCTATAAATAGAAGTAATAAAACCTGTGTTGTGGGGATTTTGGAAGGATTCAAAGAGATGATACTATGCAAAGCAATTGGCACAAAGTAATCATACCATAAAAAATTAATTCAACAACAATACTTCTTGAGCATAAACTATGTGGCATATATTGTGCTAGCTTCCTGAAATAATAGAGTTGTGAGCAAACCAGGCATCACCCCTAATTTGGGTAGAGAGACAAAAATTTAGGAATCACATTGATGAATTCATAATTGAAATATGAGATAGGACGTAGGAAAGAAAGGAGTCATGCCTTGCTTAATGACCTTCTCTCAATGATGACCAAATGTATGACAGTGGTGCTAACAGGTTGTGTCATGGAGTCTAGGTATGCAGTGAGCTACATCATCTAGACTTGTAGTCACACTCTATGATGTTCGCAGAGCGAAGATATCCCCTAATGACACATTTCTCAGCGAGTATCCCATCATTAAACAATGTATAATATGACACAGATGTAATAAAACAAATTCATGTTCCAATGACTTTTCATTCGACAACATCACCTAAGCCACTATTCACAAAATATTTCCCACTTAGCCCTTTTTGTGGCTACCAAGGGAGAATTCATTATCAAACGAGGGAGATTTCCCACCAGATTAATTTTCCAGTATCAGAGGTCTTTGGGAGATTAGCTGAATCCATTTACAAACCATGCATAAAATAATTTAAGACTGTTCCCAGGAGTAGGAGGCAAAATTCTTTAGTCTACATGACTGTTCATCTCTGCTGAAGAAGCTTTGATTAATCAATACATGGTGCTACAGTCATCATCTACAAAGCTGTCTAACTACAAGGAATGAGGGCTTTCTGCCCAGTCTGACACCACCTGGTGCCAGGTAGATGCGGGGGCCCCAGGAGGGAAAGCCAACTGGTGTTGAACATGTCAAAGAGCCAAGAAATGGGAAAAATCCTGCTCCAGTATCTTGGAAGTTCTTCTTTGTTACACGGGTAATGTTTGGTATCTGAGAGAAGCAAGGTACCTCTGATATCTGTGCCACTACTTTCTCATTTACAAATGGGAACAATCACAGTGCAACTTGTACATTGTGCAGTTTTCATTCACATTGTGTGAGATGAATGTTCTATCACTGCTTTCAAATCCATCACTTCATCTACACATCTGCAACCAGAATCCCAGTTCAGCTTTCACATTCTCATTCTGGATGATTACCATAACCTGCTAATGTATCTCTCATCTCTGTCTTATTCCCAAATCCCATCTCCTGTAGTCATCATATTGCTTCCAAGTTTGAAAACTAAGTGATAGCCTATTGTCTTCCTAAAAATATTTGATGATGTTCCACTGCCTCCAGGATAAAGTCCAGATCTTCACTATTTGTGGCATATATGAGTTGCCTACCAGCAGGGACCATTCCTCTCCTTGTGCCTATCAACAGATCCCAATTTAAGGTCTGTGGGAGTCTCCATCAACAGAGGCATTCAAGAGGTAGCACAGCTAACCATAAAAGGGGGATCACTGTGGATTAGAAATTGTTAGAAGATGCTCTTGAAGGTCCCCTCCATTCCTAAAGGCACGATTCTGTCAACACTGGTAGCAAAAGCAAAGCAAGACTTGTTCAAGGAGACTGGGAGCAAAAAGAAACAAATTGGCACATTGCTTCAGACTGGGTCCAAAGCAATCTGGCAACTTTATCCAAAGCAGGCAGAAAGCATAACTGCACACTAGCCTTGAAAAATAATCAGCACTTATTCCAGGAAAATGTCTTCCATTTGTTCAGCATCATGTGATTGGAAATGCACTTTCACATGCATTATATGGTCCGTCTTCATAACTAGGAGCCATTAATCCAGTTATACAGATGAGGAAACTAAGGCACAGGGGAATTCAGTCCCTCTTACTTAATAAGTGAGCAGTCGTCAGGACCTAAATCTAGGTCTTTTCATCTTCCAATCCTGTCTCTTTCTCTCCCAATCTCATTTCAGTCTTGGAGCCAGAGAGAAGCCTCACAGGACCATCAGCCACAGCCCCCCATCAGGGTCTCCCGTCACTGATAACCAGCAGAAGGGGAGCAGGCGTCACCACAATCCAACTCCCCACTGGCCTCACTTAGATCTTCTTTCCTCAACAAAAGCCTGCTTCTTCTTCTGCTTCAGGATGGACAGGTGGTCGTCATCTTCACCAGAATAGCCCCTCATAGACCCAAAGCCTGTTATTAAGCTGACACTTCATCTTTTTCATCTCCAGACAAAATAATTGACTTAACCTTTTCCCCCCAGTGACAAATATCCTCTTGAGTATCAAACACCCTTTCGTATAAATGGAGAATTCCAGAGTGCCCACTTAACAAGCCCCTCTATTTAAAAGCTCCTCTCTCCAAAAGCAAGAAGGCTTTTAGCAAGCATGCTCTTCAAGGAGCCCATTAGTGTTCTGAAAGGATCGGCAAGAAATACGATTAGACCTTTGACCTCAGGTCTGAACGAGTGCTTTGAAGAAAAGAGAATGGCCAGGCCTGAAAACAAGGCACAGTCTGTACCCTCTCACCTCGACCCTGAGCGTGGGCCCGAGCTGCTCCCTGAGAGTCCGGACAGGCTCCCGGGGCTCTCCTTGGCACCCCAACCTCCCACTCTCTAGCCTCACCCTGTCTCATATCTCAGTGTCCACAGCTGGGCATCGCTCTAGGAAGTTACACTCGTTTGAATGTGATTCTTGGACCTGCAGTAATTCTTCTCCCCAGAAGGGACTGGCACGCGCTTAAGCTGTGATATCCCAAGCTATTGTTTTGTCTGGCCTCTGAGAGTTAAACAAACATTCTGAGCTTCCATTCCTTCCATATAAGAGGAAAATAAACATTACTAGATATTTGAATGGGTATTGTGAAATTTACATGACATGAATTCTAGAGTGTCTCCTTTTTAATTTTGGGGTTACATCTGTAACCCCATATATGCACATGTCTCACTCACCTTCCATTAAACCACCTGCGCCAACAGCCCATCTATCTCCCTCCCCATTCCCTTTGGTAACCAGAAAATTCTTTCACCAAGTCCAAGATTCATTCCTGCTGTATTGTGCTCACGAATGGTTCTTTTGGTATTTATATTCCACAGATGAGTGGAACCGTCCCATATCTGTCCTTTGATTTCTGACTTAGTTCATTTAACATAATCACCTCCAGGCCAGCCACTCTTCACTGTCTCTTGGCCAGCAGGTCCTCCTGGGAACAAGACAATATCTCAGTTCAACCCCGTCCAAACTAGGACATGGATGGCGGGGGGAGGCGGGGCAGGCAGGCTGAGAGGCCCAGGCAAGAGCTGTCTGCATTGCTGCCTTTTGTTCTTGTGCACCTGCCATCTCAGACGTCTGACATCAGCGTGAATAAGCCTCCCAGAGGTGCTGATTCTGTCCCTGCACCTGCTTGTGCTAATTTACTTGACCGGAGCCCAGGGCTGCCCGTAGACTGAAGGCACAAAAGCAAATCTCTCCCCGGGGCCCATCTGTGCTGAGATGCTCCGGTGGCTGCACACCCATAAATCCAGCCTTGTGAGGCCCCAGCTTGCCCTGCCATCTCACGCCTTCTTCACCTTCCCCGGAGTCTGACATCTGAGCCAAAGGCTGTGCACCTAGAAGCAAGAATAAACTCCATCTGTCCTTCTAGAACGAACTCCTTCATTCTAAAGTTGTCTCATGCACTTGATTCTGTGTCTCCAACTAAGTTATGAATTCCTTTAGGATAAGGACTGCCTTTTATCATCCTGGTTTCTCCATTCATTTATTCAATAATTCAAGAATGCATGCAACGTTTAAAGCACAGTTTATCCAGAGTTGATATTATGCCTCAGATAATTTGGTAAAAAATAATGAATGCTACATGATCACTTTTTTTTTAAATTTAACTTTTTTAAAAAGATTATTTTTATGTATGCATACAGGAACTGGGGTGTAGGCCAGAGGTGCAGGGTGGGAGGTGAGAGGATTCAGCAGAGACAGAGCGGGGAGCAGAACAGTTGGATCTACTGAGATACATTTCTGAGGGGAGCAGTGGGTGAGACAGGGGAGGTCTGCTGAGCCATGTGGGTCAGCTCCCCGGCTGGAGATTGAACTCATGCCACGGTGGTTGTCAATAGCTTGATAGTGCTGAGACTTAACCCCTATGCCACAAGGGAGGCCCCTACATGATCAGTTTTTTTTTTTTTAAATCTTTCACAGACTATCTAAGTATGAGGCTGTGTCAAACTCCATGTACACATCAAAAAAAAAAAAATGTTGCATGGAAAAGGCTACTAAGTGCGTGACATTGTCAAACTTTGGATCGGCACAGTGAACAGTTAAAAGGAGCCATTCCCAGAAGAGACTTCATTTCCCTCAGTTACTCAATACATTGCCCTTAACCTCCACCCTTGGCATCAATCAACCCTGCCTTCTACACATTTTGGAGGAGTAACCAGTTCAATCAGTTTTATACATAGCTTATCAAGACTTTTAATTTAAATAATATTTTCCAATTACAAGAGTGATTCATGTTCACGTACAAAAAATATGCTAATAAAAATAAGAAAAAAGAATATTTCTAATTCTACAATCTCAAGGTACCCTTTGTTAACACTTGGGTATAAACTCATCGAGAGTTTTGAAATGTGTGTGGTGGTGTATTATCTTTGCCTAAAATAGGATAATGCTGTACAATAGCAATTTATCTTTCATCGTTTTAATTTCAACTTCGGATTTCACCAATTTCTACATATATTTATGGAAAAAGAAAGAATTTTCATATAAAAGTGAAGTCAGGCATGGCAGTGTTTATGTGACTTGGGTTCTTGGCCAACTCTTGTGTCAACAAGTATTTCTTCTCAAGCACAGAGGAAGGTGTGTGTGTACTTGAAAGCATCCCCCAGACGTGGTTCCATAGCAAATACTGTTTCCCTTGGATTCTGGTTCATTGTACATTTTTTTCCTCCCTCTTTTCCCATTCTTGGCACTTTCTTCTTGCTTGGCCTGCTGAGAGTCACAAGGATGTTCAAGGTGTCACCTCAAAGAGAGGTCAAGTCCATGGAGATCCTTGCTCTGTGCGTGTGTCAGCCTGCAGCCCTGACAGTGGCCCCTCTGTCTGGGGGTGGTTTACTGTTCAAAGGAGGAGTTAAGCCAAGGACATTGTGTTCTGCCTATAATCAAATCCCGTTAAATGGCAAATTCTTCAATGCAAGAGTTTCAATAGATGGCACTTTAAAAAGAACTTCTAACTGGTTAAATTTAGAGCCTGAAAAAATTCCAATCTAATAATACATCCTGGCCCTGGGCCCACCACTGCCTTTAGATGGGGGAAACTGGATGGATTTTCATTCACTTGGGCTGCTGCTCAGTGTTGACTCGGAGGCAGGCTGCAAGCGTCCGCTCAAGTTGGCCTGGGTAGAGCTGGGTGACTTAATGAGATGAGCAGCTTCCTGTGTGTCTCTGGCTCTGAAAGTAGTCTCGTGCTTGCTGATGCATTTCCAGGAGCTGATTGTGCAAGAAATATTGCTATTTTTATAAATGGTTTGGCCTCTTCAGTCATCAGCCTGGCATTTCTCCCCATGCCCTACCATGTCCATCCACCCCCTCTTTTATTTGCAAACTGTTTGCAAAAGATAAGTCCACCTTCTTCTACACCTTGTTGTTAATACTGACAAGGCATTGCCTCCAGTTATGTTTGTCCAATCTACTGGTAGATATTTTCAGTGCTTTAGTTGTATTTTCTTAGTTACAACTACCCAGAGCACCTGGCTAGTCCCAGACCCTTTCATTGCTTAGATCTACTCACAAGTACAAGGCAGCACATGTTTCAGAAATGCCTTCAATGGTACTTGGGGATATGGAAGTAGAAGGACTTCCCAGTCTCGTGGGCTGAGAAGTCTACCATGCCAAGCCCTCTGCATCCCTCTAGGCTGAATTATTTGCCCCCTTCTTACCCTTGAACTTAGACTGTGGCCTCATTGATCATCCGCTGTGTACTAGGCAGCACGAGCTCTGCACCCAACACCCCCAAACTCCCAGCATCCTTGTGGTGTAGACATTATCGATCCCATTTTACAGATGAGAAAACTGGGGATCAAAGAGAAGGAAAATGACCAAGATCACACTTTAAGGGACAGAGCCAGATCAGACATCAGCCATGCTCTTTTCTAATAAGTTAAATCACCAACTAACCCAAAAAAGAACAAGAAGTGTGTGTGTGTGTGTGTGTGTGTGTGTAGGGCCTGAGGGTGTGGGGGGATCTAAGCTAGCCTAAAGGAAACAGGATTAAGTTATTTTTCTAAGGTTTTCCCTGTTACTCTCTGCCAACCCAGCACTCCTGGGACTTACTGTCAGCCTCAGAGGTCAGTTGGTCACTGGGATGGTCTATACTTTAAGCCACAGAGAAGATGGTGAAGGCCATTGTCCTCCAGAAACACTGTCTAGCTTGGCCCCTTGGGGATTTCCCAGGCTTGGACATGAATGTACAGGCTTGGACATATATGTACACACCTGTGGCCTCATCTGCCGTGGTATGGGTCTGCCTGACCCTTCGAGGACTTGCCTTCATACGGGTCTTCTGTCCCCAGTGTCTCGGCTCCTTGCAGAATCTGGGCCCCTTCACAGGATCATTGTTCAGTGAGGCTCTGAGGAGATAGAACTGGGCCAGGCCTTCCAGTGTGGAATGTACTGGAAGGTGGGAACTGCTGAATATACTGGAAGGTGGAATTTAAATTTCTTCCTGACACACACTTGTACCATCTAAATTCTAATAACAAAATATGACATTTGTACTCAGTGGGCAGCAATTTAAAGCCAGGATGGCACCCCAGGCCCAGAGTGGAAATGCAGGGGTTCGAACCTGAGTTCTACTGCTGTGCCAGTTGCTTCTCCTGGCTGCACCTCACTCCCCCTGTATCTGTAAGTATAATAATAAGAGTTCCTCAGAGGCTCATAGGGAGAATAACCCGATACAAGTAAGGTACAGCCTCAGGGTACTTGGGCTCAATGAATACACTTAATCAATTGTACTGTTCATTAATGTTGTGGTTTGTTAGTGATATTTCAAAACAATAACGTTGAATGAATACTGGGGACTTCCCAGCAGGGAGACAGCAGCATCTCCCCCAGCCACAGAAGCCCCCTGGAAGCCGGTTGTAGGTAGGATTCAAAACACAACCGAAATGAAAATCAATGGCCCCTCCTTCTGTCCTCAGCTTTTCTCCAGTCTCTTCTCATTTACTTGAAACTCCGTCTGCGTGGTAAGGGGACAGTGGGCAGAGATGGGAAGGAGAGGCAGCCCCTGGGATTCCAAGTTGAATGGCAGAAGGTTAACAGGAAATGGATGCTGCAGGTTGATTCTGCAAAGCTAAGTGCTTTTTTATGAACTCCTTGAAAGCTTCAAAGTCAGCTTGGCATGGACTCAGGGTGCTCCATCAGAAGGGGGCTTTCCTAAGACTGCTTCGAGCTCTGCAGATCATAGAACGTTCAGGAAAACTGAAAATGGAAACTGGCCAGTTGATCATCATCTGCTCTTCCTCTTTCCCAGAGAACCACAGAGGGGAAAATCTAATCAGATCGCTTCATTTCAAAATTTGCTCAGCAGCGATAAAAATAAACTTCAAGCGTCTACATATTTGATCAATTTACCTTTATCCTTTAATCGAATAAGCTTCAGCCCTGCAATCAGAAAGAAAAACATTTTGCTAAGTGTTTGATTTCTGCAATGATTCATCTAGCCATGGTCTCAAAGCTGACATGATGGGAATGAGGTATTTAAGGCTGAAATAATTTTGATGACCACATCACAAGAGGCTGGAATGGCTTTTAAGGTACTTTGTATTTTAATCACAAGCACGCATAAAGCATCCAGGGTTTGAACATTCAGGAGAAGCTTGCATCAGATGCCAGAAGCATAACTCCATTATCAAGAAAGGAAGGGTTTTTCCAGTTCATAACTCCTCTGTGTTCTTGGTGAGTCTGCTGGACCTGGAAGAAAGCAATTCAGAAAGATGATGGTTAAAAAGTGCATCCAACAGGAAGAAGTTTCGGGCTAGCAGACACCATGTTAAATGGGTAACTGCCTCAGGTGACTCGTTAGCTAGAGGAAGGTCTCCTTTGGAAGATAAGAAAGAGCCACAGAGGCCAGGGAGACCCATGATGTCTCCAGCATCTGCACTGCTCCAGCTTCGTGTTCCTGTCCATTTTGCAGGACGGAAATGAAACCATCGTCATGGTTCCACTGCAAGGGGTCACTCTCTCCCCAGCCAGGTGTCACTTAGCCTGTCAGATGTGTGAGGATAAATAAAGTGAACCCTGGGGTATTCTGGAGAAGGCACTGGCAACATAGCAAGCATTCATGATTCTGTGGTTTTTTAAAGTCTATTGAAATGCTTGCCCTTTCTCAGCTTTTCCTGCCCCTCTGAGTCAACTCCTTTGACCTCTGTGCTTTCATGGCACCTTGATAACCCTCTAGTTAGCATTTATTTCAGTCTTTGGATGTCTGTATTCATTTTCTGCTTCAGTCTCTTACTACTCTGTGGCATCCCCTACAGCACCAAGCATGATGCTTTGGACGCAGTGATGAAGCACTAGATGATTGTTGACTGCATGAAGGAACCCTCTCCTTAAACGACTGAAAACAAATAATTTTCAGAAATATTAGAACAATAGCAATCCTCTATTACAATGTCTTTCTGATTTTTTGTGCATCCCCTCCCTTGTAAGAAGTACATTTTACATCAAGACCTAATGTGTGTCTACATATATATTTATAGTTCACTGAAACAAGGTTCATGAAAAAATAATTGTCCTGCTTTGATATTACACCAACATAGCCTAATCTTTTCTTTGCTTAATAAACATTTTTCTTTCAGGAGAATTTTCAATTTATGCAATTGTTGTGAGGAGAGGTCATCAAGTTTCGAGACACTTCACACCCACTACCCTTCTTTCTTAGCATCTTGTATCAATATGATGCATTAAGACCTAGAGTCCATACTTTATTCAGATTTCCTTAGATTTTACTTAATGCCCATTTTTTATATTCTAGGATCCCATCTAAGATGCTGTGTTTCATTTAGTTGACTTGTGTGACATTTTCTTACACTCCCCTTGTTTTTGACGGCCTGGGCAGTTTTGCAGAGTATAGGTCAGATATTTTGTAGAATGTCCCAGACAACTTATAGGGTTGTCTGATGTTTTTTCTCACAATTAGACCATAGCTATGGGTTTGGGGAAGAAGACTCAGAGATAAAATGTTCTTTTCATCAAGAGCTATTCAGGGCACCTACCCTCAATATCACTGATCTGTGTTAATGTTCATCTTGACCATCTAAGTTGAGGATCTTTGTCAGATTTCTCCATTGTCAATGAATCCTTTCTTTCCCTTTTCTATACTGTCCTCTGTGGAAGAAGGTCATTATGTACAGCCTACGCTTAAGGAGGACTTTTACTCTAATATCTTGAGGATGGAGTATCTACATAAGTCATTAAAAAGCTTCTGCACAGGAAATTTGTCTGTTCTTCCCATTTATTTATTCAATTATTATTTTTTCTCTCAGAATGGACTAGTGGATTGTTTTTCATACTTTGGATTATGATTCAATACTTTTAATATCTTAATTACTTTATTGCTTAAAACAACTTTCTGTTAACTTCTATATGCCTTTGCCATTAACTTTAGTATTTATCATTGTGGGTCATGTTTGTTTACTTGTATTTGAGAACTTGCATATCTCATGGCACTACAAGATGCTCCAGGATCCTAGGGAGAAAAAAAAAAAAACACTTCTTATCCAATCAAAATTTGGCATTAAAATTAGGCAGAAGTAAAAGTTGCATAGTGAAAGAACTGGACTTTTAGTGGTGAACTTGATGCTATATATATATATATATATATATATATATATATATATATACACACACACACATATGTTGATTTTAAATTTATTTTTATTGCAGTGACATTGCAATTAAAGCTAGGTTTCAGGTATTCATAGAACACATATTGATTCTCACCTGAACCTTGCATGTTATAACACAATGTTACTTCAATAAATAACTAAATAAAATGAAAAAAAAAAAGAGACAGAATATTCCAGTCTGTGAGATTGTACCTTCTTCTAAAATTAATGGGCTATCTGAACTTGAATGAATCTTATAAGGTAATCCTGTCACCCTTGCATTTTCAACTTGAGGAAACAGTGTCAGTGGTATCAGGCAACTTGCCAAGGTCCTGGAGCTGGTGGGTCCTAGAGTCAAGAGTCAAACCCAGGCCCTGAGAAACTGTGCTCATTTATATTTAGGATTACTTTTAGTTGAGGAATTCCACTTCTGCTTAGCATGTTGCAAATCCCAAGCGCGCATCAATCCCACCCTAAGGAGGAAAAAATGCCGCATCATTTGTAAAGTCATCCCTCTTCTTGAGGCTGTCAAGAGTCGAGCTGCAAAGCTACTGTGTCTGTCGCATTCCAGAGGTCCAGCCCCTCCAAGGAGAGGACACATGACACTTGCACCTGGTGGAACACGGGAGAGAGGTGACCGTTGTCCAGGAGGGGGGGCAGAAATCAGCTCAGAGGAGAACAAATTCCTCAGCAGTGGAGCATGAAAAATAACTAGTGTCAACAAAACCCAAACCCAATTTAATTCCTACCTAGATCCACTCAGCCACTGTCTCCCATAAAAGATAAAGAGGTGTGCCTACATCTGGGCATAAATCTTAGCTCAGGACAACCTGATGACCACCTAGCAGGTCAAGAAGAGACAGAGCGATGTCTTTGGGGACATGAAGGGAGGCTATGGACACAGGCAGGAGGAGTTCCGGCAGCTCATCACCCTCCTCATCCGTCAACTTCCTGTGGGAAAAGGTCTTTTGACGGCAGGACAGTCTTGCATGTCTCTCCACATAGATGCCCCGGAACAGCTTTTTCGAGTCAAATGAGAACCAGGAGTCACTGGACCAATGGCGGCTGGGGGAAAACAAAGCCAAACACTTTCTGTTTGTCCTTTCCCCAGCATTTTTGATATATCTCCAATTTACTCAAATCTCTTTAGACTCACAGCTTTGGACCTCCAGCTTAATGCAAACCATTCAACAGCCCGGCATGAACTGCGGGTGATTTATAGAGATCACTTTAAGAATCTCAAGTGCAGGCTCTGCTAGGATTGCCGAGGCCTAACGTCATGTGAAAGTCTTCCAAGGAATCCGGGTTGCAAAGGGCCCATTAGCCCAGCGACAGTTTCGGCCACATTTCCTCTTCTAGTGATTTTCCTAGAAAAGGCTGAAACACCACGCACAGGCAGAGCAATTGCTGTTTGTGGCAGCGCTGGATGCACCAGCCTCCTGCTTCTGCCCACTGCTTGCCCACCCTCCCGCACCCCCCACACTTGCTCACGTGCAGAGCGGAGGTGTCCTGATCTGGTCCTTTGGCTGTTTGGGGATGGGTAACAAGTCTGGAATTGCTTAGTTTCAAATGACCCCATCCCCTAAATTGTCTGCCTCTTTAGAGGTAAGACAATAACACAGTCTCCAGGGCCAGATGCACTAGGTTTAAATCTCATCTATGTGGGATGGATGGATGGATGGATGGATGGAGATGATATAGATAGATAGATAGATAGATAGATAGATAGATAGATAGATAGATAGATAGATGACAGACAGACAGATGGAAGGAGAGCTAGATATTTAAATCACTTAGAACAGTATGCAGCACACAGTGCATCATAGAAATTATTGACTATTATCTTCTAAATTTAACACCTTCCCCCCACACCCTGCTTTCAGAAGACCCATATCCTGACACCTAGATCCTCAAATCAGACTTCAAAGCCTATTAGGGAGGTCATCCCTCGCCACCAATGCCATTATTTGTGCAACTCAACTCATCATAAAAACCCTTGCTATGCTGATCCACCTGCCCCTTGCTAAAAGAGGAGCTTCTGAAGGGCAGTAACTTTGCCTTGACCAATTAACATGTCCAACTTCTTGTTAGCATGGAGTGCAGCTCATAGCCAGTGCTCATTAAATGTTCTTGGAATAAGCAGATGAAAGAATATTCTCCCCCACCTACCGAGGATGGACCCGTGGGGAGCTAACATTTATCAGAAGCCCAAGAAGTGCTGGGCATTTAGCTGATTCCACTTATTATTCTGAATCATGTAGTAACATTGTTAGTGACATAATTATTAGAGGTTCATTTATTAGCCAATCTTTATTTGATAAAATATAAGCAATTTGCTTATTATTGTACATAATAATAATGTAGTTAAGAGCATTGGAGGCATACTATCTTGGTTCAGAGCAGCCAAGCTTTCTACTTCCTGTGTGACCTAGGAAAAGATATTTAACCTCTCTGTGCCTCTATTTTCTTTTTTTTTTTTTACATTTAGCAAGCACTAGCTCCGGATGATGATAGGACAGTGAGGATTCCATATAAAGCACCAGTAACAGTGACCACTGTTTTCTCTTTGAAAACAGCTCCATAGTTGAGGTACATACACTAGGTTTCTAGAATACTCACCCCAGTCTTCATTCACCCACAGTGTGGGTGACTATGATTGTTGTACTTGGGAAGACAGCACCACAAAGGACACCAGCTCATTGCAAACAGTGTCAGTTACTGAACTACAATAGTTTCCCTAAATGGTAGTGTGAGACTGAAGGGGAAATTGGAAAATCTCATGTTATTGCACATTGTGTATGTTTTAAATATCCTTAGAGAAATCCAATTGCAAGTTTCATTTCATGGCACACCTGACCAGTGAGCTGACCTTCCTTAGAATAGATCAATACCCTCTCCCTAGATTTATAAACAAGCTATATGTATTCCATTACACTTTCATTGTCAAGTTCCCTGCAAGTTTGATTCCCCTTCCCCATTGTATCAGGTGTAACAATTTTCTCAAAACTCAGTGGTTTTATTGTTGCTTGTGAGTCTGTACTGGGTGGGTCTGATCTTGGCTAGGATCACACATGCATGAGTAGCCAGCTACGGGTCAGTTCTGCTGATGTCAGCAGACTCACATTTGTAAGCTGGTCTATGATGGCCATGGCTAGACAGAATGGGCTCTCTTCCATGTAGCTCTCAACTTCCTCTGCCGGGCTGGCCCCGGTTTGTTCAATACCCGTGAGATAGTTTCAAGAAAGTAAACAAAAGAGTTCAAGGCCTCCTGAGCCTCAGACTTGGAGTTGGAACACTGTCATCCTCTTGACCAAAGCAAGGCCTGTGGCCAGCTGAGATTCTAGTCTCCACCTCCTGATGGGAGTTGTCACAAAGCCACATGGCAAGCAAGGGTCATGGCTGCAGGGAAGGTGGAGAATTATCATTTCGATTGTTTTCGCAATCCATCTACCACACCCTCCATTCTGCTTGTTGAGGTTTTTAGCTTTTTCCCTAGAGTGAATCTCTAGGAAATGGATCCAGTTTCATTTTTGCATCTGCTTCCCTTTGCCATGAACCACACTCTGTAAGCATGAGTCCCCGGGCTCTCTTAGTCTAGAGATAGCTCATCATATTTAGAGTGAAACAAAGAACAAATGCCTGTATATTCGCAAAAGTGAAAACGTCTCCTCCTGTGGGTCCACTACTCACTGAGAGGAAGAGCTGCAATCTGACAGTGTCAAGTCAGTGTTCTCAGGGGTGTGGCCTTCGAGCTCACAGACATAAAGGAGCAAGGGAAACGTGTGTACCTGTGTTTATGGGGGAGCCTGAAAAAAAAAATCTTGTTCCAAAGGCACTTTCATAGGAACACAGAGTGTGGTCTTGACAGAACCACCTGTCCCTCTGTAGGAGATGGATTTGCACGTTGTCAATGGCAGGAAGTGATGATGCTTTTCTTGGGGTCTTGATGGAAATCAAGGGCGAGAGAGAGAAGGTAGCCACAAAATCAGGCAATGCGCCCCTCTAGAGCAGACTCCCCAATGCCTGTCCAAGGCCCACTATTTCACACAGAGACCTCAAGTAGACAACACAATGTTACCTGAGGGTGCGAGGGTGGTGAAGTGTTGGCCATGTGATCACCAACCATGTGCCCCCCTCACTTCAAGGGAAATCTCCAGATGCTTTCAAATGTCTCTGGTAGAGTTGGGAGAGTGCTGGAATGGGAGTTGGAAGATGTGGAATATGGTTTTACCTGCCCCCTCTTACCTGAAGGATTTGGGACAAGTCTTTGCATCCTTCTGTGCCTTCATCTCTTCATTCAGAAATGAGAACCACATTGCATGGCCTCCCCTCCTCAGAAGTTTGTAAAGTTAAACCAAATGATGGACTTAAATGCTCTTTGTTCATTTCTAAAATGGTGGGGAGGAAACCAGGTGAGTCTTAGAGGCAGACATTCTTGGGTTCAGGTATGATTTTAGACACCGACAGGTTGGATTATCCCACGTCAACTTGTTTAGACTCAGTTTCCTCCTTCCTTCCTTCATTCACTCATTCAATATGTTACAGACGCAAACTATATGTCAGGCACCAAATAAGACCTGGGGTTCTTACTGTAATGGAACTTAGTTATCTAAGAAAAATGAACAGCTGGCTTTGCAGGGTTCCTGGGAGAATCAAATAAAATTAAGTATTTGTTGTTTTTTTTTTTTTAAAAGATTTATTTATTTATTTATACAAGCACTGGGTACAGTCAGAAGCACGGGAGGGTGAGAGAATTCACCAGAGCCAGAGCAGAGAGCAGAACAGGCAGAATGATGAAGGGGAGCTGAGGGGAGCAGTGGGCGCGGCAGGAGAGGTCTGCGCACCATGTGGGACCCTCGCCAGTGGCCAGGGATTGAACCGGCGCTGCGGAGGCTGCAGGCAACTTCGCAGCCCAGTGCTCAACCGCTGCGCCACTGGGGAGGCCCTAAAGTTAAGTATTTGTAATGCTCAGCCTGGTAATAGCTTATGAGGGATGTTAATTCCACTTTTTTTCCCTGAAAAAAGCATTATCATCTATAATATGAGAAGTTCTTTTGATCTTAGCCCGTTAAGAAAAGAGATACTGAAAACGAAGGTAAGAAAAGCCATCTATGTTCTCAAATTAAAAATTGGTTTGGGCTTGAGCACATTCTGCTGTGAGAGGCTATTTCATATGATGGACTGGAGGATAAATGATGTGGAGGTTTCTTTTAATTGAAGTCAAAATTAATTACAGCAACTAGCCTGAGTCCACTTGACATAATGTAAAGCCATTTGGAGATTGAGATGATATCTTTGGTAATGGGCATCTAGAAGCCGTACAGTGGGAAGCCAGGTCAAGGAGCCACTGTCATTCTTTCTTTTTGTTTAAGATTTATTTATTTATTTATTTACGCATACAAGAACTGGGGTTCAGGCCAGAGGTGCAGGGAGCGATGAGGGGATTCACCAGAGACAGAGTGAGGAGCAGAACAGGCAGATGGACTGAAATCCACTGCTGAGGGGAGCAGTGGGCGAGACAGGAGAGCTCTGCTGTGCCATGTGGGTCAGCTCCCTGGCCGGGGATCGAACTTGTGCTGCAGTGGTGCTGATAGCTTCACAGTGCTGAGACTTAACCCTTGCACTACCAGGGCGGCCCTCCTTCTATCTTACTCTCCTTCTCTTTATTCCTCTAACATATACCTCTTAACAGGCATCTCTGGGCGGCCCATACATGTAAATAAGCACATGCATGTGAACACAGGTGGACACAAGCACACACAGGCACAAACACACATATACACAATTCCCATGTCCTCTTCACAACATGGTATTTTGAGAAACAGTTCTTTTTTCTTTTTTTGACATACTATTGTTTTATATCCTTAGAGGTCATTGTCCTCTCTTCTGGACTCCTCTCTGCCTTTTCTCAAACTAGCAGAATATTAAGGTCCACTCTGACTATCACCTACTACAGGAAGTTTTCCTGATTCTACCTGCCAGGTGAAATGAATGAGTTATTTTGTCCATCCTTTGCATTATGAACAGAAATTAATTGTTCCGTTCCTCTGGATTATAAACTGCAAAAGGCAGGGCCTCCCTGGTGGATTAGGGATTAAGTCTCAGCGCTATCACTGCTATGGCTTGAGTTTGATCCCCAGCCAGGGAGCCACTCACACGGCGCAGCAGACCTCTCCTGACTTGCCCGCTGCTCCCCTCAGCAGTGTATTTCAGTAGCTCCGCCTGCTGTACTCCCCATTCTGTCTCTGGTGAATTCTCTCACCGCCCACACCTCTGGCTAGTACCCCTGTTCTTGTATGCATAAATAAATAAATCTTTAAAAAAAACAACAAAAAATCTCCAAAAATAAATAGCATTTTAAAAATAAATAAATAAATAAGCTACAAAAGGCAAAAGACCAGTTATTTTAAATATTTCCTTCTGATTAAATAACATAAACTTGTGAAATTTGGAAACTTCACATAAGTTAAAAAAAAAAGAAAGAAACGAAAAGAAAATCCATAATTCCCCAAATCAGAAATAGCCACAGTTTACATTTGGGCACGCTGCCTCTCGTCTTCCTTCAATGGGACATGTGTGTATCTTTTTCATAAGTGGAATCATATATAATTTTCTACCCTGCTTTTCTTCAGCTGCTTTATATTGAAAACATTTCCCTATGTTATTATTTCTTCAAAAGCATTATTTTAAATGTCTGTATAACATCTACTGCAAAATGTATCCCATTTTATTGACTCATTTCCCAATTGTTGGCCATTTGCATTATCTTCCATTTTTATTTCTGTTCTTAAAAATAGCACAGAGTGCTGGATATTTTTCATTTGTCTCTCCAAAGACTCTGCTCCCCCAGGGGCCCATATGGACTTTGTCAAAGGGCTCCTCTGCCTCTATCTTTGGTTGGACTCAGAATGGAAGGTACCAGAAAGAGACCTGACGCTGGGAATAGGGTGTATGCGTGGGCTAAGGAGGCAGCCTGTCCTGTGGGCTGGGCACATGGAGGCCCTCCCCAGGTTTCAGAAGCCATGTGCCCTCTGCCCTTCCAATCCCCGAGCTGGTGTCTGACTCTCCCTTGGGGTGCCCGGCTCCACGTCCTGCACCATCTCCAGTGCCCTCCCCACACATTCTGCTCAGCTTCCTAAATAATGGTAATGTCCCAATTACCCTGTTTAAGTGTGCTGTTTTCTGACAAGATCCTGACAGACACCATGGCAATTGACATTTTGTTCCTTAATCATTGGCGGCACTCAATTTCCTCCCCAGAAATTCCAGATGCATTCTGAAAACGTGGATCAACAGACAGGCCCATGTCTAGGGCACTTAATTCACACTGTCATGTTGCTTTCTGAAAATCAGCTGTGCCAGATTATGCTCTTCCTAGTAGCGTTTAAGTACATTAAAAATGACCATTTTGAATCTTTGAAATGTTGCTTAGCAAAAAGCATGTTTTAATTTGCATTTCATGGATTGCTACAGAGGATGACTTTTCACATATTTTAATTCCCCTTTTTATAAGTGACCATGCCTAATTTCACCCTCCATCTCTCATAATCTCAGTCTACCTGTAATATCATTATAAAATGCAATTATTATTATCATTATTACCAGTTTGGGTAAGCAGATGGATGGTTGAATTACTAGACAAGGCAGACACTTTAAAGATAGGCTGCAAAACAGAAAAATTAGGGCCTCCCTGGTGGCGCAAGGGGTTAAGATGCACCCTATGAAGATATCCGCAGCCACTGCAGCACGAGTTCAATCCCCAGCCAGGGAGCAGCCCACATGGCACAGCAGACCTCTCCTGACTTGCCCACTGCTCCCCTCAGCAGTGTGTTTCAGTAGACCCGCCTATTCTGTTCCCCGCTCTGTCTTTGGTGAATCGTCTCACCTCCCCCTAGCCACACCTCTGGCCTATACCTCAGTTCTTGTATGCATAAATAAATAAAAATCTTTAAAAAAAAAACAGAAAAATTACTAGTATCTGTTAAATAAGAATGCTTAGAAAGCATGTGTATTTACAGTGAATGGAGTAATAGAATTGTCAGGGAAAAAAGGCAGCTCAAAGTTACTGCACTCGTTGGTTGCCAAGTGCTATATTGGTTGATTTATTTTCATTATTTCATCAAACTTAACATATGATCTGATTAATCATATGCTCCATAACCATGGAACCATTTCTGGACACTATTTCTGAAGCCCAGCTCTACCTCAAGTTTTGTAAACATCAGAAACCCAATCTTTCTCCTCCAAATAGCTTTTATCTAAAAAGACATGAGCTCCAACATGACGTGACCTTATGCATCTTCTAACACCTCTACTCTCTGGTTCCAAAGTTATGCAAAAACGCAAGTGTTGAAAGTTCCCCAGAGAGACAAGCTGTTTGTGGATATTCCCAGTTTATTCTTACAGGCACTAGGGTCTTGGGAAGTTTGCATAAACATCCAGTAACATTGGAAGCTTTGTTGCTTAAAGAAAAGTGCTTGAGATTCATCTGCTGGAAAAAAGATTTTAGAAAACGACCACATGAAAGTTTCTTCCAACTTCCCTTTCTAAGTTCTATTTCAGAATGAAGTGAAGAATTTCTGGAACAAAGTGTGGCCAGTTTTGAGGTTTGGAAGCAGATGTCCCCTGAGATAAGCCACATGGTCAGTGGAACCTGGTGCCACTGTCATTTTGGCAGCGTTCTCCCCCTGAGTTCTTCCTTTCGAAACAGAACATTTTCTCCCCAAAATTTCAACCTTTGCATTTTCTACTTTTAGAACATCATTCTCACTTGTCTTATTTTTACCACTCCCTTATTTTTCCATGTGGAGGGACAGTAGCAAGAATGCAGTCAGTTCTCTCTAGGGTTTGATCTGGCAGGGGGGAAACGTGGTAGTTTTGCAGAAGAACCAAATGTTATTTCTGAGCTCTGTGGCTTTGCACAGATTTTCATTTCTGTAAAAGTTGTGTTTTATATATTATAGTCTTAGATTTCTGCTTGTTGCAGTGGGCAGCCAAGCCTCAGTTTTAATTTCATATTACTTTGACTGGTAATGATGAGTTTGGAAGATGAAACGGGACTTAGAGACAATGCTCCCTTCCATTCCTGCTAAAATAGTTCTTTGTTCATTTTCAGAAAGAGCTAAAATATTTAAAGTAAAATGAAAGGAGTAGGAAGAAAATAAATGGTCCAATGCCCCAATCCCAGCTGATACTAGCATCATTCCATGGGTGTGGACATCCAGATGTTAGCTCCTCCAGATGTGCAGCCTTAGCTGCCCCAAGGCAGACCCACCTGTGCTGAGAGCATGTGATGGATGTGAGGTCAGGCTGCTCACCTTCAAGTCAGGTAGTTAATAATGCTGCTGTATCATCAGTGACTGGGTGTTCTAAGCCCAGCTCTCCATCCCTATCGGGTCTGCAGATCATTCAGGCTTTGGCATCCCAGAGGAAGGAGAAGAGACCATTTGTCCATGGAAATGTCTGTAATATGTGTTAAGTGGCCCAGGAGAGAGCCAGCTCATTTATTGGATGAAACATGAAACGGAAAACATGTGCAGCAAGGAGAGTGCCCCAAAGGCTCTTGCCTCTTCCCAGGAAATGGAGTGATGAAGGATGGAGCAAACACGTGAGTTTGCAGCCCGCATGCCCGGGTGTCTCACAATGCGAAAAGCATCTGTTGGGTGGAAATCATGGGCATTGGGATTGAAACTTATAGCGACAGATTGACTTCTCGTCCCTAGTGGGGATTCCATTCCCGCTGCTATGGGGATTGATTTTTCCATTAAGCAAAAAGGAAGCATTTCTCACTCACTTATGTGATTATTGATGCATGTGATGCACATTTACCAAATGTCAATGTCTGTGTTAGGGGCTCAGGACTTAAAGATGAAAAAGGCACAGACTCTGCCTTCAAGAAACTCACCCTCTAAAGAAAGAGAAAGATGAAGAAATGAATGTCTGCAATACAGAAGAGTGAGTGTGGCCAGAGAAATGAACGGAAGGATTTGGAAGGAAACCAGAAAGAGCATAGCGTGTAATCAAGACTGCGGACTATTGGCTGCCATGGCCTTCAGAGATCCATGTCCCCTTCCTCTTGATAACCTCAAAAGGAATTTTTATTTGGGTGTTATTCTCACTCATACACAACTTCCCAGCCTAGGAGTGGCCCTGATTGGCTGAAGTCAACTATCACATTCCATGTCTCTCTGAGCAGAATCCTTGGTTTAGGGCATGTTATATAATTCATGTCCATGTGATACAAGAGGGGATGGCTGGAGACGTCTGGGGCAGAAACTTAATTGCTCTTTATTTTATTTTTTTTTTTTTGAAAGTAATTTCCTTTATTTTTTTTTTTTATAAATTTTATTGTTATATTCCCCATACAATTGCAGCCCCCCATTCTGACCCCAATCCCTCCCCTCCCGCCCCCGCCCCCCTAAAAGTGTCTCTGGTTCATAGTTTTTTGTTGATTTTGATTTTCACTTTCTTATAGTTATTCATTTTCCTGGTCCATTATTTAAGTTTTCTAGATTCCTGCTATGAGTGAGACCATCCGGTATTTTTCTTTTTCTTTTTGGCTTATTTCGCTGAGCATGATCCCTTCCAGCGCCATCCATGTTGCAGCAAATTGCATGTGTTTATCTTTTTTGAATGCTGAGTAATATTCCATGGTATATATGTACCACATCTTCTTGATCCAGTCATCTATTTTGGGGCATTTGGGTTGTTTCCAAAGCTTAGCTATTGTAAACAGTGCTGCTATAAACATAGGGGTGCAGGTGTTCTTTGGAATTGATGTTTCTGTGTCCTTTGGGTAAATACCTAGGAGTGGAATTACTGGATCATATGGAAGCTCTATGTTTAGTAGGTCCAGAAATCTCCACACAGCTTTCCACAGTGGTTGGACCAGTTTGCACTCCCACCAACAGTGCAGAAGAGTTCCTTTTTCTCCACACCCTCGCCAACATTTGTTGTTGCTAGTTTTTTTAATATGTGCCATTCTCACTGGTGTAAGATGGTATCTCATGGTAGTTTTGATTTGCATTTCCCTGATGACAAGTGATGTTGAACATTTTTTCATATGCCTGTTGGCCATTTGCATTTCCTCTTCAGAGAAGTTTCTTTTAAGCTCTTCTGCCCATTTTTTGACTGGATTATTTTCTTTGTTGTTGTTGAGTCTCATCAGCTCTTTGCAGATTTTTGTGATCAGTCCTTTATCATTAGTGTTGGGTGCAAAAATGTTCTCCCAGTTGGTGGGGTTTCTCTTTGTTTTTGTTATTGTCTCTTTTGCTGTGCAAAAGCTCTTTAATTTGATATAGTCCCAGCTGTTTATCTTTGCCTTCACTATCACTGCTTTGGGTGATGTGTCTGTAAAGATGTCTTTGATGTGCAAATCACGTAGTGTTTCGCCTATATTTCCTTCTATATATTTTATGGTTTCAGGTCTTATGTCTAGTTCTTTAATCCATTTTGAGTTGATTTTTGTGTATGGTGTGAGGTGGTGGTCAAGCTTCATTCTTTTGCATGTAGCGACCCAGTTTTCCCAGCACCATTTATTGAACAAACTTTCTTTGCTCCAATGCATAGACTTTGCTCCTTTGTCAAAGATTAGTTGACCATAAATCTGTGGGTTTATTTCTGGATTTTCTATTCGATTCCATTGGTCTGTATGTCTGTTCTTGTTCCAATACCATGCAGTTTTGATGATTATGGCTTTGTAGTATAGTTTGAAGTCTGGGAGTCTGATGCCTCCATTCCCTTCTTTTTTTTTCAGGAGAGCTTTGGCTATTCGGGGTTTTTTGTGATTCCATATGAATTTCATCAATAATTGTTCTATTTCTTTGAAGAATGACATTGAAATTTTGATTGGAATAGCATTGAATCTGTATATTGCTTTTGGAAGGATGGCCATTTTAATAATGTTTATTCTTCCAATCCATGAGCAGGGGATGTCTCTCCATTTCTTTGTGTCTTCTTCTATTTCTTTTAACAGTGTTTTATAGTTTTCTTTGTATAGGTCCTTTACCTCTTTTGTTAGATTTATTCCCAAATATTTGATTTTTTTTGTTTCAATAACAAAAGGGATGGTCTTTTTGATTTCTTCTTCTTCAGATTTATTGTTTGTGTATAGGAAGGCTACTGACTTTTGCGTGTTGATTTTGTATCCTGCCACTTTACTGAACTGATTGATGAGTTGAATTAGCTTTTCTGTGGAGTTTTTGGGGTTCTCTATGTATAATATCATATCGTCTGCAAATAGTGATAGTTTGACTTCTTCTTTTCCTATTTGGATTCCTTGGATGTCTTTCTCTTGTCTTATTGCCCTGGCTAGGACTTCCAGTATTATATTGAAAAGCAATGGTGAGAGTGGACATCCTTGTCTTGTTCCAGATCTTAATGGAATTGCTTTCAGCTTTTCACCATTGAGAATGATACTGGCTGTTGGCTTGTCATAGATGGCCTTTATGATGTTGAGGTATGTTCCTTGTATCCCAAGAACTTCAAGGGCTTTTATCATGAATGGGTGTTGCACTTTGTCGAAAGCTTTCTCAGCATCTATTGATATTATCATATGGTTTTTATATTTCTTTTTGTTGATGTGTTGGATAACGTTGATTGATTTTCGGATGTTAAACCATCCTTGTGCCCCTGGAATGAATCCAACTTGGTCGTGGTGAATTATCTTATGGATACATTGTTGGATTCTGATAGCTAAAATTTTATTGAGGATTTTTGCATCAGTATTCATTAGGGAGATTGGCCTGTAGTTTTCCTTTTTTGTGTTGTCCTTGTTCGGTTTTGGTATTAGTGTAATGTTGGCTTCATAGAACGTGTTTGGTATTGTCCCTTCCTTCTCAATTTTTTGGAAGAGTTTGTGAAGGATAGGCACTAATTCGTCTCTGAATGTTTGGTAGAATTCATTTGTAAATCCATCAGGTCCTGGGCTTTTGTTTTTGGGGAGGTTTTTGATTACCATTTCAATTTCGCTAATTGTAATTGGTCTGTTTAGGTGTTCTATTTCTTCTTTATCTAGCTTTGGGTGATTGTAGAGTTGTAGGAATTTGTCCATCTCCTCTAGATTGTTAAACTTGTTTCCATATAACTGTTCATAGTAGTTACTGATTATTCTTTTGATTTCTGCTGTGTCCGTTGTGATTTCTCCTCTTTCATTGATGATCCTGTTTATTTGTGCTTTCTCCCTTTTTTCCTCTGTGAGCCTGGCTAGGGGTTTGTCTATTTTATTGATTTTTTCAAAGAACCAGCTCTTGGTTTCATTGATCTTTTGGATTGTTTTTTTAGTTTCAATTTCATTTATTTCTGCTTTGGTTTTTATTATTTCTTTTCTTCTACTGGTTTTGGGGTTTTCTTGTTGTTCTTTTTCTAGATCTTTGAGCTTCGAGATTAGGTTGTTTCTTTGAGTTCTTTCTTGTTTCTTGATGTGAGCTTCTATTGCTATATATTTTCCTCTTATTACTGCTTTTGCTGCATCCCATACATTTAGGATATTGGTGTCCTCCTTGTCGTTCAATTCAAAAAATTTTTTAATTTCTTCTTTGATCTCCTCATTAGTCCAATGGTCTTCCAGTAGTGTGGTTTTTAATCTCCATGAGGTAGGAAAGTTCCTTGCCTTCTTTTTATGGTTTATTTCTAGTTTGATGCCTTCATGGTCAGAAAAGATGGTTGATATGATTTCAATCTTGGTGTATCTGTTGATGTTTGTCTTGTGCCCCAGTATGTGATCGATCCTGGAGAATGATCCGTGTGCGCTTGAGAAAAATGTGTACTCCGTTTTTTTGGGGTTTAGTGTTCTATAGATGTCTGTTAAGCCCAATTGCTCTAGGTCTTTATTTAGAGCTTTGGTTTCTTTACTTATTTTTTGTCTTGTTGATCTATCCATTGTTGATAGTGGTGTGTTGAAGTCTCCCACTACGTAAGTGTTTTCTCTGATGTCTGTTTTCAGAGAGGACAACAGTTGTCTGATATATTTTGGTGCTCCTTCGTTTGGTGAGTATATGTTAATGAGTGTTATTTCTTCTTGAAGTATTGTCCCCTTGATCATAATGTAGTGACCATTGGGGTCTCTTTTTATCTTTTTGAGTTTGAAATCTGTTTTATCTGATATAAGTATAGCTGTTCCTGCTTTCTTTTTTGGTCCATTTGCTTGTAGGATTGTTTTCCATCCTTTAACTTTGAGCCTATTTTTATCTTTTGTAGCTAAATGTGTTTCCTGGAGACAGCAAAAGGTTGGGTTTTGTTTCTTAATCCAGGCTGCAACTCTGTGTCTTTTTATTGAAGAGTTTAGTCCATTTACATTTAGAGTTAATATTGATATGTTAACATCTGTATTTGCCATTGTGTTTGTCTTTCCTTTGATTTTATTTATTTATTCTTTTAATAACTTTTTTTTTTTTGGCCTTCTTTCATTGTTATTCGTCGCTCTGAGGTTCTGGCTTTAGGACTCCTTGTAGTATTTTTTGGAGTGGGGGTTTAGTTGCAATGAAATTCCGGAGTTTCTGTTTGTCTGGGAAGGTCCATATTCTTTCTTCAAAGAGGAAGGAGAGCTTTGCGGGATAGAGTATTCTTGGTTGGCATCTGTTTTCTTGGAGTCTGTTGACTATGTCCCTCCACTCTCTCCTTGCCCGTAGTGTTTCTTCGGAGAAGTCTGATGTCAGCCTGATTGGTTTTCCTTTGAATGTTATCTGTTTCTTCCCTCTTGCCAGCTTCATTATTTTTTCCTTGTCCTGGATTCTTGGGAGCTTTACTATTATGTGTCTTGCTGTATTTTTCCTTTCGTCGTGGAAGTTTGGTGTTCTTCTTGCTTCTTGTATATCAATTTTCAGCTCCTTCTTCACATTTGGGAAGTTCTCTTCAATTATCTCTTTGAATATTTTCTCTGTTCCTACATCTCTCTCCTCTCCTTCTGGTATTCCTATAACTCTTATATTTCCTTTCCTCATGGAGTCAGATAGTTCCCGAAGTCTTTCTTCGTTCTTTTTCCTTCGTACTTCTCTTTCCTTCTCTGTTTTGGTTCTTTTTATTTCTGTGTCTTCAAGATTACTTATTCGTTCTTCCATTTCATCTATTCTGCTTTCATTGCTTTTCCCAGAATTCTTTAGTTCTTCCATTAATTCTTTGATCTCCTGCATTTCTTTTACTTCCCTCTTTAGGGACTCAATTTCTTTCTTCTGACCATTGTTTTCCCTCTCTAGGGACTCAATTGCATTCTTCTGATCGTTGATTATTTTTCCCTTATCATTGTTTTCCTTTATGACTTCTGTCAGTTTTTTAATCACGGCAATTTTAAATTCTCTTTCTGGAAGGCTCAGAAATTCTTCCAAGTTATTGTCGTTGCAATCTGGGGGCTGGCTTTCTTTTTGTGGTGTGCTTTTTCTCTGGAGAGTTGCTAGGTTGCGTGTGGTTCTTCTCCTCCCTACTGTCTGTTTTCTAATTTGCCGTATGCGTTGGGACACTGTGTTGTTGGGACTTGCCGGCATCTTGGGTGGGCTTCTCTGTTCCCCTCTGGTTCTTCCAGGAGTCATCTGTCAGTTTCAAGCAGCCTTTACTGGAGAAAGGTCCCTGTTCTAAAATGCCGATGTGGGGACACACTCCCCTGTGCTCCTGGTCTGCCCCGGCGGTGGGTTCCTGCTCCCCTCTGGGCTTGGACTGCAGGCCAGAGGGGGTCTGGCGTGGGCAAACTTCCCCCGCTCACCTCTGGCTCCTGAGGAAGCCTTCTGCAGGTAGTCTTTACTGAAGAAATGTCCCTGTTCTAAAATGGTGATGTGGGACACACTCCCTGCGCTTCTGGTCTCAGGCACACTATTCTGCGCGCCTGGTCTGCCCCGGCTGTGGGTGCTCGCTCTCCCTGTGGGCTCAGACTACTTGTTCAGAAGGGGCCCGGTGTGGGCTAACTCCCCAGCTGGCCACTAGCTCCTTCAGTAGCCTGTGCTGGGGTCAAGTCGCTAGGTGGCACCAGAGATCTCTCCTAGAGCCCTTGGGGAGCTGATTTTCCACCCCGTGGGACAGGGAGCAGAGCGGGGATGGTAGGGTACACCTCAACGGCTTTGGGGTGCTGTGTCTGCCTTGTGCCCCACCGTCGTGGGGAACCCACGCCCCTAATTTCGTGCCCCGGGTCTCAGTTCCAAAGCCCTCAGTTCCAGGACGCGGGCTGTAGCCCAGATCAGTGGCGCGGGAATGGCGCCTTTTGAATCCCGCTCCCCTGGCTGGGCGCCTTGTTCCTGCTCACTCAGGGAGGGCCTCCGCCCGGGTCTCAGTTCCAAAGCCCTCAGTTCCAGGACGCGGGCTGTAGCCCAGATCAGTGGCGCGGGAATGGCGCCTTTTGAATCCCGCTCCCCTGCCTGGGCACCTTGTTCCTGCTCACTCAGGGAGGGCCTCCGCCGTCTCCCCGCAAGCCTAGGTCGCAGGCGCAGGGCCCTGGGCAGCTGCAATCCGAGCGCCGCTTTCGCGCAAGCTTACCGGGCGGCCGGGGCTGTGTGCTGGTGCTGGTCTCCTCCTGGTGGGCGGGGCTCTCTTTAATGGCGCCTGGAGCTCACCTCCGCGGCGGATCCTGCAGGGTTCGCCTCAGCTCCCGTTCACGGGGTGTGGTGGCTGAAATAGTTCCTTTCCACTCACAGTCCCACTTGCTGCATCCGTTTTTCTTGTTGGCCGTTTTGGTTTGTTGTTTCCCTCGTCTCTGCCGGTTGGAGAGTGCCGCCTCTGTGGGCGGGGGAGGGGAGCAGGGTTCTGCGCTTCCCTCCCTTCTCGTCCTCTTTTATGGCAACTTTCTTCTTTGGGCAGTTTGCTGCAGTCGTCCGTTTATCTTCCGTGTCCCAGTTCTCACTGGGACCTGCCGCTTTTCCTCCCAATTAACTTTTTTTAATGGGAGATCTTACTCGCAGCGTCTCCTCGCCGCCATGTTGCTCCGCCCCCCCTCATTTTGCTTTCTTGAGAAGGTCATGAGCATCTGGACTCACCAGCTCCAAGACAGCTGTGTGTCTGACCATGGACGGAGACCCAGCACCATAGACTATCACTGAGTCCTTCTCCCTCACCGCCCCATCTTCTCCCCCTCCCCACCTGAAATCTGAACCAGAAACTTAATTGCTCTTTAAATAGAACTTCTAAGAGAGGAAGTCCTCTTCTTGCTGGATGGGACTATGGTCTCTAGGAAATTCTTGGCTCCTGAAAGGCACTAGCCTTAGAATGGAGAAGACTCCAAGGAAAGGAGAGAGGGGAAATGAAAGGCTTCATGCCAGGCCACTGCCACGTGCACTGTCTGAGAAAAAAGGCATGGATGTCAGAGGGGAAGGGTGTGGGAGGACAGGTAAGGGGATCAATTTTGATCATGGTAAGTGGCACTAGAACTTTGGTAGTAGGTACGGCATGACATCTATCAAGATGCAAAGCTTTACTTGTGAAGCTTCTAGAGTGTTGTAAACCATGGTGAGTCAATTCAAAAAGTAAACAAGTAAAATGGGGTGTTTGACTTGCATGTTCTAAAGTATGCTCTTCAGATGGGAGAGGGACCCCACAAGGAAAGTTCAAGATGCAGAAATAAATGAAAAGCCACCAAAGTGGTAAAAATATGAGCAAGTCTATGTGACTGTTCTATATGAATATCTATAACTAAATGAATAAAAAAGAAAAATAACAACAGCTTATAAAATTTAAAACATAATTTTAGAGATAATTAAAAGACACAACAGTAGCGTGTAGGTTAAGGAGAGGCAATGAAGTAAAACAGTCTACATTCCTTGCATTTTCAGATGAAAGGTAGTATTTAGATTAACATAAATGTTTATTCATTAAGAAAGCAACTTTTGGGCCTCCCTGGTGGCGCAGCGGTTGAGCACTGGGTTGCGAAGCTGCCCGCGGCCTCGGAGGCGCCGGTTCGATCCCCGGGTGCTCCCCGACCACCGGAGGAGGGTCCCACATGGCGCGCAGACCTCTCCTGCCACCCGCTGCTCCCCTCAGCAGTGTACTTTGGTCCTTCTGCCTGCTCTGCTCCCGGCTCTGGCTCTGGTGAATTCTCTCACCCTCCCGCACTTCTGACTGTACACAGTGCATGTATAAACAAAAACAAACAAATAAATAAAACATGCCTCTATTAAAAAAAAAAAAAAGAAAGAAAGAAAGCAACTTTTATAAAGAAAAAAAAATTTCATTCCTAAGACAATGTTTAAGAGTAGGATATAAGACGTGGCATCATAAAAATATAGAGAAGAAAACACAGGAAATAGCCTGCTGGAAATTGGCTGCAGGCATCTTTGAAGACCCAGTGACTTCTAAAACCTTGTCTCGTGCTGAAATTATCTTGTTTGCCATTTAAATTTCAATCTTTGAAGAGTGAGATTAGCAAAGTAATCTCCAGATATCAACAGATACAAACAGATCATCATTTAGACTCTCATGTAAAAACTAAAAACTTGGCCCCAGATACTGTTTCACAATTTTTCCCAACTTGGGGCAGCCAATGGGACTGGAGGCTTGAGTTCTATAACAGCAAAGAGAGTCCCAGCCTGAAGAGGAGGAAGGATCCCCTGTTGGATTCCCAGCTGCATGGGCAGATCAGGGATGTACACCCCAGGAAACAGGGGCCCCATCCCCATCATCAGACACCTGAAGTGTTGGGGTGTGGGTAGAGAGACCAGTGTGCGACGGAGTCCTTGGATTTGGGTCCTTCATGTCCAACATGGAAGAAGATTTCAAATCATCCTGATATAAAGAAATTGACTACTTGTCCCCAAGTCTCACTGCCAGGTTGAGGGGGCCAAAACCAGTCATCACAGGCTGGGATGACAGAGCTGTATGCACAGGGTGTTGTCAACCAAACCAGGAACTCAGAACAACAGACTCTGGCTGAGAATACATGGCAGTGCCCTCCTTGTGATGAAGACTGGGGTAAAGACTGGTGGAAATGGCACCCCACTGTCTGAGGCACAGCCAACACCTGTGGAAACAACCACCCTGCAGCAACATACTTATGAGACATCAGAACAATCTGACTTCAGGTCTGAGTGTCCCCAAACCCTGCTGGATGTTGTGCCCTGGAAAAAGGGTAGAAACACCAATAACTGAATATCTGTCTCACCAAAGGCCAGACACTGGGAGACTGTTGCTTTTTCCTGCTACCAGGGATTTTTCATTTTTCTGCTAATCTCATTATAGAGATAAACTATGACACCGCACACACACATACACACACACATACATACGTACGTATGTCCCAGCCTGGGGGTTTGTGCAGTTTGTCTGCCCTTCTGGATCCACTTGGAATGACATGTGTGCATGATAAGGTAGCCAGCCTTCCCCTGAGCTATTTCAAATTTGGATCCCTGGCCTTGCAGCCAATGCACTCTGTGATCTTGGGGAAATTCACAGAGGCCAGTGTCTTGGTTACTAACTATGTAAGGGAATAGGAAGTAGGGCAGGGCTGAAAGTGATAACTTCCCTGAAGAATGTTGGGAAACTCCCTAACACTTTGCACAGCTCTGAGATACTCAGTACAATCAGGGGTCAAACTCCACCAAAGGTCAAATGGACATTTGCCCAGTGACCTGAGGTGGAAGGGGTAGGGAACAGAGGGGTGGTCTAAACTACGCACTTTGCACAAAACTGATGGGCGCAGATGCAGTACTGGCCCCCCAGGAAAGGAAGCCTACTCTTGTGCTCTCACTTCCTGAGGGCTCGCCCAGCCTGCTCAGCAGAGGCCACTGGACCCCGGGTGTGATGCTGAGAGCCAAATCCTAAATACCTTGAGCCTTCTCCAATTCTACAGTACTGGGAAAACATCTTGGATTTGCTGACCATGGCCTGGCCTTCCACCCAAGAAGGAGGACGGGCTCTGCTGTTGCTGCTTCTTTCTACACTGGGTGTGAGCGTGGGATATGATCCTATCACAGTCCAGACACACGGATACTGCTGTCCTCTGGGACTTAGTCAGAAAGAATCTCCAAGGTCATCCACTGATACTTGACTTCCATTCCATCACCTTCAACAAATAACTGTGTGCCTTCTGTTTTGACACCACCAGTGACAGAAGATTCACTCCCTAACTTGGCAGCCTGATTGCGTATATTGCATATATTTGTAGATTTTTTTTTTCATGTCTCTTGGCGTTTCCTTCCTAATAATGAACAGAAACTTATCTTCTCATAGCTCTTTTCTTTTTGGTCCTACGAGGAATAATCACATTATTTATTGTCCAAACCCAGGTTCCTATTTGAGATTTAACAGGGACGATATAACATTGCACCAGAACATTGAGTAAACTGGAATTTTCCAGTTTACTGGAAAGTAAAACAAGACTAAGACTGCCTCAATTGTAGGTTTACCTCTGAGGTAACTGAAACAATTCTAGTTTCCCTTCCTTAAGATTCACTGATACTTAAAGGAACTTGACAAACCCCATCCCAACCCCAAGTCTTCTCTAGAATAAACAGGGGAAACTGTTTTCTTTAGTGAAAACAGAATTGAACTGAGAACAAGAAATAACTAAGTGACTTTGGAGGCTGCTTTGGGAAGGGTGAGTTGCCTCCTAATAGCCACTGCCCTGGTTATGCCCTGATATCCCAGAAAAGAAAGAAATTTGTAATATTCTGAAATGTTAAATGTCTGTCAGAAGGACATGAGATCAGCCACACAAATTGCAAAACCTAAGTTGTGGCTTTATTTGTATTTCAGCAGTATTAAAATTTACAACGTTTCCATGAAGCAGTAGAGCATGGCTGCAGTGAATGCCAAATTTTCCTGCAGCCTAGGATTGACTGGTTGCATCAGAGTCTGGTGAGAAGTAGAATAAATATCAGACTCATGGGCCTTATCTCAGAATCTCTAAAGAGGCCCATAGCATTTGTGTTCCAAAGAACTCTGGAAACAAATCTAATTGGTGAGCTCATTTCAGACCAGCAAAATGGTCAAGAGCACCAATGTTGGTACCACATGTTCCTTAATTCCACTAATAGTTATTAAGCACTACTATGTGTGTCAGATACTTTCTAGCACAAGAAATTCACAGCAGCAGATTTTTTTAAAGGCATAGAAGTCAAACAAATTCATTGTCAAAGGCAAATCCAATGTTACTATTTGATTTAAAGTTTCAATGCCTCATTTTCTACCTCTATACAATGAAGAAGATAGTACTTATCTTAAAAGGTTGTTGTGATATCTAAATAAGGTAATATATGTTAAGGAGTTACCTTGGTAGCTGGTCTATTTGATAAATGCTAGTTATGAACATTTATATCATGTTGAGGAAGAGAAGGAGGATGTCAAAGACAACAATGAAACAATGATAAAACTGGAAAAGGAAAATACAGAAAGCTTGCTAGTTTCACGCATGAGGTCTGGAAATACTAACTACCATCACATGAAGTTCTCAGTGCACTCTATGGCCACTGTTCTCACTATGATTTTGGGTGGACTCTCCTTACAGGGGCTGGTCTCAGTATAAGGAGGACCTATAAATGATGACGAATAGAGATTCTATCCAACATTGACATCTGTAAACCCTGATTCACTTAAATATGCCTTAAAAAACAGTGTTGAGTACTTGGCCACACCCTGGCTTTTTTCTGGATCATTCTAATTGTGGGTGCTCCCCTTGACATGAGGCCTAGTAACATGCATCTTTCTAGGCGTGATCTGAACTCAAAAATACATAATGAAAAATAACAAGGAGATTAAAATTATAAGGAGGTGAGCTGTCATGTTTACTCTCCTTCTTGCACATGGGTAGTCTATAGACCAGGTTCATGTCCACAGTAATTGAGATGAGGCAGTGACTCAGGAAGAAGATGGACAGAGAGACTGATGGGATATGTAGAACTGGACCACCAGGGAGTGAGGCACAGCCATGGGGATGAGAAAGCAGAGAATTGCCTATTTTTTCAAGCAAAAGCTTACACTCTTCCAAGGAGGTCAGCAGAGAGACTGTAATGAGAACATCTTGGCGGAGGCCATGATTCACTGTCCAAAACTGGGCTGGGCCCCTTGCATTGGGAGAATTTAACAGTTTTTCACTTTATTCCCAAACCCCACTCCTCTATTTAAGGATGTCACTCAGAATTTATTACAGAAAGGGTCCAAAGACCTTCATTCGTTTGTCCTGGGAGGCCAGAGTCTGGGGAAGTATAGCAGTGGCAACAGGGGCAGCCAGGAAAAGGGATAAAGGGCAGTTCTGCAGAGATTAGCAGGAAAGCTCAGCTTTCTCTGTTCACATAATATTGGTGCAGAGCCCTGAATAGAGGCAAACCCTGAAATGCAATGGAAGAACAGGAAGTTGAGTGGAAGTGAACCTTCCAGGAGGACACCAGCCAGGGGTGGTACCATCGTGTGCAGCTGTATAGTCTGGGCACTGCACAAGTCCACAGAGTGACATTTCAATCAAGGATAGGTGGACATTTTCTGCAAAGATCCAAACAATAAAAATTTTGTTCTTGTGGGCCATCTGGTCTCTGTCACAAATACTCAATTTTGCTGTACTACTATGGTGGTCAGATAAAATACAGGACACCATGTATTTTTATTTGCTAAATCTGTCAACCCTATTGATAGCACGAAAAGAGTTTTAGACAATACATAAGTGAATGGGCATGACTGGGCCCCCATAAAATTTTCTTCACCCAAACAGGCCATGGGATAGATTTGATGGTGCTATGAGTGGCAACCCCAGGGTTTTGCAATACAGTGGCCTCTGCCAGCCAGCAGTATCAACAAGGCAGCCCAGTTTTCAAAGAGTCTGACCATAATCCTGACAGTAAGATACACCTTTTTATGTAAAAACCAAGCTTCACAAAACCATAATCTCACTAAGTGTGATATGCTCTATGCTAGTCTATACTACATTCTAATTCATTTTTAAAATGTTGCTGGCAACCAATAAAATTAACTTTACATCCAAATCTTAGCTCCAAGAATGCTGGATTGGGAGCCAAGAGATATGAGTTCATATCATTTGAGAGTTTGTATATGGAAATGGGGACCAATATTATTTCAGAGTGATTTTATAGGAAAATAATGAAATAATTCAGTTCTTAAATCTTGTATAGGTACTGTTGGTGGCACCTGGGATGATTTTAGGTAATGTACAGCTATATGTGGTAGGTACTAATTTCACTTTTTTGTGAAAGTATACAACATACCAAGTGTATAATGTTAGCAGTGATGTAAAGTTTCCTTTTAAGTACATTTATTTAAAATATATTTATTTGAATTTATTTATATTATTTTAAATAATTCATGTGAATTTATTTAAAGAAAAATATTGAGCAAATATTACTACAAGTCATATGTGAATGTGGCAGAATCTGTGCAGGTGGTGAACAAGGAAAATTTGGGGAGCATGGAGATGATACACGAGTAAGTACAATCCAAAGGATGGTAGATGTGACATGGTGATCCCACTGACACCTGAGTTGAATGTTTGTTTCATTGCTGATATGTCAGCACTTAAAATTGGATTGGCTCAGAATAGGTGCTCAATAAACGTTCATGGAGGGGTGATCAATAGATGGATGGATGGATGGATGGATGGATGGATGGATTAATGAATAGCTAGATGAATGGATGATGAATGGATAGATAGGTGGACAGATGAATGGATAAATGATGACTAATGGGGGAATAGGTAGATAATGAATAGAAGGATAATGGATATATTAATAAATGGCTAGATGAATGGATTCATGAGTGGATGGGGAAATGAATGGAATAATTAGACCTCAAACTCTTAGAGCCAGAAGCACCCTGTTTAGAAATACAAAGGATTAGGCATAATGTCAAAAGAGTCATTGACTTCAGAGCCTGGAGTAGGAAGGAGAGGCAGACATTTTTGCCTCTGATGTGTCATCTGGATGCTAAAATCCTTTACGCTGTCACAGTTAGTACTCAGCAATGGAATCAGTAGCTAAAACAGGAAACATTAAGCTGAGGCCAGTTCCCTTGCCCACATCAAAATGTCATTCCCGGACGCAGGCACTTGCAGTAAATACCTAGTGCAGTGAGCATGACTGGAAATATCTAGAGCTATAAATGTTTTTAAATACTGACTCATGTCAGCCTGGACTTCTATGCATTTGCTGATGAGAAAGGCCCCTTCAGGGGGCAGCCCACAAGGCCAGCAAACACCTGCCATCAGCTGTAATCTCATGTGAAAAGGACAAAGAAGGGCAAATGCACCAGGCTTCACAACTACCACCACAGACCAGGTTCCAACAGGGACATCTTTGCTTTGGCAGAAAGGGGATGAAAACTCACAGAACATAGAACAGCCCTGATCATGTAAACAATCTCTACTTCTCTTATGGCAAATGAATTTGATAAATGAGATGTATTGAACTTATATTTGCAATCCCAGAGACATTCTCTGCTTTAACCTGCCAGTTCAATGCTGAAGGATTTACAATGATACCACTTTCATATTTTCACTCATGTCAACAGAGAAAAGAGCTCTGACTGACATAGGCAGCAGGAGCACAATCTCTGCTCACAGAGAGGCGTGGGAAATGGAAGCAAAAGTCCAGCCTCTGTGCACAAGTCCTGATCCCCACCTCTGACTCCTCCACCTCCCTATGCCTCCCCTGCCACATATATAAAGTAGAAGTAACACCTAGAATACTGTTGTGAGGGTTAAATGAATTAATAAAGGCAAAGCTCTTCGAAACATCTTTGGCACATAGTAAGCACTCAATAAATGTTATCTGATATTATTCTTTGTACCTACTTTGTACCAAAATTTTTCTCTTCACCAATATCATTTAATGCTCAAAAAATTAGGAGTTATTCCCAGTTTTCAGACTACACCAATGTGGATCAAAGGTGATTTACCAAAATCTTCTAAATAATATAGGGAGGACACAATCAGGCTTGATTTCAAATTCCTTGCCTGCCTGTCTTTCTGAGCATCCCATGCTATTGTGCTAACTTAATTTGTCAATTAAAAGCCATTTCTGTAAAGAGTTAATTCAACTGGGTTTATATTTTAAATTCTTCAATCTAACAATAGCATAAACTCACCCTTCTTTTCATGCTTTCTTTTTTTGTTCCAATGGAGAGTGTGTGTGTATGTGTGTGTGTGTGTGTGTGTGTGTGTGTGTGTGTTGGGGTTGAGAAAAGATGGTAATGTCTGACTCAGATGACCTGGAAGATGAACTTAACTTCATCTGGATCTGCTGAAAGTTGGTGAGAGTGTGTGGGGGACAAATTTGGTGAGAAGAGCATGTTCTCTGGAGGCCCCGGCTTAGACGGGCCTCCATTCTCCTGTGAAGGCTGATCTGAAAGCCTAAGGCTCTAAAGGAGACTGGAAATACAATAGCTTACCCTTTGGGAACCCACTTCTTCCAGAAGCTCTCCGCCAAGATCTAGGGTCCATCCTGAGCATAAGACGCATCACCCTCTGGGAGCTGGAAGGTAGAGAAGCAATGCGCATAAATAAAGCATATCTGATGAGGGAAAAGGGAAAGAGCATTGAGGGGCTGTTTCTCATTGGCCTGTGATTTCCCCTGAAAAAGGAAGCAAGGATCGTTGCCTGAGTGAGGAAAGGGCAGTAGGAGCCTGAGTGAGGCAGGAGGTCGCTGACTGAATCACTCAATGGGAAGAAGAAAAGCCAGGAAGGGAAGGGAAGGCAAAGGACAGAAAGGGGAGGGCAGGAAGGCTGGTTGCCTCATTCCTCAGATGCTAAATGTGTCTTTCTTAGAAAAGCAGCTTCCACTCCTGAACTGCCAGAGTGTGGTTCCAGGGGCTCCACTGAGGGCAGAGGATGACATCATGAAGCTCTTTGTGGATTCATTCTGGCACCAAGTAAGCCGATGAGCGCGGACTAGGTGCTGGGAAGCCAGCTCCGAGGACACCATAGTGGTGGAAATGGACATCCCTGCCCTCATGGAACTTACAGTCTGAGGGGGGTGCAGGCAACAGATGAAAGACCCACCATGTTCATCAATAAAGAAATGAACAGAGTGTGAGGAGAGAGGATAATGGGGTGCAACTTCAGGGGGTGGGAGCTCAGAGAAGACCTTATAGGAGAGAGAAGGAGGGAGTCCCAAGGGGCTTGAGGATAAAGGTCATCAGGGCAGCAAATCTACAGGACAGGGAGCAAGGGAGAGTAAGTGAGAGGGGCGTTGTGAGAGGGGAATATGGGGGGGGGGTGGGCCAGGCAGGAATCAGATTTTATTTCCAGAGTCTTTGAAAGTCAACTTGGGCATCCATCTTTGTGTCTAATGTGGTTTTCTCCCTAGAAATGTCCCAGGTGCACAATTTGAAAACTTGAGGTTAAGCCACTGCCTTAGTGTCTCCTTGTCCCCAAGCTCTCATGACCAGACAGCATGTTTGGGAGATGGTCAAGGGTCACACTAAGCTCTAACATTTGTCTCTTAAAAGGTTTACCTCCTTGACTGACATCAAAGTCATTGAGGAGCTTTGTAAACACACGGATGGATGCCTGGGCTCCTGCATCAGAATTCCAAGGGAAGAGGACACAGAGGGTCAAGCACAGATGATCTACTGCCTGGTCAGAGTGGACCCGTCATGCCTTACAGAAATCCCTACTTACCAGGTTAACCTCACAGAATCCCAGTCACACCAAAGATGGCGCCCAAAGACAGCGGCTTACCCTCAGTGGCTAATGGCTCAACCAAGGCATTTATCTCCCTGCCCCATTTATTGGCCTCAGGCCTCTTAGGAAAGTTAATGTGTCCATTTGTCAATATTTACCCTGTCTGCTGCCCTCCACAAAAGAAAAGAAAACTGTTTTCACTGTCAAACTAGTGTTTATACAAACGATTTGTAGGCTTTCTCAGGCCTATGGAAAATCAATCACCCTCCGTTAACCTGTGCTCCTAATGAGGTGGTAGCTTTTCTCCCACCATACTATCCATCAGGGATAACAGTGCGTGGCTTGTCAACCGGTAAGAATTCAAGTTAAGGAGGATTCCACCCAGAGACCTAGGAGACAGAGGCTCAAAATGTAACCCAAACTCAGAGGGTGAAATCTGCCCTCTGGATTCTGGAGGACCGAGCTGGTGGGGCTCCATCTGGGACCCATTCAGAAGAAACTAGTGAATGCCGAATCTCTCACGAGAAGCCAATATTCTCTGGCACTCTGAAAGCTCATTACATTTGCTCCAATCAACAGTACACCCAGTGTTACTTCCAAGGCAGGGTTCTGCTACTGTTGAGTGGAAAGAAATTGGGAGTGAAGTTTCTGGAACCAAGCATTGCTCAGAAGGCATGAATTCCTGAGAGGTGGCTGGGCTCACTCCCAGAGGAGCGCCATGTTTGCCACTGGAGCTCCAGCCAGTTTCAATCAGGCTGTAGTTGTCCCATCACTGCCACGCGGTTTCAGACTCCAAGCCACCTGGGAGAGACACGCTGAAAAGTCATTTACTGGGCTCAAGAGGAAAAACAAGTCTGATCACTGCCTTTGTCATTCAGAAGAGCCCTTGGCTTTTATGGGTCAATCTGAGAGGCAAAAAGCAGGCCACATCTGAGAAAGAACTTCAGGATCCAATTATGCACCAGGAAAAGTGTAGCCCAGAGTGCAGGTGGGCTAGAATCACGCGCCCAGCACCAACCCAGATGCTGGAGAGGAAACCAGGGCTGTAAAATGTCAGCCACCTCCCAGTTCAATTGTTGCAGCCTTTGGAAGGGCTCAAACTCCTCCTAAGAAAAACGGAAGAATCTGGATGAGACTCTTGGTGGGGAAGAAGAGAGAAGGGAGATACAAAAAGAGAAGGAGCAAGAAGAGGCAGTAACTCTTGCTGTTATGCCAGTAAGAGTTTTACAAATTTTGATTCATTGACTCCCCCCAATTCAACCCTCTGAAATAAATTTGTTATCTTTAGCAGATAATACTATACCCTATCCCAGAAGATTTTCCTTATATAAAATCTCAATAAAATAACACCTAGTGTGTGCTTTAAATGATACAAGCATAAAAGTGCTCAGTAATTGTTAGGTACTTAAAAGTGGTAGTGGAAGAAGAAAAAGTACCACTACTACTTTGATTATCTCCACTTTACAAGATGAGGAAACTGAGGCTTGGGGAGTTTATAGATATCCCCTAAGATCACACGGTCTATGAGAAGCAACCAGAGGCCACAGCTTAGTTTTCCCAGGTCTAGAGGCCAAGGTCTTCTCTGCTTGTCTATAAAAGGCCTGCTCTGCATGAACTGTGCAGCATGAGGACTTCATTTTTCTCTAGAGAGAATCTGGGGGCCTACATGGGAGCTGCTCTTCATCAGGCACGTGGACCATGATCCTGTTTCCAGCCACCTCCCACATGGAGTTCGCTGTGCTCCATGAGGCATCACAACCTCTCTCTCTCTGGGTACAGGCAACTTTGTCTGAGCTCCTGTTCTTCGGGACACTCTTAGGGTAGCCTCAGCAGGAGGGTCTACATGTCCTCCTGTGGATGCCCTTTAGTCAGAGACACAAGGGAGCTGGGGTCCCTCCCCTCCTGAAACTTGGGCTCTCTCCCTTTCTAAGCCTATTGAGTTGGCTCCTGGCTAAGCCTCCAGAGCGCATGGTGGCCTTAACTAAGTCCCTCTGTGAGAGGAACCTACTCAGTTCTCTCATCACTGAGTCCCCTAAGAGTATGAAGCTGGTATTAGTTCTTCTGTTGCTGCAGTAACAAATGACCATGTTAGTGGCTTAAGACAAGACAAATTACTTTTGTAATTTGGTCTGGCAGCCAGAAGTCCAAAAGGAGTCTTACAATGCTAACATTAACATGCTGACAGGAGTGGTTCCATCTGGAAACTCCAAGGGAGAATCCACTCCTTGTTTCTTCCAGCATCTATAGGCCTCCTGTCTTCCTTGGCTTGTGGCCACATCACTCCCATCCCTGCTTCCATCATCACATCTCCTTCAACTTCCACCTCCTACCTCCCTCTTATAAGGATGCTCATGATTACATAAGACCCACACAGATCATATAGAATAATCTCAAGATCCTTAACTTATCACAGATGCAAATTCCCTTTACTCCATAAGGTAGTAGCCACAGGTTCTGAGAATTAGAATGTGAACATCACAGGTGGTGCTGGGTACATTATTCAGCCCACCACAACTGGGTTCCTGGGTCTTTTATTCATTCAACAGACCCACACTGCTCTGTTCTAGACTCCAGGCACCATTTTCATGGCCTGGGATCAGCTGAACCTGTTTACTTGAGTGATCCCATATTCACTATCTTATTGGTCCTCTCTCTGTTATCCTGTGGGACCATCCTCTGATAGCCATGTAAACTGAGTCCCAGGACTCTCTGTGGCAAGGAAAATGGGGGAGGAATTCATTCATCAGCTCCCATTATAGGTTGCTCTGTGGCCCCCACCAGGCACACTAATTCTCTTGGATTCCAGGCTGTCCTAGCAGGGCACCCAGTGGGATGCTGGATGAACAGGGTGGGCCAGCAGGAAGTGTCAGGGCCTAGAGGAATCTGGTCAGGACCCCATAGATATTTCAGCTATGGATGGAACAAGATGTGTGAGGCCTGAAGGTTCTGAAGTGGAGCTAAAGTAGCTACAACATGAACCTGAAATTCAACCATTGAATTTTAAATCTGTGGCATTAGAGTGCTGACACAGTAATTTCTCAGCACCATCCACTCCAGCAGTCCCCTTGGAGACTACTGAGGGCTAAGACTTTCTGGCCAGCAGTGCCTGAGAGAGGCTACTGGCCCAGACGCTGGCTTCACGTTGATCAAAGTGTAGCCTCCTCAGGCTCTGGGCTAAAGTGGATGCTTTGAAGTCTGTTATTCACAGTTTGACCCACCAGAATAAAATGGGGTGTGATTATCATGCTATTCTCCTACATGCTCCTATTTTCTTTCTATTCTATAGGTTCTTTATGTCTAGATTAAAAAGGATTTATCATAGATATGGGTTCACATGATTTTGGAGATTTTTTCCCTTTGAGGAATCAAGTTAGTCTTTTAATATTTTAAAACTTATCCTTACAAAGGACGAAACATTCCAAATAAAACTTTTTCTGGAAAGACTCATATCCTAAGTGGGAAATAAACAAAAAATTAAATGTGATTCTTAAAGTCTACCTAAGTAGTGTTACAAATACTACCAAATCATTCTACAAGCACTAGCATTCTAATCTAATCTCTATGATCTCTTATTCTGTCACGTATTATTATTCAAACTTTATAAACATTTGTTGGCTCAGAAAGGCTATTAACTTCGTTTTCATCTAATCTAGCTCGCCCACTTCCTTTAAAATATCTATATTAGCATCACACTGTCTCTTTATTAATTACTTGAAAGGTCTGATAGCTGTTTTATTTTTGTAATTAATAGCTTATATTGCTCTCATTAACTACTATAGCTTTTGGCAATAGCAAGCAGCCACTTTGTTCCAGCAGACTGACAGAGTTTCAATACCTAAGACGACTCTCTGCTCTGGGATAGATCTAGCTTTGGGCGCTCTGAAAATGCCCATCAGGAATGAACAACAAATTCACGTGACCTGGCTCTTTCGAGTGACTGACCGCTCCGGGGCTGATGTGCTGTAACCTGTAGGGTTACAGGATCACAGGTCACACAGCCACAGCCAGAGGCCAGAGGACAGCCCCAAGCAGACTCCCGGCTACGTTCCAGAGGCTGACACCAAAGACCAAGCCAAAACTCAGAGGCTGGCCGGGTGAAGGAAGATGGCACATAAGAAGGGATTTGAAATCTCTTTCCAATCTATGCAGACTAAACAGTGGGCCTGACAAGGGCCAGGTTTGTGGGGGACTCATTTTGGTGTCTGTGTCCCCAGCACAGGCTCTGCAGCTCATGGAGGGTGGAACCATCTGAGCTGCTGGTGGCTCAGCCGTATTCTCCGGGCAGCTTCACACGCCTGTGTGTCCCCGTATCCCCACGCTCAGGCCTCGCTTTCAGGCCCTGCCTCTGTCTTCGGCTGGGCCCAGCTGGGCAAACCATGCCATGACCCTGTCCATCATGCTTAACCCTTGGGGCCAGGCCCCTGACCTGCTGTGCTAGAGGCCCTGACATCGCAGCTGCCCCTTTATCAGTTCCCCAGGAGCGATGGCTAGGGTTTGCGCCTTATCACCAACAGAAGTGTCATGTGCGGAGATCAAAAAGGAGTGGACAATCTGGGTTCTCTGAAGAAATGTGTGTGTGTGTGTGTGTGTGTGTGTGTGGAGAGAGAGAGACAGAGAAGGAGCAATTGACTTACATGGTTATGGAGGTAAGAAGTGCCGAGACATTGCAGTCAGCAAGCTGGAGACCCAGGAGAGCTGATGGTAGTTCTTCTAATAAAAGAAAACCCTTTATCCTAATTCCAACGTTCTCAAGAGACCAACTTATCTCCGGGATCTGAGCACCAGAGTGAGGGCCCAGGTAAGGGCCCCTCCACGTGGACTGTCCGAAAGCCACATAGTGACCAGTAGGAACCCGGATGAGCTCTTCATGCATATTTAAGGTTATGCAAATGTTTGTTGAATGGAGAAAAGACAAAGAAAAAATAAGGAAGGACTGAACTGTTCTCACATTCATTTTGTAAGTTTCTTTCTCAGTCCTGCACCAAAAAAAAAAACCCTACCAAAATTGGGGGTAAAACAAACCTTAGAACATTGACTGCAACATGGGCCCTAGTGGACAGTGGCAGAGGATGATGGGAGTTTAAATAGAGGGTGTGGTGTGGAAAGATACATCTGAAGAGGCATCAGCCTCTACCCCTAAAACAGAGAGTTGGAAACCAATGTTGCCTCAATACTTTTTTTTAATTGTAGGTGGGGGTAAAGTGGGATAATGGGCAGGGCAGAAGCAGGGAGGGCAGTCAAGAGATCCCTGCCAAGATGCAGAAGAAAGACGGTCAGAGGTTGTCTGGGTGAATCTGGAATTTTGTGTCTCACACATGCTGGTTGAACAGACATTAACATTACAGCCATCGGAAAAATACACTGTTTAGGAAGAGCTCTGGAGGGTAACAAAGATAAACCATCTCATTTTAAGAATAAAAAATAAACTCCTAATATTTGGCTATTTTAAAAGAATTTCCTGTGCACCTGCAAGATGCCCAGCTTTTTTATTCTGGGCATCTAAGAAAAGCAGCATCTATTATGCCAGCCTTGATGGCACTAAAGAGGAAAAGGAAGCCTAGGACTCTGAAGTCTACAGCCTGAGATCTAAACCTAGTTCTGCCTGTATTAGCTGTGTGACTTTGGACAAGTCACTCAGCTACTCTTGGCTTGAATGTCTTCACCATATTAACACTGACAGCAGTGCCTGGTGCTTTTCATGCATATTCCAATGCAGAACTTTATGATTTTTGTTGAACAAGGAAGGCTGCTATCGAGTTGCCATCAGCCTCTACCTCAAATGGGAAAGACAGCAAGTCATGTTCCAGGAAATGGTTTTGCTCACGGAAGAATTCTTCAAAAATCCCTTTTGGTTACAGGCTGAGAAGAGTCTCATTGCTCTGGAGGACAGTCTCAATAGGACAGTTTCAGTTTCTGGGCTTGGAAAAGGTCATATGCTATCACCACCACCCCTCCCACACACCCCCCCTTTCAGTCAATTCCAATTTTGCACCAGGACAAGGAAGACCACTGGACAAAGGAGATTTGAGGGGCTGGCACCTTGTCTTTGTAGGTTCCACTGCCAAAACCTCTTTGATGAATGGAGGTGGACTTGAATGAGGTTAGCTGGTAGGAAAGTATCCTCCCAGGGGCCTGGGAAGGGGAAACGATACACGTGTTTGTAATTATCATAGAGTAAACACCAATAATCACTAACATTCAAGCGGCTTTGTAGTTTACAGACACGGTCACATCTATTAGAATCGTCTTCAGTCCCAGGATTTGACCCAATTTCTCCACAGAAGGAATACATTTCCCCACCCCCGTACACCTAGGAAAGTTTCCCCTGGGATTCCATCCAAGAACTTCCCTAGGGAGATCCAGCATCTGTGGCTTCAGATGCTATAATTCCAGGCTCTCCTCCCCACATCTTGCCCTTAATTCTTTTTTCTCACCCTTTTCATTACCAACCACTTATTCTCTCCCCACCCTGGTATTAATTCTGGTTGAGTCCCACAGTTCAATTTATGGCTCACTTTTCCCCTCGCTTTTGATGTCCCTGCCTACCTCCTGGCTGCCAGTTTCATCTCTTTTAGCTTGATGCTTGCGTTTTCACATCCTCCTAGGTCCCTCTCTGCTGACTCACCGGGTCTGGAAATATTCCCTTGTTACATTGCTCCACAAGCAGCTCCCCACACCTTCGTGGACAGAACCTGGCAGTTAACTCCATCTGACAGATGATAAACTTGCCCAGAAGCATGCAATCAACCACGCTTGTCACCCTAATGTGAAGCCTAGCCCCTGGCATCTACCTGTACCTGTGTCTTCCTCTTGCCTTCACACTAGTTCACCTGTCACATGTAAGTATATTAGCCACATCCCAGCCAGGCAGCACATTTATCAAACTAAGGGGTATTTTATCCAGTAGAATACGGTTTCATCACATTCTTATCTCCTGGGGTGAAAATCTACCCCACAATCACAGCCAAAATCATTCCTTTTAGAGTGTTCAGGGAGCAGCAGTAATAAAGTCTTTCATCCTAACCCAAATCAGAAACCAAGGAGACGTGGCAGCAAAAAAGGCCAGTGAGTAGCCTGAGCAAAAGGAATGGCCTCAGGGTATCAAAATCTGCCAAACAACTGACCAGTGAAATCCAAATTGGCAACAAGGCCAGGTCCCAATTCAAAGGGAAAATTAAAACCAGGCTTTTGGGGAGAGCAGGCCCTGATGAGAAGGGAGGTGATGCCTGTAACCAAGGCAATGTGTAAACACCAACTTTTCCTCTCCTCTCTTCTTCCCAATGGCCAACTTCCAAGCAGCCCTCCTACTCTCATATATCTCAGGAAGAAGTGTCGGGAAAGGATGAAGACATCTTATCATTCCTCCCCCAAATCCAAAATGTTTAGGATGATCCTAACAAAGAAAAAGAAAAAAGATAAAGGCAAATCAACAGAGAGACTTACATAATAAACATGGGAAGTCTTTTAAAGCATCCCAGACTGAGGTCATGAAGACCCTTCTAGAAAGGTCAGAAACTCAAAATAAAGGTTTCTTTAAAAGTCAAGAATGTCCTACATCTCTGCAGTGTGTAGAGTGGTCTCACCTATTTTATTAGCCAAGGAGGTAGATCTCACTGTCTCCATTTCCAATTTCCAAGGGGAGAGAATACGACCCAGGCAGTTTAACTGACTTATTCAAGACCTGGCGCCAAGCCCAGAACCTCCAGAAGAGTCAGTCCTCAGTAAATACTTGGTAAATGAATGAACACAGTTCATGTCAGAACCGATCTTGGATGTAAACTTTCAGAACCCAAAATCAGTTTCTTTCTGTCCTGCTCCACCCTGACTACTGAATTCCTGCAGAAACTTCATTCATTCATCAAATCAGTGACTCCTTGGTGCAGTCCCACTGTGCAGTGCTATGTCAGCAGAGAAGCAGGCTGGGCCCTCATGGAACTATATCAAATGGTGAAGGTAAGGGCAGAGAATAGGGAGGCCATGCAGCAGGGAGGAGGAGCCCAGACACAAGCAAGAGGCCCCAGGGAGCCTGAGAATCCAGGGAGACAGAGGGAGTTTTAGGATAGGACAGAGTACTGGAAAGCAGCCCGTTGCCCACAAAGAGAACTCCAGAGACCTGTGTCAGACTCTTCCTTAGATATATGGCAGATGACTGGTAGGTGTGGCCATGGGAAAAAACTGTCTGGGGTCAGGAAAAGAATCACCCAAAACAGTTACTAGGAAAAGCACACACAATTCACACAGGGCAGGGAAGAGTGTGTGTGTCCCAGAGTCAACTGGAAAGCTTCATAATCACAGGATGTTGGGTGCAGTGCCAGGAAGGTCCTGCCTCCAGGTGGGGGAATAGAATGGCTAAGCAAGGACAAAGTGTCACCCTGGTCCCATCTAATAGGAATAAAGAAGATCTGAAAGGATCAGACTATTTCCTGGTCCCAGAACAAAGCTCAAGAATATTTATAAGAATACAAAACTATCCAGCAACCACTAAACTAAAATTCCCAAGGTCTGGCATCCGATCAAAGAAGAGCAGGCATGTGGAGGCAGGAAGAGTTGGTGCCTTCCGAGGAGAATAATCAATCAATCGATGCAAACCTGATACTGACGCTAATGATAAAATCAGCAGATAAAACCACTAAGTCATTATACGTGCATTCCATTATATATTACAATTGCTCTCTGCCATTAATAGTGACATGGAGGGTATGAAAAAGACCAAAGGGTGCAAACGTTCAGTTTTAAGATAAATAAGTTCTAAAAAACCTAATGAACAGATAGTGACTATCGTTACTAATAATATATCATATGCTTGAAATTAAACAGATCTCAGAGTAGTATTCATCACTATAGGAGGTGATGGGTATGCTAATTAGCTTGATTGTGGTAATCATTTCACAATGTGCATATATATATATATATATATATATCTTGAAACAACTATTTTATACCACAAATGTATACATTTATTTGTCAAAAAATAAAATAGTTACAATATTCATTTAAAAGACTGAGAAAAGATCCAAATCAAACTTCTAGAGACGAAAAATACTCTGGATAGAATTAATGGCAGCTCAGTTCATTCAGAAGAAAATATTAGTGAATTTTATGGTATAACAAGAGAAACTATCCAATAGTTTGGATAGAGACTGAAAGAGAAGGGCATCAATGATAACACAAATTCAAGGGCCCTAACACACATATAATTGAAGTCCTGGAGAAAGTGGGGCACAGAAATTAAGACAGAAAAATACATTTGACAAGTGAGGGATGAACACAAAGGAATATGGTGATGGTTCATGGGTGAGGTGGTGGTGGGAGAACTATGGAGACTACAACAACATAAGGAAAAAACAAAATTTTAAAAAAAAGAAAGAAAGAAAAATGTGTTTGAAGAAGTAATTGCAAAAATGTTCCAAATTTGATAAAAACAATAAATGTGCACATCCAGGAAGTTTTATAAATCCAAAAAATAAGAATTATGAAAAACATGTTTCAAGACACCTTGTAAAAATTGCTCAAAATCAATGATAAATATAAAATATGAAAAGTAGCCAGAAAAAAAAGCCATTCTGTAAAGAGGAACAAAGAAAAGGCTGAGTAGATTTATCTTCAGAAACAATGAAATAAGAAGAGAGTAAAACAATATATTCAAAATTTTGAAAAGAAAAAAAAAGAACCAACCTAGAATTCTTCCTCCACTGTAAATATCTTTCAAAACAAAGGTGAATATAATGGAATATTATTTGGCAGTAAAAAAGAATAAGGATGCTACAACATGGATAAATCTTGAAACATGGTAAGTGAAAGAAGCTTGTTTAAAAGATCATATGTTGTATCATTTAGTTATTCATATGAAATATCAAGAATAGGTAAATCTATGGAGACAAAAAATAAGTTTGCAATGGGCTAGAGTAGGGAGAATGGAGGGGAAGGAGGAATTGAGTGACTGCTAATGGTGAAATTTCTTTTGGAGGTGATGAAATATGTTCCAAAATTTGATTGTGGTGATGGCGGCACAGCTTTGTGAATATAATAAACACCACCGAATTATACCCTCTAAATGACTAAAGTGTGTGGTGAGGGAATAATATCTCAATAAAAAAATTTAAGGTCAAATAAAAACTTTTAAAGATATATAAAAGATGAAAGAATTCATCATCAACAGAACGGCATTCCAAGAAATGTTAAAGGAAGTTCTTTTTCAAATGGAAGGAAAATGATACCAGATGGGACTATTGATATGCAAAGGAATGAAAACACTGGAAATGGCAGCTACAGTGAAATATGTTGTGGACATTTACCCATCTCTCTATTCTTTTACATTGTATGTTTATTAGCTATCGAGTTTTCCATCCTAAAAATCCACCATCGTTATTTAAACCTGATGGAATGGAGCAGCTGAAATACAAAACTCGGGAGGAATATACCTTACAAAGAGGAAGGGACACTTCCTCCACTGATACAGGAAGAACAGAGAGACTGTAAAAGGAACGAATCAGTAGCCTTCAAAAGTATCAAGGTCACAAAGGACAAAATAAAATGTGTCACCCAGCAGAGGAAATTAAGGTGATATGACAATTAAATGCAGGATAGTATTTAGGACTTGACCCTAAAAGAGAAAAATAGAATCCTGGAAAAATTGAATGCATTTAAGAAGGGCTACAGTTGATTCTTTGACAGTTTGGGGGTTAGAGATACAGACACCGCCCCAGGGGAGAATCCAAGTATAACTTATAGTTAGTCTTCCAAGTAGGCGGTTCTTCATTCCCAGATGCAATCAAATGACACCCAAGTTTGGTTGAACTCTTGATGCAGAACTCAAAGACAGAAAAAATACACCTTTAAGTGGACCCATGCCATTCAAATTCTCATTGTTCAAAGGTCAACTGTGTATTTTAGTTAATAGTTTTCTTTCACAGCTTAAGTGCCCAATGACAGAGGTGTGGATTAAGAAGATATGGTATATACACATGATAGAAAATTACCCAGTTATTAAAAAAAATGAGCTCTTACCATTTGAGATGGAAGTGGAGGGGATTGTGCTAAGTGAAATAAGTTAGAAGGAGAAAGATAGCAGATGATTTCATTCAGATGTGGGGTATAGAGAAACAAAAGAAAGGAACTGACAAAATTAAACCCAGACTTCAGAATTGAGGCTACTAGAGGGGGGTTGAGGGTGTGGGAACAAATGGAGGTGGTGAGGAGAGACCCAATGGCTTAGGGTAAAGTCTGTGGCTGCCTTGGTGGTGGGTGTGGTTGGGGATGGTGACACATATCTGAGGATCTGCCCCATTCCACAAATCATAACAGTTAGTAAACCAGTGTTACCTCAATTTTAAAAAAAAGAAGTCTAAAATAAAATATTTTTGTTTCAATGTTAATTTCTTGGTCTTGATAACTGTACAGTAGAGTAAGATGTTACCTGAGGGACAGTTGAATGAAGGGCATATAAAAACTCTGTACTACTTTTGCAACTTTCATGTAAATCAAAAATAACACTGTGACACGTAGACTAGGCTCTGGTGTCACTTGCGTGAGATGGTCTAGGACAGGATCTCATAAGGGGGATCAGCTTCCCTTACACAGGTGGACTAAGGGCACAATTTATCTGGAAGGAAAACCCTTTCTCTGCAGGTCTTCTCCCTCATTCACTCCTTCAGCAAATATTTACTGAGCACCTAATACCAACTATAGTCTGTTTGCAAGAAATTTTAATGTTAGCTCTTTTTCTAAACCAAGACCCATCTTTTCTATAAAGAGCCATAGAGCAAATATGTAGTCTTTGCAAGCAGTCATGTCTCTGTTTTTATGTAAATACGTGGTAGCAGGACAAAAGTAGAATTAGAAAACATAAATGAAGGAATGTGATTGTGTTCCAGCGAATTTTATTTATTTTAAAAAAAATAGTATACCTAAGTTGGCCTGTGGATTGTCATTTGGATTGTCACTGTCCTAAAAAATCAAGAAACTCATGAATATTACCACCAACCTAATGCAGGGGAGATAATCGCATTCAAAGCTCTCCAAAATGAACTTCTCCAAAATCAAATCAAATCCAAAATAATTTCATTTTCAAACTGGGTCAGTTATAATGAATATGGTATTGCAGAAATTTGTACTTTTATTTGACCGTTTTCCTTTAGAAGCTTCTTTTTACATACAAAGTATCTAAGATAACCCAACTGTCAAACAAAGGCATGCATGCAACCAGAAGTTAGCCTCTGGAGGCCTCCCTGATCTTTGACCCTCTTTTGGATTGCAAATCAGCCTATGTGACTGGTCTTTGTTCTTAGGTATGCCTTAAATGCAGTTCAGTAAAGCCACAATTACAGATTCCAAATGAACATTATCATCATTGCTTTTGAAAGAGGTTGTTTCAGAGAGCATGGAATGGCTCTGGAAATGAACAGAGTATGCTACCAAGAGCAATCTGGAATCCAAGTTGCCTCTGCTCCAGGCAGGAGTGCCATTTCTGAAATCTGCCTGGATGTTTCAGCCTGGCCTGACTTACCTGCCCAAGAGTCTGAGATATTCTAGCCTCAGGATAAATGGGGCCACCTTTCTGCTACCCAAACAGTGGTGTTCAAGATGGAAGCTTGATTTTATTGCAACCTCTGCCAGGTAGCAGCCAGCTCTTTGAACCTCTGCTTCCTTAAAGGAAATCATTTATAGTGATTCAATTTTTGCTTCACTTTGGATGCCATTCATTTAATAGGAGAGGGAAATTTGCTACAGTCTAGAAAAAGAATGAAAGTTTCTAAAGTACCTAATCCCAAGATCTATTCCAAATGTTAATGCCCCATCCCATTTGTAGATTTACAACTAAAACCATCCCAAATGTAAGGGAAGCAGTTACAATGGGTCAGCAGTTATGGCTAGCTTTACTTTATTCCAGGATAAAATAACATTAAATTGACATCCATTTTATAGTATTCAAAAACAAAGAACTACCTGGGCATTGAATATTATTATTGATTAATCCATGTTGAACATTAACATTACACATGAAGAAGGCTTTAGACAATGGCTTTCTATCATAAACTGTTTTGCAAGAATTTAGTAATCCTATGGAGTATCAGGGATATATTTGGCTGCATTTCACACAAACGCATACGCGCGCGCACACACACACACACACACACTTAACTATCAGTAGTTAAACACGTTGGATTTTGTTTTATTTCCTATGATAAGAATTCCAAGATGGCAGGCAATCCAATTTAGTGATTCCACTACAGAGTCAGGATCCTTCTTTCTTTGCTCTCAACCAGACTTAATCTGTTGACTTCTCACCTCTGGGTGGAAATTTGGCTGCAATAGCTCCATACATACATCACATCCATATTCCAAGTAAAAAGAAAAAAGAGGTTGAGGGAAATTTCCTTCAATAACTTTCTCTTTTTTAATGAGTGAAGGCAAAACTACCACAGAGGCCTTCCAATACCTCAAAAATCCCTAAACCCCTCAAAGAGAGATCCCTTTCCATTCCATTGAACACTTATGAGCCAAATGGTTATCCCTAGCAGTAAAAAAACTGGGAAAGTGAATGTGTTGGCTTTCTTACCACCATAATAACAGGTAGTAAGGAAGAAGATCAGATCAGCCAACACAATTTGTCTACAACAGCAGGCTATATGTATTTTTATATCTCTATTTTTTGAGTTCTCCTATGTAAATAATAAAAGTATTTTATTATTGGCAAAAGAGTAATTTTTAAAGATGTTTTGATAACACAATTGTTATTTATTTATTTATTTTTAAGATTTATTATTTGTTTGTTTATTTATGCAATCACTGGGTACAGTCAGAAGCGCGGGAGGGTGAGAGAATTCACCAGAGTCAGAGCGAGGAGCAGAGCAGGCAGAAGGACCTAAGTACACTGCTGAGGGGAGTAGTGGGTGAGTCAGGAGAGGTCTGCTGCACCGTGTGGGTTGCTCCCTGGCAGGCTGGGGATCGAACTCGTGCTTCAGTGGCTATAGATAACTTCATAGTTTGCATCTTAGCTCCTTGTGCCATTACGTTACATATAAGTCATTTACTATAAAGCACTTAGCAAAATATTGGTTCTTTCGTATTTGATTTTTCAAAACACTAAACAATGAACTCATTAGCTCATGGATCACTATCACATTCAAACCAAAAATAAATGGCCTGGCTTTTATAGACTTTACTAATGAAAACTCTTTAAGAAAAAAATAAATCTCTACTAAATCAGGGCAAGTAGAACATGTCCAATAAAGCTCAGAGCACTCATTGGCAGCCAACTCTATCTCCTTTAAGAGCAGGACACAACCAAGCCTCTTGTTGGGCCACAATTCATTCTGGCAGCCTTGGAGGCTTAATGAATGGCCACCCTTCCCTAATGGACAGTTCATCTCTCTAACATTAACTTTGGCTTATCTCAAGTTCTGGCTTTTGGTTAAAAACCCAACAGACTTGGATATGACTCTTTAAAATGCTGAGCTGCCTTTGCCAGTTGAACAAGGTAAAAGTCCAGGAGAGGCCAAACCCCTTGGCTTCTCCTGTGCCTGCTGCCTGCCTGAGTGGCTGGGCTGCTGACCGCATGGCAGTCTTTGCAATGGGTCAGCAATTGTGGCCAGCTTGGCCTGTTATGCTGCTAATTATATAAGTTATACTTACCTAGAAAGTATGGGTGTATTTCTTATGAATCTGGTTACTATGATTACCAATTTAATTCCTGAAAGTAATCCCAAATGTTTGTTCCTCTTTTTTTTTTCCCCCTAGCCTTTACTTTCCCCCAAAGCAAATGCATACAAAACAAAAAAGGGAAGGGAAGAGAGGGAAGGGGGAAGGAAATCATAATCTTTTGAAACAGATGAGACCAGAGTTTGGTGATTAAGAGTATGGACGCTGAAACCTGACTTCCCAGGTTTAGTTATCTATTTTCTCATTATAAGTTCTATGATTTTGGCAAATTATTTAACCCAAGTAACCATATAATTTAACATTTAAACTTTTGAGCATGAAAGGTGACAGAACAAATGCTAAGCCCAATGAGAAGCTGAGAAAACAGGTGCAAGAGGGGACAGTCTCAGACAGCCCAGGACAAGTGATCTCCCTTTATTTAGCCACTCTGGACCTCAATTCCTTCATCTATAAAATGGGGATATGAATACACTTATACACTGTTGGTGGAAGTGTAAAATGTAAACCCCATGGATATTCTGCAAGAAATTTAAAATAGAGCCACCATATATTCCAGAAATCTCACTTCTGAGTGCTTAACCAAAGGAAATAGTCATTATCTTGAAAAGATATCTGTTCTTCCATGTTCATTGCAGCATTACCCACCATAGCCAAGGCTTAGAAACAACCTAAATGTCCACCAGAGGATGAATAGAGAAAGAAATCACAAGACAATGGTCGAGGGTGGTGGACTATGGGTGCACTATGGGTGAGATATGGGCAGTTAGCTTTTGAGAATCTTTTCATATTGTATGTCAAATTATCCCATTGTACATTTTACATATCTTGTCATTTTATGCGTCACCTAAGATACCTTCTTGTGATTTTGCATCTTTCAGCAGCCGAGCACACTCTCCTTCCCTGTCCTATCAGGTCGGTTTCTTAAGGGTGGTCCTATAGGATGTCCTCGTCTGTTCTCTAGCCTTAGTCTCTCCTTTCTCCATAGTTAGAAGCACTGTGGTCATGTACCAAACCATCAGAGAAAACAGAATCTATTCAGGTCTGGCTGATTCTAAATTTACACTCTCAACTACTAGGATGGTGGCTTCTTGGGTTTCATCTTTGTAAATGACTTCTGAGATCCTGATTCTAGAGCAAATTCTAATTTAGATTCACCTCATAGAAGTTCCCAGTTTGAAGTCACTGTCTCCCAGCCTTTCAGCCCTCAAACCCTAATCTTTTAGAAGTTAATGCCAGGTCCTAAGCATCCTGTCGAATGTCCCCAAAATGGAAGGCATGGTGCCTTTGAACTCCACTCATCCATGCACATAGTCTAGAAAATATTCACTGAGTGGCCTCTACTTGAAACACCAAGGGGCTCTACTTGAAACACCAAGGATACATGATTATTGCATTGGGGGAGGGAGGAAGGAGCAGTAAAGGCTCTAACTTTCTTTCTTAGTTTTAATTTTCTTTAATGTCTTTTCCCAAACTCCACCAAAAGTTAAAGGCAGTATAACATAAAAACAATGGACTTTGGAGGAAAAAGAGAGAGAAGCTGAGTTTAAAAATAATCCAAGAAAAATACTAGTTCTGTAAGGTTTGACAGATTCAGGGAAGGCGACCCTTCAACAGTGGTTCTCAACTGGATGCATCCAGGAGGTGGTTGGTAATGTCTGGAGACATGTTTTGGTTGACAAAACCGGAGGATGGGATTTTAATCTACTGTGTAGGGGTCAGATACGCAGCTGAACATCCTACAATGCACAGGATAGCCCTTCGTGGCCTAAAGCTATTTGGCCCAAAATATCTATTGTGCTGAGGTTGAGAAGGCCTGTCTTGAAATAATAGTTCCAAACCCATAAAGCTGATATAGAAACAAATGGAACAACTCACCACCACCAAGTGTGAGTCCCCCCTTTCTCTCCCTCCTTATGTAACTTAGAATACCAACACATTCTCAGATGTAAGATTTTGGAAACGTGAGGTCTGACACAACTCTCCACCCACTACCCACCCTGCCCTGGGAGAATTGCCTAAATTCACAAAGCAACTTTCGTCACTTCAGAGGAGATATCCTGTTCCCTTTGCAGTGACAGAGATGAAATAGGTGCTTATCATCCTAGCATATGTTGGAAGACTGAGGTCTTTCCTCTTTTTTAAGAAGATGGAAGCCACAAAAAGATCATAGAGCAAATATAATGGCAACCAGATTTCATCTGACACTTCACTGCAAAAACCAAGCTGCAGGCATATTTGCCTGTGTGAAAAGTACCAAGAGGTACATTGGACTATGGGCCTCTGGGACCAATTCTACTTTACTCTTTCCTGAATCTATGACATTTTTAGCAAAATTCACTTCCTCCATAATTAATTAGAACTTGTGCGGAATAGGAAACTATAGGCATGAAATTAGCCATTCTTGATAGAATCTCAACTGAGTCCATCGCTGCTGTGTCCTCCAATAAGGCAGCCATTAGCCACAAATGACTACAAAGGGATCATGCTCTGCGAAATAAGCCAGAAAGAAAAAGAAAAATACCGGACGGTCTCACTCATAACAGGAATTTAGAAAACATAAATAAGGGATCAAGAGAAAGACTAATTAGGGCCTCCCCGGTGGCGCAGCGGTTGAGCGCTGGGTTGCGAAGCTGCCCGCGGCCTCCCTCTGCAGCGCCGGCTCGATCCCCGGCTGCTCCCCGGCCACCAGAGGAGGGTCCCACATGGCGCGCAGACCTCTCCTGCCGCCCGCTGCTCCCCTCAGCAGTGTACTTGGGTCCTTCTGCCTGCTCTGCTCCCCGCTCTGGCTCTGGTGAATTCTCTCACCCTCCCGCGCTTCTGACTGTACCCAGTGCTTGTATAAACAAAACAAGCAAACAAATAAATAAAAGCATGCCTCTATAAAAAAAAAAAAAAAAAAAAAAAAAAAGAGAAAGACTAATTATAATAAAGTAAAAATCAAAATCAATGAGCAACTATAAGCCAGAGACACACTATGGGGTGCAGGGGGGTAGGATGGATTATGGTCAAAATAAGGGGGATGGGAATTGTATGGGGAATATAACCAAGATGAAAAAGTATACATTGTGCAAAAATTAAAAATGATGTAAAAATATATAAAATAAAATATAAAAAAACTAATTTAAATAAAATGTTTTTAAAAATTAAAAATTCATTTCCCCCATCATGCTAGCCACATCTCAAGTGCTCGATGGTCTCCGTGGCTAGTGATTACTATAATGGACAATATAAATATAGAAGAATCCCATCATCACAGAAAGTTACACAAATGATGTTGCCTGGACACCTGATTTCTTCAACAGTAAAATGGGGATCATATTTATTGACTTGCTTCTTGTCTGGAATTATTGAGAAGGTGAACAAATGGAATATGTCTGCTTGTAAAGTGTAAAGCACTATGCAAATGTAAGGATTATGATAAAAGCCTAAATCATTTCCCTTATGTTTTGTATTTCCTTCCTAATTAAAGTCTCTACTGTGTACACAGAAAATCCATTCAAAGAGTTTTGCAGCTCACAGTTTTCCTGTTGCCTACTTAAGAAGTTTTTGGTCCCGTTTTGCTTTTTTCCTTCCAAAAAATGAGCCCAGTTCTTTCATCTCTAACGGGGTGTTAGGGCCTTGAAAAAGCTTTTGGATTTCTCTTACTTGGGATCAGCAGTCTTCCAAATCAAATAGAAGGAATAATTCCCATTAAGCTCTGAGTAGTCTTCAGTATTTGCTCTGCTGTCAGTTTGGACAACCTCCACCGAAAGAGCAAATCTCTGTTTTTACTTAGGCTTGTCCTGATCTGTTTTAAGTCGTAACTCGATGAAAGCATTATAAGGCAATAAGAGTGTGCGTGTCAAGTAATTGGCTAAATTATGTCTGTGAAGACTCAAATCATGCCAGCAGGGCAGCTCAAGCCTTCTAGAAGGTGCCATTGGATCCTGGAAGGCTGAGCTATACCCAGGCCTCTCGGAGGCCCTCGTGTTTTTCTAATGGTAATAATGAACCTTGGCATTTGCAGGGCATTCTTCATGCTCTTGTAACAGGGTGGTCTCCAGGAAAAGGGGAGGTTCAACTCTTCAGGGTAAAGACACTTAGCCAATGTCCATAGTTGAGCCACACCACTAATGACCCCTTAAGTAAGGAAACATTATAGAGCAGAAAATGGTGTTCTGGTAACAGGCAGGCCTAGAGGAAAACTTAGGTGTTGCCTTCTTGTTCCTTCTGCATCTGAGGACTATTCCAGTGAACAAAGCAGGCAAAAACTCTGCCCTTATATAGTCTATAGTTTTCTGGGAAGGGGAGGAAGCAGGGGGAGAAAGGCAGTTACAACTGATCAAATAAAGTCTGTGAAATGGGAAGAACACAATGCGGAAGGAATGCCAGAAATGGAAGAGCTGAAATTTCACAAGGAATGGTCAAGAAAGACATCACCAAGAGCCATTTCTGCAAGAACCAGAGGAGATGAGGATGCAAGCCTTGCAGTGATCAAGAGAGCACTCACTCATCAGGCAGAGGAAGTGGCCGCTGTGAAGACCCTCAGCAGAGGCTAGCCTGGTCTTGGAGAAAGAGGAACAGGTAGGATTAGGTGAGGCAGAGTGAGGCAGAGGTTGGGGCTGGGAAGTAGTTGGAGATGAGGTCGCAGACAAGGAGGCAGCATGGGGCCAGATAATACTGGCCTTCTTCAGTGTTCTACAATGTGAGATATGGAAGCTCATTGGGAAGCTATGAATAGAAGAGTGAAATAATCTGACTTATTAAAGAATCTTTCTGAATAGTATTAAGACTAGGTGGAGGGTGAAGCAAAGGCAATGTAAACCTAAAGCATGATTACTCATTAATCAGCCTCACAAGGTTTTCCCTCACCCTGATATCCTATCAGCAGTTTACCACCTTGGTTTCTAGAACCTATAAACATTCAAACCAAAATAGTGCTCTCCCCAACAGGGCCATCTTGTAGACCTCAATGAGTTGTACCTTTGTATTCACAGCTTCATAAAATGACAGCTCAGCATTGTTGAAAAGAACCTGAACATTTGTTTGACTCAACTGTCCATTTTTCAAAATTGTGAAATGGATCACATAACTATTCAGGAAAGTTTAAATAATAATAATAATAAAGCAAATGCTCTTCACTTAGTAACAAGAGCATTACTAACCTTTCAAATACCCACTGTGTCCTTCACAGTCTCATGCCTCTCTCTTCATCCCTTCACCACCACCCACAAGTAACTATTATCCTCCTTCTGTGTTAATGATTCCCCAGGTTTGTTTTTTTTGGGTCTCCTACTTATGCATGAAGATCCAAAAAATAGATTTCATTTTGGATAAGGGGGTAGCAGTATAAACGTACGTGGGTCCAGGACAGATTGAGACCCAGACAAACTGAGTTGGGCATCTGGGTCACATTCTACTGCAAATTCCCTGAGGTTTTACAAGAGTCCCTTCTGGAAAAGCCACTGAACAATGTCACAAATAAGTCTTCAAAACCAGAGGTCCCTTCAGACATACAAGCTTGTCTGGCAAGGCCACAGTAGGAGCCAAGGACAAGACAGAGGAGGGAATTTCATCAGAGAGTGTGCAATTCGGAGGCTGCACAGCCAAAGTCCAGCTCTGCAGATCATGTCACAGCAGACATTTCTGTGGGTGAAGTGAGTGTCCTCAGCATATCCAAGAAGCAGGGTGCGAGGAGTCAGCCAGAATATCCTCAATGTAGGGTCAAGACAAGACAGGGATGGGGGAAGTCCAGACCAGATTCCCCTGGGTGTTCTGTCCTCAGGTTAGCCAAGAACCTCATGTTGACAGCCCTCAGTGGTCTGTCTCTGCTCAGCTCATGGGTTTCCCTTCAGGTGAAGACATGGCTGCCATCCCAGGATATCCTTTCACCATTATTCCAGGCACCCCTCAGGCCCCTCCTTTCAGCTCTACTATCTGCTGTGGCCCCTGTCTTCCTCACTGACTTATTCTTTCACTTTGTTGAAGTCCATCCCCAGTGGATATTTAATGCCAATCTGAGACTTTGCATGTCTGAAAATATCGCTATGTTGCCCCCAATTATAATTAGTAATTTGTCTCTTGTATAATTGTTAGTCGGGTGTTATATATTTAGCCTTTAGAATATTTGAAGATGTTGCTGTTGAAAATCTGAAACTATTCTGATACCGGGACATTTGTACGTAATCTTTTTTTTGCTCTCCAGAAATTCATGGATTCTTTCTCTTATCTCCAATATACAGAAATTTCGTAATAACCCTCTACAGGGACCTTTTTATTTTCATCTGCTGTGCACTAGGTGACAGCCTTTTTGATCTTTTAACCCAAACCTTCAGTCCTGAGAAACATTCTTAACTCATCTCAGAAGATGTTCCACCCCTCCCCTTGGCTTCCTCAGATCTCCTTTTCTGGAAATCCTCTTGGGCCAATCCTCTAATATTATTGCAATGTTTTCCTATTTTTACTTCTCCGTATTTTTGATCGACTTTTTGATTGTTCTTCAAATTTATCTTCCAATTCTTCTACTGAGATTTTTATTTTGGTCATGTTTTTAATTATCAAAAATTTACTTTCTTTTCTCTTTATTTTAGAGCATCCTTTTTTCATTTCCCCTTGGACTATCTTATCTTTCTTAAGAACATTAATGAAACATGTTCTGGCATTTCATCTCACACAGGTCAGCATTTCCTCTTCATTGCATTTCCTCTGGTTTTGGGATCTCTGTTTCATGTTACAGCCTTTTCTGATGTCTGATAATCCTGTTGCTCGTTATGAACGAAAGTAAAGAAACAAAAAATGGATCAAAAGCTCTCAGCCTATTTTCATTGACTTTATCGGACAGTGTTAGTATCTCTTTATCAGTATCTTTTAGTCTTTCTTCTTGACTGGAGATAAAAATGGATGAAGAAGATGCTACCCATCACTAGCCTAGAAGGCAAAGATCTGACCACATTCTGCAGTCAAAATGGGGAAGATTGGCGACCTCAGCAAACAGGATGCAATATACATGTAAGCCTTTTGTTTTTTTTAATATAGTATCTATAATTTATTCCTAGCATCCCCTATTCCAGTGTCCCCTTATTTTACCCCTTCCTAAAATAAAACTTTAGACTTGTCCGTTGGATAACCTTTTAAGGCAATAATACTAGCCGCAGTAACAGGCAAATTTCCAAATCTCAATGACTTAACAAAATTAATTTACATCTTACTTCCACAAAGCCTAATGTCTAAGTTCCTACTTGGCTGACAGCCTCCCAAGGGATCATCCAGGCACCCTGTGTCCTTCCATCTTGTGACTCCACCAGGCCTCAGTGCTTGAATGCTCTAGTTAGTGCTTGTATCTAGGAAGAGAGGACCATGCATGTGAGGTTGCCATGGAGCAAGCCTGATAGGGATACATTTCACTGTGCCCACTTTGCCTTGTGGGTTCAGTCATACAACCTAATGTCAAAAGAGACTGGAGGTGTATGGAGCTATGTGCCCAGAGAAATACACAATAATCACTATTCTAACAATTTGGGTATATTACTTTACTTCCATGAGTTGAAATTTTATAAAATGGGGCCTCCCCTGGTGGTGCAGGCAGTTGAGTGCAGCACTGTGAAGCTGTCCACAGCCTCTGCAGTGCCGGTTAGATCCCGGCCGGCCAGCGAGGGTCCCACATGGCACAGCAGACCTCTCCTGTCTCGCCCACTGCTCCCCTCAGCAGTGTGTTTCAGTTAGTCTGCCTGTTCTGTTCCCCGCTCTGTCTCTGGTGCATCCTTTCACCCTCCCGCGAATCTGGCCTGTGCCCCGGTTCTTGTGTAAATAAATAAAAATCTTTAAAAAAAAAAAAAGAAATTTTATAAAATGGTCCAGTTAGAGCCATAGTGCTTGCCTCATGGTATTATTGTGAGTGAAACACTCAGTCTAGTTCCAGGCACCCAATAAAACCTCAGGGGATGACTGTTGCATTATTGTTATTCTATGAATTTCTTATCTTTCATTAGTTCATTTCAAGAAAACTGGCAAACCATTGAAAGATCAACTCTTTCCTCTTTTGAGGAAGAAAAGTAAAAAGCAGATGATGACAGTACATAGAAGAGGAATAAGGAACAGGGCAAGGAAGAGGTGGCTCTGCACACTGACCATCACATCTATTTCATTTATATGTGAAATAGTTTCTGAACATCTGCTAGCTACCAAGCATTGTGTTGGAGCTAAATCAGATAAAAGCCCTGCCCTTCAGGTGACCACAGTCTGACTGAGAACACAAATCCTAACTTTGTCACTCTTTTGGAGAAGTTAGGCTAGATTCCAAAGGAAAGTGGGGAGATAGCCCCAGAAGATAAAATGATCTGAAATAATTTTCCATTTTAGTGGTCAAAACTTGCATTAGTCAGTGTTATCCATCACCTCCATGTTGCCAAATGCAGTGGTTAATCCTCAGTCTTTATCTTATTTGACTTGCAGCTTATCATGACCTCATCGTTGAAACAATGTCTTCATGTGGCTTCTAGAACAACACCCACCCCCCGTTTTTTGCTTTTAGTTAGGCTTTTGCATATTTTAGTCTCCCATACTTGTTCTTCATTCCCCAGGTCTCAGTCATTGTACCTCTTTTCTGTGTATTCCTCTTCCTTGCTGATATTATATAGGGTTACAGTTTGCAATACCCACTATAAACTGAAGACTCCCCAAATTAGTTATTTGTCATACTTGGATCTGTACTAAGCTAGATTCCCATAGCCAATTGACTACTCAACTTCTTACTTACGTATCTGTTAGCTGAACTTCTGATTTTTCCCTTATTTTCAAACCTACTCTTCCCACTGCATCCCTCATCTCAATAATCCACACCGTCTTGCCATTGCTCAGCTCACAAACTTAGCAGTCATCTCGACTCTTCTCTTTCACCACTCATTCAACTCATCAGCAATCCTTTTGGCTTCATTTTCAAAATATATCCAGAATCCCAATACTTACCATATCCACTACCACCATTTTCATCCAAGCCACCCTCTTCTCTCAACTGGAGTATTTCAATTTGTCTTCCTACTTTTTATCATAACTCTTATCACATTGTGTCATAATTGTTGTGTATCTTTTACACAAGAATGCAAGTCACGAAGATAAATGTGTGTTGTATGTTCACTGCTGTGTCTCCAGTAGCTATAATACTCTCTGGCACTTAGTAGGTGCCTAATAGTTTTGGAGTAAATGAAAAAAGGAATGTGGGTACTCTTTCCAATTTAAAACAGCCCATCTACTTTGACTGTGATCAAAGATTAAGCAAGATGATGTGAGCACTTTTGCAGTCTTCATTTCTTTTAGAATGTGACATAATTTACTACAGCAGGAGTTGGAACTGGCCCTGGCCAGGAAAATGAAACCTCAAGAGAAGAGCACAGGTTGAGCTCTCTGAACACAGAGTCAGGTAGAAATGGTACAGTCTGGTGATTTTTGCAAAGCACAAGTCAGCACAATGACTTAGTCCCTCCTTTGTGACTTCTCCACAGGCCATCTAGCAGCTATCTCTTCTTGGAGTTCCAGGCACTTCATTGGTTGAATTTAGCAAAGCCTAAGCAGAGTCTACCAGACAATGCTGTTATACACCTTAACATTCCCAGCACCTAGATAGAGTGACTGACTCATCCTGGCCTCCTGGGACTATCCCAATTCAGAGAGGTCTGCATTCAGGGAACCTGCTCACCTCTGTATTAATCAAGATGATCATTCTGTACTTAGCACAGCACTTGTCACTAGCAGGTCACAATAACTAAATGTTGATGGAGCTTATTATGTTACAGTGATCAATTCATGTGCTCATTGCCACAACAGTGCCTGGCATATGGCATAATGTTTCCTGAAGTGTGTTTCAGAGACTCCTAGCTCCACATTAAATCAATAAAATTCATTGTTATAGGAGATGTTATTGAGTGTCCCCCCAAACCCCTGATCTCCTTTCCTGGGCTGTTGCATGCATCTCCTAGATGCTCTGATTGTTGGCTACTAACAACTCAGAACTACACCCTTTAAAAAAAAAAGATTGTTTACTTTATGGGAGGGTCTTACCTAGGGATTTTAAAGAGATTTTTCTCCCCTTCCTAAAGGGTCACTTGGAGTTGATAATTATCTGATAATGGCATAAAAAGCTCATCCCATTTTCTTCAAGATGAGTCAACTTTACAGCATTAATCAAGCTCTACCGTTCCCCATGGAATTCAGTTGAGGCTAGGTTTCAGCTGACTCTACAGCTTTGTGAAGCTTCTCTCACAGATTTCTCTTGAGCTCTCCCTCAATAAATCATTTGCAACAGAATTTACCTCTTAGACTATGTTTCCAATAAGTCAAAACATAAAACAGCTATTGCTTAGAGTTATTGCAGGAAGCTACCTCTAAGGATTCTGGAATGGGATCACCCACGTCATTGCAGCCTGGTGATGAGGCTCTTCACTTGTACTGGTCAGAGGAGATTGATAGCCCTTGGCATGTTGTAGTATGGGAAGTGCTAAGATTTTCCCCTGCACTTGGATAGAAAACAGGTGTAAAAGCCATGTACTGACTTGAGCAATATATCTTTACAAGAGAAATAGTAATTTTAAGGGGAGTGGAATTAGGTAGTTGTTGCTGAGTGTCCTTGATACATTGAAGAAAGAGAACATCATGGGTTTAGATTGATGTTCCATCAATTCAAAGCCAAGTATGAAATTCAATAGTTCCCTTATCTTGGAGCCAGAAGGTCAACTGAACCAAAAAAACAGACTGAAATCTAATTATAAGAGTAGTAGAACTTCACAGACGATTGAACGCTAATACTTAGAAAGCCTTCTAATGCCAAAGTTTGGCCTTGAGAGCAAGGAGTTGGGATACAGGGGCTTGAGATGAGGATATCATCTTAAGATGGGAAGAGGTACGTGAGAATCTTGAACTGTCAGTTTTCCCTGGACACCCTGGCCTGCATAAATGAGTTACTCCCTCTGTTAGAAGACCTCCCTAACCCCACCAAGCCTTACTTGAAGACTGGATACAAGGCTCAGATGAAACAAGTGTTTCTTAAGACAACGCTTGTTCTTCTCAGGATATGGCTTTATTTCCCATCCTGGCACCAGTTCCCCAATTAAGGATAGATCTCAACTTGATTTACTAAGTGCTGGGCCTGCTAAGGCATATGAGGAACTGTTCACCAAGGTAACAACAGACATGGATAAAATTGCCAGCAGGAATTGAGAAAGAATGCCAGAAATGGATAGTGAAGGTATTAGATCAAGGAGAACAATATATAACTTGAATAAGAGAGTGTTTATCAGTATCAGAGCACTCTCTTTAATGCAATTCCCCAAAAGTTTTTGGAATACAAAGATTGTTCTTCAAATAACAAACCTGAGGACTAGTCTACTATACTGTTGAGATGGATCTTGGAACTTGAAAGGAGCAAGACCCATGAAAGTGGGTCTTTTAGAATAACTCTACTAAATAAGACCTAGGAATTTATTCCTAAGAGGGCCCATAGAACATTCATTTACCAAGATGATTAGAAATGGTTGGTCAGGAGAGCATCGGCATTGTTCAGAAGCTTGGTAAAGGCTGTGCTTGTTCTCTGTAGGCCGAGCTGATGGTAGGCATATCCTAGTGGCAGTGGGATGGCAGAGGTCAGGGGCAGCACTCAACTTCAGAAATCACATAAGGCAGAACTACAGAAATGATCAGCAAGTTTGAAATGGTAGCCAAGGAGGGCTGACTTTCAAGGATCTATGGAAATAACTAATAGAACACAATGTCTCTAAGGGCAAACTAGATAAAAGAGCCAACAGATTGTGTAATATGCAGTTTTAAAAAAATATCTAAACTGGGTAAGCAGAAGCCTGAGGCCAGCCACCCTAATGAAAAGCATAATCTCTTGCCCAGTTTCCAGACTTGAGACAATTCTCAGAACTAGGATCCATCAGTTGAAAGAAAGATTGGATTCCCAGGAGGAAATTTGCAACATCAGACCAAGTACGTGGATAATGATTCTTCCAGACTTCTGTAAAGGAGTCTGCAGCCATTTGCATAGGTAAACATACACTAGAGAAAGAAAAATAGCCAGATCTTTCAAAAGCCCTTGAATAAAAATAGTAAGGTGTTACTAATATCTTGGCCCCCCCAAGGGGTTCATGTTAGAATTATTAAAATTGGGGCTTATAGGGGCCAAGTAATAAATGGAATCTTAGTGGTGGTCTTCCACTTCACAGTTGATCTACTAGATCCATGGACTATATACTCACTATTTATCATTTATCTATTTCCAAATATGTAGACATAACAACAAACTTAGCAGATAGCAAACTCACATTTTTGTATTACCCAGAGTAACACTTATGGTAATAGAGAGAAAATGGAAATCCCTGAATAATCCCTAACCCCTGGCCAATGAAGTAAAAAAGATTATATTCATGGTGAGGGCAATAGCATATCTCCACATATTTAATTAACCAGTATGATTTCTGGGAAAACTGGGTGACAGAGTACATGACACTAGCCCATCACACACTTAACAAAGGAATAAAATCAATAGCTGCTGTTGTACCAGATGTGGAATCATCTAGACTGAATTAACATAGCCCTTCTATGGCTTGTGACTTCTGAGCTAGCAAATACATTTTTTTCCAGTACCCATGAAGAAGAAGATTAAGAGAACATTCTTATTTGTATGAGATAAGCAATAAGTGTAGGTTCATGGTCCTCTTCTAGAGATCTATAGTCTCCTGAATACTGTCACATTATAGTGTGGAACATCTGGGCATTCTGCAGGAGGTCATATTGGCTCTATGTATTGATGACTTCATCTAATTGGATCCGATGGACCTAAGTGATTAGAACTCTGAATGTCTTTGGAAAGACACTTCAGATTATGGGAAGTTAGTCCTATGAACCCTAAGTGAAGTTTTTAGGTATCCAGAGGTCTGAGATATGATGTGACATCTTCCCAACATAAAGGATGATGTATTCACCTATTCTGTCTACCACCAAGAAAGACACATGATAGAACTTTTTGGGTTTTAGAGGCAATTTAATCCATTTTAAAGAATTCTGCTCTGATCCATTTATTGGATGGGTAAATAAGATCTCTGTGGCAGGTTCAGGCTCCAACATAGACAGCCTCGATGCTGGGACCATATGATTCAATAAATCCCTTGATACTAGATATATCTTGGCAGACACAGAGACCAGAAAGTCTTCAGCACATTACAGCATGGACTGAAGATTCTGGAGAAAAGCCATGCCATCTTCAGTGGAGAACTAGACACCATTCAATAAAAGCAGTTCCTGATACAATAACAGGCTCTGGAGAAGACTGTGCTCTGACCCTGGGACAGCAAGTAATCATGTGGTCAGAGCTACCATCATGAGCAGGATGCTGTCAGATCCACCAAGTCATAAGACCACGCAGGTCCAGTGTCAATCCATTGTTCAGAAGTAAGTGACACTTTAATATGGGATTGCTGTAAGTCCAGAGAGCAAAAGTAAACAGCATAAGCAGGAACCACAGTGCTTCCCCCTCAGCTCAACCTAAAGCTTCATGGTAGCTTCACTACCACATTGAATATCCAAGTTGTGAACAACAGAGATCAACACTAGATCCCTGAAACAGCACCATCTCTGGAGAAGGCCAACCAACCATTTGGTGGTAAATGATTACATCATATGTCTCCTACCATGGGAAGGTCAACAATTCATCCTGATTGGCATTGACACATATTCTAGGTGTAGATTTGTCTTTCCTGACATCAAGAAACTCTCCACTACACAAGGACTCAAAGATGGTTTGATTTACTAAAATAGAGAATGTTCCCAACATCATTTCAGACCAAGGAACCCTTTTATAGAAAGAGAGATATGGTAGCGAGCCACAGGATCTACTGATTTTACCCCATAGCACAAATTCAAAAAACTGCTGGTCTTATAAATCAGTGGAACAAACTCAAAGGCACAGCTGAAATGCCTGTGAAGATGGGGCTTTATCCTTCAGCTGGTATGTAACTGAGACCAAGAGCCAGCATAGGGTGCTCTGTCCTCCATAATTTCAGGCAATGGTCCTGGAAATGTGAAAGGGAGAGTGGCTCCATTTGCTATTAGACCTAGTTACCAATCTGGAAATTTGTGCTTTTCATTCTCAGCTTTGGGCTGTATATGTTTGTACATAACTTAAAGCTGTAGCTACCACTGGTAACTTCAGGATCCTCATGTCAGTCGACCAGCTGCACTAGAAAGAGGTTACCATGGTAGCAGAAATAAGTTACCCTGATCAAGGAGGAGGGGATATTGGCTCTACATAATGGAAGGAGGGAGGGTTGTATTGGGCACCCACATGTTCAGCTGGAGGAGTCTTTTGTGCTCCTGTGTTCAGTTTTAAGCATAAACAACAAAGTGAAGAAACCTTGCCCTGATAAAACCATAAACTAAGCCCCCTCAGAGTGGGTCTTGGTCACTTCAAAAAGCAACCCATCTAGGGCCTCCCTGGTGGTGCAAGGGGTTAAGCACAGCACTATGAAGCCATCTGCAGCCTCTGCAGCATGAGTTCGATGCCCGGCCGGCCAGGGAGCAACACACATATCCCAGCAGACCTCTCCTGACTCACCCGCTGCTCCCCTCAGCAGTGTACTTTGGTCAATCTGCCTGTTCTGTTCCTCACTCTGTCTCTGGTGAGTCCTCTCACCCCCACATCTCTGGCCTGTACCCCATCTCTTATATGCATAAATAAATAAATCTTTTTTTTTTAAAAAAAAAAAAGCAACCCATCTAAAATAAAGTGGCAATTGGTCTGGGTGGGGGGGAATTTATGTTGGGGGGGTTATGAGTATCTTAGAGAAGCAGCATTCAGATAGAGTAAAAATATTGTGAAAATCATGTCATTTGAGCAGTGTAAGGGATAGATGGTGATAGCACAGACGGTTGGTTCTCTATCCAGATCCCCTTTGTCAGCAAATATCCCCCATCTTCCAGCTTCAGTAAATTTCAGCTGCTAAAAACTCACAGTCACAGTCTTCTTCAGATAAATGCTATTAAGTGAAGAAAAACACCTTTCTCCCTGATTTCTAGCGGTGACTGGTAGTCAAAGACTGACTGATACAGGGGTACAAAAGCCCACAGTCCTTACCTCAAGACAACATTGTCCAATCACACACCAGCACCCCCCATAGGATCCAACTAATGCTCCATTTCAGGTGAAAGCACATCTTTGCTTTCGTCTCTTCTCTTGTCTTATGCTCTGTCATTACCTCCTTATTGCTTTCTCTTGAGAGCTGTCCCTCAGTAAGTCACTTACTCAGAAGTCTCTGGCTTAGTCTCTAACTTCTAAAAAATCTGACCTAAGACAACTGGAAAAACAAAAGAATTCCATGATGCAGGAGATTACATTTGCAACTATGAATTCCCTCCATTCAGAATATTATGTCTTCTCACCCATTTCATGGAATTTGTACCTGCATCATTTAGGAAGAATATTTACCTCCATCTCATTAACTTTGGTCTTCGCCAGGTGGTAGACGGGCCAACGAATATGAACAGAGGGATCATGTGCAATATCTGAGCAAATGCTTTCAATGTGAGGATGAGATTCAGCTCAGAATCTGGCATATTCCTAGCATGTGCCACAAGCACAGCACGTCCCAGACAGGAGCTTTCCCCCTGCCCCCAAGCCTGGACTCAGAATGGGAAGAAATTTGAAACACAGCAGAGTCCAGCTCCCTAGCAGAGGTGCACCCAATCCACAGAAGACAAACAGATCTGTGATTAAGAAAAAAAATATATATCTAAGCTACTGAGATCTGAGGGTGCTATTTATTACTGCAGAAAAGAACACATGCTCTAATGATTTGGGAAAACTTTAAAGACATATAAACTAAGTCTTTAGTATGATATTTTCTCAAATCTTACATAGGATCAAGTGTGTTTGTGGTCCTCCAATACTGATGTCCCAAACTTTGACCAGGGCTGATTTTTAAGAATCCCTCATGGGATTCAGTATTTTACAACAATGCTAGTTTGTTGTTAAAACAATTTTTTCAGTAGATGCATCTCTGAATGCATATATGGCTCGCTAGTACAACTTCGTATATTCATTGGACATATTTAGAGGTTCCAAGCATTATTTCCATATAGTTATTGCAGGAGAAGAAAATGTGGAATATATTGATCTAGTAATAAAAGAATAAAATTGCTAATGAACTGACTAAACCAGAAATTCAAACAACAGAATAGTAAGCATTTGATATGTCAGCAACTCATTCACCTTTCTATACCCAAACAAAGTTTACAAAGGCAGGACAAGAAAAATTGCTTTGAGTAAATGAATAGATCCATGTAGAGAGAAAGGAAGAAAATCAATAATGAAGTTGTCCAATGTAAATAGCCCAAGCCCAGAGCACAAGGTAAAAGACTTATTCTGTTACATTCAACACTGAGAATAAGTCACAATGATTTATTTAGCATTCCAGAAGAAAAAGAGCAATAAACAAATGCTTCAATTGCTTTATATTATTGTCAGAATTATGTGCTTCAAGATTCAAAGTTGGGAACAATACAATTTAACAGCACACAGTAAGCTTTGTTCCTTCTATCCAACCGCCTATGTGATTCCACCTTTGCATCAACAGAAAGGCTCCAACCATCATAATAGGTAACTTCCTTTCAATCAGTAGGCAAATTATGAGAGGGAATAAATCCAACATTGGCATTAGCTCCAAAAGAAAGACATCTACTTTTTAACAGCATATGTTTTCTGCCTCAGGCTTGAGTTGTTCAGACTCATTGGAAACAATCTCTGCTCTGTTCCTTTGGAGGCTGATGTCTCTTTTGCTGTACTGAAAACCTCATGTGTTGGACATCTTGACCAACACTTGAAATTCCCAGGTGCTTGCTCTGCAGTCCCGCTGCCACCCAATGCAGACTTCATCTCACTCTCAGCCAACTGTTGCAGATATTTCATTAGTCACACAAACTAACTCATTTGTCATTTCACTGTCTCCTTGAGATCTATTTTGCCATTTCCTACTCAAAAACCAGTAGAAGCATAATAGTCCACTATACAAACCCCCAAATCCATGGTCATTACTGAAGATCATGTGACAGGATATAAGAAGTAGTGAGAACAATGTGAAACTTGGAGCTGAACTCAGTTCAAATTCAGATGCCAATTACTGAGTCTTCTGGGAAAGTGATTTCATCTCCTTAGTCCTTAGACACCTCATCTGAAAATGAGGGTAAATCTTGAAGTTAACTATTCTGAAATCATTGTAGAGAGTTATACCAAAATTAATCAAATTGATGGCAAATGGTGAATTCAGCTTTTCACTGTAAGAGTGGAATATTACAAATGAACAAGGGAAGAAGCCTAGAATGATCGATATGGCAATGGAACAGTGTTGGAGACCTTGGCATGAACCCATGTTTGGCTTAATTAGATACAAGTTGCTCCATACTGAAATATGTACAGATATGAGCATATACACACAGGTTGTTCCTTGCTTTGTCAGCTGGGGAAGTTCTCCCTTATGGCAATGAGCATACTTAGTGTCCAGATCTTGATTTCCAATACTTTACTCCACAAAGAGGAACCAGGGATCCTTGGACTCCCTTAATTCTAGGACTGCAACTATGTAAGATGAGCCCACAACATCTTATAGTGCTGGGAAGTAAGGAGCTACATGATGAAGATGTGAAAGAACACAGGAACCACTGAAATAGTTCCAAAATAAATATCTATGAGTCTATAAACTATTATATGAATAGATGGCTTATTGAAGAAGAGAATGAAAGCAAAGAATGTAGTTATAAGGAAGGCAAGGAGGGAGAGAAGGAGGAAAGAAGGAGGAAAGAAGGGTAAGGGAAGGAAGGGAGAGAGGAAAGAAGAACTTGCATGAACCATAAGATAATCTTCTATGAACTGTTAATTAAGATGATTTGATTGAGGTCTATAAAAGAAAAGAAAATAATACACCCTCAAGTCTCAACTATCAAAACTTTGGCTACAGCATGGGACCCACACTGTCTCCTTCCTTTGAGAGAATCACCCTTGGTGCAATAATGTCCTCTGCTCACTTTCTACACTGAAGCCAAAGGGCACTGCTCATCCAGAGTAGGAAACTGGGTAAGTCTTCTGTATCCTGCATATCAAAACACTTAATGAGGTGCTGTGACAGAGCAATTGAGAAGCATGTTGGTAGATATTTAAACATTGTGTTTATTGCTCTTTAATGTCTTTGTTTTAACAACATTGTTTTAGTGGTCCATAAGATATTTGAAGAACCATTAATGTAAAAAAATTAACCATCACTTTTGAGTCAGAGAGATATGGGTTCAAATTCAGTTCAGCAGTTTGACTTAGGCAACCAGTTTTATTTTGTTGTTGTTTTTCACTTCCATTATCTGTGAAAACTGTGATAGTACTTGAATCAGACATGACTAATACCTAGAACGCACAGTACTGCTCAATTTTGCTTGCCTTTTCCATTGTTGCCTTTAGATACTGTGATAAGTGATGCTATCTTAAAGGGAAGTGGAAAATTCTAGACTGAAATTCCCACCTGCTTAACTAGTTTCACTGATGTGCGCTGTGGTATTTGATTATCTTAGGTGAAGATTCTCTTCTGAGGGTCACTTAGGGGGCTGTGTGGTTATGGACTGTGACCAGGAGATGAGATGAGATTCCAAGTCCTTACTCTGTCACTCACTGTTTTGGGATCTAGGGACACTTCCCTCCATGCTAGGGGTCTCAGTTTCCTCATCCTGTAAATGTCATCCTAGTTGATTTCCAAGATGCCCATGAGGAAGCTATCTCAAGAAATCAAAATCAAAGCTGTTCATTGTCTGTTCATGAACATTGTCCTCCTAGTGCTGTGGGTGGAGAGCTGGGCTCCTGCAGTGGTGGAAACCAACGTAGCTATTTGTAACTTTTAAATATGTTCCTTTAGTCAAGTTATCAGGGACCCAAATATGTTTAGAGCCTGTTAAACCAAAGGCATGGTTTTAAAATTCTCTTCCAGTTCTAACATTTCATTTTTTACTGGAATATGAGATGCCTTTTTTCCATAAGACCCCCAAAGTCACTGAACACAAAGTTATAGATAAAAGTGTCCTCCCAAATAAAAGAAAACAATTTAAAATGGTAGAAAAGTAAGAATAAGAAAAGGAATAAATTCCAAAATGAGGCCCCCCAAATTATTTTTTGAGACCTCAGAATGAATGTTCTATTAGCCTAAAATGGAATCATTCTCTTTCATTCCAGAAGTCTCTAGTGAGCATCCACCATGAGCTACACTCTATCTTCAGTCTTGGAGATAACAAGGGAGCATTTAAAGGCTCTAAGCAAGATATATACAAGATCAGATGTGCATTTTAAATAGTCACTATAGGGAGCAGATGTGAGAGGGGAAATGTAGGGAAATTTTAGGAGATTATTTTCAAAGTCCAGGTAGACACTATGGTGGTCTGTATCTGGGAGGCTGATGGGGATGAGAGGAAATGGATAGTTCTGAGATATGCAAGAGGGAAGGATTCCCAAACTTGATGACTGGTTAAAAGGTGTGTGTACAGGGGCCTCCCCTAGTGGCGCAGCGGTTGAGTGCTGGGCTGAGAGGCTGCCCCCAGCCTCTGCAGCGCTGGTTCGTTCCCTGGCTGCCAAAAGGGGGTGTGTATAACAGGCTTACATCTGCACCTGCATGTGCAAGGTTTAGAGGCAGACTGGATGTGAACAAGGAGATGCCTCTTACAAGTGAGTTCTCTTCCTTGGTCCATCTGAAAATGGCGTTTTCTTTGGTTCCTCCTCATAAATCTGCACTGGAGAAAAACAAGAGGCCAGACAAGAAGATGCATGTCTGAGGTAAAAGGAAAAACATGTTTGGTCCTAATAGGGCTGTGGTGGGGGTGGGGGGCGGAATGTTCTGGAGCAATCTGCCCTGAGGTAAGGACAGACTTGTGAGGCTGCCAGCATCTGCACAGAAATGTTAATGGGGGTTATCAGCTGTCGCTGAAACAAAGGCAGGGAGTTTGCTGGCAGCCTAGGAGCTGAAAGCAGCCAAAATGTGTGTCTCTGTGCTTGTGTGTTGCATGTGGGGGGGGGGGTGTATTTGTGTACTCATTCCAGAAGAAACACCAGGCTTACTATATACAGATGTCCTCAAAGAACTGTACAACCTCTGAACACCAGTTGCACAGCACAGACACCTTTAATGCAGGTTTGGTACTTTCCAGTGGGACCATTTGCCTAAGGCTGATTCACTCTTCCTTCATTTCTGGCAGACAGGGGGCCCCTTTTATCCCTAAAAGAAGCTCCCTCTACAAATGAAATCACCACACCCCAAGCAAACACGCATTCACCCAAGTACACAGCTCCTGAGGTCTGCAATGTCTGCAATGAAGGTATGTCCAACTCTTTGTTCCTTGCCGATTCATATTTACACACCAGGGCTAATATTTAAGCACATTCTTCTTAAATGAATCAATCTCATTATAGTGCTCCTAAAAGATACAAATGTGTTCAAGGCCAGATACCCAGTGGTGGAAGCCCAATGGCATCTCTCTTGAGGACCTTGGCCAGTTACCCTGCTTAATGCCATTTAATGATGGGTAAGAGGTATAGGAATCATTATGACTCTTCTAAGGACTCTGGTAGTAACAAGAATACAAGCATTAACTTCACAATTAGGTAGACTTTGGATGAGTGCCTGGTTTCCACAAACCTGGGGCCTCTTAATTTAATCCCTGCTTCAATCTCCTTGTCTGTTATATGGCATGGGTAGGTACTACTATTATTCCCATTTCACGGATGGGGAAAGCTGAGACACAAAGAGGTTGAGTGTTCCCAGATCAGGTAACTAGTAAATAATAAATACAGCTTGAGTTGAACCTGAGGCCATCTGCATTGCCTACTGTCCTCAAACAAAATTTCATACTTTGCCATCAAAACAACTCTAAAAATGGGAACTTGGACAAGTTACTTAACTTCCTAAGTCTCAATTGCCTAAAGAGAAAAAGGATTTTGTTAGTAGAAGTCATGAGGCTGTTAAAGGGGATCACTGAGAAATGGAAGTAGAAGGATTAGTGGGGCAGCTGAGCAGCATGAACATCACCATAAAGTCTGTGGTCCTTACAGGGGCAATACTTATCATGCTGTTAGCATCATATCACCCACTGGACTTGTAATTATTCCAGGGTTTATGATTTCCTTGAACTCCATGTTTCATGAGTATCTTTTTTATTTGCCCCTGCACCCCCAGCATTTAGCAACCTACCAAAGACCAGGAACATCCTATTCTTTCCATCTTATTCATTAATAAATGAATAAATGACTTCAGTGCTGCCTCTCTCTTGGAGAGTGGTAAGGACTGAATGAGATAATGTAAAATAATGAGTGAAATGTTTGACTTGCGACTTCAACCCAATGAATGCTAGATCTTTTCCCTTTCAAGCATAATGCATTATCTGAGACAAACACTCTGAAATCACATAGTCCAGCAAGTAACAAAAAGAATGGCTGGGCTCCTCTGGTGAGCACAAACATCCCAGCCAGACCCATGCATTGCGTGACCTACCTGGGTACACAAGCTGCAGAATCACTGGTTGGCATCCATCTTGATGGACAGCACTGCCAAGGATCATGGAGAACCATGCTGTGGACAAGTTTGGAAGTCAAGAGAGCATAAAAGGAAGGCACTCAATGTCCTGGTTTATTAAAGCTACTAATCATATCCATGCATGGTTCAAACACCAGAAGCTCCTGCCTACCAGGTACCAGAGAAGAGTTTGGCAGAGATGAGAAAAGCCACAGCCAATCCATCCATGAACCAATGTGCTGCTTCTATAAAGGATGATTCAACAGAGCACATTTGGAAACAGAAATTGCCAACAATGTTCAGAAGTCAGAAACTAAATAGAAATATAATGGATAGGTAATTTAAAAAGTTTCTTTCTTCATGCATGTGAAAAACATGAACTTGGGTACCTGACAGGCTTTCCTTCCAGTCTTGGCTCTACCAACTGTGACATAAGGCAAGTCAGCTAACACCTCTGAGCTTCTGTTTCCTCATCTGCAAAACAGAGAATATCTACCCTGTAGAGGTATAGGAAGCTTAAATAGATCATCTGTATATAGGTACTGGCAAATAAAAATGTGCTATCATCACTACCCTCTCCTGAATGTTGCCACTCTGATTAGATGATCCATACCACCTGGAGTCCTTGCACACCTCTCGTCCCCCCTTAAGTGTCTCTAGTGGATGTGTTAAATATTGGGCTGTGTGTCAATGTCTACTAGTATAATTTACCCAGGGTTAGTAATAGGACAAGTGGCTACTAAAGACTCAGAAATGGAAGTGATATGGACATCCTCAATGAGACAAACCACTACAGAAACAAAAATGACAGGGTTCTGGCTGGGTTGAGATGAGAAGAAAAGGGACTGGATTTCATCAGGAAACTAAAAGAGGGCCAAAAATGAAAAGAGGCAATGGGAAGAGCCCTAGCAAACAGCAAAATCGATCCAAAATAGAAGTAGCTGAGTGACAGTGCCTCTACCAGGAGTTGTCCACCCAGCCTGGATCACAGAAGACCCATCAGAGACAGAGACAGCAGCCAATGAGAAGTAAGCTAATTCATGACTGACAGCTCTGGAACACCTCAGGAAGGGGAGGAGCAGACACTGGTAGATGTGCAATGGGGTTGTAGAGGGGTGATGTTTAAAGCTTGAAAATGTATTGACAAGGTTGAATAGTAAAGGTATCAAAATCTAAAACCAAAGCAATGTGAATAAAAATGTAGCCTAAGACAATTTATATGACCTTGAAAAAATGTTCTTACTAATATAGTCAAACTTAACTATAGCCATAGCTGTTCCAAAATAATTCTAGACATGCATTGGTTTTTTGATTTTTTTAAAAAGCCTCTATGTGCTAAAAAAAAAAGTGTTGAAAATCAAAGATAAAATTTATCTCTTAAGGTACAAATGGTAAACGTGAGATAAGCATGCACAGATTTTATTTCCAACTGAAGCGAGATCATTTCCATCCTGTGCTTGATGTCATTAAACAAGGAAAAATTTGGTCACACATATGGGAAGCTGAAAACTGCAGCAGATACCCTTCTTCACAGAAACCAGAGCTTGTGAGGGGCAGCCCTGTAAGACTTATCTTGAGTGTGCTGTCCAACAATCCCTCCCTGAGTTCTTCTTCTTCTCTGAAAGTAAAGTTTCCAAACAAGGAGCCCTTACCAGGTCGTACACATGTGTTGGAAGGGAGGAAAAATAGTTGACTTAATCCTGTAGATCTCCTAAGTGGTCTGTGATAGACTTGAAGCACACACAGGTCCTTCTTCTAGCCCAAGTAACAGTGGAAACAGAATTCTTTTTGCAACACGATTTTTCCCATAATTTTTTTTCTCTTGTCACTTGAAGTCTAGAAATTCTTTCTAAGGTCTTCCAAAGACTACTTTTCCTGGTCCATGTGATGAAAGGTATTTTTTAGGTGGGCTACATGCTTGACCTTTATAGGTTCCAGTCAGTATGCCCAATTATTTTCTTGACAAAACCCACTGACATTCACCTTTTAGCTTAAAAACCTGTTGAGAATTCTCCCTCTGCTAAGCTAAGCCAGCAGGTTTCTGTACATAGAAGGCTCTCATAGAGATAACCATCAACACAACCCAACACAATTCCTCCAAGACAGAGTTTGTGTTTCCAGATATAAAGACAAAATATTAAATATAAGTGTTTTTCTTGTATTAAGCAATGGCGGGGGGTGAGGGTGGCAGTAGTTAGCAAAAAAAGTTTTCTTGAATTTCTTCATCATTTACAAATCATTTGTAAAAATCACATCATGACATTAATTGGTGAAATCTGTTGACTCACCAATCTGGATAGAGAAGCTATTGTTTTTAGTTTATTGCAGCAACCTCTTCATCGTCGCATGTCATTAATGTGTCAATTAATGAAGCAATTTGAAAGTGGAATTGCTCCTATTTCTCCTCCTACATCTTTTCTTACTATTTTATTCATTTTAATTTTGCCAGCATTATTAGGTTTTCACCAATGGTGTTACTTTTCCTTGTGGGAACAATGAAGGCTGCTACTAACTTTCTCCCTGAACCCAAACTTTTTAGCTAAAAGTTTACCCTGTTTGTTTTGAGTCTAGTAATCATTTAAAATCACCAGTGCCTTTCCTTGCAACAAACCATGATTTATAGTTAAAAGTCATATTTTTCTGGAACCTATCGCTGCTCTTGTGAGTTGTTTACCACACACCCTGCCCAAGTCATGTTGATCCACTGATGAGTAGTTTTCATCATAAAGTGGGACTTCCAGGGTGTGCCATTTATTGCAGTGAAGTGACTCAGGAGATTGTTATCCTTCACTATTAACCTTATCAGAATTGCCCATACCTGTAGGACTAGCAAAGTTCACCTGGAAAATAAACATGGAAGAAGAGCCAATAAACACTAAAAAGGGAAAACATCAAGGGCAACTAAACCTACAAGACATTGAAACACACTGTAAAGCCAGTATAATTAAAACCACACAGGACTCACACATGAACCAACAAGTAGGCCAATGGAACAGAACTGGAAACCCAGAAATAGACCCACATCCCTGTGGAATGGTATATGAGAAGGTGTCCACTCAAAACATTAGTGCAAAATGAACTTTTTAGAAACAGGACTGGGCCTATAAGTCACTAGAGGTTAAGCTTACAGAAACAAACAGATCAGAAGAATTTCTTCATTTGTTGAAGATGGGAAAGTGATTTTGGGCTGATGCTGTACCTCTGAGAGGGTTCATGAGTCTGAAGCCAAAAGAAGCTGGAAGTTAAAACCAATTCTTAAATAGGAAGAAATTCTTCTTCCTTCTGTTTATCTCCCAAGTGTCTCTCTAAAGTCAGCTGATAAAGGAGAAAATGTTATGTGCAAAATTCTAGTACCAGCATCACCGGGAAGGGTGGCAGAAGGTGGGTGTGGAGCTGAGCTTAATGGCCTGTACATATGTAGATGCCAAGTATTTATTTAGCTAAATGCATCATCCTAAACTCTGCTGAGAGAAAGTAGCAAGGGTAAATGAATGCTATTTCTTCACCTATCTTAATAGAAAGTTAAGGCAAAATCCAAAGTGATAAGAATAGCAGTATAAACATAACACTTGAAAAAAATAAGCAACAGCAAAAAAAAAAAAAAATCATATCCTTTTGCAAGGATGGGTGGGGAAGATGGAAAAGAGATGGATTTAACTTTTTAAATAATATACGCCTATTTGACTTCAATTTTTAAACTACTTATATTTAAATAAGTGTATGAGTGTTCATGAGAGAAAAAAGTATAGGGCTGTGGTGGTATTTGTAGTTTGGAAAAAAATAAGTTCAATATTATAAGGTAGTTTTGTGTTTGGAAAGTGAATAGGAAAATTGTCTTTTTTATAATACTATCAAAAGTAAAATTGGAAAATGTTATTGCTGTTGGATCATGTGAGAAATGGACACAAAATGTGATTGTGAACACCATGATGACAGATGGTATGTGTTTTATTCACCAATTACATCCATGTTTTATGAACTGATGGATGAAAGATTGAAGAGTTTATAATAGAAAGAGAAAAGATGCTTGTGGGTTTACCAGGTATAAATAACACTCATCCTGTGCACAAGCTTCTGAAAATTTCAATGCTGGAGACAAATGTGAACCATATGTATATACAGACACAATGGAATACTACACAACTATAAAGTGATGAACTCCTGCCATTTGCAACAACACAGATGAACTGGAGAGGACTATGCTAAGCAAAGGCAAATCCCACCAGGTCATTTCACTCATATGTGGAATACAAAGAAATAAAACAAAGGACCAGACAAGCAAGCCAAAAGCAAACCTTAGAAATCTGACTATAAAACTGAGGCTACAAGAGGGAGGAAGTGGGTGGAGAAGGCCTAGGGGACTATGGCAGAGGGTTATGGGTGTCTTTGTGGAAGCTGTGGTGTGGTAATATGCATCTGAAGAGGCGAGAAACTCTGAATCATATATTGTTGTAAACCAACGTTATCTCAATAAATTTATTGATTAATTAATTAAAAAGAATTGTAAACCATAGAAGATGAGAGTTTCTGGGAGTGGCTGATGTTGATCTTGCAGGTTGAAAGGTCTGAGTCTTGAATGAACTCTAAGAGTTTATCAGGTAAGGAAAACAGAGTGAAGAGCGTAGGAGAGGACACAGAGAGGTGACAAGCCTTGATGTATCCAAGGGTGAGTCAAATGTTTGGTAGGATGGAACGGGGGTTCTGTAGAGATGAGTGGTGGGTGATGAAGTTATAGAGGGAACTGGACTACCAAGTTGAGTTCAATGAATGTATTCCTTGGGTGCTGGAGAGCAAACTTAGATTTGAATTCTGGTAGTGATGTGGATGAAGTACCCAGTGGGGAAGAGACCAGATAGGAGGCACCAGAAAAAACCATGATAACAATAAATGCTGCTAACATGCAGCCAGTATTTGCAACATGCCTAGCTCTTCTTTGCCTGCATCGTCTCATTCAATCCTGAACATTATTCTGTGAGGTGAGACTCTTTATCTCGATTGTACAAACAGGGATGCTGAGACTGGTTTTCATATAAGGAAGAAAAAAACATTCATTAACTAGGAAGCTTCTCGTGTGTTTTCTGCCTGGGCAGGAAACAATCAACAGGTAGGGCTGGACTGATTCCAGCAGGTATGATCACCTGGCAGAACAGGAAGTGTTTGGGCAAGGATGAGGGCAGTTCCTGATGAGTTCAGAATGACATTTGTTGAATGGAAAGTAGGGTTAATGCCTAAATATGGTTGTTAAAAAGAAGTTCAGAGACATGATGTCAGAAGACATCCAACCAGTCTCCCAACCTCCTTTCTTCTCCAAAGAGAGTCCACTCAAGTTTTGGGGGACTTCATCTCCCCACTAAGAGTTATTAAACATACCTGCCCTCAGTAAGCTGCAATTTGTTACCCCAGGATGATACATTGCAAGTTCATTGAGTTATTTTCTTTTGTCTACTCTCCACCTCAGTGGAATCCCCTTTTCTAGTCTCCAAAGACTAAACCCTTCATTCTTTGCCCTTCCAAAAAAATTGCCTCCTTCCAATTTCAATAATGGCTTTATCAACTCAACCAACGGCCAACTGAGAAATCTCAATGTCGTTGTCAACTATTCCTTTCTTCTTTCTTCTCCTTTTCCATCTTAGTCACCAAGTCTTATCTTGACCTTAACTCCTGAGGCTTTGCCAACCATTTTCTCTTCTCATCTGACCAACCCCAAGGAAGCTTCTTAGGGCTTCCCAACTACCACTTTTGCTCATGTTAAATCAATCCTTCACAACCTCTGTTACAGATTGAACTGTGTCCCCAAAAGATGTTGAAAGCACTTGTGAAGGTGAGGAGGTTCTTTGAAGATAATCATTGAAGATGAGGTTGTTAGGGAAGAGCCTAATCCAACATGAACTACATCCTTACAAAAAGGAGGCATTTGGGCGGAAATAAATACACACACAAACACCATGTAAAGAAGCAGGCAGAGATGAAGGCAATGTGTCTATAAGTCAAGGAACACCAAAAGTTACCAGCAAGCTGCCTGAAGCTGGGGGAGAGGCATGGAGCAGATTCTTCCCATAATTCACAGAAGAAATCAATCCTGCTAACACCTTGATTTCAGACTTTTAGCCTCAAGACTTCAAGATAAATAAATACCTTCTGTCTAAGCCATCCAGTTTGTGGTATTTTATTATGATAGCTCGAGCAAACTAATACAGCCTCCAATGTTTGTTTCCTAAATGCACATCTGATCACTCCAATTTCTGCTTAAAATCCTTCCACAATAATAAAAACAATAGGTTTCACTTATTGCATACCAACTGAAGGCCAGGTACACCATCTTCCTTGCATCTAATCCTTACACATCCCTTGGAAGAAGACATTGTCATTCTAGATTTTGCAGTTTTATAAAAATGTCAAAAAACGCTAAGTCTCTTTTCCAAGTTCACTTAGGTAATAAGCAGAAAAAATGACTGTTAGCTCTTGGTCTCTTTGAGTCACAAAGTTAAACTAGTGTTACATGTTTCATGTAATAGAGCTCAGCAAGCTTCTTCTGTAAAGGTTAGATAGTAAATACTTGGGGCTCTACGGAGCATATGGTCTCGGTCATGACTACTGAATTCTGCCGTGGCCCTAGACAATACGTAACTGGATGAGCATGAAGAGTTTCCACTAAATCTTTATTCACAAAAACAACTTTTAGCTCAGATTTGACCCTTTAGCCATAGTTTGCCACCCTGCCCTACAACATTATCTTAGAATATCATTCATTCTCCTTGACAAAATAACTACTAATATTCAGTGTTCTTGTTTTATGCCTGGATCTGTTCATATATTCATTAATTTAAATTATCACTGCTGAGTGCCCAGATCATACAAATAATGACAGAGCCAGGATTCAAGTTGGGAAATCAGTTCCAAGACCATGATCTTACCCATTGTCAGGAAGGCCCTCCATGTCTCCCCCACCATCATGTTTATCCATCCTGTGCCTCCTTCCTTTGCCAAACACCCTGTACTTCTTTTGGCCATTCCACAGCCAAAAGGGAAGACGGGGCAATGAAGGAAGGAGACTGGACCAGTCCATCCCCCTGCTCTGGTATTTACATTCAGCTAAGGCCAATGCCCTGGTTTCCCAGGGTCCTCACTAAGGGCCTGGGGGGAGGGAATCTAGCTCCTTCACCTGGTTACTGTGAGAATCTGGGGAGATTAAATATAGCATCCAAAGTAAAAGTACCAACAGTGCTTGGCAAATTGCCTAGGCTTGTTTTAAAGGCATTTTTATTATTCAATAGCATCTGAACTGGTATTACAACGACTCACCTCTCAACAGTTGTGTTCTCCTTTTCTATACTAGCAGAACCCCAATTTTGTTTGGGATGGCAACTAGAGGTGTCCTTATGATACAATCCCGGCCCATGACATATAAACAGAATTCTGCTGGGAATAGCCAGGAAAGTTTGGTTTTTCTGCTATAAAAAATGGTGCCTTCTTCCTGGTCACTTTCTTTTTCTTTCTTCCTGGAATGTGGCCAAAGAGCCGCAGGCAGAGCATCCTCTCATGACCACAGTGACCACAGGTTGGAAGCACTTTGCAAAAGCTAATGGAGGAAAAGGATAAATGGATCCTGGGGCGCTCATGGAATTGTGCAACCTCTACCCCTTCCTACCTCCAGATTTTTTGTCATGGGAGAAAAAGCAACCCTTGCTTTAGTAAATGTGGTTTTTGAGTGTCCGGTGTATGGAAACTAAATGTATCCTAACTGAAAGACCTGATCAGCTCATGGGACAGACTCTCAGCAAAGAGCATGGTTTCTAGAATGCAATAGGTGCTCAGTAAATGTTTGATGAGTGAATCAATAAGGAAATGTCTATATTAACAATTGAAGATAGAGAGCGCAGTTATTCTAGGAAAATAATAATAGGAAAAATAACTATAATAAAGAAAAAATCGAAATCAACAAGCAACTATAAACCAGAGACACACTGGGAGGGCAGGGAGAAGAGGGATTGGGGTCAAAATAAGGGGGTGCAATTATATGGGGTATATAACCAAGATGAAAATGCATACATTGCGCAAAAATGAAAAGTGATGTAAGAAATATATAAAAAAACAAAATAATAATAATAATAGGTATAGCTCCCAATCCCACGCTGAGTTCCTACTGGACACTCTACATTCTCCCAGTAATCACAACTCTTGGATGCTGGTATTGTTCCCATGTCACAGAGCAGAATCTGAAGCTCAATTTGGCTGAGATAATGTGCCAGAGGAGTTCCAGCCAGTATGTGGTGGTATTAGGATTTGAGACCAGATTGGAGTAATGTTGTAGCTTGGAACCCTCCTCTTAGACCAGGCTACTGTCACAGTTAACTTCCCACTGGCACTTGAGCCAAGGTTAGTGGAGGATTAGAGAAATGGGGTGGAATCTTATTCTCCCAACCACAAAGCTATGTGAGCAGGGACAATTCTTTTCTTGGTGTCTCAGCTTTCTCATTTGCCAAAGGGGAGCAGCGGTCCCCTCCTCAAAGGTTTATTTTACTAGTGTGACATGCACCCAACAGGGTGTTCAGCAGAGTGCTCATGAAGGTGAAAAAATATTGCCCATCAATATCATTGTAATCATCATTCCACAAAAGAACCCTGCAAGATCTGTGATGAGAATGGGGTGCTGAAGGTGTCCAACAACCTTACAGCTGTTGATGCCTTGTGTTTTTAGACTTCAGAGACCCAGCACCAGCTTCCGTCTGCCTCAACAGCATTCCCATTCAAGCACAGACCCTCATAGGCCTCAGAAATACCTGAGAGATTTCTCTTCCTCCCTTGAAGTTGACAATTCGCTGACTGCATTGTCATTCCCAGCCAAGGGAGCGTCCCTTGGAGCCTGAAGGCTCACCCCTTAATCCTACGCAGGTGTCAGACAATGCCCCATGGGCGGGGAACACTGTGCTGCTGTCTGGCTCCCAGCCTGCCACACCTCAGCTTGGGCTGGGGAAGGGCCGGGAGTTGGCGGGGTCTGAGGTGAGATGCGGGGGTGGATTTGAGCCTGAGATGCTAATCTACCCAACTGCAGGTTTCACATCTGTCTTGGCACACACAGACCCATGGAATTTGAAGAGAGTCAGTTACACCTTAGCAGGCAGGGTGGAGTCCGTGCATATAGGGAGACTCGATGCCGACCCTGACAAGGCTGGCATGGCAAATCCCACAGGCGCCCAGGGCCACTCTAGAGACTCCATGTGGGAAAGAATGGGGTGGGAAATTGCTGGAGAAAGCAGGAGATCTGCCAACAGGGCTCTGACTGAATGTCAGATCTTATGCTAATTAATGTGTGACTTTAGCTACATCACTTAACCTCTCTCAGATGTCATTTTCTCATCTACAAAGAAGGCAAACTAATGGAACCTATGGTTATCATGAGTATTAGAGGTGATTAAATAAAACTTCCAGAAGAGTCTGAAAAATTCTTAGTGCACAATAAATATTAGCTCTAATAATCACATTAGCATTTAGTGTAAGTGTACTGTGAAAGCTATTGAGGCTTCCTAGTGATCAATTAAAGACTGCCTTGGGAAAGATACTGGACTGTGGCTCTATTTTATTGTTTTTACAGTTGCTTAACTCCATATCATAAAAGTGTTCAGATGAATGGACATGGCATTGTTTTATGAGAACATACTCATTCTTAGAGTAATTAAAATTGGTCAGTGCCAACTGTCTACTCAACACAGTTTGTTGTTCTGAAAAGAACAACATTGCTTCTTTCAATCTAATTGGGGAGAAGCAAAAATGGAGACAGAAGTAATAGAAAAAGTGTAAAGAGCCTCTGACAAAGCATACAGCTGAATGCTAGTGTTGCTCTTGTCTCTTTTTTCTCTACCATGGGGTTGTATGCACTCAACTCTGTTCCTCACAAGACTTTCTGGATCGAGGGATTCCTGGCCAAGAAACAAAAGCAGCAGCATTGCATTCCCCAGTGAATTCAAAAGAAAGTTGGTAATAAAATCAAGTGCAACTCCAAGACATTGGAGAAGAATCAAACTGGGTCTAAAGGAGAATGGATCAGTAGCATCTTATCCTAACACACAGGAAACATTACTGTTTGGACATGTTGAGGAAATTATTTTTCTCTTTGTATGCTTCTGCGACTAGCAGGTTGGCTCAGTAATCAATATGTGAGGTCTTTGTTTGAAAAAATAAAAAAACAAATACTAATGTGAATGTAAGTGACCGCAATTCCTGGGATTAGTCAGAAAATGGAGATACTCAGAAGAAATGGAATGGATAGTTCAATGCTGGTGTTCAGTCTGCATCCTTCCTTCCACACTGTGATTCAGGGATCCAGGTTCTCACCTCATTTTCCACAGTTCCCTAGGGCTTTGGAATTCTCCTCTGGATCTCACCTCAAGGATCACGAAGCAGGATTTTTGGCCACACCTGCAAAGGGTACCCCTCATTTCTACTAACATGGCCTATCTCTGTCCTATCTCTGTTGAGTAGGGAAAAAAATTGTCTCTGCAACTTAAAATTGAATGATACAAGACTCATGGACCCAGATGCCCAATTGGGTGATCATCTTTGCAATCTAATTCCTTGCATGAAGAGGCACAATACTCTTCATTCTTGAGATGTCTTCCACATCCCTACCTCTCATGCTTCCAGGTCGCAGAAATAATGGCAATTTCACTCTGAATATTGGAGGTGGATATTGCCTCTGGCACTCAGATAAGCCAGAGAATTTAAGAGGCTCTCAGACTTGGCATCTGCCCTATTATACAGATAAGAGCATTGTCAAACCATCTGGTTACCCTATATAAATCCCATAGATCAGCCCAAATAGTAACATGAACCTCATGTCACCAAATCCCAGAGTTTCAGCATGAACTTGAGTTTTCCCCAGAAATTGCTTTAATTTATGACTATTTGAGAGGGGCCAGTTTTGAAGTTTCAGTCCGTGATCTCAGAGACAGGCATGAACCCTTTCTTAGTTTAACAGGTTGGTTTCGGGAATCAAAGATCCAAAGATTGAAGTGTCACTTGTGTTTTGTAGGTAAATATGTACTTAATCACTATTCCATTGCCTGAGGAGAGAAGCAGAACCTATGCATGTGTTCCAAAGAAATTTGGTCTCCCAGTTGGCAATAAATACTATAAGTTTCCAAACTGGGCATGTTTGGGCATTGCACATATCACTCCACAGATCTGAAAACCAGACAAAGAGTAGTTTTATGCTAGAGAAGGATGGTGGGAAGGCTCAGGACACCCTACATTCTCGAATCTTAAAGTGTTCCTCCACCAACGCTTCCATTTCACTACCTTAATCACCAAAATAGTCAGCCACCATTAAGGTCTGGGCCCATACCCTGGGATTTGAGTAACCCCACTGTGTCTACCACTGATGAGGATTCCTTCGGGGCCTTTTGGGAGCCAGCTAGAGGGCAAAGAGACTTACATAGAGGCTGAGGACTAACTAATCAAAATTATAAGAGTTCTTCATAGGCATCAGGAGAAGTGACCATACTTCACTATTTCTCTAGTTTTAAGTGTACAAGAGAAATTGCTAGAAATTTGTCCACTTACAATATACTCAACCACTTTGGGAGTCACTAGAGGATCTCCCATGTGTTCATGAACAAGTTTTCCATTAGCCCTGGGCTTCTTTCTACAGGGAATATTTGCTGCCCCAACCTCTGCCATCAACTGCCCATCCATCCCAAGGCACTGTCATGGCTAGGCTTGGTCCCTAGATTTGTCAGAGCCTCTTGAAGTGGCTCCTTCCACTTTGTTCTCAGTGCTCATTTCCTGGACACAATCAAGAGCTCCTCAGTGCTGGTCAGACAACATGCAGTGCATCTATGCTCTACTCACATCACCTCTCCTCTTACGACGACTCTGTGTCCCTGAAACAAACTTCTGCACCACTATTCATGTTCATGACTGGGCAGAGGTCATATTCCGCCCCCCTCCCATGTGGGAGAGTAGATGGCTTCAACTGAACTCAGTGGAAGGGTGTCCCCAAAGGAAGTATTCTATCACCAAAATAAGAGAAAGAGAAATGTCAGGAAAGCTAAAGCAACAGAAACCCATTCTGAGATCTTCCATCTCCCTTAGCTCCTTTAGGTTTGCTCGGAAACCAGATCTGGGGGTGAGACCATCAATAGATCCCAGGGTAAAGACCTGGAGCCAGTCAGGTGAGGAAAAACAAAGGAGGGACAGTTGTTGATTTCAACTCAATGTGACCTTGGACAACTCCCTTTATCCCTGTGAGCCTCTTATCCTAGTTCAAGACCACCTTGGCCTAAATCATGGCCAATGACATTTCATATTGCCCCAGGATCTACCTTTCACATAAGTATTAGAACCCAATTTTCATGCTGTTCTTCTCAAACACACCCGATGATAAACATGTTAACAATTAAAAAGCAGCTTTTTTGCAACCATGAAGGTTAAAAGCAGCCTGAGAATTAAAACTCTGCAAGCTGATCAGAAGCAGAGTCTGGTGTGGGAGCCCAGATCCCTGCATCCACCCCTGCAGCTAGCACCTTCCTCTCACTGCTCCACTCTAGAAACCATCAAGTTCCCCTTTCTGCATCAACTGTAATAGGTTGAATTTGTGGTCACTTACAACCAAAATAATCCTAAGCGAAAGAAGCAGGGAGTGGTTTTCTTGAGCCCTCTCTTAAGAAATGTGAAGATACATTTGTTGTTTGGTGAGAGCTCTTAATGGACTAAAAAGCCGTCTTTGGTGCAAGTGTCAAGTTAAGACAAGGAATGTTGGCACCTACTTGAGGAAATAAACAAAACCAAATCTGGTAGGCGATATCTTCTCTCTGTTGCCACAGGTGATGGACAATTGATGACATCCCACCCTCCATTCCCAACAGAGAAAATGAATTTAGAAATATAGGCAATGCCCATTGTCCAGCAAGATAAAGTTGACCAATTTTTCCCCCAGGATTTCAAGAATGCCAGTACAGTTAGATTCCATCTGATTGGTAAAATAGCAGATCCCATGAACATTAATGTACTGATTAACTTTCAGAGAACCCTTGAAGCCTTGAGCCAAAATAAGGAGATTTACATGGGCTTCTATGAATCAGTGATCTTTCTGATTAGTATTTCACTTCACTTTAAAGATTAATTCAGTGGTAATACACATGAGTGCACTCCCCCTGAGGAGCTTTGTATTAAGCCAAATACCTGGAGCATTCATGATATTATGAAACTCAAATCCCCCAAATGAACAAAAGTCTTATATGTGGCTTAGAAGATAAAGTATTTCAAAAGCCTTCTTGGAGGTTATGAAGGCCTTGAACCTCTTCATCTTTGGGGTTGGACTCACCTTTGGGTTTTTAAGGATCTGAACAAAATTTGTCTAGTTATAGAACCAGAACCTCATAGCCAAGGCTTTCTCCTACCGAATGTGCCTCCTAGAACGAACAAGGAAGCCAAAAAAAGAACTCTGTGATTTTCCTTCCCTTTAGAAGAAGCCTTAAAGTTAAAATATCTATTCCCTTCAACTGTGTGATACCATGCCATGCTCCTGCACCCCTCCTCTCTGTGCCCTCTGACAGCTGCCATTGTGCTGTCAGAATCTAAGGGGTCCTTTTTCTTTTCTTTTCTTTTTTTTTTTTTTTTTGGCTTTGCTTCTTTATGTTCCACACACAAGTGAGAGCATATTGCATTTGTCTTTCTCTTTATGATTTATTTTACTGAGAATAATCCTCCTCAAAGTCCATCCATGTTGTCAAAAATGGCAAGAGTTCATCTTTTTTTATATAGAGTTGAGTAGTACCCCAGTGCATAGATGTACCACATCTTAATCCGCTCATCTGTCTGGACACTTAGGTTGTTTCCATATCTTGGCTATTTTATATACTTCAAATACATGCCTAGAGGTGGAACTGCAGGATCATATGGTAGTTCTATTTTTCAATTTTTAAGAAATGTCTATACTGTTTTCCATAGTGGCTGGCTGCACCAGTTTAAAAGTATTGTAAACCTGTGCTACCTCAATAAAATATGTGTGTGTATGTGTGTGTGTATACAAATATTCCTGGCACTCACCGATCTATGCTGTTAGTCTTCAGAAAATCCAGTTCAAACAATAAAAGGAATCCACTAATTCACGTAATTGAATGGCTCTGGGATGAGTGACACTATGGATTTGATCCAGACTTGATTTCTTTCTGGTTTTTTTTTTTTTGGTTTTTTTTTTTAGCTTAATGTCATTCCATTTTCTTTGGCATTAGCTCCATTCTTAAGCATTGTCTCTCTACATTGTGTTAAGGTGGCTGGCAACCACTCTTGGAGCTACATGATTATTCACATCCAGCAGAAATGGACTCGTATTTTGGCACTTCCAGCTCAGGTCTAGGGGTCTCTCTAAGTGCATGGGCCTATTTCACATATCATTTTGGATTCAATTAGGATGGTACAGAAGAGTGGCAAGTGCCAATTGGGCCAAGCCATCCATCTCTGGAGTTGAAGAGAAGGAATCTTATCCATTCAACTCAGTTTAAAAAAAAAAAAAAGTGCAGTATAATTGGCAAGGGAAATGAGAGCTCATGAGTGGCAAACCCCAAAAGTCCATGACAGCCCTCATTTTACACATGAAGGAACAGAAAATCAGAGAGGTTAACTTAATCACTCAAAATCACACAGTGAGCTGAGTGGGAAAAGGAGAAACTCAACCTCAAACCCATGGCATGGTCTCTTAAATTGACCCGCAAACAAAACAAGACACGTGTCACCCTGTCTGTTGATACTTCCTAAGTTTTGGGGAGAAAAAGACAGAAACACCCTACAGGTATGTGAGGGAGAGTAAATTATTTATAGGGCAGCTCTATTTCTCAGAAGCTGCCTCCATGATTTTCAAGAACAAGCAACGCAAAAAGAAAAGTTCCCCAAAATCAATGCATAGAACAACTCGTTTTTCTCAACCAGACAGCAACCCAGGATGTGGGGCAGACAGAAAGAAGGAGAAAGTCCTGTTCAGGCCCCAGGGCCTCCTCCAGATCTGAGGCTGCTTGTCCTCTGTTCCCAGTGCTCTGCAGGACTATTAGCATGTCATTGTGGTCCTGGATGATTTAAAGAGCCCAGTGAAAGCCCTTGGATGTGGTCTCAGCGTTCATGCTCCAGTGACAGGTAATGTGACCAGTGTGTATGGCCTAGAGCTCCTACATTATCAAAGGGCTCCTCAGAAACTGGGGAGAGGTCAGGGATTTTTTTCCCACCTGCTTCTGCATGTTTTATTTACTTTTTAAAATCCACTTGATGAATTGATTTCTTGTCCCTTTCCAAGGGTTTATTGCCATCCTAGCACTGACATTCTTCCCATCTTTGGAGTCAGGCCTTTTCATGACTGCTGTTCCCCCAGAGCTCTGGCCTGCTGCTGGAGTCAAAAGGATGAGAGACACCAGGCCCCTTGTCCATCCTTTTACCTTGCTGCCCTCCATAGACTTATTTTTTTCCCCCATAAGAAATCCCCTGGTTGGCTACAAAGGTATATTTGCATCCAAAAGAGACAACGCTGGTTGGGGGAAGAAGAGGAGGTTGAGATGAAGGAGCAGTCTCTCTGGACAGGGAGGGACATGGGGCAGAGGGAGCTGGACCTGCTGTCACCGTGAGGCAGACCCTGGCAGTTCAGAGTTGACTTTCATTAGGCAACAGGAGTAACAGCAAGGAGTGAGATGTTGAGGATCATCTTTGTTGGCAAATCAGTTGGGTTGGGACAGGTCAGAAGGGAAGATTCTGGTAATTTTTGGAATGACTTAGATTTGCCTCCATTTCTGCTCTGGTATTTAAGAGCTTGGGTTTTAGAGAATAGGTTGAAATTCCAGCTCTACCCTGGTTTGAGTTTGTTCAGTGAAGCATGTTGTTTCATCTCTCGATGCTCTAGGCTCTCATCTGATCTTTTAGAGGAGGACTGCCCTCTCTCTACCATCTCAGTCATCACAAACTAGCACTGCTGAAAAGGGCTAACAGCACACTCTGGACAAGGTCAAGCCATCTGGGCTGAACATTTCATTCTCCTGATGTTCAGCATGGAAATGTGCAGGGAGAAAACTTTGACTCACTCAAAATCCTGAAGTTTTCCAAGTCACAAATTGTCTAGGGGGTAAGGATGCAGAAGATTGGTAAGGACAGAGAAAACCCAGACTGGAGCAGTGGCTTTTGGGTGCCATATTTGAATTTTACCAACCCTTCACGATGACTTACATGAAAAGCAAAAGCTGGGAGCTGGGCCTCCTTGGTGGCTCAAGGGGTTCAGATGCAACCTATGAAGCTATCCACAGCCACTGCAGCACAAGTTCAATCCCCAGGCAGGGAGCTACCCACATGGCACAGCAGACCTCTTCTGTCTCACCCACTGCTCCCCTCAGCAGTGTATTTCAGTCAGTCTGCCTGTTCTGTTCCCCACTCTGTCTCTGGAATCCTCTCACCCCCCACACCTCAGGCCTGTACCCAAGTTCTTGTATATACAGAAATAAATCTTTTTTAAAAAGAAAAGAAAAGAAAAAGCTGAACTAGATACAGGGTTTTGACCATGTTCACTCAGTAGAACACCAGCTCCCTGATTACTAGTCAGGATCTGAAATAACATCAGTGGAGATAAGAGACCTCTTTATAGGAGATGCACACCAAGGTCTATTTCCCTGGTTCTTTCCTTCCTAAAGCTAGAGATAGTTCTGTGTTCAGAAATAAGGTTACTAGTTTCCAGAATACAGGAAATAATCAACCTCTCTTCTGATAGTTGTTAGGTTTCAGTAAGATTATGTATGTGTAGAGAGCACTTAGAAAAATGCAAGGCTTTCAGGACATCCTAAAGAGAAGGAAACTATCATTAGTACTCCAAGGGCATTTTCTTTGCTTCTTTTAGATTCAAAATTCCATCAGAACTTTTTCTTCCAAGGTGGAAAATTAAAACACAACTCAGATTTCAACAGCTTCCCTCCTCACTTTGCATGGTGGTTTTGAGACACTGAAGCTAATAATGTTATCATTCCTCTGTCTCATCATCATGGAACTTGACTTTCTAACATCATAAAGCCCTCTGTGCCAGGACAGCCAATTAGGCATCGATGGATGGAGGAGCCTGCAGCAACTCAAGGCCTCATTTTTTTCCATTTGTCTTCCAAGAGCAGTGAGGTCCCTTTTGAGAGCCACAGAAGCTCCATCTGTGTGAGACCTTCCAACAGGTTGGTTTTCAGGCTTCTCTTCAGGTGTAAGTAGCCAATTTTTGTGGGTTTGGTCTTGTCTAAGTTTCATTCTGTTTTCTTTTTGCCATGTGTCACACACCTGGCCTCTCGGTGTCCTCTCCCTGAACTGTCATCGTGTGGTTTTCAGCATTTTTTTCCAGCTGTTTTTTCATAATAGCCCAAGAAAAACATCATTAGGAAGGGTGAGCCTGTGGCCAAATCCATTGCTTAATGGACTGCAGAGCCACACAGAAATAAATTTGGGCCCAAAGCCTCTCTGCTAGCAAGGAAGGTAAAACTCAACTCTTTGAATATGAAGAATGCTGAGTTGCCATTGCTGCATTATAGAATGCTCTCCCCAAGCAAAATCACTTGTAGAATTATACAGTGTATGCACAGGTCTCCCTGCACAGATGCTGTTCGAAAGGAAGACCATTCTCTCTACAAATTAACACCACCAATATTCTCAGTTTTCATTGAAGTTTCCATTCCCAGTAGACTGGCTTCTTTGATAATTGCCTCTATGTCTTTTTTTTTTAATTTTTTAAAAATTTTATTTTATATATTTTACATCATTTTTCATTTTTGCACAATGAATACATTTTCATCTTCGTTCTATGTCTTCTCAACGGAACTGCAGTTATGGAGCAGGCAGTTCAATGTCATTTTCCTTTAGGTTGCTCTTTTTCTTCATTCTACCACTCCTGTATATCCCCCCTCAACATTCACCCTTATTCCCATCACCACCCACTCCTACTTTCAGGGGAACCCATGAAACCAGTATGGGACGGAAAATGGATGGAAAATAGACCAATCTGATTGGCGTCTTATAGATGCCAATCAGGTTGCACCAGTGCTAATGGGGCTCCTGGTGTTCGGTTTTGAAGCCCAACCTCAGCACTGATCGGGGGGGGCACACTGTGTAGTTTCAGTTAAGAAGCCCAACTTCAGTATTCAGGTGGGCATACTTGTAGTTCAACCAGCACCAATCAAGTAGCTGGGATTGTGAATGGGCCAATCTGATTGGAACTCCCATGAATCCACCAAAATGGGCCAATCAGGTTTAAAAGGTTTAAAAGTTAAAAGACAACTTTAAAAAAGTTATCTCTTAAAATCCTCTCAACAATACCAAAAGGAAATTACTATCATTACCCGCAATTAATAGATGAGGAGACCAGGACAGAAGGATCATGTAGAAACCCACTGTTTTTTCTCCTAGGCCTTCTACCTGTGCACACAGATGGGACTTCGGGCCTCTTGAAAGGATGGGCAAGGAGTTTCTACCCGCCCTTCCAGGATCATATCTCTAACTAGAGAGCCTGAGAAAAGTTCAGAGCACATACCTTCATTCCCTTCTAGGTTCCTGACTTTCTCAGAGTAGCCTGCCCCTCACCTCCCTAGCACCGCCCCGCCCCCACAGTCTTTGTCTCTCCATCAGATGATTCAACTTTGACCACAGGAGGAGACCTATAGTTCTTTACCTGCTTTGAACCCCTGAGTAAGACTCACCCACAAATGAATCCAAATATCTAGACTTAGGAAACCTGATTTTGCCTGCATGTCCTATCAAGTTTTATTATTAATAAAACTGATGAATTAATACTCACTGCTTGATGGGTTCCCTCTCCCCAGAGGGAGGAAGGTACTTCAGAAACACCAAGAGCACTTCTCTCAGCAATAATTTGCCCAAAGTCAAAAACTAAGATATGTAGACATGAGATTTGAATCCAGAATCTTTTAACCACTACTCCTCCTTGCCAAGAAGGAAAGAGACTGTGTCTCTCTGAGGGGAGTCAGGAGTCATGTGCAAAGGGCCCTGAATACAGGGAAGTTTGGATTTTAGCACAGTGTTGTAGGGAGCCCACAAGAGTTTGCAGCAAGGAGACACTGTTGTAGAGCAACCCCGATACAAAACGGGGTGCCTGACTGTGGGTCCTCACCCGCGCGCTTAAAAGGACTTATCAATGCTCTACCGCAGGCACACGTGAAAGGTTAATAAAAGGTTTATTTACAAGGGAAGGGGAAATGAGGAAATGTACAGCTCTGGGAGAAAAGCGGGAGACAAAGTTTTAAATGAGTCCTACCCGATCCGCCGATCAGGAATCCCAAAATGGCGCTCTCAGAGTTGGCCGCCAGCCAGGAGCGGTGAAGCCAGGAGGCGAGCGATCGCGAGCCAGAGAGAGCCCAAGGCCCACGTGTTTGGTTTTTTTATATCCAACCTGGCTGCCCAACTCCACCCTCAGGTCCCAGCCACCCTCCCTTGGTGGTGATGAGATTTGTCTTTCCCAGAGTCTTGATGGCTTTAGTCTGGAGTGGGGGTGGAGTCCACAAAGCCTGTATGGGATTAACTCAGGACATCACTTCCCCCTAACAACACCACCATGCTAAACCCTGTACCAGACCCCGATGGTTAACATTTTATGTCAGAATTTTCTCCCCAAAACAAAAGTGTCTGAGAAAACTATTTTCACTATCTTTTAAAAGTTACTTGTTGGAGGGGCCTCCCCTCGTGGCACAGCAGGTTGAGCACAGCGCTGTGAAGCTGTCCACAGCCTCTACAGCACCTGTTTAATCCCGGCCGGCTGGCGAGGGTTCCACGGGACGCAGCAGACCTCTCCTGTTGCACCCGCTGCTCCCCTCAGCAGTGTATTTCATCAGTCTGCCTGTTCTGTTCCCTGCTCTGTCTCTGGGGAATCCTCTCACCCTCCCGCGAATTTGGCCTGTACCCTGGTTCTTGTATAAAATAAATAAATAAATCTTTTAAAAAAAAGTTACTTGTTTGACATGTGAGGCTGAGGGATGGGAAGCTTGATTGTTGTTGTTTGTTCTGAAGGGATAAACATATCTGAGCAGGTGGGTTGTTTTGTTTTTGTTTGACTTTCTCATTCTCGAGATATCAGGCAGGCTGATGCGGTTGCCCAGGAATGTGTGTGGTCCACCTTGGCCTCACAAATGAATCCCAAAGTGCCAGGCTTGGCCGGTACCTGCTGGTCTTCCCCACTGAGTTCTGAGTCAATCCCTAATGAACAATTTGACTATCGTCATCACCTCCATCTTTATCACCTACTACCTGGATCCATCTCAAGATGCCTTTACCTGAAATAATCTCAAAACAAGCCTGTGAGGTCAGCACTATTGTAATATCCACCTTACCGATAAAGAAATTGCAGGGAGAGAGTTTAAACAATCCCATCAAGGTTAAAATGGTAAGAATTGGCAGGGAAGAAATCAAACCCCGGTCTTTTTGACATCAGACTTCAAACTCTTCACCACAGATCTACTCCCCAACACACAGGAGGTGCTCACAGCTGGTAGCAAGGTCACCGGAAGCAAGCTTTTGTGCAATGTTTGGGATGTGGTGGGATACAGAAGAAACTTTGATAAGAAAAAGGCTTAAAACCTCTGGGTCAGAGGCATGTGAAGAAAAATCCCCCCAATGTTCCTTATCAGAAGCAGAATCATGTGGAGACACCTTCAAGATAGGAAATGTTCTTGATGAGCTTCAATTCTCAGCTTACTCAGCATAATCTGATATACCAAATAAATAAAGGAACACAGAGAAACATTTGTATTTTTATACTTAAGCATAGCATACACAACAGAAGGTTATTGATTCAGTGCAATTCAGAGTTTATGAGACATAAATTATGTACTAGTCACTGGACACAGAAATAAATCGGACATGGCAGTTGCCCTAATGAGGCTGCAGAGTATTGTCAGGGCAGGAGGTTTAGAACTAACTCTACCACCACGTCCAGACAGGACACGTGCAGTATGAACGGGGTGTGCAATGGAGCACGGGTGTCCGAGCAGTTATTAGCACTGTTCCCAGAAGCCCTCTTCTATTTTAATTTAGCCTTGAAGGTTGATAAGAGCCAGAATATAAGAATGAAGAAAAGAATGTTTTGAAAAGCAAGAATGTAGATGGGGTGGAAAGGGGAGGGATAGGAGGGGCGAGGGAAGCACAAGATACATATGAGACCTTGAGGAATTTTAAATTTCTAGGACGTAAAGGATAGATGGATCCTTTGCTAGGGAAATAGGCAAGGCCCAGATCAAGGAGCCTCGGGCATGCCAAAATAATAAGCACAGACTGGATCTTGTGGGTTAGGCAGAACCACAATTGAGTTTTAAGAGCAATGACAGTAACCATTTGGTGTGTATTTGGGGATGCATGCACTAATGTCAGGGTGGAGGATGGCCTGGAGGGTAAAGGCTAGAGGTGGGGATAAGAGCCTACTCTCTTGATCTTAATTAATAATCCAAGTTATTAGAGACAAAGGACTACATCCCAGCAGCGGCAAAAGGAATAGAAAGCTTGGTGCTGGACACAGTGTGGTAGCTAATTGAACCTGGAGGTAAGGGAGTGGGTTTCTAATGTTTGTGGAAGAGTAGAGGGGTAATGATATCCTGAATCTAGACAGGAAACCCAGGAGAAGTAAGGAGGCGGTGAGAGCCGGGAAGATAACTTGTTCTGTTTGGGATGCGAATCGTTTGAAGCATTGCAGAATAGACACAAATCTGGAAAGACTGTGGACGCGGAAGTCTGAATCACTGAAGAGGGAGAGAGATATGTGAGCCATCAGTATTTAGTGGTAGTTAAAGTTTGGGGTAGAAAAGTTCCCAGAGAAGATAGAAATAGCTAGAAGACCAGAGAAGGCAGAACCTGGGGAAGTATTACCAGAGAAAGTAGAGCAAGGGAAAGAGATTAAGAAAGAATAACTAAAGAGGGAGGAGAAGTAAGAGCAAGTGGCATGATGGAACGGATGAAGTGTCCTAGACCTGTGTCAAATGCCTAAGAGACTGGACATGAGTGTAATACTTAGTCACCTGGAAATCTTGTTGAAAGGCAGACTTCAATCCAATGAAACTGAGGTGGGGCCTAAGATTCTGTTTCTGTGACACATTTTCAGGCGATGTCTTTGATCCTGGTCCAAGGACCATCCTTTGAATTAGCAAGGGAGTAGAGTGAAGATTGACATCAAATCAAGGCATCTACCAATCAGAGGTCACTGGGCACTTGGAGGAAGGGATACTCAGAGGGATAATAAAGCAGCAGAGGTCACAGCCAGATAGTAGATTTGGATGAAGAATGATTGGGACATATAGGGAAGTCAAGGCAAGGATGTCACTTACGGGTTCTCCCTTTGTGCCTGTAGATACAAAGGCTTTCTCCCTGCCCCCAGAGAAAAGGGGAAACAGAACCATATGTGGCTTTTGTCTTTGTTTTACTGAAACCTTACGGTACATCTGCTACTCTTGCATCAGAACTCAAGAAGGGGTGAATCAAATTGCAAAAAGAGCTTAGGGATCTCCTGGGAGGAAATATTCTGAGACTTTCTTTTCTAAAAAATTTGAAGTAGGAACATGCTGGAGTGGCCCGCACCAAGGAACATGGAAATGGAAAACTCACTAAGAAATTTTCAAGTCTCAAAACTCTGTCTAGAATCTGCACACTCTCACCACCCCGCTGTGATCACCTTGGTCTGACATGAGCCTCTCTCTCTCTGCGGATCACTGTAACAGCCTTGTCATTGGGCTGTCTGGTCAACTCCAAGACCCCAACTCTTTGTTCTCAAGAGGTGATGCTTTTACAACTTCAAAACTCAAGTCACCTCTAGTCACTCATACCTCTCCCATGTCTTCCCTTCTCACTGCAACAAAAGGTGGAGCCCCATCCTTGAGTTTTTGCTCCAAGGGGATCCTTCTCCTGAGGTCTTTCCTCCCAACCTGCTGTCCTAGCAACACCACCTTGACCTTCATTTCCAGTCTACCCCCGCTTTCATTTTGCTCCCCCGTGCTTTCTGCATTCTAATGAGCTGTATAACCTATTTATTTGGCTTACACCTATGCTCCCCCTTTCTGAATGTATGCTCCTGGAAATCAGGAGTATTTACTGGTATTTACTGAACTGTCGATATCAGTATTCTCAGCAGACAGTGCCTAGTATACATTGGGTACTTGATAAATATTATGTAATGACTAGGAGCAGGACCCAAGCCAATGTGAGGGTCAAAAGCATGAATTGCAAGCCCACATGTCATAGGAGCTAGACAGGTAGTTCCCAAGAAAACTGTAAAAGATTCAAAACAAAAGGCACTGGACAGACCCTGTCCAGTAAATGCTCAGCACCAGCTTGTTGCTAAGGAACAGCATATATGTTAGGGGGTTAGATCTTCACATCTTTTTCAAGAGAAACCATATATTTTATTTTTATGTGAAGTCTCAATATTTTGTTACTGATGATTAGGTGTCTGGCCTAAGAGTTCAAGAGAAATGGCTTGGCCTTATAGAGCATATGGTGAGAAATCCCTCAGACTTTGTCATTTTGCTCAAATGAGGGCTTTCAGAATGACATGTGAGCACAATCAAGGGTCAAGGCAACAAGAAGCAACAAAGGGTCAGGGCCTTTGGCAAACACCACCAAGATTGTGCGTCTGGGCTTTTAAATTCAGGCACATGCCAGGAAATTTGTGTTCATGGGTTAGAACATCCACTCTTATGCATGTGTTAGTTCTCCCCAAATTGATTCAACATAATACTGATTTAAATCCTAACAGGCTTTTTTAAGATTTCAACCCACTGAAAAATCTGTAAGATAAAGCAGAAAAAACTAGAATAACCAAAAAAAAACTTTGAAAAAAGAAGAAGCAAAGCAGGAGAACTTATACTGTTCAATTTCAAGACTTAATATAAAGCCACATAATCAGGACATTGTGGCACTGGCAAAAAGTTAGACATAAATCAATGGAACTGAATGAAGAATCTGGAAATAGACCTTTATAAAGATGCTCAAATCATTTTTGACAAATTGCCATATTGCAATTTGGCAATTCAATAAAGAAAGGATAATCTTTTCAATAAATGGCACTAGGAGAATTTGATGTTCATGTGCAAAATACATACCTCACACTTTATTAAAAAAATTAATTCAAAATGGTTTGTAGACCTAACTATAAAATATAAAACTTTTAGAAGAAAATCTTTGTGACCTCATGTTTGGCAGCTTCTTAGGAACAACACCTAAGTCATGATGTATATAAAAAAAAAGAGATAAAGTGCATTTTCTCAAAAAATGATAACTTGTTCTCTGTGAAAGATACTGTTAAAAGAATGAAAAGGAAAGAATATGATTGGGGGAAAAATATTTGTAAATCATATGTCTCATAATAGATTTGGACCCAAAATATATGAAAAACTAAAAACACCACAGTAAGAAAACAAACTACTCCATAAAAGTGGGCAAAGGATTTAAGCAGAGGCTTCCTCAAAGATAGACATACACAGACTATAAGACTTGAAAAGGTGCTCAACATCTTTTAGTCACTATAGGAATGGAAATTAAAGCCACAATAAGATACCAAGACAGACCTATTAAAGTGGCTAATTTTATTTTAACTGACAATAGCAAGCACTGACAGGATACTGCTGGTAGAATTGTAAAATAGTACAACCACTTTGGAAAATGGTTGGCATGCGCTTGCCATGTGACAAAATTTCACTCCTTGGCATTTACCCAACAAAAACAAAATATTTCTACTCCAAAACCTGTAGGTGAGTGTTTACAGACATTTTATTCCTAATTACCAGAAACTGGAAACCATCCAAATGTCTTTCAGCTGACGAATAGATAAACAAATACACTGATTACAACTCAACAATTAAAAGGAATGAACTATTGATTTGTGAACGTATATGAATCTCAAAAGCATTATGCTAAGTGAGGGAAGCTAAACTCAGAAAGCTATTTAGTTCCACTCACATGACATTCTGCCAAAGGTAAAATTGAATAGGTGGACAGTAGAGGGTAGGGAGGGCTTTTGGGTGGAGAAGGTTGGGTCATAAAGGGGCAGCTGGAGAGAATTCGGAGAGGGGCTAGAACTCTGTCTGAACAAGAGAGTTTCATGACTGTTCACTTGTGAAAACTTAGAAAACTGTATACTCCCCCCAAAATTTTACTGTATGAAATTTTTTAATAATTTGAATTTCTTTTACTCCAGTCACTCTCTCAATTTATTACCCCAGTTTGTTTTTACATCATTCTTTTTCTTCTTCCCATACTCAATACTCTATGCCCTCAGCTCTTTTGCAAGATGCTCCTAAACAGCCTGTGGATTTTTGTGTTTCCATTCTTTGGTTTATACTCTTTTCTCTCTTGAAATGCCTTCCTCAGTCATCACCTGCTGTAACATCAATCACTGGAAAACTCCAATACAGCCTTCAAACCCTGGATCAAATAGCAGCTTTTTGATGTGGTCTCTCCTGTCCACTAGACGTCTACTGTGTGACTGTTTTCTCATGAGCTTGGAGTCCAAGAAATCTCTATTCGAGTCTGCATTGATATGGGGTAAATCACTTAGTCTCTGTGTCTGAGTTTCCTTATCTATAAAATGGGAGTCATAATTATATTATCTCATAGGATTGTTGGGATAATTAAGATGAAATGAAAGGCCCTTAGCAGAATAACAGACAGAATTTCACCAAACAAATACAATGATAACGATGTCATCATTATCATCATGGTGATGATGATGGTGGGGAAGAGAGGTGAGGAAGGAAGTAGGGGAGGAAGAGGGGCAGAAGAGGAGGAGAATTTGGTGATTACTGCTTTTTTACTATCAGCTCCACCACTCCTGCTTATTTCAGCAAGTCACTTCACCTAAAGCTACATCTCTTCCAAGAACATGCTGCTGTACATTAAAGATACAAAGTGAAAATGAAATACTCCCTGACTCTGAAAAATCAGCACTATATCAGGAAATTCACACTTGCAAACAAGTCATTTTGATACAGGGTGACAGGCAAGTATAACAAAGAAATAAATGTAAAGACTTCCCTTTCTTGGAGCCACCTCATCTTTCTCCAGACCCAATATCAAGGAAGGTGGTTGGCTGAGTGAGGATTAATACTACCTGGCATTCCCAAAACATGAAGCAAAAGAAAATATCTATGGTTTTCTGATAGGAAGCATATTTATGTTTCTCATGGGGATTCAACGCTGTGTGCGAGAGCTGGAGCAATCAGAACTCAGAGCCGAAGTTGAAGCTTCAAGGCAAACGTCAAACTTGTTTCCACAAGTGCATTTAGGAGGGTGAGGAAAGATTAAGAATAAGCAGACTGGGTCAGGAGCCAAGAGATCTGCTTGGGACCCTTTGTTTCAACTGTTTGTTTTTAAGCTTCACTGTCCCATCCCCTGTCTAAAATGAAGTATCATAAATAAATAAAAATAGAACCTAGTGCCACTTACGTGCTGACAATGGGGCAGGCAGTCAATTTTCAAAAGGAAAATAGATGAGAGAAGCATGGAGATGTTTCTCAGTGGTTTGATCTAACTTTTAAGGTAGGATGGTCTAAATGCACACAATAATCATACATTCACACATTCCTCTTCTCTCTCTCTCTTTCTCTCTCTCTCTCACACACACACACACACACACACACACACACACACACACACATGACCCTTGGTCCCCTCGTACATTTCTGAAATTTACAACCTTGGGAGGAGAAAAGTTGGAGCAAAGAGTAAAGGGTGACTTGTAATCCTTTGTGTTGATGAATACAATGATAAATAACATAAGAAAAACAAACATTGAGCCAGACAGGGAATATGGATAACAACCAAACAGAGCTGGGAGGCTACAGAGAGCAGGGTCACTTACCTGTCATGGCATTGGCACATGTTGGGGCATGTGTACACACAACCATAGCTGACAAGAAATGAAACCACTCTGGCAAGTCACACCCGGAATTAAAATTTGACATCACCAATGGACAAACATTCCACCAATCACAATTGCAGACTGAAATTCTCATTTGCGTGAAGTAGACCTAGTCCCACCTCTTTTGTCTATGTAAGCACACTCCCGTCAATGCTCTTCAGGCATTCAGTTCATGTCCTCCTTGAGTCCCTGCTCACCACAATGCAGTCCTAAACCTCAATAAACAAACTTTTCCTGTGACACTTGAGTTACAAGGTAGTAGCTGTAACATTTCTGCTGTGATAGGAGAGCTATTTTACATCAAGAGTGTTCATTCATTCATTCAATCAACACGAGACTATAAGAAACAGGGAAGTTTTACCTTAGAGAAAGAGCTATTAGGAAGATAAAGAAAGCATAGGCCTCTAAAGATGGGAAGTAGGAGGAAAGAGTAAAGAATCATATGGCTTGTATTTTAGCAAAAATTTTCGCAGACCGATGATTACAAGTGTTGAAAATAAAAGAAGTCTGAAGCCAATTGTAAAGTTTGGGAAATATTGAAAGTGATAGAAATGGTAAAAGAGGATTTTTTTTAACACTGCTGAGATTGATGAGTTGAATCTTCTGTAATATCCTTCAATAGCTGCCAGTAGAGATTGAAATAGCTTTTAAGAAATTTTGAGTATTAATCCAAAAGAATAACAGTAGAGGTATTATGCTTCCTTACTTCAAACTATTCTACAAAACAATAGTAATCAAAACAGTATGTTTTAAAAATAGTATGTTATCCACAGATAAATGGAATAGAATATGGAACCCAGAAATAAACCCACACTTACATGGACAGTTAATTTATAACAAAGGAGTCAAGAGCATACAATGGAAAAAGAAATCTCTTCAACAAATATATTGGGAAACTGGACAGTCACTTGCAAAAGAGTAAAATTATACTGCTGTCATGCACACGCACACACATTTATTCAAAATAGATGAAAGACTTGACTGTGAGACCTGAAACCATAAACACATAGAAGAAAATATTGCTGATACATTCCAAACACAGACCTTGGAAATGTCTTTGGTGATTCAACTCTAACAACAAGAAAACCATAACCAAAAATTAGCAAATGTGAGTACATTAAACTAAAAAGCTTTTGCACAGCAAAAGAAACCATTAAAATGAAAAAACTTCCTACTGAATGGGATAAAATGTTTGCATACCATATGCCTGACAAGGGGTTAATATCCAAGATATATCTCAACAACTAAAAACAAATTACCCACTAAAAAAATGGGAAGAAGTTCTGAATATACATTTCTTCAAAGAAGACATACAGATGGCTAACAGGCCCATGAAAATACGGTCATCATCACTTATTATTAGGAAATGCAAACCAAAACCACAATGAGATACCACCTCACACTGCGAGAATGGCCTATATCAAAGAGACAAGAAACAAGTGTTGGTGAAATACGGAGAAAAAGGAAGCCTCATATATTGTTAGTGGAAATGTAAGATGGTTTCACCTCTATGTGAAATAGTATGGCGTATCCTCAAAAAAACTGAAAATAGATCCACTAGATGACACAGCAATTTCCACTTCTAGGTGTCTATGCAAAGAATATAAAAATAGTAATTCCAAAAGATAATGCAAAAAAAAAAAAAAAGATATATGCTCCCCTACATTCATTGCAACACTATTTACAATAACCAAGTTATGGAAAGTGCCTGTGTCCATGAATAGATGAATGGATAAAGCTCCTTTAAGAGCAGGAGAATCATACATTTGGAGGATTCCTCCCTCAAGTTCTAAATACCCCAGATGAGCACATACTATAATTGGAATGTTCTTTGGTTAAATAGCACAGACAGGAGTTTGGTGAATCATTGTGTAGACAGTTAGCTTTCCTGTTAACAAGCGCTTCTCATTGACCTCAAGCTGCCTTTATCAACCCTATTGTCAAATCCAAGAAATGACCAGACTCCATTCCAGAAAGTTCTGAAATGCAATGAATATAGTGTGTTTTTCCACTGTAACTACATTTCGTCAAATATCTTAGCTTAATAGATAGTAGACAGACTACAAGTAAGCACCCCAGTGTGGTGTTTCAGAAAGAGCCTCGTTAGGAGTGGAATTGTGACCTTGAGTTCTCTCTCCCATCTCCTGGCCGTGATAGTAGGTATATCAGTTGCCATCTCTGAGCACTACTATCCTAAATATTCAATAGGAAAAATAAATAGCCTGCCACATTGTTTTGTTGAGACAAAAAAATATAAAGTGTGGGAAAGCGCTTTGAAATGGTAAATAAACCAATTTAGCCATTGTTCCTATTCTACAACTTAAGAATCCACCAGCAAGAAGGTGCTTTACAGAAGACCACAGGCCACTGACCTTCCAGCTTGTGTTCAGCCTAATTAACATTCAGCCAGAGAGATGGAGCCTGGAGAAATGAAAGGGATGGAGGAGGGGGCGTGGGTGGTAGAGGAGCAGTTGGTGATGAAGAAAGAAAAATCTAATCTTTTGCTAATACCAAGGGCCGCGGCCTAAGAACACACAAGTAAACAGTGAAGTGTGGTGGCCCAGACCGGCTGGGAGACCCCCTGAACAAAAGCTGTTCACAATGCTGCTTTCATTCTGCAGCTCACAGAGTCCACTCTGACCTGGGGCTGCTGGAAAAAGAAGCTGGGGTCCTGCTTGGAGACCCAACCTCACAGTCAAATGTCAGCCATTAATACCAAGTGAGTAGAAAGAAGCCCAGTGCTTAGGGCCTTTGTCTCTTTGTTTTTAATTAATTCGTCTTTTGTTCACCCATCTGAGTCTTCAAGAAATCTCTTCGGTGATCTTTTCAAAATCCAACTCCCCCACATGTACCCACATTAGTGAAAACATAAAATCTGTGGTTTTGGCTCCTTGCCTTGGCCATGTGGCCAAATAGGCCTTTAAAGAATTCTTTAAAAAAAAAAAAAAAAGCAAGTGTTTATTGAGTGACTGCTATTCATCCAACAAACATGTAACAAGTGCACACTGTGCTCCTGGCCCTGTGCATTGGTGTTAGGGACACAAAGATGAATAAAACCCAAACTTGGAACTCAATAAGCTCAGTAAGGGAGGTCAGAGGTCAGCACCAGCTAACACAGTGCCTCGAAGAAAATGCCAGCATTCAGAGGAACACTCCATGGGCTCCAGGGAGCAGGAGCAGGGAAGGCTTCATTTCCTGGTGGCCTCTGGGTGCTGACTCCCTGGGACATACATCCCTCACAGGTTTACCACAGCAAACTGGTATGGAATATTCCCAGGGTACCAGGCATTGTTCCTCTGTCTTTCTCCTGTAACACACAGTGCTATTTAAGATTTATTTTATTTATGCATAGGAGAACTGGGGTGTAGGCCAGAGGTGCAGGGGCTGAAAAGATTCACCAGAGACAGAGAGGGGAGCAGAACAGGCAGATCTACTGAAATACACTGCTGAGGGGAGCAGCGGGGGTGAGACCAGTGAGGTCTGCTGCACCAATCTGATAATTTCTACTTTGCAAATGCAAATCTGAAGCCTAGCAGTTACTGCCCTTGACCTTCAGGCTATGCAGCCTCTGCATCTCAGGCCTTCCATCCCCATGTCCCGCCTGATTCTCCCACCTGGGCTTTCAAAAGCAGGGGCATGTATAATTGATCTTCAGAGCCCAGTGCAATTACTAACACGAATTTTGCTATGAAATAATTTCCTTGAACTGTTGAACTGAACCCTCTGCAGCCGCATGCTGAGGTCCCAGCAGGCCTTGTGGTTGGGACCTGCAGGTCTGAACAGCAGGAGCCCAGCGCAGGGCTGGGATGGGTTGGGACTAGGAGAGGGAAGGCCCATGAATCTGTTTCACAAAGCCTTATTTGTCCCATTTGGGGGACTGGGAATGAGGGTAGAGCTGGAATTTGGAAAGTGGAGGTTCCGATCTTTCCTGACCCCTTACACATGCTGCTTCTACTCTGGGCGCAGACCTGCCCTGGGGTGCACTTTTGTGGCTCCGAGGGCAGGGTTTGGGCTTTAGATAATAATTGCATAGATTTGCTTAGTAAACACAGGGCAACCGTAGGATAATTACATGTTCTTACAGAGATGGGGCTCAGTAATTACTTTCAGTGGCCCCAAAGTAATACTTAACACATATTCTGGTTTATAAGACAGAAATAATGATGAATTTGCTTGGTAATTACACAGCACTTACCCACTACATATCCTGCCAGTAGCTGATACTTAGCCCATCATTAAGGAGCTAGCATTTGCTTTGGTAAATAAAAAGTTCTTCTTATTATTGGTCTCTAGGCACATAAAGCATTATTAAAACAACATTAGTGACATTTCTCCAAAGGGTAAATACTCAAGTCCATGTAAGAAGCCAACTTTCCTTGGGCTAAATGCTTTATTTTTATCTTTCTGACAGAAGCAATAGAAAGGAATTGATTCTAGCCTGAGCCTCTGCTAACTGCAAACATCTCCTTAATGAAATTGAGCAGATGAAGCCGGATCTGCCCTTGCTTAGGGCACGGGAGTCACCACTGCCTGCAATATGAACATTGCTCTTTAACTCACCCAAGTGCTGTGCCCAGCTTAGGAGGAGCCTCAGGTCTGGCACCGCCACCCTTGTGGTGGGCTGGGTCAGCACGCCGGGTGCCAGGGTAAACCACATTTGAAAGCTCTTGCTGGCAGCAGCCTCCTCCAGGCTCCTCCTAGGATGGGGCCTGACAGACTCACAGAAGCCTGGGAGTCTAGAAGAAGGACACCCTGATTCTCAAGCCACTTGGGGTACCTATGGGGGATGAACACACACACAAACATCAGATGCCAAACAAGGGAGATGCAAGCCCAAACCAGCCTTTTTGTCCTTGAAAAGAATTCAAGGAAAGTGCCTGACATATTTAGTCTGGAAGGCAGTAATTTCCAAGGGCCATGGCTCAGCTCTAACTGCCCTTGGCTCAGCTGCTTCCATCAACTCTTTGTAATCAATAGGAGCTTAAAGTGGATGGACAACCATTATGGCTGGTGGGCAGACTAGGGAGTAGACCCTCTGGAGCAGACAGAGCCCTCATTACCATTCCATTCCAACCCACCCCATTTCTGGAGGAGAGGACTCAGCACCAAATATGAACTCAATTCCAGATTCCAATTACCAAGGCAAGTGGCCAGTTCCAGAGGCTTATTTCTTTTGTAATGAAATCCAGGTCTCTGACTTTGGCTTTGGAAGTGACTTTGGTTGCCTTGTAAGCCAGTGAGGAGTAATTGGGAAAAACTTAGGTTTAAAGTCAAAAAACTCTGGGTTCCAATCCCAGCCTTGCTCCTTACAAGCTGGGTAATCCTTGACAACCACTTACCTCTCTAAGCTTCAGCTTCTTCATCTATAAAATAATCAGCAAATGCTATATATCTCATTAAGCCTGAAATCATGCCTCTGATGTTCACCACTGAATTCTCTGCACCCAGCCCAATGTTTGACACTTTCCAAATCTGTAATCAACATGTTTAATTGAATAGGACAGGGGAAAGGTACCACATATTTATTTTCTATAAATCCACCCATTTGTACTTAAACAGAGAGAGCGAGAAATAAAAATAATAAATAGAAGATTCTGCATGATAAGCCACTTAATGAACATGTGATCCAGAACAACACTAAAATCAAAGATATGGAACTACTCTCCTCCTTCTTCCTAATTGTAAATATCTTGCTATATTGAGTGCATAAATATACTTTACTATTACACTTTGGAATATATACTCTTACTAAATAATATACAAAGTGTTACTACATCCATCCTAATGACTCACAAGTATGACTGTGTTTGGCATTAATCACAAGACCTTTCAAATTGTACTTTATGGGTGATTGATGATAGTTTCCAGGGAGATTTTGATAATACCCATTTATTACCTTAAACTTATCCTTGAGAAATTTACCCTATAGCATTTGTGTTACCTCACAGGGTCTTGTGAATGAGATGGGAGTATAAGAATCGTGAACTAGAAGCACTAGTCAAAAAGAGCTGTTATGCTGTTCACTGTTCTCATGGTGAGGCTACTTATCTTGGTCAAAGTCAAGATTGCCACCCAGACCTCTTGATGCCAAGGCTTGAGTGCTAGCATCTACATCACAATAAACTCCAATGAAAACCAGTTGAGTAATTAGATTCTCAAAAGTGCTAGACACATGGGGTAGTAGAAGAAATATAAGGCACAGAGCACTGGCCATCAAGAGCTCATCTAGACTAAGCGAGTGCTCAGCTGGCCTATAGTATGGCTCATCTTGGTTCCTACCCGAATTTGGAGGCATCTCCTGGGGAGCATTAGGAGAAGGGGCTCATACACACACATAGAATTGGCTCACAATCTATGCCTCCAAGGCCCTTCTTCCTTGTCCCAAACTTTGTGAGCTGTTGAAACTTTTTCTTCCATTCAAATATTTTCTTCCATTGCTGTCTTGTTTCCATTTCTATCACTGGGTTTCAAATGAATAAAGGAGCTACAGAGTTATTTCTACCTCCATACCCTACCATCATCCCTTCCCATATCCTCTATTACCTAGAAAGCCCTTCAGTTTCAGTGGATGAAGCATAGGAGGTATAGACACTCTCATCCTTGGTGTATAATGAGAAAGGGGAATGTGCCCTGGGTTACCGGGAAAGCCTAATTAGGAAGGTCAGAATGAACTTGAGTTTGAGTAGCAGGCTACGGATTATATGTCTGTTGCTTTTCACTGTTCCACATCCATTCAGCCATATGCTCATAATAAGATCCTGATATCCTTTGGGGAAAGACCCTGTTCTCCAGGCTGAGGGATGAGCTGGAGACCTAGGCCTAGAAAATAATGGAAATTCCATCTCTTGATTACAGTGTTCATCGATAAATACATACAGTCCCCAAATGATCTAATCAGGCCCAGTACTCACGATTATTGAGAAAGAGGCAATCTCTTTATGTAGAATAGCTAACCTGGTAGGATATAAGCCTGGAGCTCTCTCAGTCACTCCACTCAGTGCCTACCTGAAACTAGAGCCAATGTCAAAAAAAACATAGTCTAGACATTTAGAAACAGATTAAGATCAGGTCCTTAAAAATTCATTTGAGGGGTCTCCCTGGTGGTGCGAGGGTTAAGGCGCAACCTATGAAGCAATCCGCAGATGAGTTCAATTCCCGGCCAGCCAGGGAGCAACTCACATGGCGCAGCAGACCTCTCCTGACTCGCCTGCTGCTCCCCTCAGCGGTGTACTTTGGTCAATCTGCCTGTTCTGTTCCCCACTCTGTCTCTAGTGAATCCTCTCACCCCCCCACCCCATGCCTCTGGCCTATACCCCAGCTCTTGTATGCATAAATAAATATATCTTTTAAAAAATTCATTTGAATGCTTGGATCCAGCTATAGCTGACTTTGAAGTCAAATGGTCCTGGATTTTAAGTTATATTACTCAATAAATGTAGTTTTTTGCTTAAAGCAATTTGGGTTGGACATCTATTCGTTGTAATGGAAAGAGTCCTGAACAATTAATCATTAAAAAAGGGATAGCCATCCAGGCATGGAGAACAGCATGAACAAAACCTAGAGGTAGGAATAAAAGATCTTAATCATATTCATCAAGATCCATAAAAAGAAAGATACATATGGGGGGAGGGGCCAGGTTATAAAAATGCAAAGCAATTAGAAGAGGCGCTTGGACTTCCACCTGGACTTCTGAGAACCCAAATCCAGAGCTGAATGTAAGAAAACACGTGCCTGGACCCAACGGCATCACATGAGCTGGCTGGTCCAGTTACTGTTCTCATTCAGGGAAATCCCTACCATATGCCAGATGCTGCACATCTGTGGTTAGCATTGTTCCTTTAAAGAATAACACAGATTCTTCTCCAGGCAAGCCGCACATTTTCATTAGCTGTGGTCAGGGGGGAACCGTGCTCCTTCAGACAAGTTTCAGCTGACAGACTGCTCTGGGGCACGTCTTTCAGGGCAGCTGATTCATCTTCCTTGTCGGCTGCTGTGGGGGATGCACACCTGTGTCCTAAGATGACTTCAGAGAGAGTAGACAAAAGACCACACTGGGCTCCAGCTGCCTCTGCAGACACTCTCACAGCGCAGCGGACTGAAGTGCAGCCATGCCTGGGGGCAGTCAGCAGTGGGGCTGTTTATGTTCAGCTCCTGGGATCCCCCAACTGGAGTTCTTCCTCTGAGTTCTGTCCCAGCGGATGGCTGGGGATGGCTGCGGCCCACTGACATCTGGGCTTGATTTGATCCCCCACTTGTCCACCTCTCAGCCATTCACATGCTACATTCTTCAGTCATGGCCGAATGCAAGCTGTCAAAGATGCTTTGATGGTAGAGCCCCAAACAGAGGCGGGGGTGCGGTCACATCATGCCTGAATTTCACTTATAAGAATCCTGCTTTATGTGCCTGGTGAAAAAAGAGACTGAAAGAGAATAATACCACGAGAATGAGGGGCTTCACCTTCCTCCCCATTCACAGGGCAGATGCTCCATAGTGAAGAAAACGTGGCCCCTGTGGGCTCCCAGTCTGCCTCAGTTCTCACTGGGTAAACATCTTGCCTAACTGAGCAGCAGTGCTGGATGCTGTAACCAAAAATACCAAATCTAAGTGGTGCAGTACAGTAAAGGCAGGGGGCATGCCTGTTGTCACAGGGAGAAGCTGCTGGAGGGCCTCCTTGGTGACTATGCTTTAGGTGGTAACTCAAGGATCCAGCACCTTCCATCTATCACGCCACCCCATTAAACACCCAGAAAGCTGCTACAGCTTGGATTCCCCAAAGGCGGACTCTGAAATGCAGGTTAGATCCAGGACATTCATGAGGGAATGTTTGTGGGGCCAATACCTGTGGAAGGGTAGCAAGGATGCAAGATTGGACAGAGGGAGAATGAGGTGTCTTGCAACCCCAAAAAGGTCTCCACTGGCCAAAATGGAGAGCTCTGGAGGGCAGCTGCTCAGAGCTCTGCTGAGTTGGAGCCAGGTGGTTATGCTGTCAGAGCTCTGTAATCAAACGTCTCTGGATGCAAATGAAGATTGTCTCCCAACACCAAGCACAGCAGCTGAAGAATTAAGTGTTCATTCAAAAGGGGGGCCTGAGGGTGCCTCACAGCATCCACCACACCAGGACCAGAACAGGGGGCAGCAGACTTTTGGTGAATACTTCCAGTTTGGTGGCCCTCTGGTCTCTGTGACAACTACTTATCTCTGCTGTTGCAGCACAAAAGCAGCAAACGTCAATATGTACACAAATGAGTGTGGCCATGTTACAATAAAACTTTATTTACAAAAGTGGGCAGTGGGTGAGATTTGGCCCAAAGGCCAGAGCTGGCCAGCTCCTGGAAGAGGGGGCAGCAGTGTGTAAGGGCCAACCCAAGAAATGGTATGGATCATTCCTGTCCGTGTTCCATCAGCCAGAACTCAGTCGCATGGCCCCAATTTAACTGCAAAAGGTTAGGAAGCGAGTCTGTCTGTGAATACCAGAAGAAAATAAATGGAATTTGTCAGCCTATAGCCAGATTCTGCCAGAGTGATTTTGTGTTGAAAGTCATTTTTTAAAACTCGATACAACTCTGATAGATACATGCTACATATCTACATATCGTATTTTTTTAAAGTGGCATAAACACATTTCACATCAAAGGAAACTTAAGGGATGTTTGAGAGTACTTTTATTGTGTGTGAATTTCCTCCACAAATGATCTTTGGAACCTAATTCCCACGTGAACTGTGACTCCAGTCTTGGGAGATGTTGACGGCCACAAGAGCGAGGAGTCAGACCCTCCCAGCTGTGGAGCTCCGCTCTGCCACCTACCAGCTCTGGGGAGCCAGTAGCAATTCCTTCTTGCTGGCCAGTTTTTCCATGTCTAAAATGAAATGCTAATAGAGCTCACTCCAGGTGGTTTTGGCAGGGATAAAAGCGCCACAATATGCACAAAGCACTAAGCAACTAGGAAGCGCTCCATTCATAGCTGAGATCATTTTCCTTATTAAGAGAAAGGGCGTGTTATACAGGCCACCAGACGCTGCAGGGGGACCTGATATGGCTGCTGCCTCTCTCTGGACCTTGATTACATCCTCTGCAAGGGTGTGATCATCAGTGCCCCCACCCCCAGCGTGCAGGGTTGGGATGAGTAAGCATATCGTGACTCTTATAATTAAATCAAGTAGCAGTGATCCTAACACTCACCCAGCAAGATTGTTGGGAGGATAAAGCGTATATCAATGAAAATGTGTGGAGGGTAGAAATGTGCCAGGAAGTCTAGTAGTTTCTAGGGAATCGAACACGAATAAGATATTGTACTGCTTATCTACTGCCCCAGAGCTTAGTGATTTAAAACAACAATGTTATTCCCCACAGCGTTGTGGGTGAGCCAGGTCTCTCAGCAGCTTCAGTGATTTGCTGCTCGGCTGTGGGCTGTGCTCAGCTGCAGCGGCTGGTCAGGCTGTGTTTGGTGACAGCAAGCACAAGCATGAAGCCACCTACATGTGCATCGGGGCTGCCCGTGTCCCACTGGCCACAGGTCATTGGCCAAGTCCATCATCAGGGCGTGGACACCAGGGGAAGAATTCACTGGCAGCTGCCCTTGAAACAGTTCATCATCAATACCTTTATTGCCTTTTATTTACTTTTAAATTTTGTATTAAAGCAAATGGTTTATAATATTATATATTTCAGCCACACAGCATTATAAATCAACATCTGAATCTACCTCACTCTACTCACCACCAAACGTCCAGAGTCTACCCTTCACTGTACACCTCACCCATCTTGTTCCCCTTTCTCTTCTGGTCACCCCCATTTTGTCCTTATTCCTAAGAGTTTGTTTTTGTTTTATTTGCTCATTAGTTTTGTTTCTTTATTGTGGAAGAGGAAGTCAAGTATGGTGTTTATCTTTCTCCATCTGGCTTATTTCACTTAGCCTAATACTAGTTAGGTCCATCATGGTGTTGCAAATGGCCGGGGTTCGTGGTTGTTACTACTGAAGATATTCCAACTGCAAATTTCTTACCTGCCCTAAGAAAGCTACTGTGAAATATCCATCTCACCCCACTAGATTTATCGCTCTCCACAGCCTTCCTTCCCTGGTTTTCCCCAAGGAAGCATTGAAAGGAAAGTCACCTGGGGAGCCAGCACAAAATTGTGTAAGTCTGACTTTCCCCCTAGAACACCAGGGAGCATTCTATCCATCTTACACCCTTAGGTCACTCTTGCTCACATCCCATTGGTCAAAGCCCAGTCACATGGGTCCAATGTAACTGCAAAGGAGGCAGGGAAATGTAGTTTTCCCAGAACAGGGACCCACCTCAGACCTCACAGAAACTCTGATGCTACTCCTGCCCCCACAGAACCGCTCATGCTCTGGAAGATCACAATAGATCCTCCTCTGCCTTTTGCTATTACTTGGCCACCAATCTAGTGCCTAAAATAGCCACACCTAGAGTACCTGGGTTTGCAAGAGGTCAGACATCAAACTGAAGACTCAAGGTGAGCCTCCCATGCAGACAATGAATGGAAGACTCCTGCAGAGTGTGTACCTCTGCCTGCCTTCTGGGAAGACAGTGGAGAGTGAGAATTGGCGTCACCATTTTTCTAGCATGAGTTTTACCATTCATCTTTACACTGCACGATGTCGGTTTTAAATGCAAATGTGGATATTTAACTCATGTGCAGAATCAACCAAAAGCACATAAATTCTTACATACTTATGTATTTCATTCTTACAGAAATGCTATATAAAACTAAGCCCATGTTTTCATTCCTTAATACAGACACATTCTACTAAGAGTGATAAATAGGGAAGGGATGGAAGGGCAAAGGACTGTGGGCTACCTTGTGTTTCTCTTTCCTTCTATCACTTCATTTTCAACCTAAGGAAGGACCTGATAGGGTTCCTGTGTTATTTTTGTTTCTTAGAGCACCTTCCTTCTGGGCTCTAAGAAATTCTGGTTTGAATGAAAAACATGGCCTCACGTCATGAGTCTACTGGAATTTTCGATCAGGGGTGTCACAGATACTTTGTGTGAATGGGGTGATGAAGAATAGCAGGCATTCATATCAGGCATATTTCTTCTGCTCACACACATGCTCCATTGTTCAAACTTCACTTAAAAAAACTCGAATTCAATGATCAAATTATTAACCATTTCAAGATGGTCACAGCAGAGTTTTAAACCAAGAACAGGGCCTTTCCTTTCACTTCACCAAGAGTGCAGGACCCTGCCATGCCTATGAAAGTAAAATAGTCATTTGGAATTTTCTTGGGAACCTTCAACTAAACATGTCCCAAGCCAATGTCTTGTCTACACTCTACAGCCAGCATCAAATCTTCTCCTTATCTTCTCCCCATCTCAATAAACGGTTCCACTATCTGTCCTCTTACTGAAGTCACACACCACCAGACACCTCTCTCGCCCTCACCGCCAGCCCCTCCCCTCCACCACATCCAATTCATTGCCAAATTCTCTTGGTTTTTACCTCCCAAATATTTCCCCATATCTGTCCATCTTTATTTCTCTCCACTACCCCCTGTGTAAGCCACCATCAATTCTCATCTAAATCACTATCAGGGCCTCTTCATTGGTCTCCTTCCCTCTCAGGCTTACCCCTTCTCTTGTGTTCTCCACACAGTTCTCAAAGTGATCAACCTAAAATGTAGACTTTCTCCATTCAACCCTTGCTTTTGAAATCCCTTCATTAACCGGCAACTTCTGACCCTTAAGATCTGAGCAAAATACTATTTCCATAGAAAGCCTTCCTGGAGCACCAATACTGGATAAACCTTCCCCACACCTGCCCCATTTTTCTCTCTCAGAGAGCCTCTGCCGCACTTATCATGGCTCGAAATTAAATATATGAGCTTCTTGAGCTAGAGTTTAAGTTCAAAGAAGATGGAGAATATCTCTTCCGCTCCCCATGCTCTACACCCACACACAGTGCAGTACTTAGTCATAGGTGGACTCTCAGATTTTTAAAAAAAAAAATGAATAAATGGTTTATGAGGTGAAGGAGAAGGAACAGTCTAGGCTAGCTTTCAGGTCTCTGGCTTAGATAACGGGGTGACGCACAGAAGGGAGAGCAGTTCTAAGAGGAAAATAATTTGCAAAGAGAATGATGCTTTGTAAGAAGTCATTGCAGAAGTCATATAAATATGAATAGTAACAGACACCAACTCGAGCTAGTGTAAGCCACGGAGACAGAGCACCACTTTAAGGGTGAATCAAGCATGATAAATAATATGCTTGGAGAACTGGCAGAACTCAGAACCGGCCAGGCAGCAGGACACATGATCACCCTAGGAAAAGATTAAAAAGACATAGGAATGTGTCAGAGGCTCAAGAGCATAAATGCAGGGAAACCTCAGTTCATTTTGGAACTGATAATAAGCAAGTTCTTAGGGAAACAGGCAATGAATTCTCTCTCTGGCTCTTTCTCCACCCCCTACCCATCCCATATTCTTCTGGTTCCAAATTTTCAGGGAAAGACTCTGACTGAATCAGCTTTGGTTGTGTGCCAACCCCTCATTTACTCTACTGGGCCCAGGAGGCAGGAGACCACTTTACAACATGGTTTCCAGGTCACCTAGGAAGTGGGGTGAACTCCCTAAAAGAGATCAGTGATGAAATACAGAAAACATTAAGTTATTCCAACTCAGCTGGTAAAGTGTGATGACCATCAATAAGTGGTAGAGTTGGTAGTTTTTCAAAAGTTCTGAGCAGGGAAAGATATTAAATGAAGACCTCCTGGAAGAGGTGATCCTTGAGAGATTGACTGACTTTGGACAAAGAGAAACTGGAAAAGCATTTTAAGAGAATGGAACAGCATAAACAAAGGCTTTTATCCTGGAGGCAGGATAAAAGAAGTTAAATTGGTCATTTTCTTTGTCTTTTGCTATTCCCCCATTTAGACTCATGTTTCCTTACTGGCTTAGATAACAGGGTGACACACAGAAGGGAGATCAGTTCTAAGAGGAAAATAATTTGTAAAGAGAATGATGCTTTGTAAGAAGTCATTACAGAAGTCATTCATGTAAATATGAATAGTAACAGACACCAACTCGAGCAATTTTTTAACAGTAGTCTATTAAGCATGTAAAACCTTGTTCCTCATCATCCTCCCTCCACACATGGATGGGCCACAATGAGCACTGACCTTGCCTATTAGCATTGTCTACAGGGCCGAGCCTGTGGGACTGACTAATAAGTAAAGCCATTTTATGAGAAGCTGTTGAGGCCATTTGTAAAGATTTCTATAACAGGGTTTTTCCAGTCATGCATTAGTAGGTCAACTTATATATTTTTAAGTGATATAAAATAGGGTAGAATAGAACCTATCAGAATTCATTGTAGAAGGTAGGCACAAATATCTCTGTAAAACTTTTCTTTCAGTGACATTTACTTAGATGTTTTGATCAAGATATTTAAGACCATGGTCCTGGGGAGAGCCTATCAGATTCTGTTGTTAACTTCTACTTTTGAAGAGTAGATTTTATGGGAGAGCAGTAGTGTTAACTAGATGCTTACCTGAGACTCAAAATGCAGACAGAAAAGAATCCTCCTGCTTTTGGTCTTCATGTCTTCAAAGAGGCCCGAGTAACGTCTGTTTTGCTAAATGGTAAAGTGCTTCTCTAACTTCCTCTCCTTCACACCCATCTTCCTGCTGTTCAATAATAGACCATTCACTATAAAGCAGACAAAAACAGAAGTAAAATAGGCAAATATGCAATACTGACACTTGGAGCAGAAAAGAATTTGCTGCCCATCAACCTCAGTGTGAATTCCTCAGATGAATGGGCTATTCTTGGACATGCCTTAACTGTGACTAACCTTGACCCTTGATCTATTGCTCTAAGATACAAAGTACTCAGACTTCCCTCTCATGCATGAACAGATCAACCCAGGTGGCTCAGTAAGCCAGTTCATGCTGAACAAGATAAGCAATCCCCAGAGTTCCAACTTCTAGGTCAAGATCCTAAGAACCAACAGATCCTGCCATACTCTTCCACACCCACAGAAAACTACACAGAACAAATTTGGGTCACTGCATAGGCCACTGAACAAATGCCCAGTTGGCCCAAGAGCCAAGCCTTGACCATTTCACTGTGGGAGGTCAGTTTCCTCTTTCCCCAAGAATCCACATTGAGTTTCCCAGTCCCTCTTTTCTCATTATACAATCCAGCTGTTTCCTGCAGCTGCCTGCTGGGTAAGAACACACTGCTGGGGACCTGGCTCCAAGACCTGGCTCCAGGACTCTTGAGCCACCAGTTAGAAGCCTGCTGCCCTCTCTGAGCTCCATTTCTCCATCTGCAAAACAGGAGACCCCATCTTTGCCTGTATTCTGGGGCTGCGGAAAGGATCATGTGGTAGGATTGCCAGGTCCTCCTCCAAAAGCGTGAGGTGGTGGTCCACGCCACAGCTCTTGGCTGCAGTCTGGCGGGAGTCTGAGGGGTGGGGAGGAGGGAGAGGCCTAGTTGATGCTCAAATTGCTGACCCAGTGATACCTTCATTGTACTTGGCCCCTGGCCCACCCACAACTTTCCCAACAATCTCGATGCTGCCGCACCTTAAAACCACCCAGCAAGAAAAGGGGGGAGCTATTTCTCTCAGGAAAACCCTCAGGTCCTCCCTCTGAAACAAGAGCTTCGGGGAGAGCAGTGAGTGAGCGGTGACTCAGTGTTTAGTCTGGAGTGTTTCTGTGCTCGCGACAACTCAGGAGGGTCGAGCTCAGAGGTATCTGGGAAGGAAGCACCTTTGAAGGCAGCTGAGTCCAGGACACACTGAGGCCTAGGGGAGATAATGATCCAGAGTGAGCAAGCTGGGGTCAGGCAGGCATGGGATGGGCCAGGGTCAGTTGTAAAGCCATCCAGGCAGAGATTTCTGGAGCCAACACAGGCAGTTTAGAATCAGAGAATTTCTTCCCCCAAAGGATCCTTGGAAAGGAATATAAATAGTGTATGGCCTCCTCAGGGTCCTGTGCGTGACTAAAGCTGAGGCGGGAAGAACTGCTGGCCCACCTCAGGCTTCTGGTCAGACCCCCCACCTTGAACCCTGGGAGCAGCCAGTGATGATGCCCCCGCATCTCAGTCACTCCAAAATTGTAAAATACAACACAAGAAACATCTGCTCCTCTTCATGGGAGTAAAATGGCCTCCGTGTGTGCCTCTCTCCTTCCTCCTCACACCTCCCCTCTTCAATCTCTCTTTCCTCCTGACTTTTATAAACATAAAATGTGATGCCAAGGCTCACAAACCAAACCCCAGAGGTAACTGGGTGGGTTGGATGTGGGGTTCATTTGCTATCACGAATGCCTGCCTGCCAGGGCACACATGTCCCTGAAGAGAGAGAGGGAGGGGGCAGGAAGCAGAGAGCCTGTCAGGGGGTGTGAAAGGAATCCAGGGAATGAGGGAAAAGTTAGACTCACACCTTGGAGATGTCACCACCTCTTCAGCCCATGTGCTCTGTGAGAGCTGTGGAAGCTTTGATTTGTACCTTCCCTTACGCCGAACCCTCTCAGCCCCAGGCCGTGCTTTTCACCTGTACCTTATTTCATCCGAAGTTTACTGTCAGGACTCAGCGAGTCATCAATAATGGTAAACTAAAGACTATCTAGTGGGTGCTCAATAGTTCAATAAATCAGGCTAACCAGACAGCTCCCCACTCTGACTACAAGGACGAGTCACAGCAAAGCAGCTGTTCCCTGCTGGCCACTGGCCACTCAAGCTGGGCATTTTTGTCCATCATTATTTTCTTCTAAGACACTGTGAAGTTTAGTTATTCTCTCAGGCTTGGCCTTCTATCTCCTAGTCTCTAATTTCTTAGTCACTGCAGCCCATATGCTCTGTAGGTAATAAGAGTCACTCCTTTCGAGAACCCAGATTTCGTCCTGGAGTGCTCTGTTGATTCAGACATTAAGATGTGAGAAGACCCTAATGATGTGAACAAACAGGTCAGCTGTTTGCTGGTATGGGTATAGAGGCTAAATCAAGGAATAAAATAGTCTTTCTGTCATAGTAAGAGAGAGGACGTGCCAGCCTCTTTCTTCACATGTCATTTTATCATTATCTGACATTATAGTTATATTTTACATGGATCTCTGGCTCCACTATAAGTTCCAGGGGTCTGAGACCTTGGCTTGTAGGGTTGATTGCTCTCCAGTGTCCAGGAAAGGGCCTGGCATATCGTGGTCACTCAGAGGCTATTTATTTAGTGATTGGATGGTTGAATGACTCTCTCTGATCAGATTAGCTCACGAGTGACAAGTAAAATGTCTAAGCATAGGAACACCATGGTCATAGACAGGCATGCGCACCGACCCACAGAGGAATGTGAAGGTTTGTGAGTAAATATGATAATATTTATACCGATAATAGTGACTGAAAGCGACGTCTCCATGCCAGAGAGTGTGCTGAGCGCTTACAAGCATTGTCCAGCAATACCACAATGTACCATGTTCAAGAAAACAACTTTCACTCAGAAAGATTGTCTTGGCAAAATCAGGACTCCACCTCTAAAGTCCATGCTTTTTAACCAGATACTTCCTCAAGCTTCTCACTTAGCTCTTCTGTTTAGTGAAACATTGTATTATTATTTGACTTCTCATAGGTGTCTTGCCTCCCATCACTAAATTAGAATTTCCTAGAGTTAGGAATTTTGATTATTTCTTTCTTAGAGCCCAAGCAGAACTTGGCGCTATGACATTTCTTTAGACAATGTCCAAAGAAAGAAATGATTCAACAGAGGTGTTGAAAGGCCTCACCTGGCTGGAAATCTCCCCTTAGGAGGCCAGGGTTTAATTCAGTCCTTTTCGTGTTTTCAGTTAACCATTCAAATTTCTGGGGTTCCTGTTTTGTTTTGCTCTCACCTTTGACATTATCTACGTAGCACGTCTATTCTCTATGTCTCATACTATACTGTTCTTGGGAAATACAATCAAGAAGGTCACGGGGAAATTCGAACAATTGATGTTCATGCCACCATCCTTTGCCCTCGATTGCACCTATCAGGGATTGTTCTGGTTTTCTGCCCTGGTCTATCAAATCATCACAAAGACTTAAAAATGGGTGGTATTGGAAGGGTGTGCCAACTCTGCTAGAATACACTGATTTAGACAAAGTGTGAGATGGACATCATCTCATAAATGAGCAGAATGTCTTCATCAGGTAGAATCTGTTTGAAATCATGCCTTTAGCCAACCACTGAGCAACAGGCAGAAATCAAACGTACTAAGTAAAAAAGTACAGATGCTCAGTGGAATGCCCTTTGGCCTGTAGGCTTACACCCCTTAAAGTTATGTTGCAAAATCTATCAAAGCCTGTTGGAAATGAATAATTCAAAGCGATGGCTCTAGGTGCTTTCTAGAAATAAGCATGTTGTGTTGTTATCATGAGAATCAACATGGTCAGGTGCTTTCCAGAAATAAGCATGTTGTGTTATTATCATGAGAATCAACATGGTCAGAACGACTCTTACACATTAATTGAACTGGCAAGTGCTCCTGGGGATAATTCAGGCAGCCAAGGAATGATGGTAATAACCCCTAACATCTGTATGAATTTATGGAGTGCAATGCTTTTGGCCTACCTTGCATTGCCTTGTCCTTACCACAATCCACTGAGGTCTGAGGATGTCCATTTAGGTACCAGAAAAGTAAGGCTCTGATCCGAGGCATCCTGAATTCCAATCCACAGTTCTTGCTGTTACTACAACTATCTATCACTGTTCAGCAAAAAAGAGTAACAGCCTGGGAATGCAGGCTGCTATCTACTTGAGGCTGCCATCAAAGCTCTTCAACTTAGAACTCAGGACCATCCCTTTGTACAAACCCAACCTTCTTCTTCGCAGTCACAAAGAAATAAGGAAGCGGGTGGAAGTGCCCTGTCCTTGTCTTTACTACACACACTCACGCCTTACTTGGTGAGGAGCTGACTTGACCCCCATGTTACCAACCTGCCCACCCCAGACCCCTGTGTCCTCAACTACACAGACAGACATGGACAAAGAGGAAGCAGGAGGGCCAGCCGCCACACCAGACGGTGCAGAAAGCAAAGCAAAACTGTGTGGTAGCCACGAGAAAATGGGTCATGTTAAGCCAACAAGGGTAAACCCCATCAGAATGAAGTCAGTCATTTTATGGGCCCAGCAATAAACCATTAACATTCAAGAAATGAAACTCCACCCCCTATCTCAGTTGCTCTTGATTTTATTTGCATTGTGACGACCTCCTGGCTGGTCTCCATGTCTTCCCTCTTGACCCTCTCCCTGCTGGTTGTGATTTATTTATTTTTGTTTTCTTATTATTTTCCTTTATTAAGGTAACATCGGCTTATGTCACTGTATGATTTTGGGAAGTAGGTTGATACCTTATTGGAGGTATGTCACCACCCACCCTGTCACCCAAGCACCCACATAGTCCTTTACCCTAGATCATTGGACCCCACCTCTAATAGCATCAATTCTGCAGACCTACTTCTCGGGTTTATTTTAGCTTGGTTTCATCAGTGCCTTTGTCTTTCTTTTGTGAATTTTTTGTTTCCACATATGAGTGAACTTGTCCTCATTTGTAAATGCCTCCAACACGAGCCTTCACTGTTTCTATCCCCTCAGTATAAGAGGCCAAACACCTGAGTGTGGAGGTGCCCTCTGACCATGCCCCCTCTCCTGTCCCCTCTCCAGGCCTCAAATGCCACATTGCCAGCACCCAGCCTCCCCCCTGCACTAAGCGGGTCCCAGGTCTGTATCCCCAGAGTCTGGCTCCACACACTTTCCCTTCTTCCCCTTCTCCCTCACCCCTTCCCCTCCCTGCACACACAGCCCCCGGTCCCCCCACTCCTTCCCAGCACACAAGCAGTTATGTTCTCATGACTGGAAGGACAGGGGGTCTATTTATTTTGGGTTAAATAGAAAATATTTATAATTCACAAAGTCAATGAATGGTTTCCTAGCAACTTCTTGTATAATTTGTGAAATAACTCTTCTTCCTCCTCTTTTCCCCGACCACCAAGCTTGTTCTGCTCTCAGTAACAGAACGCACTGAGTGTTTGCTAAAACCTGAAAACCTCCCCCTAGGATAATCCATGCAATACACACATGGCCACTCACAATTCTGTATGTACAATTCAAGAAGTTCATAGAACCCTAAAATCTACCCGTGGAACCATTTAATAATAATCCTGTCCTACACACAGTTAACAATACCTTTTGTTGGACATTTCTCTTCTCCAGGCCAGGGGGAAAAAGGCCATACAAGGTTATCCCTGCAAAATTGTGATGAACTCATCTTCCTTGAAACTGTCTCCTCCACCCCTCTCCAATACTACACATTCTAATCCCAACGCATCAGGGTTCTGATCTGCCTGCCTCTCTCTGCACTCCCCCCGCCAGCCAGCACTTAGAAAATATGAACGAACATTCTTTGTGACAGCCTGAGAGAATACTAATGTTTAAAAATATCTGTGTTATAGTGGTTCTGAGGACAGAATGAACCATTACACATAAGACATGTGGAACAATTTTTGGCAATAGTAAGTGCTCTATGAATGTGCGTTACCACCACTTTGCATCTGACAGATTAGGAAACTGAGACTCAGAGAGACAAAGTTACTGTCACTGTCACAATCCCAAACTACATTTCTAACAAGTGACCTAGGGCAGCATTGTGACCACTCTCTGATACATCCAATCTTTCTTGAATGCCAAAATCTTTGAAGCAATCACCTTCTGAAAATTCATTGTTAAGACACTGCATCATCCCTGTGATATTCCTTCCCAAATGCAAATCTGTGTCTTACTATAAGGAAACAGTAGATTAATCCAACTTGGGGGCCATTCTAAAAAAAAAAAAAAAAAAAATGATCCTTACTCTTACTCTTAGAAAATGTCAAGACCAGGGAAGACAAAGCCTGAAGACTGTTCCGTGTTGATGGAAACAAAAGAGACAAGAGTTAAATCCAGCACATGATCCTGCATTGGGTGCAGAACCAGAAAAAAAATCTTTTTGGTTCTTTTGCTATAAAAGATAGTATTGGGTCATTTGGAAACACTTAAATAAAGTCTATGGGTTAGAAATAGCATTATATTAACACAGATTGCCTGACATTGATGATTGTAAGAGGATGTGCATGTTTTTTGCAGAAAAACACATGTCTCTCCTCTCAAGCAGTTCAGAAGAAGAAATGATAACATAATATGGTATAAAGTAAAGCATATTCAAGAATCTTTTTACTCTTCTTGTAACTTTTTCCTAGATTTGGAATTACTTTGAAATAAATATGCGAAAATAAATCAAGAAACACAAAGGATCTTTTACTCTCCATGATTACCCCTGATGTGAAGCAGAGTTTCTTCGTGGTCCTACCTGTGAGACACAGCTTCATTCCAGAACATTCTTCCCTGTTGACATGAACACAGTTGATTTGCTTTTCCAAAAGAGAAAATACTTGTAATCCATCTGTGGGCCCCTTTTCCATAAAAAGAGAGACATTTTAAAATTGGAAAGGACTGTTCTCTCTTGTCCAAGAGGACATAGAAATTCTTCACCCCTCTCCCCGATTCTAAAAAATGTCCATAGTTACACTCATCATTTGACACCCACTCACAAAACCCTTTTTTGTCTGCCAGATTTTCACAGGCTTCTAAAGAATGTGGTGAATTTACTGTTGCTGAATGTGGCTCATTTGCGCAAAATTCCTCAACCCCTTTTTCCATCCACACTTTCATCATCCATGGCCTTTTCTGCAATAGGCCACTTAAAAACAGAACCAGAGAGGGAGGGGCGGCTGCATTTTATTGAGTCAGCAAAGCATTCATTTAGCGACCACCTGCTGTGTGCTGCAAAGGGACCCAGGACCCAGCCAGGAAGGAGCCAGCCTCATCTGCCTTTGCACAGAGTTTGCCCTCCCTGTGGAAGTAGAATGGGCGCTGCTAAGCAGAGCTGGGGTGGGGGTGGAGGGGTGGAAGCAGAGAGATGAGGGTAGAAGGAGAACCAATGCATTGCACCCAGGACAAGGGAAATCTCACACCGGAGGGATCATCACCTGTTAGATCAGAGGGTGCTGGGAGGGAAGTGAGGAGGAAAAAGAATACTTCTCACTACTCATAAAAAAAAAACACCCCAACTTTCTTAAAGCAAAACAAAACAGCACTGTTGGTGGGATTGTAACATGAGCAATCTCCGTGAAAAATAGTACAGGGGTTCCTCAAGATTTTTTAAATAGAATTACCATACAACCAGCAACCCCATTTCTGGGTCTATAGCCAAAAGAATTGAAACAGGAGCTCAAAAGGGTATTTGCACGCCCGTGTTCATAGCAACACTAGTTACAGCAGCGAGAGGCGGAAGCGAACTTGGTGCCCCCTGATAGGTGAACGGGCAAACCACGTGTGGTGTAAACAAACAAGACATTTTAAAGTTGGAAGACTGCTGTCTCTTGTTCAAGAAGACATAAGTCACCCCTTTCCCCACTGCTGAAAAACGCCCATGGTTACACTCATCAGTTGCCACCCAACCACAAAATTTAGACCATAAAATTCAGAACTCAGCCTCAAAATGGAACAGAATCTTGTCTCCTACTGCGTCTTGAGGACAATGTGTTCCGTGAAACAAGCCAGTCGGGAAAAGACAAATGCTGAACGAGTCCCCTTAGATGAGGTGCCAGGGTGGCTGGAGTCTTAGAGCCAGGAGTGGGAAGGTGGGTATCAGAGGCTGGGAGAGGGCGGGTGGGGAACTAGTGTCTAATGGGCACAGAGCTTCAGTCTTACAAAATGAAGAGGTTCTAGAGATCTGTTTTACAGCAACTGAATATACTTAATACCACTGAGCTGTAGGCTTAAAAATGGTCAACATGATTAATGTCATGTTACTTGTTTTTCAGCACAAGTTAAAAAAAAAAAACAAAAAAAAAACTCTGATCATTAAATTCTCACCCAAATCCAAATTATCCTTGACAAGCTGAACACAATGACAATGAGAACGGCCGCATAGTTAGGCGCTCATATTCTTCTGTGTCTAAGTTTGTCCCAACAGAAAAGTAACTCCAGCAGTAAGAAATTAAGATGTAGTTATGTAACCGGTTTCAGTAGGAAGCTAAGCAGAAGGTACCTTTTGGCTTTCAAACTTTGCTAACAGCTCGCTGCACCACCCCCTCTTCCCTATCTGTGAACCTTAGTTTAGGGTTTGGCAAACATTAGCCCACAGGACAGATCAGCCAGCTGCTTGTGACTATAAATAAAGTTTTACTGGAACACCACCATATCCACTCGTCCCCCTAGTGACTGTGGCTGCTTTCACTCTACAAAGCAGAGTGAAGTATTGCAATGGGGATACTTTCAGGTAATCATGCCCACAATTTTTACTATTATCTACATTGTAAATAAGAGTTGTATTCACATACCCACCTTCACCTAGCAGGAGAGCCCAGATTTACACTCAGATTTGTTTATCTTCAGAGCCCAGGCTCTTAATCCAGGGTGAGAGGTCAGACCAGGGGGACCAGTTACGTGTGTGTAGGGTAAATGATTGAATGATTGTCAGGCTTTTCTGCCTTCCCGCCATTAGGATTGATGATGGATCTGCGGTCCTGATGCATGCCTATTGGCGGGCACCTGGAGTGGGGTGTGGGCATGCGTAGGTGGGATTCACCTGGGCTGAGATGGGGCTTCTAAGGGCAGCATCACGGGAATGGAAAGAGCAGGAGAACAAGCAAGAGAAGGAACAGAACCAGCAGAGAAGCAGAGGCCACAAGCAAACACGAGAGAGTCCAGTAAAGAGTGAAGATTCACCAGGGGCTGGACCCCTGCACCTCTGCCTCCTGTTACCTGGTTGCTGCACTACATGTAAAAGCTCAATAAAAGCCTGAAAAAGCCACTGAGGGCCCCAGGACTCTCCTTTACCTGTCTGCTCGGATCATAGAGAACCAGCACTGTGCCCTCCTGCTGGCACTACCATGTGTATCTGTGAGCCACGTATCTGCTCTTGGGCAACACACGGCCCTGGAACCACGCCTCCCGCACCAGCCTCCTGATCATGAGCACCACATGGGGCATTTAATAAAAGCAGGGATTTCCAGGCCCCTCCCCTCAAGATTCTAAGTTTGGGGTGGAGCCTGGGAAGTTTCAGTTTTTACAGGTTCCCCAGGTGAGTCTGACAACCAGGCAAGTTTGGCAAACACCATGCTAGGGTGCATTTAGCAGCCCTCCAGGAGGCTGGCACATCCTTCTGCTTCTAACTCTGCCCAACCAAGGCCCAGTTTTGTCCAGGTGCCTCACATCTTCAGTGCAGGGATCCTAAGCGCAGGATACAGTATTTTCCAATCACCGCACTGGTGTTCAGTTTTACAGTGGAACAACTTTAATGAATCCAAACCAGCTTGGCCAAAACCATCACAGAGTGATGGATGTCAAACAGCCCTCAGCATCGTCCTCCAGGTACGAGCTGTGGGACCCAGGGTGCTGCTCTTAACTTCTGTGAGCCTCCTCTGTAAAGCCAGGCTTGCTCATCATGCCACCTTGAGGGACCAATTCAAAATAAAATGTACAACATGGAAAAGCGCCTCGGTCATGCCCAATACCCAGTGGGAGCTGGATAATGACCAGCCTTATCGCATCTCTTCCCGCACACTCTCTTTCACAGCTAACCAAAGATCAAGGAAAGACGTACTGGCCAAATCATCAACCCCATTTCTGTGGTGTTTCTCGGCCCACTTGCTTCACGTGATTATTTCTATGAGGCTAATACTTCATTACAATAACACTCCGCTCTAACACCAGTGGGCCTATAAACAGAGGCCCAACTAAAATAAAACCATTATAATCATTGCCTAGATTTAATCACTGGCTAGTGGGCTCCCCCGTGGTTTGACCCAGAGCCAAGCAATAGTCAAATAATCAAACTGCAGATGCTGGGATAGCAAATCAGCTTCAATTTAAACAGTGGCAGGGACCCAAACTACAATGGGGTGAAAGAGAGATGAGGAGGGGAGATGTGGCCTTGCACAATGTTGGAATTCCCCTTCCACGGCCTCCCAAGTTAATTGGCCCATAAAATAACCAAGCTTGTTAATGAATAATAAGATCGTTCCTGAGAGGCACCTAGGTCAGGCGGTCGCCCGGGGGTGCTGGCTGTTGACTCTGTTCTTAGAGCTGAAAAGGGTCCTGAGGGTAACATGAGCAGAAGCATCGGGAGCTCTGTCCTACCCACTGCTCTTGGGTCCTCAGCTACTGGGAAGAGGATCCCGAGTCAGAGAATCACTAGTGAGAGGGAAAGAGAGGCAGAACAGATTGAGGGGTGTGGGGGAGCAAAGTGTATACAACCCAGGGGCAGCAGAGGCGGTGGGAGCCTCTTTGCGAATAAGACAAAACTCTATATGAATCATGCTTGACCATCCAATATCGCCTTGCGTGGAAGAGTGGTCACCCCAACACCAGCCAACCCAAGGAGGAGTGGAAGGTGTGGGTAGGAGGAGAAGCGAAGTGGAAAGAGACAGCAGTCTAAGTTCATTGCTGCTAAACTGTCCTGCAAAAACACATTCTCAGACAAGGGAGGAGCCCCAGAGCTCCGTCAGCTTCGGGGCACGCCCACCTCCAGTGGGAAACTAGACATGATCTGAGTTTCCCACATGTTGTGTCTCCATTTCACACCATCAAACCGAGAACCCTGGTGCCACTGAACTTCAGCACTGGGCTGTCACGCAGGCCTGGCCCGGCCAGACCTGGCGAGCAGGACAGAGCCCGCTGGGAGTGGCCATCTGAAAACCCACCAGACTGTTTCCAGAATGAAATTCCAAGGGCTTTTTCATGCCCAGGTTGGGCTCCTCTCGTTCTCAGTTAGAAACTGTGTGCTGTATTTTAAAACTTGGTGTTTTGTGAACTAGATATCAAAACTTAAATTCTTCCCAGGAGCCTGGACACTCCCTGTGGTTTGGACCTGCACTTCACAGGCTGTCTGTGGCCAGGAGCATCACAGCTAAGAGAGTTGGTGTGTAAATTAGGCAGACTTGGGATCCAGTTCTGGCTCCATCACTTGCTGGTTCTGTGACATTAGGCAACTTACTTAACTGCCTTCAAACTCAGTAGCCTATTAAGTAAAATGGAGGTAGTGATTATATCTGTTTCATAGAAGTGGAAAAGGTTAATTAAGATAATTCACATGAAGCACTTAGCCCAGTTTCTGGCACATAATCATAAGAGTCTGAGATCCACTGGGATTAAGAATAAATTTCCCTTTCTGTTGTGGAGTGAATATTTCCCCCAAAAAATAAACCCCACTTCCAATAAAACTATATTTGAGGATAAGCCTTTTATGGAGGTAACTGAGGTTAAATGAGGTCATAAGGATGGGTTCCACATCCAATAGGATTAGTGTCTTTATAAGTAGAGACCAGACCGTTCTCTACCATGTGAGGACACAGGTTGAAGGCAGGAAAAGTGTCCTCGGCAAACACCATCCTGCTGGACTTTGATCATGGTCTTTCAGCCTTCAGGGCTGTGAGAAATAATGTCTGTTCTTTCAGCCACTCTATCTGTGTATTATATTATGGCAGCCCATTAGCAAACTAATTCAACATTTCCTGTTTCTTCAGTGATTCTTCACAAGAATAAAACAGCCAGGGCCTTTTCAGCTGAGTGAGTCTCTCCAGGAGCCAATCAAATAGATTGGATGTGACAGGTGAGGCGAATACACCAACAGTTCTCTCAGATACTTGCATTCAGCATTGAACTTCCTCTTCCCGAATGTAATCAGACCAAAGGCAATATCCAGGAACACTTTAGCCTGGTCCTTCAAGGCTGTATCCTCAGGATCGCAAGAAAGATACAAATGTGTTTAAGTAACTGCTGTGCGGGCCTATGCAAGTAGCCTTGGAAATGTGAGGTGGAGGAAGAAATCAGTACAGTCACCATCACCAGTACAATAATCTCATTTTATTCTTTCTACTCTGAGATGGCAACAAAACAATGGAAAACTTAAGCTGAGAACCCTCCTGCTCTAAACTGAGCATTTGTTTTCCCATAGTAGGTTGCCCAGGGTCCCATCCATTTAGGGATGCCTTCCTTCCTTACTCCAAGTACTATCTAGAAACTGCCAGCCCCTCTCACTCCTCTACAAAGATGTCTTTTTCCATCAGAGGGAGTTAGCCTCTGAAAGAGGAGAGAACAGGCCACTCAGAAAGAGGACAAGAGTAAGAAATGAGGAAGAGTACATTCAGGAGATGGTTGAGCCCTGGATCCGCAATACCTGAAATACCTGAAAACTATTTAGTCTTTCAAATTACATGAGCCATCAAGTTTACATTTTTCTTAGGGGTCTCCCTGGTGGTGCAGGGGTTAAATTCTCAGTGCTACCAAGCTATTGCAGCCACTGAAGCATGAGTTTGGTCCCTGGCCAGGGAGCTAACCCACATGGCGCAGCAGACCTCTCCCATCCCACCCGCTGCTCCCCTCAGCAGTGTATTTCAGTAGATCTGCCTGTTCTGCTCCCCACTCTATATCTAGTGAATGCTTTCACCCACATACACACATACCTCTGACCTACACCCCAGTTTTTGGATGCATAAATAAAATAAAAATAAATCTTTAAAAAAATAAATTTTCCCTAAGCAGATTTGACTTGGTTTTTGTTTCCTGTCATTTGTAGCAAAAAGAGCCCTAATACACTCCCATGATATACAACTGAACCGGTTGTTTTTGAAACCATTGGGTCAGGAGGGTCCCGTGGGTGGCCTTCATATTCAAAAGTGGCCAGTCTCCCTTGCAGCCCCATCTGCTGGCTGTCCAGTCCTCAGCTGCCAAGTGGTATATGGGTGGCGCCCGCCTGTAAAGCCCACTGTCCAAGCTGCAGCATTAAACAGAACCAGCAGAGCTGGGGCTGATCAACTTAAGCCTATTCCAGGAAACTTTAAATCTGCCAATTCAGTTATCTGAGCACAAGTCACTGGAGTCTGTAGCCGAGCAGTTTCTGCCAGAGGGAGAAGTTGGTGTTTTCCCATCACCTCATCAGGTAGCTTCTACAGCTGGCAGCCCATGTCCAGTGTCTTCCGTGTCCAGTGTCTGGACAGCGAGGCAGTTTGTCTGTCTTGACTCGTGTGAGGGGAGGAGGGGTAGGTAGAAGTAACCAGCACCCCCATCCACAGGACACAGAGAAATGAAGTCAGCTTGCATTTGAGGAATGTCCAAGCCCCAAGACACAAGACCAGGCACCGGCTCCTGGGACAAGACACATGTTTGTTTGACAGCCCAGTGCAAACTAAACAGGGCTGCTCCTAGACTCCACATCAGCACCACAGCCTTGTTAGTGACAGCACTCTGGGGAACAAGAAAGCAGAGCTTCCCAGCATTTCCTTCCCTTTGGGCCCATGAAGGGCTTTCAAGGATGAGACGAGATTCAGTTCATTTGAATCTCAACAAACTTGAGGATAGGAAGAGGGGACAGAACAGGGGAGATGAGGGGCATTGATTTCCCAAAACCACACCGTCAGTCCTGCATCTCACTGACCCAGCTGTAGTTCTTATTGACCCACTGATCCATCGCCCCTCAAACCCAGGAAGCCTTCACTAATCCTGCCTGATTAGGCTGGTTGGGGCAGGCATTTCTCCAACACACACCCACATGCCCTCCCCCACACACTCACACTTGCACATATTCGTAACACAGGCATATACTCACATGTTCACGTGTGCACACATATTCACGACATATTCCTGCACATGGGCTTGTCACAGACATATGCAGATGCGTAACAGAAACATACATACACGTACCGGTGAGTTTAGTGCCCTGGTACCCCCTTAGGCAAGTTCATACTACTGATCCCTGGAACTGATGCATTCCTCCATTGAGCCAAGTCATCCAGCCTGCAAATCCCCCATTACACCCCCAGATTCCAGCGATTTCACCCAGGATTAAGATCTAAGTTTTTCTTAACTTACAGCCTCTCACGGATGCTCCAGGGCTATGGTTCTGTCACAACAGCCGGAATGCAATCTGTCATGAACATATGTGAAAGCGCAGGGGAGAGGAGAAGCCATCTGGGGGAGAGACCACAGACTCACTCGCTGGTGCAAAGGCTAGACTAGGAGATCAGGCAAATAAAAACCATAGGCCACAGTGGCTGAAATAGGTGATTCATCCCATTACAGATCAGTTTTAGCACTGTAATGAAAGAAATGTAAGAAACATGAAGACACCAATTGAAATTTACATGAACTCATTCAAAAAGATTTATTGTATTGTATGGACACTCATTCTTTGCCAGTGCTTATTGTATAGGACAACAGAATAAAATAGAAGGATGAATATGGTTAGGGTTACAAGTATTTTAATAAAACAGGAGAGTCCAGAGAGAGAGCTATGCATGCAACACACTTTAATGATTATGGCAGCAATTTAAATTTAAAGGGAAACACTGTCCAATACATGTACTGACACAAGAGCTCACTTACAAGGGAAAAAAATTATATGCTGTCCCACTCAATACCACTAAAATAATAGATACCAAGTACATTATTAGATTTCAACATAAAAATCCAAACTACTAAGTATGCCCCAGAACAAAGAATTCCGATATAACAGTGATTAGCAGTAAGTTCACCTCTTCAGCACAACCCCCGTAAGTGACACTATTTGGGGCCACACTTACTTCTAAGGTTATGATGGAGCATGTTAGAAGAGAGCATGGGAGAATATTTTTACAACTTTGAGGTACGGGTAAGTCAGTTTCTGCCAGGGAGAGTGGTTGGCCTTTTCCTTCATCTGGTGGCTTCTACACCAGATGCAAAACTTAGCAGCTATAAAAGGAAAGACAGACAGATGTGATGGCATGAGAATCTAAAATCAATTCATACCAACAAGTGAAGTTCAAAGACGCAACAGGGCCAAAACATTTTCAATAGAAAGACCACTCATAAATTTGATTGCATAATTTATCATGCTGTTATTTTATGGAATCTAAACTAATGGTTTCAAAAAATGATGCAAAGTTATAGGAACAGGTGTGGGAAAATTGCCAAAACATGGAGCTGAGTGTCAAAAACGAGTCACAGAACTGCCTAGATGGATAAATTCCATTCGTGGTTCAAAAGCACATGGGAAGATTGTTCTGAAGCTTCTCAGACAATGGGCACAGCATAATAGACTGAGAGAAGGTGGTTCATTGTCTCTGCGGAGAATGGAATCAATGGGTAAGGCATGAATCTCACTTTTCGCTTCTATACTCTTGAATTGTTAAGTTTTTACAAAAAAGATGGATTCATGCATATTGTCTGTATATTATAGAGACAGAAGATTATAACAATTGGAATTAGATAGTTGGGCTGTCTTCCTGGCTCAGAAGTATATTAGCTTTGTGACCTGTGGTGGTTTGTTCAGTTAAAATAGAGCAGTAACACCTACCTCATAATAATGTTATGAACACTAAAAGCTATAACTACTGTTCATTTAGCACCTGCTGTATACAGGCTTTTTAAGTACACTATTACCCTTTATTTTTTAAAAAAAAGATTTATTTATTTGTGCATACAAGAACTGGGGTATAAGCCAGTGGTGCAGGAGGTGAGAGGATTCACCAGAGACAAAGTGGGGAGCAGAACAGGCGGATCTACTGAAATACACTGCTGAGGCGAGCACAATTGCCCTTTAAATACACTGTCATTCTGACTTGTAGTAACAAAGTCACATGAAAGCTTTTATTAGTGGTTTTGCATGTAAGGAAAGTGAGGCAGGAGTGGTTAAGTAACTTGCCCAAGGTCACAGAGCTGGTAAGGGGGAAGGAGTAAAGGTGGAAAATTTACAATTCACTTCTTTTCACCTCTAATGTCAGAGCCTACAGGCACTTGAAAAAAGCTCAACATGACTTATTAGAAGGAAAATGCAAATAAAAACTACAATGAGTCATCACTCACCCCTGTGAGAATGGCCTCTATCAAGAAAGTCAAGAAATAACAAAAGCTGGGGAGGATGATGAAAAAAAGAACACTCTTCCACTGTTGGTGGGAATGTAATCTGGGGCAGTCTCTATGGAAAATTCCTAAAACAGAGGAATTCCTTAAATGGAGGAATTCCTTAAATTCCTTAAATTGAGAGTCTTAAAAAAAATAAAGATGGAAATACCATATGATCCAGCAATCCCACTGATAGGTATTTACCCAAAGAATATGGAAACACTAATACAAAAAGATACATGTACCCCTATGCTCCTAACAGCATGGGTCACACTAGCCAAGTCCTGGAGACCATCTATTGATAAATGCCCAATGGCAGATGACTGAATAAAGAAATGTGAGGAATAGACTCAATGGAATATGGCTCAGCTATTAAAAAAGATGAAGTACTCTCTTCTGGGCCTAAATGGATGGATCTTGTGATGATACCAAATGAAATAAGTTAGAAAGTGAGACAGTGATTGAATGTTTTCTGCATTTGTAGAATTTGAATAACCAAAGAAAACAAACTGGCAAGATATAGGAAGAATAATTCTTAGATGCTGTGAAAAATACACCGGTTACCAGGAAGGACGGGTGTGGGGAGGCGGGCTTGGGGAAGGAGGGGTTAGCACATCAGCACTGAGCGCAGGTGGAGGCTGAGGAAAGCAGGTGCAGGTATGGGAGTGTGACGTTGTACTCCCCAAATTATAAAGTTATAAAAATGACTTAAAATTTAAAAAAAAATAAAATCAATGCCAGTTCCTCTCATGTTCACCCCTCAAGGTCTTTTTTTTTCTTTCTCAGAAGGGGGGTGCTTCCACGGGGCTTAGGCATCACCCAGAATAAACCTTAGGCTCACTGCAAGAAGGCTCACTGCAAGGCTCACTCCAGCCTTGACCCGAAGGAAGAAGACCAGGAATTACTGACTCACAACCACAGCCAGTGTCTGGAGGCACCACCTCCCGCTTCCTTTGAAATAGATAAGAACAGTTATTTTAGCCTGAAATGCCACTGACATAAACACACGGAGAATAATAAATCTGGACTGGGGCGGGGCGGGGGAGCTTGAAAAATAGGAAGCAGGAGAAAAATAGCAGCTAGGAACTTGCATTTTAGGACCCCTTGCCCCACTATAGACAGCTGGGACTCCCACACTGGGGACCCCAGTCAAAGGCAGAACAGGAAGAAGACCTGAAGGCAGGTATCATGAACAGTAGGAGGCTAATTTGAACCTTCAGTGGCAGATGCCAAACAGATATTTAAGACCAGGAATGGTCCATGGGATATTTGAATTATTTTCATCAGGATACACAATCTCTGCAGATCCCAAATTTTCAGTAAATCCTAAAAATACATACAAATATTGCCTACCTCCATTTTAAGGACCTATTATGTGGCAGGAACTGTTCTAGGAATTTCCACAAATTAATCCATTTAACCCCCTATAAGAGTTCACTTAATATTCCAATTTTCCAGTTGAGGAAATAAGGTACAGGGAGGTCAGGTAAGTTACCCAAGGTCCCCAGGGCTGGAGTAAAGAGTCTTCCCCACACCACAGCACATACCCAGCACCTCCCCATCCAAATGATACCAGGAGTGACTCAGTCAGTCTGATAAGACCTGAAGGTCCTCACCAACTATGATCACACCTTACAACTGATCCACAACAATGTCCTGCGAGGTTGGCCTTTCCCCACTCTGGAGAACTGGTGAAATCAGCATTCTCCTGCTCTCTCTGCCTCAGTCCAGTGAACCATACCCCTTCTATCACAAAGAAGAGTATTTATCATTTTAGCCACAATTTTCCTCTCCATCCAGTACCAGTAACCAACAGAATGTCTCTGCCACCATTCCCATGCATTCAGGGAAGCTCCTACGACAATCAGTTCTGAGTGTTCTGGGGGGCTGGAGGTGTGCCCCCCACTGCCCCCATCCCAGCAACCAGGTAGCATCAAGTGCTCTGTTTCTCTCCTGCTCCAGCCATGACCTCTCCTTGCTCTCCTGGTGTCTGGGTCACATCTTCTCCTACTTCTCTGATCATGTTGCAGCTTAGGACATTCCCAGCTTGACTCACTCTTCGTTCCAAGCCATCAAACAAAAGCTACAATGCTGAGCCACTTGAGTAACCAGAGTCTGACAAGAATGCCAACACACTTCCTTCCACACTTTCTTATTTACCATGACCTCCCTCTCAGGCTCTGCCTAATGAGGAGTGCTAACAAGACAATGAAACCTGGTAGAGGTAACACGCATGCGATGTGAGGTCAAGGAGAAAACAACTGTAATGGGGTGGGAATGACATCTTCCCTGGGGAATGAGATTTAAGAAAAACCCTGAACCATAAGAAGAGGCATCCGTGCAAAAACCTTGGGTAAGAGTGTGCCAAGGATCAGGAAAAGGCTGTGCAAAGATTTTGAGACCAGAACGGGCTGGCTTTTGCCTGAGGAACAGAAGGGAGACCATGTGACTCAGCAAAATAAGGAGGGCCGAGAGAGTTGGAGACGAAGTTGGAAAGTAGAAGAGTGGAAAGCGATCAGATTGTTGACCATGGCAAGATATTTAAGTGACACCTATGTTTGGGTGCCTTGGGAATTGCATAGATGGGGTGCCATTCACTGAGAAAGAGAATTGGAAGGACAAAGGAGTCAGCTTGGGAATGACTGTGAGGAAGATGGACAGTTACTTCCAAAGGCGGCAGTGTGGACTGACCATCAGGAGGCTGAATCATGGCTCAGTAGCACAGGACAGAAAAAATAAACTAGCATTCACAGAGGAGCTGAAAATGAGTTTCTCATTCACTTCATTAGCCAAGTACCCTCACTAAGTCAGCTAACAAACTATATCTGAAATATTAAATCAGCCACAATTTAAATCAGATGAGCTTGTGCTGCTGCTGAAAGTCTCCTAATAGCTCCCCATTGCATTTTACAAACAAATTCATGCTCCTTATCCAGGTGTTAAGGTGGCACTAGCAGCCATATCAGACATAGCCCCAAATCTCAATGGCCAAACCCAATAGAAATTTACTTTTGCATATATGTTATGGATTTGAAGTTTGCATCCCCCAAAACTCATATGTTGAAGTTCTACCCCTCCAATACAATAGTATCTGGTGGTGGATTTTTAGTAATTAGGTAATTAGGTTTAGATGAGATCATGAGGGTGAAGCCCCTGTGATGATAGATTAATGTCCTTTCAAGGAGAGAAAGAAACTAGAGCTCGCTCTCTCTCCCCCTCCCCCAGAAAAACCACCTGGTCTTTATCTTCCAACTTCCAGAACTGTGAAAAATAAATGTCTGTTATTTAAGTTCCCAGTTAAGACATTCTGCTATAACAGCCCAAGCAAACTAAGACTTTGAGTCCAAACAAGTGTTCCCGACCTATGGGCAACTGACCTGCACTCCAGCTGACCTACCACTTTGCACTGTCCAAAATTAGATTATTGATATGCTTATTTATTGTCTCTTCTTCCTATTTTTTTTAAGATAGAAACATGAATCGTACAGGAACTTTATGTTGTTGTTCTCCACTGTGTTCTCTACCAGAATGTGTCAGGGTTCAATAATGTATCACCAGGATCCCAGTGCTGATCTATGGTTCCCTGGAGAGTTTCAAGGCATCCTGGACAGAAGTTGGAGTGTGGGTTTTGCAACCAAGTTGCCTGGAGTTAAATCTCATTTCCACATAGCCTGGGAAGATAAATTTATGCACCTCTTAAGTCTCAAGTCTTATATTGATCTTAGTTGTTTGAAGGTTAGAAGTAATGTCTCTAAGATGCTTAAGACTTCATAGTGCTCAAATAAGTGGTAGCTGCCTGAAATGGCAAGAGCAGAGAGAAATATTAATAAATCACTATTTTAATTAGCTCTTGAAGAGGGCCAACTACATGCCAACCACTGGACTGTGACGGTCTTGAGTGACAGTGATTATGAGATAGGGGTTGCCATGGCTCCCGTTATAGATGTGAGTAGGGTCGCCAAATTTAGCCAATAAAAACATGGGATGCTTAGTTCAATTTGAAGTTCAGACAATGAAAAATTGTCAGTATATGTCTATCCCATGCAATATTTGAGACATAATTATACTTTTATTTTTGTTTTTATCAAGTAACATTAGGTTTACAACATTGTATGTGATTCAGAAATACGGGATTGACCTATAGGTGTAAGCTATCACCCATACATGCGTATGCTTTTAAAAAATGAAGCATATTCGAGTAATGGTGTTTGATAGTGAAGTATGTTGTTAACCCAATAGATGCCAAACATCTATTAAATATATAAGAGTAATAAAACAGAACCTCAGACTTTGAAGAATGCCGCTGTCCTAACTGAGAACATTAAAGTCCTTCTCTAGGAAACCTGGCAATGACTATCAGAAGCCTTAAAGTATTCTTATTCTTTGACCTAGAAATTCCACTGCATATGACTATGAGATTTATCAGCTCATTCTCTAAGTTTTAACATATTTCATAATTTTGTTGCACAGTAGGCTGCAATTGCAAAACAGCAGTGTTCGTGTGTGTGTGTATGTGTGTGTGTCCTGCTGGTAACTGGTAACTCTTCTGGATTGAATAGCGTGCCCCCAAAATAATTATGTTGGAAGCCTAATCTTCATTACCTCACAATGATATTATTTGGAGAGAGAATCTTCACGGAAGCAATCAAGTTAAAATATACTCTTTAGCAGCAATCCTAATCCATACGGCTGGAGTCCTTATATAATGGGGAAATTTGGACACTGAGACAGATGCACGAAGAGGAAAGGTGACATGTAGAGAACAGGACAAGACAGCATCTGAAAAGCCTAGGACAGGCCATCCATCATAGCCCTCAGGAGGAACCAACCCAGCTGATACCTTACTTTTGGACTTCTGTTCTCCAGAACTCAAGATAGTAACGGTCTGGTGCTTAACCCATGCCTTTGGTGGTATCTTGTGACAGCCTCCCCAGCGAACTACCAGGGAAGCATCTTAGCTTATTTTCAAATTTTGGACTGAAACTGATCATTTCTTTTTCTTTTTTTTTAATTTGGCACATGATTTGGTATCTGTTATCACCTTTGGTTAAATGAATAGTGGTCCAATGGGAAACTTTGCAGCCAAGTCTATAGAAAAATATGAGTGTGGTAAGGTATTTCCATCTATTGTCAAATAAAAAGAATTTGGAGCCAAATTTCCTAATTCAAAGTAAATCCTGATTCCATCACTTAGTGATGAGCTGCCTGATGAGTGTCTGTGACTCAGTTTCCTCATCTCTAAACTGGGCATGTCAATAATACCTCATAGGGTTATTATGGAGATTAAGTAAACTAGAACATATGAAGACATTAGAATAATCCACAACATAAGTATTAGTTATTACAATTAACAACACAGTTACAGTTACAGACCATGTTTGTAAAAATCACTTATAATTATATTTCTGTATCTATTAATACTTTAAAATCCTAGATCAATACTAGCTATTAGTTCTGAATGGTGGGATTACAAGTGATTTCTATTTCTCTCTATTTTGCTTATATTTCCTAACTATTCTACAACAGGCATGTGTTTTTTAGATATGTTTTTATCATCTAAGAATAATAGATATTGAGTCTTCTGACATTTCTAGAATTGTGCTGCATCTCAGTAATACACAAGGAGTTGATCCATGTCTTGTTGACTAACAGACTAACAAAACATTTTCATTCCTGTGATCTAGGCTTGGATATTTGGTGTCTGGGAGAGATCCCTGCAAGTTCACCATTGGTAGAGTTTAGCTCATTCTCCCGTCCTTGGTCTGCATGGCATGAGGGGAAAGAGGTGTGGATAAAAAGGTGAGCCAGCTCTAGACCACAGCCCACAAGCAGAGGAAAGAACTAACCCCTTATAAGTGAAATGACTTTTGATGTTGGCTCCCTCCATATGTGATATGTTTACACAGGCAGGCCCTCAAGTATTTATTCACTTATTTTCACTCTAGGTATTCAAGAAACATTTACTAAATACCTTCTACATACACACCAGGGCTAGATGGTTCCAAAGCTCACAGTCCCAATGGCAAAGACAGATGTCATGTTGTGTCACGAGTGGTGACAATACGGAGAGCTTACGCAATGGTGAGAATTGAGGCCCTCAGGGAGGCTAACCCAGCTCCAGGAGCTGTGGGCAGAATCTCTTTTCAAGAACTTGTTCAGAACTCACTTGGTTGATTCCGAGATTGTATGCCCATATCTTACCTCCTGGATCCCCGGCTCTGGGGAAGAGTCCAACATTGCCCTTGACATTTCATTCTTTGACATTTATACAACAAGCTGAGGAGATGGAGAGACATCTGAAGATGAAAAGCATTCCAAGCCCACAGAATGCAAGTGCTCCATTTTTTCATTCAGGTAAACCCCTGCCAGGGTCATAAAAGCTAATAAAAAACATTTGTAAAGCTTTTTGCAAATTCGATAAAAGACATTGTAAAAGATCGTGGTGAACATTGAGAGATACATAAATGTTCAATAACAAGCAATAACAACTGGGGACCATCCTATAAACTCACTCCAGAATCTCAGGGCCTCAGGCCAAGAAAACTCAGCTGCTTCACGTCATTTTCTCCCAGGGGCCCTGTCTTCTTCCCAAAGACTGAGCTCTCTCCTTTTAAAACCTGCACTGCCTGTCATCCTCAATATGCCTGCAAGATGCAGGGGTAGGCTTGAAGCTAAGGAGGTCAAAAAAGAAAAATTTCTGGAGCCTGGGAAGGTAGAGATGAAAGAGTCCTCATCACCACCAAAGTCATGGCCACAATCCCCTTCTTCATTCTCTCCTTTGAATTTTAATGAGCACCAACTATGGTCTCAGCACTGCAGCAAGAGGAACACAAGAGGTTTCTACCTTCATGGAACTTACATCCTCATGGCAGAAAGACAAAAAGAAATGTTCAGACAATGATAGATATTATCAAAGAGACAAAACAGAGTGACACTTGGTAAAGTGGAACTTGGGTTAGGGGAGAAAATGTATCTAAAGAGAAAAGAGAGGAGGTATCCTTGAGATGAAAGTGAAGTGAAAAAAAAGTTGTGAGACTGAATATTCATGAGAAGTGTTCTCAAAGCAGAGGAGACAGCATGAGCAAAGGCGCTGAGGTTGGAATGGACTTGGCATGTGTGAGGGACTGAGAGATCAGTGTGTTTGCACCATGTGCAGTAACTCATGGGGAAAGGACAGGATTTGGCTTGGGAGAGATAAAAAGGTGCCAGATCATGCAGGACTTATAGACCATGGTGATAAAAGATTTTGCTCATAACTTTGTTAAATACCTATTATGAACTCATTTTGCAGACATTATCTCTTTAAAGCTTTGTGCTAACACAAAGTTGATGTGCCAACCACTTTGTTATAGACGAGAATACTAGAGAGAGAGGTTACAGGATGTGTTTTATATCCCTCAGTAAATGGCAGAGTTGGAATTTAAATCCACATTTGCTGGACTCCAAATCCTGCCTAGCTACCCACTACAGCACGCTTGGTAAGGGGATGAGATTTTAGTGGCTACGGTGTCTCTGTGAGTTCACCTCTCCTCCCTCCTCATCACATGCCCCAACTGCCTGTCTCTCTGCATTTCCCCTGCACTTTCTCTCAAACATCTGTGGTATGTGAACTATTTGAGGGCCAGGGCAAGACAGGCTGCCTAGAATCTTCCATGACTCTCAGAACCCAGAACTTTGCCTCAACAAGAAATCTTGAATTTTGGAAGGAAACCTCTATCCCTAGGGTAATACCTCAGCGCTTCTGACCGTTTTTCCTATGCTCCCCCCAGGAAACAGGGGGTGACTTAATCCAATCCGTGAGGTTGACAGCAAGTCTTTTCGTCCCTTTCTCTTGAGATCATATTGCCCATACAGTACAACCCTGTTCTCCTAATTGGTGGCAGGCTCTGACCTCACTGGGGTCAGTTGTTCAAAACTGCCTGTTCAGTGGTTCAAAACTGTTCTGGCCGATAAGTCTGCCTGTCCCTTAGATAGGGAAATGTTCCCGTGGAGAATCACAGAATGATCATGTGACCAGCAGGAGGATCTAGAGAAATAAATGGGGAAACCACCAACTCCTTCATCCTGTTCAAACTTGAACAAGAATGGGGAGAAAGACCAGTGTGGCCCGTTCAAATGCTTCATCTGTGTGACACATGCACATTTTATCTGGATGTATCAGTTCTGTCGCTATTTGATTTTTAACTGATAGCCCTTCTAAGACTGTCCTTCCTCTTTGTATCTTCAGGATCCAGCATCTTTCTGTAAGCACTCCATAAATCTTTGTTGAATTAATTCATTTTTATAAAGTAAGGCATTCATCAACAATGATTAAAATGGATTTATGGATTTAAAGGCCCAAGGTTCAAATCTTGACTCTCAGTAGCAAAATTTATGACCACTTCTAGACCTCATGTTCTCATCTAATCAATGAGTGAATTTGAAATGAAAGAATTCTTATGCCGGGTTGGTGGAAAGGAAAGTGATTACGACATTTCAGGAAGCAATTTGTCAGGCCTGAGTGAAATTAAATGTGTACATGTCCTGTTGGGTACATATATCCCAGAGAAATTCTGGTTTATGGTCATGGTTTATGGTAATGGGTGATGCTAGGGGGAATAACAAGATTAAATATAATGAATGTGCTCTATGAAATGCAATCAGCAAAGAGAAGCAACAAGCTCTATATCCCTGGAGCATTGTGAATAGATTTCCAAGGTACAGTATTAAAAGAAGCAAGCATCTGGAAAGACATGAAAAGACCTTAAACCTCATGCATAATATAATAATGCAAGTTAAATCTATTCTCACCTATGAGATTGTTGGAAATATTAAAGTTTGACTTCATCCTATTGGGATTGCAGATTAACTGGCATCTCATCAATTACATGGTGCAAAGGATACAATCCAACCCTACAGAGGGAAATTTGAAAATATTCCATCAAGTCATAAGGCATTTGTCCTTTAAACCTTCAAGTCCATTTCCATGAATCCCCCCTGAAAATTTACCTTCACAAATTCAACATATGTCATGTGGCATGTCTGTATTAATAAAATAATAGAAGCGGCTATAATTTCCAACACTAGGAAAATGAAAAATTAATGTACAGGTGTACATTGTCACAATGGAATACTGTGGAGCCATAAAATAGAATGAAGAAGGTATCTAATACTGATTGGAGTAACTCCAGGATATACTGCCAAGTGGAAGAGAAACAAGATGTAGAATGTTGTTTTATACATATACTACATTTTGTGTAATAAGAAAGACAAATAAGAGATAATGTATTATTTGTATGCTTGTAGACCAAGGAAAATCAGAAACCAAGAGTAACAGCTATTTTTGTGGGTCTGAGCACCGGAATAAGGGTGGAGGGATAAGGGTGGGAAGAAAATATCTCTGGGTGGAATTCTTAATTTTGTTTTTTTTTCTTTTGATCTATGTTTTTTACATATCCAAAAAACAATGTAAGCCAAAAATAGGAGGGCAAGACAATTCACAAAATTGAAAACAAACTTTTGAGCAGATATCCTAACTCTTCATCATTAGTGGCATGTATTCTAAGCACAACAACAAAAGAACTTTTCAGAGCAATCTTAAACTTCCATCAGTAGCTTTATTGTTGGTATAATATTTGAATTTTTTAAAAAAGAAACAAAGCATTGAACACATAACACCATTAGTGAAAATTCAAAACACATACACTAACCATATTTTACCAGGACACACCCTTATTGAAGGATAAATATAACATGTTAGAATGAGCACTCACTACAGGGAGAATGGGCATGAGTAAGAGGCATGACTTACAAAATTATCTGAACACAGGTGAAAGGTACAAAGATATTAAATAAATGAAATGAGGGCCTCCCTGGTGGCGCAAGGGGTTAAGACACAACCTATGAAGCTGTCCACAGCCACTACAGCACGAGTTCGATCTCCCTGGCCAGCCAGGGAGCAACCCACATGGCGCAGCAGACCTCTCCTGACTCATCCGCTGCTCCCCTCAGCAGCGTATTTCAGTAGGTCTGCTGTTCTGCTCCCCACTCTGTCTCTGGTGAATCCTCTCACTATCCACATCTCTGGACTGTACCCCAGTTCTTGTATATATAAATAAATAAATCTTTTAAAAATAAACAAATAAATTAAATGAATGAATTGACTTGAGCAATTTCTGTGGTTTCTCTGAGTTACCTTCTAAATTTTAAACAAAGAAAAATGAGAAGACCGTGAGCTGCACTGATGGCATTCTTGCACTTCCAGAACCCTGCACAGTGTCAGGCTTAGAACAGGTGCCCATGTGCAATGAGTGCCTGGCACATAGTAGGTGTTCAACAATCCTGTGCTTAATCCCTACACTGCATAGACCCAGGAAAGCAAAAAATTCCAATTATTTACATGATGAACATTTTATTTTACTTATTTGAATATCAAATTATATTTATATCTCTACCGGATATCTTTGTATATATTGAACAAACATTGCCAAAATATATAAATGCCTAAGGAACCAATTCTTGTCATGGTTACTAATCACTCTAACAATGGCTTGTATTGGGGATCACCCCAGGCAATTTTGAATTGGGGTCTCCTTGCTAAGGGCACTGAACCTGACTTGTTTCCATTTGGCCTGATCCTCAAACCAGTGCATAGCTCAAACTGCTTGTGACCACTGGACCTGCTCCAGAGCCCGAGTTAGGACAGAAGCACCAACTGAGAGCTTCTCCCCTCTTCTTTCTATGTTGGCCTGGCTCTGAACTTGGAGGAGAGAGTTGCATTGAAATGCTAGTTGGGCCCAGGGGGCGAAGCGAGTCAGGTGGGTCCCACCACCCATGGGTGCTGTGTGATGGGCGTCCATCACATCCAGGTGCAATCCTGACTGCGTGGGATCCCCAGGGTTCCATCTACTTCCCTTGAATGACAGATCATGAGGCCAGCAAAGGGGACAGGAGACATTTCACACCAGGACCACATGGGATCTGCCTGCCTCTTCTTTCCTTGACTTTGGCCCCACAGCGGTCACAGTGGAGAGAGTTTCCACGATGGGCTCAAGGTGTGCCTCTGCCCAGGACAAGCTCAGGACCTGGAGAAAGGAGCTTCACCTCCTGGGGCCTCAACTGCCTCATCTGTTAAATGGGGATAACTGTACCCCGGTCGCCGCCCCCACCCCTGGGTTAATAGGTGGATTGAATGAGATGGTCTAGGGGGATTGATCCTTTGTCATGGATCATTTTTGGCTGCCAGCACTTGCAACTGGGCCCCCATCTGGCACACCTGCAGGGGGACTTGCCGCGGTGCATGCTCAGCAGCAGGCTTGCTAAGCAATCTCATTTCCCTGGGAATTAGATTCTGTTCGTCTTCATTGGCCAGGGCTGTCACAGCAAAGTAGTACCAATTAGGCAGTTTAGACAACACCCCGTGTTAACTCACGGCTCTGTGGTTCAGACATCAGCTTGACATGCCCGACCTAGGGTTCATGAGGCTGAGCCCTTGGCATCCACAGAGCAGCGTTCCTTCCTGGGGCTGTGGGAGGACCCACCTGTGAGCTCACTCGGCGTGCTCACAGCATTGGGGTGCTGGCAGCCGTGGCACTTACGGTCCCCATGCCCTTGACCTGTGCCCCCGTCATTTTCAAGCCAGTTGAACCCTATTGGATCTCAAATGTCTCCAACTTTCCTTTCTACCTGCCTGCTGGTGAGGTTTCATGAGATTCCATGGGCCTGCCTGGGCGCCCAGAGCCATCTCTCTATCTGAAAGTCAGCAGATTCGAGCCCACATCACACTTGCAACACCTCTTTTGCCCTTGGGAATCTCACGGGGGCTGTCAATGTGCCCCCCATACTCTCCTTCCCAAGCCCCACTGCAGTGCCTCCTTCTTCTCTCCTTGCTAAGACTGCTGGTACCCCAGAAAATGTTTTGAAACAAGGCCTGGTGTTTTAGAAAGGCCACTCGGGGGGCAGTGATCAGGAGGGGCAGAGAAGGGACAGAGCTGTCAGGGGAACCCGCTGCAGGAGGATGAGGAGGGTGAAAACCTGGGGAGCGGGAAGTGGAAACAGACATGGCATGGAGAGTGATGGAGACAGCAATAGGAGCTGGGGGGGCCCGGGGAGAGGCAGGCAGGAAGCCATCTCGCCTCAGTCCTGGGCCTCAGCAGCATGGGAAACCAACAAGGAGAAGCAGGGATTTTAGCAGGTGGGGAGAGGAGCTTTGATTTGAATGCACTGAATTTGAGAGGCTTGGAGAATGGCAAAGCAAAAATGCATCCCAGGCCCTGGGAAGAGGCAGAGGGAACTTGAGAAAGCTCAAGTTGAAACAGGAACACAGCCAAGCAAAGGGGAGAGAGGGAAGGGTAAGTCAGAGAGGGGAAGAACCAGCAAGGGAGGCTGAGGGAGAAGCGTCTCCAACACACTGATGGCGCTGCTGGGAGCCAGATGCTGCCCCCAGCCCTCACATGTGATTTCAAGTTCCCATCTGCTGCATAATCGCCCCTGTCGGCTGCTTCCAAAGCAGGAGGCTTTCTGCTTTCTTGCGAGACGCAGCCCATCCGGGCCTGCTCTCCTGATTGCGCATCAAGAAAGGCTGTTTTGGGACTTGCTGGGACTCCAGATGGCACTCTGGGATGCCTACCCACATGCCGTATGTTTCTCAGGCCCAAGAGGGTCACTGCCAACTAATTTCTCCTCCGTTCCTACCTCCCATTCCCAAACATCCCACACAACAGCATCCTTACCTCCCCAGACCACTGCCTCCATCCGCTTTATCCTGCATGCAATGCGATAGAAAGATTAGAGACTGTGGGGTCCGGCAGACCTAGGTCAGCACCTTCACTAGCCGTGTGACCTCATGCCAGTGACCTAACCTCTCCAAGACTCAACTTATTCACCTACAGTGTGGAATCAATAATACCTGTCTCCATAGGCCTGTGCTGAGCCTGGCATAGGGCTAGGCATAAAGCAGAAACCCATGAGTGTCGGTGCCCTTCCTCCCACCTGGCACACAACCTCTTTTCAGAGGCAAGAAGGTACAGCCAAAGGTGACTTCAGAGCATGAGCTGTACAGCAAGGGGTATTGAGTTGCCACCTGTCTTTGCCTCTTACTGGGAGATAATCTTCCCCGAGCCTTGGCTTTCTCATCTATGAGATAGAGATTGTCACAGAGTGGGCCCTATGAGTGTCTCCTCATTAACCCTCCAGATGTGCTCTGCCAGTTCTCCACCTGCCCTGGGCCTTGGGAGGTGGCTGCGTCAACCACAGCAATGGCTGTCCCTGCCTTCTGGCTACAGTCAAAGTCAGGTGCATTGGCAGATGAGAGGGAGGCCAAGTCCCTCCTGCTGGGACACTGTCAGGTACCAACCCCAAGCACCTCTAAATCCCTCTACTCATTGCATCTTGCTATCGGGTCTCCAAGAACACAGCACAGCATGAGATGCTGGGTACAGCAGAGCCTCACTGGCACAGAGAACAGACCAGTGAACCAGACAGGCCCCACTGGGGAAGTGAGGATCTGGGTCCCTTGTGGGTGGGTCTCACATCACCCACCCCAGGGCCACAGTGGAGAGCCCCCGGACCCTCCCCAGAAGACAGAGATCACAGAGGTTGGTCAGCAGCCACTGGACGCAGATCCTCTAAAGAGCTGCCCTCCTGCATGTCTCCCACACCATGGATTAGCCGGGCACAGGCCCTCTGGGCACTTCAGCTCTTGGGAAGGAAGCATGCCAGGCCCAGGGGCCCCTTCTTCTGCTGTCCAGAAAGGACTGAAGAATTGCCTGCAGGGTACTGCCTTTCCCAGGGTCCCCTCCTCCGGCTTCCTGCTTCCCTGATGGCAGCGCCTGTCCAAGGTCTTCTCCACCCGGCTCTGTCCTTTCGCAGCCCTGCTGCGCCCTTCCACACACCTTCCCCACTCTCCTGGGGCTGCCCGCTCCCTGCCCACGTCTTGGGAGGTGGTCTCTTCCTTAAAATCTCATTATCCTTTTCCTGCCTCAAGCTAATAAGGAATGAATGAATGAACATATCCCAATGGCTGAGAAAAATGTGGTATAAACACTAAAATCACTGTTGGCTCTTATTAGACGATTTTCCTGTCATGAAATTTTAATGAGATCATTTTGGAGAAGTGCTTAGTAGCACGTCTCACACAGAGGACGATCCCCATTTAACGTGGTGTTAAGAGGTACTTATTCCTCCTGTTCTGATGAGGGGGAGGGAGCCCCTTCCTACTTCAAAGAAGAGAATATCCATAGGAGAGACTCATCTCCCCTTCACTTTTCCCTTCTCTCCTTTGGCACAGAGTGTTGTCTGGCTGTGAGACGGCACAAGGAGGCACAGGGCAAGTTCACCCAAGGGCAATCGGGGTGACCTGTCCACAGGAATCCCAGGTTCTTTCCTTGGTCTCTCTATGGGGAGACCACATCCATCCAGCTTATACTCTCAACCTCTGTTTCTCCTTAAGGTCGAGTAATCACTTGAGTACCAAATAGCCTGTAAAAATTTCCATTTCTGCATAAAAGAACCAGAATTTGTTCCTAGAGTCTTAAGTTGAGAACGCTGATGGATTTAGCTCTTAAATGACAACTCCCTGGATCATGAGCCATATAAGTTCAAAGATCAGATCTGACCACTGACCACTACTTCACTGAGTGTCCTTCGTCTTTTTAGTCTACATTATATTTAGAGCTGAATCAATCAAGAGTCCTTTGGTTGCAAGTGACAGAAGCCCAAATCAAGCTAATTAACCCTGCCCCCCAAAAAGGGACTGTGAAATCAAGGTTAATGTTTGCTTTCTGGATGTCTACACCCAGAAAATTCAGTGATGTCACAGAGTACATTTCATTTACTTTCCTCACTCTGTTTTTCTCCCTCTTGGCTTCATTCTCGGTCTATGTTTCTTAACAGTTGGTGATAAAACTGGCCATCAGTGGTCTCTCTAGATTTGCACCTTCCTGTCATTCCAGAAAGAAAAGAAAGAAGAACATACACTTCCCTCCCCCAGCATCTATATCTGACTTCCCCAAATGGCACTGATTGGTCATATTTAGGTTTTGAAGAGATACTGGATATGAACCTTGGGTCCAGGAGAAAGAGAATTCAGCTAGTTAGAGGGGGTGAAAGTCCATCCGTGCAGGGTAGGAGGTGACCACACCCAGGGGATGCCCCGCCAGAGCCACTGGCATCAAGAGGGAGGGAGGGATGCAGAACCAACAAAGAAAGCAGAAGCGCACTGTAGACCTGTAATTGGCACAGCATAAACATCCAATAATTGCTGTTAGAATGGAAGCTAAAAGATGAACACATTACCTCCCCACTCCCTGACTTTCTTTCGCCTGTGTCTCCTGTCTCACATATGCACACAAGGAGGAGGTTTCAAAAGTCCCTGGGACCCTAACAGAGAAAAATGTCCCAGAGGACCAATCCCAGCATAACCCCAAGACATCCCATGACATCAAGAAGGAAAAGACAAACCATGAGTTGAAGCATAAACGTCCTAAGTGTTGGTGGACCAGGGCTGGTGGGCAGCCACAGCCTCACCATTCTCGAATACACCAGAAGCTCAGGAAGCTATCAATCCATTGACAACTGAACTGACTTGAATAAAATAGAGGCACAGGCTATGCTCAGACTGTAGTAAAAGAGAAAAAAAAAAACGGTTTTTGATGTCCCTTTGTATCTCACTCTTATTCAGATACTGAAATTGAACCACTGTAATGAACCAAGTATCATATTCCCAAAAAAATCTGCCAGACATTCCTGCCATTTCAGCTTTATTGAATTACTATGGAGTGCAGCCCTAGAACGATAAATCATGGAGAAGCAGGAAATGCGTTTATTTCATTAGCCTCATCCAGCCTTCATTTAGGTCTGCTGGTGCCTCTCTTAGGAACAGCCTCGTAACCTCACCCTGCAAATACATGGCATTTTGTTGTCCATCTGCAGCAAACCTAATGATGGACTACTGTTTAATTACTGCCTCTTCTCCAAAGTCCTCGCTTCCCGGCATAGCTCCCCAGATGCTGTACTGTGCTTTGGCGGAGGGCATCTTTGCATCCTTTCCTTTGTCATTCCTTGGTCTTCCAGACCAGACTTGCTTTTCACTTCCATTCCAATCAGCCAGCCACAGAGGGGAAGAACTTGTTCCTGAGGTTGGCAACAAACATCTGGATGACAGGCAGAGCCCAGATGACCTTTGGGGCTCTGCGGAGAGGCTGCAAATGCAAAATGCTTAATTGACGGCATAAGTAATGACAGAGACGATTCCAACAGAGCGAGCGGCAATGCGTGCTTAGATGACAGGCCAGCAATTGGATCGGAAGCCCAGAGTTAGAAGGCCTGAGTTCAGATTCAGGCCATGCATTTACCAGCTGGATCACTCCAGTCCAATACGTTCCTTCTCCAAGCTTCCATTTCCTTGGCAGTATCAATATTCACCTCCAGGGACTATTGAGAGGCAGCTTCAAGGAAAACGTGAGTGTGGGGGGACCTCCAACCTACAAATCATCAGTCAGTTTTGTTTTTGTTCTAAGACCCAGCCAGAGACAACTTACGGCAAAATTTCAGGGTCTGTGCTTGCCACGTTTCCCCCGAGAATTCCCTTGCTTTCTCATCCCATCCCAGTTCCCCGGGGACCTATGTTGTTCTCCCTTCTTATTCTCAGTTAGCACTTAATAAATCTCTCCTGGAACATAAATGGCTGGGGAAGATTTCACTGGCTGTGGCTTAATGTGTGGTTCCTCCCAGGAGCACTGGCATTTATTTTCATAGGGAAGGAGACCCTAACTTCTCCTAACCACTCACAGTGAAGGTTTGGGAAAATGAGCAAGGAGAGGGAGAAGAAATCAAAAGAAAATCTGACTTCTCATTCCCCAACATGAAGAACAGCCTAGAGTCAGAGTCGGGAACACAGGAAGTCTCCTATACATGATCTGCAAGAGATGAATAAATGATAAGATGAATGGATGAGTAAACAAATAAATGAAGAGCTGCCCTCTGCTTCCGCTCACTCACAAGGGAGAAAATGAATGGAAACTCACTTTGGCAGGACACTCTAAGAAGCAGCCTCAACTGGAACAGCACACGCCCTGTCTAATCTAATCCTTTCTACTGGAACTGCCAGCAAGTAGACTAACCATCTTGCTTTTCTTACCTGCCTTCTCTCTGAAGGTGTTAAGTGGGGGAGAAAGAGTAGGATCTTGGTAACAGTGGAAGGCACAAACTTTGCAGTCAGTCATAGCTGAGCTTAAGGCCCAGTTCCACCCTCAACACTTCTGTGATGGGCAAATGACTTAACTGCAATTTTTGTTTTATCCATGAAGGAGCACTCCCAGGGAATACCCCCACCACACTATAAAAACAAACTATAAAGCAGAACAAAATACATGAAATGATTGCTTTCAGACATTAGACAACAAGCCACATGGGGCCATGATCTACCCCCTGTACAAAGGGAAAACTAAGCAAAATATTCCAATTGCCCCCAACTTAACCTGGAGGAAATTTCTGGTCAGATTCACCAGACTAAGAAAATGGCAAAGGTCAGGTTGACTTTGGAAACCAAGGCAACCACATTTGCATTGACAGTCTTAGGGAAGGGGACATTATACAAAGAATGAGTTCCCAAAATCTGTACAGGGACACTGAGTTTTTTGTTACTTATTAATCACTAATGTGTGTGTGGGGGGGAGTTTTTAGTTAATTACTGATCACTAATGTGGGGTGGGGGAAAACATTTCTCATAAGGAGGGCTAGATGGCTTCTGATCCTCAAAGAACCAGGGAGCAGTGCTGTCAACGTGAACCAACAAGTATCTACTGCCTGGCGGTGAAAGGCCGAGGGACGTGCCTGAGTCACTACTTCTCTTTGTTCAGCATCAGGAGTGATCATTAAGACCAGCAGAGCATAGTAGGGTACACATAGGACTTACAAGAACCAATTTTCACATTTCCAGGAACATTGGTAGCAGTGATATCACACTGGTATCTTGAAATTGATCATAGTGGGAGTATTTACACTATCGGAATTGGCAAACTCTACAAATTACACCCTGCCCTCCCCTAACACCCTTAACACCCCACGACCCTGATCCTGGAGAGTCAGTTGTTAAGCATCATCAGAATGCCCCTGCATAAAATGTTATGGTGTAGGACTTTTTTGAAAATTTTCTCACTGTGAATTTCACTCTTCAAGCAAAGGCCCTTAAGAGGCATAATGCTCAGATAAAATGAAACAATCTAGGCTGAAGTGTGGTTTTCTAAATCTCAGCAGCTCATATTTCCTTCTTTCCATTCTCCCTGACCTAGGTTGGTATTCTTTAAGATGATCCCAAGAACATATTTTGAAAATCACTGCTCCATTCCAATGCCTTTCTTTGCAGATGAGGAAAGTAGAGCCCAAAAAGAGAAAACAATTGGATCAAGACCACAAACCTCAAAGCTAAGGTCTCCAGACTCCCCACTTGGCATTGGCATCTGTGTTGGACTAAGATCCCTGATATTCATTGGCTTGCGAGTGCAGGTAAAGGGGGCAGGTTGATTCAGGCTTCATTAGGAAGTCACAGCAGTGGTCACAGTCAGGTAGTGAGTGAGAGGGTACAAAGGCAAGTTCTAGGACCAAGAGAAGACAGAAATGGTGCCATAGGTGAGTAACAAAGCAATGAGGGCCAGGACTTTGGCTGTGAGTAACGTCCTTGTAATGGAATGTAGTGGCAGGATCACGATTGGTCAGACTGGAAGATTCCAGGACAGGAAAGGACTCAGAGGACACACTAGTCAAAGCAACAGCATGTGACTGCATTGGAAACTTGGAGGATGACTTGCCTCTTTTAATCTGTCCCTTCACATTGGAATCCTAGCAAGGTGTGCTTTCATTAGCTCTTACTCAGCCTCAAAGGCAATATTTTCTCACTATTCTGGATTCCAAAAGGACCCAACATTTGATTATGAGTTGTTTCTCTAAAAGAGAGGGATTTTTCCAAAGCCCTCCAAGTCTTTTTATTTTATCATCATGGTGCCCAACTAGACGTGCTTATGAGAAGCCAGTCTGAACAGAACCTACTGGCAGGGGCCATCTGTACTTCACTGGGTTTGAACCCCCAACTATAGCCTTTTTGGAGCTGACCAGCAGGCCTGGATCTGCATCTGGCTTTCTGTTTTGCACACATCCTTTTGTCCAGGCTCCAAAGTCTGATGGCTAAAGTTTCTGGAATGCCCTAGGCAATGCTGAATCAGATGTTTTTCAGCTTCAGTGATTCACAGATTGAAATTTGCAGAACTTTCTCAGGATAGCTATTTTTTGGAGACCCTTTCCTTCAGCTGCCTCCAAAATTAATTGTTCGCCACCCTTAGTTTCAACTGACATTGAACTGTTACCCTGAAAGTGATTTGGGGTCATGTCTGTGTCATCACCCCACTCTAGGCTCTGACAAAATGGCAATTCTCTGTTTTCCTGTGATGGAGGTTTCTCCTGCAATGCCTGATCGCAAGAGCCTTCATGCAGCCCAGCCTGACATCCTGTATCACCATGTGTTTCCAAGCAATTGCTTGGTGCTTGCAACTTTCTAGAAGTAGGGTCCCCTGAGCTGCACCAGCACAGGCAAAGAGCACATGAATCACCCTATTGGGGAATGCATGTGAATACACAGCTTTGGACTGAAGGCATTTGGCCACCAAAGGCCTCCTTAGTTCCCCTCTACTGAGTTCTGAATCACAGCAGGTGCTCTGGATGGACTCACTTCTCCATCCTTTTCCTCTCTAGAGGCCTTAAGAAACCGGAATCAATTTATTAATTTCACCTGCCGAGACCTCAGCTACTGGAGCTTAACATCAGTGAGGTCCTGGAGGACAGTTGCTCTCGTTTCCATTTGTGTTGGCAGAGTGCATCAGCTTAGGCCAGTGTCTCCATTCCTGATGGTGTCTGTTCAGTTCCTGTAGGAAAATGTCCTGTACGTGAATGGAGGCAGCAACATGATGAGGTTTATGATCAAGGAGCCTTAGCTGAGATGACCCAGGGTAAGAGCATAATAGAACGAGTAAGGTCTTGGATCCAGAAGCTGGTCAGCTGGTTCTATACTTGCATTGAGCTCCACATTTAATAGTGGGGAGATTAGGGCCAGTTACTTGCACATTTCCAACACTCAGTGTCCTCACCTATAAAAATGGATTATGAGGGGCATTAAAAGAGGGGCAGGTTTGTGACAAGAAATTGTACACTTGTGGTCTTCATAAAGCATCTCTGCTGCTCCACATCCATGCCCCAAACTTTGCATGATGCCATGGATTAAAAACATCCTCTCCATAAATTTAAATAAATTGTCAGTGAATTTCCTCAGTGGAAACATATTCTTATTTCAAATTGCACGTCATGGCATGTATCTCGTCTGGAGACCACCTGTCGAAAGAAGCAGCCATTTCTAATTAAGGGTACACAGAGTCATAAATGAACACAGCCAGTCCACATTAGAACATGGCCACACATGCTTAGCAAAGCACCACACTCCCTGGACCGTGTTTGTCCTATGCATGCTACCAAACCAGAAGTTAGTCCTGTAAAGCTCCGTTTTAAAGACCCCAGGGCCTTTGAATAGACTGGTCTCTCTGCTTGGAGTGCCCACTCTTCATATAGCTAATTCTTCAGCTTCAGATGTCTGCCCAAAGGCCACCTCTCCAGATGCCTTCCCTAACTACTCCTTTTCTACACGAGGTCTGCTCCCTCCTGAAATATTTATCTCTATACCCTCTCCATGATTTTCATAGCACTTACTACAATCTGTGCTTTGGAGGGAAAGAGAGTATTTGTTTACTTGTTTATTACCCAATTCTCCCATTAGACCTAAGTAACCATGAAATCTATACATTTCTAGAATTCCGTGTATGTGAAATAATAAATTCCACATATGTGAACTAAAAGCCCCTAGAGTGTTTAAACACATTTCAGCTGGATTTTTTCTGATATTATACCTGATTTTTCAGCTAACATGTTTGTTAAAAATGTATCTTCTTTCTGTAGTATTCTATTGTGGTCTTCCCTGACGTTAACTGTATAAATTAGGAATCATCTCCATGAGGTACTTTATTGCCTTTAATCTTCACAATAACTCTGAAAGTTAGGATTATTTAATGCCATTTTATAGATGAAATTGAGGCCCAAATGGTATAACTAGCATGGGTTACTGTTTGTGGGCTCTGTATGCCTTCCTTTGGGGGGCTGCCCTCCCCCACTCCAGGTGATTTTGAAGGAGCCATCATTCTAGTACACACAAGGATGGGTGCAGGATCCAGGCCAGCCAATCAGAGCATCTCTCTACCTAGACTCTGTGACTGGGCCAGAGAGAGACACCTGACCCCAGCAAGACCAATCACACGATAAAGGACTTTCATAACTCCCAGCATCTCTCTTACAACCGTGCAGTAAGTGTCTACCTATGAATGAAGCCCACATCCAGTGAGAGCGAGTGAAATGAGGCCAGTGACATCACTTGAACTCCTGGATCCAGCTGTGCCTGAGACATACTCCTTGGACTTCTCAGTGACATAAAGCAGTAAATCCATCTTGTTACTTACATTGGTCTAAGATTTCTGTCACTTGCCTACCGTATAGAAATTCAATAAATGTTAGTTCTCTCAAGTTCCCCCTCAAAGTGACCATTCCAATTCACTTCGCCAAACTGTCAGTTCACATGTCAACTGGGATCTGTGTCACCCTGGGAGTCCCTGCTGACTCGCCACCCCTTCTATGTTACGCTTGGTCCAGCCTCAAGGTCAGGCTCAGGCTATTTCCCTCCCTCTCACTGCAGAATTGTGTCTCTCCAAAGAAACTTACTTTTAAGTAACCTTCCTCTTCATCCCTTACCTTGCATATGACTGACAGGCCCATTTGCTAAGAGTGGCAGATGGCACAGCAATAATTAAGAAAAGGCCAGACAGACAGCCTAACAAATGTCCTATTTTAAAAGTTAGTGAAAATATTACCCTATAGAGAAAAACCCATTCATACTGAACTTAACATTCAAAGTAACAACATAGAAATTCTCTCATTTCTTTTTCACTGCCCTGTTCAAGTTGGGTAAGGTGGCAGTTAACACACCCCTCAGACACAGGAGAAAACTCATATGGGGTGAAATAATTTAGTTCAATAGCAAATATCAAACTGGAAGTGGAATTCTCTCCGCCTCACCCTAGAGTCACGGCCATCCATTCCCCCAGCCTCTCCCATGCCCTTTACCCAATCAATGTAGCCAATGAAACCCCAATTAAAGTTTCCAGATATAATATGTCTAGTTAAATTTGCATTTCCATTAAATAATGATTTTTTAAGTATCAGCATCACTCAAAAAACTATTCCTTGTTTAACTGGGATGCAGTTTTATTTGCTAAATGTGACAATGGGAATCAGACATTCTGCTAAACCAGATAAGGGATTAAAAGTTGTAATTTCTTTGCAAAGTAATTTCTTAATTGCTCACATGGATCCCTCCAGTTTTTTTTTGCTGCAGAGCATGACTCTAATGTTTGATCCAAGGAGAGGCTGGATGTCCCTTCGTGATATGGCCAGGATCCAGGAATTCCCCAGTCTTAAGCCTACTCTCAGGCCCTCTTTCCAAGAGCATCCTGGAAGATCTATTTGCTCCAGAAACAATGGCAAAAATGGGACTTGAGACGCTATTATAGGCAAAGCAGTGGCCTATCCCGCCATGGATCTAGGGCTCTCAGCAATCCAATTAGCCATTTGTTTGCCCTTGGGATAGAAGGGTTGCTGATGGGCAGGCAGATGACAGTAGGGAGAGAGCAGGACAGAGTGTTAATCTTTGAAGTTGTCTCTAGTTCACATGGAAGGCTGTCACCTCTTGAAAACTAGGACTGAGAGCACATCCACTTGGAAGTGAGGGGGTCAGCCGAGGTGGGTGACAAAACCAGGAAGGGGAAAGCTTGGCTGCAAGAGAAGACTTCTGGAATGCAGACAGGAACCTAAAAGAGGGTGCATGGGTGTCTTGGGTTCTTCTTCCCAGATCTGGTTCCAGCTGTAAGGCCAGCTGCATTTCCTCTTCTGAGAACACTGAGCAAATTCTCCTTTTGCGCTTGGGTGGGTTTCAGTTACTTATACTCCTTCTGTCACTTACTTAACTAAGAGAAAAACAACCAAATAAAGAAGCAAAGTCCCAGTTCAATTCAGTTCATTGCAATTTATTTAATTTAAAAATAAAAAACAGAAACAAAAACAAAAACAAAACAAAAATCAGTTTCCAATGAAAATACAAACACTTTGGGTGGCTATCCAGCACTTTTTTTTTTTTTTTTTTTTTTTTAATTTTCCCTGTAGGCTGTTCTGGGCTCAAACCAATCAAAGGAGTGAAAACCAATTTTGACTGGAGCCATAAAGCATGTTGCACCAATTAAATTACACCAATATATTATTATAATACCTTTGAAATGCCTTTCAGACCAATAAATAAAAAAAAGACAAATTCAAATAAAAAAGTCAACTTTTTATTACAAAAAAAATAGAAATTAAATTAAAGTCACAACACGGATTTAAAAAAAAAAATGTGCAGTCAAGTTTCTCTCTCTCTTTTTTTCTTCTAGGAATGATACCATGCCAGTAAATCCCTACAGAACATTTCCAGTTTGACAATAAGCAGTCAGTCGATCATTCACATTTGTACTCAAGACAGCAGGCCTGGGAACATCCATTGAATCACCCTGAAAAGTGCTCCTGTCCTCTGAAGTAGCACCTCAGGAAGGGCTGGACATTCAGAGGACTTAGCATTTTCATTTCACCTGGGGTCTTGAAGCACTTCCTGAAAACTGATCATGCCTTGAAATTTACCTGTAAAAAGAAGTGTAATTCTACTCCTTTGGCAATTGTGTAAACTAAGACACCAGAAGACCCACAGAGGCCAGGAAAGGACCAGGAGAGCTGATATGGGATCTCCCGTTTGGTCCACCAGGTCATGTAAGTGTCTCGCACTTGTAATTCCATGGAAATGAATCAAGCATGACTTCCTTGGCTGGGGGGGTGGCTGGTAGGGAGAAAAGGACATCATCAGGAAGCAAGGGAGCTACTTTTCAGGACTTTTCCCTCTATTCCAAGCTTTTCCTTGAAAGGACAGAGTCAACACAACATCTAGAATCAGAGGATGTGTAGAATCTAGAATCAGAGGATGTTATAGGATCTAGAATCATAGGATATTATAGAATGCTGAACTAGGGCCTGGGAGATGAGCTAATCCACTCTCCAGTCTTCACTAAAGGGAAAATTTAGTCCCCCAAGCACTGCAAGTACCTAAAGTCACCAGTGGGACTAAACTCAGGATCTCTGCCTCTGCGTAGGGGACTCCCATGACCAAATCCATTGTATAGGTTTATGGACAAAACACAACACACATGTGTTTGGGGAGAAAAGGAAGGAAGTAGAATGATTTTCCTTAACATTTTTGCTCTTGGATTAGAAGGATGGAAACAGTTAACAGATGTAATCACTCGACAGAAGGAAAAAAACATACATCAGGAGGTAGGTATGATCCCCAGGTCTGCTAAGAGTGCCATATAGGCCAGCAGTCACACATGAGGATCAGCGGTGCAGCTGCTCAGCTGTCCAGAGAAGATTCCAGAAAAGGTCACATAACATGAGACAAGGAATAGAGAGCTAAGAGGTTCAGAATCACTTCCGTGTACCTATACACCCCCACACCATATGCTACCCATAGAATTTTCCCTTTTGAACCTACGTGAGAGTTAAGGAAGAAGATGGGATTGAATGAAAGGAAACCAAGAAGCTTCCTTGCTCAGCTCCGACTAGCTACACAAACCAAAGCCACACTGCCTGCGACAAGAGAAGGAGCCATGTCCCTAGGGAAAAGCTGTTTCTGCTCAATGTTCTCAGTGCCTTAAGGTGAACTATATATTATCTGTTGGTTTTTCCAAAATGAGCCCCAAGACTAGTCCTCCTGATATACTTGGGTGGTTGTGAGAAGTCAGCCATGTTGACACAAGGGTTTTGATTTGCCCAGGTAAGACAAATCTGAAGTCACCCCAAATTCCCAAGTAAGACCATTGATTCCAAATCCAATATCTGAAGCTGTCCCACGTGGGAGTGGTGCCATGTCTCCTGTCATCTGGGCGCTTAGAAGACAAATGTCTAGTTTCGTTACTTTTTAGGATAGGAGTTCTGTCACCTCCAGAACCATTTGGATGATTTCTAAGGAAGCATTTTCTCTTCTGTATGCTTCCTCCCAACCCACTCTGCTCCTTCGCCACCTTATTCATTTGAATGGCTAAGACCTTCTTTTTACCAAAAGCCTAGGCATTCGAAGCCATGACTCAGAACACCTATTTGGAAAAGCACCTCCTGCCTGACCTTCCTCTCCTCATCCTCATATCCCACCTACTCACTAACTCCCTAGAAACAAACTCCCCTATCTCTGAGAAATCTATCCTTGATGGACAGGGAAGCCATCTGCTATTAGTAAACAGGGCAAATGGTTGAGCCAGTTACTCCTTTGGAGATTATAGACAGTATCGACATCCAATTCCCAGATTCAAGCAGGTAAGAATCCAAGAGGCAGCATTCCAGTTAACATTGAAACTTTAAAGAAATTGACAGGTTGCCCCCTGGCTGCTATGGATCAACTTCCATTCATCTGCGCAAAGACCACAGAGGGTCATGAGCTCTGCTATTCATCACAATTTTGACGTCTGATACCACCATCTTTTTTCCTGTCCAACCTCAGGAGGTGGTACTGAAGAGCAAGGCAGACATGGGGAAAGAAGGGGCAGATAGCAAGAAGCTCTTTCAAAACTCCCCATGTGCTGACTTTAAGTCCTTGGTCAAAGTCTTGTCTCTGACCGAGGCCCTATCTTCCACTCAAAGTATAGTAGCAAATTAACAAATGCCACACTAGTGGCATGAAAGAGTGAATGCAGAGCTCACAGGATGCCTTAGCCCAACTCCCAGAGCTTATCCAGGATGGAAACGACGTGCCATGAGTGCCCTCCCCTCCCACCTCCAATGGCAATCATTACTATTCAATCCCAGCAGTCCTGTGCCAGGACTGCTCAAATCTGCACACCCAGCAGCCATTAACAATCAATTGCCAACTCAAGATCTGAAACCACCGGCCAACCCCAAGCAGCCAGACCAAGCCTGCGACGTGAGCAGAGTAGAAGCAAGCTCTTCAAGCTCACCCAAGGCAGATGGCCCCAGTCTCTCTTGCAATGCTCCCTCTCCCATCTGCTTCCAGCCTGGTAAGTGCTGGCCCACACCTCCCCTGGACAGGTGGTCCGCTAGGAGGTGCCATATAGCAAATGCCAATTAGGACCCAAATTCTGACTGGCAGTTGGCAGGACTGGCAGAAAGCCCACTTTCCCTTTTAGGGGCTGACTCAAGCTGCCAGCTTGGCCAAGCAAGACAGCACCCATCCCTTATCAGTCTATTGTCACGACCAACAAAGAGGTAACCAGCTCATTAGCTCATTAGCGCAAGTCTTTGCTCCTGCTCCTCCCTCTACCCACCCCCAATCCACCCCTGCCCCAGGGAGCTAGTTGAGCTTGCTGCAGATCTCCAGCGCTTTCTTGTAGACCTGAGTCACGTCATCCATGTCCGTAAGGAGGGAGAAGCTGCTGTCTCCCAGCCGGTTCCGGTACCGCTTCAGGTACTGGGGCCGGGGCCGGTTCTGGAGTCCCTCAAAGTCCTGGATCTGGAGGAAGTTTTCGGCAGAGACACAGCTGCGGATGCGCTGCCGGGCGGGGCGGTTCTCCTGCAAATCCAGCAAGTCGAAGGAGTCGCTGGACAGGACACTGTCGTCGCTGATGACACTGGATGGCCGGCTGTAGCTCCGGGACAGGCCCTCGGCGGGAACGCCCGGCTCCAGCAAGGACGCCAGCGAGGGCCCGTCGGGGCTGGCGAGGGCCGGGTCCAGGGTTCCTGCAGAGTACTTGCTGCTGTGCTTCAGGATGCCCTTCCGGCGGCAGGAGAGGCTGTGGACAGTCGGCCTGGCCGGGTCCGGGGGGCTGGGGGAAGGGAGGGCACCCCCCATGCCATCGTTACTGTCCAACAGCTCGGAAGACTCACTGCGCTCTGGGGAGGAGTAGTAGCCCGACTCTCTCTGCTGGGTCTTTTTCAAGATGCCTTTCTTGGGCATCGTGGCGGACTGTTTGGGGCTGAGTTTACCAGGCACCTCGGCCTCGGGGGAGCTGGGGAGGGTCCCGGCCGTCCGGTACAAGTCCTGCTCCATCTTGAAAGCAGAGGGCAGGGCAGGACTGACCACGCCCTCGATGAAGCCGGTGCTATGAGAGCGATGCTCGCTGTTGCTGCGCTTCTTCAGGATCCCTTTGGGCCTCTTGGAACTCAGCTTGGAGGGGCTTTCGGGCACCGAGTCCTGGCCGGTCTGGGCAAAGTCATTCTCTTTCTTGGACTTCTTCAGCGACCGCTGCCGCTCCAGCATGACCTCGGAGGCCCCCGGCTTGGCCAGGCCCTTCATTTTCGCTTCGGCCTCAGCCTGCAACCCCGTGGAACGGTGGTGCCAGTCGATAATGCGAGCCAGGAGCGGGGACTCGGAGCTGTGCAGGGCGTCGCAGTCGCAGACGCTGCTCTTGTAGCCCCAGTTCACCCACCAGTGGTTGGCGATGTCCTCGATGGTGGCCCTGCGGTCGGGGTTCACCATCAGCATCCACCGAATGAGTCCTCGAGCATCTGCCCCGCAAGAAGCAAAGAAGAAGATGCATTAGCTGGAGCTTTGGGGCTTCTGGCTGGACTGAGACTCTGGGGGTGGGTAAGGACACAAAAAGGAAATTTGGGACTGAGGCATAGAGAAAAGGCTCCTCATCAGAGGGTGCCGACGGAGAAAGATGCACCTGCGCAGGGAGAAGGGGCGCTTCCAAAGCTGGTCTCACCCGCACCTTGGCAGGTTCTGAGACCCACACCCAGTGAGCTCACCTCCTTCCCTCCCTGACATAAGGTGCAGCCTGCTGAGCTGTCAGACCTGGTGATCTCTATCTGCATCCCTTTATAGCATGTCCGAAAAATTCCATTTACAAATTTCTGCTGCCAGAAAACTAGGGGAAAATCCCAAGGGGATGCTAAGGAGGCTACAGGAACCAACTGACTCTCACAGCTTCTAAGGTGACTTTTAAGACCAAATTCTGCTCTCCCAATGGGGGTTGAATTATATCCTGGGAAATCAGAACCTTCCTTTTGCCTCTTAATAGCTGACGAGTAGCTCAAAAGGGCCTAGCAATGGGGCCTGGGTGAGCTGCACCCCTGGAAAGTAAAAGGATGATTTCCAGCCAGTCATTTAATAAGTATTTTCTGAACCTCTTGTGAGCAGAAGTTCACAGACATCTGATCCTCTGTTTTCCCAGGAGCAATGCCTCAGTATTCACTACTCGTTGACTCATTCTTAGCAACACTGGAGAGCATAACTATAAGAAACCACGAGAACCAGCGTGTGTGATTTGTATGCAGAGGACGTATGTCTGGATGGAGTGTCTGTGTTAACTGCTTTCCAAGGGTGGCCCTTCCTTCCATAGCTATACTTCCAGGTGACCACTTTCCCTTGACCTCTGGCCCTCCTGGGGCATGCACCTGAGGGCTCCCTGATCAAGAGATGCAACTTATGGGCTTGGTTGCTTTAACCAACAGAACAAGGTGGAAGGGACATTACCCGGCCCCCAAGCACACACACTAAGAAGGCTGGCAGCTTTTTCTCTCTCCTTAGTGCCCTGAGCTGCCATGTAAGAAGTCCAGGCTCCTTCCGGGAGAGAAACCCACACAGAGGAGGACCCCCTTCAGCCCGGCCTTTCCTGCTATCTGATCACAGCTACAGGAGAAAGCCCATGCAAAGCCCAAGGGGCTGGAGCCACCACAGGGACTGTGGCCCCATGAGTCTGTAAGCCATAGGGTTCATTTTGGGGGTGGAAGAGTTCTTACTTGGCAGTGAGACAGTGCAGTGTCACAGTGCTGTGTGACAAAGAACAGCTGCCACCTGTATGGTGCTTACAGTCTGCTGAGGATGGATGGTTTGGGCGTCTGCAGGGGTTGGGAGGGATAGCATGTCATATCTTTTCCAAAATTTTAACTTATGTTGGAGAAACTGAATCCAAACAGAAAAAAAGACATGTCCAAGTTCACACAGAACTACAAGCCTCAGTTCTGTGTTCAACGACTGTTCTGAAATTTTCGCTTGGGGAGGTTTGCGTAAAGGTAGCATGACTAGCCAGCTTTGCAAGAAGGCAAAACTCTGGAGAAAAGAAGAAGGAAAAACACGAGATTCCTTGTAGACACTGGCACAAAAGCAGAATGTGTGAGCAGGTAAGGCAACCTCGTCCCCCTCGACCTCCAGCCCTCCTGGGGCACGCACCTGACGGCTGTGTGGGCTCCCGGTACTCTCCACTGCTGATCTGCCGAATGAGGTTTTTGTGATCGAAACCATCGAAGGGCATTGTTCCGTAAACGAGAGTATAAAGCAACACACCCAGGGCCCAGCTGTCCACCTGCAGCAGAGAGACAGGGCATAATGAGGCTGGGAGAGTCTAGTATGTTTCCCAAACCATTAGTATCACAGCCTGTGAGCAGCCATCCCCATGACCCCAGGAAATGAATTTAGTGCAGTCAGGATCCCTCCCCACTACCTTCCCCACCCCCAGCAGCAGACTGACAAGTGATGAGCCACGCAGCTGGGACCTGCCTCTTGACCTTTCTATTTCAAACTGCTCATCCACAGTCCTAACCTACAAATTCTCCAAATTGAAAACCAAAAACAAATAGAATGTTCTCAAGTAGATGATCTTCTTTCATCTTCATTATAATTTTGTGAAACTGGTAGAGCCTGGATTATTTTCAACCCCACTGAGCAGATGAGAAGACTGAGATGCAAATGATTTCCAGACCCCAGTGATGGAGCTAAGGGGAGGGTGCAGGACTCTCCCTTCCAGCCAGGAATCAATTCCATCCTGCACATTCTTCATAATGGATCAGGGGTGGGAAATTCAAATGCTTACAAGAGCTAGGCAAACAATGACCAGGAACGAAGAAAGAGAGAATGTGGGGTACAACATGGAGCATCAGGGACAGAGACAAGCTGTAGAGAGCCTTCATCCTGAGCAGGCAGCCTCCCTCCTTGCTAGCTGCTGCCTCACAGTAGCTCTGGCCCGGCGTGGTGAAGTGCTTTGGTCTTATAAGAAAAGTCATTAATCAGACTTTCAGGTGAAACCTCACAATTATTAAAATGTCTGTTCAGGGTTTGATTTTTGGCATTGATTTTTTGTTTTTGTTTTCCAGAAAGGCTGATAAAGCTTGCTTGCTCCCCAGATCACAAGGTGCCAGCTTGTAACCTTGGAAACAGATATAGATCAAAGGAGCACTCATTATCTATGGTAAGTTTACAGTGTGCAGTTTCTGCAGTTTTCTGAATCGAATCCTGTGTTCCTCCCTTACTTTCTTGTTTTGGGAAGACTTTCTTTTTGCTGCAATTGGTTGAGGGCTCTTGGCTTCCTTCTCTACCCCCTCAGCCCTGCCCCCAAACACTCTTAAACAGATAAATATTTGGAAGGAAGCATTTCAACCGCTGAGCAACTGTTATCTAAAGTGAGTGGATGAATCTCTGTGAAGAGATTCTTTTTTTTTTTCAAGAAAAACAATCACTCTCAACTCACCCATTCTCAAAATAACATTTTAACATACTCATGTTGTAACAATGGCCTTGAAAGCTTTTAGCATGTAGAGAAGCGAATTTCTCATGAATTAGAAGATGCAATTAAAATGTATTTCCATAATCAAAAATAAATTCACTGCTGTTAGTTTTTTTAATGTTTTTTTTTTGGTTCAATTTGTTGTAATAGGAAAAAACCAGAAACAAACTAACTAAGGCTAAAGAAGTGATTACATAAATTATGGTGTATTCATACAACAAACCATTATGTTGCCATTCAAAGCCATGTTTTTAGTAGTAATGATTTAGGAAAATGTCACAATATACTTTAAAGATAATAAGAGGCAAGATACACATGTAATGATATCGATAATTTTTGAAATGCAGGGATCGACAATGAAAAAAGTCTTAAAAGTAACAAAATACATTAACTGTTATCACTTTTGGGGGATTACAGGTAATTTTATTTTCTTTTTTAAGATTTTGTGGATTTTTAAAAATTTTCTCCCAGGTATGTATGTTATGCCTTGAATAATCACATAAAGAAAAGGGTTTTATATTTGCTTGCTTTTTAAAAAGAATATTTCTAGGATCCATGTCTCACCCTCCTGGCTGCTTCTCTTCCCCAGTATCTCTCTCTCTCACACGTGTTTGCGTGCACGCACACACACGCGCGCGCACGCACACACACACACACACCAGAAAACCCACTCACCTCTGGTCCTCGGTAAGGCCTGCCATTGACAATTTCAGGAGAAGCATACAGTGGGCTCCCGCAAAATGTTTGCAAGAACTTGTCCTTCTGGTACAGGTTGGAAAGGCCAAAGTCAGCAATCTGCAAAGAGAAGCAAGACACAGGGAGCTTATTAGGGTCCCAGTGAGTAGGTCAATGAGTGGCTCAGCCTCAGTTTACCCACCAAAAGGTGGGAGCTTAAGACTCCTGTCCTGTTCCAGTTCACAGGAATACTGTGAGGATAATAAGGAAAAGCTCAATCATGATGAAACCATGACGGTGAACACCCTTTATAACCTCCAGGTTCCTTGCAAACATTTCACCTCATCTGGCTTCTCTTGCTTCGTTCATCTCTGGAAATTCTCTTCTCCTCCGGTTGCCTGGAATGTCTAACTTATACTTTATGGCAGCACTTTTCCCTTTGTGTACATAAACCACATATATATACCTATCAAGCCTATTCTAGTGACAAGTGCTTATATGTGTAAATATATGCACACCCACATATAATCGCATGCATACTTATTACACACGCACACATGCATATAACTACGGCATGTAATTACATCTGTAAGTCCACCTGGTCAGCTAGATGGAGTCCCCTGAGGCAGAAGCAGGTCCTACATTTTCCCCTCCCTCTTGTGTCTTCCCCTTCTTCATACCCGCCCCCAACTAAGAAACACTTATCACCAAAATAGGCAACAATACTTTGAAAAGCACAAGATAATTAGCAGACGATTGGAAATAACAATAGTAAATTCTTAGTAGTTACCACTAACTGAACAACCTCCAGTCATCAAGCACTGTTCTAAGCATTCTCCACCCTCTAAAGTAACCCTTCCTGAAATCTATTAATACAACATGACTGTCCTTGATGCCACTGAACTGAACACCTTAAAATGGTGAAGATGGTTCATTTTATACTGGAGAGATTGCATCACAATTTTTGGAAGATCCATTTAACAGATGGAGAAACTGAGGCTTAGGGAGACAAGGTTGTTCATCTCTGTGGGGCTATCAGCCAGATCAACACAGTCTCTAAAGTTCCCAATTGCTGTGCACACTGTACACAGTGCCCTGGGGATCTTCGAACTTCACTCCACTCCCCACCAGCCTGCAAGCGGTGCCCCCCAGACCTCAGCCATCCCCCACACTGACTTCCATTTAGGCCTATAAATAGGCTGAACGATTCACACGCCCAGACTGCAGCCCAGCCCGTGGGGCTGAGGTTCTGCTCAATGCAGTCCCCAGAACAAGCTTATTTTGCAAAAGCCTTCCCTGAATGAATGGAATGTCATTGAAAGCAGCTGGGGTACAACCGCCCTCTGAAAACACATTCTCCAGAAATGCATCCTCAGGGCTCACATGGCACTTAATTGCCCTGAATTCCACTTTCTTATCAAGGCCCCTGACTGGCTTGCAGGAAGTTGGCTGGAAGCTTATGAAGTGTGCCCTGTCAGTCAGGAGAGGACGGAGGGCTGCAGCCTGGGACATGCCAAGAAGCCGGGACTCTGTCCTCTCCTCACAGCTAAGCAGGAACCCACAGAAGAGCATGTCCTCAGGGAAAGACATTCCCTACCTACCCCCGCAATGTACGTGGTGTCTGGGGACTGCGTGACCTTCCAAACACACACACACACACACATACACGCACACACACACGAGAGGAACTCGGCACAGCACATGCAAATCCCACCCACACACACTCACTCCAGGCATCCCCCAAGCCTTGGGGATGGGGGCTCCTTGTTTTCTTTGCAGTCATTCTGCGAAGCGAGGGAGTGAGTTTGTTATGCCCACTCCCACCCTCGCAGACGGATGTTTATCGGCCTCTCCCGTAAAACTGTCATTGCTGCCGACATGAGATTAATAGAAACCTAGATTGGTCCCCGTTTTTGGCACTTGAACGGCAAAGCAGTATTCATGAACACACGCACGTAGTTCTCCAACTGTGAGCCACTTAAATGTGGGCCTTGGTTCTAAGATTTACTGCCCTCTGGAAGTTAATCAACTGTCAAGGGAGAAGGGCCTGGTTCTGAGACCTTCGGAAGCCTCAGCCTTCTCTTCAGGCAGGATGACAGCATGTGCCATGGCGAAGAAATCTTCCTTTCCTCAAGTCTCTATCGGTCCTTCAGATTAAATCAAGGAGAAGGTCTCTGTGGGGACTGGTATGTTTCTGGCATCTCCACACTTATCAGAATAAGTCCCGGTTCACAGCCGGCCACAGCACCAGCCTCAAAACCGGACTGACGAAAGCAATTTGGTTCCTGTTACATTGATTTTTTAGTTGATTTTCTATTCATGGCAAGTGATGCTAGGTTTCCACTGAAGGTAATTATGTAGGTTTCTTTTTCAAATAAACACAATTTTTAAAAGTGAATTAAACTCATGAAAATCACTAAGTAAATTCACACTAAAGATACTAAGAAAAGGCAGAATCCATGAAGAGAGTGAAAGAGCTGAAATTTGGGAGCTGCTGGTCTTAAACATCATAAGACAAGATAACGGAGTCCCAGAATTGGCTTGGATCTGAAAGAACACTTAGACAAGAGCTAATCCTGCCCTCTTAACACTTTAAGTGAAGCAACAAAGGGTCGGATGATTGAAGCAGCATTGCTGGAGTCACAGAGACAAGAACAAGACCTGTGCCTGAGGGTCTCACCTGCACGCCCACCCATGTCAGGGAACTGGAGAATGGGGGCAGGAGGGGTGACTCTCCAGCAGGGAGCAACTGGGCTTTGCTTTGAAGGTCCAATTTGTCTGACATTTTGACAGTCTTTGCAAGGAAGCAGCTATTCTGCATTTTGCTCCTTTCCGAACTGGTTCAGAACCACCCTGGCCCCTACACAATTCAGTCAGGACTGAACCATCAACATTTGGAAGCCACCTTGAGGGGCTGAGAAAACAGCAAATGAATTGATCAGCGGCAAGTGCTTGACCCATACTTTCTTCAACGTGAGCAATTACTGCTTAACCTCTCTGAGTCCGTTTCCACTGTCAGTGGATGGAACTTCCATAGCCCAACCCGCCAGTGTTGAAAACCGAAGTCAGATAAATAAGATGATGATGATGTCGACAACGTGATGATGTAACAGCCGCACTGCTAGGCCAGTGGCTATTCTGTGTGCTCCACACATTTAATGTATTCAACCCTTACCTCAGGCCTCTGAGGAAGTTACCATTATTATCCCCACTTTGCAGAAGAGGAAACTGAGGCACAGGGCAGCACAGCTGCCCTGCAACATGTGAAGCGCTGCCTTGACCATAAAGCTCTGGATAAAGGCAAGTAATTGCTGTCAGGAGTCAGGAAACCAGCTCTTCGAGAAGCTCTTCAGGAAGACAGGACCCCATTGAGGAAGACCCACTCTGCACCTCCTTTCCGGCGCTGGAGTTAATTACCCAGGCTTTCCCCAGGACAGCCTGACCCCAGAGCTGGCAGGAAGTGAGGGTAGGGAGTGAAACAATGAGCAGGAGTGAGTGGCTTCGGCTTTCATCTTCAGAGGTTCGAAGCTCACATTGTCTCTCTGGAGAGACTGGAAACAACCGACCGCAAGCCATCTGGGGAAGCTCTTAACTGCAGGCGCCCCCAGACGCAGCCTGTCAAAGGGGCACTCCGACTCACGATGCACCTGACTCTGGTGTCCCTGCACAGCTGCTCCGGCCACCACGATGCAGGCAGCCTGGCCACCGGCCACCTGGAACAGTTGTCTGCAAGCTGCCTACAGACAGTGTCAAGGTGGCTAAAGCAGCACCATAAAAATGCAATCTCAGATTGAGGGCCATTTGGTTAAGATTAAGTGGGAAAGGTAGAATTTATTAGGTACCTTTCCTTACAGTCAAAGAGACTGAAGTTTGTAGCCAGCCCCATCACTTATTAGCTGCAGGAGGCTGCTTATTTACAAGATGTGGGCAAACAGATCCACTCGGGGGAAGACATTCTAAGAACCAAATGAAATATGGTATGGGAAGTTGTGCACAGGCTTGGGTTTCCAGCAGGGGCTCAAGAATGATTATTTTCCTTTTCAAGGCTCCATGCCCTATTCTGTGTTTTCTGGGGTCACCATCACATTTCTTCGTGTTGAACTCCTACCCATCCTTCAAACCCCAAATCCTTCCAATCACTATTTCCTTGGTAAAGGCTTTCTTTTTTTTTTTTTATTTATTTTCTTATAGAGGCATGTTTTATTTATTTTTGTTTGTTTGTTTGTTTGTTTGTTTATACAAGCACTGGGTACAGTCAGAAGCGCGGGAGGGTGAGAGAATTCACCAGAGCCAGAGCGGGGAGCAGAGCAGGCAGAAGGACTGAAGCACACTGCTGAGGGGAGTAGCGGGCGGCAGGAGAGGTCTGCGCGCCATGTGGGACCCTCCTCCGGTGGCCGGGGAGCAGCCGGGGATCGAACCGGCACCGCAGAGGCCGCGGGCAGCTTCTCAAGCCAGCGCTCAACCGCTGCCCCACCGGGGAGGCCCGGTAAAGGCTTTCTTGTTCATCCATCTAATGACCTGCCACTGCTACAATATTGACAGGCAGATAGCAAGGATACCTAGCCCTGTTAAAGGATGAAGATCAGAGAAGGCTTCCTGCAAGAAGTGGCATTCGAGCTGAAACTCCAAGGAGGCAAAGAGCAGTGGGAAGAAGCAATTCCTGTCAGAAGGAACTATGTGTGCAAAGGCCAGAGAAAGCATGGTGGATTCAGGAGCTCCAATCTTGTGTAAGGAGCCTCCTCTAGCTAAAAAAGTACCTGCCACTCACTGACCATACCCTGCATGGAGTTTCTTCACCACCAGACAATTCCTTATATATTCACTTGTTTATTGTTTGTGTGCCCAACTGCAATGTAAGTCCATTCAGTCAAGTTCCTTATCTTCCTCATTCACCACTATGTCCTTCTCATGACTCATTATTACAGATGAGTTAACAACTGTTAGACACCAAGCTCCAAGAAGACAGGCACTTCGCCATCTGGTTCACTACTGAACCCCAGCACCCAGTACAGGGCCAGACACATAATAGGAACTTCGTAAATACTTGTGGTTGAATAAATATTGCCCACAGGAGATACTCAACTGCTAGATGAATAAGTAGAGGAATGAATGTGTGAATGTAGGCATGCAGGGAAAGACAGAGAAAAAGACAGAAATAGAGAAACACACAAGTAGATAAACGAACAAACAAATGGATGAATGAATGAATGTGTGAATGCAGGGTTCTCACGTTCATATAATCAAAGCCCAGAGGCCCAGATCCTGAGCTGCCCCACTTGGCTTGTTAAGCCTCAGAGCTATCGCTATCTCTTCTCTGCCTGGCCATTCAAAGCTTCTTTTCTTATCCACAGCAGCCGCCTTTCCATTGTCATGGGTGTAACAGGCCATTTCCCCTCTGCCCCTCTCCTCCCAGCCCTGGGAGCTCACCAAATTCCCAGCCCTCTTTGAGGGGGTCAGCTGACCCTGGTGCCTGGACCTCTTTTCATTGTAAGGCACTTTTACAGGAGCTTTCTATGGGAATTGTCATCATTCCTTCCTCCCAGAGAGTGGGATGTGAATCTGGCCCATTTTTATTAATTGCAAATTAATGCTATGCCGGGTGTCTATTTTAGTAGGCATGCTTCTCCAGAGTACGGAATGCAAACCAAAGAAGTGCATTGCTCTCATTCTTTCTGCTGACCGACTGTGTGAATATTTTTAGAAGCCACACCCTCTCGCCATGGCCAGATAAATCATTTCCAGCGCCAGATGTGCTCTTTGCAAATCAACATCAGGCAGAGAAGGGGAGAGGAACAAGGGACGTGGGGCCCCACCAAAACTGCAGCAACATGTGACAAGTTTAAAGTTTACAGTTTTCCTGGGCAAAAACGCCTCTACCCTTAGATATGAAGGATGGACCCACATTTAGAGAGGCACCCAAGGGTCCTCACTGCTCGTATCCTGTTGCTAAGTAACAGGCCATCGGTGTCACTGACACAGAGGCCAGCTTGTGGCCATGTGTCTGCCTGCCTTTGTCACAAGTGCCCTTTCTAAATATGTTTTCAGCAAAATGCTGAGTCAGGAAGTGCTGAGCCCATACAGCCGGAAGATAAATCCACACCAGCTGGAACACATTCTAAAAAACCTTGGAAGTGGGTGTGAGATGATGAAAAGAGACTTTGCCTAGAATTTAAACACGTGAGTTCTGATCCTGGCTGCTGTCCCTTTGCTCACAAATCAAAAGGTTTAAGAACACCTCCTGTGTGATAAGCAGTGTGCCACACCCCGGGGAGGCAAAGATACAATAACTTGTCTACACTGATGCACTGTGTGATCCCAGGCACATCTCTTAGACGTCTGGGTCAGCATCATTAAAACAAACAGTTGGGAAATGAACCTCAAGGGTCTTTCAAATTCTAGCATTCTCAGATCCTAGCGGCCGTCCTTGGATGACCAGAAGGAAGGATGAGCATCTGAAGAGGGAGAGATTTGGCTTTTGTTTGGTATGAGTGTGCATGCTTTACCTTGGGGAGTGCCAGAGCAGAAGTTCTGAAGGAAAAGACAAAGGAAAAGACAGGACCCATGCCTGAATGTTTATGTCCTATGTGTCTGCTGTTGCCCTACAGGAGGAAGGAGGATCCTATACTGAAGGACGTGGTCCTGGGAGCTGGGAGGCCCAACAGCATTGCCCAGTTGCTTATGCAAATGAGCCATTCTCCTGGGCTCTGGCCCCATTGTTCCCAGCACAATTGCTTTCAGAATTCTAACCATTCTTCTCCTCCATTGGGGAATTCTATGACTCCATAGGAAGCTATGTGCCTTATCACTGCTGGGACTACATCATGGGACCAAGAGGTCACATCACAGGACCCAATCCCCAAGCCAGAGGCTCACATTCCAGGCCTTGTAAAGACTACATTTAGTTTCAAGCACTCCAGGGGCAGGTGGCAGGGAGAATCCGGAGAGGGAGCTGCAGGGTGGATGACACAGACCCTTAGAATATGCCCCTCAGACCAGAATCAAACCCTCCAGCCACAGGCTGATCATCACACCTCCGGACCTGGGCACCTTCAGAACTTCTGAAGGTAGTTCTGTCTTCTCTGGTGGCCAGCCCTTCCAGCGGGTGCCTTGGTGTTAAGTGCTAAGTGCCTTGAGTACAGAATTCTCCAGAATCCTCTTGTTTGTCACTGATGGCCAGGACTGGCCACAAAGCAGGCATGCAGTAACTACTCAGGAAACACTCACTGAAAAAAAATTAACAAATAAACAATAATTTCCAGAGACAGGGACTGGCATCCCTACTGGACAGGTGAGGAAACCGAGGCTTAGACAGGCGAGTCATTCATCTAAAACACTGCAGTAAGGGTTGCCATGCAAGCCCAGCACAACCAGCTCCAAAGCAGCCTAACCTTGACTCAGGGCACAGGGCTCAGCAGCTTATGAAGCTCAGCAGAGTGTCCCCCTAGTCCTCAAAACAGGCATGCAGTAGTGACTGTGTACCCTTGCACAGTGAATAAGGAAGTAGGGTCCAATGACTTCCCAATGTCAAGCCACACAAGGTGAAATTTTCTAAGTGTAGCCAGTGCTCCTTCTAGAATAATCCAGGCATTTTTCTAGAAATGGAGAGATGGAGCCTGAAATTTCACTTCCTGTTCCTGCAGAGAACAGCTCTAACCAACAGCTTTCCCTTTACTCTCTGGACTACACGAAATAGGCGACCACAGTGAGCTCCTCTGCAAGAAGAAAGAAGTCATCCTGGGGGGCTCTCAAGGCTGAGGTGACTAACCCTTGCGCCATGACCTGCAGGAAGGGCACAAGCACCAAAGCACCAAAGCAGCTCCATCCCCCCAGGCAAGCCTACAGTCTCCCTGAGTTGCTTCCCTCAAGGAACAGCCACGACAACAAAACAGAGTTCGATGCAAGGTCGTTCCCAGGCCTTGTCCGGGACCACAGATGAGGTACTAACGTCACCGGAGGCCAATCAGAGCCAAGCTCTGGTGGCGGGAGCACGAAGGCCGTTTCATAATGAAACCCACACGGCGAGCTTCGTTTATTTTGAAACCGTATTTGCTTATTTTGCAGACATGATCAAAAAGACATCGGGAGTACTCTGCAGGAGGCACTTGAACCCTGTCGGACAGGAGAGCTTTCTCCAGCTCCGGGGGCAGCCAGCAATAATACTCTCCACAAACATAAACTGCATCACTTGGTGGTTTGCTCTTTCCCAGCAGCAAAGAGCCCGGCCATCTCAGTCAGCTTCCCTGTTCCACAGCTGGTTTCAGGCCTGGGGGGCTGGGGAGGAGGAGACATGGGCTGGAAGGTACAGACGGCGGGGAAAGGCTTTAGCTCTAAAACAACAAAGGGCCCTGCTAGCAAATCGAGTTAGCGGTTTGAATTTGGGATGAGCCAGACAGAGGTGCAAATCCCAACTCCACTACCTGCCCCTGAGTTACTTGAGTAACTAAGTAACTTAATGTCTCTGTGCCTCAGCTTCCCTATCTGTAAAATGATGTGATAACAGTCCCTGTCTTTTAGGGCTATTGTGAAAATTGAGTGTGACACACACACACACACACACACACATTGTTATAACTACTTTAGGGTGATGGGGTAGACCAGGAGCTCCCTGGGGATGTATCGGAGTCATTTCTTCTTGTCCCAGCACGAACGTCTGGCATGTAGTCGGAGGGCCACAAACACTTGTTGAATATAGTCCTTTGAACTGAACTGAGGGCTCAAGCCAATGACTCCCCCACCCAGATGCCAGAGAGGGAAGTGGCGCCATATTTCCAGGCTGCAGCTTGGGGCAGGTGAGGCCCCCCCGCTCCAGGTACAATACCCAGACCTGCTGAGCAATCAAGTAGGCAAGGGCTGTACCTTAATGTTGCAGTTGTCATCCAGCAGTATGTTTTCCAGCTTCAAGTCTCGGTGGACCACACCGTTCTGAAAGGAGAAGACAGACGAAACTGAATGGGAGCGGCTGGGATGAGAGAGCCAGAAAGAGAAAGGAGGGTGAGCAAAGGGATATGTTTGACAGATTAAAGAAATGCGCCAGCCCGGTGGTCTCTGCCTCCAACCTCAGGGCTGCTCGTGCTGTCGTGAAGCTCCCCGCCAGCGACCAGCGACAGGAGAGCATTAGTCACTTGCTGTGTGGTTAAGGGAAAAATGACTGGAATCCATTCTCCCCCAGAGCCTGTAAAACAGCAGGGGGATTCTTTGTGGGAATGTAATTCCACTGTGTGAAAGCAATATCGTCCCAGGCAGCAGCAGACAATGTCTGTCTGTGAGGTGATTCCCAGGAAAGGCAGATCTCTTTGCTGAGGTCTCAGAATGTGAGGCTCACTGACCTTGCCTGTCTGTCTGTCTGTCTGTCTGTCTGTCTCCTTGCCTCCCCCACATTGCAAAGGGGCCTAGTTAAATCTATTCTGACCCAGGAACCCAATCCATATATGGCCTGAGGATATCAGAGGCAGCACCAGGGCTATTTCCTAAGTGGCTGAAAGAGAAGTTTCTGAAAGCCACTGGCTGCTGGGCAGGACTCAATGCAGGGTGAAGGGTAGGGGCGGGAGAGGCCAGGGAGACCACAGTCACCAGGCCAGCCAAAGCAGGTTGCTAAGATGCTGTGACCTCTTCATTCATGCAAACTCTGGAAGCGGCGCTGCAGTAACAAGAGCAGGCAGCTGAGAGGTGAAAAGGAGGCTTAACCACACGCTGCTGGTCTGTCTGCACAGCAGTGACAACCGAGTGTTCAATTCTTTTTAAAATCCAGTGATCTTTTAAGCCGGTGAGTGGGCCTGGGAAGAGAAGCAGAACTGAAAAAAACAGCTATTTAAAGCTGGGCTGATAAATAGCAGGAGTAAGTTTTGAACTTCAGCATAAAGGACATTTGCAATTGAAGCTGTTCTTTTAAGCAAACCAACTGGTTAGAAATTCCTCATGTTTCATTCAACTGCTTTAGTTTAGAATCTGCATTTTACAGTTGGTGAAGCTTCCTTATTTATTTTCCTTTTCATTTGACAGTTTCTAGTATCTCCAAAAGCTCTGCCTGGGGAGATGAAGACATGTATTTTTACTACTTTTTTCTAACCCAAGACTTCACAGATGTGTTTTGAACTCAGATATGCACAAACCATGGTTCCTGGAGGAGAGATACAGAGTAAAGGTACTTGACTTTGTTGAGTTTTAGATGTCAGGAGCAGTTTTGTTGCTATTGCAGCATTCCTGGTTTTCATAACAAGAGGCAAGAAGACTGACAGAGCCCCATTCATGTGAGTCCAGCGCTCGCGCGCTTTGGATAATAAAGATATGGTCTGTCGGGCCTTGCTATGGTGCCTGATAATACTGCACATGACCAGAATTATCAGTGTCTTTTGAGTCAGCAAAGAAAAATCATATAATGTTCACCTGGGCTAAGGATTCTGGATTTAAACAACCATGTTCTAATCACTTCCTGAGTCACTCTCAATTTCAACAAACCCCATGATGAAAAGGCTGACTCTCAGGTGCCATGCTGGATTCACTCACTGTTGTCCGCACCATGAATGACTGTTTCAGGGGTGACAGTTTTGGGGGAAAGGCTGAAGGGGAGGGATGTCATGGCTAAAATGATGAAGAACAACATGCTGAAATAGGGCTTGAAATATCTGTGTTCTTCATTCCCTTCATCAAAGACCAGAAGCCACTAAACTGATCGTATCACAAGCACACCCATTAGGAGAACTGTGATACAATGAGCGCATGGGTATGGGGGACCCACATGGATGCAGCCAATGTGAGGAGCATGGAAAGCTTCAGAACCTAGGGTCCAGTAAGTCTGGGGTTTCTGGAATTTCTCTTAAATAAATTAATCAAACGAGAGGAAAGGCTTCATGTATAAAGATGTCTATCACTATTTAGGATAACCAGAAATTGGAAGCCATTTAAATGTCCAACAATCACAGAAATGACAGAGTTCTGAATTACATAGGAAAATGGTTAAATTCAAATGCTGAGTGGACAAGCAAGACATACACTATGTAATAATACTTGCAACATGGTCTTTTGCACCAGAGCTGGAACTGGAAAGAGATTATGGGTGGAAAAAACAGGGAAAGGCAAATAAAATCTGGAGTGTCACTAACAGCATCGTGTAAAGGGGGTGTCTTGGGTATGACCAGTGCCCCAGGGGAATAATGCAAAATGTGAGCATGTGGATAAACTGAATGAGGGCTCTGGGGGACACTGTATCAGCTTGGAAACTTGGCTGTATGTGGAAAAATCTTCCAAATAAAATTTAAATAAAAAAAAAATAGGAGGATCAGGAGGAAGATTGGGAGGAAACTAACAAAAGTGTCCAGAATGGGTTATCCCTGGATTCTAGGGTGATGCATGGTGACCTCGTTCTCTCTGTTTTATAAATTCTCCGCGCGCACTACAATGAGCAGACAGGCCTCCCAGGCCAGGACGAGAACCGCGCGGTGCAGGAGGCCGTGGGTACCTTGTGGCAATGGTGCACAGCGGACACGATCTGCCGGAAGAAGTGTCTGGTCTCCCTCTCGCTGAGCCGCCGGCGCTCGCTGATGTAGTCATACAGCTCCCCCTTGCTCGCGTACTCCATGATGATCACAATCTTGTCTTTGTTCTCAAACACTGTGGGGGAACAGCAGACACAAACACTCCGTTCATCCGACAAGCTGGCGACCAACCACCGAGGGGACTAGGGAAGGCGGCGATGTCCCCACATGTCCCCGCGCAGGGACACGCAGCTCGGGTCAGGACAGTCACGATGCAAGTCCCCAGAAGGAGTCAGGTGAGTGCCTTGCCTGCGAGGCTGAGGGAAGTGTGGCTCTCTTAGGGACCCCACTCCCCAAAACTTTTCTCACAAGCCCCTTCTACCAGAGGAGCCCTGGTAGGAGGGATAATGAGTGATGACAGACACAACTACTGTGCACTGATCTTTAGACAAGAAACAGCCATCCATACCTGACTTGCAACTCTGAACCCAAAAGGGGTGGGTGATCTTGACACCTCTTTGCCCAAAACCTTCCAGACTTCCCATCATGTACCCCCTTCCCCCCCCTCAAAAAACCAGTTCTGTCTACGGTCTGCAAGATCCTACATGATCCGGGCAACTTTTCTTAGCCTATTACACAACTAGAATTACACATTACAGGAAGGTAGACGAGGGCTGGTCTTTCCATCCATAGTATATTCCCAGCATTCAGAATGCCATTTGGCATACAACGGGGTCTCAATTAACATTTATTAAGTGAATGAATTCAAAACATCATGTATGCACCCTGGACAATTTACCATAAACAATTATGTAGCACTAAACGCTCCTCTTGCCCCAACCCTAATACTGTCCAGCCGTGATATTTAAACTTTGCTCCACTGAGTCCTTGAGTTCAAGGTAGAGGCCCATGGTGGCGGGTTGGGGGGGGCCAGCATGCACAGGCTGTTGGGCTTCAGCACCACCTCCACCCAAGCCACTCCACGGCTACCCATTGGTATTGGGGCCTTCACTTAAGATGCCCCTTCGGCCAAGGACAAAATACACCATTTTTTTTTTTAAATACTCGCTCCCAGGGTATATGGTATAAAAGCCTTTGTAGATACTAAGGACCATCCCTGAAAGACCCCTTCTCCTCCCATCTCGCCAGCCTCGATGTCTCTCTCCCCCTACCCCCCATTACCCCCCCGCCCCCACACACACAGGTCCTTGCTCTTCTCTGTGCCTTTACTCCTGCCTTTCTTACATGCCTGGAAAAATCCAACTCATCAGTCAAGACTGAAGTCACATGTGGCTTCCTGTCCACCATCCTTCTACCTCTCACATCACAGCACTGTGCGAATCTACTTGCGGCCTTACCTAGCCGTATCTCCTCACTAGGAGCCTCCACTTTGAGAGGTAAAAACTATAGCTTTACAATCAAGACACTCCTAAGCAGGCTCCCTGGATCTGTCTCTTACTTGCTGTGTGACTTTAGGGGAATGGCTTGCCCTTTCTGTGCCTCAGTTTAGTCAACTGTAAAATGTGAATAATATCAGTAAGAACTTCTTAGAACTATTGGGAGGATCTCTGGATATTGGGTATGTGACATGCTAAGAACAAAACCTACACTTACAACATTGCGCTCAACAACGTTGATTAGGATTGTTGGTACCGAATTTATTGGATCCCGAGGTGGAGCACGCACGCGCACGCTCTTTCTTGCTCTCTCCCTTTGAGGACTGAGTTGAACTGGAACACGCCCAAGCCTGGGTCGCCTGTCCTCCCACACCTCGTCACTGGCTGTTGGAAGCTCAGGCCCCTCCAGTTCCTTTTTAGCTCCTTTAAGTCCAGCCAAAAGTCTCTGATAAATGAAGGCAGGAGGAGGACGAGAGACAACAGCCAGATAAACTTGGCTGGTCTGGGCTGCTGGCCTCCGGGTACCCACGGCTCTGCCCCCTGCAGGGCCTTCAGTCAGTTCTCCAACCAATCAGCTCTGGAGACTGGCAAAGCTGCCCAGGCAGCAAGATGTTTCTGGCTTGGAAAGCCTGATGTGTCCGAGAGAAGGCGGCGGGTTTGCTCATTTTAAAAGAGGTGGGAAAATGGCACATATTAAAAAAACTAGCAACAACAAATGTTGGTGAGGATGTGGAGAAAAAGGAACTCTCCTTCACTGCTGGTGGGAGTGCAAACTGGTCCAACCACTATGGAGAGCTGTGTGGAGATTTCTTAACCTGCTAAAAGATGGAGCTTCTGTATGATCCAGCAATTCCACTCCTAGGTATTTACCCAAAGGACACAGAAACATTAATTAAAAAGGGCACCTGCACCCCTATGTTTATAGCTGCACTACTTACAATAGCTAAGCTATGGAAACAACCTAAATGCCCAAAAATAAATGACTGGATCAAGAAGATGTGGTACATACACACAATGGAATATTACTCAGAAATCAAAAAAAGATAAAGTCATGCAATTTGCAGCAACATGGATGGAGCTGGAAGGGATCATGCTCAGTGAAATAAGCCAGAAAAAAAAAGAAAAATACTGGGTGGTCTCACTCATAGGAGGAATTTAGGAAACCTAAATAAGGGACCAGGAAAAAGACAAATTATAATAAAGAAAAATCAAAATCAACAAGCAGCTATAAACCAGAGACACACTGGGTGGGGGGAAAGGGAGGCGGGATTAGGGCCAAAATAAGGGGGGCAGAATTGTATGGGGAGTATAACCAAAATGAAAATGCATACATTGTGCAAAAATGAAAAATGATGTAAGAATTATAGAAAATAAAATATATTAATAAAAAAATGAAAATGTGTTTAAAAAAGAAAGAAAAAAATAAAAGAGGTGGGAAGGAAGAGAGAGTGAAAGTATTTCAGCAGTGAAAGTACAAGGACACTCAGACCCTAAAAAGTCTGAGCTGTCCTTAAAGGAGGCCAAAGTCACATCAGCGACAATTGGGGGAGGAAAGGCACAGAGACATGAACAGTTCAGCTCAGCACAACTCACTACGCCACGCGTCGCCCCAAGCAGCATCCATCAGTAAGCCCTGCTGGTCCTGCCTTGGAAATACATCCAGATTCTTCCATGTGTCCCACAGCCCTGCCCCGCTTGCTCTGAATCCCGTCCTCACTGTCCTTCACTCCTGCCCCTCCACTGCCTGCAGCTGGAGGGGCTGGGGAACATTTCAAAGCCCCCCAAGGATACAGGAGAGAAAAGTTTATGCGGCTAATACGGGTAAAATGTTTACAAAATGCTAATACACAGTCATCCTTGGACAGCTGCTTTCACGCAGTTTCACAGGCTGACTGGGTAGTTTCAATATTCCTACTGAAATGAACCAGGGGTCAGGCTGGGAAACACTGGCTAAGCAGATGATATCCAATTGAGAAAATCGGCCCCTCACTGTTGAAGACAGGGCTGGAGGCAGTCAGGTGACAGGACTGTCCCTGGTTCTGGGACGCCACCCCCACCCTTCCTCACTGGAGTCTCACCCCAGGCCCTGATGGCAGCTCTAGATGAACCAAGAGCAAACAATAGTTTTAGGTGGGGCATCTCAGATCTGCATGAAGTCTCTGGAGCCCTTCCACCTAGGGCCCCCTGCTATGGAGACACTGAGCTACTGATAAGCATTTTGCATGAATTAAGTCCTAGCCTTGGCCCTAAGATATCCACTTTACAGATGAGAAAGATGGGGTGCAGCGCATGTTGTGATGATAATAATGGCCGTGGCCACAGAGCAGATGCAAGGCAGAGCCGGTCCTCACATGCTAGCGCTTACCTATTATATAGACACATCAATCTCCCTGAACTTCAGTCTCGTCACCATTCAAGTGAGGCTAATGATTCTCTTACACAGTCTGGGAGGACTCAGTGAGTTCCCAGGTCTCGAGCCCGCAACACGGGCCTTGGCCAGTGCTCAATAAATGGAAGCTATTCTCATAATTTTTCCAACAAAACCTTAAGATCTGTGGCTGCTGCAGAATCACAGGGCTCTCAGACAGGAAGAGACCTAGAGATCCACTATTATTTTTCCAAAATTGCCAGGATTTACAGTGTCTAAGAACAAGGTCTTGGGAATTTGCACTGAAAAATGACCAGCTTCCACACCCTGAGCCCAAGACTCCTTGGGCACGGTAAGGTCACTGCCAGGAAGGTGATAGGAACGCTCTCAACCATTCTTCTGGCAGAAAGGGCTGCTTCCCTTGGGCACTTTTACAACTGGTTATTTATAAGCTCAGAAATCTTGTCTGTGTTTATGTTATTAGTCACTCAGCAAAAGCTTATTTTCCACCCGTTGGGAAGGGTTTCCTTTTTGAAAAATGAAAGCCTGTGTCTCTTGGCCAGACAGTTTTACCCAGAAGCTTGGTGGCTCCAGAACGGTAAGGAAAACTATGGCCCTTGACATGGCAGGCCTACCAGGAAAATTAAAACCCCGAATAGAAACTGAGCTGAGCTTGAGTCAGCCCACACACTGGGCATGCCCATTTGGTGCAGATCCTGGTTTTCAGCAGAGCAACAAATGCTTGTAAAGTACCCGCTAGGTGGATGGCATGGGGCACCTGGAAAGGACTCTTGACCAGGTTAAGAAGGGGAGGAAAGGCAGGCTGGGCAGAAGGCATGATATTTGTGAGGGCAGAGACAGAAACACTAAGTGCAGGGCCATTAAGAGTTGGCAGGTGGGGCCTCCCTGGTGGTGCAAGGGTTTAAGACGCAGCACTATGAAGCTGTCCACAGCCACTGCAGCACGAGTTCCATCCCTGGCCAGGGAGCTACCCACATGGCACAGCAGACCTCTCCTGTTTCGCCCACTGCTCCGCACAGCAGTGCATTTCAGTCAGTCTGCCTGTTCTGTTCCCCACTCTGTCTCTGGTGAATCCTCTCAACCCCCCACCTCTGGCCCATACCCCAGTTCTTGTCTGCATAAATAAAGAAATTTTTTTAAAAAAGAGTTGGCAGGTAACGCTTATCAGGAGGAGAGAATCAGTGCTACAGGTACCCTGATGCCCCCAAGGAGCACTGGAGGGGGTTTTGCCCACGACCAAACACTGCCAAAAACAATACACAGACCAAACAATGGACAAGGTGGCATGTAGGACCCTGGACCCATGAAAGAGCCCAGCTCTTATTCTCCATAGTCTTCCCAGATAGCGAGCTTTCCTTTTAAAAGGTTCATTTATAATAACAAAAGTTCCTATTTACTGAACAATTACTGCATGTCATGGATGGTCACACTTAATCCTAATACTCCTGCAAGACAGGTATTAACATTATCCCTATTTCATAAGTAGGGAAACAGCTCTCAGCTGGAGTAATGACAGAGCCCACCTCCACAAACACCCCCTCCAAACATCCTCTTTCTGTCATTAACCATCTCCCCAAGGAGAAATAGATAAGCCAATTTCACGAATGGGATAAATATAAGGCAATATCATAGATTCATTTTGCCAACTTCGAGTCTTCTAGAAATGGAATTGTGCAGTATATATTCTTTTCTGTCTGGCTTCATCAGCTCAACATGATTTTTGAGAAAGCAATCCCAGTTGCTCTACGCGATGGGAGACTGGCCGCTATCCATGCTGCAGAGTTCCCCACTGTGAGTGTGTCACGGTTGAGCCCTCCCTTCTACCCTCGAGAGGCACCTGGGCTGTTTCCAATGGTGGGTCATTATGAATGGTGTTGCTGAGAACATTCTCGGGCATGTAGTTCCATGCTCATCTGTAGACTTTTCTGCTGGGCAGATAACAGGTAAGGATTTGATCCCAAGTTTTGTGATTTGAAAGCATATGTTCTTTTTTTTTTTTTAACTACATAACAAATATTTATTGTATAATTTTAGACACAAAGAAATATGCTATATTAGAATGCAAATAAAAATTATAAAATGCAGATCCTTTCTTCCAGGAATTGAAAAGCATTAAAATAACATAGTTATATACTACCCTAATATAAATTTTAAAAACATATTGGTCTTTCTGCAAAGCCAATGTATTGAATTGACAGTTTAGAGCTTCACTGCCCAGTACCGAAGCCATTAACCATAAGTGGTTATTTACATTTTTTTTGATAATTTACATTTATTTTATATATTTTTTACATCATTTTTCATTTTTGCACAATGTATGCATTTTCATCTTGGTTATATTCCCCACACAATTCCCACCCCCAATGGGCAACAAATTTATACATCTATGATAATAACAGATTCATAAATATTATGTCAGAGACCACCAGAAGAGAGACCTCCTCATCATTTTAGAAAAGAATATTCTTCCATTTATACAAATGACTTGCCAAATATGAATCATGTATCAGCTTAGAGGTAGTTTCACTAGAATAGTAGGTTTGAGATGGACAAAATTAATTCTCAAAATGCTATCAGGTCTAGAGAAATGATTGTTAGTATGGTTTCAGTTGCATGGCTATTATTCAATTATTCTCATTTATATGAATAAACTTAAATTGATAATAAAAAAAAAGCATATGTTCTTGGCATGACTTTCCACCACCTTCCATCATCATGTTCACCCTCCTTGCATCAAACCCAATAAGATTCTTGTTCATTGCAGACAACCAACATCACACACTGCCTTTTCTGAACACGCTTTTATTATCAGCCAATCTGAAGTATTTATCATCAGCCAATCTGAAGTATTTATCTGAGCCTCCTGCTTTGTGTTAAAGTGCATACAGACACAGCCTGAGGCACAGTCTTTGTCCTGAAGGAGCTGCTGTGTAGTTGAATTCATCTAGTACTGAGCAAATAAACCAAGTCCAGCCAGACTTGGGAAGTCCCTAGACAATCAGAGAAAGATTGGTGAGGTCGTTGGAAACAGGAAAGAAGCCAAGGGAAAGCGGGCGTGGAACTCAACCATCAAAAATGATTTGGGTTTGTCTGCAAGACAAGGCTTCACCATTGTTTTAGCATATCTTAAAACATCCAGACTCGCTCCATTTTCTTCTACTGTCCTACAGAAGGGCCTTCTTCCCAGACACCAACTTGAATTATCTTTCTTGTTTTCTGTTTATTTTTCATTTCAAGGGAGAGTGGAAATTGGTTGCTATAGCAACAGCTGCTTCTCCAAATTAATTCTGAATTTCATCAGATGTTCAGTTTGACAGTCCAGTTCTGCCTTCTGATTGTCTGGCTTTCACAACCCCACTAATTACCCAATTCCTAACAATTCCCTCCTGTTGCCCTCGGGGTTAATAGCACAACTTGTATAACTTGAGAAAATGCGTATTATCAAAACAATGCTCTGGCCTGGGAGAAATGCTCATGAGGAAAGAGATCTTGGCTTTTTAACCATCCACCAGCCATTTTAGAGCCAAATGCATGAGACCATTTAGGAAGAAAATGAGTTTGGGAAGTGAGATGGTGGGAATCATTTACAGGCAGTTCCGGAAAGAGCAGGTAATAAAAAAGGGAAGATATCCTCTGGTTCTCGTGTAACCTCAGCGAAGAAGACTGGTTCGTTAGTTTTAAGCAAAAAGGGCCGTCTTCTAAATTAGTTCCAGGATGCTGCCATTCCTTCTGGGATGCTATCACCTCTAACAAGCCACAGATTTATTACTTTCCTAAAACCTCAGACAGAAGCACCATTCCACTCCTCAGCAGAGTCCTTTTATTAAAGATCAGCAGGATCCTCACAGAAAGCAGCTTACTTTCCCTTTCAGAAAGGGATTGCTCATTCCTTTGCAAGAACTGTCTGCAACCTGATGAGGTCATTTAGACAATATAAGGATTCATTCTTCAAGTGGTATATGTACACAGTGGAATACTACTCAGCAGGAAAAAAGATAGACTCTTGGCATTTGTGGTAACATGACTGGAAGAGGAGGAGCTCATACTAAGTGAAATAACTCAGAAGAAGGACAAGTACCAGGGGCTATCACTTACACGTAGAATATAAATAAAACCAAACCATAATAAACACTGGAAATCTCTAGAATTGAGGGGGGGAGGAATGGAAGAAAGCCAATGGGGAGGAGGAACAGTGGACTAGGGTAGAGGACTATGGGTGGTGGGTGGGTGGTGGGTAACATACACCTGAAGGGTGTGAGCCTATACTTCTAAATCACATGCAGTACTGTAAACCGATGTGACCACAGTAAAAGTAAAGATTCATTCTTTCAGAGTTTCCTCCCCTGAGCTAAATTCCAAACAGCTCTCAGGCTCATGGCTTCACAAAATAGTCCCTATCCCTGAAGTCAAGGGGCATGGAGGGTGAATATGAAGTTGGACTGGCAGCTCTCCCACTGTCAATGAGTCGTCAGAGTAGAGTCAATGTGTTTCCTGGTTTGGACAATGAAAGGCTCTTTAATTCACTAATTGTCCTTTCTTAAACCATACTTTTTTGGATTCTGGTTGGCATGCGCAAGGAGAATCCTAGCCAACCAAGCCACCCACAGCCAGCAGTGGACTCCACAGAAGGCAGAAGAAACGGTTAGCAAGTATACAAGCTACGTGGGGAGGAGGGTGTGCAGAAGGCTTCCCAAGAACCATTTCCTTCTGTTAAGATCATTGGACCTATTTAGAGGCTCCACATCAAATCCTAGAAGAACAGGGGACTTGGCCAAGGTGGAGAGGGAAGCTGCACGGACAGCAAATCAAAGACACCAGGCTGGCCTGCTATAGGACTTCACCCTCCTTCCACAACAAGCCTGGGGGCATTTCCATGGAAACAAGCAGGGCTTGGAGGTGGAAATGGACTTCTCCAACCATCACCACACACTCATCAGCCAAGCCCCACAGGCTCCCAGATCATTCTGTCTAGTGCTCTTGTCTGAGTGTTTCTCTCTCTCTCTGTTTCTCTCTCTCTCTTTCACTCACATACACACACACACACACACACACACACACACACACGAATGCACGCACGCACGCACATACTCCAGAACCACCCCAGGCTGCAGCTAAGTCTCTGGTACTTGACACAGTGAACGTCTGAAAAATGCATGCTCCCATTTGTGCAGTAAAGCGAGTAGAAGCCTCTCCCCTCTGGGAAAGCAGCCTCAGTCTCTCTGCCTGAAGCTCTCAACAGAGGGCTTTGCTGTAGGACTCGTCCCAGCGCCAGGCCTGAGGTTATCACACTTCTGCTCCAAGCCTCTGCTGGACCCACCAGGTATGGCTGCTAACATCATGCTATGCAATGCAAGGTCTCAGAGGCAGGTTACAGGGTCAAGTCCCGACTGCCACTCAGTGGCAGCAGGCTACCTCGGCAAGCCTTCTGTGCTTTAGTTCTTCACAGGATGCTTCTGCTCCCTGTCCCCACCATGAGGATTATCACAGTACAGAACACAGCAGGAAGCACACATACATGTGTTATCTGTATAATGCAGCAGCAAGTCTCGGTTAACTAGGGAGAGCAAAGCATGCCTGGATCAAATCCAAGATTACAACGGGTATGTGTGGCAGAATCGACACTGGAGATTGCAGTTGTGCCCTCAAGGAATGGGAGGAGGAGGTGGGAGAATGGAAGAGAGACTGAACTAACACTCAGAGACATCAAAGGACTCAGAGCATAGTGTGTGTATGTGAATCTCAGGGCCCTGCCTGCTGGGTAAACGAACCACCGCCACAAATTATGGTGGGTGCAGGGCATCCATCACAAACCCATCAAAAATCCAGAGTCCGCACCTTGCATGTTTCAGTTCACCTAGCCCAACCCTCCTTTCAATATTCAAATCCCGCTTGCATTGGCGGTTCAGTGGTAAAATTTACGATATTCAAATGCCCTCTGCAGGATATGGTCGTTAAAGGGGCCTGGTTTCTGAGCCCGTGAGCTTTTGGAAATGCATGTCGGTCCGGCAGTCTGGGGGAACGCAGACAGCCATCCCAGTTGATTTCAAAAGGTTCTACATTAAATAACAACATGGTTCCATTTTTTTCCTTTAAAAATTAACTTCGCGTACAAGCAGTATTATTTGAGACACTAGAAAATACTGAATTCCAGGAAACCCAAGAGGGCGAGGCAGGACAGCCAGGGAGTAGCATTCGCTTTTTGGTTGTTTTATTTCTAATCTCCAGTCTCTAGAAAAATGACTTGGGTGTAATCAAATGAAAACAATGAAAATAATACACTTGAAGGTCAAATAGCTAACTTAATAGGAAACTCATTAGAAAATGTGGCTGGACAGAGTCACAGCTGAGAAGCTCATTCGTAAGGTTAAAAGTGAGGACATGCTCTGGTGCTGGGCTATTAACAGGGGTGAGTCCTTAATTTCCATCCAGTCTGCAGAGACTTCATGTGGAATTTGTGAATCTGGCAGCAAAGGGAGTGTGTTAAAATGCTCAGCAATTTGCCATGGGTTCAAAAGAGTAAACACAAGCATAATACACCCCTCTGCCAAGTTCAACAAACTGTTTCATGGGGCCCTGAGTCCCTGATGAGGGCAGCAACCAAATGGCTGAGTAAGTAAACCCAAACCCAAAGGTATCGCTCACTGCTCCCGGGTGACCACTGCCAGGCACACCTTCTTCCCTGGAATTCGCTGGTGACAAAGGATCAGACCGAAGACAAGAGTCGAGAACGGGGCTCTTTTCCTCTGACTTGCAAGGTGAAGTCTATATTTCTCAGCTTGGCCAATTAAATTCAAGTCCCAAGTCGATTCTACTGTGCAGCCAATGTTCAGAATCTGATTTAGGTATTCTGACCTTAACCTTCTCCCCTAGCACCTTCTAAGAGAACTTTTTTTTTTTTTAAGATTTATTTATTTATGCAAGAACGGGAGTACAGGCCAGATGTTCAGGAGGGTGAGAGGAGTCACCAGAGACAAAGTGGGCAACAGAACAGGCAGACTGACTGAAACACACTGCTGAAGGGAGCAGCAGCCGGAGAGACAGGAGAGGTCTGCCCTGCCATGTGGGTTGCTCCACCGCCAGCACAGATTCACAGCGCAGCACTCAACCACCTGCGCCACAAGGGAGGCCCCCTAAAAGAACTATTCTTTGTCTGCCAGAAAGGACCTCTCCAATCCCTAAACATCACATTAGGAATAATGAACATCATTTGTTAAGCATGCATTATGTCATTTCATTCCCACAGTCTTATCTATAAGCAGCTACCCATTTTGTAGGTAAGGAAACAGCTCCAGACAGGTTAAGTCACTAGCCCAAGGTCACACAGCAACAACTGGCAAAACACATAGCTCATTCAAATCTAAGCTTATTTTGGACAATAAAAATGTATTCAATCTGCTAGGACAGCACCTGGTACATACGTGCTCAATAAATTTTGTAAAGTGAATGAATGATTGGAAGAATAGATGGCTAAATAAATGAATGAATGAAGACAGTGGGGAATATTAATAACCGACAGGTCTTGTTAGTTCATTCAATTCAACTTCCTCTCTGCCTTTGAAAGGTCCTGAATCAGGATCTGCTTGCTGCCCAAGAATCCCAGATTGGGACATTTGAGCCAAGAAAGAAAATTGTAAACTGCAACCCTGTGAGGTTTCTGTTCTACTGGGCAGGTGGGCTCTGACGCGTTGGTTCTGGAACTTGAGGGGAGCAGGACCACCTGCAGGGCTGGTTATTGCACAGCACGGTGCTCACCCCAACCAGAGCTTCTGATGGGTTTGGGGTGGAACCAGGTGATGTTGAGGCTGCAGGCCCTGCATTGCCCTCTGGAGTCCACTGCTCAAATGCACCATTAGGCAGTTTTTAGGGTCCTGCCATCCTCAAGGGCTTATTTCCCAGAGGCAGCACTAGTTTCTGGCTCTAGACCCCTGTTGAAGGAGGCAGGAGGTGGACCTCTTGTCCCCCATGCCTGCTGTACACTAAGCAGTCTTTTGGCTTTTCATGCTGTTGTTTGGCAATTCCTCTGCACTTCTGGCTGGATTTTCCAAGTAATGATTTTTACCAGGAGGCAAGAACATCTCTTCCCGGAAAGATCTATCAGAACCTCAGAAAGGCACAAGTAGGGTGAATAAGCATATTATAATGTATACATCCAAGAAGAGGAGAGGGGCTTTTAACTGACAGTAAACTCATCCAAAGTGTCTTTCATGGTAGGAATTTGGAGAATTTGCTAGAATACGGATTCTTTTCTATCTACTCCTGGGCCACAGGTTTAAGGCTCATGAAGAAGGGCCTGATACACTCTTATCAAAGGAGGCACATTTGTCTGTTTTGCTTTACTTTGTTAAGTTTGAGAAACTCTCCCAAAGGCGAGAGACCACAGCTGACATGTGCTCAGAAAGCAAAGATCAGCCTCACCTAAGACAGGAGACTTGATGGAAGTGCTGGCCAGGCCAGCAGGGCAGGAAGCAAAGGGCAATAAAGGGATGTAATCTCACAGGGCCAGGAAGAGGTCCCCAGGAACAAACACCAAGAGCTGGAAAATGAAGGCCCAGGAGGATCCCCTCGCCACCCCCACCTTTTCACTTTTACCTGCCAGTGTTACCAGATGCTGCACAAGTTCCCTAAAGGGCTGTGCAAATCATTCTCATGGTATTGCAAGTCATTCTCATGGTATTGCAGATTAGGTCTCCTAGACTTTCAAAGGGGAAGTGGGGGTGTGACAACGTGCCTTTGATGTTTGAACTTGGGTCCTGAAATCAGAAACTCGAGCAAAAACTGTTTTTATCTCTTCCATCCTAGGCAACCAAGTTGAAAGCTCTGGCAGGCACTTCCTTTTCAGCTGCTCTTTCCATATTGTCAATGACCTCCCTGCTGAGAGACTGGAATTCCTTTGACTGGGAGCAGGGGTCCCTCTCCTAGATGGTGCCAGAGATTTCGTTTTTTTTTTTCCTTTCCTCTACCACATGACTCTAAGTATCACACTGGAAGGTGTATTTCCATCCTCTATTATTTACTTAGCATTAGCAGCCAGTGATGGTTTGTGTTTACACAGCATTGACAAATTTGAGGGTTAATCACCTTTACCCATGGGTCAATAGGAGAGAGCAACCCCAGGGTCTGCTTGGAGAAAGACACATTTGAAAGGAATTATTTTGGGGGATTTGGTGAGCATAACAGTGATGCTGTGAAGCCACAGACTTTACAATATATAAACCATATATTGATATAAATACACCTCCATGGTGTGCAGTCTAGAAAACACTCGGCCGATGAGCTTACCAACTTAGGATCCCAGCTTCTTCCCAAGATGTATGCAGAAATATTTTCTAAAAGACCCAGAAAACTGTAACTTAACACCCTACCTAGACTGAAGACAGCAAGCTCTGGGAAGGCCAGGAACACTCTGTGGTCACAGTGCCTGGACAATGCTCACCCCCATCAGGGGTCACAGCAGCCCTGTAAGTGGTTGTAACTGCAAGGAACATTGTCTGCAGGTGTCACCAACTGGTTTCCACTCTCAGATCCACCACTATGTTAGTGTAGCCTTAGGAAATGTCCTCCGCCTCCACACCCAACTTTCCTGTCCATAAAGTAGGGATGTTAATTATAACTAACTTATATCCATGAAGGATATAAGGACTAAATGAGATAACACATCCTAGGCACAGGGGAAACAACTCTTAACTATTATAAGTGTTATTTTAAAGTATGAATTTTAAAATGCGACTTCCCTCCTCAAAAACCAGTGGTTTCCTCTCCATTCTTGGTGTTAAATCTACACTCTGTCCTTTGGCCAATGTGTTCAGGTCCCAGGCCCCTCCAACCTTTCATCAGTCTCCCAGGCTGTCACTTCTACCAACACATGTCCCTTCCATCCTCTGAGCATTCTGCATATGCTGTTCCCTGGCCTGGAATTCCCAGGTCTTCAAAGGGCTCACTGCTCACCCCATCAGGTCTCAGCTCAAAATTCACCCGAGTCCTCTTCCCTATCAGCTGAATGTCAACTCCATGACACCAGAGCTTGTCTGGTTCACCCTTGTATTCCTAGTGCCCAGGCCAAAGCACAGCACACAGTAGGCACTTAATTGGTCATTTTTTAATAATGAATGACTTTTTCTGTGCAACTAATATTTCAGTATCACCAGTTAGTACATGCAAGATGGTACCTTCCCCTCATGAAGCCCCAAGTTCCAAAACATACAGGATCAGGTGCATTACTGCTTTGCCACATTGCTGCTGTTGCTGTTGTGTCTGCCACCACTGCTGTGTGTGTGCATGTACAACCATACATATGCATGTACATGTGTGTGTTTTCTAAATCATAAAGGTCCTCATTGGACCTTTAGAAATTGTAAAGCTCTTTAAACGTGTCTATTCACCTGGCTAATGTTCAAACAGCTACTTAGGTACCTCGACACTGATTTTTCACTAAGCTAGTTAACGCATTTCTGCACTCAGCTGAGGCTCTCGGTTGGCCTGTCAAATGAGTCAGCTTCCAGGGAGTAGCTTCCCCTTCACTGTGTGTGCAGAAAGACCAGAGTATTAGCTCACAGACTTGGGTTGTACCACCTTGACTGCCAACACCGCCCCTACCACACCCTGGTTGAAGGGCCAGCCAAAGCCAGGCAGAGGGGGCTGAATGGGGCAGAAGGCAGTTGCAAAGCCAGCACAAGACCCATATCAGAAATGCTGGCTGAAGCCTGACAGAGGGAAGAACACGGAATCAGGAGATCTGTGTGCCAGGCCACCAACTCCCTGAAACACCCAGGGTGATGAGCTAGATTGTGCACACACACCCCAAATCATAAGTCTAAGTGCTCCCCCCAGCACCTCAGAATGTGTATTTGGAGACAGTCTTTCCAGAGCTAATTAAATTAAATGAGATCATCAGGGTGGACCCTCAGCCAATATGGCCGCATCCTGGTAAAAAGCAGACATCTGAACTCAGGCACACACTGAGGGCAAACCATGTAAGTCACGGGGAGAAACAGCTGCCAGCAAGCCGAGGAGAGGGCACTTGAGGGAAACTCCCCGCCAACACCTTGACCCTGGCCTTCGAGCCTCCAGGGTGGTCTCAGCCCCCAGCCTGTGGTGCGCTAGTCTGGCATTCCAGGGAGACAAGTTAAACTTCCAAAGTCTCAGTCTCCCCAGTGCTGCAAAATGGTAACAAAACTGAAAGGGGCGCTTGCTCACCTCCCAGATCTACCATGGGGACCAAACTGCGCTGAGGTGGGAGAGCTCTGTGAGCCGTGCAGTTCTGCTCATGCCATCAGGATGGCCAACGTCATTCCCAGAGCAGAGTCCAGGGCTCCTAGGCAGTCAGGGGACCTGGGGGCTGTGGGGTCATAGTTATTGGGGTACACACTGAAAAACAGCACCTCAGCACTCCCTTGCTCCTAATCCCCAGGGGAACCACCCTCCACCACAGTTATTTAGTGAATGTGGGAGAAGCAGAACTTGCGTGGGAGAAGGGAAAGAGAACAGAACAGAAACTAAGAAAAGAAAAAAAGGCCACAGTTAAGTCCCTGGAGTTTTCTGCACAAAAACAATACTTTTTATTTATATAAATTTTTATGTAAATATATAAATTCTTTTATAAGTATTCGTATGTTATTTATGTAATCTGCAGGTCAAAAATATTTGGTGGCAGCAGGGTTTTTTTTTTAAATCTTTTTAACTTAAGAGTCTGAGGAAAGCTATGCACCCTCCTCCTAGAAAAAAATAACCCATGATGTTAACACAAGACACATCACACACCAGCATGCACTACCCTGTGGTGGGGGAAAACTCTCTACACTGTCCAGCATGGCAGCCACTGACCACAGTGGCCAGGGAGCACTTGACTGAGGACAAGAATTTTAAATTATTTTAATTAATTTCAATGTTAATAATCATCTATGGTTAATAGGGTCTGTATTGGACAGTATCCCAGAAGATTTACAGAGCCCCTGCAGCTCACCATGAAATACCCTTATCAATGAACCCCAGGTAAGATCCAAGATGATATTATGGCATCTTCATGGTGATGACCATCCTTGAGTTTGCCAGAACAGGTATCATCTCATTTAATTCTTTGGGACCTCTGAGAGAGGTAGACAGTTACCCCATTTTATCGGTGCCATTACTGATAGGCCCACAGCTTGCCCAAAGTGCCATGTCTATCTAGGCCAACATGGAGGATTTAAGATAGAAACCCAAAACTGTTTTATGTGAGAACTAAAAGCTCTTTCCCAAGTCCCTAAAATTAAAGTTCAGGTCCTCGACTGAGGCCTCACGCACACTTGAGTTCATCTTTAAAGCAAGGGTCTTGCTTCTTGAAGCCTCCAGCAGAAGCTAAACCAAGACCAACGGGCCTTAAGAAGAGAATGTGTCTCCGTTAATGATCACATCTGGTCTTTCCTTGTTCAGAGAGACATCCCACGGTCAGCCCCAGAGAGGGCGTAATGCTGGCAAATAGGTCCGGCTTCTCCAGGCCAGGCTTCAGTAACCACTGACTGCATCAAGACCAAACAAAGACCCTGGACACTTCACACCGGGAGGCACTCCCCTGCCTCCCTGATAAAGAAATCTCAACCACAGAGGTGCTCACAGCACACCCTGACCGCACTTGTCCATACCTGACAGGTGATCTTTTACTATTACCATTTTCAGGTTTTCATGGTAACCAAACCATACAGAGCAAAAACGCTCAAAATTTAACAAAACTCACTCTCCTCCTGCATTTTGAATCTCTTCTCACTTAAAACGTCTAGAAATTCCCTTCATTCACCAGGCATATTCAGATTTGTATTTTCTCAGCCTGATATTCTACCGTCACCAATTCAAAAGAACTCTTTCAAGACCCAGCCTGGAGGCCACACATCTTCACGAATACTTCTAACCCTTGACCTTCACAGTACTGGAATCTGTTGCTGCTACTTCTGTGTTGTATTTTTTCTACCATGCCTTCTGCTGCTTCTTGAATATAAGGTCCGTAGAACATTCCTCTGAAAGTTTCTAACCGCTATTAACACTGTGCTTAACAAGAATTGGACACAGTTCATAAACCAGTGGTTCTCAAACTTGTTAAAACACAGATACCTGGGCGCCACTCCCAGAGTGGCTGACCCAGCAGCACCTGGGTAAGGCCCAAAAATCTGGGCAGGCTGTTATCGCTGGCCCAGTGACTACATTATAAGAGTCACTGCAAGAGATGTTTGTGGAGTGAATAAACGGTTGAACCAGTGAGAATTTCCCTTTAAAAATCCTATCCCCAGGGGCTCCGAAAATGAACTTTAGAAAAATCAAGATAAAAGATATTACCAATATTTACTTCTAGATGAACAGCAAAAATAGAAATAGCAGGGGAAAAAATAGAAAAAAAAAAACCCACATGGAATCAGAAGGAAAATTTTAAATATCAGAAAAATTTTAGGGTAAATATCTGGTTTCCTCTTAGACCTTACTATATAAGTTGCTATGATTAGGGAAGAAATTAAAAATAGATTCATTTTTCTGACTCAATCATATATTAAGACATTCTGGAGAAACCATTTGACTCAGTAAGTCCAGGATTAGGAATTTTTCATAAGAAAATAATCAGAAATGAATGTAAAAACAATGCACAAGGAAAGTCACCTGTTTATAATAACAGAGATTTGAAACAACTTAAATGTTTGACAAAAAAGAATTAAATTCAATAAATTATGGTATGCCCATAAATGGAATACTACAAAGTCTTTTAAAATGTCCTGACAGGAGAATATTTATTGACATCTGTTTATGGAACAGATGTGTGATATAAAAAATGAAAAAAAAATGTTAAGCTAAAAACAGTACAATCGTTATGATCTAACATTGGTTAAAAACCACATACAATTATGGAAAAGTAGATAAAAATATGGATATGGATGGAGAGCTATTTATCAAACTGGGAGTTAGAGCTGAAATTATTTTTTTATCTTAACATTTGTATTTCAGTCATTTCTGCAATAAATACATATTGCTTGTGTAATACTTTTCCAGGAAAGAGAGACAGACGGGAAGGGGAATGAGAGAGAGATAAAGAGAGAGACAGAGAGAGAGAGACAGAGAGAGAGAGAGAAAGAGAGAAGGGTAGGTAGGTACATGGGTGGGTGGATGGATGGATAGCTAGACAGACAGACAGTGAGACGGAGGGATGATCCATCAGTATGTAGATGATGTATACGTGTGTCCATGTATATGATAAGCTGTGTGTGTGTATGATAAGCTGACTATGGGAAGTTAATACTCTTCATTTCTTCCCATTAAGGACCGAAGAGTTGAGCAAGAGCAGTTTTATAAGCTTCTCCCCATACCTCCTCCTGCAAACACCAACTACAACTTGGATTCCATTTGCCAAGCATCTGCACCTCCCTCGTCTTTCTGGCTATTTCCTGGACCTGCTCAAAGTTCATTCTTACCTCAAAGAGCCTAAGTGGGTAACTCAAGACACCGGCATGGCATCACCAGCTTTGGGAATGACATTTACAACATAGCCATTGTTACGTGGCTACCCAGCAAACTGCCATTTCTCAGAGGCCACGGCTGTCTCACATACTGGTTTGCAGTAAGGCAGGTTGCTTAGCAACCACCAAGGAGCAGGGGAGAAGGTACCCCAGGAACTATTTTATGAGCAGAAGGCGCTGCGCTACGTGTGTCTGGCTGCATTCAAGGTAACCAAATAAGAGATAACACCCAGCTATTTTTGCATCATGAGGAAAAATACTTGGCTCCCACCCAGAAAGGCAATTACCTAAAAATCTTGGCAGGCCCCATGGTATGAGAAATGGTAACTGATACAGGGTGAAAAAAAATCACTGACCTTCATAAATACTGATGATATGAGGATGGTTGAGGGATGACATGATCTCAATCTCTCGTCTGATGTGAACCATGTCTTGTTCGTCCTTAATTTTGTCCTTACGAATGGATTTTATGGCAACCTATAAAGTCAGGAAATGAAATGTTACTCAGAGAACTAAACAGATGCAAATCAGCCATTGGGGGAGTTTGGAAAATAAATACAGATGTTACTTGTTGGCAGAACCGACAATAACCAAAACAAAACTTCAAAATACCCCTGTCACGTCTTTCATTTACAGCAAAAACACCCTTCTCCCAGCAACAGAAAACATCAGGTTTTAACAGCCTGGGTTTGGGAGGGTGGGTTTTGTTTCATAAAGTGGAGGCTGCTTAACTTGGCCAGATTTGTTGACTCTAGGAATCCTGATTCTTTGAAAAAGGGAAAAAGGAGAGCTCGGGTTACGGGGTCTGGATGATTCAACTTGGAGGTGAAATGAGTATCTCGGCTGTGCGGAGGCCTCCGGGGTGTGAGTGAAGCACTGCCGAGTGGTCTACCTCGACGCCAGCCCGACCTCCAAGCCGGGGTTTTAAGAGGCCAGACTTTGCTGTGTTTATGCAATTGCTCTGATGTCTGTTAAGTTCTCCCTACATGCTCCCCCGCACCCAAGCACCTCCCAGATAGGTGACAAAAAGACTGGGAGAGAAAGTTCAGAGTAAGACCAAGGGAGCGACAGCAGGCCCCCCTTGGCCGGCCCCAGCTGATTCCACTACTCCGTGCCAGTGTCATCTGCAAATCCAAACTGTACGGAACTGCAGGGCCAATGCAAAGAATGACTTTTCAAATAAAACACATCCATAAAAAGGAATTGGATGGCAACAGGAATCTAATAAGAAAAAGTGTGTCGATGGAATCATCTCTGCTCACAAACAAGTTGGTTAGTAATTGCATCTGCCTTGGCTCTCGGGGGGGCCAAAAACTACTTTGGTCTGGGGAGGTATCCGGGGCGAACAGGAAAACCCGCCAACCCATTTACTGCCAGTTCCCAAAGCCCGCTCAGTTCCTCCAAACCGGTCCTCCGGTGAGGTCCCCTGAGGCACTACCCTTTCCAAGATGACCACCCTCTGGGTTGTAAAGGCAGGACGATGAGTTTGGAGAAATGCCCTTGGCTATCAGGGACCTCACCTTGCTTGATCACAGGGTGAGGTCAGGTCAGCCTCAGCAGGCACGTGTTCACCTGTGCATACACCTGTTCATGTGTGGAACTGAAGTGAGTGGAACTGGACACCGACAGCTTCGCGCCTGCACCAGGTCCCCACAAGCTCTGTCCGTAGAGACATTATCAAACACAATCGCGCCACCCATGAGGCCACAGAACTGGGAGCCACTGTTACTGCTGTGTCCGCTGCGTGCCAGCTCCACCCACAGGCAGGTCCTGGATTCCCCTGCAGAACCCTCCCCTCATCGGGAGATCAGTATTTGTGTCACAACTTGTATGTCATGGGGAACTCAGTCACGGCTTTATGTCCACGTCTAACGCTGTGCTCGGCCCGTGGCAGGCTGAGAAAACACTTAGAGAGGGAGGCAGGTGTGTGGGGAGGCACTTAGAAAGGGTAGGCGGCAAGGAAAGAGCCAAAGGGAGAGATGGGTTGATGCTATGAGGTGACGAGAGCACAGAACAAAGAAGTGGAACACAGACAGTGGAACTGGAGGAAAGAGGGAGACGCACTCCCACCAAACATTCCAAGACAAGCCCGACGGGGAGGTGACTTAGGATACCTGTGACATCCTACCTACACGGCAAGCGAGGAACAGAGAACGTGCACAGGAACACAGGATGCCGGCCCTGCAGCAGCCCAGGGGGAGCTCCCCGGCCCCACACCACCCCCACTACAGCCCGGGGCTGGACCACGTGGCTGCATCAAGGGAGGCTGCACAAAGATGAATGGGTCTCCCGCCCCCTTGCACCACCATGCCGGGCTCAGCGCTACCCCAGGCCCTCGCGACAGCCCCATTCAGTCCTACAGCAGCAAAGCCTCCCTGCGCTGACGTCAAATGTAAAGATATGACTGGAAGGCTTTATTTTATCTGAGCAGGGCCTGCAATCCTGAGACTCGTTCCTGGAGGAAGCAGACAGTGAACACACAGAGGCCGCGGAGGATGTGGGTGGCTGCTGGACCAAGTCCACATTCCTCCATACACTCAGATGGGCCAAGGGTAGAAACCACCCCTTTGATTATGCAGCAGGACCTCCAGGAGGTCCTATTGTCAAATTACAATAGGAGTACATTCTTTACCATCCAGGGTCGGGGAGGGTAAGACATTCTGGGGCGTAAAAAAATAAGTCCACTTGTCAATTGCCCCTCAACAGTGGAGTGAGAGGCCGATGGTCCCACGGTGCATTTGCCAGGGGGATGCTTCCAGGCCAGTGTGAAAAGGAAAGTACCCACATTCTAGCAAAGCCTCACGCAGCACTGAGGAAACTAAAAGGGCTCCATAAATGTTAATAACCACAGAGGCAGCCCCTTCACAAAGCTTCCCTCTTAGTACAAAGACTCTTCTATTGAAAATGTACGGGAGAGCAAGCTCCTTCTGCCCCTATTTCAAAGCGCTCGCTGGAGGGAAGTCAGGAGGAGAGGCGTGCTAGAAATCACTTAGAGCCACTGCCATGGCAGTTGGGGGGAGAGGACAGGTCAGTCCAAAGGGCAGTGAGATGATGCACCAAGGCCAGAGAGCCAGTTAAGGGCAAGCCAAGGAAACAGTAATGAGAGAGTAGTAATAGCAGGCATCCAGGGGCAGTGATAGGCGCACACGTTGCTGAGTGCCTGACACACTGCAGACCTTCTCATCCTTCCCTCCACGCAAGCTTAGCATCATGCCATCCTCTCCCAGAGACCCTTCCTGCCCCTGGAGCCCATAACACCACTCCTGTCCACCTCCTCTTGCTCCATCTTTCCCCACATCCTCTTCCTCGGGGCTTCTTGCACCAGCTGAAATCATCTTGCTTCTTTGTTTGCTACATATTTGGTCAGTGAGCAAATTCTGCCCCCCTGGCCTGTTTTTACAGGACCTAGAGAGCTACGAATGGCTATCACATTTTTTTTAAAGTTGTTAACAAAGAAGGAGATCAATAAATGTAGCTCCTGTGGCATAAAATAGCACCTGAAGGATAAGTTGAGACCGTGCACAGAGAAGAGGTCTTGCGTGAGGCCAGACACAGGGCCGAGTGCTGGCTATAGCCACAAACTAGCTGTGTGGCCTCGGGCGGTTTTCATAACCTCTCTGAGCTCCACTTCCCTCATCCTGTTAAGTAGGAAAATAACAGTACCTGCCTCATGGGTGCCTGTTGGGATTAAATGTTAAGTACTTAGAACATGCCTGGCCTAGGCTAAGTGCTCTGGGCCAGACCATGTTTAATTAACGCTTAATTAACCCAGACAGCGGTACCCCTTAAATAGGGCTGCCAGCCTGCCTTCCTTCCTTGGAGCAAACTGGAATTCCTCCCAGTTCCTCATGGGGCAGCGAGAGAAGGCTTTGAGACTGGAGACCACCTTGGTTCCCAAGCACAAGAAGAGCAGGCAAATCTCAAACTCTGGGGTCTTTACCTTTGCACCCCCATCTCAAATGGGACCCACATGTATCATGGTGGCACCTGAGTCTGAGACCAGACAAAAGATGAGATCTGGGGTCCATGAAAGCTACCCAGGACTAGTTCCCCATCTTCTTCTCATGGCTACCCCTCCAGGTGAACAGGGGAGCAAAAGCTCCTACTTAGAGTCAAAAGCCTGACTCATGATACCCACTTAAGTCTTCTTGGGTTAGGATTTTCATTTTCTTATTCCTTTTGAGTGCCTTCCAGGAGCCAAGCAGAGCTAACTCCCAAGGCAGCCCTCAAGGTAGGGAGGAGGGAGAGGGACAAAGGCAATAAGCAAAATTTACACAAATAATAAGGTGTGCCTCATGGCTAAGGGCACCCCAAGAAACATACAGTGACCCTACAGGGAGAATTTTCCCCCAAAATTCCAATTTGTTCCTGCACTGCTTGGAGAGGTTGTACCCTCAAAGCAACTGGAGCCAGAAACTCAGGTGTGCAAGCCCGACGCATGGGACATCATAAACGCTCCCAAGTCTAGACAGCACTATGCGCCTTATAAAATGGTCTGCTCTTAAATGAGGCCACCCTATAGTCTAATGTTTAAACCTTCTGCAGCAGCTGGTCCCGGACCTGTGAATTCTGCCCTGCAGTGCCTGCCCGTTAAAGAGGCAAATTCAGCCCAGTCATTTCCCATCTCTTGTTAAAAATGTAACAGGCCCCGCCTCCTCTTCTATATTGGTAGTTTTTCCTTTTTTGTGTGAATAATCACCAAAAACACCTGTTCTGCAGCCTCCTGGGCATCCTTTTCCACAGAGCTGTTGGCAACAGTAACAGCAGGGATCTGGGCAGGGTGACAGGGGGACAGAAGAATATGGAGGGAGTTCAGACTTGCAGACTGGTGACCTCAGGCAACCCAAGCCTCCCAGGTCTCAGTTTCCTCAACTGTAAAAATGAGGCTGCTGCTGCAAGGGATGGATATAATGTAAATGGTGCCTGGCACACAGTAGGTGTTTGCTGAATGGAGGTTGTCTGGAATGGAGGTCTATGAAGCATACAGGGCCCTGGACCACGTGAAGGGCAGATGACTCCACAGCTAAGCTAATCACAGACCTTTTCCCCTCTCCAGGCCCCACACACATCCTCCCCATGCCCACCTTTGTACTAAGGCAAGAGCAGGTTGAAATCAATATCCAGTCTGCATCCCCACAAAGAGCGAGCAGGGCAGCCAGTTATCTTGAGGGCAGCTTTGGGGAGTGGGGGAAATTCTGGGCAGGTTGTATGTATTTTGAGGTTCTAACCAAGAGACTCAATGCCGTTGCCTCTCAGTAACCACCTGCCACAGATGCTCATTTATTGTCAGCCTGCAGGAAGCATTCTAGAACAGTGCCTCTCAAATAGGGGTTATTCCGAACCCAAAGGTCTTTGGTGGAAGCTGGAACTCTGCATTTCTAGCAAGCTCCCAGGTGATGGCAGGGATGCTGGTTCCAGGAACCACATTTTGAGTAATGACATGTTCATGCTCTGCCTTTGGCCTTGACCTATCAACATTTTTAAATCAGTGGCAATATTCTTAATAGTAACAGTAACTAATATTTAATACATGTCAGTGATGCACTAGTGAACCTAATCTATTATCTTAACTGCAATCCTAATTTATAGGGGAAGAGACAGACTCAAGAAGACAGATACTGGGCCTCCCCGGTGGCGCAGCGGTTGAGCGCTGGGTTGCGAAACTGCGCGCGGCCTCTGCGGCGCCGGTTCGATCCCCGGCTGCTCCCCGGCCACCAGAGGAGGGTCCCACATGGCGTGCAGACCTCTCCTGCCGCCCGCTGCTCCCCTCAGCAGTGTACTTCGGTCCTTCTGCCTGCTCTGCTCCCCGCTCTGGCTCTGGTGAATTCTCTCACCCTCCCGCGCTTCTGACTGTACCCAGTGCATGTATAAACCAAACAAACAAACAAAACCAGCAAACAAATAAATAAAGCATGCCTCTATAAAAAAAAAAAAAAAAAAAAAAGGACAGATACTGCCCACAGTTACGCGGCAGGTAAAAGATGGAGTGAGGACTTGCATCCAGGCAGGCTGAGCCCAGAGGCTGCCAATTCTTGAGGCAGGGGATGAAGGTGGAATGGACAGCAAATGTGGCACATGACCAAGAAGCTCAATGGGCCCCAAAAGGTCTCCAAAGCCCAGTGTGATGCGCCTCCTCTGAGCATTGAAGTTTTCCAGGGTCACGTGTGAGGTCACAGGAAGAAACACTGCATCACAGGGCATCAGCCTCACTGAGAACACGCCTGGCTTCTAATCCTGGCCAGAGGAGCTGGCAGCTTCCCCGCCATTCACGAGGTGTGACCTCACACCAGCCACATTCCACGGGAGCTTCAGGGCACTGAGTCAGACGCAATTCGGGGGTCTTTTCTCACCAAGGGGTCCAGAGGCCACTTGCAATGAACAGGGTGCCACGTCAAGTTGGAGATTGGAGCACCAGTTCCTGCTCTTGTCTGGCTGATGATGAGAGTTCGGGGTAAGAGTCCCATGGGCCCAGGATGATCCAAAGATCCCCAGGATCCCCAAATAGCTTTCACTCAGAAAGGCTGCGCCTGACCTTCACCATGGTGATGCCACCCAGGAGGCCATCTTGCAGCCAATGCCCATAGTTAATTAAATGACCCCAAGCTCTTCATCAGGAGCCTGGTCAACTCAGGACAACATGCCAGAAGGTGCCAAGATACAACTAGCCCCACAAGGGCCCAAGCCAGCTCTGCCTCAGGCCCATGGGTCCCTTCCTCTCTGGCCTGTTGATTCATGTCAATACATGGATGTTTTTTCAGACAGAGGCAGTCTGCAAGCCAAGAGGTGTATCAACAGGCTCCAAGGAGAGGCAGCCTGAAGCCAGGGAGCAACCATGTGTAGGGATGCTCAAAGAACAGCACCCCCACTCACCTCCACCAGCACCCCCACTCACCTCCCTTTATCTTGTGAGTGGTTCTCAAAACTCAATCCTCTGCCACTCAGTTCTCAATTCCCTACTTCCCCTATATCCCCCCAAAAGATGATGTTTCCTCCAGTGATACTGATTTTCCTCCTGCCATGAAAAAAACCATTCTATTTCCAGAATTCAAGCAGTAAATCAGATTTCCATTTGACTGGACCCAGATCCCGCTTAAAAGACCCTCAAGGAGACCTGGGGTGTTCTTAGCTATGTGTAGAGCTGTTCCTTGCTCTCCAAAACCAACCCTCCCCTCTTCAAGGACACAACTAAGCATCTTGTCAGTGCACATGATGGTGTGGAGCGCAGTCGGTAAGGAAGAGGTCAGCGGATTCACGCTCTGTATCGTGCTGGGGTTTATAAACACTAGAGAGCAGCGTGGCTGACCGGGAAAGAGATAAATTGGAGCCACAAAAAAGGAGGCCCATGTGAGGCTGAAGCTGGTGGTGATGCCCTAAGCAAGCCGCGAACCAGCCTGAGAGCTCAACCAGACTCTCAGCGAGAGAATTTGGGGAGGGTGTCAGCAGAGAACTCCTGGCTGGGATAAAAGGGAAATTGATGGTCACCATACAGGTTCTAGGGAACAGGTCAGAGCTCTGGAATTCAGAGTCTGGCGGGGACAAGCTGGTGTCAGCATTTTTCACAAGCTTCCCGAATAATTCTATTGCACCCCAATGCCTGAGAACTGCCATCCTAACTCAGAGAATGTCATCATGAAGCACCTATTATTTTGTAACTCAAATATGTCTAAGTCGTATTAAACATCAGATGATTCATGAAAATTAATAAACTGCCTGTCTATATAGATGGGAATTAAAAACAAGCTACATCCTGGAGGGGACTCAGTGACCCAAATTAATTTACCCCTGGAAATGGATGTTGTGTTCTCAGACACTCCACTCAGCCTAGCCCAAAGAAGGAGGCTGCAAGGTCAAGGAGGCAGCAGGCACTGGCTCCCCCAGGCTCTGCAGACAAGCTGGGGCTGCAGGCCTTTGATTCAGGAAGGTGCCCAGAGAAGGAAAGCTCAGAAGCCTGTCAACTGGCCTGAACTGACAGGTCTAGGGGGTACTTGAAGAGCCTTCTCTTACCCTGATCTCCTGGAAGTATCTCCAGGCTCTGATCTGGTAAAAGATCCAAGACCCGCTGGAGAAAGTCTTGGGAGCATGAGAGAGGTGCACAGGCAGCACCAGAGACATAGCAAGTCTGCAAAGACAAGGCTGATGAGCTGGGACTGCAGTAGCCAAGCAGCTGTTTATTTTTAGACTTTTATGTTTCTGAAAGCCAAACGCAACCCAAGTCAGAACTCCAAAGTTCAGCTGCTTTCCTGCCAGGTTACTTACAATTGTCCTGGGGCGGGAGGATAAGGGCTCGCCCTGAGGGCTGAGGTCACTTACAAGTTGGACAGCCTCAACTGGTAGCATCTGATTACTGGAGCTTTTTATAACACAGCTTGGATAAGCTGAGGGTTGTGCAGCTTTTATTTATCAACCTCCTGGCCCAGCAGAACCGCTAAGAAGCCCAGCATCAGTGCCTTGGGCTGGTCATCAGTCACGGCAACTTAGTTCAGGTGTCCACTGCACAGATACTCGGGAAAGTGTACTACAGGCTCATTTCTCCATCTGCAAATGAGGAGCACAGGAGCATGAACCCCACAGGGTATATGGGGGAGGTCCTATCAGATGGGGAACAGGCTGAAGGGCAAGGAAAGTCAACAGTCACCCCTACAAACAGCAGATGGAGAGTGGCCAGTACCTCCAAATGTTCCATGCCAATGCCCCCAATTTACAGACATGGAAACTGAGTCACAAGGAGGTTAAAGCATAGAAACAAGTTCACTAAGTTAACAGTAGCGCTGGGATTGCAATAAGGGGCCCAAGTCTCACTCTAGTCCGAGGTTAATACTTGGGGCAATGCTAGCAGCAGGCCCGAAACTGCCACAAGAAGGTCTAGCGTGCACATGTGAGGCAGGTCCCAGCAGAGCCAAGTTGCAGAACTGCTGCGTCATTAATAACTAAGATGGGAAGTGACAGACTCCGAACTGGGATGGCAAATTATGATGTGTCTTGTAAGGCAAAATATGTCCCCGCTGTCTAGTGTAGGAGAGGGGGGCCGTCCTCACACAGACATGCCAGGAACAGTTTCCAGTCCAATTCAGTCCAAATCTTGCTGCAGCTTCAGAAGCCTGATTTGATATCACACACGAGCCGGCCTATTGGAAGGTTTTGATCCCATTATTTCTTAGTTCACTGAAAACATTGCTTTTAAATAGTAACTTCAGGCTGCTATTGAATCAAGAACCCTGAGAACAATAACAAGGTAGACAAAAGACCTAAGGAACAAAATTAATTTCAAAGAGGAAAAAAAATAGTTCATTGAGTTGAGCTAATTCAAGTGAGCAGAATGAGACAAAATAAGGTTTTAATTCCTTAAGATGGTAAAAGACAACATGCAAAAATGAAAAGACACGGTTTTACATTTTATTTTACATTTTAACCACAAATGATTTTATAAATTAGTGAGCGAATCTTCAGAAGCTAGCCTGATCAAATCCTCTTATTTGGAAAACTGATTTATAGCGATTCAAATATGCAAAGACATATTGGAGCTGCAATCTGTGCCCCTGGAGACCTTGCTCATCATCTCCTCACAGGCAGCCTGCCTTGCCCCTCAGGCTAGTCCCTGCTGCACAGCACTACTGCAAAATCTATCTGGATGCTTGTCAGCCAGCACTGATTAGCACCCACAAACTGCCAGAGTGCCTGTCACAGCAGCAGCTCCGGCTACAAACACACAGCTCCAGTAGGGACAACCTGACACCCAGGAGCATGCTCAGGCCAGACGGGCCCAGCCTGTGCTTCATCAGACAGGATGCCTCCCTAAGCCTTATCTCAAGGCCAGCACTCATACCCCACCTTGGGAGAAAGCGGCAGGCATCTGCAGACATGACAAGGAGCCAGGGAGTAGCCTGGGGGAGGAGTGACAGGGCCCTACACATTAGTGCTTGTCATCTTCTCTGCCAGGATCCCTCCACATCCTATTGTTTGCACTAACTTCTTTGACTCACCGACTCCTCCACATCCATCCCCTTCGATGAGGCCCTGTCTGCATACCTAAGTGCCCTCTCATAACCCAGCTCAACATTACTTGTAGGCTCCACGTGCCTCAAGACCATTTCTGTTTTACTCACTGCATCTCCAGTGCCCAGCAAGTGCTAGGGTGGTGTATAGACCAAAAAAGCTGAGGCAGATCCCAAGCATTAAAAGGTACCCTAACTGAGTAAGTCAGCCAAAGAAAGACATCTACCACGTGATGTCACTGGCATATGGAATAGAAAGGAATCCAACACACAGAAATTGAGAGCAGTATGCTGGTACCAGGGCAGGGGCTGGGGAATGGGGAGATGGTGGTCAGAGGTACAAACTCTTCCAGGTATAAGAATAGTAAGTTCTGAGACCTAATGACGTGTGGACTATAGTTAACAGCACTATTATTTGTATTAGTATTTGAATATTTGAAGAGTAGATCTAAATGGTACACATACACACACACAATGATAATCATGTCAACGGAGAGGAGGTGCTAACTGACCCTACTGTGGGCATCATTTTGCAATGCATGCATGTATCAAATCATCATGCTGTATCACTTAAACTGACATGTATTAAATATCAATCATATCTCAATAAAGTTGGGGAGAAAAGGACCCTAAAGAACATAAAACTATACAGCAGGACATCTCATCACTCTACAGCCTCCCGCCCCTGAGTCGTCTTTTACTTGTTAATCTCTCAAGTGTAGATGATGGTAATACGTGCCCAGAGCAGAAAGGCTGGAGATGATTCACAATCACTAAGAGTAATCATAATTACCAGTTATCAAGCTCTTACTTATGCCAACCACTGGGCACCATCCGCTAAGCCTCTCAACCTCTCGCTCATTAAGTTCTTGCAAAAACATGATTGTTTCTGTTTTCTCAATGAATATACACTGAGTCTGAGGGAGGTTAAGAAACTTGCCCTGAGGCATACAATTCATAAATAGGAGAGCAGGGTCTTGCTAAACCCACAGGCAGTGCTCTTAAGCTCAATGCCAAACAGAAGGCCAGTAGCACAGCACCTCTGGCACACAATAGGAGTCTGATAAACCAGAACTGGATCTGAGTCTCTAGAGGGTGAAGGCCCCACCAAGGCCTCACTGCCTAGTGCCCTGCTAAGTCTTTGTTTTTGTTAATATTGAAACCACTTCCATCTTCAAAAGCACATCCACTGGTGCTCCTTGCCGCTCTCCGTGGTACCAGCCCCTGCAGATGGGCAAAAGGCAGAATCGGTCAGGGGAGTGTGGGAGGCATGTACTAAATGATGCAATAATGAGTCAATTCTCCGGCAAGCAATTTAGAGAAATCTGCACTGGATAAAGTACTGATCCAGGTCCTGAAGAATAGGACCTTACCCTTCAAGCTGCTTCCAGCCCAATTTGAGAAGGCAGCAGACTTGGGGTGTAGGTAGAGTTGCGGGGGGTAAGAGGATCCATCAGAGACAGAGTAGGAGCAGAACAATCAGATTGACTGTGAAATACACTGCTAAGGGGGGCAGCGGGTGAAAAAGGAGAGGTCTGCTGCACCATACAGGTAGCCCCCTGGCTAGGATCAAATTCAGGCCATAGTGGTGATAGTATTGAGACTTAACCCCTAGACAACCGGGGAGGCCCCCAGGCTGCTTATTTTACAGAAGAGTAAAACAGAAAAAAAAAAAAAAAAAGGAGCATCCCAGCACCTACCAATCAAACAAGCAATACCCTGACATTACACTTAGATGCTTGGATCTTTGGCTCCGGCTCTGGGCCACACCTGCCCCCACACCTCACAGCCAAACCCCCGGGGCCCCCGGGTGAAGAAGACACACCTTAAGCCTTGCTTCGTGAGGCCTCCTTTGAGGCCTCCTTTCTCTGGAGTTTCAGTCTCGGGGAAAACTAGCTCAGAGACTCAATGTTCAAATGCTGTGGACGATCTGGCCGGGAAGCTAATCAGAACAATTTGAGCGTACAGCTCAACAAGGCCACCCCATCCTGGATCGAGCCTTGCCTCCATGGCGACAATTCATTAGAACCATTCCCTTACAACAAAACTGTCAGATCCAGCAACCGCAGGCCAGAAACATCCTAGCTGAACCCCGCCAAGCTGCTTTCTGATGTACTGTACACACAAATACCAATATCCCCCAGATGTTCCCCATGTAAAACATTTGGTTTGAGACTCGGCCCTTCTTTCCCAAAAACTCTTCCATTTGTTTAATGGACTCATACAGTTCAGCTAAAATATCCTGGAGCAGACATCTGAAGCCAGCCCGACTCTGATGCAAGCGTCCCATCTGCAGAAAAGACGAACAAGTAAACGAGGCCGCCCTCCCCAAGATTTATGCTCCCTGCATCTTCGAGCAGATCATAAAATGTAAGCTATGTACGGATAATAATGCGAGTTGCTTTCAAGTGTGTTTCTCAGCCATCTCCGTACTAATCTAAGACTGATGTTCAATCAGAGCGTGCGTTTGGCATGCTCAACACTGCTTCTTACATCCTCAGAAAAGAAGCTAGAAAATCCACCCCTGGAGCAACCCAGAGGATTGAGGGAGGTAATGGCAGGTTTTTCCTGGACTTGGTTATCCAAATTTAGCGACTGTTCTCTTATTCCAAAGCCACTTATCTTTTAACCCACAGTCTAGGACACAGGCCAGAGGTGGTGACTGGGAAATGTACTGAGCTCAGGGCCAAGAGACCCAGCAAGGCCAGGTACTAACCAGGGGACCTTGGCCCCTAATCGTGGCTCATCCTGTCACATGAGAAAATGGAGTGTCCCCAGATTCACTGTCAGGGTCCACTCATCTGTGAAGACTGAGTGAGGAAGGGAATGAAGCCTCAGCAAAGCTACCCCCAAGAAGTGCCATTGAATGCAAGTGCTGAGCATCTCCAGGGGGTCACCCCACATGAGGCTAGTTACCTCGGTCACAGCGATTCTGTGGGGAGGCTAAGAAATGGAGCCAGAAAGCTGCTGAGACAGTCTCCCTGATGGGATCAAGACGGGACAGCTAACTTTACTTTTCGTCTTTAACTTTACTGCGTCTCGTGAGTTTTCAGTATTGAGCATGCCTTAGTTTTGCTACAGGGAAATGAAGAACTTTATCTTTTAAAAAGGTCACAAAAAGGAATGAAAAGTTCATGTGGGGAAAGACAGACAAATTATAAAAGGCAGATAAGAGAACTCCAAAGCACAGCTCTGAGGACCATTTAGGAGATGTTCTCCAAAGACATCAAGAAGAGGTTTGACTAGCTTCAAGGTACTCTGTGTCAAGAAGGCAAGGAAGTGTGCATTCACTTGAGAAAGACTCTATAAGAAATGGCTGCAATTTTTTAAATTATGCTGATTATGGTAAAGTTGGTCTATATGACTATGTTTGCTTTAGGAGATATAGGTTCAAAGCTTTACAAATGTGTGTTTTCATTCCTTGCCCACCACCAAAACCCCAAGAACCCTCCATCATGCTCCACTGAACCTCCTGCCTCCCCCACTCCAACCCTGCCACCCTCCCCTTCTGGTTGCCTCAGCCTTGCAGTCAGTTGTCAAGGATATATTATTGGTTTGCTTTTATCTGACCCTTTGTTTCTCTATATCCCATGTGTAAGTGACACCATCCAGTATTTGTCTTTCTCCTGCTGACTTATTTCATTTAGGATTATCCTCTCCATTTCCATCCAAGCTGTCATAATTGGCAAGAGTTCATCTTTTTCATGGCTAAGTAGTATTCCACTGTGTAGTATATATCACATTTCCCTGACCTACTCCTCTGTCCTTGTGATTTCCATAATCTGCCTATTGTAAATAGTGCTGTAGTAAACATAAGAATGCATACATTCCTTTGAATTAGTGTTTTTGCATTCTTCAGGTAGATACCTATGAGTAGAATTTCTGGGACATGCAGTAAAGACTCTGGGACACCTCCAAACACTTTTCCATGGAGGCTGGGCCAGTCTGCATTCCCACCAACAGTGCACAAGGGTTCCTTTTTCTCCACAACCTCACCAACACTTGTTACTGGCTATAATTTTTTAAGGATTGGCTTTTAAATGGGTGAGATCTAAATACCTAGAAACAATATAGTATGAGTTCTCTGTTATAATTTATTAGCATTTCCACGCCCCCAAACATCAAATTAAGCAGTATTGCCATTCCCCTGAGGTTCATTGCAGGTTGGACTCTAGGGACTATTAGGCTCCTCTGCTCTTCCCACCACCCATTCATTTACTACCCACTCCCATCCCAGCCAAGCCAACGACCCAAAAATGGTGGTCTCTACCATCCCTGGACCACCTAATCCTCCAAAAAAGCCAGCACATCATGGCAGGATTGAAACTCCCTCCAGTCCAAGGATCAAAAGCTCCAGACTGCAGACTTATGTGGACTCAGCACCGTCACAAAAAGGCAAAATGCAGTAACGCAACAGAGGTTGCCTGGCGGTGTGCCGAACACACAGGTAATGCTCCCAAAACGACCATTATTACCAACAGGCCTCATGCAAAGCTGTGTGTAAGAACTCTGCAGTGAGACCTTCAATATGGGGCTGAAAGGACCATGTCAGAGGGCAAAGTGAGACGGGGGTAGGAGAGGGGGAACAGCTGTCGCCTCTTTTAGGAGGACATTTGAGGTCACCTCACTAAAAGAAGTCCCTCCAAATGGATTTCTGTAGCCCCCAGGGAACTGATTTTGCAGGATGGAATTATTTCCCTGAAATAAACAGACACACAGAGGTCACTACAACTGGGACCTAAAAGGAAAACAAGTCGGCTGCCGATTTACGGGCAGCCTCTGATGCAACAGAGCAAGAGGTCCCGGCCCCGGTCCAGAGGGAAGGGTCTGGACACACCAGCCCTCCCTGGAGAGGGCAGGCTGGGGGAGGGTCAAGGAGGGGCTGCCTTGGCCCTCCACGGACAGCATGCCCTAACCTGTGGCTCTCAAGCCCAGAGAAGAGGACTCGGTTTAAAAATGTTGATGCCTGGTTATGCTCACACTCAGGTTATGCTCCAGGTTATGCTCACACTCAGCCAAGACTGAGAACCCACAGTTGGGTCAGAGGGACACGGGTGCGGCCTTAATCTCTCAAGCAGATCAGCTCCTCTCCTGCACATCAATTTCTTGAACTGGAAAATGAAAATGATGGTCTCCACCTCATAAGGTGCTTCAGGTAACTGCCTCAGGGAGTGTGTCTTCAGAGGGCACACACCAAGTATTCTAGAAATGCCCACTCCTCTCCCTTTCAGTCTCCTTCCCAGGTCCTACCAAGTAATCAGAGGCTCTGGGCAATTCCCCCAACCGAAGGGGTTAAAAAGGATGGAGAGGAAGACATATGCTTCCTTAAAAGCAGGTGTGAACAAGAGTGCAGACAAACAGGTTGTTAGCCCCCCAAGCACACATGCATATTCTACAGAAAACTATACTGAATCCCAAGCAATAAGATAAGGGAACACCTTTCAGATTTGCTTTGCTCTTCTTGTCCAGAAGAAAACCTTCATGGGTTGGGCTTTCTCAGAAATCCTCACCTACATACCAGCCCCCGAAGGCCAGGGGCCTGTCTCTAAGGCTGGCACACAGTAAGTCCAAGAGAATGTCTGCTGAGTAAATTCATCACACTCTGTGAGGCCCAGGAGAAATATCTGTAGCTCAACAGAGCTCAGAATGTCCACACCTGTGAACTCCTAAGCAGGTATTTCATAGTATACCTGAAAACTGGGTCTCAGTAATGGGCAAAAAGTGATATAAAGGCCCCTGCAGCATTGCAGTAGTGCAAACACGGACAAGACACTTAATTGTGTCTGATTTTATGCACCGTGAAACAGGGATAACAGTGAATGCCGTGCATCTCTTAGGGAGATGGGAGGATGATTCAAGTCAGTGACTTTAGCACAATTATTACTGTGCAGTTGTTTGCTATTACTAGTCCATGGGAGGATAGTGAGCAGAAGGGCCTCAAGTTTCAGGTTCAATATAAGAATCCCGGGTCTAGGTGCCCCCTGGTTATCATATGAGAAGGTGTGGACTAAATAAAGTAGGTGGGGGGGTGTATCCCCAGGTGAATATAGCAACTAGCAACTATTGGCTAGAACTGTATTTCTCAACTACAGACTATCGCCCACTGCATCACATTTACCTGAGTTGCTTGCTCAAAATGCTGAAGATTCCCCAGGCTCCCAGCCCAGCTTGTGGACAAGTCCCGTCCCAGCCACGCAGGATGAGATCCAACGGGGGAGCACCAAGGATAGCACATTTTAACCAGCACACCCTGCAAGGTTAAGACCCACTTAACGAGAGGATCCATGTTAGTGTATCCCAGAGCCTCACACAAGTCCTGACACACACAGCCCCAGCTCAACAAATATCAGATGAACCCACTCAGAGGTTCCAACTCTACAGCAATTAACCCAATTTTTTGGAAGGCTCACTGGGAGGCAGGGATGAGCAAAGCAAGCTAAATCATGCCAACACTTTCATCCATCCCTTCTAAAAATCTTCACTGGCTGCTTACTGCTTACCAGACACCGTTCTAGACTCTGGAGATGATGCACGCAGCTACTCGGATAGTGACAGACAGTGACAGGCAGTGACAAGTACAAACAGTGACAAGTGCGAAGTACGAAATAACAAAGCAAGGTCAGAGGTGCTGCGGGTTGCTCTTGTGAAACTCTGCACCCAGATCTGCAGGTCCATCAGAACTTTCTACAGTGCAGGGAGAAGTGACCTTGTCTGCACTGTCCAATGACAGCCACTAGCCGTGTCTTAAAACGGGCAGCCCAACCAAGGATCTTTAGTTTTCATTTTACCTCAGTGTAACTCATTTTAATTTTAATAGCCACATGTGTTCATATTAGACAGTGCAGGTCTATAGGCAGGAAGAGATACGTGAACTGGAAATTAATAGCACAAGGCAAAACCTACTGGGGTGGTGGAGAGTGGCGAGCAACACGCGTTATCAAATGCCTCTCACCCAATTACCAGATGCCCTAATGTTCTCTGGCTCGGGGAACTGAAAGAACAAGGTCAGGTACAAGGCATTGTACTCGGGCTGGAATTTTTATAGCCCATGATCAGCAGGAAGTGGTATGCAGCCTGGCCAAGCCCCAGAGGCTGAGGCTCAAGAACACCCAACTGTCCACAAGCCGGGCGCCAGCTGCCAGAGCGCTCGTCTCCCCGGGCATTCTGCGATGGTCACTCTGTCCTTGGCTACAACGTCCCACTGGGCCCGAGACACTGTGAGGATTTTATGAGATTTCTTCGCTTTTGGCGTAAGCACTAGTACAAGCCTCCTAAATTCCACCGGAAAATTGGTGGCTAATCCAAACATTTCATAAAATTAGAACTCGTCGTGGGGCTGAAAGGAATTCATACTGTGCCGCCACTAGATAAATGCAAAATATTTGGTACAATTTTTTCCTTCATGAGCTGTTTTAAGAAGCGTTTTTTTTTCTGTCTAAAGGGGATGAGGGAGGTTTGTTTTTGTTTTCTTTTCTCTGTGGTTTGCAAAAAAGCATTACCTGATGAAAAATCAAGGCCTCTCTCCTGACTCCCTCATCCTCCACGAGCAGAGATAACAAATCTTTCCAAGCTCAGCAGCCCCTTGTCTTTGGAAAGATGTTCTTCCTGGAAACAGGCACTTCGACTCCTTCAATTTCTTCCTGGGCTTTAGCCCCAGAATGTTAATCTCCTGAGATGTCATTAACAAGAACGCTACTGCGATCCTTCATGCGGACCTGCACGCCTGTCACCCAGATTTATTTGCCGGGCACTGTGACAGGCAAAAGGGATCGTGTCTTCTAGTGAAGGAAGACAAAGGAATACTCAGTGACTGGCCTTTGGAAGCAATAGAGGGACAAGACATGAAGACACAAAGCAGAATCTGGAAGGGGCTGGAACGCAAGTGCCAAGAGAGCGAAAAACTCACGTCTCAGCAGCACTCTGACACTCGGGGCGCAGCTGCTGAATGAGCAGCAAATCTTAACACAAACTCTAGCCCAGAGCCCTCATCTTACAGATAAGTGAGTTTATGCCACAGAAGGGACACATCTTGCCCCAGGCCACAGCTCAAATTGAGGCTACAGGAGGGCTGGTCCCAGGTCTCCCGGATGACATTCCCACACTCGTAACAATCCGCAGCCATTCGACAGAATGTTCTTCTGTGTGCCTGGCCTGGGAGGGGCCCCGGGAGCACATAGATGCAAAAGACACAGAATAACTAGGATGGTGGAACTAAGTTACTCTCACCGCTAGCTTCACACACCTGCAGACAACGTCTATGAACTTTGAGTCTGGGTTCAATGGGTGTCCGCCATCCACAGCATGGGTGACAAACCAAGGCAGGAGGCCGAGGAAGCTTGTCCCCACAAGAGGCCAGGGAATCCAGTGGTTACCACCATCACCCTAAAGTCAGGCAGCCCAGCCATAAATCCTGGCTCGGTGACTTTGGGTAAATCAGTTGATGTCTCCGAGCCGCTGTCTCCCTCCTTTGCAAAATGAACACAATAATAATCCAGGCGCAGAGGAGAAAGCATGCAAAGCAGCCAGAGCAGGGTCCCGCAAACAGTAAAGGTTCCCTGCTATTACGGTCCTTAGGGAAAGGACTCCCCTTGACTCTGGACCTCCCCACACATGGAAGAAGGGGCACGGGTTCCACAGTGGAGATTTCCACTTAATTCCTGCAGGATGTCTGCTACCGGCTGCCTGCACGCCCACTCACATGCTTGCTGCCTCTCGGAGCATGCCAGCTGACTCTGCCTGGGAAGCAGCTCTCAGTTCACCACGAGCAAGATGCAAAGGGTGTTCCTCTCCGGGGTGAGTAGAGCACTGCCCGGTCTTTCCTTCAAACGTAGTCACGCACTGAACTCTGAGCTCACCAGACAGGCGTCGGCCTCTTCCCTTCCACTGCTGCTGCTGTTTGGGGAAAAGCTGCTTTTCCAACCTACTAAAAACCCTACAAGGTAATTATGTGGCATCAGGCACACTAAGAGTGTCTCAAAGTCGGCGGGCAACTCTTTTAATCCATAGGAAGAAAATCTAGGTTACATAATGGATGCAAAGAGGTGAAACTCTGAGAGACTGAAGCTCCCTCCCAGGAAAAATGTATTAAATGGACCAGTCTCCTTAAACAGACCTGTGCGGAGCAGTAAGTTTGGATCACAGAACAGTAAGTGTGGATCACAGACGGGGGACGTAGAAATGACAACATTGACATTCAAGAACCACGAGGAGGTTGAGCTCCTTGGGGTAAAGGTCAGACCTTGTTTCCTGTTGTCACTCTAGCTCCTGGCAGAGAAGGAGCTCAATAAATATCTGAAAAGATATTTTTAAACCCACTGCTGGGAGGCGGAGAAGGAGCACCTGGCACAAGAGAAAATGGCAGAGATTGTTCTACACCCTCTTGGGAAGCTTCCTAGAATAGTAGTTAAGAGTCCAGACAGACATGGGTTTCATTCCTGCCATCACCTCCAGGTTACAAACAGGTGTGGGCCTGGGGGGTGAAGCGGGCAGGTACAAAGACCTCCCCAACATGGGCTGACCCCATGCTGGGCCATTCTCCCCAGCCTCAACAAAGCTATCCCAAACAATCCGAAAGGGTTTTAAAAGCAAAGATATTCCCCTTCCCCCAACAAGAAGTCCTTCTGCCAAAACCAGGCAACAGGAAATGAAGCTTGCATTTCACCAGTTGCTTTCAGCGGACCCCAGGAGTCTCGTCCTGGGACTTTCCCAGGTGAGTCTTAGAGAGCATCTCAATGCCCAGGTGAAGAAAAGGGGCTCAGCACCAGGGCACCGGCTATGTACAACCCACCGTGCCAGGCTGCCTGAGTACCAAGACAACCACGACCCTCCTGCTGGAGCCCAGAGCGTTTCTTCTAAGGACAACACTGAACTCGGTGCGCAACTCAGTTACTCTAGCGGCCACTCCCATTTCACAGATGAAGAAACTGCATCCAGCAGCCCTCTCCAGGTTAGCAGGAGGCTGTGCTCCTCACTAGCGCATGCTTCCTTTGAGGTGCAGCACTAGACAGTCCACTTCCTCCCACCTTCATCCTGCAGAGACGTAATGCGCTTGTCTTGTGGCAACTAGGACAACACATGTGTGCTAAGCCCGATTCATACGGAAAAAATGACAGAGCTGGCAAGCATTCCTTCCAACCTGTAGCAGTGAGCTTCCTGGTGACTGCTGAGCCACAGAACCGCAGGAGCTTGACACAAGGGAGCGAGGGATCCCTGAGGATAATGGAGCAGCTCCCTTTTCCTCACTGAGAAATTCCCCTTGAGTCCAACAGGTCCGAGCTGCCCCCAGGCCACAGGAAGGCAAGTCCTGTCCCCAGCCAGGAAGGAGGGGCGCCTACCACAGCCTCCCCTTAACCTCAGCTGTCTCTCGATCTCTCTCAGAATAACTTAAACCGAGTAGAATTCTTGAGTTTAAAAGGCAAAGCACGATGGTATTTTTTCCAGACATACATTAACCTCACAGTCCAGCCAGTTTATACTTCTTAAAGTACTTGATTTACAACCCAGGGAGAAATGTTTTGAAAGTCTTGCGAATGCATTTTGCATCTAAAGCCTGCTTACTGGGCACAGAGACCACCAGGTTTTCTTAGGTGGAGCCTGGGGCCTGGGGTAGGCAGGAAAGTATGCAGGCAACCCAAGGAGACCCTGGAGATCGAAAAAACTGCTGGGAGCAGAGACAGAGACCAAGGGTGGAAAATGGACCCATTTCTCCTCATCTGCAGCCACCGTGCGGAGGAGACGAGCGGCACCTGGCAGTGCTGGGCTCTCCGCAGCTAGCAAGGGTGTCAGCAAGGACGACCAGGAAAAGGAAGAGGCCATACCCCCTGCACTCCAGAATCCCCCTTCTCAGCAGGGCTGGTGCATTCATGAAGCCGTTCATTCATACTTATGGGGCACCGGCTCTCTGCACCAGTCTGCAGGTCAGGACACAGGGTGAGTGAAACAGCCCCCCTGCTGCCCTTCTGAAGGGAAAGGAAGGAGAGGATGCATGCCGACAAGTCATCAGACCCACCGTCTATGTGCGCCAAAGGAAATGGACCAGGGCTCAGAGAGGAATAAGAAAATTAGAGTTGGCACACAGGTGGGAGCCTTGAAGGACGTGGCAAATTCAGAATTTCATCCCCACGGGAAGTTTCCAAGCAGCTAAAGCCATGACCCAAGCACACAGGGTAGTACTTCTCAGAAAGTAATAATACCAGTGCTGGTTTGCAGGAGCCTCCCATGCACCAGCCTCTGCCCTAGAAGCTTCCAGACAGACCTGCTTCTCAGGGCGATCCCACATGGTAGGCTATCAGGAGCAGCATTTTTCAGATGAAAAAACAGGAGCTCTGAGCAAACGCATGCCTTCCCCAGGGTCATCTAGCTGCCAGCGGCAGGACAGAAAATGAACCGCGTTGGTCTGATGCCACGCCGTGATTTCTTCCTCTACACTTGATCTATATACCGCCTTGCATTGTCTTGGATGTGTTCCTGATGTATCAATCCCATGCCCCAAAGAAATTCTAGGTATCTCAGTGCATGATTTATGGTATTCTCCTCTGCAATTCCTCCCAGCCCTGGGCACATCAGTCAGCGCTAGTTCAGTGCATCTGTTGATTGCTAGATTGAAAGGAAAAGGTATGCCCTCCCCACTTTCATCCCCATACCCCACCTCCAATGTGTCTTTATTTTGGGGAATCTTCATTCTCAGAGAATTCAGATTCATTCTCCTAAAGGGGGGCCTTTTACTCATTTAGATGGTGACTTTGAAACTAGCAATGATCCTGGATGCATTTAATGAGCACCTACTAGGTGCCAGGCACTGGGCTAAAGGCTCAGCTGCATCAAGTCATCTTATTGGAGCCTCTCAACAATCCAAAAAACAAAAACTGCTAAGATCTTAGCCCCAGATGAGGAAATGGAGGTTGAAAGAGCATCAGTGACTAGCCTGAGGTCACTCAGCCACTAAGGGTGGGAGGGAATGTGGGCCCAGGTGTTCTGGCCCCAGGGCACGCTCCTGTCCTTATGCCCTGGACACTGCTTCCTGCTTTCCACACAGATGAGCCTGAGATATTATGAACTAGCAGGTTGGAATTTCAGGCCCCTGACAATTAAGAGCTTCCACCCCGAGGCCCATTTCCCAGCCTCACTCTGAGCAAAAGTGGCTTTACTTATAGCCATGTAGTTGAGACATAATCCACCTATCGCACAATTTGCTCATGGCAAATACACAAGGCAGGTATTTTTTTTGCACAGACACAGAGTTTTGCAAGTAACATCACAATTTTAGAATATTGTCCTCTCCCCCTAAAAGAAATCCTACAGCCATGAGCAGCCATACCCCCTTTACTTCCAATCCACCCCCACACAGAACCCTTAGCCCAGTGCCTTCCAATCCACTGTGTCTCTATGGATTTGTCTTTGTTGGACATTGCATGGAAAGGGAATTGTGTAATACGCAGTCCTGAGTGACAGACTTCCTTCATTGAGCACAGTATTATCAAAGTTCGTCCATGGTGGCTTGAAGCAGACCAGAACTTCATTTTTTGTTGCTAAATAATATTCCATAAATATAATCAAGGGACAGGTCATAAAGGAAACAGACACACTTTATCCATCCAGCAGTTGGCAGACTGTGGATTGCGACCCCCTTGAAGCTCATGGGAATGGAGCTGCCATGGACACTGACATCCAGGCTTCTGTGCACACACCAGCTTACAGCTTTCTCCGGGGCAAGCCAGAGGTGGGACAGTCCAGGTCTGGGTTTAATGTGCACTGAAGAGCCTCACTGTGAAGTCAACATCTGGCTGCTCCTGGGCCGTTTCCAGGGAATTTTATCAGCCCAGCCAGACTCTGCTCACGGTGGGTCATCTGGCCGAGCCCCTCCCGTGCCGGGGCCTGGGATCTTCTCATTTCTGCACTGCACAGTGCCGTCTGGGCCGGCCCGATGATAAATGCATTCTGCTTTAAAGCAGATACTTCACAAATCATAACTTACAGATGCTCCAGGACTTTCATGTGGGGAAGACAAACGAGACTTATGCTGTCTGACTCCAGAGCCACTGAGTACAGGAAGCCAACAGGCCCTGGGTAGACAGCTCTCTCCCTAATGAGCGCGCGGGCAACTGCAACAGAAACGCGATTCCTGCAGGGAAGGAGAGGCAGCCCCCCCCACCCCCCCACCCCCCCCCCACCACCACCACCCTATGTAGACTTAGCTAAGACCCGCCTTTCATTTCCAGCCATTTTCTTCCAATCAGAAAGCTCCATGAAGTCAGGGGTGATGACCTGCAGCTCCAATGCCTCCTGAAATATTTCCTTGTTCAATGTATTCAGTATTCACTGCAGCTCCATACTACCAGTTTTTTTTGGAGAACCTACTAGGTGCTTGGCACTAAGCCAGGCGTTGACAAGAGGCATCTACAAGACGGTTAGACAAGACTCACCCGCAGACAAGATACCTTGACTCAACCCTTATCTCCAGCCGCCTCCCAGGAGGAAGTGAGAGCCCCACATCCTGGAGCAGTGTGGGTGCATTTCTGTCTGCAGGCGGGGAAGTGAACCAGCTGACCTCTCCAGCCCCTAGGAATTCTAGGGTCTGTGGCCACTCAAGGAACAAAGAACTCAGTGTGGGTCCAGGTAGAGCGCTCCCTGGCCCGATGCCTTGAAACATACTCGTGCACCAGAAAGTTTGCCAGAAGCAGACATATCTGCCCCACTTCCCGCCGACATGGTCCCGATCCTTATCTTCTCATACCTCAACTCTTGCGAAAACCACCAGGCCGGCCTTGCTGCTCCAAGCCAGCAACCCAGACAGATGGGCTCAGAGCCCCGCTGTGGTCAGAACTCCGCTCAACCCACCCAGAAAAAGGAATAATATGGTCAAGGTCTCTGCATTCACACTGCCTGGAATCCAAACCCTGGCTCTGATGCTGCCCATGACCTTGGCCAGGCCAAACAACCTGTGACTTAGTTTCTCAATCTGGAAAATGGAGTGGCAACAGGAATGTGACAAGGATTTAATCAGTTGAGACATACCTGGTATGTTTTAAGCACCTAAGAAGCATTAGCTGCTGCTGCTGCTGCTACTACTACTGTTATTACATTATTATTATTATCCCCATCCTACCTTAACAATTTGGCTCCCAATGCATCCCACGCAATCTGCCTGCCTATCCTAGAACCTGCCCTCGACCTGCAACACCCCATACTTCAGTCTTCCACAAAAGTCAAGGGTCATCTTCCACAGCACATGCCTTCCCTAACCCCACTGTGTTCCCTCCTGAACAGCAACAAGAAACCACCCAGGTGGAGAGTCACCCCCTGGCAGGTCTTCCAGCACCATGAGTGAGGACATCACCCAAATCCAGGGGTCATCAGCCCTGGATGCAACAGAAAGAAGGTCGCCAATTTCTCTAACAACAAGGTCTTTCCAAACAGATCAGCCCTGTCTGACACTACCTAGCTATATGATTCCGGGCAGCGGACTTCACCTCTCTAAGAACCACTTCCCCATCTTCAAATGGATCAAATTAGAGTGCCCACCTCTTCTCTGTAAAAGTCTGTGAAGCACTTAGCACATCATCACATGCCTCAAGGCCTCAAAAATATCAGCTGGCAGTCCTAATAGCAGCAGTGGTAATACAGGGGAAGAGCCTTCCCAGCCAGTCTAGAACTCAGTGTATCCAACCAACCCCCCGTGAGTTACCTTCCCACTGGAAACTCACCTGAAATGACAGCGTCCTGAATGGAAGAGGTCCACGGCCCAGCAACTGTTGGAGCGGTCTCATCTACCAACTGTAAGCAACATGGTCTACGTCCCAGCATTTAACATGCTGAGAAGCATATGGCTGATGGTAATAAATCTTTGTTGTGCTACAAAATTAGTTCAATATTTGTAAGTACATCTCATCTTCGCTACTAGACTATAAGCTCTTTTTTTTTTTTTTTTTTTTTTTGGTGGGACCCTCGCCGGCAGCCAGGGAACGAACCGGCGCTGCAGCCTCGCAGCTCAGCGCTCAACCGCTGCGCCACCAGGGGAGGCCCTAGACTATAAGCTCTTTAAGGGTGAGGATCATGTCTTGCTCTAGTAAAGATCTATTAAATGAGCAATGGAAAATATCCAGCCCTGATCCATGTTGCTTATATCTGGTTCAGTCACTGATCAGCTGTGGGACCACAGAAAATTCACTTAACCCTCCTGTGACTTGTTTATCCCACCCTGGGGATGAGAAGTCTGGATCACATGTTTGCTGGGGTCCCTGATGCCATGAAAATGGGTTTGGGGCTTAGCTGCAACATGGAACCTCAGCCCCATGCACTTGACAGACACACACGCCCTGGCTGGCAAGTCAGCTCTAATTTGCCTCCCTGGTCTGCAGTTTTCCAGCAACAGGCTGTGAATGACTTTGCGCCAGTCTTTAAAGTAGCCTTTTTCCTCTCCCTGGCTGAGGGAGGATGCCCTATCAGCCAAGCTAGAGCTCTGGAACCTGGGGACACCAAGGCACATGGGGGCACTCTGGCAAGGGTCCTGCCATCCCTGGGCCAGACCTCCCCCAGACACCTTGCTGCCTGCTTCAAGCCTCACCACATACTGCTCACGGGAAAACTGAGGTACAGAGGGAAGCAGAAGTTGGCCTTTGACAGTGAGATGGTCACATGACACCTCTCCCCAAAAAGTTGTTGTTTGTTTGTTTGTTTTTCTGACAATGTTTTGTCCAGCCTGAAGGTCCAGAGGGTTTGACTCAAAGAAAACATATGCTATGTTATGACATGGGGCTCATTCAACAGCCCTGCATCCAAACAAAAGTTGTGCAATGAACAAGGCCCAAACTCAAGGCTTTAGAAATGTGTTCAGATGCTATCAGAATCTGGCTGATTGTCTTGGCTTCATATGGGTGCCCTTCCTAATTAACCTGACCTTTGCTAATTAACCTGAAAGACAATTCTTTTCCTCACCTTTGTCTGAGCGATAAAGGCATCCTGCCTCTATGAGGGTCTTAAAATCCAAATGAAAAGCTACTTGAGATGAAAAGAAAATCTACTAAAAAGGGAAACTAAATTGGCCAATTTCCCCTTTTGAGCCTTTTTATAAACTAATTTATCCAATTCTCACAAGTCCGTGCCTTTGGTATTACAAGTAGCCCATTTTACAGATGAAGAAGCGAGGTTTCCAAAAGTTACATGACTTGCCCAAGGTCACAAAGCTAGGGGGTGGGGTAGGAGGGGTGGGGGGGTAGTTGGAGGAGCGAGGGGCGGGGTGGGGGGCAAGCAGTCTTTCAGGCTTCTGCGGGACCGTCCTATGGACAGACCTGTTTATCTCCAGAAGCTGCCACTTGGACTCCCGGTCTTGCAGATAAACTCAGGCAGTGGCCATGAGACCCCACCTGGAAGTGAAATGGGGACAACGCTGGGCCATGCAGAGGGCTGAAACCTGGCTGCAAGTAGAGTTCTTCAACTCTCCTCCAAACTGCCTTTCACAGATCACAGCAGATGCTTCTGGGTGGTGTTTGGTTTGACTCAGAAGCCTTCCAGACAGTCAACTAAAAGCTACAACATTCTCACTTTTAAACACTTGTCTGTCTCGAATGGAGGCCCCTGCTGACTTCACAGCCCCTCTTGCAACCTGACGCCCCCCCACCGCCTCCAGCTGCTCCCACTGGAAAGCAGCTCACAGCCAGGGCTCCATCTCTGGAGAGGTGCTCTGAAAGGCGTGGGCGCAAGCAAAAATAAAACAGTGCTTCAGAATTCACCCGAAGATCAAAAAGGCAGAATTGAGACAGTGCCCACTCCATCACCTTCCACTGCACCGCAAAAGCAACTTGTGGCTGTTTAAGGCATACTTGCAACTAGGAAAAAACTCCAAGTTCATGCTTTAGATGAAAATTTCTTGCTGCTTTTGACAGATTCTAAGTCACCAAGCACTGTTTGGGCAAGAGCAATTTGCTGAGCAATTGTATTTGTGTTTTATTTTCTGTCCAGCCCGGCAGAGGGAATTTTCCACCTGACAATTCCTGTTTTTCACTTAAGTTCTTAACCCATCTGGGAGCGGCGTGCTCAGCAGGGGGAGGATGCAGGCCAAGGATGGCTGCTCTTCACCAAACCTCAGTTTTCCTGTCTGAAGGTTTTCCACCAGATGATTTTGCTAACATTCTAAGCTTATTTATCAAGTAGCAAACAGTCCGGGGTTGCCAATTCCTGGGCCAGGATCTGCCACCAGATTTAAATCTTTACATAATTTTTGAGTAAAACAAGAGATTTAACTGAAATTAATAGCGCAATGGGAAACTGAACTGGGGTGGGTCGTAACAGCGCCAGGACTCAAGTCCTGAGCTAAGAAAAGAGCCTCTGCTGTTCTCAGCGCGCCCCTTAGTGGCCGTTCGACTCAATCCCGACGGAATGTTGAGCGTTTCTGCAAATAAAGGGAAAGACACAGACCGCAAGAGAAAGGCAGGCTCCAGGCTCCTGATGCAATCCCTTTCACTCTCACCTAATCTCCACGGAGAGGTGACAGACAGCCAGACCGATGGCTAACAGGATGCCCCAGTGCAGCTCCCTAAGGTGTCTGCCATAAGATAAAGTTTCATTCTTTCAAACAGTTGGCGCAGCTCCCCAGTATTTGGGTGTCTGAAGCCCCTTACAGATCCCAGACACACCCTTACCACTCAACCCTTCGCAGGCTCACATCCTCAACCTGCAGCTCCAACCACGTCTGTTTTTCATTATTCTGCTTCCCCACTTCCCAGCGCGATTCTTCAACAGCTACTAAGACAACACGAGCGAGGGGCTAAGCTTAGTTTTTGCTTATTCAACATCCAGCCTGGGGAATATCACCTCGGACAGAAAGCATGAATGGAGCGCACGCTTCTCAGCCTCTTCTTGCACCAACCTGAACGTGTGTTTTGCAAGGGATGTCTTTGCAACCATCTCCTCTTTGGATTTTTCAGCCTACAAAAATAGCATTTGCCCAGAGTATATTCTTAACTGCTTGCTTACCTACTGTTGCATTTGTTTATTACAGAGACAGCTTGTAACTACAAAGTACAATGTCCCAATGTCCTCTTAACCCCAACAGCATTTTTTTTTTTTATCTACAGGGGTAAAAAAAGCTGTATCTGCCCAAACAGTGAGACTTAGAAATAAGGGAATTATCTAGACAGCCTTATAGTCGGGAATTTAGGGGATGAGCTTACTAATTGATGCCCCATTTTTTTCCCCCACAGAACTGTCCCTGCACAGACACAAGAGAAAAAATAGCAACATCAACGTAACACTTCATGCAATTGTTCATTTTGCCTTTCCCTGTGGTCATTTGCTAAAGTTTACAAGCAACCCTGAGCCCCGAAACACCCCCCAAGAGTGCACACACAAGGAATCCCATAATGAGTTCCTGACTTTGGCCATCATCTATTAAAAATGCATCGGATATGCTTCAAATCAAAGAACATGTGAAGTTTCTGCCACACACCATACACAATCTTTCTGCAACAGTCACTTTGGACCCGACCCTCTGGCCATGAGCAGTGTGGATTTCAAGGGCGTGTTCTGCAGAAAGGAAAATGACAAGGAAGCAAGCTTGGGACCAGGCACCAAGGAGCTTCTTGGGCTGTGCTGTTGGTACCCGGACCCCGGCAGGATTTCAGCTGTCACCAGTAGGGCTGCCGGGCCAGACCCCTTAGGCAGTGGAGCAGTCCTGCAGGCTGAACTGAAATGCAACTGAGTCAGCTGCAACTCAGCCCCCTGTGTGGCGAGCAGCGCCCGGGGCATTTCAGTGCTCTCAGAAGCCAGCCCCAAGCTGTCACATCCCTCCGGTGTGCCTTCTCTCCAAAAAACAGACAGGAGTCCCCCTGGGGTGCAGTGACAGCAACCTGGGGAGGATGCAGAAGGAGAGTGGGGGTGGGGGGAGAATCGAGTCACCTCCAGGACACAGGACTTGGGAGACCTGCTCGAAGTTGAGGGTGTACGTGCGTTTGGAGCTGGAGAACCCAGGATATGGGGTGACTGCCTGCCGGAGAGGGAGACCCTGACGGTCCCAACGCTGCAAAGTGTTTGCAAATCATAAACACTACTTTGCTGCTGGGATAAAAACCCCCAAAATATGCGCAGACAGGATGTAACAAGTGTTTCAGAGGAGAGACACGCCTGAGTCACGGGGTGCTGGGGGGGAGAGTGAGGAGTCTGTCTAGGGGCTCTTGGCAAGCCCCTCGCCCACAAGAGCATCCCAGCGCGCCCAGGCGCCAGCCCCGGGGCGCTCGGTCCCCGGCCACAGGCGGCGCGCGCCCCCGGGGGCTTCCCCACTCACCACGCGGCCCGAAAACCTCTCGGTGGCCCTCTTGACTTTGCCGTAGGTGCCCTTCCCCAGGGTCTCCTGCAGCTCGTAGCGGTGCTTCAAGTTGTGCTTGTGGTGATGCCGCTTCACGCCGTGCGGCTTCCTGGGCTCCGGCGCGGCCGCCTCGGGGGCTGCGGTCGCCCCCACCACCGCCTCCGGGGGCGCGCCCGGCGCCCCCAGCCCCAGGTCGCGGGCGTCCCCCGCCGCGGGCGCAGCGGTCCCCTCCATGTCCGGACGCGGCGCGAGCTGGGCTGGGGCGCGCAGGAGCCGGCGCGGCGCTCGGGGCGTCTGGGTCCCCGCCGAGGGCAGCCGGGGGCGCTCAGGGTCGCCCCCGCAGCATCGGGGAGGCGGCCCGCTCCGGCCGGGCTGCGGCTGGTCGCTGGCGGCGCCGGGGACTGCACCTCTGCGCCCCGGGCGCACGGTCCGCGCACCGCCCCCCGGCCGCGGCGAGCTGCGGAGCGTCGGGCGCGGCGCGGCGGTGGCCAGGGAGGCGGCGGAGCTCGCAGGAGGGAGGGGAGAGGGGTGGCTCCCGGCGCAGGAGGGGGAGTGTTATGTGGGGCGCCGCGCCCCCCGACCCCTCCCCCGGAGGCCGCGCCGGCCGGGCGGGGGGGGCGCGCTCCCCGGCCGCGCGGAGGGGGCGCGGAGGCGGGTCCCGCGCGCCCCCTCCCCGCCGCCCCCGGCCCCCCGGGCCCCGAGCGGGAGGGGGATGGGTGCTGCCCGCTCGCCTTTGTGCCGCGCCGGGTAGGCCGCGCCGGCGGCCGCGGGGCTTTGTCCTCGCGCGGCCGGGACGCAGGCCGGGGGGCTCCCGGCCCGGCGCCCCCTCCCCGGCCCGCCCGGCTACCGCGAGTCCCCCGCGGCCGCCGCGTCCCGCCCCGGCCGCCCGGCCTCTCCCCCCGCGGGCGCCCGGGCGGCGGCGCGCCGAGCCCCGGGGCCGGGGAAGCGCGCGCGCTCCGAGCCGGAGGCCTCCCGGGTCCGCTCGCGCTCCGGCCGGGGGCGCCCCGGGCCCGGGCGCCCCTTCATTTTCTTTTGGGTGTCGCCGCGGCCGCCAGGCCCGAGATGGGGGGGCAGCGGGGGGAGGGGAGGCGCGAGGGTTGGGTTACAGGCGGTGAGTCACGGCCCCCGCCGCCCGCCCGGGCTGGCATCCCCGGCCTCCGGCTCCCGCTGGGGACGGGCCGCCGCCCGGGCCGCGGCGCACTCCGAAGAGCCCCAAGCGGGGAGCGTCGACCCCGGCCCGGCCCTTCCTTAAGGAGGCGGAGTCGCAGCGGAAGGCAGACGTGGAGGCTGAATTTGGGGTCCCTGCATGACCGCGGGGCCTGAGCCACCCTCCAGGACCCCGGGCAGCCGCTTGGGAAGGAGGGAGAGAGTTGGGGCCATGGGGGAGTCGGGGCGCTGGAGACTCCAGGACAGAGCTGGGCGCCCATCCAGACGCAAAGGCAACCTTTGGAGGTGGGGAAAGCAGAGACGCCAGATGGAGCCGGGCCCAGGGCCTGCTGAGCAGGAGACACTGGCAGGTCTCCTGGCCCTTTGGGCCTTGAGAGTCGCCTTTAACTGAAAGAATCAGGTCCTGGACATGGTAATGGGGGCTGCACCCCACAAGCTGAGGGTCAGGCAGGGAGGGCCTCCAACCATGGGAGGCTACCCTTGTCCTCAGAAGTAGCAAGAAAAATTAAGGGAGAAACCAAGAGAAAAAGAGGAGTGTGTGTGTGTGTGTGTGTGTGTGTGTCGTATCTGGGATAAGAAGAGTGTGGTATGAAGTATACCGGTGTCTTCTGCACATTGCTGTGTAGTTCTTTGCTTTTCCACCACTGAGCATGCCCAAACCTCCCTCTGTAGCTCCCAGGTTCATCCCTCCTGCATTTCTATCCCTTATCACCTTAACCTGGACTCCTGCAAACAGCCTGCCCTCCACCTGAGCCCCCTCCTGCTCCAGACTAAGGCCTAAAACCAATCACCATATTAATACACCTTCCCTCCGGTTTGGTCCAACTTCGCCTCCCCAGATGCTTGACATGAACCCCACTGTCCTGTCCTAGCTTCCCCAGGAGCACACTGGTTATTGCATAATGCAAAGACAAAGGCCATGTTTATTCTATTCCTTTCCTGCCCTCTACACTTGCAGGGCCTCCCTGCCCCCACCCTGAAACTCATTCTGCATTATACAAAATCTGTAGACCCAATCCAGGCAGATTGAAGCCAGTGTAAATAAAACAGGGTGAGTCTGCCCACCCTCCCCCACAAGCTGTGTGAACTTGGTCAACTGACTTAGCCTCTCAGAGTTTCCTCTTCTTAAAATAATGGACTTGCAGGTAAACAGATTAGGCCTGTAGTGGTAATTATAGCTCTTCACCAGGTATTTTCTGGTTCTTTCCCTAATTTGTTATAATAGAAATCCACTACCCCATCCTCTTGAAATCAGAGGTGGTCATATGACTTGCTTGGACCAATAGAATGAACGAAGGGAAATGCTTCGCTCTTCAAGTAGAAACTCAAGAGCCCAGGGCAAATCCTGGTGTCTCGACAATTCTGAAAACACAAGTCGGCAATCCTATCTTAATCACCATGAAATTACAGACACAGAGCCTCCCCCAGTCAGCCTGGCTCTGTAAAGATAGCAGAACAGTCAGCTCACATGTAATGCAAAAGTAGCATAAGCAAATATTAAATTGGTATGTGTTAAACTGGTGAGAATAGGGGGAAGGGAGGGCTGTTTGTTACAACAGCATAACATAGTTTATTCTGGCTCCTGGTGCTGTTCCCAGGTGTCTGGGTCTTAATTGATATTTGTTGAGGGAATAACACCTACCCTCCAGTGCTACTATTCGATGACAGTAAACCCTTCTCTATAAGGGAGTAGTTCTAATCCTTATTTTCAATTGAGGAAGCCATATCAGAAAGGTTAAGTAATTTGCCTGAGATTACATAGGTGGTAATTATCAGCATGAGGATTTAAACCCTACCTGTCCAGTTCCTCTTCTACCTAAGCCATGCTAGCTCTCCTTAAATGGAAAGGATAGAAAACACCCGGGACAATGCCTGGCTCACAGCGGGCCCGGGCCTTGGGAGTTCCTCTCCAGACTGAATTCCTAGAGCATTCATAATTTGAACCACACTTCACAATGTTATCATGCATTGTGTTCCAGTGTTTTCACACAGATAAAGCATTTCCGCCAACAAGATCCCAGGCTCCTTGATTAGGAGTTTGAGTTCCAGAGTCCCACTGCCTGGGTTCAAATCCCTATTCCACCACGAGTGATTGCGCATTCTTTTCCCTCTGTGTACCTCAGTGCGCTCATGCATAACAGCAATAGCAATAATATCATATTGGTGTTGGTAACAGTATGTCCCAAGGGGGCCATAATTTAAACACTCAATAAATCATGACTTCCAATATTCTATGAATGTTCCCTATTCCGTGGCTCCATGGATTTCAGGACATGACAAGCAGTTTGATGAGACTCTGATGTGGGGCTTTGTTCAGGATACGGGACGCACGTGAGAACATCTGCATTCATCCGCGCTATCCTACAACTTATATCTGCAGAAGGCTCATTAGTTGTTCATTATTCCACTTTTAAGCTCCTAAGCAACTTAAATTAGGCATACTTGCTTTCCTGAGAAATCTTTGTTCTAATAACACCAGTCATCATTAATCTACTATCTGTCAGCCAGGACTTGTAAATATGTTACTTCTAACCATGCTAAAATTGCAGGGAGAGGTTTTGATCCCCAAATAGCTGTTCAGAACACTGATTCTCAGTGTAGTGGCCTATAAGACAGTAACTGCCAGAGGCAGAATTTGCACCCAAGTCCCACTCTCAGGCTTTGCTCTAACTCTTTCCATCTGCCTGACATCCCTGCCACATCCACAGTGTCCAGGCTGTGCTTGACAACAGCCTCCCATTTTCTAGATATGCTTTGGAAGTTATCCAAGATGGTGGCATTTCTAACAAAAGTGCATCGTCTGGTCCACACCGTGCATTAAAGAGCAGCCTAAGGCGGTGCTTCATCTCCATGGTGGTGGAAGTTGGCCAGCTGCCCACCCAAAATTCATGCTCCTCCCTCCGCACGGAAGCTGGCCCATGGCTGTTCAGCTGGGATTTATTTCCCAGCCTCCCTTGCACCCAGGTGCTCTCATGTGACTGGTTTTCTCTAATGGAATATGAGCAAAAGTGATGTTGTTTACCTCCAGGTCAGGGTTTTTTAAAAATGTGCCTGGGGTGGACTGTGGGTGCTCTGGTGGTAGGTATGGTGTAGTAACAAAAGCTGGGTGAATCCTATATATCTAAAACACAAATAATGATGTCAACCAGTGTTAACGCAATAAAGAAAAAGAAAATTTTCAAAATGAAAAAAATGGGTGAGGCATCCCCACTGTGCCTCACTAGAAGCAGAAGAATCCAGGACCCCAGAAGATGGTGGGACCACTAGGTAAAAGAAGCCTTGACTGGTCTGTGGAATGAAGCCACCCTCTGACCAGGACATTTGACAGATACCCAAGTGAGAAATAAATTACTGTGTTGAGGTGCTGAATTGGAGGGTTTGTTCGGAACAGCCAGCGCTGCCCTAATACAGTGTACAGTCCGTATTTTCACATAGAAAACAAGAGACCAATTACACACCATTTGAATAATTAGCACCAAAAATGCCACCTTTATATTCTCAGTCCACTTGCTTATTTAAAGAGGAGGCAGATTATTTGGGGCCAGAGTTTTCCTTTCATTTTTCCTGGGTTACATGTACCAGAGATCAGAGAGGAATGTTGAACAGATGTGACAGTCAGAAACAAATCCACTCGCTCAGCAATGTTTCCTATTTTCCCATACACGCCATCGGGGCTGAAGATGCCCTGGGCCACAGTTCCCTCTCCAAGAAACTTCCAGTCTGTGCATAGTAAGCATGACTTCAAGTGACCTCCAGTCACCAAACTTCCAGGGAGAACCCAGGCCACTCGAAAGGAAAACAGATCACTAAAATCTACTCACACATCACAACAGGAAGCTCTGTTTCCTTGTTCTACTACAAGAAACAGTAGGAATGGTGGTTAAGAGAATAGACTCCAGAATCAAAACTGATCCAATTCAAAGTCTGGCTGGACCACTTTTAGAGTGTGGTGTTGCAGACTGCCTTGGTTTCTCAGTTACCCCATCTTTAAAACGGGGATATTAATAAAGAGGCTGCTCTTTAGTGCACGGTGTCTACCTGACCATGCACTTTAGTTAGAAATGCCACCATCTTGGGTAACTTTCCAAAGTATATGGAAAACAGGAGGCTGTTATATTGACAATGCAACAAAAACGCAAAGGGATTTTGTTGATAATTGAATGAACACCCGGAAAAGGTACTAAGAACAACACATGATAGATAACAAATAACCCATAAATGTCACTATTAATATTGTTGCCACCTTCTAACTAGAGCTATATTCCATGTACAAACAGGACTTTTCATGGGGAGGGGTGATGGATGACATCAGGAAACAGAATTATAAATAGAATCAGTAGATATTACAAGGATCAACGGAAATGCCTCTGATTGAGATCTTGCTTTCATTTTTCTCATCCCTTCACTGACTGGGAGGGCAGGAAGAAAGAGCTGGGATGAGCATCCGTTTGGGCAGCCACCCATCATACTGCAGGACGAGAGACGGGCTTCCACTGTATCTGGGGAAGCTACCTGGGCCAGGTGCCTTCACCTCTCGTGGAGTGATGTCACCAGACCAGATGAAGACCCTCAGACAAAACAATTCTTGACTCCTTCTGGAGACTGAACTTCTCCCTTCTCTGCCTGTTCCTTCTCGGGGCACGTGTGGAAAGGATGAGGTAGTAAAGGGTTGGCAGCGGTTCCATTGGCTTTGTTTTCTCTGCTTTAAACTTTATACTAAAAAATAAGACAGCTTTGGGCCTCCCTGGTGGTGCAATGGGTTAAGCACCGCACTATGAAGCAATCTGAAGCCTCTGCAGCATGAGTTCGATCCCCAGCCTGCCAGGGAGCAACCCACATGGCGCAACAGGCCTCTCCTGTCTCACCCGCTGCTCCCCTCAGCAGTGTGTTTCAGTCAATTTGCCTTTTCTGTTCCCTGCTCTGTCTCTAGTGAATCCTCTCACCCCCTGCATCTCTGGCCTGTGCCCCAGCTCTTGTATGCATAAATAAATAAATCTTTTAAAAAAAGTCATTTATCAAATTAAAAAAAAAATAAGACAGCTTCTTCCTGAGGGAATAAAACAGCAGGGGTTGTTGGAAGGTTCTGGTATGGAGAAAAGAAACTGAAATGTGATTGATTTCCCATCCACAGGGAAAGCTCTGGTGGGAACTCCAGAAGCAGAAGGGAACTCGGTGCCACCCTGCCACTCAACATACTCCAGAGAGTAAATATGTTACCTGCAGGGATGGGCGGGGTCACGGGAGCGCAATTAATTGGCCACATGGAAGAGCCTTTAGGTTTCACTGAGGTTCAGTTGTGGGGTTCTGGGGAGGTGCGGAGAGATACAAAGAGCTCTCCATTAGAGAGAACATCAGAACTGAATCACCCCTTAGCTAAATGTTTATCAGGGGCCTAGTGTGACTCCAGGGACTGGAGATACAGAACAAACCAACACAAAGTCCCTGACTTCATTAAGTTTACAGCTAAACAGTGAGCATGACAAACAAATGTGTTATATGTTGAGTAATGCAAAGGAACTGCAGAAAGAATAAAGAAGGTTAAGGGGAAGAGAATGAGGAGGATAGTAAGGAGAGGACTTTCTGATAAGGTGACATTTGAGTAGAGACCCCGAGAGAGTGAGAAGTACTATAATCTGGGGGGAAGAACCTTTCAGGAAGAGGTCTTAGTAAGTGCAAAGGCCCTGGTAGGTATCCTTGGCATGTTCATGGAACAGTGCAGAGAGTGAGTGAAATAGGAGGAGCGTAGTAGGGTTGAGGCCAGATTGTCAGCAGAAAGATAACCCTGTAAGACTTTTTGGAATGAGGTAAACAATTTGGGTTTTATTCTGAGTCAGGAAGTCACTGGACAATTCTGATTAGAGCACTGACAAAATCCAACTTGGGCTTGAAAAGCTCCCCCTAGCACTGTATTAAAAAAGAAAAGAAGAAAGGACTTGTGGAGGGAGGGAGAGGCAGCCATGACAAATGCTAAGGAAAGGCGCCTACAAGAGCTACAAGACTTCAATCAACTTTCTCAGTACCATCCTTCCTCTATTTGGCCCCCATAGTTTCTTCCTGAAACACATGTCTGTCTCTATATCTCCTCCTTCCTCCAAGACTCTGCTGACCTCCTGTGACCTTCAGGACAAAGTCCAAACTCAGCCAGACACCCAGGACAACACAACACGGTGATATTGACTTTAGCATCAGAAAGAGCAGATTAGAATTCTGGCCTCGGCATCCACCAGCTGTGTGATCTCAGTCTGTTTTCTTTCCTCCTTGTCCTCCAAATAATTACCTGCAAATAATTACCTGCAGGTCAGTGCTGTGAAGACAGAAGCTTTGTCTTCTCCCTGCTGTATACCCAACACCCAGAAAAACAACTAGCACATAGTAGGCACTCAATAAATACATATGGAGTCAATGAGTGAGCTAATGTCAGAGAAAGCATCTAGTAGAGTCTGGTACACAGGTGCCCAGCAAATGCTCCTTTCTCTTGCTGAGTAATGCTCTGAACCATCTGATCCTCAGGGTACTCTCCTGAGTCATAGACATGCCACTTCCTCCCACCAAGCACCCCACCTTCCAAGGGTGCTTCTCACTGTTTCACACCATACCGCCTTTGCACGTGCTGTGCCAATGCCTGGGATGCCCCTTTGCTGTCCTTCACATGACAAATTCCTACTCATCTTGGAGATCTATCTTAAGACGTCATCTCTCCTCTGATCCTGCATTTGGCAGAACTGAAGGTTCAGTTCTCTGTCCCCAGTTCTGGGTCTGTGACAGCACGTGCCTCGTGGTAATGCAGCCACTTTGTGGCCAGCCCCACCCACTCGCCTAGGAGCTCCAGGATGGAGAGGGCTAGAACAATGCTGCCCAATCAAAACATAATGTGGGAGGTGTATTAATTTTAACTTTTCTAGCAGCCATGTCATAAACAAGGTTTGAAAAGACGGAACTTAATTTCAATTATGTGTTTTATTTAACCTAATATGTGCAAAGCATTATCATTTCAAGAAGCAATCAATATGGGGCCTCCCTGGTGGCGCAGCGGGTTGAGCGCAGTGCTGTGGAGCTGTCCACAGCCTCCGCAGCACCGGTTCGATTCCTGAGCGACAGACCTCTCCTGCCTCGTCTGCTGCTCCCCTCAGCAGTGTATTTTGGTCAGTCCTCCTGTTCTGCTCCCTGCTCTGTCTCTGGTGAATCCTCTCGCCCTCCCACACCTCTGGCCTGTACCCCAGTGCTTGTATAAATAAACAAATCTTTAAAAATAGCAATAATAATAAGAAGGAGTAATCAATATAAAAATCCATTGATAAGATCATTAACATCCTTTTTGTACTCAGGTCAAATCTGTTGTGTATTTTCCACTTACAGCAGCAAAGCTCAATGCAAAGCTAAATTTTCATTGGTTAAATTGAAATGTAATCCTGGCAAAACAACTAAGTTGTTTTTAACAGAAAAATATTGTTCTCTGCACCAGGGTTTTTTCATTTAAATTTTAATTTTCATTACATTAATATTTTATCCCCCAGTCACATAGCCACATGACATTAGTACCTCCTGTATCTATTAGTATAGACCTAGATTTTATTCTTCTTTCATAAGAAGCATAGACCTGGTTTGTATGGGTGGTTTATAAATGATGGTGGATGGATTGGTGGATGGATTGGTGGATGGGTGGGTGGTGGATGGATGAATTTTCTACCTTGACTTCCTCCCTTTTGCCTACTCTGGAAATGCATAGCCCAGGAAAGAGAGTGAGAATGAAGGTAAGGTCAAGGTGAATCCATAGAAATCTTCCTTGGATTCCAATTTGCTAGTGTGCACCACTGAGCAAAGTTGGAAGGCAGCAAAATTTTGCTCTTTGCTCCACAGAGCAAAGCTCAGCAATAATGTCACCTTGTCACGGGGTCTTTCTTGACTATCTCATCAAAAACTGCAACCCACCTTCTCCTCCCCACCCCACTACTGTGCTCCTTACTCCCTTTCCCTGCCTCATTTTTCACCATTGCATTTACCACCACAAAACACATAATGTACTTATTTGTGGCACTTGTCTGAACAAAGCAGGATTTTTATTGGTATTACCCCAATACTTGGTATATAACAAGTGCCCAGTCATTATTTGTCACATGGATAAATGGAATGAATGGCTTGAGTTTCAGTTAGCCCAGTAAATGATTAAATCTCAATTTCCTCATCTGTAAAATGGGTACATAGTATTATGACCTGACAGATTTGTGTGATATTATCCTACAGGGTCAATCCCTACCTTATAGAACTAAATAAGATAATGTCCATTAAATGTACATTAGTGCCTATAAAGACATGTGTTAACTATGACAAAATGATAACTATCATTATTACTGTTTAAATAATATTATTATTAAATTTATTCTATCAAATCTATAGCAATTGTATGAAGCAATTACAATTTCCCAAATAATCCTGTTCCAAACCAAAAAAAAAATGTAGGTCAGGGAAAAATAGTCTTGGGACCTAGATTTCCCACGATTGTTTGTATTTACCTGTGCTGTTTTATTTGTATTCTTAACCATGGGTTACGGGGGCCTCAGCCTCGTTCAGCCAAGAGCCAGGCAGCTCAGTGGTGTCAGGCCCTGCGTGTGTAATGTTTACTGTCATCAGGGAGGAAGGCTCCAAAGAAGGCACAAGACAGAGGGCATTCAAGTCTCCTCACCAGCCTGTCTGTGATGGAGGCAGCCTCCCAGGCCTTGCAGGGGCCGCCGCCTGGCAGCTGGGCCTACATGGAGCCAGGCTGCCCAGGCAGCCAGCTGGAAAGGCATGCATTAGTCCTGGCTGCCAAGGTGCCCCAGATTCCTCACTAGGTCTTGCTTCTCCTGCTCCCTCGCCAGACTCACCCTTTTCAAGCCTTTATTTCACAGGCGCATTTCCAATCTGCCCTTCCCTTCGCGATGTGCTGAAGCCACCTGTTCATGCTCTCATCCAGCAAATGTCACTTGAGTATCTATGATGAAGCAGTCATTGTGCCAGGGCTGGGGAGACAGTGGCACAGGACAGCACGTGCGTCAGTGTCCTGCATTGCAGCTGACCAAACCCATATGCGCCAGCGGTCTCCTTTAATCCTCCTGATGATATTTAACTTGGGATTAGATATTTGTATTCCCCTCACCCTTCACACGATGTGCTGAGAGATTGAGTGCCTTTGCAAGGTCTCATAGCTCACAAGTGGGGTGCCAGACTTAAACTCGGATAATGGCCCCACCACAGCTAGTAACCAAGCAACATCACACCTCAGGAACAGCAGTGCCACAGAAGTCACCAGAGGTCAGTGCACTGAAAGATGAAGACCTTTTGAGTGCACATCTCATGTCTCCAAAGAGAAATTGCATGTAATAGACAGGGAGGAGAGTCTGATCTCCATCCCCACCCCTGAACCACCCGACCCTCAGATGATAGAAGAGGCATCTGCGAAATTTCCAGAAATTCTGGATGCATTGGGAGCCTCCCCAGGCTCAGCTTGCCTGGCCTCTCCCACACAAACACTCACTAGAATTCCTGAAACCTCTGTACGGGGAGCCCCCACCGCCCAAATTAACAGGATGTGCACAAATGCTAGAAATACACACACGGTTGGAGCACACCTCTTATCCTTTGAGTGCCATCTCGGGCCGTCATTACCTTTAATCCTGAAAATCGCCCTGAGATCTTCAGGTGACTTTTGAGAAAAACAGAAAGATCTTCCCACAGCACCACCTAGTGGCTAAGTCGCTGCGCACCAGTGTGAGCCAAAGCCCAAATATCTAAAGATTTGGACCTAGAGAAAAGAACTTGGAAAAATAGAGGGTAGGGGAATGGAGAAATTCTGGGGAGATCCAGGAGTTTTGACTGTCCCCAAGACAGGGACAGGACAGGAAAGAGCAATTGGGCAGAAAAGCAAACCTTAAATCTACAAGTGACCCTCCCTCCCCTTTTTGTAGAGGGGATACTGAGACCCAGTGCATGCTCTAGGGGTGAAACAGGGCCATGCATGCTGTGCTCTGTGCGAAGCATGTTGCCTGGACAACCTCACTTCACCCACACACGTCTGAGAAAGAAGGACCGCTGAGCCCCGTTTTACTGAGAAAGAGCAGGGACAGCCGAGGATGACCCTTTGCCTGTCTTAATGTCTTACACAAGATAAGACCAGTTTTTCTATTTTCAACTAGTTGGAAAATCAAATAAGAATAATGCTTTATGATATTCAAAATTCAGATTTTGATCCTATATGCAAAGATTTATTGGAATACAGACATGCTTTTTTATTCATTAATTTATCTGGCAGCTTTCAAACTTTAAAAGCAGAAATGAGTAGTTTCAATTCAGACTATTTACCATCAGCACCTACAATATTTACTATCTGACATTCTACAGAAAAACAACCATCTCCAGGGAGCGAGGCCCATAGAATGTGAGAAAGACAACGAGGAACTAGAACATAATAAGGAGTTAGAGGACCTGGTCTATCATGAATTGTGTGAGCTTTAAGATGGGGGTAATGATTTAAAAAATGGAGAGACTGACAAGTCAAAGGTAAAACCTTTTTGTACACTGTAAAGTGCTCTGCAAAGGTAAAACCTTTTTGTACACTGTAAAGTGCTCTGCATTTGTGTCCACTGTTATTAAGTTGATGACACACAGGCTAGGGCTCCAGCCTCCCAACTCTGCATCCCGCACACTCTCCACCCCAGGACACCGCTCTCTCAGTCAATAAAGGGTATTATTTTTATGGATGGGGAAACCCAGATTGAAAATCACAGTGAAAGAAACTAACATCAAAATGGAGGCATCCTATTGAATGGAAGAAGATAATTGCAAATCATGTTTCCATAGGGACTAATATCCAAAATATATATATTTTTAAATGCTCGTGAAACTCAACAACAAAACAACCTGATAAAAAGAATCTGGAAAAAGGGCAGGGAATCTGAAAAGACACTTCTCCGAAGAAGGTTAGCAGAAGACCAACAGGCACACGAAACAATATTTACCATCTCTGATTATTAGGAAAATGCAAATCAAAACGAGACATTCTCACACTTGTGAGAATGGTTATGATCCAAAAGACAGGAACAGAAAGTGTTGGAGAAGATGTGGAGAAATGGAAATCTGGATACTATTGGTGGAAATGTGAATTTGGGCAGCCATTATGAAAAAACAGTTTGAAGATTCCTAAAAGAATTAAAAGTGGAAATTGTCTACTCTCCAGTTATCCCACTTTCAGGTACCTAGCAAAGAATATGAGAACACTAACTTAAAGAAATCTATGCACCCCCGTGTTCATCACAGCATTATTCGCAATAGTGAGGTGTTGGGAATCATCTAAGTGCCCACTGACAGATGACTGGATGCAGAGATGTTCTGTGTACACAGGCTGGAGGAGTACACAATTGTCTTCCTGGTGTCTACACTGCCCCATCAAACTGCTATCGCTCCACTGACCACTGACCACACTGTTAGAAGAATCAGCTTATGATTCTGTCTTCTCCCTGGACTCTGAGACTCTTCTCCACCTAATCACATCTTTTCCTTGTTGTTATTTCTGAGCATGACTAATGGCAAGCACAGCACGAAGTGCTATTTCATTATTTCTTCCATTCACATGATGTCCCAAATGATAGCAAACTTGCAAAGTTAGAATGGTAGACTATTTGCAAAAAAATGAGCTGCGTTCTTTCCTCTTCTTGAATCGGTTTCCACACTCCTCAAATCTGGGCTGACTCTAACTTGCTTTGGCCAATAAATTGCAGTGTGGAAGTAATGCCTGGTCAGTTCCAAGCCTGGAAGGGGCCTTGTCCACTTCCACGCTCTCTCTCTTGAGGCCTTGGGCCATTGCCACAGAGCAAGCCTGTTGTAAGACAGAATGTTGAAAGCTGGGAGGCCACATAGAGCATACATGAGCCAACCCTGCTCAAGCCATCCTGGACCTGCCAGTTCTCAGGTTATCTTGCAGCTTACCACAGATGCCCAAGGCTGAAGGACAGGCTCCAAATGCCCAGAACAGGCCTTCCCAAAATGGATCACTTTGGTATGTAGATTATGTTGAGTTAAGGTCAATCAAGTCATTGCAGGCTCAAGGGAAACTTTTTACCACCCCTTAACTAGCTAGAAGAATGGAAATTTGGGGTATTAACTTTATTTAAGGTTTTCTCGAGAAATAATCTGTCTATCAGAGAAACCTGTCTATAGGGCAGGGCAGGTGAGCCACTACAGAGTTTCTAGTCTTTTCTTCTGAAGTTCTGGGCCCTCTTCCATACCTTAGCTCAATATCAAAGCCCTCATTGTGACCCCATATACTTTAGAATCTACAGTGACATAGTCTCTCCATACTTACACAATTAAATGTGTTCTTTTCTCCTTCTAATCTGTCTGAGGTTAATTTGATTGCTCGACCAGCCTGAGAAGAACCCAGAGGGGTAAGAGGAAGTTTTCTCTCTGCTCCCACAAGCCCAACGGTCTTAATCCCACCAGGTAAGAGAATCAACCAGTCACACATGGTATCTTGAGCCAAATAAATGGCTGTTGTTTGAAGCCCCTAAGCTTTGGGGTCATTTGCTACACAGCAGAAACTATTACAACTGGTAGTCCAGTTGGGTTTCCAGTGGAAATTGCAGTGACCACATGCAGGCCTTCTTAAGGAGAGAGTGAGACCATCACCAGCCCACCTGCTATCCTGGACAATGAGACCCCAAGACCTTATTTCTGCTCTTCCTTTTTGCTCTCACACCAAAGACTAGTGACATGGTTATGAGATGAGAGGGGACCATGGTGTTTCCAGATATTCTGAAAATAAACCAAACAGGAAAACAGGACTTTGGTTCCAGTCTCCAAGAGCTCTCACTGGCTACCAAGCCCTGAGATCAATCTTGCTCTACCAAGAAATGACTATTGTGTATCCCAGAATTAGAAAATTTCAAAGGAATGTTTAATGAATAAAACAAAGTGCCAAGAAAGCCGCTGAAATAGTTCAAAGGGAATGAAGCCAGTCCCATTGGAAGTGACTTGATCTTGGAGAGGACACTTGTCTGCTTTTCTGGTTAGTGATTAAGGACTCAGCATTTCTATGAAGACATAGGAAGCTTACTTTCTTCCCCAAGTCCCAACCTCTTTGCCCAAAGCTTTCCATGTACCCAGTTGAGCTCTCAAAGAACTGAAGTAGTTCTCATCTCACAAGGAAAGGGGACTTATGATTTTCATTAGCTTCTTTTTTTTTTTTTATTTTTATTTTTATTTTTTTTAAAAGATTTATTTATTTATTTATACAAGCACTGGGTACAGTCAGAAGCGCAGGAGGGTGAGAGAATTCACCAGAGCCAGAGCGGGGAGCAGAGCAGGCAGAAGGACCGAAGTACACTGCTGAGGGGAGCAGTGGGCGGCAGGAGAGGTCTGCGCGCCATGTGGGACCCTCCTCTGGTGGCCGGGGAGCAGCCGGGGATCGAACCGGCGCTGCAGAGGCTGTGGGCAGCTTCGCAACCCAGCGCTCAACCACTGCGCCACCGGGGAGGCCCTTTCATTAGCTTCTTAATTGCTCTCCTGCATTGATATATCCTAGGTCAATAGCCTCAAGATGCATTTTTAGGGGTGAAAGCAGAATCAGAAACAAATCTTTTCCTAGGACTAGGTTTCGTCATTTGTTCATTGAAAATATTTCATTAAGCTGGCTCTGTGCAGGACCCTAGGAATAAAATGGTAAAAGACAGAGGATCTGCTCTCTAGAATGAAGAAGAGAAGAAAGACCAAGAGGAGGGACAGGAGATCCTATAGCTGCATTAGTTTTTATTTCTTCAGATAATGTTTTTGGTTTGTTCTGTTTCAAGCTTTCATGTATGGAGAGCCTGATACAGGTTGTGTTGGAGAAGAAATGTGTTAAGAAAATAAGTAGGATCCATTTTCAGAAAGATAAACATCATGTGGTTAATAATAACATTGTTTTGTTTTGTTTTGTTTAGGATTTATTTATTTATTTATACAAGCACTGGGTACAGTCAGAAGTGGGGAAGGGTGAGAAAATTCACCAGAGCAGAACAGGCAGACTGAGGAAATACACTGCTGAGGGGAGCAGCGGGCGTGGCAGAAGAGGTCTGTGCACCATGTGGGACCTTTGCCGGTGGCTGGGGATCGAACCAGCGCTGCAGAGGCTGCGGGCAACCGCTTTTCCCCCAGGGAGGCCCAATAATAATGTTGTTATTACAGCTTCCTTGATTTTTTTTTTATTTCTTGTGTTAAAATATACATTACACAATATCTACCAATTTAACTATTTTTCTCACCATCTCTTAAATCCTTTTGATCCTTTCTCCTGACCTCCCATTTTAACCTGTGAAAGCTCACTTATTTACAAGTCCAGTCATTTTCATAAGTATTTTTGCTTTGTCCAGTTGTCCACTATGAAGGTGTTTAAAATTGGTTTTACTGGTTTTACTGGTTTCACTGGTTTCACTGGTTTTACTACACATAACTCCCTCAAGCTCCTTCCGAATTGGTAACTTTCATCATGGCTGAATCATATTCCATCGGGTGGATTTACCACATCTTCTCGGTCTAATCCTCTACCAGAGGGCACTTAGGTTGTTTCCATGTCTTGGCTATAATAAATGGTGCTGTAATAAACATTGTAAAGTATACACTTTTTTGAATTGATAATTTCACATTCTTTGGACAGATGCCCAGGAATGGGATCACAGGGTCATTTGGTATTTCCACTTTAAATTTTTTAAGGTAAATCCAGATCACTTTTCAAGATGGTTTCACCACTTTATTTTCCCACCAATCACAGCACAGGGTTCCTCTTTCATCAGCACTTACTGCTGTGGGCCCTTTTGATGTGTGCTCATTTTCATGAGTATTAGACGATAACTCATTGTGGGTTTAGCTGGCATCTCCTACATTAAAAACAACATTGAACATTTTTCCAAGTATCTGTTGGCCTCTGGTTATCCTCTTTGGTGAATTTTCTGTCCAGATCTGCTGCTCACTTGTTAATTGGGTTGGGCCTTTTTATTGTTAAAGTATATAAGTTTTTATATGTTCTTTTCAGTTGTATAATGTGTAAATATTTTTCCCACTCAGTACAATGGCTTTTTAATCTACTTATATTTTCTTTCAATGTGTAAAACTTCTTAATTTGAAAAACTGTGGTTGTTTTTGCTTTTGTTTCCCTTGCTGCAGCAGTCAAGTCTCCAAAAACACCTTTATCACTGACATCGTGAAACATCTAAGCATTTTAAAGTGTATAGCTCAGTGGCATAAAGTACATTCACATTGTTCTACAACCAACGCCCAGACCTTTTTCATCTTCCCCAGAGCCCCAGTGAGGCTCTGAACCCAATAAACACTAAGCCCTCAGCCCCCTCCACAGTCCCTGATGACCACCATTCTGCTTTCTCCATGAATTTGGACCCACTAGGTGCCTTCCATTAGCAGACTCAAGCAATAGCCACCCTTTTATTTCCAGATCATTTCACTTACAATCATGTCTTCAAAGTTCATGTGAGTTACAACGTGTATCAGAATTTAATCCATTTTAAATAGGACCCACTTTCTAAAAGTCAAAAGTAAAATGTTTTCAAAAATTCCATTGTATGTATATACATTTTGCTTTTGTTTTTGTTTTTGTTTTGCTGTGTGTGTGTGTGTTGATTGCAATAACCCTGGTTTACAACACTGTACGTGATTGAGAGGTGTACCTTCACACCTTGTTCTTCCTTCTTTCTCCCTCCTTCCCTCCTTTCCATGTGTGAGCTGCTAACTGTCTCCTCCCTTCTGGTCAAGATCTGATACACTCTTAGCACCTCAGGGAAAATAAGTCTCTACCCAGGAGGATTTGCACTTCAAAGGCATGAGCTAGAAAAGAAGTGCCCAGACAGCTCCTCTGGAGTGGCAGCCCCTGGACCCCAACAGAGAGCAGGAAACTACCCTGGGGTGCGCCCACCACAGAAGATGGCAGCTAGCCAGCTCCAGTCCCACCCCATGAGCTGGCAACTGGCTCTTTTTCTCCCCCACATGGATGAGTTACTCACTACTCGCTAGATTTGCTTTTTTGTTTTAGTTCCCATCCCTGCATTTCTTGTTGCTCTTGCTAGTTTTTTAAATGCCTATAAGTAATATGAATTTCTTCTATTTCCACCTGTTTTGCTCAAATGGTAAACAATCCCAGAACATAGAAGTTAAAAAATTGTGTTCTGCACGTAGCTGTTTCTTAATTTGTTGTGCAGTGTTAGGCAAGATACTAAACCTCCCTGAGCCTTGTGTCATGACTGGCAATATGAAGATGTTGGAGTAGATGGTTCTAAGGTCCCTTCCAGCTCCAGCATGCCATGTCACCCTCTCCCTCCCCTTTCCATCCTCCCGCCACCCCCCTTCTTAGACATACACATCTGCCCAAAGAATGCATATCAAGACAAAGGCAGAGAGTTTGGCTTAACTCAGTCTAGAGATTTCTGGGAACTGCTCACATTTGGTCAACCATGGCCAGCTGTTCAGGGACTGAATGAGCTTCTCTGCCCAGGTCAACTAAAGGTCCAGGCCTAGATAAAAGGCCTGCTCCATGCACAGCTTGCTGAATTGCTCGGTCTGCATCTAGGATTAACCAAGGTTTTTCGCTGGCTATCTGGTTTCAAAACAAAACTTTGAAAGAAGACTGCATTCAGTGGAAAATCCCCCCAGTAACAAGGCCCCTGGGAGCATTATGAGAACACCATCTGTCAAGCATCAGTAGTGCAACCTGTGACCAAAACAGCCTTTTAATGTCAATACCAATCATGATAATCACACCTTGTGTATTTAGACAGCACTCCTGACCTTTCAAAGCCCTTCATCTGGGCTCAATTTGGCCTTGTGCAACTTTCTGCAGTAGGCAGAGCAAGGGACTTCCAAATAGCTTAGTTCTGGGTAAGAGATGAAAAAATTCAAGCCCAGAAAAATAACAGAGGTGGGAGGAGGAGATTTTCAGGCCTGGGACTAAGTCCCCTAAGCAAATTTCCCTGAGTTCCCCCTACACCAGAGCACCCCAGTGCCACCCACAGATGGCTGCCTGGCTGGCAGCATCGAAACTATCTGAGCCCCACCACAAACACGTCATAGCTGTTGGATATAACCCTAAAATGACTACGTGTTTAGTTTCTCTTGTGGTACACAAACAGATTTGGGGAGCATTATCTATGAACAATGCTGTGTTCACAGAATCTGAAAATTCTGGGCAGATCACCTCCTGTAGCCTCAGCCAGCACTTAGGCTACAGGTCCTGCTGCAGCGACCAAGACCCCAAATAGCAAGGGCCCAAATGAAAGAGAAGTTTCTTTGTTACTTGTGTCCCAAGGCTGATGAGGCAGATCCCTGGGATCCTTTTCTCACAGTACTGTCCTCTGCTTTGGAGAAATTACCATTCAGTAAATCAGGAATACCAATGTCATCTCTTCTATCCTCCAGGGTTATGGAGGAAATGCTCTAAATGATCGCCCTTTTTATTTATTTTTTTTTTTTTTGTAAATTTGTATTAAAGCAACATTGCACTATAACAGCATATCAGTTTCAGGTGTGCATCATTATGAATAAAGATCTGTATAGATTACAGTAAGCGAGGGGTCACCCTACAATTGACCCCTTTTATCTGATTCACCCTCCTTCCTCTGGTCACCACTACTTTGGTCTTACAGTCTAAAAGTTTATTTTTGTTTTATTTAGTTCATTCGTTTGATTTCTCTCTATGCCACATATGAGTGAAATCATATGGTATTTGTCTTTCTCCACTTATTTCATTAAGCCTAATAGCCCCAGGTCCATCCATGTTACCACAAATGGCAGAGTTTCTTCTTATTTATAGTTGAGTTTTATTGCAGGAGTTTATATAACACACCTTTTTATCCATCCGTGAATGTCTCTCAGGCAGTTGTAAATAATGCTGCCACCAACCTACAGGTGTGTGTATCTCTCCAAATGAGTGTCTTCATATGCGTTGGATAAGTATCTGGGTATGGCCTAAGTGGATAGTATGGAATTTCTATTTTTAACTTTTTTTTTTTTTTTAATAGAGGCATGTTGTTATTTATTTATTTGTTTGTTTGTTTGTTTTTGTTTATACATGCACTGGGTACAGTCAGAAGCGCGGGAGGGTGAGAGAATTCACCAGAGCCAGAGCGGGGAGCAGAGCAGGCAGAAGGACCGAAGTACACCGCTGAGGGGAGCAGCGGGCGGCAGGAGAGGTCTGCGCGCCATGTGGGACCCTCCTCCGGTGGCTGGGGAGCAGCAAGGGGATCGAACCGGCGCCACAGAGGCCGTGGGCAGCTTCGCAACCCAGCGCTCAACCACTGTGCCACCAGGGAGGCCCTATTTTTTAACTTTTTAATCTCCATTGCTTTCTGCAATGGCTGTGCCAATTTGCAGCTCCCCCAACAGCATACACGGTGAATGTGTTTCTGAAGGTTCCAAGCACTTTACAATTACTCTCATTATTCCTTCGCTTATCTTTGTAGCTTTGCCCATTTTATTAGTTATTTAAGTTGAAAACCCCATAGGTAGAGTCTATGTCTACTAGACTGCTCCCTCAAAGCACCTGGAAGTCTGCTGGTCCTTGGAAAATGTTAAATAACTCAAAGTTGAGAAATTGCAAACACATGTAATTTTTCTAAAGCAGAGGATACTGATTTCAGAAGGAAAATAAATATGTTAAAAAATTACTCATTTCTTAACTAATGTTCCCAGTCATTCTTTGGAAATGCTGGATGGCATTTGGGGTGATTAAGAAAGGAGAAATAATTTATGTGAGTGTCTGTGTGCTGTTTCTTAAAGTAGCTGTTAAAAACCCAACTGAATAGCGTGCATTTTTCCATTCTCTGGAAAGCAAGAAATATAGAACTGTTTTTACTCAAACTTTTCCAAAACAAATCACCTTTTGTGATGGAAAATGTTACCCTAAGGAGAGAAATTTTCAGAAAAATGATGAGTGAGTGAAAGACAATAAAGCACCAAATAGAAACCCTATTGAAAAAGAAGCGAGAACTTAGGCCACAGGCGTGAGTTGAACTGCAGCCTGTGTCCTGGAGCTGTGTCTCATCGGTGAGCTCTGAAGTAGGACAGACCTGGGCTCAAAGGCATCTGTGCCTGTTACCTGAGTATCCTGCAATGCCTTGTCACCTCTAAGCCTCACCTTCCTAATCTGTAAAATGGGAGTGAAATACTTTCCACACAGGCTTCTGGAAAGACTAAATGAGATTATGTATTTAAAGTCCTAACCATGTTGTCAACTATTGTTGGGAAGGAATCTAATCTCCCTCTATCCTTCTGGGTCCATACAGCTGGAAAATAATTACATTGACACAAGGGAGACTAACAAAAGACAAATTTTCAGTGCACATGGAGATCCAAACACCAAACAGAAGAACAAAGGATCTAGTGATCCCAATGAGGTTCTAGGGGCAATAAGTCTAGGAGGGAAAAATAGAACAATGAACTTTGCAACTTAAGGAAAAAGAGATCTTGCGGGATTTACCTACAGGTGCACGGAAAACAGAACTTGCAAATCCTAATCCAGGGTGCCAGGCCATAAGGGTGTCTCACCTCCTGGACCATCACAGAAATTTATTTCCCTTGTTTTTAGGGCCTTCCTTGAGTTTGCATGAGGGACTTCAAGTGGGAAGGAGACACTTGAAACAGAAGTGGGGGAGAGACCCATGAGGAGGCTGACAATAGCAGCCTTTATCTTGATTTTGATTTTGCTCTTTTCCTTCCAGACTTGCCTGGCCCTTCTGGTCCTTTTCTGTGGGTCCCCACCAGAAGGTGCCTTAATCTTGTGGCAGGATTTTGGGCCTCAGCCGCTTTGCTTTGGGCCAACTCGATATGGCTGGGCATTTGCCCATGAGTGGATGGGTAACTTTGGGTGCTTGATTTGGAAACTATATTCTTTCTCTTTCTCTTATCTCTATTGCACACTGTTCATATCACAGTTCTTTTTCTATTAAAGGTCTTACACATTAGAGTATGTTTTGTCTTGATGAAGTGGATGGCAGAACCCATTTAGAGAAGGTAGGTTTGGAGATCCAGAGGTGCTCCTTATTCTGCCCTATTAAAATATGGTAGTTGCTACTGATCTCGATACAGCATCTCCAGAAGCTCCATCTCATGTGGGATTCCTTATAGACCCAGTGTCTGCTCTTGGAATTATCCCTTATTTTATCACCAGGTTTCATGTGTATCCGCTGGGGAATGGGACAGTTTGTTTTTGTTTCTTGGCTAGGAGTTGCTTGATCCTGAAAGTCTTGTGAGAAAACATAACGAGGAAGAGGTACTGGCACCAAGCCTAAGGGTGGAGGAAATAAGTGAGGGAGGACTGAGCTACTTAAAGTATGGTGATATCATCTGGCCAGGTCCCAAAGTGACCAGGCTGAAACTCGAATCTTGTAAACACTGTGCCACAAGGAATTTGCAAGGTAGAGCATAAGACCGAGAGTTTGGGAAACATGGCTGATCCTCTGTGTGATGTTGGACAACTCCTTTGGGATATTGCTTCATATGGACAGCAATGGCCATCACATCTGGTGGGCAATGATGAAGTCTTTGAAACACCTAACACACAGGCTTCAACCTAACCCGTGATAGCTGTTCATACTCTTAAAATAATTAACAACAGTTCCAAAAGTCTAAGAAGAAGATATGAATTCTTTGGGGATGAATAGGTATTTCTTGACATAAGTTTCTGACTAAAAAAGTGTAAGAAAGGGACCTCACCTTCCCACATCCTGCACTCTTGATCTCCTCCCAGACCAGCACCCCAAGTTTGATCATACCAGTCCCATGCAGTCCTAAGTTTTGGGGGGTGTTTTTATTGAACCTGTGAACACACAATAGACTCCTACCTTTGTAGTATTAGAAAGAACACACCTTGGAGACAACCTGGTCAGTCCTCAACATGACACATTGACACCCAGAGTAGTAAAGGGTCTTCCCCAATGTCACACAGCAAGGTGGTAACTCCAGCCCTCACTCTGCTCACACTAGACCCACATGCTTCAACTTCAAGTCCACTTTGCATGCTTCCCACTCCATGTTTAATACTCCCAAATTCCATTTTCCTTTTCATGCATTCCAACTGCCTCTAAGAAGAATTGTTGGTCCCAAAAGCAAGAAAATCACTCTTTCTTTGTCCCCTAAAGATTTTATTCCCAATACTCAAGCAAGCATGGCAAAAGACAGTAAGTAATATCAGGTTATTGAAGAAGAAACCCTGCTTAAAATAAAAATGTCATTTCTCAGAAACTGGCTCCAAAGTCATTTTTCAGAAATTGGAAAAAAATAAAACAGAGACTAGAAACAGGGCAGGAAAGTCATAATTGATCCAAACTGAACACATGTAAGGTCCAGGGCTCAGCCAAAGGAGGCAAAAATAGCCAATTTCTTTCAATTACCCCCATTTTCCATCCCCTAATCTAGATGAAGACTGTCATTTTATTGGCTTGTCAACCTTTAGGAAACTTGACCCTGTTTTTCATTTATTCGATTATTCCCCAGTCCCAGGCCTCCAGCCAGAGAAAAGCATGGGCCCTGGCTAACTCCTTGCTCCCCAGAGTGGCCTCTGCTTACATACCTCTGTCCAAGGAGCTGGTCAATTCTCTATTTGGTTACCTCTCATTTCCAGCTTCCCTAAAGTCCACGTCTCCCCGGGGCTCCAAGAACATGAACTTTGAAGTCAGCCTGAAGTGGGGTTTTAAGCCCAGCAGGGCCATCATCTACCTGGGGAACCTTGAATATTTGCTCTCTCTGAGCCTCAGTTTCCCAGTCGCCAGATGCACACATCAACCATGACTTTTGCTCAAGATGCCTCATAGTGGACAGTCAAAGTACCCCAAGAGGTTCCAGGGGCTTTAAGACTAGTGATCCTCAGGTGGTTTAGTGGAACACGTGCATATATGGTGAAAACAGTTAAAAAATAAATGTCAAAAATATAAATAAATAAAAATAAATTATTTTTAAAAAAGAATTAGTGATCCTAAGAAATGGGACTGGAGGTAGGGTTGGAGAGCTTGACTAAAGACACTGAGAAGTCCTGCAGAAAGAAATCTGTGGCCCTTATTTAAGAATTTTCTATACTTTTTTAGTCAGAAACTTATGTCAAGAAATACCTGTTCATCCCCAAAGAATTCATATCCTCTTCATAGACTTTTGGAACTGTTGTTAATTATTTTAAGAGTATGAACAGCTATCACGGGTTAGGTTGAAGCCTGTGTGTTAGGTGTTATAAAGGCTTCATCTTTGCCCACCAGACATGATGGCCATTGCTGTCCATATGAAGCAATATCTCAAAGGAGTTGCTCAGCATTACACAGGCAGCCCAGGCAGAATCCATACCCAAGTCTGCCCATCTCTGAGGTCCACAGCCTTTTTCCCACACTATATACCGCCCTTTCCTCTGCCTTCTTCCCAACCTGAGCTGCAGCTAGTCATTTTAAATTCCACTGAATCAAGCATTTAACCAAAACCCCAAGACCAAGCTGATTGCCTTTAGAGAGAAAATATACATCCGAGTCTCTAGAAGATACTGCCCACAATTCACCTACCTCTGGAGCCTGCTTTCATAGAGCAGCTCATGCTACATGCTTCCAGAAATATTTCATTGGAAGACACAGAAGAAGTGGAATTCTAGTAGTTTTTGCACAGTTGAGTCCTAGCTTTTCTCTAATATGTGACTGAAGTAGAAGTCAAGGACCATGTTCTCATCTCAATTTCATCTCCGGTTATGGGTATGTCCTTGAGTAAACCTTTTCCTCTTCTTCCTCTCTAGATTTCTGATGTGCCAGCTATGAGGTGAACTGGGTATACTAGATAGCCAACCTAGATAACTGGGTATACTACATAGCTAACAATCCTTTACATGATGAAATATTGCTGGGTTTACTAGGTTTGGCTCCCTGGCTCTGTCACTGACTGTGTAACCTCGGGCAAGTTACTAGATCTCTCTGTTCCTCAGTTCCCTCATCAGTCCACTGGCATTAAATCATAAATCTACTTGAAGGGTAAAGTGACATAACAGTGGCCAGTGCTTCCAAGTGTTTGATAAACATTAGTTATCATTATTATTAATATTAGTTGTGTTGTGAAGTGCTACTCAAGAGGTTACAAATCCCCAAATGCCCTGGTTCCTAGACAGAGCTCATTTCTTGCCCACAAAGGTTATCCCCTCCCCTTCTCTGTCCCCTTCTCCTCTTCACTCACTCCATTCCCACCACTACCACCTCAGCCTCAGGGTCTGAATTCCTCAAAGGGGAGTCTCCAAGGAGCCTCAATAGAAGCCCCCACCTACCCCGGCCATGCCTGAGCCTAGAAAAGCTGACCGCTCACAGCTGGGCCAGGCTTGAAGTGACCACTTGAGTCACACAAAGTTGAGGGCAGCAGCAAGCCAGAGAGACTGAATGGGTCACCAGCCCATTCACTGACACCTGGTGCTCTGCCCATGCCCAACCCTCAGGGCCTCCAGGGCTATTGTGAGGAAGGAGGCCTCCTTCTCCACTGGGCTCAGCCACCTGGACATCACAAAGGCCCTGGCTGCCCAGGGCTGCCCCCAGAAGGGGCTCACACCAACAGAGGGTTTCATTGCGGCAGCTGGACCAGCAGGACGTGCTGAGTAACAGTCAAACACGCCAGGATTTCTGCCACGAGTCAGGTTTTTTACTTGACGATTAAGAGCAAGTGCTGGAGAGGGAAACAGGTGAGCTCAAACACAGCTGTGCCACTGGGCATCCTACCTGTCCCCATGTCACCTAGCCCCAGCAAACCTCAGCTCAGTGAGAGAAGTGAAGAAATGAGATGTGGGAAACTCGCATACAATAAATCTTAACTACTAGTATAATTTTTACTTTGCCCCCACAACACTCAGATAGAAATTATTACCATTTCCATTTTCCTGATGAGGAAGTGAAAGCTCACACTGCTGAAAGGTTTTGGAGCCTGGGTTCAAATGCAGCTCTCCCCAAAATGTCCATGCTGTTGCAATGTTACTCCTGCCCTGGAATGTTGGACTGCCTGTCTAGCACATTCTTTTGTGGTGGAGACAAAAGTTTGTCTATCCTCCAGTGACTGAGATGAGCCAGGCACTGACTACAGGGTCATGGATACAGAGAGAAGCAAAAGATGCCCAGTCTGCCCCCACAGAATTTATGGGGTCGGCAGGGCCCCAGTGACTGAGACACAGAGACCAAATCAATAGGGGCAAAGGAGTGTAATTCCCACATGAGACCAATGTTCTCAAGTCGTGCCATCCAATATGGCAGCAACGTGCCCCGCATCTATTCAAATTCAATGTTGAATTAATTACAATTAAGCAAGAGGAATAATTCCTTTCTTCAGTCACACGAGCCCAACCACCAAGGTGTCTAGAGGAGACCATTCTGGGTAACTCAAATATAGAGCATTTCCTTCATCACAGCTTCTATTGGGAAGTGTTGCTGGAGAGGAAAGAAACCAAAACTACAAGCTCTGGGGTTCAGACATTCAGAGGCTTCCCCTGAGGCATCTGAGCTAGAACTGGAGGATGAGGGGAAATCCAGTGGTTAAGGTCAGGGAAAGGGCAGAAAAGCACAGCAGGGAGGGGAGAAACACCACGAAGGCTGTAATGGGAGGAAACCATGTACCTGGAAAGTGAAGAGGGCCTGGAATGGCTAAGAGCCAAGTCTCCAAGGGGCTGGCTGCCTGGGTTTGAAACCCAGTGCCAGCACTTCTTAGCTGTGTCCTAATTAGATGAGTTACTTGACTTCTCTGTGCCCTGCTCTTACTGCCAATAAAATGAGGACACTAACAATAATAATACCTCCCTCCTAGAGTTGTCCTGAGGGTTGAAAGTGCCTGGCACATGTTTAGCACTATCTCTGTGTTTGCTGTTATTATTCCCAGAGGTAGACTGGAGTTGAGCTGTGCGGGCCTTATGGGCCACGGAAAGAATGTTGGTCTGTATCCTAAAAGCATTGGGAAGCCTGGAAGCCTGAAGTGGGGGAGGGTGACCTGGCAATGGAAGGTGACAGCAAACATCACTCAGTCCCAGGCAGACATTGGAATGTGGGACAATGACCTAGTACTGCCAGGCCTTCCAATGTTCCACAAGAGACTGAAAGTCCAGATTTTTAATATGAAGTCTCCCCTCTGTTGAAAGAAGATTTCTTATTCTGCAAATTTTAAATATCTCAAGGGATAAACTAACCACCTGGTAGACTTCTGGTCTACCCCACCCTCCACGAATCCCCAAATCTCAATAAACCAAAGTCTGTAACCAAAGCTGCATCACCTGGTGATCCAGTTGGCACCAGGAAGAAACCAGTGGGTTGCCCAGAACGAAAGTGACCCAGCAAATGAATGACCAAATTAAATCTGAACCACATTGCTGTCCCTTGGGGCTGGAGGCTCTCTGCACTCAAGTCCAAGGGTCCTGAGACAAAGGTGCAGACAAGCTGCACAGTCTCCTTGTTATTTTTTTTTAACCTTTGGTGGTAAAAAGGAAATAAATGAAAACCATGATAGTCTTCTTTCAGAAGTTGTTAAATTAATGTATTTTCAGCCCCTCCATCAAGTCCATCCAGAGAATGGAGTCTTCTAACTCTCCCTCCTCCTCCTGGACCTCCAGGGGCCAAGCTCAGGAGACAGCAGTTAAGAAACAGGAGGTTGCTCTCTAGCAAGGTGGGAATCTTATTGGGTAAAGTACCCCAGTTTGGGTCTCCACTGAATGCTGGAGATTGGGGCTGAGGCTGAGAGCTGCCAGCAGGGGTCCAAGCTCCTCTCCATCTGTCCCATCACCCTGTGGCCCTCCTGTACGTAGATGGAGGAGGGGAGGTTATGGTTATGGGTTACCCATATGTTTCAGTCCCCTTTGAGAGCAGAAGAGGTGAAACCTCATAATACAGACAGACACAAAATGCTTCCAGATCTTAATCAAAACCATCAAAATCAGACTAGGGTAGTGTTGTTCATTTGCAGTCTGTAGCTTGAATTTAGGGGCTCCTTAAACATGGACAAGAAAAATTTGTTTCTTAATTCTTACTAACCTTAGCTGAAATGAAGTAAGTCTAGCTAAGATGACTGTAGCTAACAAAGCACAGTGGGATTAGCAGAGCCTGGGACTTTGCCACACACTGTAATCCCAGATATTCCCATATCACATTTCATTTGTGACAGCAACTTTGGAAGAACATTTATGTGCAACCTGATATGAAAACAGAGGCAGTTATTAGATTTGCTGCTGGATATTATTATTCACACCTATCTTAGAAGCACCTATATTACCATATCACCAATTCATTTTTTTGATTGGATTCAAAGCATAAAAAGATTAATTATCCCTGGTGTAGGGAAGGCAGGTGAGGCCTTTTGAAGGATGGGTTGCTTGAATTTCAGGGCATGTATTCAGACAGACAAAGGAAAGGGTCAGGGAAAGGCATTTCCAAGTAAGGAACAGCTTTTGGAAAAAGGTTCAGATGCTGTGAGGCTGCCGAGGGCCTCTTAAGCTAGGGAGCATTGAGTGTGTCTGGAAGCCCATTCAGCTTGGACCTCACCATGATGGAGAGCCTCAGCTTTAGGATTTAGAGCCTAATCATCAAATGAAGTTGTGTGGCCATGAAAGTTTTCCTGCATGTGTTGAAAGTATTACTTAACCAAAACATTTAAAATATATTAGAATTTTCCTAACTCTATTTTGGCATTCCTTTACTTTTCTTCAAGGAAACTCTTTTGACCTTGGAGGGAGTAAAGTTGGCCAAGAGGGAAGCACTTACTGGAGATGGGAAAGAAGATGAGTTTAATAAAATGAACAAAGGTCATATCAAAGGGCTGGGATTTGATCCTGAAAATCATGGGGTTTTGTTGCTGTTTTATGTCATGCAGTGACACAATCAGTGTAATGTTCATTTGCTGATTTCCCTGCCAACACCCGTTCCTTTTTTCCTGCAACTGTAGGTCAGATTTCTTTTAAAGGATTACCTCTCTTCAGTAACTCAGAGTAGGGGAGGGGCATGTCACCCAGAACTGGCCAATCAAAGCACAAAATTCTCCAAGCCCCAGTGGGTGATTGAGAGGGGAGCCTATCAGAATAATTCCATCCTTCTGATTTACAGGAATTGTCTCAAGGAAGGATACGCACCCAAGCGGATCTAGTCATAGAGAATCTGGGAATCTGTGTAAGCACTATTAATAAATGAGTGTCCCTCATATGCTGGCTTGAGCATATACTTATATAGAAGGACTTGAGCCTAAAGAAAGTGGCTAAAGTAGCTACCTTGCTTTTTTACAAAAACTGAGGTTGAAGCTAAACATAGGAAAGCAGAGTCAAGAGGTGAAAAACGGTGGGGTCCTGATAATATTGCACCTCTATGTGAAGCTGGACCAAACCTACACTGGATTTTACAGTCCAATAAGCTGATAGATTCTTTCTTTTTTTTTTTAATTGAATATTGCATTATAACATTGTATAAGTTTCAGGCATACATCCATCAAGTTCATCACCGACAGTCCAATTCTCTCCTTCCCCATATCACTTAACCCATTTTAAGCTATTTCAGTTTTGTGTCTATTGGGTTGAGTTTTCTGAAACTTGCAACCTACAGAACCCTAATGGGTATGACCATATCTGGGTTTAGAATCTGCTGACAGAGGAATGATCAAGGGGTTCCTGCAATGGATGCAAGAAGACCCAGAACTTCAGGGTTGGAGATTGTTCTAGTCACTTTCCCTAAGGAAGGCTGCAATAATACCAGGCAGCCCCATGCTTCCAGTGGCCTACAACAGCAAGGCTTATTTTGCACTCATATTACTGACTCTGACTCTGTGTCTTCACTCCAAATGTCTTCCCCATTCCAGACTGGGGAGAAGCTCCTATCTTAGTCTCAATGCAGAAAATAACAGAAGTTGAACTATGCAGTGGCCCTTGAAGCTTCTGCTCAGTGCTGAGTCTGTCACGCCTGCCCACATTTCATGGACCAAAGCAAGTTGGAGGCGAAGTAAACATCAGTGGAAGCACTGGATGTTGTGTGGCCATGGGCAGGGTGTATAATCCCTTAGGAGAAAGGCAGTGACTAATTGGAAACAATAATAGTATCCACTACCAAGGCTTGTTAGGTGACTAGGTTCAAGCACCTCATTTGACAGAAGGGGAAACTGAGACCCAGATTAGTTAAGTAACTGGGTTATAGTCACACTGGCTTCCAGTGGCAGAGCAAGGGTGAAGACCCAGGTCTCCTGGTCCCCAGTCCAGTGCTGTTCCCTGCTCCCAGAGTGCTCCCCTCCTGGTCCTGTTTGGCCAATGAGGAGCACCTGTTTGAGGTTGTCCTGTCTGTGACCTTCCATTCACTTGTACATCATGTCTCCCACAACAGAAACCTGGATGATACTCGGTGCAGAAAAGAAAAATCCAGATTCATTATTTGTTTGTCCCAGGTGTCTAGTAAGAAGAGAAAATCATTTTGAGGTATCAAATTGAGTCTTGGAAACAAGTATAAAAAACTGTAGTTATGCATCACCTTTGGACTTACAGATTTGGATTGGAATTGGGGCTTTGGAGCTCCTTTCTTATGTTCTGATTGTTTCTTACCAGCTTTTTATTCTGCAGAGAAAAAAAATAAGTGGTTATTGAATACCTAAAAGGTGCTAGATACTAGATTCAATATGTGTGTCAGTAACATTTATTATGTGAATTTTCCCAGATAATTAGGACTTTTTTAAACATTTCTCGAGTGACATGTTTCTCTCCACTCTCAACCTCCCTTAGCGATCCTGAGAACACAAGAGAAGCCTTGTTATCACATGGTGCTCCCATCTAAACAGTTCAGCAATCAAATATTCTATGCCACTTATTTCAATTTTTAAGTATGTAAATTCATTATAGACACTGACCTTGGAAGAAGTCACTGTCTACTGTTTCTCCAAACACCTATTCATCTCAGTGCAACTGAGCTGACCTTCTAGATCTGAGCAGGACACGTGGGTTTGTCCCAGCACCACTTCCAACAGAGTCCCTCAATGATGTTGGGGGTGCCCTATGTACCCCAATTTAAATGTTAAAGCCTGTCAGGAAGCTTCTCCAGTCTCCCAAGTTGAGCCACTATGTCTTTGATGCAAAGAGTGTAGGTTAGGCATCCAGTAATAGTTACTAGTTGAGGGTAAAGGGTGAGGTCTGTGCCCTTAGCTGGCCCTCACCTCATCTCTGCATCCTTTCCCCTTCTACTGTGTTTTCCTTTCCCCTGGAGTCAGCAACAATCGTCTGAGAGTCTCTCTTTACCAAGTTTCTTCATTAACTAGTACTCATCCATCAGCTCACCCCAACCCTCAATAAAAGCTCTGTGTGACAGAGACTCTTGTCTCCATGTACAATAGATGTGAAAGTGAGACATAAAAAAGGAAACTGATCACTTGGGGCCAGACGATTGTGGAAGCAGCATTTGAAACCACATTTGCCAGCCTCCAAAGCCATGCGTGGTAGAATCATTCATTAACAAATGTGATAGAGCACCTGCCATCTCCAAGTCCTGTGTGAAACTGGAAATAGATGGCAAACAAGACCCAGTCCTCATGTAGCTGATTCAAAAGTCATTCAATAAATGTGGGAGCTCCCAGCGTGTGCCTGGGTGACAGTCACTCATCATCTGCTGGCAAATACGAACATATTCGCGTGCAACTCACCAAGCAACATGCTAAGTGTCCCCTTGGTGGTATGTAAAAGGGTAGATGAGAACAGAGAGTGGGAGCTGCGTGTTATACCACCTGCCTTGGCCTGGGCTTGACAAACCTTTGAATAAGTCGACCCAACTCTATTCTCCCCCATTCTAGTCATCCCCTTATTTAACAATTTGCCAAAACCCAGGACCTGAAGGGATTTAAAATGCACTGGCCTCTGGCCTATTCTTTGCAGTAAGACAAATATATTGAAGCAGTGCCTTCAGTCTAAATCTACTACCACTCTGTCCAAAAAGTCAAGCAGTGTACTCACAGCTCAGGAAGAAAGCCTGAGATGGTTCTGGAGAAGTCCAGGGATAACTGCAGTCAATTACAGACGGTGAGTAAAAAGTGAGGTCAGCTCCCTGACAGCAGGGCCTGAGAGAAGCAGCGAAATACCACAGAACCCCCATTCTCTGTGGTCCCAAGGACACAGCCTCTAAAAATAGACATACAATACCACCAGATAGGCTGTGGATTTCACAACTGCTGGCCCAGCACAAAATGTTTGGCTTTGGCCAAGTCAGGATGCAATGAAAACCAGCCGGGAAGCTGAGCATGACCAAGATCAACATTCCCCAGAACAACAGCAGCCCCTCTGTCCATTAGGCCTTGACCGTGACGCTAAATCAACCACTGCCCTTAGTCCTTGTCCAACTTGCTCTGCAGCTTACAGAAAGCTTGCCTAGGACACCAGGGACTTTCTAAGATGTTTCATATCAGGGACACTGGGGTGGAGGCACTTGTGGACATTTGCCCTGAGAACTAAAAAATGAGTGAGAAATGCCCATGATTTCGTATAAGGGGAAACATAACTGCAACTGTGGGGTGTGGGTGGGATGGGATAAGAAAATATTTTAAAGAGGAAGTAATTACAAGCACATGAGAGGGAGAAAGGACATGGGCAGGCTAGAAATGTGTAAGAAACTGAAATGAAAACAAACAAGCAAGAAAGGATTTGGCATTAGACTTGTGGGTTTAAAACCAATTTTAAAGTTAATAATTCTACTCTACTGACGTATATCTGTTTTTATAATTTATGAGATACTAATGAGTAGGTAGCAGATGCCAGAAACTGCTGTCAACCCTTCCATGTACTATTTCACCTAATTTTCACATCAACCTTGCGAAACCGATACTAAAATTATTCCCATTTTTCAGATAAAGAATGCAACTTGGGCCCTTTAAAGCTTGAGCAGACCTTAACAATTACCTTAACCAGTGGCTCCTAAACTGATTTGTACATCAGAATCCTAAACTGACTTGTACACCAACAGATTCTGGTATCTTGTTGTAGACACCACCACATCCCATCAGAATGGGGGACAGGAAAGGGCCCAGGAATCTGTGTTTCCAGAACACCTGAGGTGATTCTCATTAGACTGCCTTGCTTGGAATCCACTTACCAACCCAACAGACCTCTTCATGTACCAGAATGGAAAATGGAAGCCCAGAATGTTCTAGAAACCTGCCCATGGGGACCAAGCTGCTGGTAGAGGTAGGACTAGAATCCAGGGCTTGCGAGATGGCGCTCTTATTATCACATCAGACATTCCTCACTGTATTCCTAAGAGGGAAAAAAAATGGTCTCTTTCTCCTCTACTAAATCACTAGATTTGACATCATGTCCCCCAACTCTTACCCAAATCCTTCAACTCAATTAAATTAGGGTTCACTGAGCACCTACTAAAGCTATGCCCTGTACTTGTGCTAGGAATTCCACAGTAAGTAAGATTAATATGAATCTTGCCCTCATAAAGCTTACAGTCCAACTGAAAAGAACACCTTTAAAAATATAACCAACTCACTGAATAGACTGGAATCAGTCAAGGGCAATTTTATTTTCTCATCATTGCCCCTTCAAACTTATTTTATCTTCCTATTCTCTAGAAATCGTAGATATGGAAACTAGATCCTATATTTATTCCAGCCACTCGTAGATACTAGAGACTAGCCTCATACTTCAGGTAATTTGTAAAATCCCATTTGGCCAAATGGCACAGCACCAATTTTTCACCCAGTTTAAAAGTCTTCCCCTCCTTGGCCTGGGTCTGGCTCAGGCTTGGAAGCTACAGTGGAGAAGGGGATGATGTGGGCTCTTCTGCTGATCCTTGTCCTTCTCCCTCACTCACCACTTCTTTGAGGCAAGAGGGAGGTCCCCAGAGAGCAGGAAGGACAGATGGGAGAGGTAAAGAAAGTAAGAAGGCCCATTGGAGCCAGGGTCGTCTATGAATGGGATTAATGACTTAGTGATTGATGAACGGCACTATTAATGCAGGTGTACGAAACACTTGGCAGCCTCCTTGTGATGAGGGCTGGACCTCCCCCGTCTGACTTCTCAGCTCAGTCCTTCCAGCTGTCTAGCCTATCCAGACCCAATCTGTTGGGGTTCCCTTGGACCTTGGACCTCAAGGAACTCTTGGATGGGGGCCCCTTTCAAAATGACTCCAAGGAGGCACCACCTTCTTGGGACCATACCCAGACCCTTGATGGCCACTGGGAGGCCTGGGCCTGCCAGCATAGTTCTTCCCTTCCCATCAAGGCCGCTCCAGTTGGCCTCTCCGACTAGTCCCTCCAGGCAAGAGTCATGCACGGTCACTAAGTTCCTTCAATGCCAGGGATTTTTCCAAATGATTCTCAGAATCATCCTCATCTGACTTGGAGGAAGGGGAAAGAACCACACCCCTCCTCTCCCCTATTCCTCCTACTCTCTCTCTCTCTCTATTGATCCTCCCCTCTTCCCACTGTGTGTCCTTCATGTGGGTGTAGAGCTAAGAAATTTTTTAATAAAAACTGATTTCACAATCTCTTAGCATGTACTGCACAGATGGTCTCAACTCTTGAGTATTTTGCCAAAGCACCAAATGTCAAATTTAACATAATATTAAACAAAATATTATAGATTCAGAGTGCCAAGAGACCATACAGCAAGGGCATACGGGGCCAGTCCACTCTGGTTGACTAAGATGTTTCCCTCATCACCCTCCGGTAAGGCACCAAGTCATTCCTTTTCTAGACATCAACAGAGACTGACTTTCCAGATGACAAATGATAGTTCTTTGCTCTAAGTCATGATTCATCCATCTTACTCCATTAAACAGCTGCTACTTTGCATTGTACAGAGTATATTTAACTTTAGACATGCATGGACTATATCCACTCTGTCCCTGTCTTTACAAATCATAGATTATAAATGCCTACAAAGGTCCTCTAGGACATCACCAGGATGGCAATGATGATGATGGTGGCTAATAATGATGTCATTTAACAATGATGACAATGGTTAGGGACAAAAGAGCAGAGAGAAATGATTGACTCATACTTCCAATCTTTTCTCACTATTTTCCAACAATCACTATACCTTCCAGTCTCCTAGTTCCAACTTAAAAATCTATCACCTCCATCAATGTCATTCCAAAGATATGAAATATTCTATTGAGTGCCTTCTGTGTGCTAGCAGGGATGTTGGAGTAACCAGCCTCCAATGTCCCTCAGTGATCTTGCCCTTTGAGAAGTCCGCTCCCATACTGATAGGGCTGACCCGTGCTATCAAAAGAATAGTGTGGAAATGGTGGTGTGTGACTTCTGAGAAGAGGGTTTTAAGAAAACAAAAACTGCAGTTTCTACATTGCTATCTCTTTAAACATTCACTCAGTAGAAAATCGGCCGCCATGTTGTAAGAGCACTCAAGGGTGAGGGGTGAGGGGTAAGAGCACTCAAGGGTGAGGGGTGAGGGGTGTAAGAGCACTCAAGGGTGACCCAGGGGTGAGGAATGGAAGCCCCCTGCCAACAGCCACAGTGACATGTCAGTCATGTCACCATATGAACTGGATCCTCGGGTAGAATGAAGTCTTCAGATGACTGCAGTTCCAGCTGACACTTCCACCTCATGAAAGAGCTTAGCACCCCAGGTGAACAGCTCCTGAATTCCTTACTTATAGAAACTCTGTGGGATAGTAAAGGCTCATTGCTTTAAACCAAGTTTGGGGATAGTTTGTGACATAGCAATCGTTGAATATGATGGTTAAAAACATGAGCCAATAACTACAGTGCTCTGGAAACACATCAAAACTCACTTGTCCCACTCTCTACTGTGTGATATGGGACAAATAGCTGCATATCTCTGAACCTTGGTTTCCTCAGTTGAAAAACGAGGACGCATCAGTGCTTTCTTCATACATGTGTGAGGAAGATTAAATTAAGTGAGCTGTGCCCACAGGGAACTCAGCACAGAGTCTGGCATGAAGAAGGCACCAAATAAATATTAATTATTATCATTAAGTCCCTGGAAGTTTTCCTGAGGCCTCACATAAAATGAGTCCTTCCATCTCTGAATTAATAGCACCCATCTAGGTGGTAAGTTGCAAAATCAGAATTCAAAACAATCACATCTGCCTGCCTCCAGAGTCCAGGTTTTTTCACCAAGTTGGTCTAGTCTCACCTCCTGTCTCTCCTCATGGTATCACTTTGTCTTAAGCCTTCTTGGTCTTCTTAATCCCACCCTGAGTCCCCAAACCTTTGTGTCTGTGCTCTTGTCATTCTCTTTTGCTCTTTTCTATTTCCAGTTCCTCTCATCCCTCTCTAACTCCAGAAAATTCCTTTCTTAAGCAGTTCTTTCTGCTTCTTCCATCAGAAGAATTTATTGTTCTGTATGTTTCCAAAACCTTAATTCATTATAAATTTTATCACATTGTGAGATTTGGCATATTTATGTCCTTGAATAGATTAATAATAGAATTATTAATATAATAATAGCTGCTAGTAATAATAGTTATAATTATTATAAAGTTAAATAATACATCGTATATGGTTATATTATGTAGCTATAGATAGTTCTAATTATACAATTATGTTATAATTGGCATATAATAGTATAGTATGTAGTTACGTCATTACTATATAATTATATATTATATAGTTGGGTAATTAATGAGAATGATCATTAGTTATATATAATTACTTATTAGTTGTGATAGTCAACAATAATAATAATAATAATAAAAACACTTACTAGATATTATTCCAAAGACCTAACATTTAAAGCATTTAATGCCAACAGCCTTATAAGATAGGCACTATTACTAGTCATATCTTACAGCCATGGAAACTAAAACTCGAAGCATCGGATCAACTTGCCCAAGGTTTCCCAACTACTGGAGAGCAGATGTGGGATTTGAGCCCACATCAGACTCCCCAGCTATGTTCTGACCCACTAAGTTATAAGGCTGAAGTCACACCTCACATTCTCCGCTTCCTCTACACCCAACCCAGCGTCTGGTCCTCAATGTGTACTCAAAAAATAACCACTGAATGAATGATGGAATAAGCACGTCTCTGTCTTTGCATTGCTGCCCCCAGCTGTGGGTCTAGTGTCTGGATGTGGGAAGATGTCCATTGATATTTGTTGTTTGATTGACTGATAACAAGTCATTTCCACTCTTATGCCATGTGATGGTGGGGCAGGAAGACAGAATGAAATGAAATCATTCTTCCCAGGCAAGACTTGTTCCAACCCTGGATTCTGAAGTCTTATTCTTTTCTGGGGCCATCACCACCAACAATCATTAAAAGAGAACTTAACAGAAACCAAACCTGGCCAAGTTCTTAGACTGACTCCCCAATGTGCTGGGGAGTCCAGTGGGGGAATCAAAGAGGAACTGAGAGTGTGGTGTATGAAGTTCACATTACAGTTATTTTCCAAGTCAGACCCAGAGGCCTGGTCTTGAAGCAAGCCAACATTCATAACAAGCAGACCTGCCCACTACTTCGACTCAGAATAACAACCTGTAGAAAGAATAACTGCTTCTTGGCCATTATTTATGAATCTGTGGGCCAGCCAGGCAGGTTTAGTGTCGAGCCTTCTAGATGTCACGTGTGTCAGAGCATGATGAAGTATGGCTACAGAGCAAAAAGGATCTCTTTGGGTTCTCTTAGTTGGCCCTTCCTAGCTTGGTGGAGGTGCTGCTCCCAGCAGACCCACAGGACAGCCCACATTTCCTAAGCCTCTTTCAATGCACCATGAGGTCTCAAGAGCACCTCTTTTTACCAGCCAGGTGTACAGCTCAAGCGGGCACTGCAAGAGGAAAGGAGAGGCTCAGAGGGAAAAGAATGCTGGGCTAAGCCATTTGGGTTTATTTTGAAATGAAACAGAGTAGACCGCGAAGTCAAATTAAATAATAATTCTAGAAGGCCCAGCCTGGGACCTGGCAAGAGATGAATTGCTCAGTAGGTGTGAGTTCCCCTTCCTCCTGCTAATTCCAGAGACATTCACCCCGAGCCATGCCTGTTTCCAGACGTGCCTAATACGCTGCTTGAGGGAGAGGATAAGACTTTCACATGCTGTGATTAGGAACCCAACCAAGGCTAATACACAGCTGGGGTGCCCTGTAAGACTCCACTGGTCGTTTACAGTAAAGTGTCCATCCTAACTAGATCGTGCCTCTGCCTTTGAGTTGTGAGATACTTTGAATATTACACCAGCTTCCAAATACTTACTTTAATATATGTGTATATATATATATATACACATATATAAAAGTATATGCCAGAACCTGGTCACACAGCAGTGGCAGACTGGCCAAAAAAATGGCTCTTTATGGAGCTTACATTCCAAAGGGAAAGACAAAAATAAGTGCAATATGTACTCGCTGAGATGGTGATAAATGTGATGGAGAAAAGGGAGGGAAGGTTAGAGCAAGTACAGGAATGCAATATTTGAACTTTTTTAAAAATCTCTAATTTTATTCATCTATTTTCTCACATCATTGTTCGTTATTGGACAGTACTTGATTTCTCCCCTCAGGTGTAGCCCCCATAGTTCTCCCATCATCATAGCACCCATGACCCATTGCCAAAGTCCTTTGTGGTCATGCCCCCTCCCCTGCTGTATGCCTGCACTCCTGTGTTTTTTGCAGCACTATTTACAAAAGCTAAGATATGGAAACAATCCAAATGTCTCAAAACAGATGACTAAATCAAGAAGATGTAGTGTATATACACGCTGGAATACTACTCAGCCATCAAAAATATTTGACCTTTCTCTGGATCACCCACATGGGGAAAAGTGAACAAATCCTAAGCATTCAGCTGAACACACCCATGTCACCAGACCAAGGCACAGAACATGACCAGCAGCACTGGGGTCCAGTTATCAGAGCAAGCCACCCCGAGATGTGGGAGTTGCTGTAGATGTTGAGCAGATATTTCCAGGTCTCTGCCTCCTGGACAAAAGGCAAGATGGCACTTCTCCGCTCCCTGTTTGGTACAGCCATTCATTTGCTCTGCCCTGTGACATGTAACAAGTCTCGCTCCTCCACAGCCCCCAGCTTGCTGTGGTGATCGAGAAACTCATGTTGTCACTGAACCTCCATTGACCTGGCTCCCCAAAGACTAAGATAAACCCATCTGCCTATCACTAGGAGTCACAGGGCTTGAAGGCAAACCTCTGTTGGGGTAGCCACTGAGATGAGGGGCTAATATGTTGCCTCAGCATAATGAACCTCTCTTGACTGATAATAAAGGTGACAGTTCAGGGAAGAGCTGAGGAAATAAAGGTGTAAACCCACAGGAAATCCAGGGAAAGAACAGCAGAGGACCAGAAAATTCAGAGGCCCTAGAGTAAGAGTATGAGTGGTATATTTGAGAAACAATGTCTTAGAATGGAATCACAGAAGCAGACCCTGAGACAAGGATTTGAATGTCAGTGAATTATTTGGTAGTTGATCTCAGAAACACTGAAATGGATAAGGAGAAGTCATTGTAGGGGGGGGCTTCCTTGACTGGTGACCTCAGGCTCCGTCCCCTGGAGACACAAGAGAGATGGCACAGACTATGCCTCAGGGCTGCTCCCCTGGGGTGTGAGGAGATAGGATTTTAGCACCAGCATTGGCTATTGGCCCCCCAGGGGTCAACTCCCAGCAGCAGGGACCTGTCCCTACCAGGGTGCCTCAGGCATGACATGGGATGAAGAGTGACAGAGACTATGGGCAGAGCTCCATCAACATGGTGACAAACAGAACCCAAACCCAGCCAAGTTCTTGGACTGACTCCCCAATGTGCTGGGGAGTCCAGTGGGGGAATCAAAGACGATTCCACTCTCCAGCGTGGCTAGAGAGCCAGTACCCAGGGTCATGCATTATTCAAGGTCGTTTCCATCAAGGACAAACAATAAATTCAATGGCAGACCCAGCAGGGAATTACCCTCCAGCCTAGGTGTGTGGTGGGCTAGCCTGTCCATCAGGTGTGTGTGAGCATACCCTACGACACTCACACAATGGCAAAATGTCCTAGGGACGCTTTCTCAGAAGATGCCCTCACCAAGAAAGAACACAAGACTGTGTGAGGTATAAGTTACAGGAACCACCCAAAAACCATTACCAACATCCACAGACTAAAATTATTCAAGCTCTTGCCATGCATCTGGACTACACGCCTCCATCCTACCTGTTTTCCCTGTCTCCACCCGTACCCTGAGCTTCATACTCAACCAAAGTGGTCTAAGAAACATGAGACTCTGAAAATGACACAGCCCTGCTAGAAATCCTTCTGTGGTTTTCCATCTCTATCAGCATAAACTCCCAGCTCTTTGGTTTGGCAGATGAGACCTTGCATGAGCCGAGTCTACCCATGTCAACAACTGATCGCCTCCATTCTCCATCTCAACGTTTACATTCCAGTCACACCGTAGGGCTGACTATTCCCACTGTCCCTTTTTCTCTCAAAGCCCTAGGGTTCTGGATGGCTGTTTCTTCCACTGAGGGTCCTAGTGTATCTCCCCTCCATCTTTGTTCACTAGCCAACTCTTATTCATTCATTCATTCATTAACTCATTCAAAAAATATTTATCACATGCCAGGCACAGGGGGAGACAGTTGTAAATAATCAAACTGACCCTCCTTCAATCAAATATTAGTAGATGCAGTCAAGCAAAAAATAGCTGTATTGAGTGATAATTGCAGGTAGGAAACATTATGACAATTTTGATTGCATGGTAAGGTGGGCCACTGAAAAGAGTTCATATCTGAGGTGACCGGTTTGAATGAAAAGTGGCTGTCAACCAAGCAAGAAGCAGTATGTGGGCCTCCCTGGTGGCACAAGGGGTTAAGTCGCAGCACTCTGAAGCTACCGGCAGCCACTGTAGCATGAGTTCAATCCCCAGCCACGCTGCGATCCCACATAACACAGCAGACTTCTCCTGTCCCGCCCGCTACTCCCCATAGCAGTGTATTTCAGTAGACCTGCCTGTTCTGTTCCCCACTCAGTCTCTCACCCCTCATACCTCTCACCTACACCCTGGCTTTTGTATGCATAAATAAATAAATTCTTAAAGAAAAAAGAAAAAGAAAACTAAGCTTTGCATTGCAAGACTGCCCTCAGAAGTTCACCCTCAGTTCCCAGTGCAGTGAAAAGTCCAGGACTCCCACACTAGGCTTGAGTCCCACTTCAGTGACTGACGTCCCAACATGGAGCGAGGCTGTGCTGGCTTCCAGTCTCAGCACATGGCTTCAGGCAACTGCCATTCAAAGAGGCCTGTGGTAGGCAGAATAATGGTCCCCAAAGATGCCCACAACCTGATTCCTGCAGCCTGGGAATACGTTACCTTACATGACAAAAAAGACTGTCCATGTGATTAGTTAAAGACCTGGAGCTGGGGAAACGATTCTGGATTATCTAGGTGAGTTCAATGTAAGCATAGGATCCTTAACGAGCTGGAGAAGGAGATGCAATGATGAAAGCAGAGTGTCAGAGGACCGCTATGTAAATCTGAAAATGCAACTTTGCTGACTTGGAAGATGGAGGAAGGGGGCTATGAGCCAAGGAATGTGGGCGGCCTCTAGCAGCTGGAAAAGGCGAGGAGCAGATTCTCCCACAGAGCCTCCAGAAGGAACACGGCTCTGCCAACACCTTGATTTTAGCCCAGTGAAACCAGTTTCGGATTCCAACATTTAGAACCGTAAGAGAATAAATCTGCATTGTCTTAAGGCACTAAGTTTGTGGAAATTTGGTAGAGCACAATAGGAACCCCATACAAGGGTCCAGGGTGTGAGTTCTGTAAAAGCCACTCTCTAGGCAGACACAGGTGACGTGTCAGGTCAACAGGTAGTTCAAGCTCTGCAGAGAAGTATAAACCCAGGGCTTGATGGCCCAGGGGCCAAGGGCCACTTGATCCTTCGTTAGATCAGAGCCAGATGTCACAGAAACTGAACTGGGAGCCTTAGAGCTGTGGCTCCTGGGGCGCCCTGGGAAGGTCAAGGAATTTATGATCTTTCCAACAAATGCTTATTATGCTTTCCACCCTTACTCAGAACCAAAAGATTTTGTCCCAACCAGATTCAGCCTGGCAAGAAATGGGACCATCCACAGGAATTTAGCTGGGCCCTGGCTGGTCTGCCTCCGACATGAAAAGTGCAAAGGGAAAAAAAACAACAGCCTCCTTTCAGTCAAGGCCGAAGCATCTCGCTGCATCCTCTGTAATTACCCCGTGTTATTACTGGTTTCATGTGTTTTTCTTTCTTTTTTCTCCATAAACAATGTAATTTGCCTTTGCTTTTGAAAAAGTTCTTTGGAAAAAATGCACCCAAAAAAGCTGTCTTGGGGGTCTCTCCCTAGGGTTTAAAATGGCAAGGCTCCAGATTCTTCTGAAGAAAAGTTTCGGGAATGTTCTGCACACAGAGAACTTGGTACCGGGAGCGTTGTTTTTGGCAGCCAGCCGGGGGGCCGGGGGCGCACCTGTGGAAGACGGCCCTCTCTCTGCTCAGCAAAAGCTGAAGCTGTTTAGAGAGAGAACAGGAGTGTGCCAGGCAGATGACAGGGTGGAAATGAGAGTTGGGGGCTGCGTTGGGGGAGCCCAAGACTTAATGGGACACACCTGTTGGGAACAGTCTCCCAAGGGAGCCCTGGAGGCAGCCACTTTTAAGACCACATGCCTTGAAAACACAGCCCAACAAATAAGGATAATGAAGAAGAGTCTTGTGTTCGGAGAAGGGAGGGTGAGTTGGTGGAAGGAGATGGGCAAAGAGGACTGAGAGAGAACATGAAGGGAGGGAGAGAGGCAGGAAAGGGAAACTGTTCATGATGGATTATACACATTATTTCTCAGAACTGACGACTGGGGTAAAGTTTCACCCCCAGACTCTGCCATTCAAGAGATTCTGTGTAGCTCACTTCAGATGAGGGGCTGGAAGGGGGTGCTGAGGACAGTCTCCCACTTCCTAGCTGCCCCTCCATGGTGCAGGTTCAGGTTCAGATGGGAGACTGCTCTGTTGAGGATGGGGGAGCTGCTCCCCAGCATCCCACCTTTTCTTTCCCCCTGAAGGGCTTGAAGAGGGGTGACAGGTCACTCAGGGGACATGCTGCCCCAGAGGACGGAATTTCAAGTCCCAGGAGACCCTGCAACTACCAGAATGCACCACTGGAGTAGGTTAACCAGTCCCCTCCCGGGAAGCTGCTAGGTTAACCAGAGGCGTTAAATGCCCAGCAGAGGATCCAGGACTTCAGCTAAGTTGTGGGTGGAGGATCGCCCAGGAGAGATGCATGACGGGAACATTTTAAGGTAATGAAGCTGGTGACCCTTGGCTGCATGGATTAAAGAGAAAGAGGAGGAGAAAGAATAGAAAACAGGAGACTTTCATGATTCTCCATAAGGAGAAGAAAAGAGGGACAAAAGGTGGGGCTAGATATTCATCCTTTCCAAGAACATTTATCAGCTTTATCTTTCCTGTTTTCTTTCTGGAAGACACAGAAAAGGATAAAGAAGAAAATAAAAGTGGTCCCTAATCCTACTAGCCTAGTGTGAGTTTAGGGACTGCAGTGTGCACTCTTCAGGGCATCACAAGACACTAGTTTTCAAGCAAAGGAACATGTAATTACATTTTTCCCTATTGAAACTCTGGCTTCCCCATGACGGGCAGAGTGGCAGAAGCAAGGACCCCCGTCAGGAGGTAATCACAAGTGTCTGAACAAGGAGGATCACAGTTTGGATGAGCCGTGGTGGTGGAGAGCAGGAAAACTTCCTGACAAGTATTTAGAAAGGTGTCTCGGTAGGATTTGGTGACTGGATGCAGACAGAGAGGGAGCCGCGAGGAGTCCTATTTATGATGAGAAACTGGCCATATGGAGAAGCCACTAACTCAGCTACAGTTCATTGGAGGAGAAGGTTTCAGACAATAAGTTCATCTGAGGTGGGATAAATTTAATAAGCTTGTACTTTTCGTGGGTCTCGGCCGCAGTCAACACAACAGCCCTGGGTTGGAGGGATAGCCATTGGTTCATTGGCTTATCAGAAGGCCAGAGACGCAGCTGCTGATAATACTCCGACAAAAGGGAGGCAAAGTTCAGGTGAGAACAGTCAGTCATCGGTGGCCACTGCCAGTGGCATCTCCACCGCCGGCCTCCTCGCTCCCTCAGCCCGGGACACCCCACCTCTTCAGTGTCACCGTGACAACCTCTGACTATCTCTGCACTTCAAAGATTCAAAGCCCAATGCTGAGAGTCTGTGAGTAGTTGAAAATTAGACTCTCCATGCGTCTCCCTACGCACGAGGTGTTCAGTGACAGAGTCCACTGTGGGGTTTAGATGCCCAGGTAGAAAGCCAGGTCTCCATTTAAGCAGAGCTGGTCCTGCCCTGGACATAAAGCACAGGTGTCCTCAACCCATGTAAGGGGCAAGCTGAGCTGGAACAGAGGGCGACCCCCAGGAAGAGAAGAGGAGGCGGAGGGAGCACAGTCCGTGATCAAGGCCCTACATCTGGTGGAGGAGCCTGCACGGGTGCCCCCGAGGGGTGGTCACAGAAGAAGAAACCCAGAAGCTGCGGTAACCAAGGCAGGCAGGACCCTGCAGGGCAAGAGGTCGAGGGAAGTGAGGGCTGGGAGATCTCAGCTCTTGGGAACCCGCTGGTGACCTCAGCAGGAATGGAGCAAGGATTCAAACAGAGGGGGTTGAAGAGGGATGAAAAAGAGACAAACAGGTGACTCCTTCGAGAAGTTAGACTTGGGAAGAGGCGGGTGAGTCTGGAGGTGTTCTTTGTTTTTTCCTGAAGAGGAGGGAGGTGCCTGTTGAAGACTTGACTGGATAAAGTCAGGAGAGGAGGGAGGGGGATGTCTCCTTCTGGGAGTTTGGGGTCATTCAACAAATATGGCTGAATCCCCTGCAGGGTAGCTCAGAGCTGCAGGCTCTGGAAGATTCACTCTTGGTCCTCCTGACGGTTTCCAGGGTCTTGGTCAAGTTGTGTAACCTTCTGAGCCTCAATTTCCTCGACTATACAATGAGACTAATAATAAATCCTACTTCACACAGGTGGTGAGAAGTCAGATGCCAGCAGTTAATAAGCACCTTTCATGTGCTCACTATGGAGTCGCCTTGGACAGGTAAGTAAATCTAGTCCCTGTACTCCACCTTAGCCAGACAAAGAAGTAAAGATAATGATGTTTTTGGGCCTCCCTGGTGGCGCAGCGGTTGAGCGCTGGGTTGCGAAGCTGCCCGCAGCCTCTGCAGCACTGGTTCAATCCCCGGCTGCTCCCCGGCCACCGGAGGAGGGTCCCACATGGCGCGCAGACCCCTCTTGCCGCCCGCTGCTCCCCTCAGCAGTGTACTTCGGTCCTTCCGCCTGCTCTGCTCCCCACTCTGGCTCTGGTGAATTCTCTCACCCTCCCGCGCTTCTGACTGTATCCAGTGCTTGTATAAATAAATAAATAAATCTTTAAAAAAAAAAAAAGATAATGACTTTTAATGGACTTTCTTCTGGGAATTTTTCTCCCTGCAAATATTAATCTCTGTAATAAACATCTATGTGTGTTCTCGACAAGTCTTTATCAGGTGCTGCTAATAATGTGCTAAACTTTTATAGGTTTAATCCTCATAACTACTCTGTGAGGTAGGTACGTTCTGAGCACTGCCATTTGATTTTCTTTGTAAAAAAAAAATGTTGTTGTGCAAGATAGAATATACATGCATGTGATCACTCCTGGAATGAAAGGTAGCATCTCACATATACTATTGTTTTGGGCGGGGGGTTTCCTGCTTCATAAACCTCAATCCCTATTGATACACTGAGAAGTTGCTCATTTTTTGTGCATATGCCTTTCTTCTTTTTTTAATCTTTTACCCACTACCATCCCTCATATGCCCTTGACTCTTTCTCTCAACTCCCTCCCTCTTGACCTTGGAAACCTTACTTTGGTTATCAATGTCCATTCATTTATAATTCTGTTGCTTTGTCAGTCTGTCCACTTTGTTTCTTTATATTCCCCATTTATGTGAATTAGTCCAGCATCATTCTTCACCTTCCTGGCTAACTTCACGTGATTCCCCCTAGTTCCCTCCATCTTGCTGTAAACAGTGGCATTTCATCCTTCAGCAGGTTGTGTAGATAAACCACATCTTCTTACCAACCCTCTATCAGTGGGCCCTTGGGTTGCTTCCATATCTGAGCAATTTTAAATAACGCTTCACTAAACATCTTGGGGTGTGTAATTTATTCAGCTGATGATTTCATGTTCTTTGGATAGAGAACCAGAAGCATCCCCCCCCATTTTATAGGAGAGGAAATGAGGCCATAGGAAATTAAGTAACTGGCCCCAGGTCACAAGCATTCAGCTGAGCTCCAGAGCCTCCTAGTCACCCTGCCCCCAACCTGCCTCCAAGTTCAAGGGTGCTAACAGGACGTGCGGTAAGAGGTCAACAGCCATCAGATGCAAGAACAGGCTGGGAAATGGAAGCATGATCTGGAGTTCCTGAACAAGGCACACCTGCCCAGCTTTGATACTTTTGCTGCTGGCTTTTGCCTGAGTCTGGCAGAATTAATCCTACCCAGCTGCCTTTGTCCAGAACCACCAAAAACAGCCATTTATCTCTTAATGAAATGACAAGCGAAACCCTTAGGGCTCTCTTAAGACACCATCTCACTGTCCCTGACTCCCAGGGTCCCCACTTAAATGACTCCAATGGGAAAGACCCTGCCCAAAGTCAGGGGGAACCCCAGTATAAAAGGGGGCTTCTGAAGCATCAGGAGACATGTCCAGGGGAGCTGAGCTCAGTCAAAAAGCGTTCTGCTGGGACTCGCTGGTGGCACAGGTGGTTGAGCGCAGTGCTGTGAAGCTGTCCGCAGCCTCTGCAGCGCAGGTTCGATCCCGGCCAGCCGGCGAGGGTCCCACATGGCGTGGCAGGCCTCTCCTGTCGCGCCTGCTGCTCCCCTCAGCAGTGTATTTCGTCAGTCTGCCTGTTCTGTTCCCCGCTCTGTCTCTGGTGAATCCTCTCACCCTCCCGCGCATCTGGCCTGTACCACAGTTCTTGTATAAAAATAAATAAATCTTTTTAAAAAATAAAAGGTTTTTGCCTACTGACCTCACCTTTCATCTCTGCCAAGGCGCGCCCCCAGGCCACCACCGGCTCTGAGTCAGGCCATTGCTGAATTTCCATCAAGAAAGAAAATGGGCTCTGCAGCGGTGGACAAACCACCAGAGTGTGGTGTTTGTAACTTTAATTGTTTCTTTGGGATTAAGGGTCCGCCCCAACAAGGGCAGGAGCAGATTATAAAACTGCATTCCAAACTACTTGGCCCGGTTTGACAGGCAGCCCAAGCCGAGCACGTGACCTTGGAGAGGCGTTTTATTCCCCATGCTGGATTCACTTAGAGAGATTTGAGCGCCCATAGAGGAAACTGCCCAGCTGCGCCACCACCGCCAGTCCCTTCAGCACCCCCACTCGCCTCCCCTGCTGCGGGTTTTTTCTCACAGAACCTTAGAGCCAGATGGGCCATGAGGAAAAACTGGGCCAGGTTTATTTTGCAGTCCAGAACTACGTGCAAGCAGCATCTGGACCAGAACCCGCAGCTGTGGACATCTCCCACTCTGTCCTCTGCACCACACTGCCCTCTCCTGGCGGCTGCAGGAAATTGCCCCCACGGGCTGGGTCTGGCTCCAGGTGGGTGGCTGTAGTGGGGTCTCTCTCCAGATTTCACTGGCTCTCCCTTGCTCTCCTCCTTACCTCGCAGAGCCTGGTTCCTCCCTGTGAAGAAAGGGAGGAATAGATGCCTATAGAAACAGGTGAGGCAGAATGCAGACCGTGGTCTGAGCTGAGGAGATGGGCAGCCCTGGGCCTCCCTGTTGATTGAAAGAGCCCCTGTTGCTGGCAGGAAAAACTGCAGGAGGAGAGAACCAGAGGATCTTCTCTGGCCTTCAAAAAGATTCACAAAGAGCCCAAAGATTCCATTTCTGAGAGCAAATTTCTATTTACTAATCTCATCCGCTGCAAGGATCAAACCCCCAGGGCCTTCAGGAACCAGACGAGAGGCCTAAATGTCTATAGATTAGCAGAGGTGCAGCGGGTGAATCATGCAAACCGTGAGGGCCCCCAGGGAACACAGGCTCTCCCGAAGGTGCTTAGATGCAAAATTCTAGAGATGCGTTTTGCTGGTCAACCATCCATGGTTAGCTCATTTCAGGAGCCTCATATTTGTGACGTCCCCCCTTGCAGTTAAGTCCTGTTTGCTGAGCCCCTTACTGTGTGGTGAGCACTGTTCAAAGCATCTGAGATGCAATCATTATTTTAAGCCTCACACACACCTGGAATGTAGGTGTTATCCTTAGCAAGGTCCCTGTTTATAATGGAGAAACTGAGGCACAGAGCATCTCAGTAGGGTGGCCTGGCTGGGATTTGAATCAGATCACTCCACCACTCTCCCTTTCTGGTTTCCTCAGTTTTGCACTCAGATGTCAAGGATTTGTTATTGGTTTGGTTTGTCTGAGTCTTTGTTTTGTTTCTCTATATTCCACATGTAAGTGACACCATCTGGCATTTGTCTTTCTCCTTCTGACTAATTTCACTTAGCGTAATACCCTTGAGCTCCAATCATATTGTCACAAATCACAAGAGTTTGTCTTTTTTTATAGCTGAGTAGTTGTCCATTGTGTGTGTGTTCAGCATTTTTCTCGTCTATCCCTCTATCCTTGAGCGCTGAGACTGCTTCCATAACTTGGCTGTTGTAAGTACTGCTGCAATGAACAGCACTGAACATAGGCATGCATATGTAGGGTAAATGAAGATGGTCAGGCTTTTACGCCGCTGGCCTCTGTGGCTATCTCCTGCAGCCTTAAATGCAGGAGGCACATGACAGTATGGGCTCAGGGCACGCATGCCTGATGGCAGGCACCTGGCCATCGTGTGGGCATGCATAAGTGGGCACACCTGAGCCTAGAGGCTGAGGCTATAAGGGCAGTGTCACTCAGAGACAAGAACGGCTAAGAGGTGCGCTGTGAGAGGAAGCCCAAAGGAAAAAGCGTATAGGAGGCTCAAGCTGCTGTTTCCCTACTGGCTTGTTTCCCCTGCACACTATTCAAAAACCTGTGGGGATGATGCCAAGGGCCCCAAGGTTATTTTAAGCTGTGAACTGACAGTGACCCTACCTGGCCTAGGATGGTTGCAAAATGGCACAGATCCGTTTGAATTAGTGTTTTTGCAAACTTCAGATACTTAGGAGTGGGATTGTAGAACCCAGTTTCTAAACCATCAGTACTGCATACACAGTACAAGTATATAGAGTTCTATCCTCAAACATGTGATGGGATGCTGAGTTTAATGGAAAAGGGAGTGTGATTTTTAGTGGACAGAAAACAATCATAGACAGATAGAAATCTGATCCTTAGTTCTACTGCTTTCCGTGGGATCCCAGGGGAAATTAATGAAGCTTTCTTAGATGTATTAATAGTAATGCATCAGCAAATCAGAGACAGCCACTCTTACTCCCTAAGATAATCACCAGGCTTCAGAGAGATAATAAATCTCTTGGTCCATCACATGATGTCAAGCACAAAGACACGATTACAGGTGGCTACTTAAAGACCAAGAATGTAGCTGTGGACTGAACTGCTCTAAAGCTCAGTGCTGGCCCCTCTGAATGAGTTGATAGTGTAAGGCCCTTCGGACTCTCTAAGCACTAACTAACCCAAGATCCCTATTAACAAAAACCCTTTGTCATTAAGTTTTCCAAGACAGAAAATTTGGGGAGAGTATACATATTACAACAGGGTTAATATCACATAAAATATACTTTTAGGTCTTTTAAGTAGTGGGTTTTCTTGTTGGAGTTTCATGGTGCAGCTGGATTTATTCCTCCTCTGAAACAGACATTAAAATAGATTATTCCTGGGATCCTCAACTCAGACACTAGAGGGCACCAAATTCTCACTTTAATTGGCTTCTCTGGGTTCCTAGAGCCGCAGGTCCACTGGTGTGGGGCTACTCCCCAGGTGAAAGTTCAAGGGCTTGAGCTGCTTTAGGTGTGTTACCTGTGCATCCAGACATCTTCTAAAAAGTAAATTTCAGGTGAGATTATACAAGAGGTCAGCACCCCTGGCAGTTATTTCTGCCTGGTACCAGTGAGGAAACGTGTATCTGGTACCCAGGGTGTTGTGAACACACCTGTGGGAGCTAGAAATGCAGCAAGTCATCTCCCTGCCTCCCCAGGGATTTGCCCACCCTCTACTCCTTTTTGTCTCTGGTCTCCCGCTGCCTACAGAAAACTGCCCTAAAAATCCTATATAACAAAGTCAAGGAAATTTGGAGCTGGCAGATAATTGGGAGGTTATTTTATATCACCACCCCCCACTTTATAGAAGGATAGTTGAAAGCCCAGAGAGAAAGACAGTGACTTATCCATGCAGGTGGACAGACCAGAACTGAGACCAGCTTCCTGATCTGAGGTCCTTTTCCATCTGCCTGCTGCTGTCCTTACCATTCCGCTTGCACTCCCACCTCAGGCTCCCACCCCAAGCAAAGCAAACCAGGACTTTATAAGCACACAAAAAAAGAAAGTCTACAGAACTGGGTTTCTAAGAGTGACTGTGGGGCACTAAGCACCCCAACAGGGGACAGTTACACCCCATTGGTAACATGCATTTCAACAGAACATTACCAGTTCTTTAAACACGAAGCTGTGCTTTCCCCATAGTCCATTGCCCAACAGATATTGCTGCCAGGGCTCCTGACCAGCACGTGGGGTGCCACAGCCTTCCTCTGGGCGCCCCACACCCCCTGCCCTCATCCTTTGCTTGCTTCTGGACGTTTTGGATCTTTGCTGAGACCTGGTGTACAGCCAAAATATTGGGAGAAGGGAAGGAAATAGGCCTAAAAGTCTTCTAAATTGTGAACTTTGGAGAACAATTTCCTCTCTACGAGACCCCGTTTCTCCATCTGTAAAATAAGGGAGTAGATTGGAACCCCTTTTCACCCTTAGTTTTCTAAGGCCTGTCAGGTGGCCATTAGCTCTATGAAAACTGACTAAATGTAGCACTTCCTAAAGTGCATGAAAGCCATTCATTTTCTGATCTGTACTATTTTAAACAGTGGGTTTTTCCCTGTTTCATTACCCTTTTAAAAATAATTTTATACACTTCTGACATTCAAGAAGTTGGTAAGATCCATATATATATATGTGTGTGTGTGTGTGACAATCAAAGAGAGCAGTGTTTATTGTAGTAGCAAAGCAATCGATGAGAATTCACTGGATAAATCAACTTTTCTATTTGAATTTTTTAAATAAAACTTTGAGAACAAAGTATTAATAGGGAAAAAATACCCAGTTAGCCCTCACTCAAAGAAATCAAAACACCTGAATTTGGTATTTAGTCTCCTAGTCGTTCTTGCTACCTTTTCTATACAACATATTTTCCATAGTTTAATTTACATGCAAGTTTGCATACTATTTTTTTCTGCAAATTTTTTTCCACTCAGCATTTTAGTTGAGAAGATTCATCTACAATGATACATAGGATTCTGCTTTTATTCATTTTTGTTACTGAGGCCCATTGTATGAATAACTTGTTAGCTGTTTCCAATTGTTTTAGTCAGCAGTGTGGCTATGCCCGTTCTTTACATGGTTTCACCTCACTTTATGGGTATATGAAAGCTGGTGCAGGGACTTCAGATTGCATGTGACCATCATGGCCTTGAAGCTTCAGGCACAGCTGGATCCAGGTGCTCGAACTATGTCGTGCTTTCTGCTTTCTTCTTCATTCTCATTGGACTCCACGTGGTGGCCCATAGCAGCTCTTAGCAGCAGCCTCAGTGAACAGCCAACACCCATTTCTGGAATACTCTATCAAACAGTGAATGAATCTGATGGCAACATGTGTTTGAGAAATGGGAAATTGGATATGTCATTGACCCAACCTGAGTCATGTGTTCATCCCTGTTAGACTCACCAAAGTCAAATGGACAGAGAGTGGGGAAGGGGTGGTGATCTAAAGAAAATTAAAGACTTGTTGCCAAAGACTTCATTTGAGGCAGGCCACAAGAAGTTCAGGGCCTCGTCAGTCCCTGCTATGCTATCTACCTGCATCCCTTTGCACTTGCCACTCTGCATGGGACTCCAGCACCATGCACATAACCGTGTCTGCAGAGCTCTCGCAAGGAAAGCAGACCTCATCTTGCATGTCGTCTCCCACAGTGAATGCAGCTCCATGCCCGGTTCTGAATAAATAGCTATTGTGGATGCCATCCCGACCACATCCAGGCTGAGGGGGCAGGGCCACGGAACCCTCTGCCCCTGTGGTTTTCCCTCCTCCCCCTGTGCACCCAGCCAGCCACAGAAGCAAGGGAAAGAACACCGCCACCACACCGCACCTTCCTTTTTCTTTCCGAGTCATTGACTAATAAAATGGAGACTAATAAAATGCATTGCCCTGTTCAGAAGCACACCCAAGCAGCTGCTGCTTATTGAACACCTACTGTGTGCCATGTTTTTTTATGCCAACAGCGGCAAGATTGGCCAAGATAGGTATGTGTCCAACCTCCAAGTGTATTAAGGATAACTGTATTTCAACAGGGTAATTACATGGCATGTGAATTATACTCTTCGAAGTTTTTTGTTGTTGTTCTAAGAATGAAAGGTCTCACATGGCTTGATTGCCTCTATATGAAATTCAAAAATTTCCTCCAGACTTCCTACAGGCCTTTGCAAACCTGTTCTAACCATCCCTGGCCAACCCTGGCAGAACTGACCATCCCTGTTCTGTGCCCCATTGCACCTGACATTCCTCATGCCAACTACCAGCTCCCAAGCCTGTCAACCTCCCTGGGATACAGGCCCTTTGGAGATAAAGATCCCGTTTTGTGCATCTTGCATCCTTTGATGCTTAGCAAAACGTATGGCTACAGGTTCCCCTGCTGTTCATGGAGTGAATAAGCAGACACATGAACAAAACTGAATTGCTATTTCGGATAAGCGTTCCCTCTCCTGGTCCCACCCACGGTGCTTTACTTTTCCGTTTGAATTTACATTTGAGTCTTTCTCTGACCCTTGCAGGTATTTTCTACCATATTAAATGAGAATCTATTAAGCCACACCATAACCTGAGATTAAAAACTGCAGAAATCATTCCAAGAGGAAGAGCAAAAGATGCCCCACACAGCTAACCAGAGAAGGAACATTTCATTTTCCCCAAACATGGGAGTTTATGCTGCTCAGCACCCTCCCCCAGAGGGTAAAACTAGTCAAAAGCACACATCTTCAGCTTTAAAATAAAAATGCAAATGATTTTCCAGCACCTAAAAGGCCCAGTTCTGATGTGCAAACTGCTTTGGGAAAAACATCCTGTTCAGAACTACATATTCTTGGGAATGCTGCCTCGGGTACCTGGATTGACTGGGTGGGTAGTTCAGAGATGAGGGGCCCTCCAGCCAGAAAGGAGGGCAGGAAGCTACATATGCAGCCACGCGTGGCTTCCCTTTACTCCCCGGCAGGACTGGGAAGTGCAACTGCTGCCTCGGGCTGGGCAACAGGGGACAGATACGCTGCCTGCATCTCACTGGCAGCAGGTGGATGGTGTGTCATGGTTAAGAGTGGGGTTAAGACTCTCAGACCCGCCACTTCCTAACTAATGTACTTGCCAGATGCTTCTCAGCCTGCAACCCCTGCTAAACGGGGAACAATACTGCCTAATTCAGGGAATATTAGGAGAAATATAGTGGTCTAGGAAATGCTTAGCATGAAGCCTGGCACATTGGTGCTCAATAAACAGAGGTTGTTAACATCAAGTGGGAGGTGAAGGGCACCCCAGGGAGTAAAGGAATCACGTCCAGCTTTGCACTGGGGCAAAAGGTGGCTAAGATGGTCTAAGATTATGGTGTGCAAAGCAGGATGCATTTAGAATCTGCAGAGTCTCTAAATGCACGTGCCAGCCCTCCTCATACCCACGTAATTTGAATCCATGGGGCTGGCCAGGCATTTTTAAAGCTCCCAGGAGCTTTAAGGAGTCAGGGTTGCAACCCTCTGCTGTGCTAAGAGCTGAAGTCAAACAACCAACAGACAAACCTGTTCACCGTCAAGAGTGTTTCTAGACCCGAGAGTGAGGCCATCCTGGTTTCAGAATGGAAGAAAAATTAGCCTTAAAAGTGGAAAACTTACCTTTCCTAATCTGAAAACTGCACATTAATAAAACACATCGTGATCACCAAGTTCTCAGAAAGCAACCACTCTGGGAAAAGCCGTAACAAAGCTCAAGTGTTTATTAAGAATTAAAAATACTGTAAATAAGCCATACAGTTCATTTCACAGTAAACTAAAATTTTTTTTCCCTTTTCTTTTTTTTTTTTCTTTTTTTCCTTTTGCTTTTTTGAAGGGCAAGACAGCCATTAAAGAACAGTACAGCTCAAAGGGGAAGACAGAGGAACAAGGACAGAAAACACACATGTTCCTCCCGGATGGGGGGGGGTCTGCTCACACAGCAAACCCCTTCATGGACATCACGGTGACAGACTGGCCTCCACTCCCTGGGGAGACGCCCATGCCCTAATGGACAGTGCCCAGAACATACCTCCTGGGAGAATCCGAGGACTCTCCCTGTAGGAGTCTAAACCCAGGCATTACTTGGGGACACTGTCAGAGATGACACAGGTCAGCTGAGGGGCTCTGTGGGGTGTCGCGCCTGCATATTCAGGATCTCTGGATTCTTTGCATAGTCACGTTTGCGGTCAAATGATTCAGGAATGGGAAAGACACCCACGCCAGGGCGGCGACAGTCAAGCAGCTGATTCTTAAACCCGAGGGGTGCATCTCTCCCCCGACTCAGAGCTCACACCTATGAGTTTCGACCAGTTAAAAGTGGAAGACAAGGAGCGAGTGACATCTCACGGAAACTCGGCCCGAAGTATTAAAAAAAAAAAAAGTAAAATTAATTTCCCTTAAAGACAATTAGAAAGCAAAGTGCCTCCTCCCCCACTTGTTTTACTTGATGTCTGCCGCCTGGAAGGGGTTTTGAGGTCAGTCTGCTTCTGTGAGTCCTTGGTGGAAGCCACTGTCATGCCTTCCTCACTGGTGCTGGAGCCGTCCCTTCTGAAAAGCACCTCTGAGCCACGGGGGCTGGGACTTCAGGAAACTGACCGCAAGCAGAAGCAGAAAACGTGAGAAACCAATGTGTGTGGTAATCACCGTAAATAAATTAACTGGGCACAAAAATACAAAATGCCTTGATGATTTTTGTTCCAAGACGTGGAAGGGGTAAGAACGTGGTGGGAGGGGAACATGGGAGAAAACAAACCTTTTTTTGGTCATGAGAAACTGGATTTAAAACCCGTGCCCTAAAAGCCATTTAGACTTTTTCATGAATCTTTTCCACTTTCAAGAACAACCTATCCAGATCACTTCTCAGGTCATCTAGTAAACCCTTGGCCGATTCCAAGTTGTTCTCGTTGGTTTCTATTTTCACTGAGTACGCAACCAAACTGTCCACGGCAGTCCTGAGCATTTTCAAGTCCGATTCCACTTGGCTGACTGAGGATTTCAGGTTGTCCAGAGAAGAGAGTCTGTCCAGGAAGTCCTGGGGCGGCAAGTGGGCCGCGGGGGCCCGGTCCTGACCCAGCAGCGTGTGGACTTGCTCTTGCACCTTCTGGAGCGCGTCCACGGTGCTGGGGAGCTCACCCACGCTTCTCTTCAGCTCCTCCACGTCGCTGTACAGCGAGAGCTGGGCCTCGCCCAGGCTCCTCACCGTGCCGGCCAGGCCGCCCTTGTCGGCCTCCGAGGCGGCGCCCAGGCCTTCCAGGCGCTCCTGCAGGGCCGCCAGGCGCCGCTCCTGCTCCTCGCTCTTGGCCAGGAGGGACTCCAGGCTCTCGGTCTGCCGGGCAGCGGCCGACTCCACGGCCCGGACTCCACCCTCCACACGTTGAAGCCTGGAGTCCAACCCCTGGCTCTCTTTCTGGAGTGCTTCGAAGGCATCAGAGCTTTGGAAAACTCCGTCCTCTTCCGACCGCTGGGCCTGGGCTCTCAGCTGGTGCAGCTCCTCCTCCAGCCTCCGCACCTCTGCGGGCAGGCGGCCGCTGGACTCCTCACACTGCAGCACCTTCTCTGTGAGGGCCTGCAGGGTGAGGTGCTCCGAATCGGCTGCCTCCTTGAACTTCTGCTGCTCCTGCTTCAGGCTCACCAGCTCCTTGACCTCGGTGTAGACGTCAGACTCCATGGAGCGGAGGGTGCTTCTCAGGGCCGCGATGTCCTCTTCCTTGGACTTCACAGAGGTCTCTATTTCCTTCACAACTTCCTTCAAGGCTTTCACATCCTGCTTGTATCCCTCGGATTCTTCCAGAGCGGCAACCTTCGCCTTCACCTCATTTATTTCCTTCTGGCTCCTCTTTTGGACCTCGGTGAAGATGGCGATGTTGTCGTTGATGGACTTGGTGAGCTCCGTCAGCCTCTCCTCCACCGTGTTCTCCAGGGACGTGAAGTCCCGCTCCCGGGCATCCTTCACCACGTGGATCCCATCCGAGAGGTCTTTAAGGATCTCGTTTTGGAGTTTTTGCAGAACTTCACTGATCCGGTTAATCTCACTCTCCCCTTGCTTCACGGCTTTCTCTGTGAGATCTTGTTTGTGTTGGGAGCTCCTCAGGATGGACTCAAAGGCCCCAAAGGTGGCTTGCAGAGACTGCACCTGTAACCAAAGTCCAGATGTTAACGGCAGAGAAGAGCTGACGAGTTTCATGTCTATAGCTATCTTTCTTGTTGTCCGCCCGCCTTCCAGGCCCCTCCTCTTCTAGAGGCACCATGTTGCTGCAGAAACCATCCTTCCACACACAGTCTATGTGGTTGGGGGCCTAAGCTGGGCCCAGCACCAGTGCTCCAGGGATGGTTTGTAACCCAGGCGCGGCCAGTCAGCACTTGGCATCCACCCTACTCCCATCCCTGAGCCACGGTGATTGGCCCACAAATAGGCACATGGCCTACAGCAGGCCAACTCCTCAATCCCAGGACTTCTGTTAAAATGAGAAAAGGAAACCTTTGCAGCTGGGATTGCAAGCTCTGAGGTGGAGGGAAGCCTGGAAGAACCTCGGCCTGAGAAGCCAACGCAGCGGGAAGACCTGAGAGATGGCAAGGTCAAGTTCCAAAGACATAATTTGAATCCCTGGATATAGCCATATCTGAAGGACTCTGTTCTTCAACTTTTTTAGTTTAAGACAATAAATTCTCACCTTTCCTCCCCCTACCCCCTTCTAAGCCTGTCTAAACTGAGTTTCTAGCTCTTGAAACTGAAAGAGTTTCACAAGTTCTCACAGGAAAACAGCTGAGCAACATGAGAGACACGGGGCTGGGAGGCAAGAGACAAGGGCCCAGGTGTCTGCTTGACACTTCAAGCTGTGTGGCCCAAAACAGGTCACTGTCCTCACCTGGAGAATGTGCTCAGAGGGCCAGACGATCCTTAGTAGCCTCTGGCTGTGTGAACACATTAGGATTCTGATTGCCACTACACATTCATTCTTAATAAATTCTACCCTAAACAAGGTCTGACCTGGGAACTACCCCAGCGAGCTGGTTTAATGTATGTAGAGACTGATGACAATATGAGTAATGTCCTGGGCTTTATCCTGCTTTCCTTAAAAAAAAAAAAAAAAGAAAGAAAGAAAAAAAACTAATTCTGTTGAGTCTCTAATCACTAACTCATAGAAAACAGGCAAAAGACAAACATGCCATAAGGATGCAATCAGCCACAATGTAGAAAATTCTGCAGGACTAAAAACTGAATCTTCAACAATTAAATGGCATTTTTTAAAGGGGAAAGACAGGAAGCTATTATAGATGAAAAGAAATTTAAGAGATTGATCCATCTAATGTAGCATATGGGTTTATAAGTATCCTGATTCAAACAATCCAAGTGTAAAAACACTTTTCAGATTCAGGAAATCCTGATTATGGACTGAGAACCAGAAGATAATCAAGAATTAATGTTATCACTGCTAGGTGTGCTCTACTACGTTTTAAAAGAAATGAGATGTGCGGGAAGGAAAGGGACTCTTAAACACACCCCCTTCTAAGCCTGGATGAACTTGCGAGTCAGTCAGGGAACAATTTTAAAACTAATTCCTAGTCCACTATCAACTGGATAGGCCAGGCCAGCAAGGGCCTGTCAGAGGGTCTAAAACTGAACAGCCCACATTTTCTGAAGCCCTGTGCCCACCTGTGTTCCCTGAATCTGAGGCCAGGCCAGGCTCTACCTGGGCCTTCAGAGGGCCTGGGCCAATTCCCAATGGCAAGAAAAGGAGAGGCCAGGGGCAGCAACAGGCAGTGGAGCAGAGTACTTCAGGTCAGACTGTCCAACTCCATTCAAAAAACCCAAGCAGAATGGGTAAGGAAGGGGGATGTGATGAGATGAAATAAAAATAGCAAAAAATGGAATTTACTGAAACCAAGGTTTATTTTGATCTCCTTTTGTTTCTGCTTCAACATTTCCATGATAAGAAGTTAAAAAATAAAATAGCATGAGCTCAGGAATTAGACTGCCTATGTTCAAATCTACTTGGACACTTCCCAGCAGTGACATGGGGCAGGTCCTCCAGCATAGCTGGGCCTTGACTTTCTCTGCTGCAGGATGGGGACAGTACCTGATAGGATCATACCTCTGAGGACAGAGTTAATATATATAAAGTGTGTGAACTGTGCCCTAGCCGATGGTGAGCACTTAGTAGACAGAACCGGCATCTTCATTACTGTTCACTCTTTCTTCTGAGGTAGCCAAGAATTCTGGGATACCCTGACCATTCTCACCCCAAGGCCAATCAGGATGGGATTGTCTGACAGGACGGCTACATTCCAGTTCCAATCCCACCTGTCACCAGTTCCTCTTCTATTAGCCAAAAGGTTTTTAAAGTCCCTTCTGACTTGCGCTAATCTGACTTTAAGACAGATTAGGTAGGGTAAGAGCATCAGGGACTCCAGAATACCAGACAATACTAGGCAGTGTCCCTGCCCAACCAACTCTAGCCTGAGCCACAGAGAACACTGAGGAGGCCCTGGCAAGAGCTCACCTCGGAAAGCAGGTTACCCAATCCCAGCACCTGTCTGTTCGAAGCACCCAGAATGGAGGCATGAGCAGGTGGGCACAGTACTTGCAACATAGCAGAAAGTCACCTGTATTTTCTGAATGAATCAAATAAATGAGTTAACAGCAATGCTGAAGAAGACAGAGCCAGTCCACTTCCCCTCTCATCTGTTACCCCTAACCTGAGGCGGTTCATTACAAGTGGGCCCTTATCTGTTAGAAATAAATCTAAAATACTTTGGAAGTAACTTTCAAATTACTTCCTAGTTCACTCCCCACTGGATCTGCCAGGGCAACAGGGGCCTCCTAGCCCATCAAAGGGCCACGTGTGACCCTCGATGAGTAACTCCAAATTCTAGGCTCAGGTGGCCCACAAGTGAAATGGTGCTAAGAATGGCACCAGCCTCAGGTGGGTGACGGGGAAGTACTCAATAGACAGAGCCCTCCTTCCCACCCCCCCCGAGCTCCACACAGGGTTCTAAGGGGCTTCAAACTTAAGATTGTCAGAGGACAAATCACTCCTCCATGCAAAATAACTTAATGACCACACCAGAGGTGCACACAAGAAGCAGCCACACTGAGGGCAATACTGTTTGGGGCATATTGAGAGTTCCAAGTCAATGGAATAAGCATTACTTGGGCACCTATGACATACTCAGACCTGAGAAAGGTAACAAAAGAGAATTCTAGTTCACTAGGGTTTGCAGCCTAGCCCTGTGCTTACCAGCTTGCAAAATTACCTTTGCACACCTTTACAGCAATCTTTCCTCAGCTTTGAAGTGTAGTCAGAGTCAAGTGAAGACTGCATGATAAAGATGAGGCATTAAATAACAGCTTGAGTACATGCTCAATTAAAAGGTCGCTGTTTCAGTAATTTATCAGGAGGACTCTTAAAACTGGAGGGAGCATCCCCTTCCCTGCCTAGGGAAAACTGAGCCCCAAAGAGGAAAGCAATCTGTACACACTGCTGATGGAGAAGGGGTGGGCAGAAGAAAGGAGGGAGGAGCCAGGGCAAGAAGCAGAGAGAATATAGCCCAATTTCTTCAGCCTCCAAGACCACCCCACGTGGGCCTCGACTTCTACCCCCACCCCCCACCTAAATCTTTCTCAATACCGGCAGGGTGGTCACCCACTGTCCTTCAAACATGTTCAAAATTCAGGAGTGTCCCCTTCCCTCAACAGCCACGCATCACCACCTCACTGGATTACCACGGCCGCGCCCTGGCCAGCAGCCCTGGGCCTAGCTAACTCCACACCCTGTCTTCTGACTGGCCACGGCAGCAACCCTCGACCACAAGCTACTCATCAGTTGCTTCATCAATGCGGTCCGAGTCTCCTGCTCCTCCATTCCCTCCACAAGGGTGGATGCGGAGACAATCAGACTCCCACAGATATTACGACTGATTGGTATGTGGGTGGATGAAAGAGAGGAAACCAGAGGCTAGTGATTACACTCCAGCAGCACGTCTATTTTCTCAGACTGATGTGACATTCAGGAGAGGCAAAGCAACACTGCCTACTTAGTTCTCTCAGAAAAGTCACCTCCCTTGGCCTGCAGCATGGAGGGGGCTGACTCATCCCAGTGGCTCTGCCAGTCTGAAGAGGAAATTCCTAGTCCTGCACACTCAACAAAAGTAGAAACTTGGCAGGCCAGGCAGCATGCTGGGAAAAGGAGGCAGCAGTTCCGGGCTCAGAACTGGTGGCGGGATTTTTTGTTTCAATCAGGCAACCAACTTTCATTGAGCAATGGCATCAGTGGAAGAGAGACCAGGAGCCATGAGGGAGGGAGCTGTGCTGCGTGTGCAGAAAGCCTTGACAGGTGTGGGTGGTTGTGCAAGTTAGGTCCATCCACGCCTGAAACCAACCTTGGTGGACTCAACTGCACAGAGGCCCAGCCAGTGTCACGCAGCCTTTATCAATTCATTGCTCTCCCTCAACCTCAATTTTCTGGCTGAAAAATGGAGTCACTGCTGCCAGTGGGATGTCCTTCTCGGGGTTACCATGGGGACTAGATAACGAGCAAGCCTCCACACCTGCAAATGTGCTCGTGGAGCTATTTACCGGCAGGAGCTCGCACTGGTATCCAGTCCTTCCCTCCAAAGCTGAAGGGAGCTGTTCCACAGCCCACATGGATGCGCCGGTCCAGTAAAGGGCCAGGGGCCCAGAGGTAGGTGCTGGTTCCGCTGAACTTCAGGAATGAATACGAGGACTAGCTGTTCCTTCCCGGGCCTGCTGAAAACCGGCTCAGAGGTCTCCCCCCTGGGGGAGCGGAGGTGAGGCCCTGCAGAGGCTTCCAGGGATGCCTGGCGGCCGGGCCAACCTCCTCTCCAGCCGCCCCTGCCCGTTCAGCGCTCCCGAATCCAAACCCGCTTTCCTGGAGGCCGCGGGCTGCCCCGCAGGTCCCCGCTGTCCGGGGGCAGCCCCGGGCCCTCCCGGCCGGCCTGTCCTCGCCGCGGTCCACCCCGTGCACCCCGGGCCGGCTCCTCCGCGGCCCCTAACAAAGGGCGTCTGGGCCGGCCCGGGCCGCGGGGGGCACGGCGGGCGCGGGGCCGGCCGAGGAGGTCGGGCCGCCGCCGGGGCCTGAGGGGGGACACGACCGCGGGCGGGGGCGAGGGGGACCCACCTTCTGCTCGACGCCCTGCAAGCCCTGGCCCAGCTCGTCCCGCTGCCGGGAGAAGTCCAGGTGGCCGCGCCGGACCTGCCGCACCTCCTCCAGGACGTGGTGGACGCCCCAGCCCGAGAAGGCGGCGGCCGCCACCAGGGCGAGGTAGAAGAGAAAGTTGAGCGCGCGGCCGAGGCGGCGCGGGCCGGGCCCCGAGGACGCGGCGGCGGCGGCCCGGGCGCCGCGGTGGCCGCCCCGGGCGTGCGGCGGGCCCGGCGGGTGCGGCGCGGGCGGCTGCGGCGGGTGCGGCGCGGGCGGCGGCTGCGGCGCGGGCGGCCTCCGGGCCACGTCATCCGCGCCGCCCGACGGGTGGGCGCCCTTGTCCGGGGCGCTCGCGGCGCCGTGGCCGCCCTTGGCGCCCCTTTGTTTGGCCGCGGGCATGGCGGGCGCGGGAGGCCGCGGCGGGCGCGGGAGGCCGCGGCGGGCGGCGGGCGGCGGGGCGCGCGGCCGGGAACTTCCTCAGGCTCCGGGGCCGGCGCGGCGCGCGGGGCTGCGGCGTCGGAGCGGCCGGGGCGGCGGGCGGGCGGGCGGGCGCGCGGGCGGGCGGCCGGCAGGAAGGAGGAGGAGGGGGCCTCGCCGCCGCGCCGACCCCGCCTCCCGGGAAGGGCGGCCGGGAGAGCCGGGCCGGGAGAGCCTGCCACGCACGCGGGGGCCGACGGCGGCCCCTCCTCCCGCCGCCACGACCCCGAGGGGGGGGCGGGGCGGGGCGGGGCGGGGCGGCCGGGGAGGGCCCGACGGGCCGAGGGCTGGCGGAGGGGCCCGGGGTGGGGGTGGGGCGGCTGTGGCCGAGCGGGGTCCGCGGAGCTGCGGGGGAGGGGCCCCCCGAGCGGGGTCCACGGAGCTGCCGGGGAGCCCCCCCCACTTGCCCCAGCAGGGTCTACAGAGGCCGGGGCAGGCGGCTGAGGTGGCCGAGGTAGGGCAGCTTGACCCGGTCGAGAAGAGCGATCCTGCCGGGACCCCTGGACCCCGGGGATGGGGGCCGTGTTGGGGGGGGGCAGGCAGGACTGGAGGGGGGCGACGGGTGAATGACCCCCGATGCTGAGGGCCAAGTGCGAGTCCCCCCTCCCGTCTTGACCAGTGCGGAACCAGGAAATGGTGGGGGGCTCGCCAGGAGCCCTGCCACGGGAACGGGATTGGGGAGTCCCCACCCCATCTCTCCTATGTTCGCCGCGGGCTTGGGTCTGTCTCTGCTGGGGTTTGATGGCAGTGACCTAAAGGGGCGGGCTCCACGCAGCTGTAGGCTCCGGAGACATGTTCGGGAGGAGGCAGCGAAGATTCCTGGACTGTGTGAAGTCTTTTCAAGGGTTCATTGAGCGCCCCACTTAGCCCAGCCAGTCCACTGTGGATAGTTTTTCCGAAGCTTTTTCAACTTCTTTTCTCTTTAGGGGTCACATCATCTATTCGCAGGCCCTGCTAGGAAAGACTCCCTGCAGTGTGCTGGGAAAACAGGGAGGCCAAGCATGGCTGTCACCCCTCCTTTGGAGGAAGGAGATACCATAATGTCAGGCGCTGTGCTTAGCAACTTACCTATGTCCTTACAGCTGCACAGAAACCTTGCAAGGTAGGAATTATTTTACCCGAGTTATAGGAAGGAAGCTGATGCTGAGCAGCTACCCCAGCTGACTGGCTCAAGGTCACAGGCAGCCAAGGTCTCAACCTGGATCTGCTCCTTCTAAGACCTGTGCCTGTTAATCACCAAATTAGGAAGGAAGCAGCCCCCAGGGGAATAAAGCAACTTGCGAACCCTTATGCAGGCTGAGGCAGAGAGGGAACTCCACACTCCATCTTACCCCCGAACTAGTGTCTGGCAGTATACTCAGGGATATTTTTTTCTTCTGCCTGGAACTCTCTCCCAATTCTGTTTTGATTTTTTTTTTTTTTTGCCTTACCTTAAGGCCTTGTTGTAATGCCACCTCTTTCATGCTGTCTTCCCTATAAAACCACCTGAAATGTCTCATGATACTTAGAGACAGCACACTTGCAAAGGGAGGCATTCTATATGTCAGTTCAATATAGCAAACCTTTGTTGAGGTCCCACTACTTGCCAGACAGGTGTCTTCAAACTACTAGAATCTCCCCCTTTAAAGCCAACCTTTGCTTATATTTCTTATTGTATCTCACCTTACAAGATATTTTTAGAAATTTCTAATGAATGAATGAACACATGTGCCTGCTCTCAAGGAGCCTCATTACATTTGGAGAAATATCCAGAAACATTTGAGAGCAAAATCATGTAGTTGAGACTATAAATGCAAAGGGAACTTGGAAAGCAAACCTGTGGGCAGTATACGGGGAAGTTGGAAAGGTCTTGAGCAAAGTTTTGAAGAATGGATTTGCGTAACAGGCCAGCAAGGAGGATATTTGCATGGCGAAAATGGGGTGAGCCCACAACACCTGTCTGACATGAAGGGTGTGTACTGCTATACAGGGAAGAAAAAGATGAGCTGGGTGGAGTGGGTCCAGATTGCAGAGGTCGGCAGAAGCCAGGCAGGCAGGGAGAAGAGTCGCTGTTAGTGTGGGAGGCCAGAGTAAATTATAGCAGGTTCTAAACTAGAAATACCTGCCTGAGGCAGAGAGATCATCTCCATTCCAGACAAATATCAGGAAATAGTAGGAATCCCCTAATTTAGCAGGGAACAGGACTCTGACCTAGTTGGGGGGAAAGGAAATAGCAGAGGAAAGCAGTCGACTAACTCATCAGAAGGTGCTGGAAAAATCTTGTTTAAAAACTGTTCAGCTAAATTTACATTGCCCTTAAAATCTCTGCTGCACAAAACAGCAGTCGTCTCCCTTCAGGGAGTCATCCTGTTCAGGCAGCAACATCGTGCAAGGCAGCTTTGGGGGTCCAGGCAAACTCTGGCCTGGGAGGCAGAAGTTGCTTTTGAACCTTGGTTCTGCCACCAAACTGCTGTGGCTTTGAGAAGTGGACTTTAACCTTGTGTCTGGATTTCAAGATCACCTTTTCTGTCTCTCTAGTGACCGTATATTAAACCATTTCTTAGAGGAAATAGCCATCTGATGTTTATCAGAAATCATTAAATGATATTTACATTGTTTAGTCAACTTAGACCGTACGTAGGCAACATAGAACAGGATTCTCTGTCTGCCTCTACTGAGCATTGGGAGATTAGAAGGCAGGGAGGGCACTGGTACTATTTTCAGTGTTTCCTTCTCCATGGTTTCCTGGCCAGAGTGGTGTAGAAAATTTAAGACACAGGCTCTGGAATAGAACAACTAGGGTTCAAGTTCAGCTGCACCATGGCTGGGGCATGTGACCTCTCTGAACCTCCTGGTGTCCATCGCTGATAAGAACCACTTCACTGGGTTGTTAGGAGGATTAAGAGAGATTCCAGATACCACTGGGGACCTGGCAGGGTGCAGTGGAGAAGGGTGGCCAGTGAAATGCACAGTTATTGAATGAAAAGGCTGGCTGCACAGGGCTGTGCCCACATTTCAGCCATTTTCCTTCATCGTTTCTTGGAGCTCCCACACTACGTGTGGCTTAGAGACCACAAGTTCCAATGAAAAGGCGGCCAGTGTTTTCCTCTGCAGCCTGGCTCCACAGCAGTGTTTGGTTACACCCAAAGGAGGAGGTGGTGAGGAGTCAGCTCTGCATCTCTCCGGCAGGAGGTCCCCGTGCCTCTAGGAGATTTCCATTCCCCGACCACATGCACACAGGTTCTGAGTTGGCACAGATGCATGAAGAGGAAGCTTCTCTTCTTCCTGATTTGTTCCTCTCTATCCCTTTTCCTTTTTCCTCCCTATAATACACTGGATGGTCAGGAATGTGGGTAGAGAAGCAGAGGAGCCAGAGACATCTCTTCCTTTCCCTCAGCTTGCACTGCCTAGACGGCGAGTTATAAGGTGGAGATTGTCCGGCTACAGCCCTCGTGGTTTTTCCACCTCTCAGTCAGACTGTCTAAACAGAAAGCCCTTATTAAAGTTGATTGCCTCTTCTCTGTTGAACAGACCCACAAAAGCCAAGGCATGAGCCTAAATGTCCTGCAAACAGTGTGTTTTAGAGGTTGGACCTCATTTACAGTTTCACCCTAGAGAGAGCTAGGACCAGCCCTCCAAACCTCAACACTCCCAGGAACACGCCAGCTCCAAATGCTGGGGCTCCATGTGGGGGCTCTCAGCCCTGGGAGTGGCTTACGGAACACAGGCTTTCCTCCACAGAGTCCCTATAGAGGCAATATGGATATTAAAATTATTTTTTCCTCCATATCTGCTCTACTCTTAGTCTTCCTCCACCTAGTGCTTGCTAATAACATCAGTCAAGGTGTTAAGGGGGCCTCCCCTGGCGGTGCAGCCGGTTGAGCGCCGCGCTGTCAAGTTGTCCGCAGCCTCTGCACCACTGGTTCGATCCCGGCTGGCTGGCTGGCGAGGGGCCCACATGGTGCAGCAGACCTCTCCTGTCTCGCCTGCTGCTCCCCTCAGCAGTGTATTTTGCCAGTCTGCCTGTTCTGTTCCCCGCTCTGTCTCTGGTGAATCCTCTCACCCTCCTGCGCATCTGGCCTGTACCCCGGTTCTTGTATGAATAAATAAATCTTAAAAAGTGCTAAGGAATCATCCCTGGCTCCCCTCTTTATCCTACCCATCCCCCTATACCCAATACAGTACATTAGCACTTCCGTTGGCTTAATCTTCAAAGTAGATCCAGCATCTCCCACTTCTCGTGGTTTGCACTGTGAGCTCCTTGTAGCCACCCATCCACACTCGGTTGCTAACTTCATACTCACCTCCCCGCTTCCGCACTTGCTGCCCTGTGCTCTGTTTTCAACACAAAAGCCAGGATAGTCCCTGAAAACACAGGTGAGATCATGTAGCACCTCTTTCCAAAAGCCTCTGTAGACTTTCTAAGGCAGGCTGAGTAAAAGGCGGAGTTTCTATAGAGCCTCCCAGTCCCATCATTCTGCCCCCCCCTTACCTCTGATCTCACCCCCTCCTTCCTCGCCCCCTTGATCATTGCCATCCAGTCTCAGGGCCTCCTTCTTGCTGCTTTTTGGCTTGTATGTTCTGATCCTGGCACCTGTGTAAGGCTGTTCCTTGTGCCTGATAAATTTCATGTTCTGGGGCTTCACCCTCCACTCAGATGTCTCCTTTGGCCACTGACTCTATGGAGACACAGGTTGTCCTTTCTCTGTTTTGTCTTTCTCTGTTTTCTCTGATTAACTACATTATTTGTTCATTATTGCCCGACTTTTCTCATCAAATTAAGTTCCATGGTTGGAAACTTTCTTTAGCTCACCCTTGCATACCCAGTATCTCGGATAATGTCTGGCACACAGAGGGATTCAATGAATATTGTGAATTTCACATTATTAAAATCCATGTCCAGAGGCCCTTCCCTTTCCTAGACAACTGTGAGGAAGGACGGGTGGGGGGCAGGGAACCCCAGGAGGAATGATCTAAAATATCGTTATGAGGATGAGGGGGTGCTGTTGCTGGTGATGCTAACCATGGCAAGGATGAAGGTGATGGCAGGGAGTTGCTGGCTGACCTGCTAGGCTGCAGAGGAACTGCAGTAGTACAGCAGGTTGGCACTGACTGATCGCGTACTGCGTGCCCGGCACTGTGCCAGGAGCTTATCGTGCATTACTCCTTCCTTCCTCAGTGAATCTTTGACGTAGGCCCCCAGTTACACTGATCCAGTTTAGCCAGGAGGGTGGACAGCTCACCCAAGGTGACCCAGCTGGAGAGTGGTGGAGGCCCGGCTGGAACACAGGCAGTTGATCCTACAGCTCACACCCCTGACTAGCATGAATGTGCAGGCAGGTGAGAAGACAAAGCCCAGAATGAGGAAGCATCTCTTGCAAGGCAAGTAGGTTTCCTGATAAGACTCCTGATAAGCATCACATCAGGAGTGTCAAACTGGAAAAGTGTGGTGGTGAAGGGAAAAGGAAGGTTAGGTCTCTATCGCAACCTGGCATTAGTAATTGACCTCCACAACCACTTCCTCTCAGCATGCTGCTGATGAGTATGTTTCACTCCTTAGATGTGTTGTAAACAAAAAATACATAACTCACACACAAACAGTCCCTGTTTCTCTCTCTAGCTTCATTTCTCCCTCAAATCCCTACCTACTCTATGTTTAGCCAGACTGAACTTTCCTACAGTTCCCCTGATTTGCCATAATGTCTCAGGAACTCAGTTCCCTGGGCCCTTTTCCTGCCCCCCACCTGGATAAGATGTCCCCGCCAGGGTCCCTCCCAAGGAGACCCAAGTTCAGGGTCACAGCATTTTCCAGGAGGTATCACAGTCACCTGTTCATTTACCAGATCTCTCAGGACAAAGACTGCAGTCTGCTCCCCTTCTGGCCCCCAGTGCCAGGCAGTTTGCTGGATTGTAGGGAGTACTCAATACAGTACTCAATGAAGGGGTATGACATTATGAAACTTACAATGCCAGGCTTCTGATTCTCAGCATACCCCATTGTCAGGATACCACTCTTTAGGGGTAGGGTGTTGGGAAAGTCTCCAAGTTTTGAAAGTTTAGTAGAAGTATTATGTGAAAATGCCATGTCTTATGATACAGATATGTTATCTGTATATAAATGCACGTTGCTAGTTTAACAAACAAACAAAAACCCAGAAGAGGTACGTGGACGTAATGGATTCCTACATGAATGGGCTAGAGTAGTACCCCTAAAATCCGACTTTTCAGACACCCTTTTCATCCTTTCCCTACCTTGTTCAAAGGCCTCCCTATAATCTTGTTAGAAGCAAACCACAGTGACACAATGTCGAAAGGGAGGTGTGTGGGTACCACCTTCCGCCCTCCTACTCAGCCATTCTCTCCCTGCCCTACAATCACCTGCAAGTCTTTGTTCCAGCTCCTCTTTGTCCCAGCCTTCTTCCTGGACGTCCCAACTGCCTCTTTCTCCAGGAAAATCTAGTCCCTCAATTAGTCCCGCCATCACTTGGGATCTTTAGCATAAGGAGAGTAGGGAGGATACAGCAATTGGTTTTGATCGTCTCTGCAAGTTTTACTAGATTGTTTGGCTCTGGCCGGTTGATCCTACTTCTTTGGTCCTCAGTTTCCTCCTTTATAGAGTAGGATGAATAATTCACAGGCCTTATGGGAAGTAATGAATATGATGTCGTAATTGAGTTACGATACACGGCTGTCAGTGATGTGTGCCTGCTCAATAAGTCCAGCCCCTCTATAATTTAGAGCCTGGCTAGGGATTCTCAGCTGAAAAAAACAAAAAAAAAAAAAAAAAAAAAAAAACTAAAATAGCATCTGGAAACCTTGGCTTGTACTCCCAATGGCCTCGAGCTGTGATGAAGTTGCGGCACCAGACCCTCAGTGAAGTGCCCAGAATGCTCTGTTTTGGCAGAATGGAGCGTACTGTATAATTAGTGCAGTATCTTATCCTTACCGGGTCATGGACCCTTAGAAGGCAAAATTCCATATCTGCCTTGCTCACTGGACTGCCTTAGGTGCTTACTGCTGGATGGATAATTGACACTCAGAACATATTTCCTTCAATTCAGGCATTGAACAAATTTGAACATCGGCCTTAAGCAAGGGATCTACAGCAGTGAACAAAGTGGTCCAGAGGCCTGCCCTCACAGAGTCCTCATGCCAGCAGGGAGGCCAGACAACAGTCTGTAAGTAGAATGCAGCCTTTTAGATAGTGTTAAGGGGAGTAGTAAAGCTGGGAAGGGAACAGGAAGGCTGTAGGGTTGGGCGGGGGGCAGTTTGCAATTTTGGAATAGGTGGTCAGAGAGAACTCACTGAGAAGCTGACATCTCTAGAAAGAACTGAAGGAAGTAAGGGGAGTCGACCATGCCAATATCTGGAAGAGAAAGAAACTTCCAGGTACAGAAAGAGCAAATGCAAAGGCGCTGAGGTGCCTCAAAGTGGTTCAGGAGATTTCTCCAGAGTGGGAAAGAGGTTGAGTCACTAGTGAACTCCCCCCAGCCACTGCCAGCCAGATTTCTTGGAGAATGCTCTTAAAGAGGCAGCTCCTTGATGACACAGGATAATCTTGTCCATTTCTCACAGTGAGGAAATGAGTATTACTATCTAACTGAAGAACCTCTCCATTCAATAACTCTCGTTCGCCCTGTTCTTTCTTCAAGTGGAAAAAAAAAAAATACCTCCTTGATCTACTTCTCAATGAAGGCAAAGCAAACAAGAATTCTATCATAGGAAGCTTTCAATTTCGTTGCAATATAACTCAATGTATTCATTTCTCCTGCAGCTCAGTACTCCATCATCCAGGGACTTCCAAGACCCCTGTCCTAAATCTTGGGTTTCGGAGTGTGACTGGGGATCGACACAACTCTTCTTTTACTGCACCGATATTCTCTCTCATTGTGCCCAGCACACCCACCCCCTCAGCAGGATGGCCTCTCTTGTTTTTTTTTTTTTTTTAATATTTATTTATTTATGCAAGCACTGGGTACAGTGAGATGCGCGGGAAGGCTAGAGAATCACCAGAGCCAGGCAGGGAACAGAACAGGCAGACTGACAAAATACACTGCTGAGGGGAGCAGTGGGCTCAGCAGGAGAGGTCTGTCGCGCAATGTGAGACCCTTGCTGGCGGTCGGGGATTGAACCTGTGCTGCAGAGGCTGCGGGCAGCTTCGCAGCCCAGTGCTCAACTGCTGCGCCACCAGGGGAGGCCCGAAAAGCACTGGTTTAAGAGTAAGAAAAACATTCTTCTTTCATAGAAAATGAAGGTTGGACCCAGCATGTCTTAGCAATTGGCCTAAAGTCACACAGCTTATCCCTGTCAAGTGTCAGGTTTGATATCACATGTGTCTGACTCCAAACCCTTTCTCCCTTTTCAGGACTCTTCTCTGCCTCTTGAATTAGTGACCTCCAAGAAATACTGATTAGCGCCCAATCTCAGAGTAAATATTTTATGTCAACTTGTAATACAGGGCAGCATAGATTAAGTTTTAATGATTACTGTTCAGAGACCAGTTGCAATGTCATTGTCAAACAGAAGTGCTACCAATAAATATTTGTCAAATCACTGAATGAATATCAATGAAATGAGTTAAGGCAGGTGGATCTTCTGAGAAGGAATGGCAATTACCTCCTCAAGAAAGGAGATTCTTGCCCTGTCAACACATTTGCATAAGAATTTTCTTTTATAAAAATACTATGACTGTGTTATTTTCCAACAGCTGGCCTTGGTTGGCAGGCTAAACTTCCCCAGGGCTGGGATTATCTCTGCACTGAAATGAGGTGCCCTGTAGGGAGCCAGATTTTTGCCTCTGCCAAGCTTATGTAGGCAAGGCCTTTGTCAAGTCCAAAGAAGGGCTCCTTTCCAAATAGATATGGTCTCTTTAAAGGTTCCTGAAACCCGTGGAAGTAAAGGGCAATGTGGGCCTCTCTCTGATGCTCATCCTGACCTGTATCTGTATATCATCTCTAGAAATATCTTGCATCTTCATGCTGAAGGCAACCATGAAAGCAGGACAGGCATGAGCCAAAGGCTCATTCAAAAGGAAAAAGGGGGAAATAATGAACGTGCCAGGTGCTGAGACAGGCTTTAATACATGATTTACCATCAAATCATCACAACCCTACTGGGTAAATATTATTAGGTCTGTTAAGGACAGAAAAATGAGACCCAGAGCGTACCCTCAGCCTGCCCCATTATGTAGCCTGGAATTGGGGATGACAAGGTTGAAACCTCTGTCTGAGTCTAAAGCTCACGCCCCTTCGACTCTCCTGTCAGAGGCCTCCTGGACCTGTAGTTGAGTTCAGCTTGGCTCCCTCAATCTGCTCCCTACTTATCTGACTAGCTTTATCCTCCACATTTGCCTTCCTACAGGAGTTCCAGGGAAGCTGGTCCCATAACAAACCTACTAATAGTAGAGTTCAGGCACGGGTACTTCTTTAAAGCTCCCCATCTGTAGGCAAGTCCATCCTGGGTAAGCACCACTACGTATACACGGACTCTTTGTGCCAACAAACTCTACATCCCATTTATGCCGTAGGCCCCATCCTCCTTGCCATTTCTCACATCAGTTCCATAAACTGGAATTCCTATTGCCCTTCTATAGCCTTCTGCCTTACCTTGCCATTGATCAAAATTCGTTCTGTCATCTTTGCAAATCAACAGAGAGGGGAAGACTTCATTAAGTGTTAATTTTTTGGAAAAAATGACTAATTCATATGCTCAGCTTGCCCCACACATAATGACAAATGATAAATGAATTAAATCCTTGAATACAAAATTTTTCATGCCTTGAAAAAGAGAGAATAAATAAAATGAGTCATACCTTCAAATTTTGTTGGGGAAACAGAATTCCAAGTGTGGAAGAAAACATTTATATTAGAAGGGAAAAAAGAGATCAGATTTCACTCCATGAAAATGTGAAACTACTGTAGTGAAGAATAAGAAAAACATGTAGGAAAAATATGTGCTGTAATACGAAAAGCAAAAGTTAGATGTTATTCTCTAAAAAGACCATATAAATAGGGCAAGTGCTCTGTCCATCCTGTTAGCCATTGCAGTTCCTGTGTATATAGAAATGGCCTATATAGTAGTAAACATTTGTTGAATTAAAAAAAGATTTTTTTTTTATTGAGGTAACATTGGCTTACAATACTCTGGTGTGTGATTCAAAGGCATAAAGTCAAAGATATTTTTTTGAACTTTAAAACCCAAGATAAAGTGAGCAAAAGACATGAAAATAATTCACAAAAGGGGAATTATGATTTTTCAACATAATATGAGAAGTCTTGCTTGTAATATGAGAAAAAGGAGTATTTATAATACCAGTGGGAGATTTATGAGCCCGTGTTCCCAGCAGCCCTATTCATAGTAACTAAGACATGCAAACAATCTATCTACCCACTGATGGATAACTGGATAAAAAAGTAGATATACTCAATGGAATACTACTCGGGCTTAAAAAAGATGAAATCTTGCCTTTTGCAACAACATGGAAGGAACTTGAAGAGATTATTATGAGCAAAATATGTCAGAGTAAGACAATTATGAGGTGGTTTCTCTCATATGTGGAATATAAATAATCAAAGCAAATGAACTAACAAATCCCCCCCAAAAAACAACTCTTAGACTCTGAAAAGTATGGTGGTTGGGGTGGTGAGCAAGGAGGGCAGGAGGGAAGGGTAGAGGGCATTGAGCTGATCGAGGGAAGGTACTAGAATGTTGGCGGTGGGTAAGGTGAGGTTAACACACACATAGAGGCAAAGATGCACTCCTGAAATTTTATAGTTTTGTAAATCAATTAAAAATAGGTTATTTTGCTTATGATATTAGCTGAGGGTTTATTTGTTGTTCGTGTTAAACTATGGACTATAATTGCTAAGGCATTACATGGAATATAATGCTAAGGTAAAACAGCTCCTTCATGCTGCCATTGATTTAGCCATGATGGAGATGACTAGAAATGGAAACTATTGGTTTTGTCTCACCAGCAACTGCCCTTCCACCTTCTAGCAGACCCCATGATCCTCAAGAGGTGCACCTTACCTTCCTATGGATAGAGAAAAGAACACCATTAAAGGCTGGTCAGCCCTTTTCTGGGATTTTTTTAAATCAGCCCTAGCTGGAAGAGAAACCCTCCTTTTTCTTTGGCTGTGAATCAATAAGGATGTGATTGGAAGCTGCATGCAGTCATGTCTCCTGAATCATGGGGAGAATATATCTGTAGCAGGAATAAACAAAAATAAGTTGGTTTGCAGAGAGAATCCTATTGACATTAGATTCCCCAACTCCCTCATTCCTGTGGTCATTTCCATGTTCCACATATGATGGTGCTGCCTTAGTGTACACTGGATGGGCTCCTTCTGGCTTCCCAGAGCCTGTTGTTACATTTTCAGACTTTGCCAACTGGCTGACAAAAGGCTAGAGCTTGCAATCAGCTCTGGTATTTACTCTTTGTATTTACTCTACAACCACAAGGGAGTTTCTAGCCCGTGGAAATCTGCAAACAATACAAATGCAGAGTTTTTTTAAATTTTATTTTCAATCTGGAGAGCCAGTTGTTAAACATTTACCAGCACACCACTTTCCTTAAGATGTCTGGACTGAATTTCTGTCAATAGCGATTCAGAGAATGTTGGGCAATGCAGTCAGAAATGCTGCAAGCACCCAAATCCCACCTAAGACAAGTTAAAAAACACCCAGTTTGCAAGTGAGGAAATCTTCCCAGTCAGTTCCTAAGAGAAGCAAAACCCCAAGGTGGGTCTTATTTTTAGCTGGGCTTTAGGCACTGTGGCTCAAAGCAGAACTCTGGTGTAAGAAACTTTTCTATGCCGGTCACCACTAGACACTGAAGGGGACAACGGTCTTCTGCAACGCGAGTATTAGATCAGTGTTTTTGTAAAGAAAGGGATACCGTACATACCCATCAGCGCTGGGTGAGTTGGGGCCACAGACAAAGAGGGTTCAAGAGCATGTATATTAGCCTGGCAAGGAACCTTGAGGGGCAGGGGTGTGGGAGCCAGGAGGTCCCAGGCCTCTAGCCACCAGGAACTTTGAGAACAGATGCCCTCCAAGAAGGAGTTCAGACTCTAGGTTATGATGTTCTGCTCAGACTACACTCAGCAGATTGGCAGAGAAAAAGAGAAACTACACCCCTCTCCAGACGTCCCTCTGGCTGGCAAGTCTGCCTGGGTCTCTGGTTTATCATATTCTTCCTCTTGAAAAGAAGGGACGTGTCTGGAGGTGAAAGCCTCTCTTCCAGAGACTTCCAGAATTATTCTGAAAGCAGTAGGAACGTGAAAACCTTTGGTACCTTCCACATCAGTGATTTCAATCTAAGAACCGTTTCTAAAGAAAGGATTAAAAATACAAGGTTTATGCACAGACTTGTTTATTACTGAGTTGTCTAGAACAAGTTAAAAAACACCAGGAAAATGAATAACTATAAGAAAGTGAAAATCAAAATCAACAAAAAACTATGAACCAGAGACACTTTTTGGGGGGTGAGGGGCGGGAGGGGAGGGATTGGGGTCAGAATGGGGGGGTTGCAATTGTATGGGGAATATAAAAATAAAATTTATTATTTAAAAAAAAAAACCTAGAATCCACACAAATGTCTAACAATAGAAGAATGATTAAGTACATTGTAAGACATCAATTTGATTTAATGTGTCACAGTCATGAAAAATGTTTTGAAGAGGGCCTCCCCTGGTGGCGCAGGCGGTTGAACGCAGCACTGTAAAGCTGTCCGCAGCCTCAGCAGCGCCAGTTCAAACCCGGCCTGCCGGCAAGGGTCCCACATGGCATCACAGACCTCTCCTGTCGCACCCACTGCTCCCCTCAGTAGTGTATTTTTGTCAGTCTGCCTGTTCTGTTCCCTGCTCTGTCTCTGGTGAATCCTCTCACCCTCCCGCGCATCTGGCCTGTTCCCCCGTTCTTGTATAAATCTCTTTAAAAAAAAGTTTTGAAGAGATGATAAGAAGATGAAAAAATTCTTATGCTAGCTAAATACAAATCAGGATTTAAATTTTGTATGCAGAATGACTGGCAATACAAAAAGAAAAAAAGGTAAAGTAAACTATGCATTGATGGAAAACTGGAAAGGGATACTCCAAATGTCAGCTATGATTTTCTCTTTTGGGTGGCGGGAACTATTGATGGTTTTTCATTCGGCTTTTTTCTATGTCTCAAATTGTGTTCAATATATATACACATAAAAATGGATACTACTTATTGAATATGACTGAATATTTATCTTGTGCCAGACCCTATACGGAACTTTTCCTAAATTATATTATTTCAATCTCCCAACAACCCTAAAAAGTGGGTACTTTATTATCTCAGTTTACACATGAGAAACCGAGGCACAGAGACCTTAAGTAACTTGCCCAAAGTCACACAGCTGATTGCTGGGACTGAGAGCCTGGCCTGCTTGATTTCAGGATCAAAGCCCACTATCCACTATCTCCCCTCCCCAACAAGAGAAGTAAATGGATAACGAATTTCCAGAGGCATCTCCATTACAAGGAAGGTACCATGTTCCCCACCCCCTTTACATGTGCCTGCCTTAGACTAGCTACTGGGAACTGTGGGCGGGGCTGAGCAGCCAGGTGATAGAACACAGAAGGCAGGTGGGCTCCGGGAGAGACACGTGGAGAAAAGGGGTTGCTTGCGTTTCAGCTTTGGACTTGCATCATGGACTTGAAGGTCTTGGGGAAAACATGTGGACGCGAGACACAGAGAGACATTCGCAAGAGACACACGGGTGCGAGGCAAGTGGGGAGGCTGACAATGGTAGCTGTTATCGTGATTTATCCCAGACCTGCCTGGCCCCTTCTGCCCTTTTCCTAGGGTTCCTCACCAGAAGGTGCCTTAAATTTATGGCAAACTTTCAGACTTCAGTGGCCCGCTTTGAACCTACCCTGTTTGGCTGGGTTTTTACCCACAAGGGGATGGGTAACTTTAGGTGGGTGGTGTTGTTTTTTTTTTTTTTTTTTTGGTACAATGTTTGCTTTTTTTTTTTTTAAGATTTATTTTTATTTATTTATACAAGCACTGGGTACAGTCGGGAGCGCAGGAGGGTGAGAGAATTCACCAGAGCCAGAGCGGGGAGCAGAGCAGGCAGAAGGACCGAAGGACACTGCTGAGGGGAGCAGCGGGCGGCAGGAGAGGTCTGCGCCCATGTGGGACCCTCCTCCGGTGGCCGGGGAGCAGCAGGGGATCAAACCGGCGCTGCAGAGGCTGCGGGCAGCTTCACAACCCAGTGCTCAACCGCTGCGCCACCGGGGAGACCCAACTTTGGGTGTTTTATTGGTAAACTCTTATTTATCCTTTCCTCTCTCTCTCTCTCTCTCTCTCATTCTCTCCACACTAACCCTATTAAGTTCTTTCACACTAAGTCTCTGCTTTGCTTTTGTGTACAGGGATGGCTGGACCCCTTTAGGGAATACAGGTTTGGGGGTCCCCTTTGTCACATGCTAGCAGATTATATACATATATAATAAGCTTCTTTAAGCAGTAGATCCATCCTTCAAGCCTAGCTCAAGGCTAACCTCTTTGTGAGAACTTTGATTTGCTCCATCCATCCACACACTGCCCCACGCTGCCAGCTGCGTTCCTTTGCCTCGCTTTCAGCCTTGCCTCCTATCCGTCCTCTCCTTATTTTGTACCCTAGATGTCATCTGCCGTCTCTCTGTACAGCCATAAGAGAAAATGAGCTAGAAACTCCCAGATACATGTCCTGAGGGAATTTAAAAGCCTGACCCAAATTTCTACTTACATTCTGAAGTTAACTGTCTCATGGCCGCTTCTGCCTCCAACGCCTGCCTCCACCCACTAATTCATTCAGGAGATGGTCTCACTGTCTTACCCTATGGAGACTTAGCTCCTTCCTGGGTTTCTACAGGGGAGCCACATTACCCGATCATCTGCATGTGTAGACTTTATCCAAAAAGATGTTGGAGGGAGAACTGCTGAAATCCCAACAGCCTATGTGTGAATGTCCTATGTCCCTCGCAAGAGAAAACAAAACCATTTGGCTACCAGGCCTGGGGATCTGTGTGTATCAGCTGTTTTGCCCTATGAGTATCCCAGGGGATCCTCTCTCTCTCCCTTCCTCCCTCCCTGCTTCTTTCCTAACCTACCCTTACGCCACATGCAACCCCAAATTCTCATGCACAGCTTTCCCCTGTCTCCACACTCAGCTCCTGACCTGGGTATCTGACTGAACAGAAGGCATTTCACTGACAATGAATATACCCTTCTTACAAGGCACTGGTGCTGGTGGGAGCAAACGCTGTATCCGCCCGTTACACTTAAATACATACATATAATTGACAATCTGCTTTGTACCTATGGGATTTGTCTCCCCAAAAGGGGACAGATAGATAGGCTTTTTCAAAGAAGTCCAGGGTAGGCCTGTTTTCAAAGCATGTGACCCTGGAGTGGGGGTTAGGTAGAACTAAGGTCAGTTGAGGCACTGGAGGCTAAAGAATAGCTCTATCTTCTTCCCTAGTCCCTTTGCCCTACCCCTCATTGAAGAGGTGTCCATGCTCCCCTCTAATGACCTAGAAAAGTCTAGCTTGGGGGATGGGCTGTCATCAGTGTAGCTGCACCAGTGAGCATGTTCTCTCCATCTGAGAAACTCCTCTTGTCACCCTTTAGAGAGGAAATCATCCTCTCCTCATCATCTGTAAACCCCTTTCTCTTTCTTGAACACCCCAGGTCTCTTAGCATAGGATATAAACCCCTGGTTTTCCTTCATCTACTTCAGAATTTATAGCCATGTAAATTCTCCCTATGTGTGTTATTAAATTTTGCCTTTTTCTTCCACTAATCTGTCTGATGTTAATGTTTGTTCATCCAGCCTCAGAAGAACCCAACATGCCCAATGCTAGAGATACACAAAATTGGAACAATTTGCTATAATCCTAAGAACTTAATCACTACGTTGCTTAAAAACTCATACCTTAGGACACGTACTCTATATACCAGGTCACTGGCTCTATGACAGAGGCAGAGGTAAAGGGTCATGGGGCCCAAGCGGACAGGGCAGCCTGCACATTGGGCCCCTTGGCAACCCAAAACCAGCCATGCAGGAGTTTTTTGAGTTCTGAGTTTCTTTCTCCAGCCATGGGTTTCAGCCAGATGTGGTGTACATTTCCCTTCCTAAAATTAATTTTAGGTGTGGGTGCCAAGTTTCTGTCTTTTCCATTACACAGTGAACAACATTTAAGACTAACACTAACCCCAATAACCCTAACTTGTGCATGACCCCAAGTTGAAAGGTACAGAACATTCGCTCTGGGCCACCCTGAAGGTGCCATGAACGTGAGCAAGACCCTTGGGTGGAATGAGCAACAGAAGATAATGAAGATAATGAAGGTTCTTCAGACAAAGTCCATTTTCAACCCAAGCTTCCTATTTCCTGCTGGGGATTTGATTGTTTTGTTTTCCTTTCAAAACCAAATGCAAACCAGAGCTCTTCTTTCAGATTCTTTAAAAATAAATGGGGGTAGGAGAGGTGTGGCAATCTCCTGATCACAGAGGATGTTGCCTGTTTTGACACTGGTTTCAACAGTTCCTTTACAAAATACTGTGATGTGCTTTATTTAGCCTTAACTTGAATTCTGAGCATGGAAAAACTGATTGTCAAGACAATCAAACTGCTTGTCATAGAAAGTTCTATTATTTGGGGAACACATTACATGCTAGTTATTATATTAAATATAATATCAAATTTAATCCTCAAGATGAACCTATGAGATAAATGTCAATGTTTCCTTTTTAAAAAAGCGCTTGTATTTAACTCAACGTTTACATGACTTCCAGTTTATGCTGCAGAATTCTTTTAATCACTACAGTTCTTTCCAGAGTTACAAGCACCTGACTTGGGAGTTTCTTGTCCCTGGACAACCCTGGCCAGCAACCAAGCTGTTCTGGCCTACTTGCTCCACCTGGTGGGTGGCTGAGGAAACCGCCTTGCTTTATTATTTTCCTCAAGCCAGTCTCCTTGATTCTGGTGTCCTCTTCCCTCAAGACCTGGGCTTTGAAAACTGAAGGTGCCCAGATTAGACCACCCCAAGATTCTCAGAGTTGGTCTCCTCGAATGCCCTGTTCTGGCACAGGGATTATTTTGAGCTAATCATTGAAGGCCCTTGGAGGCAAAGGAGAACCTCTTGCTGCTTCCCTAATCATTGCTCCCTCCAATGACACAGGAGAATGTAGTTTGAGGGGTGTTGTGCAGGTATAGGTTTATCAGAGAACATATCCTCTCTATCTGAGAAACACTTCTTTTCAGAATAAAGATGAAGCCATCCCCTCACCTTTGCATGTAAACTTCACTTCCACCCCAGCTGAAAACCTGGGCCTACATGACCTCTACTGCGCACACATTCTTAAGTTGATTGTTCCTTTGCTAACCAATCTGATGCTGTTTTGATTACTTGCCAGCCTGAGAAGAACCCAGAGGGATGGGGGATTTCCCCACTCACCCTGACAGAACCCATATGGGAGAAATCCAGCTACTCTGAAGTCACCAGCCTAGCAAAGTACTTGTAGAGACCCCATGGGGAGATGAAGCAATGTCCCAGGAGCCCCAGCTATTCAAGTCTTCCTGAGGTCAACCACCAGACACACAATTGGGTGAACTCTCCTCTGTATTGAAATCCAGCTGAAGGCCCCAGACATCATGGAGATACCATTCCTGGTGAGTCCTGTTCAAAACCCCCCACATCCTAGGATCCATGAGCATAATGAAAGGTTGTTTTACACCACTAAATTTGGGGGTTAATTTGTTTTTGTTTTGTTATGCTGCAACTACAGAACGTTTACTGAGAGGTAAAGCAGAAAGAACCAGTTCTTGCCAATCAGTAAGTGCTTGAAATCCATGTTAAGAAGTTTGGATTTTATGTAGGAGTCATAGGGAGCCATTGATAGTTTTTGAGTAGAGATGTTATGCATGTCATCATGTCACATGTGCCCCAGTATTTTTGTTAGGACAATTTGTATTTCTCTGAAGCCTTTTTGTCAGTGGAGAAAAGCAGAGGAAGAGAACATGATAGGAAGTCCTTGAAGAAACACGATCTCTGTGGTGCTCTAGTTTACCTGGGGAAATACCAGAAAACAAGGAAACAGTGGAAAGAAATATGGCGGGCAGGAATGCCTGGGATCTACCACTAGATACAAAGCTGCTGTTTCAGGACCTGAATATAAGTCCCAAGCTTGGCTTGTGTCCCTTGGTTCCTTTGGTGGGAAGGATAGGAAGCTGCCCTCCACTGATTCTATGATCTGGGTTGTTTTGCCATCCCATGATATGACTTTTAGTTTTCCTACCTGCATACAATTTCTTCTCCATATTGAATTCTCTCTAATAAACTGTAGAAAGGATTCTTGTTTTCCTGAACGGGCCCTGACTTACTGGTTTAATGAGTCAATAACAGCAATATTCTATAAATACATAAATACTGGGTGGCTCTATTAGGCTCACTCATTAGCTAAGTAATTGACTCCTGAACCATCAACTCGTTGGACTCAGATTTGTTCCTTGGCAGAATTTGAAATGATCACATATCACAGGCCTTTATTTGTTTAGGACCAGTTGAACTCTTATAACTTATATACTCTTCTAACAAGAGTATGAGTTATAGTTTATTGATCTATACATGTACCTGGCACCCTGCTCACTTCCTTAGACACATTATCTCTTTTCATTCTGCAATAAACTGTGGGGTATTTGCAAGGTTCATAGTGACAAATAGATACCTGCTTTGAATAGACATACCAGATTTGGGGTAGTTTATGGAATTAAGAGGGAAGCTGAAGAACCAGGTGGGGTTGGGAGAGGGGAAGAGTTGGGGGAGATGGTAGGAACTAAAGAAAGTCAGACACAGCTAAGACCAAACCACAGGATGATCGCTACAAACACCTTGCACAGAACACCAGCACTGTCAGCTCTATGAACCACCCCTGTCTACTCCTGGTGGGGAAAAAAGAATGTCTTTCCCCTTTTCAGTTTTAGTAGTAAGATGTCAATGGCATGACCATATCACACACTCCCCTCCCCCACCGATAGTGAATGGTAATAATGGGATAGCCATTCTGGAAGCTGGACCACCTCCATGACAAATGGCTCCCAAAACACCACTGTATGCATTTTATACCTGTACATATATGGGCACATGTATCATGAGCTTGGCCATGATACATGGCCTCAGGTCTGTCTGAATCCAAAGCACCCCCTCTTTCCACCACACTACATGTGCTCATCATGTACAGTTAGTTTGTACCTTAACTGATTCGCTTTTTGAAACCTTTAATTTATGTGTATAAAATTTAAAAAATCATTCCTAAGCTTACAGGCATAATCACATAAACCTTCCTTTAAATAACCATTCAGCTTGAGCATCAAAACTCATTTGTACGCAATTATGTTAAACCCAGAGCTCAGGACTTGCTGATTTACGTGTATACAGGTGTGCTTGTAACAGGAACAATGGCGTGGCCAGGAATCCTGCTCAGGGAATGGGTCAGAAATGCCTTCTGATTGTTCTTCAGGTTTTCTTATAGCAGAATTAACTCTTTTCCTTCTTTTCACTGCTTCCTATAAATATGAGAGGAAACAAACAGCTTCATATTTTAGAAGGACAGCATTCCATTCTCCTTGCTCGAAGGAAGGCATACTTACCCTAGTACCTGGTGAGGCACTTTTCTAGAGTAATGGAATGTGATTGTAAATACTTTGGGCACTTGGTTGAAATAGTACTAGCATACTTGTTGACATGTTGTTATAGAAATTAGATAATTATGCCAATAGATAATAGTTTACATGTGACTGCCTCTGTGTGTGTGTGTGTGTGTGTGTGTGTGTAGAAGCTATGAAATGAGTTCTAGCTTCTATTTTTGACCTGCCAATTCAGTGAGTCACTGAATGCCCCTTTGGTTGGTCATAAACCCTCAGTGCCTGATACCTTCAACTAGAACCCCCAGGAACTCAGGTAAAAGTGACTGTGCAGACATCTGAATGGTCAGGCTCAATCTTTCATCCTCAAAAGGTAGTGTAGCTTTTCATGTTCCATACTTCTTTGGAAAAGAATGCCGGCCCAGTGTATTACGGAAGGCCTATAGGTCAGGGGTTGGGAAAACATGTTTATAAAATAATAGTAACTTCCATGTACTTTTACTGTCTAAGAACTGAACTTGAAGGGAACAACTCAAAAATAAATTTAAATATTCCCTTACCCAGTATAATTTTGACTCGTAAGGAAACTTTTGCAAATATATTCCTTTCTAGCCTTTACAACCAAAAGCTCTATCGATTCTCATGACTTCTTAAACATCTGAGAAAAAGGAAAATGGAAAAAATGTTATTTATTGTGAAGTGTGAGAGTCCATTTAGGAGGATATTTAGGAGGATATGAGTGAAAAGGGCACCATCACTGTACTGCTGTATGAATTGACAGGGTAACATATGAATAAACACATTCTCATCGAAAAAGAAAGAAGCCACTTCTATATAAAATAAATCAGAGACAACTTCCAGCTTGCCTCGTAACCAGTTGGGAGGGGACCATCCTTTTCTATGCGATTCATAGGTAGAGAATTCATGATATCTCCCCTAATCATTGTTCTAGACTCATGTTTTGATGTTGAACACTATCTGAACAGTCACATTTCTTAATCTTTCCTTTATTTCTTCTGGGTTTCCTGTGTTATTTTAGAAGCTCATCCCCCTGGATATTCCAATTGATTTTTTAAAGTGAGAGCCTAAATGTTGATCCATGGTTGAAGGGAACTCTGGGAGGCATCTAGGAAACAATCACCTACTGGCTCAGAGGTGGAGTAAGGACAGTGACTGGCCTGGCTGGGCTCTGAGCCATCACTTTGTTGGCCTCTCATGGGTGCTCTTTTGAGCTTCAACTCCCCTTGGCCCCTCCCACTTCCTGCCCAGAATTGTCTTTCCTGCTAGTCCTCACTCTCTTCTTTGCTTTCCAGGAGGTAACAGTGGTTTCCAGGTATGTAGAGGGTATGCATTATATATGTTCAAATATGTTTTTGAAGCAGGGGAGATGCTAAGACTGCTTTTCATTTTAGTCTGTGAGGGGTCAGGGCCTGGACCTGTGTCTACGTATTAGGGTACAGGCAATTTTTTGCTTCCAATTTTTTACTAATTCAGTTCAGTGTGGAATTGGGAAAATCTGTTTTTGGTGCTTTGGCAGCTTCGTCAAGCATCAATATTTTGATAACGGGTTTAACATATCTCAGTGATATAAATCTTATCTTCAAGACAAAAAGAAAAAGAATGATAAAATCTGACAAGATATGGTTAAACTTTTAACATTCAGTGGCTGATTATACACTTTTTATATTCGCTAAATTATTTTTCTTCCTTCTACTTTCTGTGGCCTTCCTGTTCCCACCCACCCCCTTACTGCTACTTAACCCTTCTTAGACCTTAAGAGGGACAGGGAACAGTAAAAGAGATGAGATTCTATGAGTCCATTTTTCTGCTTACAGTGGAGTCACTTTATGTGAGGAGCCAGGTACTAAAGGGAGAAATGATCGAAACCATGTACAGACAGCATTATCCTTGACAGTCCCTTCAAAGGCCAGCAGGAATGTCTCCCAAGCTATCCTAGACAGCAAATGAATGAGCAGTAGCTTTAATTTGTACATAATTACAGTTGGAGCACCATGTACATATGTATGGATGTATATATGTAAAAACATAATCTGGGCTCCAGAGTCTGACAGAAATAAGTAAATAGGTTTTCTAATGTAATAAGATAATTCAACTTGAATGATAATACATTGGGGGGGATCATTTTACTAACAAATTGTGACTGCAAACATTGCACTGTAAATGTTACGCAGTTTTTTTCCCAAACCATTTTTGGGAAAGCAGGTTCCAAAAGAAGGTTCCTTCAGTGGGCCATGAATCTGGGATATACCCAGGCTTTTTTTTTTTTTTTTTGCCTGCAGCATTGAAACAGACACATGTGTCTTCAACTGAATACTAGATAAAATTAATTTGCATTTAGGAATAGAATAAGGCAAAACAACCTCATGTTTTCTATGCTGAGGTCAGAACCAGTTACATAGTTTGCAAGGTCTAGTACCAGGTGAAAATTCAGGCTCCTTGTTCAAAAACTCTTAATAGTTTCAAGATAGTGGCAGCAGAGCTTTAAAACAAATGTAGGGGGCTTCCAAGCATAGGGTCTTGTGCCACTGCACAGGCTTCATGTCCATGAACACATCCTTGGGTAAGAAGCTTGGAATATAATAAGAAGGTTGGAAGCTGGAATTAATTCAGGAAGAGAAACTCACAAGTTCCACTGAGAACCTGGAGGCAAAATCAATGGCAGTGTCAAAGTTATTGTCTTGTGTTGCCCACACCCATCTGAATATGCACAGTTGAACTTGATCTGCTAAAACAGCCCAAGATGCAGCTCCACTGTAAAAGCAAATACTGAGCAGCTGCAAATCCATGGTAACATTACATTTTTGGATTTCCTGTTTTGTTTTTCCCCAAGGAATCATTGTCACTTAACACTCAGATTTAAGACGTAGAAAGAAAATGAGTCTATTTCTTCACTGAGCAAAATTTTTTATTCGTCTTTAGTCATTTGCCAAAAGTCCTGACTAGATCAAATGTAGTCTATTGTATAATTTATAGGGAAAAAACCAATTGCAAACATGAATTCTCTCAGTGGTTCAAAAAAGATGAGTTAGATAAATTAGGTGTGATACTATGTCTTCATCAAATAATAAAGCTTATTATTTGACTTATAAAAGGGGTTCATTTTCAGACCTTTTTTTGGTCTCAGAAAGTAAAAGAACATAATCTGAGCAAGGAGGATTTTACTCTAAGGCAGCACTATCTTTTTCCAAGGTGCTTTTATAAACAGGTTAGACAGAGGGCAGTCATTCAGATAAGTTATTTAATGGCAAAGTAACAGAAGATTGTATCTCCAGGATACTTTCTCTCCCTGGCTCGGGTCTCCAATGTTACCCCACGTCTTCCACCTCCAGGTTCTCACCCCAGCACATGCTGAAACTTGACTCATCTACCTTAGCAAAAATTGCTTCCTTGTGGCTTTGCGAGTTACACATTTGAAATTTAAAAATAAGTGCCATGCCCAGGGTCAGGTAGCTGGTGACCCAAGTAGACTGGATAACTCTCCTGACTCATGCTCACCTGCTCCAACTTATGTCATGGAACAAAACAATACTTAGTAAGCTCCTACAAAGCTAACAAAGGAAACAGAGCTGCAATGTGTCATTGTCACAGTGTCCAGATGTTTGGGGGATATTTTTGGCTAATCGTTCTATTGTTGAGTTTTTGGGGCGGTGTTGGCAGTTGTGTACCCTGGTTGTTATTTGGCAAGAAATTGGAGGCTTCTGTCATCCTGACTGCTGATTCCAACAAAATCCACCAACAAGGGCAGGATCATAAGGAAGAACCTGGGTGACAACAGCATTTGTTCCTTAATCTCTTAATCTGCATCACATTGTATATTTCAGAAGGGAGGGGACGTAAATACAAGTTTATACAGATCACCAGCTAAGTTTGTTCAGAAGGTTTGCCAAACGGTTTCAACAACTGCTAACACTGATTGAGGGCTCACTGCAGACAACTACCAGCGCCTCACATGCTTAACTCTCCTTTCATCCTCAAAATAACCCAAAGAGTTACCATCATTGACCTCACTGACCAAGATTTCAGAGGAAGTAAATATCAGAGCCGGGACACTGAATTATTCCACCTGCATTCACCCAGCTTCTACTCTCCTTTAAAGTTTCCTATTTTTTCTCCCTAAAACCAAATTGACCTCTACAATCCAAACAGGATTTCAGCACTAAAAACTTGAAAAGAACTCACTTATATTTCTGCAAGAAACTAGCTCCTGAAAAAAAAAAAAAAAAAAAAACATTTACACGGGGTCTAAGAAACCGCGCTTTTCCTGCCTGCGGGTGGGGGGTGGGTGTTGGCGGACACCCCCAAGCAGGCCCACGCAGGAGCTGAGCAGAGGCCCCACTGCAGTTCTAGGCCTGGTTATTTACATTAACCAATGTCGAAACTTCTCCCAGAGATGGGTGCAGCCCAGAACCCAGGAGGAAGTGAGCGGCCTTATCGTTTGCATGCACACCGCGACGTTTACCTCTTGGGGAGCCGGGTGGGTGTGACTCCCAGGAGCTAATCGTGCATCCAGCCAGATGCAAATCTGGACGTGTGTATTTGTGGAGGCGCAGACTCAGCTGCTGGAGGCTCGACGGCTTGCGGGGGTGCTCGGGAGCACACTGGCCACGCTGTCGCGGGGTCTCCTCGATGTGGCCGTGTGAGGCGGCGCCCGATCTGCACCGCCCCGTCGGGGTGAGGGGTGTGGGGGGACTGATGGTCCCACCCGGGCTGGGGGCCTGGAGGCTGGTCCACGCTGGTGCTCCGCGCCAGCCCCGGGGAGTCCAGCCGCGCCCCAGCCGCGGCCCCGCGGGCTGCACCGCCCAGAGCCCGGCGCCCCCAAACCAACGCCTCGGCCCCGCCCCCAGCGCCCCCCACAGACCCCGCCTCCAACGGCGGCGCTCGGGCCGCCCGGCAGCCCCAGTTCCGTAAACACTCCTGTCCCCGCCCCTCGCGGTCTCGGGGCGCGGCACTCGCAGTTCGCGGGGGGGGCTTTTCCTTGCAGCACCCCCAAACTCCCTCTGCCCGGCCATTCCTCGGCTGTTTCACCCGCACATGGAGCTCGACGCCCAGGGGCAGGTCGGCGCCGTCCGCTCTCTGCCCGCGGGGCCGCGAGGACCCGGGGAGCCCCGCGCCGCGCGCCGCCCGCCCCCCGCTCGCCCCGGCGCGATGGCCGCGCCCTGGCCGGCGCCCGGGAGGCCTCCGGGCCCTTTAAATACCGCGTGGGGCGGGGGGGCGCGGAGAGACGGGGTGTTGCGGGGCTGCGGGGTGCTCGTGGAGCTCGTGCCGCGCGCGGTGAGGGGACACGCAGGACCCCCGGCCCGGCCCGGCCCGTCGCCGTCCTCCTGCGCGCCGGGCTCGGTGCGTATCCGTCCCGCGGAGGGGGCGCCCCCTCGGAGGTGAGGGGTGGGCCCCGAGGGGGGACACCTCCCCCCAGGTTGCCGAGGGCCCCCCCCGCCCCGCTCCACCTCGGAACTCCGATCTGCGACGCGGGGGCCGGGCCCCTCCAGCTCCGCCGCTCGCCGCCTCCCTCCGGCGCCCCCAATTCCCAGGTGGGGCTTCGAACCGCCGTCCCGCGTGGGAGCGGGCGCGGGGCGGCGGCGGGTGGGGGGCCGCGGGGTCGGGGCGGCCGGGGGCCCGTCTCCCTCCCGCGGGGCTCCCCACCCCCCGGGCCGTGGGAGGGGGTTCTCCCCGCGACCCCCGGCCGGCTGGGGTGCGCGCGCGGATGGGCCGGGGCCCGGGCGCGGTTGTTTGGGGTTTGTTGCCCGGGTTTCCCCGGCGCTCGGCCCGGCCTCCGCCGTCCCCTCCCCCAAGGGTTTGTTTTGACAGGAAACGTGCGGCCGGAGGGGAGGGGCGCCCGGAGCCGCGCGCCCGGGGGTGCAGACGCCCGCGTCCGCCCGTGACCCTCGGTTCGGGGGCGGGGTGGGGGGGAGGCGGGACTCCCGGTCGGGCCCCGGGCTCGAACCCCTGGCCCCAAGCTGCCGTCTGGGCGGCCCACGGGGAGCGGTGGCACGTGGACGAGCGTGAGGTGTTTTCGTTACTATTAGGAAAAAATCTTGCTTGGAAGGAGCGACCTCATAAGTTTCCTTTGAAAATGAGTGTGTGTGAATGCAAACGTCAAGGTAAAGCAAAGTGGCTGATAAAACTAGAGGGTGACCTAGGAGGGCGATGGAGCAACGAACAGGCCTGCAGAGGGGTGTTCTCGCAGCTGGAGTTTGGCAGATGGTGTCTTAGATGGTGGTTCTGTTACTTTAACCTTGCAGAGATTAGGGGGATAGCCCTGAGCAAGCCCCTCAGCACCCAAGATCTCCGTGGTCCCACAGTTTCCAGCCTGCTGATCTTAATGAGGGCATCACAGTTCTCACGAAGGAGGCCTCCTCCTGCCTTTTCCTCGTGCCTGGAGGGATTTCTTGACTTCAAGAGGCCCTGGGCTGAAGAGAGCCTGTAGAGTGTGGTAGCTGCTTCAGTGCTTTTTTTGTGAAGGGTTGGGAGCCTCCAAAGGGGAAGCACAGGTCCTAAAACAGGCCAGCCAGGGGTGGGACCAGTGTATGCGAGTGTGAAAGGTGTCCAGAAATCCTCCCTGAGGCTGTAATGGTATGTGACTGGCTTCTTGGCTTTTGACAGTTCTTTGTTGGCTCTAATTTGATGAGGATCGATGTCCTCTAGTCCAATGGAGCAAGCACCTGTATCTGTGCTCTGTGGTTTTTGCTTTGCTGCTTACAACTTTTTGGCTCGGCTGTTTGAGACTGGTGCTAAAGCAGCATTTTGCAGAAGATGGAGATTTTCCACGTCATCTGCTATTTTTCCTGCAGAACCCAGTTTTAGTCCTATAATTCGCTTCACGGAGCTACACCTGTGAATGATTGTCCTTGTGCATGACCTTGATCTGGTCTTGAAGGATGATACCCACTAGTTGTACATTGAATTTTTTTCTTTTTCGGTGACCCAACTTTAATTGGATGGGTTTCATTCCTTGGGGCCCTGCTGGGTAATCTGCACTTCAAAGTGTGTTTGACTCATACCAGCTGCAAGCAGTTAACTCTTGCTATTTGGGTTTTAGCTAGGGATTTTGCAGTATATATAGATTGGTTCCCTGGTAGAGAATTTTCAGTCACTCTAGTGGAGTGGTTGAGAACTATTTTAGACAATGCACTGTCAGTGATGCCCTTCACCCTACTGAGCTTGAACAACTACCCCAGTGTCAGGTCAGCCTGCTATATCACATGTGCAAATGTTCATGTGGTGATGTGGGTAGATTGATTTGCAGAGTGGGAGTAGAAAGACTGAGCAGCACACTAGATCTTTTTTTCCAACCATCCCGGAGAGTGTGGACTTTAGGAATCCACCGCCTGGATTTACACTGTGCTTCTGCCTCTGCTGTGAGCCCTTGGGTAGGTAATTTCACCTCTCTGGATCTTAGGGCATGATAATACTACCTTAGTTAAAATAAGATTAAATGAAGACCTAAGAAGACAAAAAATATTTTAAAGCATTTATCATGGGACTGTGTCAGAGTAAGCTCAGTAACTATTGGCTTTAATTGTTAGTATTTCGTATCAGTGAGCACAGATACAATGTAAAAGTTTCTTTAAACTCAGGAACTGTGAGTCTTTGGCTAGTCAGAATTATTGGTGCCCTGAAAATATGTTGCGGTAGGCACTAGCAATTGTGAGGGACAGTTCCTTCTAGCAAATTTAGTGTGGAAGCAGATATTTAGACAACTGTGCTGCTCTAAGTGACTGCATAATGAGAATATGAACAATGTGAGTGAACCAGCGGAGATGGAAACCCCATGTTGCCATGAATAGGAAGGTGGCTTAATTTGTTGATCATTGACACTCACTGAGCTCCCGCGCTAGCCCAAGATGCTCTAGATGGATAACTTAGCTAGAGTGGGGATAGCAGTTGAAGTTATAGCATTTAAGACAAGGGGCCAACTACCTGGAGATCGGGGAAGAGAATAGCAGGTGCAGGTGCTTCCCAGAGGTGTCTGAGGAAGCCCCAAAAGGCCAATGTTAGAGCACAGGGGGTTAGAGGGAGCGTGTACAGGAGGGGGCTGCAGAGGCCAGGTCACAGGACGTACAGACCACTGCCAAGAGGCTTCAGAAAGGGGAAACTACCTGGAAGAGATGAACTTTAAAAAGGAGTGATTTATTTTGCCTCTTTTGAAGGGCTCTGACCTATTTCCCATGTTATTCCCTAATGCTGTCAAAGACAGACATTGAGACAAGTTTGACTCTGAGAGTTTTGTCATAGTGGTATCTAAGCTATGGCAGCGGTGGGAACAAAACAAAATGTAAAAACTGCAAGAGACTGGATTTTTCTGAATTAAAATCTTAAGCTTTCAGGTCAGTGCTGCTTTTTCTTTTAACTTTTAGTCTGGAAATAAATTCAGATTTACAGAAAAAGTTACAAGAGCTGTAAAAGAACTCCCTCTGGTCTGCTTTTTTTGCAAAGTCACCTATTAACATTTTGCTCCATATGCTTTGTTATTCTCTCTTTTGAATCATTTGAGTGAAATTTGCATACATCATGGTCCTTTATTCCTAGATAAATAATCACAGTACACTTAAATTTCCGTAACATTGTAATACAGACAGTAGATTCGAGGACAGTAACAGTCTTCTTTCTCCAGTCCAGGATTATCTGTTGCCCTCAGTTGTTAAGTATCTTTCTTTTTTAGTTTTTATTTTATTTTATTTTCTATTGAAGTAACATTAGAAGTTTTAGGTATTCATCATCGATAAACAAATCTTTCATCTATTGCATATTTTCAGCCTTTGTGTATATTTTTTATGTACACTTAGTGCTTTATGTACACTTAGTGCACTTTCAGAATTCATCACTTTTAATAAGAATAAAATAATATCTGTTAAGTACTTGCTAGGAACCTAATTGACAGACTGTTTCAGTTAATTTCCACAACAATTCTACAAGGTAGATACTATTATTATCTTCATTTTGCAGATGGTACATTCACTGTCTGCAGTTAAAATTTGAGTCAGGATCAAGAATTCAGTCTGCCTGCCTCCAGAACTGGTGATATTACTGCACAGTGGCAAGTACATTGTCACAGGTGGATCTTTACAATGGTCCTGGATCACAGCAGGACCATTTGTAGATAATTTGCTGCAGAGGGGAAATAATAAAATAAAATTGGTAGTTTGGATAGAGGCTAAGGAATCACTAGCAAATTTAAAAAATGGCCCCTCAGTATGTGGTGGGACATGGCACTAGCCCTTGAGCCCCTACGCCCATTCCCTACTCTCTGAAATGTCAGTGGTCATAATGCCATTCATTCTTCTACTCGTTTGACAATAAACATTTAAGTGCCAGCTGCCTCCCAATGATTGGCCTTGGAAGGAATGGGATAATATTGCATTTATTTATAAAATCAGCAACACTACAGTGAGAAATGTGGCTGTGACAATTTTCTTTGAATAGTGTGTTGGAGCTCTCTTCTTTCTTTTTTGACTTTACCTTTGCCCAGTAAGTCCTCCAAATAGGATGAGATGTGGTTTTCCTGAAAAAGTGTGGTTTCCTTATGCGTTGCAGTGGTGAACAAGGCAAGTAAATCTTAAGTCTGTCAGTGTGAGAAGCATTAAAGAAACAGTCTGGTTTCATTATCATGTTCTAAAGAAGAATCCAAATAGTTTTAAAAGCATTCTAATTACCCTCAGTGCCTCTTGAATGAAATGGCTTTTTTCCCAGATGACTTGTATGAAACCCCAAGACCAAAAAACCCCCAAGAACAGGTATTGTCCTTGTGTGTGACCTTGTGCTTTTTCCCTAGGTAAACTGTCAGTATTTATCAGTAGGGGAACATGCTTTTATCACCAGGGATAAAACCCTTCTTCCCTTCAGAGGTTTGTTTTTTTTTTTTAAAGATTTATTTATTCATACATACAAGAACTGGGATACAGGTCAGATGCGCAGGAGGATGAGAGAATTCACCAGAGACAGAGCGGGGAACAGAACAGGCAGACTGAGTGAAATACACTGCTGAAGGGAGCAGCGGCCAAGACAGAAGAGATCTGTGCCGTGTGAGATTCTCACCGGCCATCTGGGATCGAACCTGTGCTACAGAGGCTGTGGACAGCTTCACAGCACTGCACTCAACCACCTGTGCCACCAGGGGAGGCCTCCCTTCAGAGTTCTTAATGCCTGAAATGATGATAGTAACAACAATGGCAAAGCAATACTGATAGTAAATATCTGTATCCTGTTTATCAGATGCTGTTCTGGGCACTGTACATAATTTGAACAAATGAAATCTCACACTGGACCTCTGGGTTATATATTGTTGGTATGACTATGTGAAGAAACAGGCTATTCATTAATATAATAATGGCATTTTGACTTCAGAAAACCCTTTCTGCTTTGAATGCACTAAAGCCCAGCTTCGGGGCCTCCCCGGTGGCACAGCAGTTGAGCGCTGGGCTGCGAAGCTGCCCGCAGCCTCTGCAGCGCCGGTTCAATCCCCAGCCGCCAGGCGAGGGTCTCACATGGCGCACAGACCTCTTCTGCCGCCTGCTGCCCCCCTCAGCAGTGTTCTTTGTCAGTCTGCCTGCTCTGCTCTCCCCTCTGGCTCTGGTGAATTCTCTCACCCTCCCGCTCTTCTGACTGTACCCGGTGCTTGTATAAATAAATAAATAAATCTTTAAAAAAAAAAAAAAAAAAACTAAATAAAGCCCAGCTTCAATGTAAAAGGCTGTACTCCCTAAGTGAATTTTGAGGCTTTTGAGTTTTCTTTTTTTTTTTTTTTAAGATTTATTTATTTATACAAGCACTGGGTACAGTCAGAAGCGCGGGAGGGTGAGGGAATTCACCAGAGCCAGAGTGGGGAACAAAACAGGCAGACTGAGAAATACACTGCTGAGGGGAGTAGCGGGCGGCAGGAGAGGTCTGCCAGCCATGTGGGACCCTTGCCGGCAGGTGGGAATCAAACCGGCGCTGCAGAGGCTGCAGGCAGCTTCGCAGCTCAGCACTCAACTGCTGCACAACCAGGGGAGGCCCAGCTTTTGAGTTTTCTGTTGCATCCCCTGTGTCAGAAACTCTGCCATTAGTGAATTGTTAGGGAAAAAGCATAGTTGTTCTTTGTCAAGCATGCCTGCCACACACACATTTTATTTCTCAGAACATGCAGGGATGCCTCATAGAACTCTGTTCTGGAGCATTTTAGTTCCTAGGTGAAAGAGACCATAGCTGGCTCACCAACTCAGAAGAAAAATGAGGGAAAGAGGGCTTCCCCGGTGGCGCAGCGGTTGAGCGCTGGGTTGCGAAGCTGCCCGCGGCCTCTGCCGCGCTGGTTCGATCCCCAGCTGCTCCCAGGCCACCGGAGGAGGGTCCCACATGGCGCGCAGACCTCTCCTGCCGCCCGCTGCTCCCCTCAGCAGTGTACTTCCCTCAGCAGTGTACTTCGGTCCTTCTGCCTGCTCTGCTCCCCGCTCTGGCTCTGGTGAATTCTCTCACCCTCCCGCGCTTCTGATTGTACCCAGTGCATGTATAAACAAACAAACAAACAAACAAACAAATAAATAAAACATGCCTCTATTTAAAAAAAAAAATTGAGGGAAAGAAAACAAAGGTTATGTGCATAAATTCTTGCAAAGAATTAGTGACAGACCAAGGCCTCAAACCCTGGACTTCTAACTTAGATCTTTTTATATTTTACTTTACTTCATTTTTTTCAAAGATTTATTTATTTATTTACTTATGCATAGAAGAGCTGGGGTGTGGGCCAGTGGTGAGAGGGGTGAGAAGTTTTACCAGAGACAGAGTGGAGAACAGAACAGGCAGATCGACTGAAATACACTGCTGAGGGGAGCAGCGGGCCAGAGAGGAGAGTTCTGCTGCTCCATGTGGATTAGCTCCCTGGCCAGGGATCAAACCCAGGCCACAACAGTGACAGCGTGATAGTGCTGAAACTTAACCCCTATGCCACCAGGGATATACTTTTTATATTCAAAATCTTTGTGCTTTGCTGCCTGTTAAACACAATTAAGAAACCTATGAAGTATGCACTTCAGTTGGAGTAGAAAAATGAAATAGACAATTGTGACTATTAATCTAGTTCATAAATTCCAATGGATGAAAGCTTTCATTCACCTTTACTTGAAAAACCAGCCAAAGTGAAAAGAAATGAAGAGCAAAGCATGCGTAATACAGTTGCTACACTGGAGGTAGAAAAAAAAAAAATGAAGTGACAGCAAAGTTTAAGATACTCTAATAAAAGTATGACAAGGACTAGAGAATATTGAGTCTCATACCTAATAAGGTAGGTTGAGGTGGCAGGTTCTCTGCTCCAGGGCTTGGGCCTTAGCAGTACCAGGCCCGTAAATGTGCAGTGATATCAGTTTGCAAATGTTCTGGTTGAAGCTGTACTAAAGGGGATTCAGTGATTCCAATTCAGCTGACTCCAAGTGAATACTTGTCACATACTTGACACTGGCAACAGGCAAGACACAGTCCCTGCCTTATTAGGAGAGTCAGAAGTAGCCATGGAGGAAAGTAGCTGTCCAAGGCACTACATGCTGTCCCGAGATGTGCTGTAGAACACACAGTGCCTTTAGCTCTGACCCCAGGGCAGAGGAAGGGCTTCCTGGAGAAGGTAGCATTTTTAAGAAGTGCCACCGATTGCAAAACATTAGGAAAGAGACAAAGCGAGAGGGGAGGGCAGGCATTCCATTTAGGTGTTGGGTTTGGTGGAAGAGAAAGGGTTAGAGTTAAAACTCAAATTGAATGCAGTTCACGGAATAGAGGAGGTTATTTTAACACCAAAGATGCATGAATTCAGGCAGTTTGATGGGCCATGTTCATGGTAGTTGACCTTGGGACACGAAGATCAAGTGAATGTCTCTGTGGTCCGTCCTGGCAGCTGCTCTTCACTCCTTACCCTTTAGGTCTGACAAAGCCTCTGAGTGAGTGGTTGTTAGAGCAGTGGGCCAGATAAGGGTACTTATCATTTCTGCAGGACTGAAGAAAGTTGTTTAGGGGAGATGAGGTACAAATGCCCTTGCCCTTAACCGTTAATACATTCTTCCCAGGCTCCTCCTTGTTTCTGTTACCACAATGAAAATTGACACTATTTCTCTGAACAAAGGCCAGGTCTCTCCCCGTCCCTCCCTTCATTCTGTCCCTGCCTATTCTTTCTTGTGCTTCTTGTTTTCCCTTCTGGCATCTGGCACACACAGTTTGAAGTAACTGGCCTTAGAAACCACGAGAGTAGGACCCTGTCTACTTTGTTTGCTATTCTATTTCCCAGTGCCGGGTGCACAGCACGCCCTCAATTAATAATGTAACCGTGTAGGCATTTCCAGGCATGCTATGGGTAGTTGTAGTTTGACATTCTGGCAGCTTTAAAAGCTGTGCACGCTTCATTGTATGGACTGGCTCAGGTTACTATCATGACTGTCCAAAGTGGATTCTGGGTGCCTTTCTTCTCAGGCCCAGCTTTTGAGTCAGTGTAAGCCACATCGTGTGTCTGTCCAGTGCGCTCATGGCCATGGCTCGAGCTCCTGGACCCTGGCCTGGGCATCCTGTGTGGCCCGGATCTCCTTGCAGGTTGTGCCCAGGCTCACTGGTCTGTCCTTCTCCAGGAGGCAATCCAGTGTCCTTTAGACAGCACTGGAAGTGGAGTCAGGGAGCTGGTTTTATGCATCATAAGTCCCCATATCCCTGGGAATCCACTCCACACCCCCAACATCTGTGAATGGGGATTTTTTTGGGGTACCTCTTTGTTCCTTGGGTGGCAGTGGGTACTTTCAAAATTGTCAGTAAAAACTAAGTATCTGGCTTTACACTTCATATCACGTCAGCTCATGGGAATATAGAGAAGAAACTAAAGACTTACCAGTTTTCCCTTTTCCTCAGGTGGCTCACCGAGAACCACAGAGGTTCATTTCAAAAATATATATTTTTAAAGATTTATTCATTTATGCATACAAGAGCTGGGGTACAGGCCCGAGATTCGGGGAGTGAGAGGACTCACCAGAGACAGAGTGGGGATCAGAATAGGTGGATCTACTGAAATACACTGCTGAGGGGAGCAGCGGGCGAGACAGGAGAGGTCTGCTGCATCATGTGGGTTGCTCCCTGGCTGGGGATAGAACTCGTGCTGCAGAGGCTGCGGATTGCTTCATAGTACAGTACTTAACCCCTTGTGCCATCAGGGAGGCCCCTCAAAAATATATTTTATTTCAAACAAAGACATAGGAGCATTAACAATTAGCTAACTTTGATAGCACCTTAATAAGATTAATTCTCTTTCATCTTCAGTAACCAACCCTATGAGGTTAGTCTTTCAATTCAGTTTTGCTAAGGAGGGGAGGTGACTTAGTGACTTCCCCGGGGTCACATGAAAATAACAGAAGGCACTTCTAGCCAATGCAGTCCTGGTGCTGAGTCCCACCCTGCACGCTTACCTTGCCATGTTTTGGCACTGCAGGAGGAGTGTGTGTGCATCCTGCATGTATTTCTCAGAGATGTGTTATTGCTGAGAGTTGCCCCATGTTTACAGAGTATATTCTGAGTAAGCTCAATCTATGCCCATGGAACCCCTTTTCTGGAAGGCAGTTTTGAAGGCTTAGTAATAGCTTGGCCAGGGTGCTATGGGAAGGCTGAGGCAATCTTCTGGGGTGCTTTCCAACCCCATGACGCTTGCAGGCACTGCTGCCTATGTAGGCAGAAGCATCAGCACATCAGAGGACATACCACAGCACATTGATGCAGGGTCTGTTTGTCTGCACAGGTGCTCTCTCTGGACCCACACGCAAGTGACCCAAGATGCCTTTCAATGGCGAAAAGCAGTGTATGGGCGAGGATCAGCCGAGTGATTCCGACTCATCCCAGTTTTCTGAAAGCATGGCTTCACTAAGTGACTGTGAGTGCTCCAGGCAGAGTTTTACAAGCGACTCCTCCAGCAAATCCAGCTCTCCTACATGTAAGATGACAGGGGAGTAGGGGCTCAGGGTGGTGGGGATGGCTTCACATATAATGTGTCAGATTTTAAAATTCAGAAATGAATGAATTCAAAGTACACCCTTCCTCCCCTTTCTCAATGTACCAGAATAGCACTGCGAAGGCCCCACTGCTATCTGGTACATGCACTCAGGAATAAATAGCCTCTAAAGTTGACAACCTGCCCATTTTTATTTCCCTCCCTGTCTCCGATCTGCTTTGCTTTGATGATAAAGCAGGTCTCTCAACCCCATTTGTCTTGTCACTGTATTGGAAAGCCATTCAAGATCATTTTTGGGGCCTCATTCTAGGACCAATTCAAATCAGTCTTTTCTGGTCATTTCCGACATATATTGAAGGAAACCTGCCCTAATTCAGGGATCAGGCAGGAAGTGAAATAATATAAAGGGTTTCCTGCCTATTTCAAAATCTGTTGTACAAAGCACCCCAGAAGGGTGCACATGAGGAAAATTACTACATATGCTGAGGATGTGAGGAAAGGGTTGAAGGAGTGGCTACAGTGGGGGAAAAAAAAAAAGTCCTTTTATATATATGGAAGCTAGAGATGTGTAAAAGCGTGTATTTGTCTTTTTTCTTGGCTTTTTAGTTGGCATTTTGATAGGAAATATAACACCTTAAACTGACAAAAACAGAGGCAGAAAGAATCAGCTAGTGTTTAATATGCTCAAATGCCAATTTAAAAAAAGTTGTACATTTATATTTATTTTAAATTTATACAGTCTCATTTTAAAAATTTGGAAAGTGCATGTGCATATGCATAGTACAGAGAGAATAAGATATTCCCTATCACACCTCCTGGAGATGACAGCTGGCAGGGCTTGGTCACGTCTTCCATTTTCACTTAGGCATCTGTGTGGACTCTTCACTCAGTCTTATAACTAAAACATTCACTCAGGATAATATATATTTTTAAATAGTTTTTATAGCTGCCTACTACACCACATGAATGTATTGTAAATGTATTTGACATTGTTGTATCATTTGCCATTTAGTTCATTTCCTTTGTTGTTTTGTTTTTTCTGTTCCAAATAGTGCTTTATGAACATCTTGGTGCTTAAAGCTTTTCCAGGAATTCCTTTGGATATAATTAGATTGTTGGACTAAAGGGTATTGACATTTTTAAAGAGACTCTTAATGGGGAAGAGAGTTGATAAAACACACTAACAACCACCCAGGTTTCTATGCCTTTTCTCATTCTTTATACTATATTTGGAATTGATGCTGCTAATATCATATCTAGGCATCCTGAAGAAGAGCTTTACTAATTCTGTGTATCACCATTCTTAATTTTTTTTTAAATTTTTTTTTAATAGAGGCATGTTTTATTTATTTATTTGTTTGTTTGTTTGTTTTGTTTATACAAGCACTGGGTACAGTCAGAAGCGCATGAGGGTGAGAGAATTCACCAGAGCCAGAGCGGGGAGCAGAGCAGGCAGAGGGACCGAAGTACACTGCTGAGGGGAGCAGCGGGCGGCAGGAGAGGTCTGCGCGCCATGTGGGACCCTCCTCTGGTGGCCAGGGAGCAGCCGGGGATCGAACCGGCGCTGCAGAGGCCACGGGCAGCTTCGCAACCCAGCGCTCAACCGCTGCGCCACCGGGGAGGCCCTGTATCACCATTCTTTCTCCCTCACCCCAACTCTTTCCCCCTTCTTCCTCCTCATCCTGTACCTTATAATATCATCATTGTTACCATTATTTTTATTATTTTAAATTGCCTGTCAGTAAGGTGGCTTGTGATCATGACCTTTAGTTAAAGAAGCTAAGAGTTCTAAAAGTGTTACCTCACATATTATAATATTTTCTTAAAATACTCTTTAGAAATAAGTAGAATAATTCCTTATTTATACCTTCTTCCTGAAAAGTAATGACCTAGTTTATTAAATTTATTTTGTTTTAAATTATCTACCTTTAGTGAGATTTTGTTATGCTCTTAGATAATGTAGTCACCTCAGAACAGCCATGTGAGGAAGGTAAGCTGTACCTCAGTAAAATCAAATGATAACTACCAATTTGGGTTCAGTTCTAAGTTTCAAATGATAACTTAGCATTATGCTATACTACCCATACTTTTAGAAATTATAGCTTTTGAAAACCAGTTATTTTTTAGTAAGTCTGCTTAAGTTGATGAGAGTTTGGAGTTACAGAATAAAATTTTCTGTATAGTACACGTAATGATGCAATTAATAGGGAACTTAAAAACTGAGGAGATTTAAAAAGTAACTTTTGAGGGCCTCCCCTGGTGGCGCAGTGGTTGAACACTGGGTTGCGAAGCTGCCCGCAGCCTCTGCAGCGCGGGTTCTATCACCGGCCACCAGCGAGGGCCCCACATGGCGCGACAGACTTCTCCTGCCGAGCCCGCTGCTCCCCTCAGCAGTGTATTTCGTCATTCTGTCTGTTCTGTTCCCCACTCTGGCTCTGGTGAATTCTCTCACCCTCCCGCACTTCTGACTGACCCAGTGCTTATATAAATAAATGAATAAATCTTAAAAAAAAAAAAGTAACTTTTGATTGGCCTATATGGATAAGGTTGTCTCAGAAACATTGAGAGTTTATTACCAGTTGCAGTAACCAAAGCTATCAAAGGAGTTCTTGACTTTTTGAAGTCTTTATCAATCAGCTGTTTTGGAATATATTCTTACTTGTAAAACCCTGAAAATATATATTGGAGTAACTGACACCCCATTTGCAGTGGGGGCTTCTTTGGATGACAGCTTCTCTGCTGGGGCATTGACTGGTTGGTTTATCTTTCAGCACCAAGCCCTCCCAGGGTTCTCACATACGATGAAGTGATTGCTGCGGCAGGGAACTTGTTAAACTTGACTCTTGCTCATGAAATTGCTGTCAACGAGAAATTTGAAGTGAAACCAACTCCCATTCCTGAGAACAGGTAACCGGGGGACGTTTGTTGTACATAAACTTAATTGAAGATTTTAGAAGCCTCTGAACATAGGAATCACAGCTGTATGGACACGGCTGGTTAGCCTCACTCCTGAGGGAGCTCTAGGAGTGCCCTAGATCCTACATCAGTCTGACTGCAGTAGCTCCAAATCTCCTGGGACAGAGATGAAGAAAAGGCCTCAAGCCATTGCTACAGATGAATCATCTTTAAAGGCAAAGTTGGCTTATAGATAACGGTGCTGAATCTCTAATCTCCTGGTGCCATTATAAATCCAGAGGCATCTGCTCTGTGAATTAAGAAAACATAATAGTTGATTCCAGCTAGAACTTAATTCTTTTAAAGGAACATAGTTAATGTAATCATGTTCTGTCTTTAAAATGTAAATCATAGTCTTTCTGGGGGCGTTATTCATGATAATCATTAGTATTTTTTAAGAGTGTGGAAAGTAGGTGTATCTGTGTGGTAACTGCATTCCACCTTGATCCTTTACCTTTATACTGCTTCTGCTGCTCACCTAGGCAGGGCCACCATCATCTCCAACCTGGACTCTTTAATCCTAACTAGTTGCCCATCTCCAACTTAACTCCCCAGGTTCTTCCTCCACATCCACATTGTAGCCACAGTGACCTTTCTAAAGGGCAAATCAGATGAGATCATCTCTTTGCTTAAGACCCTTCAGTGGTTTTCTTGACACTTAGAGTAATACAGATGTTGGTTAGCATGGCCGCAGGCCCTACTTTTCCAACTCCTCTCTACTGCTTCCCCTCCTATTTGTTGTGCTTTAGACACACAGCTCCCCTCCTGACCTCAGCGCACTCCAGCTTGATCCTGTCCCAGGGACTTTATTCTCCAAAGTTCTTGCATTCATCCTGCACAGGCTGCTTTCTTTCTCCCCACTCAAGTCTCAACTCAAAGATTATGTCCTCTCTCAGAGAAGCTTTCTTTAACCACTCAGCAAGATCGGCACCCTCTGCCACGTCCCTACCTGCTACATCGTCTTCTCCGTCTTCCTCATAGCTCTGAAATTATCTGTTTCTTCTTAATGTGTTTTTTTTTTTTGTCCCTGCTAACATAATAAGCTTTTGAGTGTACAAACTTTCTTTTCACTGCACTATCCCCTGTGCCAAAACAGGGTCTACCACATGTTGGATGTTGCATAAACATTTATTGACCTGCTAATGGAAATGAATGTTTGAAGTGAAAAATTAGTGCAGCAGGAGACAGTCGGGGGTATTGGTACTGTAAACTCTAGAATTGTTAGTATAGGCCATAGTGAAGGCACCTCACGATCAGGCAGACCCTGGGATCTGAATTCTGGCTCTGCTGAGACCATCTCTGAGTCTTGCTTCCTCAGGGATATTTTCTTTGGGGGCCGGGGATTGGTGAATAAAGTCCAGTTGTTGATATCCAGTAGGAATGCTTATGATTTGATTGCTCTCATCTCCTTACCCATATTCTCTAGAAAATTTAAAGAGTTTAAGCAGTACCTTGCAGCCTATAGGGAAATTTAAGTTTAAACTCTGATGTCCCTATGGGAATTTATAAAGTTGTTGTCCTGGTTGGTTCATTCAAGCCAGGAGTGGGAGGCTCATCAAGTCAGGAGTACTGCTGGCCTTTCAGATTGCATGGCCGCTCTCCAGCATCTCAAACACTGGACATGGCATTCTGTTTTATACATCCAGTTAGGCAACTGGAACAGGTTTTAACATTTAAAGTTTGTGAGTAGACTATATTATTCACAGTTATTGAAACAACTTTAATTCGATTTAACAATTTTAACTTCTCAGAAACCTAATTTTCATAGCACTATTGTACATTTAGCTATTGGCAATTAAAAAAAAAAAACACTTCCAAAATATCAAGTCATTCACTGTTCATTCATTGAACACTCACTAAATGTCAGATGCTGTATTAACTACAATGGCAAGTACCTGAAGAAGTCCTGCCCTCCACCCGGTGAGCAATAGAGCCTGGTAAATAATTACAATGCAGGGAAATAATATGCTTTTCTCAAAACTGCTGCAGAATAGTGTAGGTATTTAGTAGGAATGTGTATTTTGATACGCACCTATTTTAGGGCATTGACATAATGGGTGAAGTAAGGTGGCTACCTATTCATTGTGAACACTTCCACGAAGGTTCCTATTTCAGCAATTTGGTCTGGCTTACTTTAAATGGAACATCTAAGCTGAAGCTGGCAGGCATTCAAAGGCATGTATCCTTGCGGTCAGTCTATTCTATTCCATGTCATGAAACTTCAGCTGTTGAGGAAAGAGCAACTCAGCCATCTCATTTCATTAGAGCAAGTCTAAAGATCCATGCGGGAGCGGTAGCAAGGTAAACTGCAGCATCTGCTTAGGGCAGAATTTGATGAATTTATTGAAAACTATAGGAGAGAAGCATTTTTTAAAAAGATTTTATTTTTTTTTATTTATGCATACAAGAACTGGGGTGTAGGCCAGAGGTGTGAAGGGTGAGAGGATTCACCAGAGACAGAGTAGGGGGCAGAACAGGCAGCTCTACTGAAATCCACTGCTGAGGGGAGCAGTGGGCAAGACAGGAGAGGTCTGCTATGCCATGTGGGTCAGCTCCCTGGCTGGGGATTGAACTCATACTGCAGTGGCCGTGGATAGCTTAATAGTGCTGAGACTTAACCCCTTGCACCACCAGGGAGGCCCAGAAGGAAGCATTTTTAAAGCATGAAGGAGACACTTAGGAGAGAATATTGAAGAATCAAGTTTAAGTCTAAATAAATAAGTATATACTGGGAATTCTTAATTATGTTAAATACATTGAACTAGGAAAATATGTCAGATATCAATGGTATTATGGGCAATTTTTATTCTGTTGTTCTGCATTTTCTAAATTTTCTACCTTGAGCATATTTTTACAATCAGTAAAAATGCTCATTTTGAAAAAAACATCCATTCATTCCTGTAGCTTGTTTGGTCAAGTGAAGAACATTGTCCACCAGGCCTTTTGGGACCTCCTGGAAGCGGAACTGAATGCTGAGCCTCCCAAATATGAATATGCCATCAAGCTGTTTGAAGAAATCAGAGAGGTGAGTTGATGTTGTCAGTGTTAATTAGCAGTTTTTTTCTCCTGGAAGATCATTTTCATATTCTCCAAAGAGCATTGGATGTGACTGGAAGGATTTTCTTCCTGTACCTTCCAGAGTGGGGTGGAGGCAGGGAAAATGAGGAAGAAAAGGAGCACAGGGCAATGCTTAGTGCACAGAGTGGAGGTTGTGGTGGTGAACAGCTGGTGCTCTGGAGTTAGACCTGGCGCGGGGACAGCCTCTCCTCCTTGAGTCTTGGTTTCCCAAGTACTTCTAGGGTAGTTATAAGAATGAAATGACATGACAGTTATAGTTGTTTTAGCCTTTACATTTACAAAGTGCTTATTCTATGCCAAGCATTAGATTGTTCATTTATCCTTAACACTGTGAGGTAGCTATTTCTGATACTATTTTATATAAAGAAATCAAACTCCTGACTCACCCAGGGTCACACAGCTCGAAAGGGTGGAAAGGATTTGAACTGAAGCTCTCATTCATAGCCAGGTGCCAAACCAGGTGCTTTGTGTCTATAAGTACACTGTTTGCTGTGTGGTGAGCACTCTGTAGAGGTTGCTTATTAAAGGTAAATATTTTATATGTAAAATATACGGTGTTAATGGAGCCTATGGGGCATTTCCATTTTCTCTTCTTTAAAAGATATTTTTTAAGACATGATCTGCAACTTGTAAACTGAGTAATTGCTTCCTTGCCAGTTGTTTTCATGCTGATAGTATTAGTGATTTCCCATGGAGGGAGGGGGGCTCTAGTTCAAATGATCAGAGTATTATTTTAGAGTTGAGACGCTGGAACGATCCCACCACCCAGCACAGGAAACTTGTAGGCCATCTGGGGCATTGTAGCATGGACAAGACACTGAAGTAAAAGGGACAGCCTTTGTTCATATAACAATGCTGTTAATTTTCTCTCCTTTCCCTGCGTAGATTCTTCTCTCTTTTCTGATTAATGGTGGCAACCGCCTTCGTGACCAGATCTGTGAAGTATTGGACACAGACCTCATTAGGCAGCAAGCCGAGCACAGCGCTGTGGACATCCAAGGGCTGGCCAACTACATCATCAGTACGATGGGGAAGCTCTGTGCTCCCATGCGAGATGGCGACATCCGGGAGCTGAAGGTCACTGGCAACATCGTGCAGGTGCTGCGGTGAGCACTTGGGACTTCTGTTCTCTTAGTTCATTCCAGAGGGAATTGCGGGGCTTTAGGAACAGATAGTAATAACTAGTCTCAAAACAAACAAACAAACAAACAAACAAACAAAAAAACAAACCCTTGACTTTCAAAGAAAGCCAAATAAAGCAAGGAGCAAGGCAGTCACTCACAACAACATTGTTCATGGGCAAGTGCTGGAACTGAGGAATGCAGTGTTGGAAAAAGAGAGATGCAGTCCCCGACCTCAGGGAGTTTTCAGTCAGTGGGGATACAAGGAATTACTTACGGTGGTAGCTGCTATAGAAGAGGCAGTGGAGAGGCTTTAATAGAGCCTCCGGCAGGGGGCACCTAACCTAGGCAAGGATCTAGGAAGGCTCCTTTATTAGTAAGGATATATTAGCAGCACCAAGTCCTCAGACACCCTTACATTCAGCTGATGAATGAGAAAGATCACGAGGAAGCCTACCCAGTATTTAACCGTCGTGGCCCAGAAGTGACACATTCCACTGACTCTAACTCATCCCACGGGGCCACCTAGATTGCAGGAGTTTTGGGAAATGTGGTTGCATATCTGGAAAACACATTTTCCACCTCAGACCTGCTTATTGGAAAAGGAGCATGGCTCTTTGGCCAACAAGTCTTCTTTGCCGCAGCTGCCCTGTGGCGGTAAGGTGAGATTCAAATTGTAGGAATCTGATATGGCTGTGTAGACAGTAACATCTTTGTGACCCCACACTTTTGGGCACTGAAGGGAACTTTTTCCCCTTTTTTATGAATATAGCCACATTGAGAATTTAATTTTATACTATAGTGTTAGAAAGGTAGGAGGAAAAAATTGCATGTAGCAGGTAACTGTATGACCTTGAGCAAGGTAATAACCTCTCAGAGTCACACTTTTCCCCATCTGTAAAGTGGACTTTATATATCTTTAGATTTCTGCTCAGCTTTGGAAAATTGAGATTCTTCACTTGTGGAATCCTTGCACAAGTGGAAACGATGTTCCTCGTTTCTCATTGATTATCTCACTGGCTTTTCATAATATCTCTCCAAGGCTGATCTTGTCCTCTCTTTACACAGACAAAAAAAACTGGGGCTTAGAGAGACTGAGTATCTTGTGCCTGGCCACTGAGCTGGTGGTTTGCAACACTGTCTTTGAACATAGGGCTGCCCAGCTCTAACCTGAAGGATGTTGTCCCCTGGGCCTCACTTCCCATTCCTGTTTCGTCTGGCCTTCTCTTTTCTTTCCTCTTATTCCGTTTGGCCAAAAAAAAAAAAAACCATTATACAATGTTCAGGCTTCCTAACATTTAAGGGGTTTTCAAATGAAAATTCCTGCTTGAATCTTTTTTGTCTCACTGTTGAGATTTGTTGTTTATGCTTCTTTGTTTTTCTATCAGTTTATAACTGGAAGGAATGTTTCAGCAGAGATACTGTAATCACTAAACCAAATACTCTTGAAATCTGTGGAAGAATCCATTTGGAATGCACCTGTAATGCTGTCTGTGAAAAGACCTTGCCAAATGGCAGTTGGAATTTCAAAACTATTTTGTGCGTGTGTTGTCTTTCTAGTGTGTACAGTAGGTAGACGCTATGAGTTTCAGCCTAATTTTTAAATTACCTTCCTATTTTAACTGCATACTTTTTAGACAAATATTTCACGTTTTGGACCTCATGAAACTGGATATGGTCAATTTTACAATTTGGAGTATTAGACCCCATCTTCAACGCCAGTTGGTGGATTATGAGAGAACCAAGTTCCAGGAAATTTTAGAAGAAACTCCAGGTAAGTATAATATAATGTGTGTTTATAAGGAAATTGGATGAAGATATAATAGGCTTATGTTGACATCTTGATGAGTGTCACTAAAGCATTTCAGCCTTCTTTGAACATGTTTAATATCTAAAATTGATGTCACAATTTGTAATAATTTCCTATGTTTCAGGAAGTGTGCTAAGCACTACTCATTTCTTCATGCATCTCTCTCAGACACACACAAACACAAACAAGCATGCACATGCACGCACTTATTAAGCTTCTACTGTGTTCCAGAGACAGCTTAGATGCTGTGGATACTCCACTAAACAAAACAGAATAGAGTTGTGAACCCCAAACCTGACATTTTACTAGGCATGATAAACAAACACATATTATCAGATGTAGTATTAATTGCTGTGATGGAGAAATAGGATAAAGGGGTGATAGTAAAGGGGCATGGGTGAGGGTGGGGGTTGTGGGTTTTTTTATGAGTTGGACTGGGGAGCACTGTCTGATATGTAATATTTGAGCAGAGTTTATAAATAAGTGAGGGTATGAATATTTGAAGGATGAACATTCCAGCCAGAAGGAACTGCAAGTACAAAGACCCTAAAGCAGAAAATGACTTGTGACATTGGACAAACACAAGGCACACAGGCTGGCTAGAATAGAGGAAGCGGAGAGAGAATGGTAGAGGATGAGGAAGGCAAAGGCAGGTCACCTCGAGCCATATTAGGACTTTAGAGAAATTTAGATTTCATTCCCAGTGTCATCAGAAGTCTTTGGAGAGTTTTGAGTAGGGGAGCAATGTCTGATTTAGCTTTTTAAAGAGTCATCTGGCTCATAGTAGTCAACACTAGCAAACACTTTGAGTACTCATCATGGGCCAAGTCTTGACAGTGTGTCAAACACTTTACATTTATTAGCCTATGGAAGCCCAAGAATAACCCTGTGAGGCTGTGACTATTGCCACCCACTGTTTACAAATGAGAAAAATGCAGTTGAGGTATTTACCGTAGGTGACTGCTACTAAGTGGGGAAATCTGGATAGGCTAGCTATTTCTGTGGCCAGGCCACATGCATTCAACCAGCAGGCACACTGCTGTCTTCATACAGGATGTGCACATACAGGAGGGGTGTTGCAGCGGGAGCTCTGGCAGCTGGTGCCTTATGGGACTAGATGATTCCTAAGGAGCCTTCCTATAACCAACACTCTATGCTCCAGGGCTGGGTTTTAGCTGCAAAGACAGAGGGATTAAGGGAAGTGGAGGCTGAATTTGAAACCTTATCTATAGTAACTTGTTCTTAGCATTTTCCTGAGAATGGCTGGTTTCATTGTGCCTGTGTGTATGTCTATATGTATACATGTGCATACCTATGTGTACATATGTATGTGTCCAATATCACCATGTCTTGAATCAAGATAACTTGGAATCTTGAGCCAATTCTTTAATAGAGGGTTGAATGATAATTTTGTTTATCTCAAGTGATATGTTTCTGACATTAAAAACCAGGTTTACTGACCCGTAATTCATCTGTACCTTTCACATGAACCTGTCTATTTCCAGAGATTTAAGAATAGAATAATCCAGCTGTGCATATAGGTCATTATTGCCCAGCTCTAAATATGTTCCCAGAGAAAGAGTCCAGGAAGCAGAGTGTATGTCAGCTGTTAATTATATCCTCGAGTCTCTCTGCCAAAGTCGGCCACTGTGGCCTGCTGTCAAAATAAGAGCCTGAGTGTCGTGTAGAAGGATGAAAGCATTGTTGGAATATTGTGTGTGTGTGATTTATAAAATAATTACTGGAAAATGAATACAGAGAAGAACTGTGGATTTCTGAATTGACTTAAAAAATGATTTTATTTTGCCTAAGGGGAGATTTTATATAATTGCATTATTTATTTTTTTTAAAGATTTATTTATTTATATACAAGAACTGGGGTACAGGTCAGAGGTGCAGGAGGGTGAGAGGACTCACCAAAGACAGAGTGGGGAACAGAACAGGCAGACTGACGAAATATACTGCTGAGGGAGCATCAGGTGAGACAGGAGAGATCTGCGTGCCATGTGGGTAGCTCCCTGGCCGGCCGGGAATCAAACCCGTGCTACAAAGGCTGAGGCAGAGTCACGGCGCTGTGCTCAACCCCTTGCACCACCAGGGAGGCCCTATAATTGCATTATTTAGAATACACCAAAGAAAGCCTTAGGCAGTGGTCAGGCTCGTGTAGAAAGCACCAACGAGGTAGCCACAGTAGAGCCAACAACAAAACTAACTGGAAAGAATAACCGATTACCCAGGGCAAGGGGTAATTACCACAACTAATTTATTTTTTTTAAGGATTTTGCTTTTTTTTTTTTTTTTAAAGATTTATTTATTTACACAAGAACCGGGGTATAGGCCAGATATGCAGGCAGGTGAGAGAACTCACCAGAGACAGAGCGGGGAACAGAACAGGCAGACTTATGAAAGACACTGCTGAGGGGAGCAGCAGGCAAGACAGGAGAGGTCTGCACGCCATGTGGGACCCTCGCCGGCCGGCTGGGATCAAACCAGCACTGCAGAGGCTGTGGACAGCTTCACAGTGTGGTGCTCCACCCACTGTGCCACCAGGGAGGCCCACCACAACTAATTTTAAAGAAACTCAGAAAAGAGAGTTGTATTTTTTTAGATAATACCTTTTCTGATACAATGTTCTCATGAGCTTCATTTCATGTGATTTCAAAAATCCTAGAGAACTTTATCTTTTCAAAAATTACATCAAACTGCATTATAATTGTCTTTTCCTAGCTCGTCTTTGAGATAGTTAAATGGGCTTTTAAATGTATCAGTTGTAAATGATTAAGCTTGCAATATAAATGCTTATTATTGCCACATTGTAATTGTATCTATGATTACATGTATATCCCTCCTTAAATAAAAGACTGCAAATCTTTTATATGTTCATAAATAAAACCAGAAAGACCAAGAACAACATTTGCCAATAGACACAAGGTTGTGAAATTCTAGGGGTGGTTTTGTTTTAGTATAGCAAACAGCTACTCATAAATTACCCCTGTTCAAAGGCTGGGTTTGAGGAAGAATCACAGGGTGACTATTCTTTATTTTGTCCGGTGATACTTAAAAAATCTGCCCCAGTGTTTAGTCTACTTTTTTTTAGCAGTCACCGCTCTATGAATTCTACCAAATACGTATTTTTATAGGAAATTCAGTATAAAAAGCAATTTGTTTCTAGTAAGGAACCTTAGAACTGTGTCTAATGTAAAATAAAGTGAATTTTGTCCTAAGGCAGACAGCCTCAATAGAAAAATCTTGCCCTCAAACTTTCCTCCTTCTGAGTGAACTTCAATATGTCAAATTTCATTTGTTCTTGATGTATGAGTTGTTTCACTCACGGTTGGAGGAAATGCTTGCAAATAAAAGTAAATGAATGTTATTATTTAAACTGTTCCTCTCAATTGTGAGTGATTTTGCACTGCAGGGGACATTTGGCCATGTCTGAAGACATTTTTAGTCATTCACTGGGGGAGAAGATTGCTGCCGGCAGCTAGTGAGTGTAGGCCAGCGATGCCGGCAGAAACCCTACAAAACAATGGACAGCGCCAGCGAAAAGAATTACCCAGTCCAGATGTCATGTGCTAAGGGTGAGACACCCTGTTCTAGAAAAGAATTGGAATGAATCCATTTCATGATGGAGGAAAAAATGTGTGGGTTTTTTATTTTTTCCATGCTCCAGGATGATTTGGTCATCAAGAATCTAAGAAGTGTGGTGGCAGTCCGGCCTTTGGGGTTACTGTGTGCTTGGAAGCGGTCTCATTTCAGCCAGACTCGCTTGACGGCAGGAGCCGTCCTCTCCTTGCCTCCTTTCCATCACCTGGGTGGACTGTCTCTTCAGAGCAGTTGCAGAGGCACCTTTGGGAACAATTGGATGAGGGGTGTAGTTGTTTGCTAACAAACTACTAACATAATGGAATTATTATGTTTCCCTTAATCACAAAAATCCCTTTTATTATAGTATCTCAGTGCCTTATTCTTAGAAAATGAAGTGAATTAAGCTTTAGAACCTCATTTCCAGTGACACATATTTTTAATGCAGAAGTATTGAATTTGATAAACTCGTTTAAAGTGAAAGGATAACCTAATGACATTGTCACACATTCCCTAAAATCAAATTAAGTCTAAGACTCAAATTCAGGGATTTCATCTCTGCCTCATCTTGTCCCTCATGTGTACAGTGCAAATTGGATTCCAAAGTAAAGTTGTTTCCCCATTCTGAGTTTGCTTTCTAAGCTCTTGGAGAAGAGACTGTTGGTAATCAGCCTCTCTACATTGCCAGCTTATGTTTACTTGTCAGATGTTTCAAGAATTAATGGAAAGTACCTCTCTGCTTAATACTGGGTTCAGTTTGGCAAGCAATTAATTCTATGGGCACTGCCAGTGGTGTGTTGGAAGTAGTTTGTACTGTTAGTTTCTTGTTATAAATACACTTACTGATTACAACCTAATCATCCCAGTACTAACAACTTGTCCCAAAGAAATGTAAATTCCCATTGACACAAAAACTTATCTGAGAATGTTAATAGCAACTTTATTTGTATAGCCCTATAGGAGAAACAACCCAAATGCCTTTCAGCAGGTGAATAAACAAAACTATAGTGGACTACTACTCAGCTATGGAAAGGAATGAACTATTGATATACACACTAGCTTCGAGGCTGAGTTAAAAAAAAAATCTCCGAAGTTTGTTGAATATTGTATGATTCTATTTGTCTGATATTCTAAAAATGACATAATTACAGTGATCAGTGGTTGCCAGAGGTTAGAGTTGGGAACAGAATGTGACTTTAAGGGATAGTGTGAGGGAGTTTTTTCTTTTTATGGTAAGGGATAGTTCAGTATCCTGATGGTTACACTAATATACATAGTCATTAAATTTCAAAGAACAACATTCACACAAAGAATGCATGTGAAAACTGGTGAAATAAAAGCTTGCAAGTTAGTGGTTGTAAATCAGTTACAGTTTCCTGGTTTTGACAATGGAATGTAGTTTTGTAAAATGTTGTTGAGAGAAGGTGAGAGAGGGATACAGAGGAACTCTGTACTATATATAGTTTCTTGAGTCTTAAATTCTTCAAAATAAATTTTTTTTAATTTAATATTAATTTTTTTATTTTTTACATCACTGTTCATTTTTAAACAGTATTTGCTTCCTCCCCACCCCCCAGGTGTAGTCCCCATAGAGTTTCCTTCCCCAAGGCACCTGTGCACTATCACCTCAGTCCCCTGTGCTCCTCCCTCCTTCCCTCTGCTCCCTCTCCCTCCTCCTCCCCTGCAGGATATCTCTGATTTATAATTGTCCGTTTTTGCTTTGTTGTGTTTTGTACTATTAATATTTTTTACACTGATGTCTTATTGGGTTCCCCTATATTCCTGCTATAAGTGAAAGCATCCAATATTTTTCTTTTTCCTTCTGACTTATTTCACTGAGCATAATTCCTTCTAGTTCTATCCACATTGCTGCGAATGGCATGAGTTTATCATTTTTGATTGCTGAATAATATTCCATTGGGTATATATGCCACATCGTCTCGATCCAGTCATCTATTTTTGGGCATTTGGGTTGTTTCCAGGTTTTACCTATTGTAAATAGTGCTGCAATAAGCATAGGGGCACAGGTGTTCTTTTGAATCAATGTTTTTGTGTACTTTAGGTAGATCCCTAGCAGTGGAATTGCCAGGTCGTATGGTAGCTCCACAAAATAAAGTTATTTTAAACAGTGAAAAAGGAATGAACTGTGATACTTAAGATAACATGGATAAATCTCAAAGATACTATGTTTAACAGGCATATGAAAAAATGTTCACTATCACTTATTATCCAAAACCACAATGAGATACCACCTCACACCTGTGAGAATGGCCCTCATTTAAAAAAAAAACAAAACAAAACTGGAAGCAACAAATGCTAGCAAGCCTGTGGTTAAAAAATGAACCTTTTTTCACTGCTGGTAGGAGTGTAAACTGGTCCAGCTACTGTGGAAAGCTGTGTAGGGGTTCCTCAAAACACTAAAAATAGATCTACCATATGATCCAGCAAGCCCACTCTTAGGAATCTACCCAAAGAGCATAAAAAGACTAATTTGAAAGGAAACCCGTACTCTTATGTTTATTGCCATAATATTTTCAGTAGCAGAGATATGGAAACAACCTAAATGCCCCCAAATAGATGAATAAATCAAAAAGATGTGGTATATATACACAGTGGAATACTACTCAGCAATCAAAAAATAAACTCATGCCATTTGCAGCAACATGGATGGAGTTGGAAGGGATCATGCTAAGCGAAATAAGTCAGAAGGAAAGAGATAAATGTTGGATGGTTTCACTGATGTGTGGAATATAGAGAAACCAAACAAAAAGTTAGGAAAAAGATAAAACTTGTAAGCTTGCAGTAGATCTGAGGCACTCAGCAAGGCAGGAGGGAGGAAGGTATGTCTGAACTGGGGAGGGAAGACAAGGGACAGGGATCATGGGTGCTGTGGCAGTGGGAGAGCTACAGAGACTACACCTGAGGGGAGAAATCAAATGCTATCCAAAAATTTATGCTGTAAGAAAATTAAGTAATAAAAAATTGTATGTTTAACACCAATTCCACTTATATGATGTTTTAGAAGGTGAAATTACTCCATGAAGATAGAAAGCAAAGCACAGTGGAAAGGGGTACAAATTGACTGGGTAGGGAGATAAGATGACTTTCTGGGATGATGGAAATGGTCAAATGAATGCTGTTTGTAACTTGGGTCTGTGAATCTGATAAGATAGAATGACCCTTGTCTGTGGGCCTGTGCACACTAGCATACATGTGCATTTGGGGATAGGCATGGGTCTAGCAAGACACTCAGAGGGGTCTAGAGCCCCAGAGTGTTTAATAATCAATGCCTTTATCCTAAACACCTTATCTACACAAAACTCAAGGTCATTTGTGAATTGGCCCCTATCTCCCCTTGTGTGCCATCTGCTGGCCTCCTCATTCCCCCAGCGACTTAGGCACTTGAAACGTGGATTTGCTTGTGGCATCCAGAGTGTGCCAGCTTCTCTCAGTTTCCCAGGGCTGTGTAGGGGCTCTTCTCCTTGCCTGGAATAGACAGCTGTTTCCTCCCTGGTATCATCAAGTGTCACTTACAGAAGTGTTCCTCTAGAAATGCAATCCTGGAAAAATCTCTGCTCCTCCACTCCCACTGTGCCTTCTGGCATTCATTGTATTCTGCTGTAATTGCTGGTTTATCTAGAGGTCTTTCTGGACATTGGGCTCCTTGAGGGCATGACTGTCTTTTCATTTGTGCCCAGCACCTAACCCAGTATCTGTCACAGAGAGTGTGTGAATGAAAGGAGCCATCAGCTGTAGGACAAATATGTGGCCTTTTCATTTTAGATGCTCTTAAACATACTACAGACTGGATAAAAGAATCTCTCGATGAAGAATTACTTTCTCTTTCTGAGACTGCATTAACTCCTGGAGCTGAAAATACTACCAAACCAAGCGTGAGCCCCACATCGGTGCTCAACAACAGTTACTTGAAACTATTACAGTGGGATTGTCAGAAAAAAGTATTTCCAGAGGTGAGTGATTTCTTTTCTTCCCTCAAGTTTTCCAATATTTTAATTATTAAGTTTTAACCGTGAATCAGCTGATCTGTCTGTGTTGCCTGTGGTTTAATGACTGTACTAAAATTAGATAAAAATGGGAATTTGGATGTAACATTGCTTATTTTACACTTTTATGGTATTGAGTTTCCCTTTCTATTTTTGCATTTTAAATAAATCTGCTAGACGCTTGGGACAGATGAAGTACGTCTTCAGGAACTGGCGGAGAAGCTGAATCAACTGAAAACGATTGCCTGCCTGTCCCTAATTACCAACAACATGATGGGTGCTATTATAGAAGGCCAACCTGAGCTTGCAGACAGGTTAAAGAGGATTTCAGCTGTTCTCCTTGAAGACATGAACAAAAAGTAAGTTCACAATGTTTCTCTGTTCCTGATATGAAGTCTCGGCTTGTGTTCCAGAGCATGAATAACCTTGGACATCTAGATGTGATAGTCAGGACTGTGCTTTAGAGAAACTTGTCTTACATCTTTTTCTAGAATTTCTTTTAATATCTCTGAAGGCTTAAATGTCCTTTCCTAGGAAAGGAGAGGCCTTTTCCATGACAAGTGCCAGAATGAATATAGTATTTCCACTTAGGATGGGTGTGTGCAAGAGTGCTTCTTTGTCAATGCTGTGGAACAAACAAAAAACAAATCCACTAACCTTAGTGTTCAGAATGCCCTATCAAGGAGGCTTTCCAGGTTGTTTTGACCCCATCATTTTTCTATAGTGACGTGTTCACCAGCTTTACTAATCCAGCCTGCTGTCTTCAAGAGGGTGATATCTCTGTCCTTCAGACATGTTACATAAGACCAGTGAAGATTTGGGTTTTGCTAAATTCACTTCCCGGTATCAAACCTTATCACACACTAGGATCTCCTTAGATTCTGCATCTGGGTCATCCTTTTGGGAATCCTGCCCAAGCCAGAAGAGCCCTAATGTTATCAATAAGCAGATCTTGCCATGAGGAGACAGCTCCTGCTGCTGGCTCCCCTTGCAGGTGCTGGCAGGGACTGTGCTCTTTGCTCCTCTCATTGAAGGAAGATGTTCTTATCCTCCCACATGCCTTCCCATTACTCAGAAAACACATACTTTTCAAAAAAAGAAAATCTTAGACTCTTAAAGATTATTAAGTGTTGGAGGCGGCCACCCCGTGTAGTGAGTAGAAGGGCCTTGACCCGAGTTCCTAAGGCATGTGAAAACACATGCGTCTCAAAGAAAAACCTCTAAGTGACAGGACTTGGTGTTGAGAGTCTGGAAAGTGACCCGCGTGGAGTCATGCTTTTACATTTCTACAGTCTGAAAATAACAAAATGGAGAGACCCTGTACAGTGAACAAAAGGGCCTTGACCGGAGTTCTTAAGGCATGTGAAAACACATGCGTCTCGGAGGAAAACCTCTGGGTGACAGGACTTGGTGTTAAGAGCCTGGAAATAAACTGCGTACATTTCCACAGTTTAAAAACAACAAAATAATAAACAAACTTCCCAGGCTCTGGCTAGAAGACAATAAAATTACGTGTATAAAAACTAACTACCTGGTACCTTACTGTCTAAAGTAAATAAATAATAATAAAAAATAGACTAATCATTCATACATGTTATTATTATATGGTATACTTTGATGTTACACCTGTTACAATTAAAATAGTATATAATGAACACTAAGACAATAAAAATTTACTACATACTAGACATGACAGTCCCCCATGTCTAATTTCCCTCACCATCACGTCCCAGGTTCGGACTCACTAAAAGTCCACATTAAGAGTCAAAAGGAGCCTCAGTGGTTACAGAATCCAAAGTTCTCACTTTAAATTGATGCTCAAGAGAGAACTGGGGTTTGCTTCAGTTGGCACAGCGAGCAGAGAGCCCTGTGCTATCAGGGGGCCCAGGACCTAAAATGAAAAGGATCCTTCTCTGGTTATGCAGTTAATCTTACCTTAGTGTTTCTCCACACTTGATAACCATTCCTCTCCAGACACATTTATTTATTAAGCCTTTGATGACTGCCCCCCCATGCTGCTTATGTGTTAATATAAAGCATATGTTGATAAGGTTACTAAGAGTACAGGCTTTGGGGTCAGACAAGCCAGGGTTTCAGTCCTGCATCTATTGACTTGTTATGTATCCTTCAACAAGTTCCTGAATCACCCTGAGACTCACTGCCTCACTGTAAAAAAGAGAATAGTAATTGTACTTACCTTGGAGAGCTGGGAACTTAAGATGATTCATGTGAAGCATGTAGTATAGGTGTCTGACACACACACAATGCTTGATGAATGTCAGCTTCCAGTCACTACTTAGTTGTTAAATCATTCTCTTTATTGTTGTTCTGCCTTTCTGGCTATTTAGTTGTTTTGTTTAGTCCCCTCCCCAACTTGTGTTAAGAAATGAATACAGTCAATTCTCAATTATCCTCATTATGGAGAGAGTAATAGCATTCCATAATATTAAAAAGAAGAAACTATTCCAAATAGTCAGTGGATCCAGATGTTATTTATACTTGTTTTGTGATGCATCTCCAAAACTAACAACAGTTTTGCCTTATTTATTGTGAAAGGGAAGCCATGGATTTTGCTAAAATTAATTTTTCCTTTAGCTCAAGAACTCACTGATTAGAAGAGGAGAAAGCTAGGGCAGTACCTTGTAGTGGGCAAAGAGTCAGAAAATAAAAACTTTGCTGTGAAAAGTCTACCTTTGGCTTGTAGGACCCCAGATACAGGTTCAGTGTGGATTTTTAACACATTTCACTCAAGACAGAACACTAAGGACTTGTTTCCTATTGTTGTTAATGATTATAATAATGAAAAACGGTTTTCTCTTTTTCTTCTTCTCATTAAGCATCGACTAAATGCTTAATGATCTGCTAAGAACTGGCGTAATCACATAGCAGGTTAGTGGTAGAGTTAGGATTTGAACTCAGGTCTGCACAGCAATGCAGGCTTCAGCCATTACCCACACTGCCTCCATCATCAGGCTGCTCTCTCATCCTCTAACACCCACTTTGTGCAGACTTTTCTTGAAGTACCTTTCAGGAGGGTGAGATGCAATTTTCAATCATCATTCCCCAAAGTGTGACCCCAACAATGCCCTTCCCCATTATCTTTTTTCTTACCTATTAAATAATCTACCACTTTACAGTTTTCTAGACTCTATTTTGGGGATTATCGATCAGTTTTCTGAAACTAACAATGGGGAAGAGCTGCTTATCTTTGGTCAAGATGGGTCAAAAGTTTTAGGTAATTCACCTTCTTGGTATTGACCTCTAATATCACTGGTTCTTGTTTTTGACTAGTTATATAGATTTACTGCTCAGGCATGGATAGGAATCAATTCTTCCTCATTTACAAGCATACATTAAAAAAAAAAACAAACAACTATGCTATTCAGACCAAAAGGACTTATTTTAACAGGTAAATAAGGATTTTCTTTCCCTTTCTGCTAGCCCTACTATCAGAAAGTGGGTTTACAGACTTGTTTTTGGACCACACTTTTCTATGTTTTCCTATTCAAACACTATCTGTAAAATGGTTTTAAAAATTTAAACATATGCTACTTATGGGTTGATGCTTGGGAATAGTTACTATTTGGGGAGTCATTCTAATAGCAGAACTTACCATTTGTATAAAGATACAACTTATCATTGCATAAAGAAAATTGGTAGACATTTGAAATTGGTATATTTTTTGGAAAACAACCAAAAACTAATGAAAAAAACCCAAACCATCCCTGATGGGCTTTTGTTTTATGTTTTGTAGGACCTTTAACTTGAAGGAAGCCTTGAATTCTATCGGTGTTCAGATTTGTGTTGAGGTTAATAAGACTTTGACGGAGAGAGGTTTACCCACTTTAAATGCTGAGATTCAAGCTAATCTTCTAGGTCAGTTTTCAAGTATCGAAGAGGAGGGCAATCCTATCCGGTCTTTGATTGGTGAGTCCTCATGTTTTTATTGGTTTCTGCTTCAATTCCAATATGTTTTAATTTTCCACTATTACTAATGTCAAGTGTCAGTAAGATTTTAGACTTAAGATTTCCTGCTTTTGAAGCATCAATATTAAAAATACAAGGAAGTATTGATGTTTTCAAAGGTTTGGGAGTTACTGCTCCTTCTGTGAGGATATGCAGTGAAGTAGAGGGATGTTTCAGGGTTTTCCAGCTTACTGTCCAACTCGAAGATTTTTTTTGTGCAGAAAACAGCATAATGCTGGCTAGTAATGATAAAGCCTAGATGATAAAGCCTATGAACAGCCCATACCAGCTGGCAGTGTGTTCACAGAAAGTAGGTATTGATTCTGCTGTGAGCAAGCCCTACATGAGCTGAGGCCTGTTCCTTAGTCCCACTTCAGCAGAGAACAGAGGCTCTGGGACTGAGAACCATGATGGGTGGGCCTTTTTTATACTCTACTGCTAAGAAAGTGAATATCTTGGTGTCAAGTTGTATTGCAGAGTTGGGAAAATAGAAAATATATCAGGACTTTTTCTGCTACCTATGACAGAGAATTTAAATTTCTAAAGTAGCTTAAGCAAAAGGGAATGTATTTTTTCACATGGCTGAAAAGAGCGGGCTGGGATTGGCTACAGTACAGCTTAATGAGAGCTCAAACTGTCATGGCTGTGGTGGCCCCACCTTCGTCCCTCTGCCTGCTGCAGGCTGGCTGTCTTCCCATCAGACCAGGATGGCTTCAGCCTGCGTCTCTCCATGTTTCAGCCAATTGAAAAACAAGCAGTCAGCTTCCCCTGTTGGCTTAATGAATGACCCCAAAATTTGAGTGTCATTGGTGCTGGTTGGCCCAACAATAGGTCCAATCCATTCTAGAATCTGTCATTTAACCAGAGAGAGAGTAACTTCAGCCTGGGAATTATGTTCAGTTCCTGAAGCCAGGGTGAATCAACCTTATCTGTAATTCCTGGTCTGAGAGTAGGGAAAAACGGGTTTCCCCCAAACAAAACCATGGCTGTGGGAAGGAGATTGGGGAGTGGGACACAAAGCCAGTGTCTCCTGCAGAGACTTCCTACAGAGGGTGAGGAATAATGTCTAGAAGGAGGAAAAGCGTGCAGACTACAGTTAGAATTCTAATGAAAAATAATCAGAATAGACTAACATTCTGAAACTAACCTGCAAGTTTTCAGAGATATACTGACTTCCCTCAGAATACAAATACTTATTATTTGAGGCTCTCAAATGGTTCTCTCATCGTTGTCCCAGAGGACCTGGAATGTAGAGATCTAGGCCACACAGGCCACCTAATAGCTCAGAACTTCAGCCCCGCCCCCAGAAAGGAGCCCTGTGGCCTCCTGCAGGCCGCTGCTGAGAGGTGCCTGTTGCTAACAGTAACCAACAGCATAACCACAGCCCAGTGGCTGAGACCATCCCTGCTGACAAGCATCTGCCCTGCCTGCCTGCAGTGTTTTCATAGGGGAGGGGCAGACTGCCTGCAGTCCCTACCACACTGCTAGACCTCCCCAGCATGCAGGCCTCCTAGGACCGATGGTATTTGCTCACTGCGTAATCCCCAGGTACCATATCAGACCATGGATGACGTTTAATAAACCTGTGGCGGGGAGAACATTGGAAAGTTAGAGCAGCTGGGTAACTCTCCCTTATCTATCCAGCTGCAGAATAGAGAGTCCTATCAAGCCTGTTTGACTTTGGAGCTCAGTTTCTTTTTTTAAATTCCAAACAATGTGGACAAAACCATATCTAAGATAATTATATTGAGACATTGGCTTCCTATCTGTTGTCTACAGTTATTATTTATTTTATTTTATTTATTTTTTATTTTTATTTATTTATTTATTTATTTATTTATTGTGGGACCCTCGTCGGTGGCCGGGGAACAAACCGGCGGTGCTGCAGAGGCTGCGGGCAGCCTCGCAGCCCAGCGCTCAACCGCTGCGCCACCAGGGGAGGCCCTATTATTTATTTTTAATGCAGTAGCATCATTTTGTCTCCCAATCTCTGTTCATGCAGTTCTCCCCCATGTTCCCTTCCTGAAATGTTAGGTATTTTTCCTCCATATGCTTACATCCTTGGGAATCTGAACTATTCCTTCATGTGGATGGCCTTCAGCTCTACATATTCAGATCTGGCATTTCTCCCAGATGTTATGCAGCTCTTTCTAATAGTTTGCTATTGCTGCAGTAATGTTGTGTAACAAATAGCCCCCCAGTCCCAGGAGCTTTTCAACAACAAATTCATTTTTTTCTCTCATTCTTGACTCTGATCAGCTAGGGCAGCTTTGCCTCTTTAGAGTGTGAATTGGGCTCAAGGTCACTGCATGTCTTCATCCTGGGGCCTAGGTTGGCTGAGTTCAGATGCTGAATTACTCAGATCTGCACAGCAGCCAGAGCTGGAGCACTGCTGCTTGTTGGCAGAGTGGCCAAAGTATCTGGATGTCCCCTGTGCCTTTGGTTTAGCTAAGGGGTGTACCTGCAATATCAGGAGAATATTCTTGGGGGCCAGGAAATGCCCCACTCGGATTTTTTCCACCCAGCTCTCCCCAGTTCAGCTCTCCTGTCCTTTTGCAAATTGAAAGCATTTTAAAACCTCCTTTAAAGTACTGTTGCCTAGCAACTCAAATGACTCACTTAGAGCATCTCTCCTGCTATTCTGAAAGCCATGGCACGCCTTCAGATGGGACTTGGCTTGGCTGCTCCTATCTGGACAAACACTTCTGTCACTTAAGTCTTGGCCTATGAACTGACTTGTCCACAGAGGAGACAGAACCACCTGTCAGCATAATAACAGTTTGAAAAGAGTTCCATTCTTTACACAGTCTTGCAGGAAAGTGGACCATATCTGTGGTGAAAAGAGAACTGGGCTCCCAAGAGTCAGGCAGCCAATCTAAAGGAAAGTTCAGTATGCAGTTGATGCTTAACTTCTGCCTGCAGAGAAGTTAGAATAAACTGAGCACTTAGATCCTTGGGACAGAAAGGTTGACCAGCTTTAGCCCTGGTTTTCCATCCCCATTCACAGTACCCAGTTTCCTTCTTGTGTTCTGTTTCCAAACTAAACTGCTAAAATTACAAACATTAAGTATTGAGATTTTGTAAAAGATCCTCTGTCCCACCACAAAAGTGCTCCATATTGTTTTTAATCAGTTAGCTATTGCTACATTACAAGTCATCATCAAACTCCATAGTGAAAAGATAGATAAACATCTAGTATTGCTTACAAGTCTGTGGGGGTAGTTAGCTAGTTCTAGTCTGGCTGGATTCAGTCTTATCGTTGTTGTCAGCTGTGTGTTGGGATGCAGGAGAAAAGTCCCCAACCTCTCTGGTTTCTTCTTGGGCTGGACAAGCAAACAAATTAACATGAGATATATTAGTAATGGAGAAAACCCCAAATTTAATTATCTACATATGGAGAATTTATATGACTGCAACTGCTAAAGTAAATGGGACAAACCTAAGGTTCATATCTTGAGTTAAGGAACAGGACAGGAGCTTGAGGCATCAAGAAGAGAGGAGGCCCTGCCTTAAAATAGGTTTCCCCAATAACAAGGTTATTTCTGGAGATGTCCCTCAATCTAGGTAACCTATATTCTTTAAGTGTATGGTAAGTTTCTACTGAGACCTATAGGGCCTCTGTTGACCTTAGTTTCATAGGCCAAGGCAACACCTGTTAGAAAAAGCCTGCTATTTCTATTTAAACATTTTTGGAGAGGCCCATCCTACATAGCTTGCGTAGGTGGCTCTGCTGATCTTGACTGGATTCTCTCAACTGTTTGGGAGTTGGTCAGTTACAGGTTGGTCTAGCGTGTCCTCAGATGTAATCCCTGGTCTTCCCTCCATGTGACTTCTCGTCAGATCCAGGCTAGTTCACGTGGGGGTTGTGGACAGAGAGAGTAGATGCAAACCGTGTCCCTTGAGATGGTGGCTCGGAAGTAGCATGCCAACACTTCTACTTAATTCTGTGCTGGCCAAGGCAGGGTGAGGCCAGCCCTGATTCAAGGCACAGGAAAACAGACTCTAGCCTTTGATGGGAAGAAGTGCAAAACTGTCTTGTAAAGGGCCTGGATAGAGGGAGGGCTAATAATTGGGAACATTATTGCATTTCACTTACTGCAGTTTCTGTTCTCATTTTTTAAAATGATGTGCTTTCATAATGGGACAGTTAAAGGTATCTTCTTTTCTCCCCAGATAAACGCATCCAGCTATACATGAAGAGCATACTTTGTCTTCCAAGCCCTCAAAAATGCATGCCTCCCATGCCTGGAGGCCTTGCTGTCATTCAGAAGGAGCTAGAAGTGCTAGGCTGTCAATATGCAAACATTGTGAATCTCAACAAACAAGTATATGGACCATTTTATGCAAATATACTTCGAAAGCTGCTGTTCGGTGAGGAAGCCTTGGAGAAGGCAGACACTTCATCTTCTACTAACTAAAGAGGAACTGACATTGACCAAGAGATTGGAAATCTGGCGCTTCAGGACCGTCTGTTCCATCGATGGCATTTTGATATGGCAGCCTCAGTCCTGTCGGTGGTGCAGCCCAAGTCTGTGTGATCCAGTAGCATTAGCATTACACAATCTATGCACTCCTATGAATCCTATTTCTGCGTTGTTTTCAAGGTCAAAAAAAGACATTTAATGAACAGAAAGCAATTTGTAGTTAATTATATTACCTACTTAATACTTACAAATGTTTTCTTAAGGAGTTGTATTTCCTCACTTGTTCCTTTTGAATCTAATAATCTTTGGTTTTGATGCAGCTTCATAAAGGGTTGAAAGCTGTGAGATGAAGGGTATGGCTGTTCTGAATTAAATGGTGTGAAGTAAGCATAATTTTGTTTGAAATGTACGATTACATTTTATTAAGGTGTGGCAGACACATTGTAAGTCCTCATTCAGAAATGTACTCAATCACATTTTATAATACCAATGGTCAGTATTTGTTTAGAGTTTTTAAATGTATTTTTAAGGTACATTTTAAAACTATCTACAAAGTTTGGATAAAACCTCCCTGTTCATTTAGTGAAATCAGAAACAATTCCTTCTAGAATTTTATTCCAGAGAGTGATTTCTTCTTGTACCTTAACCTGCTCCCCAAGAGAAACAATTTTTGCACACATCTCTGAGTGAATGTCCTTGCATTTCTCAGGCCATTAATAAGGTTTTTAAGAGATTTTTGATATTTTATGTAAACAAGGCAGGACTGGTTTGAATTGGTTTACTTGTAAGAAGGGAAGTTAACAATAACTTGAGGACTCCAGGAGATCCCTATTCGCAGTGAAGTTCACCTCTGAAAAAGAGACAAACTCTTTCATCTTTGAGCATATAATTTAACTAGCAAATGCTGATTAAATTCTTACCCTGCCGTGACCAAGTTGCTTTTCTGAATGTCCTTATTATTTGTCATTCTTGAGCATTAAATCAAGCTTTGCCAAGCTGGCGCTGGTTGTCATGGAAGTTGAGAGAAAACTGCTTCACCTGGAGTTGTATGTCTTCTGAAATGTTTAGGGAAGCACTACAATTGGGGTGGACTCAGTCTAGAAAGTGCTTTATGTAAACAATAATTTCCGTTGTTTTCTAAGGGCTCATTGAACTTTAGTAGTTTGGTGGGGAGGAGCGGTTGGAAAAGGAGTACTTCTTCCTTCCACCTCTTTTTCTTGCCAAGCCCTCCACCATTACGGTGCTACTCAATTATTTGATAAAGTGCTAGGAAATGATTATACAAATAAAATATCTGCAACCTTCACATTTTGGAGGATTTGCCAAAATTTAGGAAACTTTGAAAGTCAATTTTTTTCCCACAGTCACTAATAATACCTAAATCATTCTGTCTGTCCGTTCTAAGCAGCTGTGTGTAAGCGAAATTGAACGAAGCAGCACTGGGTCTTCCCATTTTTTTCCTCTTCCTGTATTTCTAGCCTTTGCATGCTTTCCTGTACTTAGAAATCATAAGGTACTGAAGATTTTTTTTTTTCATCTTCTCTTTAGTGAAGTCATTTCCAGCTACCTTTACTTTGGGGGCCACAGGTGTCAGAGAAGGGCCGAAGTAGAAAAGTAACGTGTAGTATGGCTTCTTCTTGCTTTCTGAGTGAACTGGATGTTTAACAGGAAGACAAGGTGGTGGTGGTTTCCCATTATTAGCTTGGAATCGGGCTGGTGTACGTACATAATTGATTATACGGAGTAGCCAGCAGGAAAACTATGTATAAACCTTTTATTTTTAATGAAGGGCATTCTGCTTTTTTTTTTTTTTTTTGAAATGGCAAAGTTAATCTCAATGTCTCAAGTCTGGATTTAGGCAACTACATTTATTAAGATTTTAAACTCATATCCCTTAGCATGTTTATTTCATTTTCTCTAAATGTTTACTTCTACTTTTGAGGTTTTAACATGGTCTTGTTTTGTAATGTCAATTTTAATATCGTAAATACATTTGCATTTTCTGCTGAAACATGTTTTGTCTATACTGGTGAAATTTTAAAACTTTAAAAATTATTTTGAGATAGCCAGTGTCTCTGTTTTCTAAACCACTTTTGGGTAGCTTGGGGCCAAAGTGTTATACAGTCTTAACTGTACTTGTTCTAGAATGATTCTTCTGTGGATCATCAGAGCCTGACAGACATCAGGTCCTGTTCATTCAGTCAACAAACACTTAACTGAGCATCTACTATGTGCCAAGTACCCTAGGTGATGTGATGCTCACATGACTGGACGCTGTCTTCAAGAAGTTTATAACCTGGTAAGGAGGACAAACTTATAAACAATGACAGTGTAATGGAATAAAACAAGTACATACTTCCCCCATTATCTGAAAGCAGGATGTTTCTATTTCCTATGACTTTGGTAGAGGGTTTTTTGGGCAGGGTTGGAGGTGGGTGGTGTCTGGGAATTTTCAACATTTTTCTCATATAAATTAATGGCAATACCCAGTCCCAAAAGATATTTAACCTACCAGATCATACCAAATAGGAAAGCTCTACTTTCAGATAGGAGAAACCTGCACAGATACACTAAAGGAAAAAAAAAGTAAACATTTTATGAAGGCCACTCGAATTAAAATTTGAAGGATACACAGGAACTCACCAAGAGGCCAAGTGCACAATGAAACTGAGTGGTGTGTGACCCCAGGGATCAGTAAACACTGGTTACAAAAGTGAAAGAGATGGGAGGTAAAACAAAAAGGTTCTGGAATGTTTTGCTAAAAAGCTTTTTTTTTTCCTGAAAGGGTCATGAATCTGCAAGATGGGAGAAAGATGTGAACAGATTATAGTTTGGAAACATTGCCTGGACAGACAGCACCTGCTGTTGGTGCTAGACTAGTCCTCTATGTGGCGTGTGTTTCCATGCATTCACACATGAACACACAGGTATGGGTTAAGCAGAAAGGGACTTTATTGGATAGATATTAAATACTCCCAGAATATATTTAATCTGGGGAATCGGCTTGGAGAATGGGTAGGAACCAGGGGAGAGCAAGCTGCCTAATGATGGCCAGGCTGGATTCAGTGCTATGGCTTCAAACAGTTCTCAGCGACTTGCTGCTTTGCTCACTTGCTCAAGAATTAAAGCCCCAGATAATACACTCAGTTGGAAGGATCGACATCAAGAATCCAGGTTCTACTTCATGATGGAACAAGGAGAACCTTACACTCCACGGTCCTACCAAGATCACCCAGCAAGGGGTTTCTCCCAAACTGAAAGGATAAGTTGAGGAGCAGAAGGGGTTAAATAACATGCACTTACAATGTGAATTCATGAGGTCTTCGAAATTCAAATGTGAAAATGCCCATCATTGCCTCTGAGAATGAGGATAAAAGATGATTCAAGGAAGAGCATAGTTGGTGAAATCAAACTTCATTGGTATATACGATAAACTGCTGAACAGAGAACCCTTGAGTCTCCATGGCCTTGTATAACCTTAACTCTCAAATTACAATTCAAAGTAGGGGGTGGCTTGGGGGTGTGTGTGGTTACATCATTTATCCATTCAGGGACCCAACTTCCATCTGTCATGTGAGTTAGTTACCCCCCAGATCTTCAGAGTCTTCTCCATCCACTCAGAAGGTAGGAAAATGGTCCATTGGCCAAAACTCAACCGTGGCTTCATCTGTCTGCAAGGGAGGCAGGAAAATGTGCCCAGGAGAACGAGGCTGCTGTGGACATTGGTAAGCATTAGCAGTCTCCCTTGAATAAGCACCCCGAACCTTACTTTTATGAAAACAGGCTTAAAATTGTGTGCCTGTTCTGGTCATTCAGTAGAAGCTCCCCAAAGCATGGGTTGAGAGTATTTTGGAGCCAGATCCAGGATAAACAGTAAAGAATTCTGTGACTGATTGGGAAAGTATGTCTCGGACACGCGGAGGGCCACCTTGTATATTTTTACTTCTATACTTGAACCTCCTCGAAACTAAAGTTCAGCCTGTTCTACCTCTGAGCAAGTTAAGTTGCAAAAATTTTCCACTTGTCTAGTAAAAGTAGCATTGGACTGAGAGTTCACCCCTACTACTTAGTAGTTATGGGAACCCACATCCATCTTTTAATCACCCTGCACCTTCATTTCCTTCTACATCTGCTTACCCTACTTTCTGTCTGCCTCACCAGTATAACATGAGACTCAAATGAGATAATGTATTTGAAATTGTCTGCAAATTCTAAAGCATGATGTAGCCAGAATACATCCTAATAACTAATTTATTAGTCCTGAATCTCTTTCAAGCTCCAAGAGTTTTTATTATTGAGAGATGTGGTGATCAAGTACTTAAAAACACATGAACAAAAATTGTCATATCTCATCAGAACCATGGTTCGTTAAGCCTGGTATTGTCATTGACAGAGAAATGCAAGGGTATGTGGAAGGCTGCAGCTGCTGTCCCTTGCTGTCAACCTCAAAGGTCAGTGACAAAATGCAGCATGTTCTAATTTCATTTAGTGTTCAATTGTGACTTTACCCCCCCACCCCATGGTTTTACCTTTTAGAAAGCGTATTTGCATGATCAACTTGTACCCTTTTGTTGTTTATTTTTGAAATGAAGTTTATCTTTCCATGTCTAAGCTTACTATGTTACCTCTTTCAGATTTCAAGAGAAAGGCATGATGGAGGCATTGATGGTAAGGTTTATGAAGAAGGGAAACCCAGGAAACTGTCCAGAGTTGCACTTGCAGACTTGGTGGGGAAACTGAATACACTTCTTTTCTTTCAGAGTATAATGAAATGATAGTAACAAGAAGTAATGGCCACTGAGCACTCACTATATGGAGAGAACCACAGTATGCACTCACATAAATCCTCTGTCTTATGGTAACCCATGTTTTACAAAAACTTTTCATGGTTTTTAAAAAAAAATCTATCCAACAAATGAAAAATTTTCCATATAATCATAAACTATAGTTAGGATGTTAGATTCACTTACATTCTCTTTTATGTTTTGTTAACATTTAAATATATAGTCTATATAAAATCTATTCGGGTATATTTTTCCCCAAATGGTTAATCAGTGGTTCCAATATAATTTTTTGAGTAAGTTCTTTTTTCCGATTTAAAATGTCATCTTTTGGAGGGTGGGAGGCGGGAGGGGAGGGATTGGGGTCAGAATGGGGGGGGTTGCAATTGTATGGGGAATATAAAAATAAAATTTATTATTTAAAAACAAACAAACAAAAAAAAGAAACCATATACCTATATCCAAGGTTTCTTTTAATTATCTTTTAATATTATTTTAACATTATGTGTTCTAACTACAGAAAATATTTAGAAGTAATACCAATACAGTGGCAATGTACATTTCTGGTGTCTACATTGTACCTCTTAAATAAAATTTTTCACTAAAAAAAAAAAATAATAAAATGTCATCTTTTCATACTAAATTTCTGATAGTTCTGATCTTCAGTCTAGTTCTTTGAGGCTGTAACCTGATCTTAATTATCGTCCGGTGATGCTCTCATCTCTAGTGAATTAATTCCTCCTAACTTTATGGTCATTTGAATTGTATCAATAGAATATCCCAGTACACTCATGAACCATCATTTTTTAATCAGGCCTCTACTGCCAGGTACTTAGCAAATTTCTTATTTTTTCACACAATGTACCATTTCAGACTGAAATAATTTTCAGTCGTTGTGGCTCAACTGCGTTAGTTACCCTTTTTCTTCGAATTATTTTTACAATTGCAACCACTACGCTTTGTGGGGCTCCATCATGGGACAATCAGCCATGAAGCTGGGGGCTGGGGTTTAGGACCACCCAGGCGCGACCGCCAAGCGCCACCAGGAGGCGCAGTTTCCCGAGTCCGTCTCAGTCACATCCGGGTTCCACCGCAGGACAGGGCAAGGAGCAGGCGGAACCTTTCTACCGCGGTTCCCACTAGCCTGCGCAGTGGGGACCATTTAGGCCTCTGCGCACCGCTCTCCACGAGTGCAGCAGTTTGCTTGGGCAGCGAAGGCCCGCGTGGAGGTGCCGTTTGCTTCTTCCTTCGTCGTAAAGCAGCATGGACGTGCTTGCAGAGGAGTTTGGGAACCTGACTCCGGAGCAGCTGGCTGCACCGATTCCGACGGTAGAGGTGAGGCGCGGGCACGCGGGGAGCGGAAGGGGTCGGAACGCGTGCCGAGGAGGCGTTGCCCTGGGCGCTCTCGCCGCGGCGTGGGGGCTCCGCGCATGCTCAGGACTCCGCGCATGCTCAGTCCCCGCGTGCGCGTCCTGCCCGGAGGCCCGAGCACGTCGAGGGGCGGAGCTCGGGGGAGCTGTCCGCAGTCACGTGGGCGGCGCAGCGCCGCGGACGGCGCTCGGCGTGGGCACTTCCGGTGTCCTGGCGGGGCTGGGGCGGTTGGGGCCTCGCGTCACCTGGGGGGGTGGGTGGGTCCCGCGCGTCTTCGCGAGCTTCTGGAGGACCCCGAGGCCCAGGGAGCGCCCCCCACTTTCGTGAAGTTCCACTTCCGGCTGTGGTGCTCCTGCCCAGTTGCCAGAATCCTAGGCCAGTAGTCGTTCCTTTAAAGAAGGAATTCTCGTTTGGGCTTGCAGAGCTGTTTTTATTATTATTATTATTATTTTATCTTTTTTTTATCAATGCATTTTATTATTTTTTATTTTTTTCAAACAATCTTTGCTTCCCCCCACCCCCTCAGATTGAGTCCCCATAGGATTTCCTTCCCCAAGGCACCCCTGCTCCCTCGCCACAGCCCCCTGTGCACCTCCCTCCCTCTCTCTGATCCCTTGCAGGGGTGTTTTTAAACGTTTTGAAATTTTATTGAAAATTTGCCTCGATGTTTGCTTTCATCAGGGGCTCAGAAGTTCAAGGTAACTGCCCTGGAAATGCAGTTCAGCTTTTGACGAAATTCTGTTTTCTGACAAGCTGTCTGGGCTCCAGGACTCCCCACACTGGCATCCAAGGGGGAACTGTAGAAATGACACCCGGCAGGATAGGCAGGGAAGAGATTTCAGATAGAGAGGTCAGGAGGCCTGGAATAGTTTAGACAGTGTGATGTTTTTGAGGAGCTGAAATAAACCCCCAGTGCTAGAGTGAAGAAAAATTGAGGAGGTAAGAAAAGAGGAAGAATGTGTAAGGGTCCTGATTTTGAGAGGTTTTGGTAGACATCGAAGGAGCTTGGACTTTCTTCTGGGAGGAATGAGGCGCTGCTGAAGGAGCTAAGCAGAACGGCGGGATTGGCCCATCAGTTGGACTGTAAGAACTTTGTAGAATCATTGCAGCTTAATGAAGTGGGATTATAATCAGTCCATCAGATCAACCTACCACTGCATGCAATAACTATGAAATATAATCAGGCAAAACTGGATTTTAATTCTTGAATTAATATGAAGAGCCAGTACTTAATTTGTGCCAGTCTCTGTTTAAGCATAATGTGCATGACATTATTTAATCCTCCAAAATAAATGCTATCTTCACCTCACCTTTCCAGTGAGGAATTTTGAGACCCAGAGAGCTTAAGTAGCAAACCAAGGATCAGGAGGGCTTGATAAATGGCCTATCTGGAATTTGGCTGCTGGCTGCCTAACTCCAGAGTCCTCATCCCTAACTGCTAATTGAACTGTGTCTTAAGAGAGTTGAAGGAATAAGCTGAAAGGATTTGTATGTCTTGCCTGAATTTTCAGGGTGGTGAAGGGGCCAGTATCACAGTCTTCTGATTCAGGAATCCAGCCCACTATCCCATCTTAGGATCCTGCCCTCTAAATATTCTCAAATCTGAAACTTCATGCAAACCACAGTCATCTGTTGGTCGTCTCTCAGTGTTGGAATGTTCTTGGTCTTAATGGAACTCATCTCCATCCACATTCTTTAGACTATCTCATTATTTACATGACTGTAATTACCATCCTCCCCCTAATCTATATCTCCAGGCCTCAGACTACCCTCTTTCCATTTTCCAGACTCATTTGTGGTCTATTTGACAGCTCCACCTGAGCATTAAATGGGCATCTCAAATGTAAATGTGGCCCCAGCCAAACTCCCTCCACACCAAGGAGACCAGTATCGTGTGCTGTCCTCCAGCCTTGAGATGAGCTCTGACCAACACTAGTTGAGAAAGAATGGGTGAGAAAGGACTCCTTTTGGGTCAAGGAATGTGTTTCTCCATGACTCTGAAACTTAGTTTTCCTTTCTCAAACTGGCAACCCCAGCTTACTTAGCAAGTGTCATGAGAACAAAATACACTGTGAAAAGTGCTTAGAACCTTGAGTCATCAAGGAAATTCAAATGTTCTGTTGAAGAAGTCAGCTTAAAAACATAATGCACATAAACATCTACACATACATGTTTACCAGAAAAGTGGTTATAGTTTAAAAATTTTTGTTTTGACTTAACTTTGTTATAAAATAAGTGATTATTGGTACATTAAAATAACCTTTAAAAATATTGTGGTTGCTGGGCCTCCCCTGGTGGCACAGCAGTTGAGCACTGGGCTGAGAGGCTGCCTGCAGCCTCTGCAGTGCCGGTTCGTTCCCTGGCCGCGGGCGAGGGTCCCACAAAAAAAAAAAAAAATTGTGGTTGCCAGCCCAGAGTCCTGATACACCTGTTGTTTTGATTCACAGGAAAAATGGAGGCTGCTTCCAGCATTTTTAAAGGTAATTGTTTAATGTTTAATAATATTTGGTTATTTTTTTCAAATATGTCCAAAAATGCATCCTTTTTAAAAAAGATTAAGATTTTAATCTTAACTAAGATTTTAATCACCAACTAAGATTTTTAAATATTGTATTTTGCTAGGGTTTGGGAGGGAGTGGTAGTCCAGTTTTAGAGACAGGAAATAATAGGCAGAGTAGCAACGTGCTGTTGGCAAGAGTGATGGCAGGTGGTCAGAGAAGGCCCAAGTGAGGTGAGATGGAAGACATGTCTTTGAGGAAAGGATGTACCTGAGCTGAAAGGTAGGCTGCAGGGAGCATGACTGGTATAGGTGCTTAAAAGGAGCCTATCTGGGGTCTGTGGGAAGTTGCAGCCGGTCTGTTTGGCTGGAATGGATATTTGGTAGTGAGAGGAACTGCTGAATAGAAGCTTCAAGTCTGCTTTAAAGAGCTTACGCTCATTAGAGGGGCACCACGAGAGATCGCTTGACACTCACCAGGAAGGGTGTAACTAAAAAGAGAGATAAGGATGAGTGTTGTTGAGGAAGTGGGAATAGAATGGCCTGGCACTTCCACGAACAGAGAGACAGAGACTCACCAGGGGATGGTGAGTCCCACCATGGGAACCGCTCCTCAGTGTCCACTCAAGAGAAGTGAACACATGTCCACACACAAACGTGTGCACAAGTGTTCATGACAGTGTTATTCATGATAGCTAGAAAATGAAAACAACCTAAGTGAATATCAGCTGCTCGATGGATAGATAAAATGGGCTAGGGCCATCAAATACAATAAAGAGAAACCAGCTTCCTCCATGTGTGTCACAGCATGGACGAATCTAGCAAGTGTTACTCTACGTGGAGGAATAGAGACTTGAAAAGTGGCAGGGTTTTATCTGACTGACGTCTCCGTCATGGACCAAGGAAAGAGCTCTGGGAGGTGATGCTGGGCAGCTTAGGCCAGATTTCTGATCAGAATTAAAGCCATAAGGATATTACAAAAGCTCCAGAAGAATGTTTAAGTAGAGCAGGGAACTCAGTCCAAGGGGTGGAAACTGCGGGAAGGCAGAACTCAGGTGAATTTTAGGCAACAACCAGGACTTTCAAAACAGGACAGTTGCTTTGCAGCTAGTGAGATCCCTAATAAGGATGGTAATTTCAGCAGACTCTGGTTGTCTGTCTCTTAGGAATGCTTTAGAAGGGCTGAACTAATTGTGTTCAAGTTGAATGTAAGAACACTGAACACGCACCATTCTTGTTCATCCTAAGGTTGGGAGTCTGTTTGTTCCAGCATCTTCCATTGCAGCACACGGTGCTGTCCTGGGTTAGGGGTTCTGACTTCTGAGACAAGAGGGCAGTCACTGCCAGCCAGTATCTGACTGTCGGTTTCCTGCTTTCAATTTCAAGTGCAGTTATTTTCAGTTTTCTTAATAGAGATCCTTATTGTTTTCCCCTTTTGAACAACTAGAGTTTAGATTTGTGTTAACCCTGAAAGTGCTAAGACAGGAGAAAGACACAAAAAGAAAATGGACATAGTTTGAGAGTGGAGGTGATGCTCAATGCCTGTGTTTCTGGAAGTTTTTTGGAATTCAGAATATGCCGAGAAATCTTGCCTTATTTATTAGCATTTGGGGAACCACAAGGTATATTTAACTGCTTACATCTTGAATTCCGAAGATCAAGTTGCATCTCAAGGACACTGGGGAGGGGTACTTAGTCTATGGATGAGAAATGGAATAGGGACACCTGAATGCAAAGTTTTACTGAGTAAAATTCATGGATATTTGCCTCACTTTGGTTTTGAGAAAAATTTAACCATCACCTTAGAGTCTGTGACATCCTGCTGTTTTGTTGTTCAGCCCTTTGTACTTTGTATTTGTTTAGGTGAAGGGCCTGGTGAAGCAGCACATAGACTCGTTTAACTATTTCATCAACGTGGAGGTAAGATCACACCTTAGAAGCAGACACAGGTAAGCCCTCATGGGAAGCTGGGGTTTTTCCTGATGCTGTTCTTCTTTCCTCTGCAGATAAAGAAGATAATGAAAGCCAACGAGAAGGTCACGAGTGACGCTGACCCCATGTGGTACTTGAAGTAAGGAGCCTCAGTTTGGTCTTTTCACGATGTCTCTTGCTTGGCTTTTGAAGTGACTATAGTTGCTCTCAAAATGCTCTTGAAAGAATTCTCTTTCAGTCTGTTTAATAAGATAATTACCAAGTGCTTGATTTTTGATTGGTAACCTAATTTTAACAAATAGTTAATGATTGAGAAGTTACTGAAACTAGCAGGCTTTAAATATTTCCCAACCTATTTCTTTTGAAATAATTGTAGACTTAGAGAAAACTTACACAAGTGGTACAGAAAGTTCCCATATCATCCTTCTGCTCATATCAACATTTTCTAGATGCTCCAGAGCACAGGTAGCAAAAGCAGGGCATTAGCCTTGATGCAGAACTGTTAGCTGTTCTGAGTCATGCTGAAAGTTTTCCCACTCAAGGCATTTTTTTTGGGTCAGGATCCAGGGCAGGGTCCCTCAAAACAGTGGGCTGTCTGTCTTCTGAGTTTCCTTCTGCGTATGACAATTGCACTGGCTTTCTTGGTCATTTCAGACCTTGACACTTTTGAAGAATTCTGGCCAGTTGTTTTGTAGGTGGTCCTTCAATTTGGGTTTGTCCGATGTTTGCTTGTGGCTAGATTGGGTTATGCGCTTTTGTCAAAACCACCACAGACCCCATATTCTGTTCCTTTCTCACGCATTATATCCAAGGGTGTAGATGCTGACATAGTTTATTCCTGGTGAATTTAACTTGGTTCACTTGATTAAAGGAGTGTCTTCCAAGTTTCTCCCCCAGATACTTTTATAATTAGTAAGTATCTCTGGGTATATCATTTGAGACTCTGGACATCCTATTTCTCATCATATTTTACCCAATGCTGTGTCACTTGCCACCAAAGTGAAAATTCTCTAAAGATTTTAGTGAAAACAAGTACCAGTGCAGGTCTTTCATGAAGACAAAATGGCATAGGTGAACTTTTGAAAAGTGAGGGATACCTGTGTATTTCCTTCCAGTGTATCGCCTTTGTTCTCATATGAATGATAAATGCTATAGGTACTCTTTCAGACCTTGCTTTTTTTGGCAAGTATCATTTTCTAGAGGCTGGATTTCCAGTATTTTTGTAGAGATCGGCAGAATTTTTTAAAGAGATACTTTGGATGGTTTCCCTTCTTTATAGAGCTATATGTACTATTCATGAAGATTACGAATTATTTTTAATTTGTCCTCTTTAGTAACATGAGTATTTCTCGAAACATAATCTTTGGAAATGGGAGGAAAAGGGCCTGTTTGTCTGTATGGTCTTTGAAGATGTATAATTGGTGATGAAATAATTGCTTTCCAGATATCTTAATATTTACGTCGGGCTTCCTGATGTTGAAGAAAGCTTCAATGTAACTAGACCAGTGTCGCCTCATGAGGTAATTGTAAACCTTATTATTGTTTTTATCTTTATTGAGGTAACATTGGCTTACAACACTATATATGATTTAGGGGTCTAGGTTCACACCTCCTCAGATGTACATAACCACATCCATCACCAAAACACCCATAGTCCTTTACCCTAGACCACTGGGCCCTGCCCCCTTTGTTCCCACCCCCAGTACCCCCTCTAGTAGCTGTAATTCTGCAGTCATATTTCTGGGTTTAGTTTTGTGAGTTCCTTCATTTTATTTCTCTACATTCCACATCTGAGTGAAATCATCTTTATTTCTTCTTCTGACTTATTTCACTTATATAACCCCCTCATATAAACCTTATTTTAATTAATTTGTTTGCTTTAACTGAGAAGTCTGTGCCCTAACATGTGCTCTTAAAACTTGATTTAAAAACAGGAAAAAAAATTACAAGACAAAGATAACGAATATAAACGAGTACTTGTCTAATACTATACTGTATTAGGAAACAGTTCTGTACTGTTTAGATTTATCATTTAGTCCCAGTTAACTTGCATTGTTCTATAACCATGTCCTTTTTTTTGGTCCTGTTTCTGAGCATTTTAATGGTCCCCCAACCTTGCCAGCCACTTGTGCCTTGCAAGGGTTACTTGCTTGCGTTTCTTGAGGGTCAGCAGGATTATGTTAGTTGGGGGAGACTAGGGACGAGTTGCTCACAGTCTAGTAGAAAAGGTGGCTGGAAAGAATCATTGTACCCCTTCTGGGCTGCCAGGGCAGGGGTGCTGCGGCTGTGCTAGGTCAGTAGCTGGCAGTCTTCCCCTCGGGGAGGGGAGGCTTCGTCTCAGCACCGGGCAGCACACGGAACAGCTCGGCTCCTGTGGCGAGGTCAGATATCACGGAGAGCCATATTCCTCCTAGGGGTGCAGCTCTTTGAAGCTGTGAAGATATTTTGTTTTTCAGAGAAGAGGATGAGTGATTCTGTCTGATTCTATTTCAGTGCCGTCTGCGGGACATGACGTACTCTGCCCCCATCACGGTGGACATCGAGTACACCCGGGGCAGCCAGCGGATCATCCGCAACGCCTTGCCCATTGGCAGGTGAGAAGCGAGGGCACGTTAGGGCCACTCGCCTGCGCTCTAGCCCCCAGGAGACCTCGAGCAAGCACTTAGGTTCCCTTTGCCCTGTTTCTTCATCTGAAAAAGGTGGGCAGATGTGCTCCTTCCTCCAATCTTGTCTCTGGGTGCAGTGAGTCAGCGTGTGTATTGCGCTGTCCAGCACAGCACTGTGGTGGTGGCTATTTTTAAAATGTGAAATCTTTCCTAAAAATTAAGGAACATGCTTCCATTTCCTTCTGTAACTCCAGGGTGCTAGAGACACATTAGGAAAAGGAACATTTCAGTGATTGTCCAGGCCTGATCTTCTTGGTGGTTTCGTGTATATTTAAAATTTGAGTTTTGTTGGAAGTGTGACTCTCCCCATGTACCAGCATTTAAGGGAGAAATTACTTATTTGACAAGAATAAGCTTGGGAACAGTTTTTGCTGGCATTTTTTGCAGTCTACTTTGCCTACTTAGAGAAATATTTTGACCCTCCTGTAGAAGTGGACAAACCTACAATATTGTGAGTTTAATAATGGACTTGAAACCTAGTCCAGATTGTTTTCCCCCCTTCAGAAGTGCTAAGAGTTTAATAAACATCCACTTGTTCAACAAATATGCACCAACTGCCTGTTGCATATCATGTCTTGTGCTGAGTGTTCAGGTAAGTAGTAGATACTTCAGATACAGCTCCTGCTAGCTGCATGTATTTGCGCTGTCAAGGAATGCAGGCTCAGGTGTCATTTGGTATTTTTGACCTCGTTTGGTAAGTGCTGTGATAGAGCAGGCCAGAGCCCTGTGGAAGCACATAAGTTTAGCAAATCCTTCCCTAGTACTTCTAAAGGAGGGAGCTGTTTGCAATGTTTTTTCATTCTTTATGTAGGGAAATGAATAACAATATTAAAATGTTGGTCTTTGTTTTAGCAGGACTGTTTGAGCAGTGTTGAGACAGTTCTCTTGCTTATAAAGGGACTGTCATCATGTTGAGTTAAATCTTGGGTCTTTGCTAAATTATCCAGGTTAAATGTTATGAAGGAAAGACAGAAGAGATAGGAACAAAACGTATACAGTTGGTAAGATTTAGGGTTTAGATACTGGGTTAAAGAAAGGGTAGGGAGAAAGGCATGTAACTAGTATTTGTTGAATGCCTACTAAGTGCCAGATACTGTGATTGGTGATTTCTTGGGCCTCCATTCATAAAAATGACCTCTTATTTTAATTTTTTGGTTCCTGTGGTAATTTCAATATTCTTATGTCTTAGTCAGTGTCTTGATTTCTCTTTATATGAATCTTTTGTTTCTTTTTTCACCTATGAGAAACTCAGCAATGTCAAATCTGCTGCTCCTCATCCTAGTCCTAAGTTTTTTAAGTGATGCTCTCATTTTTCATTTCTAAAAGTTTTGCTTTTTTTTTTTTTTTTTCCAAAACTGCCTGATTAATCTTTTGAGTCTCCTGTTCCTCGCGCTTTGATTCATTGTGCTGTTTTCATTTAATTCAGGAGAGTCTCTTTGTTTACTGTGAATGAAGAATTGCTGCCATTTCTGAGGTACTAAAACCCATCTGCAGTTTAAGGAAAGGAACACTCGGGTCCTGTGCAGGGCAGGTACCTGAGGACCTCTCGCTCACCTGGCCCCGGAAGCTTCTGGCAGGTGGAACAGGACAGCGCCCCTCAGTGAAATGTAGCGTTAGCGGCACAGTTCGTATTCTTTTCACCATTTTGGGCCAGTGATAATTTGTATGTGCTTTTTTCTTTTGCTTTATTTTACATAGAATGCCCATAATGCTTCGCAGTTCCAACTGTGTTCTTACAGGGAAAACGCCAGCAGAATTTGCCAAACTGAATGAATGTCCGTTGGATCCAGGTATGTATGGTTTCTTGGATTACTCCCTCTGCCATTTTTCCCTTTTCGGTTTTTGTTTTGTCTTTGCTGCTGTTTTCGCATTTTTCCTCAAAAACAACATCAGCCTTTCTGCTAGCTTAATGCTTTGTTCTAAACATTTGGAATTTGGTCCCAACTTTATTCTATTAGTCTGTATTTCTAAACGATACGGTTTCCTCTTTTATCGCAGTTTTAAAACTTTAATATTGTAAGTTCTGGTTTATTACCATGAACTTGTCAGTCTTTTCTTTGTAACTTTGCTCAGTGGTTTCTTTTGGGGTATTTAAAAAGTCAAGAATAATCCAACAAAGGTTCTTGTCTAACTGCTCTGAAAAGACTCAACTCACTTCAGGCAGTAAAGGGGCAAAAAAAGAAAAACTTTTGCTTAACTTTTAAAAATTATGTTTTTGTGCTTATTTTTTTGGCATTTTCTTTTATAGAGTTTCAATCTTAACACTTAACAGAAAGTTTCTTATACTTTCCTTCACTCATATTTCACATTGATTTAATTTAAAGTTGCTTTAATCTAATTCCTTTAAAGTTGCATTGATGTAGAGTTCCAGAAGATTTTGGAAAAGATTAACAAAGAACATTACTTTGTCAGGCTTCAACAAAATGTTTCATAAGTCAAATATGGTGCCTTGTTTTAGCTTATATTCTGAAGGTAAAATGAAGTCTCATTTAATCCTATTCTGACTGTATGCAAAAAAGGATGATAATGTTCTATGAATTTTATTGAGTATAGGATATTATTTTCAAAACCTAATCCTAGACTGTTACTGTCACTGATTTGTTAAAAAATTTAGAACAAATTTTACTTTATACTGAAGTTTGTTGGTCACTTCTGTGCTTAAGAAATCTGAAGACTAATTTATTGAACAGGTTTTTTGCATTCCCCTCTCCTGTGTGTCAGGTATGTACATGCCCTGTCCTGAAGAAGTTTATTATCTTGTGGCCCATTTGTAGAAATTCATGTGATCACTCTGTCATTGGTTCATAAAACAGTTCATAAAACTCTTCATAAATCAGTATTGGAAAACCCCTCTAAATGAATTGACGGCCAGCACCATGTAGCAGGGGAGACCTGGTCTCTGATTCTGGAGATCACAACCAAACCCCACTGCGTAAAGAATAGATGGTGAAGCATTTCTTGTTTCCTCTGGGCAGGTGGCTACTTCATTGTTAAAGGAGTAGAAAAAGTTATTCTTATCCAAGAGCAGCTGTCTAAGAACAGAATCATTGTGGAAGCTGACAGAAAAGGGGCAGTTGGTGCTTCAGTTACCAGGTATGGAAATCAGAGCTGGGGTTGCTAAGAAGTATTGATAATTCCATAAATATCAAATGGTATGCATGTTGCCAATGATCTCTTTCTGATAACATGCGATATAATTAAGCCACTACTGTTCACTTTAAGTCTTCAAGAAGAGAGTATTGATGTAAAATTTTCAGTGATAAGTGTGACACATTATTTGAAAATCTACTAGTTATTATTTTTTTTTCCCATAAAAGGTTTTAATTCATTAATCCTCTCGTGGACATCCACACACTCCCCACAGATAAGGTCACTGCAGAATCTTTAATCTTTAGTCCTTCCTTTCCCAGCACCGCACTGGCCTCTGGCCCCCGGACTTTCTTCATTCTATGCTTGCATTTCACTGTTTTCTGAAGGTCTTTTCCTTCGCAGGCCGTGTCTAGCAAGTCTATGTCTGGTTCCTTCAGCTTTGCGTATCCTAGGGGTCGTAGTTCATGCCAAAGCTGGTTGTCTTGTCTCCACCAAAATGGGTTCTGAGTTCAGATGCAAAGAAGATGACGGGGTGGTCTTGCATATTTGAGCAGTTCCTCTGACTTTCTGTCTTAGGTTCTGGTGCCTTCCTGGGTGAAGGACATCGGTGACCACTTGTTCCACTGAAGCAGTGGGGTGGTTGTGAACTTCCTGGGCCTGGATAGTTACTATGTAGTTCATGTTGGAAGTGGATCTTCAGCTAGTTAGGAAAGAAAAGAACCTGTAGTTGTTTTATTTAAGTTGAATTTTATGTTAATTTAGAAAATTAAAGGAACTTTAAAAAGTGATATTTAAAATGTGCAGTTTTTCATGTTCCATTTCAGTCATTGACCATTTTATAGATATGCCTGTATAATATAGTCAAAGACTATTTTGCACTTAGTATTTAATGAATTACGTAGCTAATTTAACATCTCATTGTTGGTGCTCTAGGCTAGCCTCTCTTCCAGTGTACTCATTTTCCTGTAGCTCCATCCCTTTTATTATTCCCATAATGCCTTTTCTCTGGCTTATTATCCAATGCAATTTGAAATTTAGACATTAACCAGTTCTGAGAATAAGAAATCTGTGGCATAGTTAAGATGTCGATAAGCAATAAAGTTTCTCTTCTGATAATGAATAGCTTGACTCAGAGTTTCTGGCATTTTCCTTCTGATGGAGAGGCAGCTAGCACACGTGGCTTTTTCCTGGGCAGTTAGTTGGAGCCAGGCAGTGTACTAGGAGCTCTCCATGTATTATTTAATTCTTACCGTTATTCTCTCCAGTTCACAGCTGAATGAACTGAGTGAGTTGTGGACTCAGTTCACATCAATTAGAAGAGGTGGTCATTTAAAGCCACATTTAAACTCAGGTCTTCCCATCAGACTCAACTTTTAGAGCCAGGGCAACTGGCTTCAAAGTGAGCATTAGTACCTAGGCGATTAGAGCTGAAGTGAGAGAGTCACAGTGCTTAGCCCAGGGCAGGTGATCAGATCGCATTAATTTTGTGGCTTATTAAAGCCAGGAAATGTCTGTAAATTCGTTAAGAATTTATTCCAGCTAATAGAGATGCTAATAGAAGGAGATTCCTTAGTTTTTTTGGCCTCGCTAGGTACCGAGACTGTACGTACATTTTACTGGATTATTAGTTGAAAAACTCAGAGTAGAAATTCATTTCTTCATGTTTTTGTCATTATGGCATAGGCTTGTTTTGAGGTTTTTCTCTCAAATGTGTAAAACTGATCATGAATATGCAGTTCAGATGGGATCAGAGTGAAATGGGTTAAGGTGCATGGGTGATTGTCACTCATTCTCATACAAAGCTAAAGCTAAAGAAACGCAAAGCTAAAAACTCCCTCTAAGCTCAAAGTGCTTTTACTTGGTTGGGGGCAGGGAGTGGCGGTCGGTAGGAGAAAGTTGTGAATCTTTAAAAAAAAAAAAGCACATATTAGGATCTTACTGGTGGTCATTGGTCACTTGCACCTTAGTGATGATGGATAACTGAGCGAGGATGCAGTTTAACTGACTCATGTCTTCCGGTAGCTCTACCCATGAGAAAAAGAGCAGAACCAACATGGCCGTGAAACAAGGACGATTCTACTTGAGGCACAACACTTTGTCAGAGGATATACCCATTGTCATCATATTTAAGGTAAGTCTGCAGGTGTTTGCTGGAAATTACAAGGAATTCTTCCTCTGGTTTATTTTTTTTACATAATTTGAACTGTGGAACATAAGGAGTGCTAAGAATAGAAAGATTTGTTGCATAGATAAGCTACCAGTTACATATTTTAAATTGAAAACTAATAAGATTAGGCTTCAAATGTTTTAAAAAATTGAATCTATTTTCTTAATATATATATTATAAAATTCCAAATGTGTAAAGGGGGATATAGACATGCACTTATAATTTTTAAGCACAGAAGTAAATTTGTCTTTTCTTGTAGGCAGTGCCCAGTGCAGTGTTTTTAGTGGATTAGGAGTATTTTATCTAATGATGTGGGGTTACATTTCCAGCAGAGGGCAGTATGTTTCCATGCATCAAAGGGGCTTTTCAGTTTTCCATACTTGAAGATGCTCATGATTGTTTTCCTTAGGCCAGACATTATAAATTAATTATAATGCGTATTGTCTTATGTCATTCCTAAAAAATGCATAATTAGTCATGTGTATGCATTATAATCTAAAAATTTTTAAATGCTTTTTCTCTGACTAGCTGACAAAAGTGTGATAATAATTTCTTCTGTGAAATTTAATAATTAATGTTGTAAAGGTGTACATGTATAGCTGACTCATGTCCTTTTTAGAATGGGACTCTAATTAATATGTACATATAACCAGTATTTGAGATTTCAAACCTCTTTCTGATTATAATAGCAGCCTCTTTGCCTTGTGAACAATTAGAAAAGTACTGAAAAATGTAACTGCATGTTTGGATTTTTTTAGGCTGTCTTTCTTTTACTTTTTTAAAGCATACATAGGTTCTATTTTTTTTTCTTATTCAGTAATGAATTGTGACTAGCTCCCCATGTCTGCAAATGAGTCACATCATTACTTTTGGTGGATATTGTCTGTGTTAGGGCCACACAACACAAAGAAGCTACATGGGTGTGGTATAGTTTTTTTTTTTTATCACTATAACCAGTTTGCAGTTGGATGGACACTTACTTAGGTGTCCCTGGTCCCCCAGGTGTCCACTCTCATAATCTACCCTGGCTGTCCACAAATGTTGCTGATTATTTTGTGAGATTTAATTCCAGGAATGGAATTGTTTTTTTTTAAGATTTATTTTATTTATTTATGCATATAAGAGCTGGGGTGTAGGCTGGAGGTGCAGGGGGTGAGAGGATTCACCAGAGATAGAGCAGGGAGCAAAACAGGTGGATGGACTGAAATATACTGCTGAGGGGAGCAGCAGGTAAGACAGGAGTGGTCTACCTGTGGGTGACATCCCTGCTGGGGATTGAACTCGTGCTACAGTGGCTTCCAATAGCTTAATAGTGCTGAGACTTAATCCCTTGGGCCACCAGGGAGGCCCAGAATTGTATCTTTTTTAAAAAACTTGGTTCATGCTTTTTCCTTCCCCACCAAGTTTTTCCTCCCCAAAACATCATAGTCTATAGTCTATGTGGATTAAAATAAATATTTAAAAAAATTTTCAGTTGCAGTCAATATATATTGCTCACACATAGCCTTTTGTTTGGTCGTTTTGGATCTCGTATTCTAGGGATGTTTTAATAAATGGGTGGGAACTTGTTTGATAACCACCACTTGGACTTTTCCATTGAGAGGCAGTATAGACTATCAAATATCTTAGGTCTAGGTTGAGATCCATTTTCTCCACTTATTAGCTATGTAACCTTGTGCAGATTTCATCTTCAATAACTCATCTCTAAAGTGAAAATGTAATCTAAGAGGGCTGTTTGTGAGTGCAAATGAGACCATGGATTTTTTTTTTGAAAAGTAGTCCAGCTGGAAAGAGGATGCTGTTTCTCTTTTCTTAGTTCTCCTTACCCGATTAAAGTCAAAAGCCCGGGAACGAGAACTGGGTTACCAGAAAAGTCACATCATTTCTCTTTTTGTGTTGTGTGGCCCAAACACAGACCTTGACAGTCATTAGGACTTGATGGTTGTTGCTTGTAACCAACAATTGGCTAAAAGTGACAGAAACAGCAGGGTTTCCAGATTCCATGCTGAGTCTGAATATGATGGATAAAGCTTTTAAGACCTAGATCAGCCTTATTTATGGACTTGAATCACTACAAAGGTTCTCCTGCCCATGAATCTTCCTCGCCCTACACTAGTCCCAAGCATTCAGCAGTTGCACTATGAGGGCATCTGTAGTCTGAACGTTTTTTACAGAAAAGAGGATCAGGTTTCAAGGGTGCTGGGCATTGTTTCTTAGAAACCTACATATTTTTGATCTTTAAGGGAAACAAGTAACGACATTAAAGAGGACCATCACGGTTCTTTTAAAATCTTCCCGGACTGCTTTTAGTCATAATAGGTTGATTTCTGTGTACTTAGAAGAAAGAGTAGAGATTTCTGAATATTTTAGGAATGTAACTCCTGTCCCTGCTTCACATAATGTACATCACCATCTCATCATTCACATATCTATCATTTTCTTCTGCTCATTAGTATTCCTCTTTCTGCCTTTAAAAGTCAAACTTCTTTTCACACTTTGTTGCTATCCAAGAAGACACCAGGCCCCCTTTTAAAGAGCACCTCCCCTTATTTTTTCTCTGCCTTAGTGCTGAGTGCCAGACTGTGGGTGAACTCTGCTGAAGGTATTATTTCTGCTTTTTCCTACAGTTACTATAGGGTACTCACCTTAGTTAGGTGAAATGATTTCCCATTTGTGGAGTACAAAGAGTTGCACATAAAGCTAGTTTTCCGATGTCTAAATTATGTCTGTAAAGCAAAAATGGTTGGGCATGTTGCTGTCGTTTCCATAGCAATATGTCATTTATTTGTAGCTGTGACTTCCGAAGGCTAAATGATCATAAAGTCTGTTCGGTCTTGGGAGCTGGAGACTTGCAGTGATAACTGATTGAGTTAACACCTAGGATTTTGGTGACCTGGTAGAGGAAGAGGTTAGTCCTTTCAGAGCAAAGCTTTGCCACTGGTTGTCTTCCTGCACACGGGTGTCATTTACCACGTGTTTGGCATATCTTTGCTTCATACCTCAGAAATAGATGGAGGGCTAAGCAGTCTATTTAAATCTATATTAGGCCACCTGAAAATTTTATGTGGTTATAAAGTTTGTTGCTTAGATTCAGCATCAGGAGAACTTGAAATGGCAATCCACATGTCCAATGAGGAAGGGTTATTTCATTATTACTAAAACACCAAATAGGCAATCAAGTACAAAGTCTTTGCTACTTGGAGATCCCTGAATTGCAGAGTAATTATTGGAATAATCTTGGGACAGATCCTGAAAGTTACTGCCATTTCACTTCTAAGATTCTGTTTCTGTGTCAGTGAGACCTTTTTCTGATGGATTTGGTATCTGCCCCATATACATCTCTTTTAGTATTTGGGCTTTCCCCTGAGAAGGAAGTACATTGGTTGCGAAATTTTATATCAAGGATTTTGGAGAATGATTATTGGAGTCTGCTGCAAATCAGTTGCATTTACATACACACACACACACACACAGAGCAGCTCCATAACTTTATTTTGTTATAACATTGATGAGAAAATAAATCCTGCCTGGTATTGGGAAAAACCATGTTATTCAAAGACCTGGTTTTGTTTTTTGTCGTTTCACTTCAAAGTCAGTTTCCAAGAACCAGTCGATGTCAAGTGACGACTTACTAAGTTTCCATTGAAACCGATTATATAACATTTTTTGAGCTTGATAGTAAAAGTTAGCCTATAACTAATTCACTTTTCACAGAGAAATATTCTCTTCAGATATTTGACTGACTACTTACAAACCCAGGAGAAGGTGCTGGTGGATCTATATGTATGCTGAGTAGCTGCAACCCAATTGATAACCTAAAATTTTCATTTATTTAAAAACTAGAAGTGATAATCGTTAAGGATTGCTCTCCTTTTCCCCATGAAAGTTTTTTTTTTTTGTTTATGCATACAAGATTTTTTTTTTTAATTTATGCATACAAGAACTAGGGTGTAGGCCAGAGGTGCGGGGAGTGAGAGGATTCACCAGAGACAGGGTTTCCCATGAAAGTTTTTTTTTTTAAAGATGCTGATACTTTTTTTAAGACTTTTTTTTTTTTTTAAGATTTATTTTTATTTATTTATACAAGCACTGGGTACAGTCAGAAGCGCAGGAGAGTGAGAGAATTCACCAGAGCTAGAGCGGAGAGCAGAGCAGGCAGAAGGACCGAAGTACACTGCTGAGGGGAGCAGTGGGCGGCAGGAGAGGTCTGCGCGCCATGTGGGACCCTCCTCTGGTGGTGGGGAGCAGCCGGGGATCGAACTGGTGCTGCAGAGGCTGCGGGCAGCTTCGCAACCCAGCGCTCAACCGCTGCGCCACCGGGGAGGCCTGAAGGTTTTAATGAATGTTTAATTATGGAGTTGGTATTTAGTGTCTGCTTGAATAAATGCATCATATCATATTAGGTATAAAAAATACAACATGGGCCTCCCCGGTGGCTCAGCGGTTGAGCGCTGGGTTGCAAAGCTGCCCGCGGCCTCTGCAGCGCCGGTTCGATCCCCGGCTGCTCCCCGGCCACCGGAGGAGGGTCCCACATGGCGTGCAGACCTCTCCTGCCGCCCGCTGCTCCCCTCAGCAGTGTGCTTCGGTCCTTCTGCCTGCTCTGCTCCCCGCTCTGGCTCTGGTGAATTCTCTCACCCTCCCGCGCTTCTGACTGTACCCAGTGCTTGTATAAACAAAACAAACAAACAAACCAGCAAACAAATAAATAAAGCATGCCTCTATAAAAAAAAAAAAAAAAAACAACAACAAAAAGAGATTTGTGTCCTAAGAACTTCTTTATTTGTTCACTAAAAAAAAAAATTTTTTTTAAAAAGTTATACACTTAAAATTTTTTTAAGAAATTTACATTTTTTAAAAATTTAAATAGTGAATTTAATCCCAAAAGTTGGTGTCTTGGTTATTTGTGCTGTGTACAGTTTGTAGCAGTTTTTGTTGGTCAGGGATTTGGGGAGTCACTTGGCTGGGGGGATTCTGGCTCAGGGTGTTTCAAGAGTGAAGATGTCAGCCGGGGCCAGAGTCGTCTGAAGCTGCCTCAAGCTGGCAGACTGCTTCCGTGAAGGCTCCCCAGGCAGTTGGCTGTGGGTGGGAGGCCACAGCTCCTCACCGCCAGGCTTCCCACTGACTGCTTGGTGTCTCGTGACATGGCCTGGCTTCCATGGGGGAGGACACTCCGCAGACAGGAGGCAGTGGTGCCTCTTATGAGCAAGCCAGCAAAGTCATGCATTGTTGCTTCCATTTTCCTTTCTGGAGAAATGAGTCATAAGTTTAACATACACTCAAGAGCAGGAGAATCCATCATCAAGAATGGGTGAACATTTTTAAAACCACCCCAGTTGGCTTTAAAGAGAAATTGCCTATATTTGGTCCACCCACCCTAGGTTCAAAAGTTGCAGTAAGTTTACAGCGATTCCTGAAGTATCCAGGCCAAAGTTACAGAATATAGACTGCTAACATTCACTTGTAGAATTTTGAACTGGAATGGATCCGGTTTTGTTACGGAAGTGCAAGAGGTGACATGAGGAGTGTGAGTTCTGTGTCTGAAGTGGGCGTTGTGTCAGGGTGGAAGTGAGCTCGTGGTGTGGGCAGATCCTTTCTGTTGTAGTCAGGGTCTTCGTCCTGATTTCCTGCACTGGACTTGGGATCTGATTTTTCCCTTTCTTGCTCTAGCATGTGGAGGAGGGCTAAGAAACAGCCTCAAAACCAAGCTCGACCGTTCTAGTATCCTAGGTTCTATTTTCTCTGCAAAACTAACGGAAGAATGTTAATGCAAACATAACTTTTCCCTTCATTCCTAAGAAGCAGATTATTTCTCTGCCAAGAGAGGTTTAGTGAGATTACGCTCTATTTCTTGATATGGCAGAATGCCAGGCAAATGTGTGAAGGAGTGAACCTTAGACCATATGGAATCTACAAAGACCTGTGTTGCCGACTGTCACCTTGAAACACTTAAGATAAGTGGGTTTCTTGGAGCCTTTAAGTGTGTTCGTGGTTCTTTAAAACAATTCTCTTTTAAAATCTGCCTAATGCGCATAGCCTGATATCTCTAGGAAAGTGAAGTAAAACATCCTTTAGGAAAAATTCCTTCAACCCAAATGTGAATGATGTGAGAATACTCAGAAAAATTAATCTTAAGACCAGTCTCATTGGGGTTCTGTTTATTTTCAGCAATGGGTATTTTCTGATTTGCTCCTTTTTTGACTTATTTTTTTTCAGTTTGTCTTTGCAATGCTGACCCATGTCTCCCATTCTCCCTCTCTGCCTCCTTTTTTTTTTTTATTTCCATGATGAAACTCATAGGATATTTAAACATTTTCAAAGATAGTACACATGCGAAAAGTGCCTGAGAATGTTTGTTTTCTTCTTCCTAATCAAAATTTCTGTTTCAGGTTCTTCAGCTCAGGCTGTGGCTGCCAGTGCCAGATGGCACTGTTTCTGAGAAAAGAGCTAGCTTTTGCTTAGAAGTAATACCCACAAACAATGCCAAATTAGCATAAGCAAATGTCAGTGAGTTAACACAAAGCCAACACTCTTTCTATCTTTTCTTTCCTTCCTAGGCCATGGGTGTTGAGAGTGACCAGGAAATTGTGCAGATGATTGGAACAGAGGAGCACGTGATGGCAGCGTTTGGGCCCAGTTTGGAGGAGTGCCAGAAAGCTCAGATTTTCACACAGATGCAGGTGTGTCTTTTCATGTTGTCCTTTGCTATGAAAGGGAATCAGAGATTTAATGCTGCTCATTGATAAAGCCTCAGATGCAATAACTTTTTGGCCTGCAGACTTGGGAGGGGCATTGGGGAGGTGAAAAGAGTGGTAGTGAAGCTTCTCTGACTCAGTTTTTTTAGGGACTGGAGAAAGGAGTCTGCCTGGACAATTGATCAGCCTGTGTATCTAACTTAGAAGGGTGATGTGTGGCCAAGAGGCTTTTGTTCTAATTTTATAGCAAATATAGGTTTTTGGTTTTTTTTCCATATTTGCCTGAGTAATAGCTATTTTTTTCAACTAGTGACTCTGAGGTAGAAGATTTTAATTTCATGCCATTCTCTTTAATATCCCTTTTTAGTTCCTACTTCCAGTTGCTTTCAGCATCCAATTGTATATGGTCTCTGTCCCTTTTCCTTTATTTCCAGTGTTACTTCAGCAAGGGAGGCCCCTCTACCCCTACAGAGCCTTCACAGATCTGCATAAACTCTCATGTTAAAACCTGAGAAACTTAGGACTAGACTCCAAGACGAAGATAAGAGCTGTGTGTGTGTATATGTGCCAAACATAATACAATTAATTGCTCTTCCCTTCCCACATGGTAGTGAGCTCCAGCAGCCATACTTGGGGTTTTTAGTCCCACATTTGTAAAGTGCTTTGCTGAGTATAAATTGATGGTGATGTCCTCATAGCCATCCTGGGAGGTAGGAATTTCCTTGCTTATCCATATGTACTTGGTCTCTTCTTTGAGTTTCTTAGAACAAGGTATTGAATTCCAGGCTGCTTTTTTTCTTGTCACCCAGGGTGTTTGCACAAATACATTTTCCCACTTAGATCTGATTGTATGTCTTCTGAGAGTCAAACAGATCTGAATATTTTCATAGACTAAACCATATGCTTAGGGAGGTAAGTTGTCACAGGCAAATATATATAACCCCCAAAACACAAATCAGTAGGGATTCTTCTTATCACCCCCTTCCTCTTTTACTGCAGTTAACCAATAATCACCTCTAGCTTTGGGAAAATTTGTTTGAATTTGAGAGATTCTGTTTTTGGTCTTTATTGAAAGTGTAATGGTTTCAGTGAACGTGAATTCTTGTTACAAACTGAAGTAATGTTGTCCAAGGGTTCCAAGGACATGAAGAGAAAACGTTAAGGAATAAATACCCAGGAATTGGCTCAATTTGAGGTGATATACCCCATCCTGCAAAGCTGTGTAATGCCTAGAGAGAGCAGCTTACCTCAATGACACCCCTGAGATCCATTATTCACTTTATTATATACTTCATCATGGGTCACATAACTCTGGCCTTGTAGAGCTGTTTGAACAAGGCTAATCCATGGGTCAGAAAAATCATTCGTTTCTCTTAATTAGGTACAGGCTGAAAGTTTCTGCTAATGGAATTAGAGGAGTTCAGTGAAAAGATGGAAATATACAGTTAGTTAACATAGAAAAGACAAGTGTTCCTAACATGAGAAAAATAAACAAAGTATAAGATTAAGGCATTGGGCCTCCCCAGTGGCACAGCGGTTGAGCACTGGGCTGCGAGGCTGCCCATGGCCTCTGCAGTGCTGGTTCAATCCCCGGCCGCCAGGCGAGGGTCCCACATGGTGCAGCAGACCTCTCCTGCCGCGCCCGCTGCTCCCCTGAGCAGTGTATCGTCAGTCTGCCTGTTCTGTTCCCCCTCTGGTTCTGGTGAATTCTCTCACCCTCCCGCGCTTCTGACTGTACCAAGTGCTTATATAAATAAATAAATCTTTTAAAAAAAAAAAAAAAGATTAAGGCATTGATTAATATTTGCAACTAATAAATGGTGCAGGGGGATAAGTAATCCTCCGTGATTATTTTATATTCTTCTAAATGCAAATATGGCAGGCAGATACACTTCATCTTATATAACAGAATTTTCAAAGACATGATACATTAGTGGATTGATAAAATCTGCATTTCATTTTGTTTTTAATGCCTGCCTATTTAGTCTTTCCTGCATCTCTTCTGCTCATGAAGACTTTTTGCGTATATTGGTCATGAACGTTTTATATCATCATTGCCAGTGGCACTGGTATATAGGGAAGAAATTATTATCTTTTTGGGAGGTTAGATACATCAGGGGTATTGTCTTGGCCTATTTATGAACAGATTGGGCTCCCGTCCCAATGCTCACACCGTGAAACCCTGGGAACATTACTAGGTATTCCAGGCAAAAGGCGACTTTCTGCTTTTTCAGAAGGCCTATAGGGCTCTCCTGGGTTTCTGTTTCTTCCTCAAAGAAGTGTAGGATCTCTAGCTTTTTTGCAAGGAAACCAGAAAACCAAAATTTATTGAGGACAGCTCAATTTATAGAGGACCTAACTGCCAGTCTATTTGCTGCTTACTGCTAGGTTATTGCAGCAGTATTTCCAGGGTCTCAGTTGATCTTATGCTCTAATGTCCTTTTAGCAGGGAAGATCTTAGGTTTCCCCTAGTCTGTTTTCACCTCCAGATTAATAAAATTTTTCTATTGGTTTGAGGTAGAGGTCAAGGTTAATTTTTCACTTTTTGGATATTTAGTTATTTCAGCACCATTTGTTGAAAAGACGTTCCCTTCACATTGAATTGCTTTAGCACTTCTGTCACAAGTCATTTGACCATAAAAGTGTGGGTATATTGCTGGATATTGTATTCTCTTCCATTGATTAGGTGTCTATTCTGCTTCTAGAAGTATCATATTGTCTTGATTATTGTAGTTTTATAGTTGAAATCAGATAATGAGGTTAATTACTCAACTTTTCTGTAAGATTATTTTAGCAGAATCTTCTGCATTTCTGTATAAATTTCAAAATCAGTGGATAAGCCTGACGGGATTATAATTAGCAATTATGATAAACTGAAGATAGCTTTTAGCAGTAAGTCACCTTAACATTATGAATCTTCCATTCCATGAAAATGACATAGCCCTCAACTTACCCAGGTTTTCTTTTCTCTCAGCAGTGTTGCGTAGCTTTCAGAATGGAGATCTTACATGGCATTATTATTATTATTATTATTATTATTTTTGAGGGGATAAAAGTACTTCCTGAAAATGTTAACTATGGACTATGGTTCCCTCTGGTGGGTGGGGGGGCTGACAGCTGCTTTATAAAATATATTTTATGATTATTTCACTCATCTATATTTTCTAAATTTCTTAAAATGATCATGCATCAATTTGATAGTAAGAAACTTAATTATAAAATAAAAAAGGAACCAGTATAATAGACACACGTAATGTTTTGTTATTGACGTGACAAAATTTGATTTTTGACCAGGTCCAGTGCATCTTTCTCTATAACCAACCAGCATTTTTGTCTTGTTTGCTTCTAGTGTTACACATATGGGTGGGTACTTAATACGTTCTCTCTGATGGTGTTATTCAAACATTATTATAATATGTTCTGTCTTTTATAGGCATTAAAATATATAGGGAACAAAGTAAGAAGGCAAAGGATGTGGGGTGGGGGACCAAAGAAAACCAAGATAGAAGAAGCAAGAGAGCTCCTGGCTTCTACCATCCTGACCCACGTTCCTGTGAGTAACATCTTTGCTGCTGTGAATAATGGTGATTGTGGGGTCTGTGCTTGTCTATTGAAGAATTTTGCATAGAGTTTACTTAAAGTCCAGTAACTTAAAGTCTAGTTCCTTAAGAAAGAGAATCCTAAAGAGAACTGACCAGCCCTGCTGCAAATAACCCTCCATTATCAATAGTTTGGTTGGACCCAGAGAAGATTCACTATAGTATCATTAGCAGCTGTTTATTCTCTTATGCTTTCTCTCTCAGTCTTAAATGATAGCTTTTGATATTCAGAATATATTAGTGACGCTACTTGAGGCCATGATTTTGATGGACAGAAATGGTATCTTAGCTGTTTTTAAATTAAAACAAGCTTATGGTATCTGAGCCATCTAGATGGGTGGGGAAAAGTTGGTGAAATAGATATAACACAACACTTACCATGTTTACAAGTACAAGTCTATGGCATTAACCACAGCTCAGTGTTGTGTGACCATGTTTAATTTACCACAGATATTTTAAAAGTAATCAGGTGACTTCGCCTCCTAGACCTGGAGTCAGGTTTGCATTGTCCCACCTCTTAATTTATAATGACAGTGCTCAGGTCCCGACAGATGAGATTTACTTACATTGTCATCCAGCTGGGTAACAGTCAGAAAGAGAGCTAGTGCATCCCCTGCCCTTGAACCAGCGCTTGGTGTGTACTCTTATTATGTGTCATTAAGCAGACTTAGACCATGTTGGCATGCGGGGTATAGGCAGGAGTCATCCCCTAGCTTCTTAGGGGATTTAATATATGCTTCTCTTTTTACGTTACGCAAGACTGTTAGTCAGGCTGTCTCATTAACCAAATAGTCTGCCTTGCAATGATCTCATTCAGGAGCTAATCATAAGAGTGGAAAGCTGAGGGATATGTGGAAGTGGAGAGTGAATTTCAGATTCAAAGTCCCTATTTTAAAACATCTTCCTGGCCACATAACGCAGGTCTCTGATTCTGCTCTTTACCTGCCCTCTATTTCTATGTGTCCTTGATCTGATTCACAGAATTAGAAAATTCTTCATGTTGATGCGGGGTCTGAACTAACTAAAACTCTTGGAGGATTGGAAAAGCAGTTTTAAACTCAAAGTCACTAGGTGGAGAGAGGAAATAACATGGGCCTTGGAGCTAGAGATTAACAGTGTACATCTTGATTTCTTATTTTGTAGCTTATTTACTTTGAGCAAACCTTAATATTTGTAAGCTTCAGTTTTCCTCATCTTTATAATGAAACATACTTCCTCACAAGGCTGTGATGATTCTGTGATGCTGGAAAGCCCGTGGTCTCCCACTCCCTGATGCAGCCATAAACTCTATTAAGTGCTTCACTTACCTTTGTCTGTAACTGTGGACAACTTTTCTTAAAAGACCCATAGCTGGCACTTAACTCACATTGATAAGCCGAACACTGGCACTTTCCCATGGTTGCCACAGGCCTGACTTACCATTTAAAAAGTTTGGTTACACATAATCCAGTGAAGAGTAAAGGCAGAGACTGGAGTCCCCTGAAGATTTGACTGGGCTGGACATCCAAGGTGGCTTGTCCATGCCCATCTCTGGCTCCTCTGGAGCCTCTCCCCAGGAGAGTGTCCTGGACTCAACGTGGTGCCACAGAGCTGAAAGAGGGAGTACAAATTGCCAGTTTAGAAGCTAACTCAAAGAGGAGGTGATGGACTCTACCTGTTAATGGAGTGGCTTGAAATAAATAGGAATTAATAGTGATCCTGTTGGAAGAAAAGCTACCACAGGTACTGAGTACAGAAAGTTGAAAAGTCGGGGCCCTCCCTGATGGCCTAGGGGGTAAATTTCAGATGATGGCACTCCAAGTCGGCCTGAGTTGGATCCCTGGTCAGGGAGCAACCCTCATGGGGCAGCAGACCTCTCTCCCCTGCTGCTTATTCCCTTTTCTGTTCCCCAGTCTGTCTCTGGCTTACACCCCAGTTCTTCTATGCAAAATAAATAAAAATCTCACAACAAGGAAATAATTCTTTTTTTTTTTTTTAAAGGAAAATTGAAAAGTCATTTCAGCTTCTAGGAAGTTTAGCCTAGTTGAGTTTCTTTGACTCGCAACAGTCATAACAATCCATTGTTTTATTTAAATACTGTAACATTGGTTTTTATTCATGGCACCATAAATTTTGTTCATTGTCTCAGAAATATCCTCTGATATCTGAATTATAGGTTAAAGAATTTAATTTCCGAGCCAAATGTATCTATACTGCAGTGATGGTGCGAAGAGTAATTCTGGCCCAAGGAGATAATAAAGTTGACGACAGAGACTATTATGGAAACAAGCGGCTGGAGCTGGCAGGACAGGTGATTGCATTATTTCATGTCACAGGTTTTTATATTCTTTAATAAAAATTAATTTGGTATTCATTTTAGATAGGCGGAAGAGACAAATGGACTGTTAGTTGCATATATTTGAAGTATAGACCTTTAACACATGATTTACTATTCTGTTTGACCTAAGAATATCATTAACTATGAAAACTATCTTAGTTCTTTAAATATGTTAATATAAGCTCTAATTTCAGCTCCTATTTTAATCTTGTAGCTGTTGTAGTGTGGAGGTCATTGTGGGGAGGGCCTGTTATTCCTGCAAGCACAGCAATAAACTAGAGGCTTATTTTATCCAGGATCTAGTCTTTTATGGCAACCACAGAGAATCTGGCTCAGTCTGCTGCAGCAAGCAGAGGCCCCTTCATTGTTGCAGTGGATTTGAAACTGTCTCTTGTTCATCTTTGTAAACTGAGCTTTTAATAACGATGTGCCCTATGTAGTAGACCCTCATCACATATTTGTTGAAGTATTGAATCAGTTAATTACAAATTCTAAAATATTTTACCATAAAACCCCTTTGAATACCGATACTCTTTCTTCATTTGCTGTCTTAGTCCGTAGCGGCGCCGTCTACCCACTTCTCCAAACTGCAGACTTCGGCATCAGCCCAGATTCCTGCTGTTCCTTTACTCTCCACATCAGATTAGTCACCAAGTCCTGCTTATTCCACTTGCTCTGCCTCTGACTTAGCCCCAGTGTAATTGCTTCAACATCAATATCCCTTATTAAGGAATCTCCCTGTTCTTAGCTTCACCTCAGCCCTATTCATTTCCTACCACAGTGCTACTGAAGTTAGTTTCAGGCACAGATACAATCTCGCTCCTGCGCTTGCTCCTTGGAAGACACAGGGCTGTGATTCCTTGTCTTTCAGCCTAGAATGAGACTGTGCCAGGTGCCGCGTCCACCTGCAGCCATTCTCCTGGCTATTTGTCTTACTAGATTAAGTATCTTCAGTTTTTTTAAAATGTTATGAATTTTTCAAAATAATATAGCAGTGAATTAAACATAAAATAGCAGGTGCATTTAAATAAAAAGAGTAATACACATTATAGAATAGCATAATAGTATAATAAAAAGAATTTAAATCATTACAAGAAAGTGTACAGTGAAAATGAGTCTTTCTCCTACCCGACCTCCCTTCCCTATTACCCAGTTCCCTACTTTCTATCTTCCTTCCATCTAGAATCTTGCCATGCATATACAAACATCTTTATTAACTGGCATTTTAAAGTTTTATTGTTGGAAACTAGTGGTTTGCAGATATCCTAGGCCCATGTGTGAATTTATGCTAAGTTTTATGGGTCTTCTTTGGGTTTTTTGTCAGGGACACGTTTGGAGTTAGATTTTTCAATTTTAGAAGAAATCATGTAAAGGAACAATTTGCCAGCATTAATAGCGATTTAAAACAAACATCTGTTTGTGTCTGCTGCTTGCCCATTGATGAAGAAAGCCCTCTTACTGAAGAGAGGATTTAATCAGTTAAATGTGTGCGTTGCTGCAAAGATGGACATACACATGCTTTTATGTATGTGCTTTTAAGTTATGAAAAATTTCATACATGCAAAACTATGTGTGTTTGTGTATTAACACTCACACTCACATGTCACAACTCAGGTGTGAACACGGCAGTATTGTGTTTAACTCCCCACCCCCCATACACCATATCTGATGCCCTGCTCATCTGACTGTTCTGGAAGCTCTGGCCAGGTGTCTGCCTTCTCACCTGCTGGAGAGTCATACCTACACGCACCTGAGCATTTACTGTGAGGTTGGGGGAAGCCCAGATTTATTTCTCAGAAGCTTCCCCAGCAGACATGAGCTTCAGACAAGGGTTTTAAGGTTTTTAAAGCGTTGATTTTTACTTGGAATCCTAATGTTAGACAGAAGTGGAGCTTCTCTGGGCCGAGATGGGGTGTAAGGGCTTGTTTCTCTGGCTGCTTGCCCTTCTCTCAAAACTCCCTGTGGAGTCCATAACTGCAGCATGCTCTGCAGAAAGAATTTGTGGCTCTTTAGCAGGACTTGCAGGATTCTTGATGATCTTGCCTCTGTACTGCTTTCCGGCTTCATCTCGGGCCAAGGCGAGCCACTTAACATCTTTCCAAACACAATGGGGTGCTTTTTCATCCTGCCATGTCTTCAGATTGTGCCTTCTACCTGAATGGCTCCTCCCTCATCTTCCTTCCACTCTCCACCTAATCAGGAGTTCCTCCCCATTATTCATTCTTTAAGTCACTCTCTGACACCATATGTGAACCCCAGGAGTATTTAGTGGCTTGGTCTTCCAAGTTCCAGTAGTACTTTGTCCACATCTTTTTTGCATTCTGAATTAGTATAGAGTTCTGTTACAGAGTTCTTTACCTCTAGGTTTCTTTCCCCTTGGACGTTAAGCTCATTGAGGCTAGGGGCTATTTATATTCATCTCTCTGTCCCTGATAAAGTTTTAGGCACCAGAACTACAGAGGTAAAGGAGACTCGATGAGGCATCTCCTCTCAGGAGTGTGTACTTAGGGAGGGAACACATGAGCAAGTAGACAGTAAATAATGTGATGCTATTAGGTGGTCAGTAAGTGTGTAAAGAAAACCCAAAACAGGCTGATGTTCAAGATAGAGTTGGGGTGTTGATGGGGGAAACGAGTGTGTCAGGACATTCAGGAAAGAGCACTTTGAACAGGTAATCATTTTAAACTGAATCTTCAGACTTTCCAGCTAAGATTGGATGAGGAGACGCCAGTCTCACCCAACCATGGGAATTGCTGTCTAGCAGGAAATCCGGGCAGGGTCAGACCTTCCCAGGCAGTTCCGGCAGAAGGGTCTCTGTGACTGTAGTGGGTAAGGCATGGGGTCAGTGAGAGGTGATGCGGGACAACTGACATAGAAGGGGTTTGGATTTGATTTCACACATAGTGGAAAGTCACTAGGGAGCTTCAGTCTGGGGGACAACCATCTCATTACCACTTTAGACAGATCTGCTTTGGAGACGAGCTGTCCAGGAATGAATGGGGTAGGAGCCTCGGCCAGTCTTCCAGGTGATAGCAGCAGATATTACCACCACTGAAATTTAAAACTAGAATTAAAAAGTGACAGCAATTAGGAAAAAGATATTGTCTGGACTATGAGGACGCCACTGTCTGGTTAATGGCCGATGTTGCAGCAGGTGGGTCTTTGGCCATCCTCAGATTGGCCACTGTGAAGGGGGTTGGGGGATGCCCCCGTCTCCATTAACCCAAATTTTTATTACTTTCCACTTGGAAAAAATCGTGCTGTTAAATGACTCCATTAAAAATTGTTGGTTGTTCAGAGGAATAAGGAATGGAGAGACTATCCTGTTGCTTAAAAAATTAGAATTAAAAAGAGGGTTCCCATGTGTATGAAAACATCGCTTTATAAACAATGTAAAGACATAAAAGGTATTGTGTTGGCGAAAATGTGTATAAACAATAGCTGCTAATTTCACATCCCCTGGGATGCGGGCGCATAAACGGCTTCAGCTCTAGATAACAGCTGTAGCCACAGCCAGGCGGGTTCGTGGCTCTTTCCCTCGTCTTGCTGCCACCAGGGGGCTGGCAGGCCAGCCGCCAGCAGAGGTGTTAGCAAAACCCACTGATTTCAGGCTTAATCTTTTCACCTACCTTTTCTTTTTCTGTAATGTGTTCATTATTTGCTGAGCATTACTCTATTCTTTGTCTGCAATTTTTTTGTTTCTAATGCAGCTTGCTTTGTGTGGGGGAGATAGGGAACGGCACCAAAATCCGGCACCCTGGAAAGCCAGGGATTTCCACCCTGTGACAAAAGAATGCCGTCTTGACTTCAGAGATTGCCTAATCCCAGCTGTTCTGATAATGTAATTAAGGCTGCCTAATGTCTTTAATTTTGCAACCAGTTTGTGTGAAAAGGAGAGTTTGGCACTCTGAAGGCTTAAACACTAAATAGCAATCTCAAGGCACCTAATTAGAATTCTCTGACATTAAGCTAATTGGTGAAACTGTATTTCAGCAGCTTAACTTCTTTATTAATTTTTTTTAGCATTTTCATTGAAAATCAATTGATGAGCTGTCAGCATTTTTCCCTTAAACATAACTTGCTCTTCGGTGCTCCTGCCTGGCGGGGCCGTGAGGCCTCCTCGTACCAGCAGTGAACGGTCGTGAGCATTATCGTCAGCACGCCATCCCTTTTCATCATTTCACTCTTGACCTAAATAATGTGGTTTATTGTGTGACTTTGCCTTGTAGTTTCTCACTGCTCTGTGAACTGGAGAACATTATTTCTCTTAAATTGAAAATTTAGGGGCGGAGAAATTTACTGAGGAGGCAGTGTTTCCGCCCAGTGCGCTCCCGCCCAGTGTGTGCGTTGTGGCCCAGCGCTTTCTTGTGTTTGTGTCCGGGAGCTGACACCAAATTCAGCTGGGAGCCAAAAAAACTTTGTCATAATTTGAGACACAAAAGTCTAAGTGTAAGAGACTAATTAAAATAGGGCAGAGCTTTTGTGGTGTAGGTTAAGGGCCTTCGCTTCTGTTCAGGATGCTTATTCAAGTTCCTTTTGCCAGTTTCCACAGGAAGTTGCTGAAATGGGCTGCTTCATCCCTCCCTCCCCTCTGCACCTGCTTCCATTCCCATGTTCTTTCTTTCCGCGAGTGAAACTGCTGAGTCTGAGTGGAAGAAAGGATTAAGCTCTCAGAGGAGGAAGTTTTCTTTATAAAACACTTCTGACATGGTAGATTCAAGGCCAAGATCCTGACTTTGCTCTCTGCAGCATTGATGTGAGCAGAAAAGTGGAAGGATGTGTCTACCATAGAGGGAGGAGCATACAGTCTAATTATACTTAGGACATTCTTTCATCAATCGTCACTAGAGGAGAAGACTTGTTTGCTTTAAATATCTTTTTTCATTATGAGTCAAAAAATGACCTGTGGTTTGGAAACATTCAAAAAATATAGTCAAGATGGCACTCAGAAAATCTTTAACATAGAAGATTTCACTGAATCTCAGAATTCCTCTTTAAGTAAATAATTGGAGTATATATAATGCCCGTACCCCTCCAATACTGCTTCAATAGTATGTTACGTAGAGTACAAAGGCATCTGGGGGTTTTCCCCCCTCTGTAAAGGAAAACAGAATGCTATAAGTGAAAAAACTAATATGATTAATTTTGCAAGGGGATTTAAGTATTGAAACATCTGTTGTATTTAGTTACTGAAGAAGTATGCTAGTTATTTACTTTGTAGTAAATCACCTACTCAGATTTGCAAACTTTATATAGTGTTGTGTTGTTTTTTTTTTTTTTAAAGATTTATTTATTTTTATTTATACAAGAACCGGGGCACAGGCCAGACACGCGGGAGGGTGAGAGGATTCACCAGAGACAGAGGGGGGAACAGAACAGGCAGACTGACGAAACACACTGCTGAGGGGAGCAGCGGGCGAGACAGGAGAGGTCTGCTGTGCTATGTGGGACCCTCGTCTGCCGGCCGGGATCAAACCAGCACTCCAGAGGCTGCGGACAGCTTCACAGTGCTGCGCTCAACCGCCTACGCCACCAGGGGAGGCCCAGTGTTGTGGTTTTCTGATGTTGTATTGCATGTTGTCCAAAAACAGTAGCTCAAGCAATAACCATTTCATTATCACTCACAATTTTGTGGGTCAGAAATTCAGGAAGGACTTGACCGCTTGATTCTTTTGTTACACATGGTGTTGATCGAGGTTAGATGGTGGCATTCTGCTGGAGGTTGGTGGGAGGGTGGAAGGCTGGGCTCAGTTGGGCCTTGACCTCCCCAGTGCTGTGGTGTCAGAGTGGGCCAGGACTTGAGTATTTCCCATGAACAAGACAGAAGCTGTGTGGCCTTAATGTCCTAGGCTTGAAAGTCACAGCTTCACTTACTTTTACTTTGTGAACAAAACATCATAGCCTCTCCCAGATTTGATTTGGGGCATCTGGAAATGTGGGTCACAGCATTCAGTGTGTCATTCGGGTCAGCAGAGATTTATATACCTAATTTGGGCATTTTCTCCTGCTTCGTTCCTTCTGGAGAATTTCCCCTCACTCTCTAGCTACTGTGGTAGGACATGTCCTTTTCTTCTGACTCTTTAATCCACTAAACTGTAGCTCTCTCTCCAAGTTTTAGCTCCCCAGTTATCTTGGACTCAGTTACCAGTATGTCCTACCGTTAGTTGAAAAGCCGTAAGAACAGGAGATGCACCCAATGCTGTTGATTACGATTTTTTGGCTTTCCTCCATTTTCTGCCTGCTGTTGGACACTCTCCAGTGCTTTAAATAGTTTTAATGTTTTGTCTAGGGTTTGCAATTACTATTGACAGGCAAGTTCATCTGATAGGAGCTACTTCACCAGTTCTGGAAACAAACCCTCCTGTCTGTTTCTGTGACTTGCTATTCTGTGCCATTGGTTGGGCTAACTTGGTTGCGCTATTCTAGATATGTCACCATGATTTATTATTATTTAAGCTTTATTGTTTAAGTTTTAATATTAAAAAGTTACATACTTTAAAAAATGAGGCAATATCAGTAAGTGTTTCTACCAACTTACATGTTTACCAATCATGTAGGAAAGTCCAAATGGCACCACACATTTGGTGTTGTCAGGCTATAATGGTAATTCTCCCCCACCCACACATACATTGTTTTGGTTTTAATGTCTCTATCTGTAAAGTTAAAGGTTAGTCACTGGTCAGTGAAGTCTGAGAGTCTAGGAGTGGCTGGTCTAAATTAAATGTCTTTGAATGCAGGGACTATGTTAACATCTTTGTTCTTATTCCCAACACCTAGCATAGTGGTGAGCACATAGAAATTGTGGACATATCACACTGAATCTCATAAAATATTTTAGGCAGTTTTTCCATCTTTTTTTTAACAGTTTAATAAAAGATGTAAAGTTTATTAGATAAGCTAATACTATATTTTAAAAGTTCACCATATGCTTTTTTATTTTTAGCTTTTATCTCTTCTTTTTGAAGATTTGTTCAAAAAATTTAATTCCGAAATGAAAAAGATTGCAGATCAGGTGATTCCTAAGCAAAGAGCCGCCCAGTTTGATGTCGTGAAGCACATGCGTCAGGACCAGATCACCAATGGCATGGTGAACGCCATTTCTACTGTGAGTCCCTGCTCTCCCTGAGCTCTCCTGATTAAGTGTAAACCAATGGGATGGAAACTTAGAGCACTTTGAGAATCTAGGTGAAATATTCATGTATGTATGCACGTATTTAGAGAATGCTTACAAATGACAGATTTTCTGTTTTGAAAAAGAGAGTCTACAGTTGAAATGTTATCAGGGCAATTTTGTCACTCTGATACAGGGTGGCAAGGGGCAATAAAACTGGCCAAGGACAGTGCCCAGACAGTTTACCAGTCACTGTCTGAGTTCTTCACCCGCACGTGCAATTAATTGCAAGGCTACTCAGGTTCAGAGAACAACAACAATAGGATTGACTTAACAAACCAGGGAAAAACAAAGAGTTACTGAGGCCAAAATGACCATTTACCGCACCCGAAGCAGTGTCCAGTGTTTTAAAGTCCTAAACACAAATGTTCCCAAGATGGTGTCTTCCTGCCACTGAGGACAATGGAACTCCATCCTGAACAAAGGCCATGCTCCCAAGATGGCATCTTCCCACCAGTGAGGGCCTAGAGCATGTGGCAGCCTGACTATACGCCAGGATCCAACTCATGAAGACAGGAGAAGACACAACAGGAGATGCTCCTGGAGCTGTTGAGATGCCCCAGTGCAGCACCAGACAAGTGACACTCAAGACAGCAGCTGCAGCAGCCCAATGACCCGACAAACGGCCCCACTCACACAGCTCAGCGAGGCGCCCAGGTCTGGGTCTTTGCCTTCCCTGTCCGGCTGTAATAGCAGCAAAACTGGGAACAGTTTCGGTTGCTTGGCTACTTGCAAAGCCTCCAAACTTTTCTGAGGTTGGCTGCTGAAAGCCTCTCCACATCCTTCAGAGGCCCACAACAGCCTTCTGGAAGATCAGTGCGGTAGGGGCAGAAATCACTGACCCTGGAATTGGTGAAGATCTGAAAATGCTGAAATCCCGAACACTAAATGCTGGAGGCTCCTTCTGCTGTCCCTTATATTTCTTACCATAGTCTCCATTCCCACCTGGGGCTATCCATCCTCATCAGCACCCCCTCCAGGGGGTGCCACCTATAACAGTCTTTGGCTTTAGCCACCGGTTACATCTCTCTGACTTAATTGCCAAAATGCAGTTATATGACGCAACATAGATGCTTTCACGCAGACACGCAGAGGAAAAACAATTCAATGTAACCGTTAGTAGCCATTCTTTTCACGGCGACTTCCCTCCATTTTTTTCCTGTGATAAACGACACATTGCAGGCAGGTTTATTAATTGACAATTTTTGTCAAAAACAATACAAAATATTTCATTGTAGGTTTATAGGCCTCAAAGGGCTATCAGCTGTTCCTCATGTGAGTGATATATTCAGGCCTCAGCAGCTGCTGTGTATTCAGGCCCTCTGGCTGTTCACAAAGGGTTATCAGATAGGTTTTTTTTCTCCCTTTCTTAAAACATAACAACTGTAGGTCTATCTGATGAAGTCTGGTTCGCATTTTGTTTGCCAGACATAAAATTAGTTTTATGGATGGGATTTTGCCCCAACAAAAGAATAGTAGAGTGTAACACATGGATCCCCTTAACAATGAAAGAAGGGGAGGCAGACACTGCAGTACTAGGGGTGGTCAGCGCAAGCATCCCTTGCAGTGGCACCTACACCTGCGCTGGAGGCACACCAGCCCTGTGCCTGTCTGGGCCCGGTGGACTCTCGTGGGCCAGACTTGTCTGAAAACAGATCCCTGGCTGTTTGAAAAGATGCTTCCAAAGAGTATTTAAACACACTTGTTAAACTTGCTTTTCTTTGCTTTCTGATCCATGATTTTCAGTTCATAATAGGTCTTCTGAGTAGTTTTTTCACCCGTGACTGACTCCCACTTTCTCTCCCAGAGAAGACTGCTTTCTAGAAGTATCAGCAGTAGACCTTGTTGCTGGTGTAGCCCAGTCTGTAGGCAACAGAAAAGATAAACTTCTCATCCTCTGTGAGTGTGGCCATTCGGAGAAATTTCCAACACATGCATTTGCTGAGAGGAGAGGTTTTAGACCCCTCCTCTTTTTTCTCTCCCTGTAGTGAGAAATACAAGAAATACCTCCCTGTGCAGAATATGAGAACAAATCCTCCTGCTAGACATCTTGGCTTCCCTCTCCATCTTCTTCCTGTTTGCCAGCAGCTGCTGCCTTCATTTAGCTCCCTGGTGAATATTTCTTAAACTTACTTTTCCTCTTATTCTCTGGGCCCAAGTCAGTTTACTAGGTTCATTTCTTATTCTAAGCATAAGTTAACTGAATAAATAGTATAAGAAATTGTTAATTAATGGAATCAATGTGTTTGCTCTATTTCTTTGCTTTGTGATGGATAGATTTTCTTCCTAGCTCTTTTCCACACCATCAGGAACCAAGTTTCTGAACCGATCTTTACTGTAATAATCATTAAACTTTAATTTATGAGGAAATTGCCACAAAATCACAGGTCACCTTAAAAAAAAAATTACAGCCCACCTGATATGCTTCTAGAACCCTAGCAACTTCTTTACTACAAAGATTTTTTTTTTAATTTTTTTTTTTTATAGAGGCATTTTTTTTTTATTTATTTATTTGTTTGTTTGTTTGTTTGTTTATACATGCACTGGGTACAGTCAGAAGTGCCTGAGGGTGAGAGAATTCACCAGAGCCAGAGCGGGGAGCAGAGCAGGCAGAAGGACCAAAGTACACTGCTGAGGGGAGCAGCGGGCGGCAGGAGAGGTCTGTCTGCCCGCCATGTGGGACCCTCTTCTGGTGGCCAGGGAGCAGCCGGGGATCGAAACCGCGCCGCAGAGGCTGGGGCAGCTTTGCAACCCAGCGCTCAACCGCTGCGCCACCGGGGAGGCCCCTACAATGATTTTTTTTTTAACCTGGATCTATGGTTCTGCTCCTAAAACCGAATGTAAAATTTTGAGTCCATGGTTCAGAGGTGTTTTTATCTTTTAAAAAGAACATTATAGCTTTCATCAGATTCTTAAAAGAAAAAAGCTAAGAACACTGTTCAGACGTTTCTTTCTTTTTTGAATCAGAAAGATAATTGAATTAATTTTTTGACATTTTATTTCCTACCTTGCTTTTCTATGCATACTATTTTCAACTATTAATTCATGATAGCATGAGTTGAAAATTTAACAATTCCGAACCTTAATCTTTAAATATCCTTGCAAGTATTTAATGTGTGCAATTGATGAAACCATTGTACAAGAAAATATATTTAGTGTATAGGAGACAAAGCAAACTTAATGTTTAAGATTTATTTCATAGGAATCTATTTTAAGATTGACCTGATAGCCACAGAGGACATAGAATATTTCTAAATATGTATATGTATGTTTATATACGCAATTTTTTATTTATATAAACATTAATTAAGAAGCCTACAGTTAATTCATTGTCCCTAATAACTGCTCTTAGAGTCATTTGCCGTTGCTATATTTTCCTCCAATTTTGGAAGACATCCAAATGATGGCACATTCCAACATAAAATTATCTCTTTGAGCTTCAAGCCAGTTTTACTTTAAATGTGTGCAGAAATTGCTAATGTTTTGTTAGCTTACTGCTTCCAGTGGAAATCCCTGGTTGCATGGGCTTATCCAAGATAGAGTTAGTTCTTCAGAAAATAACTGCTCTGATATAAGGTTGATATAGCGAGACATCCTTAGATGGTTGCTGGACATAGGTAATATTTTTTTAAATTCCTAGAAAACCCCCCTGAGTGAGCCAGCTAAGTTTTAATTGAGACATTTTGATTTCTGAAGATAAACATTATGACTCTAACTTAATAAACAAGCAGCTCCTGTGATGGGCTTCCCAGAAGAGTATCAGGCAGCATTAGAGCGGATCAGTAGTATCATGTCCTTTATCTCTCTACAGGGAAACTGGTCTCTAAAAAGATTTAAAATGGACCGCCAGGGTGTGACTCAGGTGTTGTCTCGCTTGTCATATATATCTGCACTGGGCATGATGACAAGAATCTCCTCCCAGTTTGAGAAAACAAGAAAAGTGAGTGGTCCTCGGTCCCTCCAGCCATCGCAGTGGGGGATGCTCTGTCCTTCGGACACTCCTGAAGGAGAGGTAAGATATCCGAGGCATCTCTGTGCTATGTCAGAGGTAAAACCCCCCCAGTTTTTTATACAACTAGGAGCACATGGTGCACAGCCTGAAGTGGATTCCAACTCATATAGGAAACAGAGGCAGTTAATATGGAGTCCCACATTGTTTATAGGTCTGCTCCTGTCCTCACCCACCCCTTCCTGTGTCATGACCCTTTCTTCATGTAACTGTTGTTGGTTTCAGTTCATTTTACTCTTTTTAATTTTAAACCTTCGAAGAAACGAACCTTGTATCCCAACTTCCGAGTACAGACCCACATTCAGTGTACAAGCCCCATAAATATATGCTGACTCAATAAATAAGTTGATTGCAGACATGTAAGAGGTGTAAGTTCCAAGTGTTAGAATTTGTTATGACTTGAAAGAGTTGAAAAATACAAGTCCTTGCAGAGTCATGATTTTTAGGAATTACCGTTCTCCTAATTTATCTTAAACCATATGGAATTCACAGTAAAATTACGCAGCTTGCCAAGTTTGCATAATTTCTACATCTTGAGCTTTGGAGTACTGTATTTCCCAGATCGCAATGAAGGGCATGTTTTGTGCATCATTACAGCAGATGGTTTTTAAGAATTGAAGGTAGACTCTTTACATGTCGTATACGTCTCAAGTGTTTTTTCTGTTTGCTTCATTGTAGCCTTATTTTTATTTCTGGTATAGATTTTTGTGGTTGTATAGAAGTTTAAGAATTTAAACATTTTTTTCATTTTGCAATAATTTTTGGACAGACAAAAAAGCTGCAAAGATACTATAAAAAATTTCCATGATCCCTTAGCTAGATTGCCAGATGTGAACTTCAGACATCACCATGGCACGGTCAGCAGCCTCGTGAATTTAACATCGATCCTTGGACCTTATTCCAGTTTTGCCACTTGTCCCTCCAGAGTCTTTTTTCCGATCCAGGATTGCACATGACTTCAGTTGTCATGTCTCATTTACAACGCCATCATCATCTGCTATTACAAATATTACCCTGCTGAGCATTTCTGCGGCTACACCTATGTTCGTTTTCTTGCTTGTTACTGAAGGGGGAATTCCTCTGGGTTAAAGGCTATATGCATTTCTGAGGCTTTCGTATGAATTGCCACACTGTCCCCTCCAAGGTGGTGGGCACTTCACATTGCTCCTGGCACAGTGGGAGCTGTTTTCAGATATAAGCTGCATGTTGTGCTCCTGATGTTCATTCTTAGAATTGACTCTTCTTATTTTAGGCATGTGGTTTGGTTAAAAACTTGGCCCTTATGACACACATCACAACTGACATGGAAGATGGACCCATTGTTAAATTAGCCAGTAACCTGGGAGTAGAAGATGTGAATTTGTTGTGTGGGGAAGAGCTCTCTTACCCAAACGTGTTTCTCGTCTTCCTCAACGGTGAGTGTGTTTTGGAGATAGGTGTACCCTAGATGATCCATTGGGGAGAGGGAAGGAATGTTTTTATCCATGTGTTTAAAGCACACAGTAATTCTGGACCTAGGTAGATATTAATTTAAAGATTAAAAAAATGGTACAGAACCCATATTCCATGGGCTGGGGCCAGGGCCTGCGGGGTTCCACTGTTAGAGCTAAAGAGCAACGTTGCAGAAACTGGCTGCCTTCCACCCCCTGCAGCTGCCAGCAAAGCCACAGTGGAGTGAAACTCAACATGAAATCTTCAGGTTCAATATCTGAGACATTCTGCAGAAATAGTCTGGTAGTTATGTTCAGTCACTTGATAATTAATTGTCAACAGACTGTGGCAAGAGGATCTCTTTCCTTCAGCTAATGCTCTAGTGGCTTCTTTCACATACCCCTTGCCGCCTCCTTCAGAGTCCTCAGAGACATAGCAGCAAGTCTGCCTTGTCCTTTCTCCTTTTCCTCTGGTGGTGTGGGTGCTTGTTCTCTCACCTGTGGGCTCCCTGTGCTGATCCTGGCCACTTAGTTCCCATGCTCTTCTCTGCTTCTTTCTGCTTCTCCTCATAGCATTAATCCTTTACATGCTGAAAAGGAAGCGGTTAGGGCTTGGCAGGGCTGTTGAATGCCTCATTTGGTGTCTCCCCACAGCTAACATCGAGTGAGCCCTTCTTTACCCCCTGCACCTCTGAGTCCTCATGTTAACCCGAGGACACAACGTCCAGTGTCCTCGTTTCATAGATGGGGATGATCACAAAAGCAGGTTTATAGTAGCAGTTGCTGTGTGCCAGGCAGAGTTCAAGAGTAGGTGCTGTCAGAGGCCAACTCATTTAATCCTCGAATTGACCAGCCCAGGGAACTGGACCGCAAGCTTGTCTTCCCAGCACAGTTCTGACAGGTGAGGACAGTGAGACCAGCTCACCCAGCACTGCCAGCCAGCAGGTGGTAGGACTGGCTCTCGGTCCCAGGACCCCGGCCTGCCCTTCATCATGCCTCTGCATTGCTTCCCGGCCACCTGTGGACCAGCTCTAGCTGTCAATAATAATAATGAAAATGACTGCAGTGCTGCTTTTCATTCTCATTGGGTGGATATTTTCAATCCAAGTAGATTTAGCTTTTATTCCTGGCTTAAATACTGCTCTCTCTTTTTGCTTAGGTAACATCTTGGGTGTCATTCGAGACCATAAGAAACTTGTGAACACATTCCGACTGATGAGAAGAGCGGGCTATGTCAATGAATTTGTTTCCATCTCAACAAATCTTACAGATCGATGTGTCTATATCTCCTCTGATGGAGGGAGGCTGTGCAGGTATATGTTGCGGAAAGGAGTTTGTAAGACTGTTTACTTTTGAAGGAAATACTTCTTTTTTAAAGTTGCTTTAACCTCTTTCGTTGTTAAGATAAATTTAATGCAGTCAGCAAACATTTTATGAATATGCATACTAGGTCATGAGGATTCAAAGATGAATGGGAGTTACTTTCTGCTCTCAGAGTTCAGTCTACTGGCAAAAGCAGAAATAATCACTAGTAACAACCTTAGTAAATGTTAGCCATTAGTTAGGATTTTAATGGATGTACTGTGTATAAGGCTTTAACTGCGTTCAGCCCTATCAGGTGAGATTATTATTTTCACTTAACAAATGAGGAATTAGCGAGACTTGGTAACTTATGCAAAGCTAGATAGTAGTAGCCTGGTGACATCCAATATGATAAGATACAGTCTAAAAAAGGAGACAGACTGCTTTTTGAAAGTAGTTTTATAATGGCGTAACGTAGATCTTGCAGGAAAAGTTAGAATATGTGGAGCACAGTCAGAGGTAACAGAGGTGGCGTGGAGTGATGTCCACCTTCTCTTCCTGCTGCTTCTTACTCTGCTTCTGAGTCTCTTAACCTGGACTCAGCGGTGACCACTAGCTGTGGGGCCGAGCTGCCCTGCCCGTGCTCCCTCCAAGAGGCAGCCAGGATTCCAAGGTAATGTTGATCTCACCCAGTTCATTTTTCAGCAACTTGTGTTCCCCTTTTGTAATTGTGCAGCTCCTCTTCTTAACTGTTTAAAAGTGCTCATTAGTCCTCAAATAGTTATTTGGACTTTCGGGTAGAGTGCACAAGTGTCTAGTGGTTACTCGCTCCTCGCTGTAAGAGCTGCTTATCCAAATAGCAACAGCTCTTGACGTTTCGGTGCCACATACCATCCTTTGTGTCAGTGTTTCCTCGTGGTGGCGATGCCCTCAGAAGCAAATCACCACTGACAGTTACAGGTTAATCTACCAGAACATGTAGACCAAAAGCTCTCTCTAACTTGCCTCCACTGCATCGCTAAAATCACAAGTGAAGATGCTTTATTTCTCTGCAAATTTATAGCCACTCTTTTTGATTGTATGTAGCTGTAGGTAACCTGCTGGTGAGGCCCCAGTGCTGCTTAGAGAATCAGACTTTAGAGAATCAGACTTCTCTAAACAGCTGATGTTCCCCAGACCCTTTCTCCAAAATGCATTGTTATCTTCAGTGACAGGTGACAGTTCTTCTCTGCCTGCTGGCACCACGGATGGTGGATCACATGTTCCCTGTATGAATCAAAAGATGCATTTACATGATTTTAAAAATATGACCAAAGATTTTGTTTTCTTAGTGGACTTTATTGAGTATCATTTCTGTGTTGCCTTTTCATTCAAATAAATGCTCAACAGTAGGATTTTCTAAGCTACCTGGAGAAAGTGCCATATGTATGTTCATCTGTACCTATTCACATAGCTGGGATGCAGGAGGTGGGAGTTGGTAGCCCCCTGCACAGTCACACATACAAAAAGAATATCTTGTGTGCTCGAGCACCCAGATATAAGCGTAGTTATACCTACAACTTCCCTCATTTTATTATAGTCAAACTCACTTGCTGATTTCATTTTCTAAATTCTATTATGAATGTTTTGTTTATCTCTGCTCCAGACCCTACATAATTGTTAAGAAACAGAAGCCTACAGTCACAAATAAACATATGGAGGAGCTTGCTCAGGGATACAGGTAAATGGCCAAAGGAGGAACCTCTCGGTGTCCTAAGTACCCACAATTAATGACTTAATCAGCAGGAACATCTATACTTTTTAAAAAGTATATTTTCATTTTCTTAATTCTTTCCCATTAAATATATCAGCCTATTGAACACCTATGCTTTTCTGTGTAAACTTACTTAGACATTGTAAATTATCATTTTAGTTCATGAGAATTAAAGAATCTGGGTTTAAGTAGTATACCATGAAGTGTTTCTAGTAGGAGAGGACTTCCTCCATTGTGATGATGTTGACTCTGTGGGCCTCTTATACTGGGGAGTTCCTGAAGCCATAGGAGCTATTTTTGAAGTGGAGACTAGATTGACAGTGACCACAGACATTTTACTGTTTTTATGTCAGTGATTTGTGATCATTCTGTGATACGAGAGTATCATTTCAGATATCTGAATGTACTGATATGCTCTGGGAGGGAGAGGTACTTTGGGCCCAAATGAAAACCAGGATCTTTTGTTGTTGCCTATAAAACACTGCAGTAAAATGCATTTTTAAAAAATGTATCTCACCAATATTTCCTAAGGAATTTTGAAGATTTCTTACACGAAAGTCTGGTTGAATACTTAGATGTGAATGAAGAAAATGATTGTAACATCGCACTCTATGAACATACAATTAATAAGTAAGTGTGATCTATAACAACCATTATTAAAACCTGTTCTGATTATAGGAATGATCTTTTTCTCTTTTCATTTCTTCTTCAATTCTTCTGTTGTGTACTCTCACTTAGAACTGTTGGAAATGCTATATGCTGTTTTATAATGAAGTATAACCTTTGTAAAAAAAATCACAAAACTGCTAATAAGTCATCTTTAGATTAATACTCCTTCCTATTCATTTTTTCTGATTTCAATATTGATTATTGCCAAAATTAAACTAACAAATAAGATTATGCAAAGATGTATTTATCTCTTGTAGAGGGAAATTTGTCAATGGACATCTGAATTCTTATTGTCCATATAGGAATTCCCTCTGCAGTATGTTGTAATGTTATCTATAAACTTATGTGCATTATAAACATGAAATGTTAATATGTTCATGATGTTTCTTCTGGAGCACTGATATTTTTAGTAGCATCTGTGTTCCATTTGGAATATATTAGAGGACATTTATGTAACTTGCTGTCTAATGCATGTGACTGATGGACCACTTATCGGGAATTGGAATTTTTGCAGTTATATTGTAAGCTAGTCAGGGACTGTGATACCACCACTTGATAACTATTGATGTCTTCAATCAAAAGAAGTACTTTTCTGCTACTGGATGAAATATACCACTTTATTTTTGTCTTACTATAAGTTAATAATGCTTTTCAGTCAATTTTTATTCCTTAAGAGTATAAATCTCTCAAAGTACTGCTTTTATATCCCTTATCTCAAGATTGACTATAAAGGGAGGCTGTTACAGAGGACCCTTGTACATAGCAAATCTATTCTCATTACTCAAGCCAAAGCCTTCAGTTTCAACCTTGACTCCTCCCCTTCTCTACACCCACATCTGATCATTAGCTTTTCATGGGGATGTCCAAAATATACCTGGAATGCTGAACTCTTCACCACCTCCGCCTGCCGCCTTCGTACAGGTTCTGCCATGCTTGCCTGGATTCTTGCCAAAGACTTCTGACTGCTTGTTTGCCCCCACACACTCTATGCCTAAAAGATGGGAGTAGTCTCGTTACTGCTTTTCTCAATTCCCTTCTTGCCCAGGGGCTTTCCATCTCTCTCCAAATTGCTTACAGATACTGTCAGGTCACTGCACCATCAGCCCCACCTACCTTATTCCTGCAGCATCTCCTACCTCCCCTCCCCTTTTCCATTTCAACCACGGTGGCCTCTTCTTAAAACCCCTTACTCATACTTCTGCCTCAGCACTTTTGCATGGGCTGTTTCCTCTGCCTGGAACCCTCTCTCACATGCCTGCTTGGCTCGCTCCTTTATCTCCTCTGGGTCCCTGCTTAGCTGTGGCCTTCTCATTGACTTTTCCTCACCAACCATTTAAAATATTGTAGAAGCCTACCTCTTTCTATCCCTCTTCACTGATTTATTTCTCTGATGCTTATTACCTTGCAGTAAAATTGTAAAATATATATTTTATTGATTTACCGAAGTAGTGTCCATCATCCTATGCTAGAAGATTCTTGAGGGCAGCAGTTTTTTTTGTGGCTGTAAATGAATATAACTGTCAGAACCAGTATCATCCATTCACCAAGCTCTCCCACACATCAAGTTCATTTTATTTTAAAAATAGAAGTTTGTATTACTTAATTCAGACATGACTTTTTTAAAATATGGAAATGTATTAAATAAAAAGAATAAATTTTCTTCTTCCCTCCTCACACAACTCCACCCTCCACAAGTAGCCAGTGTTGATAGTTTAATATGTACTCTTCTAGATTTTTCTATAAGTGAATACAAACATATGTACATAGTATCACAAAAATGTGAGAATGGCAGCATAATTTCATTGCCCTGATTTTTAAAATTTATGCCATTTTTAATAACATTATTCTGGACATTTTTCCATTATAGTGTATTTATGTATATTTATAAAACATCTATTTTAATTGCTTTTATTAGATTGTCAATCTACATGTCCCTAGTAGTTGGGTGTTTTGCAATTTTGGAAACAGTTTCCAGGTAAAAGGTGGCTTGATCTTAGTTGGAGCTAAATTTAAGATGCTTATGCACAGTGTATAGGAAGTCTCCTAATTCCTATTCAGGAACAAACTTACTGGTAGTTGTAATTTTGAATAATAATATTCCTTTTTTTTTTTTTTTTGGTAAAATCAAAATCCAGAGTGTTTGGATTTTCAAGTATTACTAGATAATAAATGATCTTACAGGTGATGTTGTCATGAAGAAAGAAGAAACTTAAATGTTTATCTTATTAATTTTCAGACTATCCTAATCTTTACATTTGCAAAACCAGTTTTTATTTGCATGGGGAATGTCAAGTTAGCCAGTATTTAAACTAAGTAATACATTTAAAGCAACTCTTTCATTCTATGTTATGAAAAGTCACTATAAGTTGTTGCTCTTGAATAAAAAAATTAGAAAACAAAATTCAGAGCCCTCTTCCTTTCTCTGCTGACAAAGACCTGCTAGGTGTCAGAGGATTCTGCTAGGTCAGGACTATATTCTCCAAGCGAGAGCATTCCTTTTAACCAAATTAGGGACAGAATTCAATAAAAGTGTATTAAAAAAAAAGTAGATGGGTAAGTGGAAGATTTTTGTCATGTACATTGCAACTAATTTTTTCTGATGAGTTGGGTTAGTTAGGAATCAGTTCTCTTCACATGTATTGTGAACCATTGAAATTATTCAAGTCAGGCTGCAGAAACACTTAAGAAAGGAACAGAGGGTTAGCAGACGTGGAGGCCAGAGTCCTGGATGTGGCATCTGTACTTTCAGCAAAGACCTAAGAAGTAATCTGGCTGTTCCACCCCATTGAAATGTCTGTGTTCCTTTATCATTCAGCCAAAACTGAGTTGTCTAACAAAAATAGCTTGTGAAAGTCATCAAAATTCTAATACCTACTAGGTGAAGTGTTACTTTGTGTCCGACATATAGTCTAGTGGCCCAATAAAAATATAACACGAGGGCCTCCCCTGGTGGCGCAGCGGTTGAGCTCTAGGTTGTGAAGCTGCCTATAGCCTCTGCAGCGCAGGTTTTATCCCTGGCCACAGGGCGAGGGTCCCACATGGCAAACGCAGACCTCTCCTGCCAGCAGCCCGCTGCTCCCCTCAGCAGTGTACTTCATCAGTCTGCCTGTTCTGTTCCCTGCTCTGGCTCTGGCAAATTCTCTCACCCTCCCGCACTTCTGACTGTACCCAGTGCTTGTATGTATAAATAAATAAATAAATAAATAAATAAATAAATAAATAAATAAATAAATCTTTTTAAAAAATAAAAATATAACACGAGCCATCTATATGACTTTAAATTTTCTAGTAGCCACACTAAAAAAGTAAAATGAAACAGATGAACTGAATTTTAATAACTCCATTTAATCCAATGTTTCTAAAATACTATGACCATATGCCATTAATATAGAAATATATTTTTTCCTATCAAATCTTTGAAATCTGCTCTGTGCTTATAGTGCATCTCAGTTTGGATGCCAGGTTTTCATCAGAATTACTTGACCTGATGGCATAATGTTTACTGAAGAAGTAGATTCACAGTAACTCAAGTGAGTTACTTAAATTTTAAGTTTTAAAATATAATACTTTAAATTAAATTAAAAATTCAGTTCCTCAGTGGTACTAGTCCTCACATTTCAGATGCTCTATAGCCACATTTAACCAGTGGTTATGATATTTTGCTCCCCCACAGAGCTGTAGTAACGATTCCTAAGGGAAAATTCATTCCTCTCTCTAAAATGGTGATAGAACTTTCTCATTACTATCAGTTGGAAATGAGGAATAACAGTTTAACTTATCCATGTGGATATTGTTGATACTGTATTTGTATATGCTCAATATACAGTAATTTCTTTATAGGTGTTAGTTATTGTTGTTATTATGAAATAATACTTTATTTTCTCTAGAGGCATTCCTTGCTGCCTCCCTTCTCTGGTATTTCTACAAATGATAAAAATTTCTGTTGCTCAAAAAAATAAATTCTTATGCTTTATCATACTTTATTTAAGTATGTTTTTATTTTTTCAGTTTTGCTACCATCAAATTTTAAATATAAATTTTATATTAATATAAGCTTATATAAACCTCATTTATCTAGGTCCCTTGGGTGCCTAGAGAGTAATATTTTTATACCCATTAAGATATATTTATTTTGGTACTTGGTTCTATGATGTCTAATTCTTAATTAACTTTATAGAGATACCACCCACTTGGAGATTGAACCCTTCACTCTGCTTGGCGTTTGTGCTGGCCTGATCCCATACCCGCATCATAACCAGTCGCCAAGAAACACTTACCAGTGTGCCATGGGGAAACAAGCCATGGGTAAGATTTCCTTCTTGAATTTGGTTCTAAATACTGGGCTTGCTGGCTTGTCTCTGTATACATATCTCACTAGTATTGCATGTGTGGCCAAATCAGGCATCACTAACATTTGAGAGTTGTAAGCTCAGAGAGCCTCTGTCATGTCTACGCTCAAACAAAAATGGGGAAACCTCTCTGAACGTACTCCCTAAACCAAACAAAGGGGCCTGTAATAAATGTCAGAGAGTAATGATGGGGTAAATATAAAGAGAAACCCCCAACAAAATGTAAGTCGTTAACCAGGAACGATGGAGGAAAGAGCAGAAGAGACAGAGATGCAGGCACGCAGCGTGTGTGGCATGTACATAGTGTTTGTCCAGGTCACAGTCCCTGCGCCGCTCCATCCCCATAGATACTCCTGTAGCTCCCGAAGCACCCAGTTGTGTCATCAATATCTGAATTCATTTTCCTCTCTCCTTTCTATTTTCTTTCCCTTTTTCCATGCAGCTATTAATTTGCCTGCCTCGCCTTCCATTATACTTTTTGAGCATCAACTACAGATCAGGTAGTGGGGCTGGAACCTGAAAATACAGAGATGAGACACCTTCCTGTTCTTAGGGAGTTCACAGTCCGGTAGAGAGATCAACAAACGAAATGATAATTCAATATCATGAGCTCCATGCTGTAATAAACTAATAGCCAGGATCTAAGGAAATCACAGGCGGGAGGTCACGTAGGTTAGAGAGTAGGTTGTTTCTAAAGAATAAAACTGAACTGAGTCTTGAAAGATAGTGGGTCTTTTTCAGAGGTGTGGAAGTATAAACAAGCCTTGAATGGGAAAGTCTCAGCACTTTGGGGGATGGGCAGATTGCTGGTTAGTATCTTAGGATTCTGGAGGTGTGCAGGAGAGGTGCCATATAAGGGGCTTGATTTTTATCTTGAAGGTGATAGGATACCAAGCCCAAAAAAAAAAAAAAAAAAAGGTTGCTTTTCAAATATCTCAAAGTTTTTTTTTGAGATATTTGAAAAATTGTTTAAATACTAATAAACGTAATGAATTTTATTTTCATGTATGTCAGTAACATCGATATGATTTGTCATCTCTGATTTTTAAAGGATCCTATAAGTAGCTACATAAAGAAACTGTAAAGGGTTTTTGCATTACCTTTGGGTAACAATCAGAATGCATTTAACTTCTCAGTTACCGCAAATCAGCTGCAATTATCCGCAGCTTGACAATTAAGGAATTCTATATCTCATTAAAGATAGAGCATATAGATATTCTTTTCAAGTTTATACATTGCCCTTTGGTTGGCTACGAAGGAATAAGGGGCATGTTGTCCTGCTGCCATTTACCTGAATGATGTAATGCCCGGACAGTTCAGAATAATTCCCAGTGGGAAAATCTAAACAGCGGCTCATCAATTTAGCCTTTCCCATTCATCCTCGGCGGCAGTGTAGGCCGATTTCCCGCTTGTGCTTCTGACTTGCTAACAAGTTGAAATATACAGTACTGAACCCTGTGTGTCATGAAAGGGCTATCACTCCTATTGGGTTTACCAAACCATTTTGTTTCATGATGTGAATCCCGGCTGAAACAATACACCTTTTGTGTAGAACCTTCAGCAGAATTAAGGGAAGACTAATCACTTCATCGCTCACGCCACTGCTCAGTGTGTTTGAAGATTGAAACAGAAAGGGCCGCCTCTATCTCCATCTCGCAAATCTTTTTTTTAAATACAGAAGAAACTTGAAGAAGAGAAAAAATATTTTTATTTTTGTAAACCCCCCCTTCCTACAGGAAAAAAAAGTCTTTATTTGTGGCCTTGCGTATCTGAAACGTTTGGTTAGTTACCACACACAGTTAAGCAGGATCAGTGTGTACAGAAAGCCAATTCAGTGTCTGTAGAGTTCTTTTGTAGTTTTCTGTGTGAAGGTTTTTTTTCTCGTTTTGTTTTGAGTGTCATTTGCAATTCATTGTCTGTGTTTTCTGAGGTTGGTGTATTCAGCTGCTCTGACCCTGGGTCCTGCACATTTAGCTCCTTGGATACAATCCTCTGACGTTACTGCTGACGCTGGGAAGACAAAAGCCACTGAATATCTTAAGTAATAAAAAAAAGGCTTTGTTACTATTTGTTATTACAAAACACCTGACTGGAAAGAAAAGCAGCAAGATAAAAGTACATTTAAAGTTGGCATAGAACATGGTCACATTTTTTTTTGGACACTGGAAATAGCTGCAGACTGTTGAGCGAGGTCTATATGAAAAATCACAAAAGGAAAAAGACAGGCAAAGGGAAGAACCCCACAGCAAAGACCCAGGTCTGTGAAGGAGGCCTGGCACTCGAAGTAGGATTTCTCTGGTCCTTTTAATTCCATGCAGACTTGACAGCTCATAACTAAAAGTCATGGTATCTTTGAAATAGGAGCCATGGTTGAAGACTGTAAACATGTCAGAGATTCTGTATGGAATTTCTAAAATAATCTTTAGTTGCCCTCCTTCTAGCAGTCCATGTGGAAAGTAGAGGACAGTAGCCCAGAATTAATTCTCCAAATGCTAGCCTCCCTTGGAAATTTGCTCTCTGCCATTCCCTACCAGCCCCTCCTGCTCCATGGAGTGGAGAAATGAGAGAAAGTCATTTTCTGTCACTACAGAGACCAAGACTAGTTCATTACACAGAGACTGAAATTTAACCTTGTACGAAAAAGAGAGCTGGCTTTAAACCAACAGGGAACACCAGCAGAGGGTGTTTCTTATATCTAAGGCTATTTAAGATATTCTTGCTGTGCAAGTTCCCACACAAGCACTTTCCTGTGCTCCTGAGAGACATCTCCCTGCATGGAGCAGAAGTCAGGTGGGCGGTGTGGAGAGGCGAGGTCCCGGGTCACTCAGGCTAAAGTAAAGGCCGGTCAGCGCTGCATTGTGTGTGCTCCCTGGCCCCGGGCTTCCAGCTCACATGAGTCACACTTTCATATCCTGCCCATTTTATTAGTTGGCAGTCCTCTGGTGGAATACTTTTTTCTGTTTAAAAGGACCTTGTGGTCACTATCAGCTCCAGTCATGAATATGCATCACATACCTCCCCCGGCCCCACTTGCGCACCACCCCTTCCCCCTCAGCTCCAAATTGTTGGGACTTTGTTTTTATACTCAGGAGCTAATGCTGCTCAGTGTTTTTGTTTTCAGTAGACTCTATTTCTAAGCATAGAAATAGAATGTATACCCTTGTATACATTCCCTTGTATACCCCATTTTAGAGTAGAATGGGATGGACTGGGAAATTTTATTTTGTTCTACTCCTCCCCCACCTCTGTTTTAATTTTTTAAAAGCATGTTTATTCTTTGTCCATTTGGGGGTACAAAATGAGATGCTATCTTGACCAAATCATCCCTGGCAATTATTTTTAAGAATTCTGATATTAGTCAAAAAACATTTTTATTCATTATGTAGCTGTGTAAACTTATATAACATTTCCTGAGACTCCTTATCAAGGTAAAATTAAACTAAAGGTCAGGATGTAGATTTAAAGCTGCAGGTAGAATGGTTCATTTGCAGCGTGATGAGGTGCATATTTTTTATCACCACTAATGTTAATATTAGCCACATGAATTTTGCCGCTTACTGAATAGCCAAATACTTTACATATATTTCTCATTTTGATCATAATAATTCCATCAGATAGAATACAGACTTGTTTCTAACAAGGAAACTGAATCCCATTTGGTTGAGGAACTTATAAAAGGCTGTATCTTATATGCAGTGTTATCTATAACATTTACTTAAAGTCTTCACAGCCAAACTTATTTTCTCATTTTTTCCTGTTCACTCTGGATCATGATCAAGGTGTGTTCCCTGCTAGACTACAGATTATAAGCTTCTTGAGAGACTACATCTGTGTTATTTAATGTTAGTGGTCTCACAGGTATATACGTGTGTCAGAACTCATCAATTTGTCAGTTTAAATGGGTGGAGCTTATTGTATTCAGTAATGTTGATTAAAAAGAAATTGGGCACAAAGTAGACGAATGGATCAAAAGGTTGTGATATATTTATACAATGGAATATTGCTCAGTGATCAAAAAAGACAAACTCATACCATTTGCAGCAACATGGATGGAGCTGGAAGGGATTATGCTAGCCGAAGTAAGGCAGAACGAAAAAGATAAATATTGGATGGTCTCACTTATATGCAGAATATAGAGAAACCAAACAAAAGGTCAATGAAAAGTCAAAACTAGCAAGCTGACCATAGATCTGAGGCATACAGCAAGGCCTGGGGAGGGAGGGAGATTAAAACAGAAGAGGGAAGAACACAAGGAAATATGGTGATTGCTCACGGGTGATATGGTGGTGGGAGAAGTATGGGGAATACAATAATGTAAGGAAAAAAAGCTTTAAAAATTGGGCAAAGAAAGAAAACTTTAATACATAAAGTTTTTTTTTTCAGTACACATTTTCTAAGCTATTTGTAGCCTCCTTTCATTCCACCTTAAAACAAAAACTTGTATACTATTTTAACCTACATTTGTATATCTTGCTGTGCCAAGTTGTGACTTCTTAAGAAATTTATGGTCCAAAAAGATTATGTCCTGAGTAGTAAGAAAAGAAAATCATTGGAGACTGTAATTATAGCAAAATGAGGCTGTAGAAGGAGATAGCGGCTCACAGACACACTTTCTGTGTTGGGGGCTGTCTGTAGCACCCCTTTAGAGGAGGTGAGGACAGTAAAGGCTCTTTTTGTTTCAACATGTGCTTCACCCAGATCTCCCCCTTGTAATCTAATTTCTTTATGACATTTTATCTAAAAAATGTCATATTTTCAGCAAAACAGCCAGCCATTCGTAATTTTTACAGAAGTCAGGGATCAGATGGCATTTTGAAGTTTTATAACATAGAAGTCAATCGTGTTTAAATCATGTTTTAACTACACATAGTCAGTGCTGCTAAGCATGTAAATTACTTGCCCATTCCTACAAATTCTTTTAAGAAAATTTTGGATGAGATTATAAGCATCAAACATTTGCTAAACCCAGTTGTTGTCCCGTGCAGCCACCAGCTGTAACACACCAGGATTGTGTTCTGGGCCCGGGAGCACAGTTCATAGCAGGATGTGGTCTCCTGCCATTGTTCAGAGGTGCGGCCTCTCCTGCTTCCCTGCTGCATGATATTGCTTGTCTCAGGTTTCAGAAAACATGCTTGGCAGCCTGGCGGGACATTGCCTGCACCCTCGTCTCAAGCTGGGTAAAGTATACAACTGGAGCTGAAATCTCAACATAAATTTTCAATGATTTCATGTTAAAGGACAAACTTATTGTCAGTGAATTTGACCACGATCCAAGCAGCAGTGATTTTATTTCTACAGTAAGTGATCTATTATCAGGTAGCCTACCCACTTTATTAGTTGGCACTAAAATAACATAAATTAATTGGTAGTTTATAGTGTGAAGTTCATGGGGCTCAGGTTAGCCATTGTTTTTCAGCTGAAACTTGATAAATTTTCACAACATGATCCTTGAGTTCCCTTTGCTTGCTCTTTACTGAGACCATAGTGGCCCCAGTGCTTACTAGGTGTTGGTTTCTTTAGTGCTGCACAGGTTTTATGGCTTGTTGCAGTGCCAGTTGTCTGGAAGTTCTGTACTATTTTTGCTGCTTGAATATTTTCATCTCTAAATTGAAGTCAAAGACTTGAGTATGGAGAAGGTGGTGAAGGAAACAAATGCTTTTTGATATCTGTTCACGTTAGAGCCAAAGTCCATGAACAGGCACATAGGCTTCTGGGTTGGGGCATTGTGACTCTGCCCCCCAAATCATGTGCAAGAGACTTCAGAGCTGCCTTCTCTCACCTAACATGAACAGCTATTCTGACTTCTCAACCTCTTGGAGGGAAAAGAAACGATCCGGGGAGAAGTTAAGGAGACTCAGTAGCCCACACGCTCCCTCAGCAGTAGGGCAGCCCTGAGTTCCAGTTTTAAGGTCTCTGGGTTTTTCAGGCAGGTGGTGAATTCTAATGAACCCTGAAGGGACAGAGGTTAGCATACTGACTTCACTTCCAGTTGACAGTACACCTTTCCAAGGCGTACACCTTCCAAAGGTGTATCTTTCCAGTCCACCTTTCCAAGGGAACAGCCTGGTGGCTAAGGAGGGAAGTGCCCAGCCCTGATTGGACAGCGCCCCAGCTTCCTAACAGGAAGAGACCAGGCGGTTCCCCATTTTAGCTGCAGAGTAGATGTTCCCTACTGCTTTAGCAAAGGAGTAGTTATACAGATGAATAAATACATTCTCTGTGTTTGCTTGAATTCCTCTTCTTCAGTTCATTCCCTCCCTTTTCTAGTTTTTTTTTTTTTTTTTCATGTAGGACTTTGGTAACTGTGACTTTGTTGGGTGAAATATATCTGTTTATCCCACTGTATAAGTTCCTTGTCAGTCAGCACTGGCTGCTATTCTCCAATTACCTGCCTCCAGCAACTGGATGTGTTCCTGGAACATAGTAGAACCAGACCAGAATTGTCAATTTACTTGTGAAAATAACCAATGAGACTAAAATTCTCAAGTAGGATTAATTAAATCCAAAAAGTTGAAATGATTTAGTCTATCATAAATATATTGGTTTTTCACTAAAAAATTGTGAGAAAAATGTTTTTAAAAGTTGTCAGACACTAATAAGGGTATTGCTTTTGAAATGTTTGACTTGAAGATTGTCTTGGTTTTAATAGTGAACCTAATATGTTGACCTCTGTGTTCTTTGCTACCTAATTATTGCACACAACAGTATGTTGCATTATGTTGTCTCCATTATCAAGGTACCATTGGATACAACCAGCGGAACAGAATTGATACGCTCATGTACCTTCTCGCTTACCCACAAAAGCCCATGGTTAAAACAAAGACCATTGAGTTGATAGAGTTTGAGAAATTGCCAGCTGGACAGAATGCTACCGTTGCCGTGATGAGTTATAGTGGCTATGACATTGAAGATGCTCTTGTCTTAAACAAGGCCTCCTTGGACAGAGGTGAGTAACGTTTCAAAGCACGGAAAACTTTGCATAGAATTAAATGTGAGGTGATCAGTGCAAAAATCCCTTAGTGTTACATGTTAATGTTAGTTTCAAGTGATTTGAATTTTATAATAAAAAAGTGGTTGGTTGTGTTTCAGTGTTGACTTTTTTTTAATGAGTATTAAGTCATTTGTTAGATGTACTACTAAGGAATCTTTTTTTTTCCTTGATTGATATTTTTTGGTCATTCGAGACAATCCCTCAGCAGAAAACATGTAAGAATGTGTTTATTTTCTAGCAGAGAGTACAGCAAATGAAATATGTTTTTCGAATATATCTAGTGATTTGGTCAGCAGCAGACCTGTTGGAGAGGAGCTCATTAACAATATTTGCATATAAAAGGCCAAATTTTTAGTGGTATCTCTGAACTCCATCATGTTATACCTTTTTATTAGTAAAAAGATAAAAATAAAAAAGTCACAAGCACAAACTCTGGTTCAGGGAGTTCATGCTTTCCTTTCTCCGGGTTTGGCAGTTCACTTTTGCAAGTCATTGCTTCCTGGTTTGCTCACCATCACCTGATCTGTAGTCTGACTTCGCTTTTCATGATCTGTCTCTCCTCCCTGGCGTAGCCCCTCCACTCTTTGTAGTTGCTAGGCAGCCGTAATAGCACTCCTAGACATGTGTCTTTGGCATTAATGTTGGCTCCACTTAATTTATGCCTCTTTTTTTTCCTCCAAATGACAACAGCCATGCTTTAAAACTCGATGTTTTCCTTTCTGATTAACTGGTAACGTTTATGCGGAAATCTGAAGACTTTGTGATATCTGTCAGAAACTCCGCAGCACAATTTAATGATGTGAGTTTACTGTCCTCTGGCTTTTAAGCTACCACCTGTAAATAAAATGTCCATTTACACTTAGGAGAAAACGCTTCTTGATTCTGTGCAGGTCAGATTCACACCGCACTCCAGCGGGTTGCAGTTAATAGCTATTGTGCAAAATTTCAAGATCATGTAATGTTTCCAAAGCAGCTGGTTCTCGAGCTGAGGTTATTGTGGCCATACACAATTTATTAGCCCATGATGGCTAAGACCTTGCTCAGAGCCACACAAACATCTTCATCCACCCTCTAGTTGTAGAAATTTGTCATTTCATTGCACGGTCACCTTTGTATTTAAAAAATTACATTAAAGCACGGAGATTTTATTTAGAAGTCTACTTTTCCCTGATTGATTTTCTAAACTCACATTCTTAGATTTCTCGAAAGAGTTTTGTTTTTGGTGGAGAATCACAAGTACAGGATTTTATAGTCACGCATTTATTTTCATCAGTAATAGCTGGCATTTCATCTGGAGATATTTTCCTATTTAAGTGAACTCTGACATGGCTCTTGTATCCTGGGGGAGATTAGAGAGAGAATCCAGTTTAAAATAACTGTTTGGCCAAAGGGAAAAAAGAAAATGAGAAAGAAATGTAGCTTCAGAATCTTGGGGAGTGATATTTAGTGTTGAAGGAATGAGAGCTCTCTTGGACAGCTATGCAACTAATGAATCCCTATGTGGAATTCAGTGGCTGAGCTTTCTTTTCTACCTAAAAGTTTTTGTATTTTCATTTTGCTTATTTTTCTTAATGCTTAGGTTATTGGGTGATCTCAGGATTTTGTCCTTGTCCACTAAGTAAATGTGATAAAAATGTAATCAGAGTAAAGAACCATCAAGGCAGAGATGAACTCTCTCCCTTTAAAATCATTTATTGTTGCTGCTTTTCATTCTCTCTCTTTTCCAGAGAAACATTAAATTTTTTATTTGCTTGTTTGGGACTTCTCTGAATTCCAAAATTAGAAAACTTTCCTAGCAATGGTTAGCATAAGTTAGGTACTGAAAGGATATGTATGAAGCATCCTGGCTGAACCAGTTGATGGTGGACTCTTCAGTTCTGCCACCAATTTGCTGGGTGACTTGGCTGCTTGATTTCCTATAGTGCCTGTAAGGTGGAGGGGTAAGCCCCAGGAGGCTCTGGGTTCCTTCCAATTCCCATGTTCTGGCCCTGCGTTCTCGGTGAGTCACAGTGACACTCTTAGAGTTCTCCCACCTTTCTCTAGCATGACAAGGTGGCAGAAAATGTTACTGAGATTCCACTGTTTTCATGGACAGTAGGTGGGGGACAAGCCTGAGCCAGCTCTTTAGATGACCAAATTATTACTTGGTTTGTCCCCTCCCTAGTCTATCCAAATGTACAACAGTTTGGACTTTGTCTTTTTTATTTTATTTTATTTTTAAATATTTATGCATACAAGAGCTGGGGTATAGGCCAGAGATGCGGGGGGTGAGAGGATTCACCAGAGACAGAGTGGGGAACAGAAAAAGTGGATTGACTGAAACACACTGCTGAGGGGAGCAGCGGGCAGGACAGGAGAGGTCTGCTGCGCCATGTGGGTTGCTCCCTGGCTGGCTGAGAATCGAACTCATGCTGTAGAGGCTGCGGATTGCTTCATAGTATGGTGCTTAACCCCTTACGCCACCAGGGAGGTCCCTATTTGGTTTTTAATTTGGGGAAGCATAGGGTAGGGAGAGGAGTGAGGAAAATGAGGTAGAGAGGGCCCGATTGTTGAATCGCACAAATATCTGCAGTTGATGTTTTCTCATAGTTTTGTATTCTGATACCATGTTCATTTCATTTAGGCTTTGGGCGTTGCCTTGTGTATAAAAATGCAAAATGCACATTGAAAAGATATACCAATCAGACTTTTGATAAAGTGATGGGGCCGATGTTGGATGCTGCCACGAGGAAACCCATCTGGCGACATGAAATTTTAGATGCGGATGGTATCTGTTCTCCAGGTAAAGGCCTTTAAAGGATACAGGCGAATGTGTGCTTTTTGAAATTATGAAAATTATGCAATAATATTTCTGAATATTTGGTAAACAGGGTAGAGAAATTAACAACCAATAAAACCTCTATCCTAACAACCAGTGTGGTCACTTGAGATGTGCTTCTGTATAGTCTGTTTTTCTGTAGGTGTGTTTTTATATAATGGTAACCTATTCTAGTTATACTTTTCTGGTCACATAATTTTGAATCACGGAAAAGTCTCCTAAAATTTTTTTTAGGATAAGATCATATCCCTGCATCTACACTGTTATTTCTGTGCCTTTAGCTTCCAGACTGACTTTAAAATCTTCTTCCCCTAAAGAATGGGACTGTAGTTATTATAAATCTCAGTGAATTATGTTGATGCAACCCACAGCTCCTGCCCGTGTGAGTCTTGGAGACTAGTGTGGGGGCTGACATTGACCAAAGACACGTGCAAACGTAGGTCACGTGGCAACAGGTTAAGGAATGGCACAGGGGTTTTCAGGCCACTTTGTAACAAGAGGATTTGACCTTGTCAGGAAGAGCGAGGTAGCCTCCCCCAAGGAAGTGAGCCGAGCTCTGAAGATAAGTGCAGTTAACTCCTGGGCAGGGGCGGGGTGGGGGGGGTGGGCAGAGGAGGGGCAGGCGATGTGCACTAAGCCATGGGAAAGGCCTGTGCCGGTGTCCTGCGGCCTGATAGTTGGAGGATCTAAAGAAGCACATTCTGGCTAAACGAGGCACGTGTGGAGGAATGGGAGCTTGGTGGGCACGTGTGGGGGCCAGTGCCCAGACCAAGGCCTGGAAGCTCGCTCCTTGTCATGGTGATCCTGAATGCTGTGATGTGATGCATTTTGAAGTGGTCATTCTGATTACAGTGTGGAGGAAGTGGGAGAAGGAGCCAAAGCAGAGGGGACCAGTGAGAGCTCATGTGGCAGACCAGGCAGCAGGTGTCGTGGCGAGGTGGAGAGCAGGGCAGGGTGGGAGGCCACAAGGAGGGGAACAAACGTGGCCTGGCCTGGCCCCCTGTGGTGCCTGGGTGGCCAGTGTGTCTGCTGTGTTGCCAAAGCCCACGTAGTACAGGGCCTCCTCTCCTTGCTGCCTCTGCTCCTTGGAGAACTTCTCTCCCTGTTAACACAGGCAGCATGACTGTGGAAATAAGTGTGGTTTGATAGCATTATAGTTATTGGTCTTAGGGCTTACCATGAAAAGATGCAAGCCAAGGTAAGAAGAGCAGGAAAACTGAGGAAATAGCTGATTGCCTCCTCAAGTAAGTCAGCAGTGATATATTATGAGTCAAAATAAATATCGATAAAATATAAGTGTTCTGAACCCTGAAAGATGTGTAAAATTGCTACCCACTAACCTTTTATTGTTGTTGTTAATGTGGTTAGCTTCCTGATTTTATATACACTGTGATCTTAATCTGATTTTTTTCCAAATGGGCTGCAGAATTGCAAAAGAGCCCCATTGAACTCTAGTTTCTCTGTCTGGGTGGATTTTTTTTCTTCCATGTCTGGACTTGATGGACAGCATCTCATCATGTGCTGTTTTATGCCTCCACAGCCTTTGCATTCCACACAGACGGTAATCATATGTCTATGACCTTCTTTCTTAGGAGAGAAAGTGGAAAACAAACAAGTGCTTGTAAATAAGTCCATGCCCACAGTCACTCAGATTCCTTTGGAAGGAAGTAACATGCCACAGCAGCCACAGTACAAAGACGTGCCCATCACGTATGTATTGGTTGTGCCTTGACAATACATGGAAAGATTCAACAGAAAAAGAAGGAATGTAGAAATGAGAAGTTCTTGGAGGGTTGGAGAACTAGAAATGTTTGATTACTAATACTTACCATGAAGGCAGCGAGGCTTAGAAGATAACATGGAGGAATCACTTAGACCTTCTAACTTGGGTTTAAGTTGTGGGAACAGCAAGATGAAGGGCATGGGGGAATGAAATCACCTGGGTGTTGGAGGACAGCCCCCTCTGAGAAGGCAGGATAGAGGAGGTTTGGGGGTTCATTCACTAGAGGGTGGTGTGATCAGAATTGCATCTTTAAAAAAGTAAAATACACTGACCACTCAGGGTGGCATCACCAGTACACCAGGCTGTAGCTGGGGTTTAGCACTAGCTGTGCTGTGTGTTGTCTTTTTTTTTTTAAATAATAAATTTTATTTTTATATTCCCCATACAATTGCAGCTGTGTGTTGTCTTAAGTGGATAAAGTACTTGCCGTCTGTCAGCCTTAGTTTTTTCATCTATACAATGACAGAGTGAGATTCATCAATCTCCAGATTGCTTCTGCGCCACGGGCCAGTAACGGCAGCCATGCTGGTATAAAAACAAAACTAGGAGAAGCAGTGTGATATCTAGCCCCAGTGAACTCAGTTAAGTTCAGGAAGCTGGGGAGTGGTGCAGGAGAACTGAATTCCTTAGCCGTGGAAGGCAGTTTAACAAATCTATTCAACATACAGCTGCTCTGTGCCAGCCCCCATGCCAGCTGTGCCAGAGGTATAGAGCTGAACTAAGCCACAAACTTGCCTGCAAGGAGTCACATCTAGTGGGCAAAGGCCTGTGCAAAACAAGTACACAGTTACTATAATAACTAATTAGAGAGCCTTGCTGTACCAGTGACTGTTCCAGGCAGCACACTCCCCTGCCTCTCAGAGCTCTGTCCTCTCAGTAGCCTTATTTGAGAGACGTGGAAACAGGCGGCACCAAGAAGTGACTTACCGCGTCACACAGCTCCAAGTGGCAGAGCAAGGATTTGGCTTCAGAACTGCACTCTTGACCCCCCCCCCCACCCCGTCTTCAATACAAGTGTCGTGGGTGCCCTGGATTTGCCTAAAATGGGAGCACAGAGAAGGTGGACTGGTGCACTTGCGGAAGGAGCAACGACCCTTGCTACGAGTCACACGCGCGCGCACACACACACACACACAGAGCAAATTAAAAGTGACAGAGGCAGTTATGCAGATGGTTTTCTTCCTGTTCCCAGGAGGATTATCTTTTTTCCAATTCAAAACCTGTCTGTCTCTTCCTGGGTTCTTCATCTCATCCACATTTAGGGACCTTCCTAAATGACCTTTTCTCATCTGTGCATCCATATTTTCAACCTGTTTTGTCTTGATTCCTCCCCTACAGGCTGGCAGAGGTCTTCAAATATTCCTTATCTTTTGAAAATGCAGCGTCTTTTGGACTTGGCATTTCTTCCTAGCTATTACCCCATCCCTCTTTCTTCCACCACAAAGCTCCTCCAAAGAGGGATTTGTGAACTGGTTCCTCTTTATGTGCTCCCTGAGCCCTAAAGCCCCCTCCTCCCACTGAAGCAGCTCTCCCTGCTTCTAGTGTCTTCCCCACCAGCAGCATGATGGGCTGGTGACTCATTAGGGCCCTTCCTGCGTGACTCCACTGCAGACATCCCACCCACCTTCCTCTCTTCCTTTGTTGGATTATGAGTTCCTTTGGAAGAGGATCATGTATACTTAATATTTTTTTAAAGATTTATTTATTTATTTGTTTGTTTATACAAGCACTGGGTACAGTCAGAAGCGCAGGAGGATGAGAGAATACACCAGAGCCAGAGCGGGGAGCAGAGCAGGCAGAAGGACCGAAGTACATTGCTGAGGGGAGCAGCGGGCAGCAGGAGAGGTCTGCGGGCCATGTGGGACCCTCCTCCAGTGGCCAGGGAGCAGCCGGGGATCGAACTGGCACTGCAGAGGCTGAGGGCAGCTTCGCAACCCAGCGCTCAACCACTGCGCCACCGGGGAGGCCCTTATACTTAATATTTATACATCCATCGTCCACTCTTAATAATATTCATTGTGTAAAATGAAAGAGAAGGAGCATAGTGTGAAAAAAACTAATAATCGGAAACCTGGGTACAGTGTAATATTTAAGAAGTAGTTAAGGTCTGACCAGCCTCATCTCACATCTCAGGTCCACTTTATGTGAGTTTTGCGCCCTGGACAAACCCCTGACTGCTCTCAGCATCCATTGTCCTCGTCTATAGTGAGGAATAACGGTGTGTGAGTCATGTGAGGTGAAGATCAAATTGCTTCAGGCCTGCTTCATGATAAGTGTTTAGTAAACATTAACCATTTTCCACTAGGACGATAAAAGGGAAATTGTAACATTTGAATTTAATGTTGGAAAATGAAAGTCACTACTCAAGAGTCCAAACTGGGATTGTCAAAATAATCTGTGATTGGCATTAACTACAGCGTGGCCTGTTCACAGAGGACAGCTTGAAAACCCTGCTTTCTCTTTGATTTCTCTTACTACTAGGTACAAGGGGGCCACGGATTCCTATATTGAAAAAGTGATGATATCTTCCAATGCCGAAGATGCTTTTCTGATCAAAATGCTGCTGAGACAGACTCGACGTCCAGAGATCGGAGACAAATTCAGTAGTCGCCATGGGCAGAAAGGTGAGTGACTTCGTTTCTCTACTCATTTATAAAAATGAAAATACTGAAGTTTTTATCAACCACATGAAAGAAATATTATGTTTTCCCTATTAAAAATTTTTCTATATTTGAAAAGCTATTACGTTGTTATCAAAATTAATCGTTTTATTTCTCACATTAACCTGGTTGTCCTTTAGTGGCATTAAACATGTACCTTTGGATTACTTCTCTGTACTGTTTATTTCATTCTCTTGCAACTCCTTAGCCCAAATTTTAACTACATGCTTGATGACATACTTACTGTAGTGTAGGTAGATTGTCAAAAATAAATAATAACAGCTATTTTTTATGAAAGGTATGTATTTAAAAATACTGTATTTTTGGTTGGATCATAGCATCCTAGGATGTCAGCACCAGACATCGGAATTACCCGCCCCTTCTTTAACAGGTCACCTGTTGAGGGTACCCAGCTAATTGGTTGCTGAGCTGGACTTGAACCCAGACTGCCTGCCTCCAGTTCGCTGCTTTGCCCACCGCTAGGTTATCCCACTCCTAGGTTGTGTTTCTCCAGTGAGTCCCACTGACGGGCCTCACACTTTCCATTGCTGTTTTCTGCTCAGTTTTCACCCATGTGTGTGGTTTTGTTCTGTGGTTTATTTTCAGGAAACATTGCACTGTGTCTCTCAACTCATTTTCAGTAGGATCTCTTAGGATACACAGTGTTTAAGTGGAACATTTGTCTGAGGGTTTGAGTGTGGGCTCTGTCTGCCCCTTACCTGTTTTAAGAGCAGGCTAAACCCTTGTAGCACTAACTGTGCCTGGCAGTGTTCTCAGCGCCCTTTCCCTACTGGTGATTCTTCGCACAGCCCTGGAAGTGGGCATCCTTATTATCAGCATTTTACAAATGAGGAAACAGAGGCGCAGAGAGATTGGTAACTTGCCCAAGGTTCCCAGTAGGTGGCAGAACTGGTTCTGGGACCCTAGAGCCTCGTGCCAGGGTCCATGTTCGCAACTACCTCACACTCCTGACTGTTGAGCAGTCTGCATGTGCTTGCACCTGGGTAGTAAGAGGTGATAGCGATGATCACTGACCTTGGCCTTACACGTCCTGCTCCTCAACCTTGAGGGTCACCTTTCTCTTCTAATGACTAGCATGATAACGCCTTGTTTTTAATTGATTGTTTTGGACATAACTTCTGCACATCATCGCCTTGCTGATTTTAGCTGTTTATTTGCAAAGCAGCTATATAAAATATTATAATTTGTTTGATCAGAGACTCCAGCCTTAGTTGTCATTCCATCAGTAAAAACTATCTCAGACTAATACTGTTTTATCAAAAGCAATTTCAGCTTAGTTGACAGATGTTTTTTTTTAGCCTGTCAACATTTTTTTATGAAAAAATTGATACCTCTACTTCATATATTTCCTGAGATGCTAACACTTAATAATACCTTTTGAGTGTTTTTTAAAATACTGTAAAGTTCTAGTGCTTTCCACTGCTTACCAGTGCAAATAAAATTCTCTATATTGACTGTTTCCCCTTCTCTTGGTTTTTGACACTTTCTGAAATGCTTTCCTGTCATTCTGTGGTAACCATAATAGCCACTGTTTTACTTGGTCTATTGCTGGCACAAGAGCACATGACCACCTTCTTATAAAATGCTGGCACTAGAAGCTTTACAAGTGTATACACCATCAGAGAGAATCTTCATTCTGAATCAGTTTATAGACTTCAGATGTCCCAAAACCTTGTGCTTTATGCCATCAGAATATTGTGCAGAGAGTGGAAGGATGGCAGACATTGTCGCGATTAGCCATCGTATTGGAATTCCACTAAGTCTTGAGAACAGGGCCCATGGCCTTATATTCTCAGAAAGCCTGATAGAGCCTTTTTTTTTTTTTACTGTAGATACTAAGAAGTTGATAATGGTTGAACATGTGAATGAATTGATAGGAGAATTGAAGAGAATAGACTGATTTTACTAAGGTTTTTAATCAATACATTATATGTGAGTGCATGTATGTAAAATATAGACAAAGCCCTACGTTTGAAAATTAAAATCACAGATTTGTAAGCACCTATAAGTACAAACCTGTATATAAAATGTCAGTAAGTCTTTGTGCTGTAGAACTTTTTCAGAATGTTAGGTAGGGATGATGTTCAGTGACAGAAATACTTGCTGTGATTTGAAACAGCAGATTTTAGAGATCTGTTCTGACTGGTGGTGCTTTTATTTGTACATCTCTGTGTGAAGCTGAAAGAAGTACTCCTGGGGTTAAATGACCTTTACTTGCAGTGAGGAGTTTATCTTGCTAGTTTTCCTTTTCCAGATGGCTTTTAATCCAAGAGTAAAACCTTTTGATTAGCCTAGATCCCCTTTTCTTACAGCTTCATCAGATTTATTGGAAAGATTGGGGAAAAACAAACAAAAATACATAGTGTAAGTTGTAACACAGGAATAGGAGGAATGATGAGGAATCCTTAACAGAGCATAGTTTTTATTTCTTTTAAGTGTAATTTTTTTATCAAATAGTAGTCATGGTTTAAAAAGATCAAATAGTATGGAAAAGTATCAGTGCCTGCCCTTCTTCCAGCTCTGCTTCCCAGAAGCAGTCTCTCCTCACTTTTACTTTTACTTTCACATTTCTATGTTATATTCTTAAACATTTTTGTGGATGAGATGAGTTGAAATGAGGAAAAGAAATAAAAAGGGAGGAGAAGAGGAAACGTGGGGAGTGGTTGAGGAACAGCATCTCACTGAAAAGGTGACATCTAAATGAAGACCTGAGAGGAATAAGGGGCACACATTCCTGATGGGAGGGCATTGGAGATAAAAGGGGGGTCTAAACTGGAGCTGGAGCTGGCTAGAGGGCCCACAGGGGGCCAGTGTGGCTTCAGTAGGGTGAGTCACCAGTGAGGAGGGAGTCATGAGGGTGGTAAGTGCTGCCTGTGAGGGAGGATGTGCGAGAGCAACTGGTGGGGGTGAGAGGGGAACTTTAGCTTGATGACCAGGAACAGCCTCTCACAGGCAGTGACATGTGAGTCAAGACCTGAAGCTGAAAAGGAGCCAGCCTGAGGGAAGTATGGGAGAGTTCAGTTCAAAAGCCCTGGGGCATGAATGAGCTCCACAAATTGAAGGAGCAGAAGACAGACTGGTCCAGCCATGCTTATGCCGGAGGAGGAGCATTGTGTGAGATGCAGGGAGAGAGAGAATTGGAGCACACCCCATCTGGCCTCATGGCCCAAAGATAGGAATTTGGACTTTATTCTTAATCTACTAGAGATCACGAGAGCCATTGGGTGATGAGTGTGAACTAAGGAATAATGGCAAGATGTAACTTACCATTTCGCCCTAGATTTCATTTGGAGAGCAAAATGAAGTGGGGAGCAGGGGAAGAAGCAGGGAGACTATTACAGTACTCCAGGGAAAAGAGATGGTGGTGTGGACTAGGGTAGCAGCAGTGGGAACATGGAGAGAAGGGATAGATTATGGGTATATGCCAGAGATAAAGTCAATAGAACTTGCTGATGGCTAAGATGTTGGGGGGAGCGGGGGGAGACAGGAATTAACCATGAGGCTTGTGGCCCAGCAGCTGGTGATGCTGTGTGCCAAGTCAGGCCGGAGCAGAGGCTGAGGATTTGGGCCTCGGGTTTGGGATGATTGTTAGACAAGTGAAGATGTTAAGTGGGCACTGGTGTACTGGAAAGAGGTTAGGACTGGGGATAAGATTTGGGAGTTATCTGCATGCAAATGTAGAATATTTTACCTTTTATCTATTACTACCTTACAAGCATTTTCATCTGTATTCCATCCTTTAACCTTTATAGTACTAGTTGGTATTGTTACCCCTTCCATACAGAACAGGAAATTGAGGCTTAGAAAGGTGACCAGCTTGCCTACTACTGGTGATGCCGGGGGTCGGGCTGGAATCCAGGGCTTTGATCCTGAGTGCACTGCCTGTCCTGTTAAATCCATTAAAGGTGGCTCTTTTCCCTCTGAGATCTCATTATTTCTCTGCCCCCAAGACTGCCATTTCCTTGAGATTTCCCCTTTGGGAAAGACATAGCCTTTTCCTGAGACTGAATCCTAATATTTCTTAATGTTTCTTTTCTTTGTCTTCTCCTTAAGGTAGTCATCTTCTCAGAATTCCTAGTCCTCCCGATAAGCAGCTTACATAGCCCTCCTCTGTCACCCACCCAGAGTCAGTTCTGCCCCCACGTACCTAGTTCCAGAAATGCCTGCCAAACCCTATAATGACACATGCTCCTAACATAGAGCTGTGTTTGCTGGAAACCCTTTCTTTCTAAAATCAACTCATTGTAAAACACGACTTCCACTTCTTTCTTGAATTAGTCCTCACTCAGGCTTTAGTAGCCTTAGTTAAAATTCAGAATCTCTCAAGAATTTGAGTAGATATAGAGGAAAGTAAATTTTTGAGTCCTCAACTGTAACCTTTCTTCCGATTCGTGGAGCTAATTTGGGTGGAGCAAGGGGCACTTGAAGGAAGCTCTTTGCACAGTGGTGACAGAGAGAGGATTTAGAATATTCACACGCTGTGGGCACAGCTGGCAGCATCTGGAAAGGGTCATGCAACAGTGCAGCTCTTAGTGTGGGGCCAAAGAAGAGCTGGATCAAGCCTAAAAGCCTGGGTGTTGACAAGTAAAATGTGAATGAAATGGAGAACAGAGTCCCCAACACCAGTTACGCTGGCTACGGTTATCATGAAATAAGCTAATTTCATAAGTTGCCGGGGAACAGGTATCCCACCGTGATTCCTGCAATGATTTGTTTCTGGGTGAGAGCAGTGGTTAGTGGAGTTAGTGTTCATCCTGAAATGTGAAATTGTTTGGAATACTGTGTTTTCATGTAGTCTCTCTGAGAAAATGTCAAGGTGTGTTGATTTAGTATCTTTATGCCCACCTCTTTTCTTTCCTCACCTTTTAAGGCATTAAATGTGTTATTCTTGGTGATGAGAAAGCACCATGGCCCTGTGGGTTGCCTAATTTTCGTCTTTTGTTACATTTGCATTGGCAAAGCTGATGTGGGGGGTTTATTTTGTGCACCCAAAGTGTATAGATTGCATTTCTACACCTAATGCTTCTTAAAATATTGTAATGATGAGAAGAGATTTGGAAATTTAGTTTCACAGAAGCCTGATCACTTCAAAGGTGGTGGGATAATTAGTAACTAAATGAAGCAAATGTGAAGAGGGAAGCCAGGCAGACAGTTACATGCAGTGTGTAAAACATGAGCTCATGACAGAGATTGAGAAAACAAAAGGAGAGTGTGAACTGAAGCAGGAGAATCAGTACTAAGTAGTTGAGAATCCACCTCAGTGCCATGTGATATACAGATTGAATATAATTGAGCAGAGAACGCCCCCTGAAGAAATGCAAGGCACAAACCCAGTAAACCGGTCACCTTCTGTGACCTCGAGAATGAAGGAGGAATGAGCTGAGAGAACCAAGTGTGGAGGAAGGAGAAATACTGATATTTGATAAAGAAGAGTATTCACAGTTAACATAACGATGACTCCAGGCCCTCTCTGGTGGCGTTGGGGTTAAGTCTCAGTGCTGTAGCCTGAGTTTGATCCCTGGCCAGGGAGCTCCCCCACATATAGCACAGCAGACCTACCCTGTCTCACCCACTGCTCCGCTCAGCAGTGTATTTCAGTGAATCCGCCTGTTCTGCTCTCCACTCTGTCTCTGGTGAATCCTCTTACCCCTCTACATCCCAGTTCTATGCAATTTTTTTTTTTTTTTTTAAAAAAGGTGACTCTGGCCTCAGAAGCAGGCAGGATTCACTCACAGCACACTTTTTTAGCTAAGGGAATTTCAATACAGCCTTCTAATGAGAAAGCCAAAGAATTTTAATGAAGTACAGCCTTCCTTTGGGTGTTTGTGAAGTCTGTGAGGTATCTCATCAGTGAATGTGCCGTGAATAAGCTCCCCCCAAAGACTGGGCCTTGATCAAGAATCCTAGAGCAGTTCATCCTTCAGTAGTATGTAAAATAGTGGAAAAGGTGAGGTGAGTTAATAATAACCTCCTGTACATCAAAGCTCTGAATTTGTTGCCTGCCTGTTTACAAAAGAAGGAAAGTTTTACTGAGTTGTGTTTCAAATTCGGCTGGGGAGAAGTGTTCATACCCAAAAGTCTTGATTTCTTTTCCAGGTGTTCTAGATTTCACCTTCGAGTGAAGCTGTGACTTACATGATAGATGCACAGTGAGGCTTCCTGGGGGAAGTAGAGCACAATGTGCATCTGGAACATTCTTGATGTTTCCTCTTCATATTCTTTCTTGATCAGCTTTATAGACAGAGCTAAAGATAGGACGATACACTCATATATAATGCTGGCTGGTGTCGTATTGGAACTAGACTTTTTATTATAATCAAAATAACTCATGTGGGCCTCTTGAACTCTGGGGTTTGGTTCTATGTGAAAAAAAACTCATCGAAGGCAAATATTTTTATCTCAAACCCTGCTTTTTCTGGTAGTGCATTTATTAGAAGGGTGAGCAAATTTACTTCATGAGGTTTTTTTTCCCCCCAGTTCCTTGGCAGAAATTTGTCAGCCTAAGGATATCTCGAGTTAAGTTTCATTTTAGTGCTCAGGCAAGCCAAATTATAATATTTCCAGATTTCCTCTTAACTTTTGCTGCCATCCACAATGAGGGAGGAAAAAGTGGACTCCTTTGATGTGGGGGGAAAAAAGCAATATATCACTTCCCTGAAAGAACATTTCTCAGTCTCTCATGTGAAAAAGGATTAGCACCTCCAACAAAGGTCCTGTAGATCACAGAATCAGGCAGCAATACCAAACAGTGTTCCTAAGGAGAGGAAAAACTGTATTTGAGCAAGAGTGTTTGTCCTGGCAAACAGAAGCGTTTTAATAACTGCAAATCTGAGTTAATGGCATACACTCCTTAGTGTCTCCCTCTAAATCCTCAGACAGCTAGTTTTAATGGAGGGAAGTCAACCTTTGTTTTAAAACAGAAGTGACGTTTTATCAAAATGCAGTTTTTCCCTAAATGGTCCAGGTAGCTCTTTGGCTTTCAAAGAGTTTTAAGGATGGAAATGCATGAAAGACCCACCTCTGACCCCCTCTTCATTCAACAAAAGTTCCCTTATAAAGTCACTTGCTAGCACTTTGCATTAATAACAGCAAGCCAACAACCTGCTGAATTTTTAAAGATGTTGATTGAATGTTTATTAGAAGAAAACCTTCCCCCCAACTTTGCAGCACTTTAAAGGATCCTTATACAGTAGTTAAAGAGACTGTGGGAAGTTAGAAAAAGTTGATTATCCGGCGGCAGAAAAGCCAAAATCAAAATGTAGTTAAGCCAGGCTTGGCTAAAACCTTTGCCTTTTCCATATTTTTCATTTGTTATTCCTTTTTCTGTGTTATGTTTTACAAAATTGAAAGACTAAGAAGACTGATTTAAAATAATAATAATAACAACTTGTACACTTGTAGCACTTGAGACCGTCTAAAGTCTGCTCTCCTAGTCTGAAGCTTCAAAGTCTGGATGTCTTTGGCTCCTACTTTGCTTGATCCTGCTTGAATGAAAGATTCTGAGCGGGAGGGGAGAAGGGGGACCATGGAGCTAACAGCATGAGCCCCAAGATAAGGTATATGATGCCAAACGATCCTTGAGAGTTTGGGTTCAAAAAGAAATTCTGGCGGCTTTTACTCTAATGTTAGAAATCAAGGTGATTTTGTTTACATAGACACCTCATATTGGAAGATTTTATTTAATTTACTCTTTTAAGAACAAATTTGAGTCTTTGGTAACTAGCCAGTAACCCTCTGACCTTTCAGTAAATATCCAACCAAAGCTTTGAAATTAGGGTGTTTAGTGTTTTATGGCCCAGAATAAAAATCTCCAATCCTGTTTCCAAATAGTGTAGCCTCCACACATTTTATTAAGCTCTTGACACATTCAGCCGTGTGTATTTTGTAAAGTTCCTATGGTTATTGTTTTACAATAGCTGCTTCCAGAAGCATTGTAAGGGTTTCAATTAATCAGCCCTTTGTGTGCTTCAGACTATGCAAATCTATCCCATCAAACCATTCAGCTGCTCATGGGAAAGCCGTGTAAAAACTGCATTGTCTTCTAGCGCCTCCTCTCATTAGAGTGATGTTTTAATAAGCAAGCTAATCAAGTTTCCTTATGCATCATTTATCTGTTAACATGTAAGGAAGAGCCGAATTAAAATTATGTCAACCGGGATATGGCAAGTGATGTGATAGATCTGGAAGTGATTCAACAAGAGAACAAAGCTAATATGATTCAACAGTTTTTGTCTCCTCCCCTCCCCCTTGGGATTATTTAAGGTGGTGGTGTGAAAAATAAAGGTTAATTTAATAACTGGAAGGGGGAAGGAAGAAAGACGTAAGCACACCTGTGCTAGGCTTTGCATTTTGATTTTGAGATTTACATTTCTGAATATATAAAGACAGACTGAGATGAGTTCATTCAAAGCAAAAACACTTCTTAATGCAGTCAAACTGGAAAGCATTTCTGCTGCACTTTGGCCCTATTTATCACGATACTCACCAGCAATAAACTAGAAATCCAGAGTCAGGTCCTGGGAAGTTCTTAAGTTCTTACACTGCCTGATAATGTTCAGTGACCTCAGCAGCCCAGCGGAGTGGGCCACTCTGAGCCCTCTGCAGCTGGAGAAGTTAGAGTGGCTGCAGCTATTCCTGTTCATTAACTTGGTCTCTTTTGCTATACTAGTTTGCTTCCTGCTGAGAGTAATTAGGTTTCTTATATAATAATAATTCCTTGTATTTAGATGCTACCTTTCTCTGTGGACTTTAAAATGCCTCTCAGACTTTAGCTCATCTGTTCTTCTGACATAATTGCCTCATGAGATAAGTGCTAATTATTCCCATTACCAAGATCAGACAACTAAGGCTCTCGTTAGCACAGGGTTTTATACAGGGCAGAGTAATCAGCCTTGCCCCACAGTTAAGTACCTGCATAAGGTCATGGTCGAAAACGTAGGCTTCAGCAGCAGCATTTCGGCAGAGCGTACTACCTGATCCGCTGCGCATCAGAACATGGCGAGCTCAACTGTGTAAGTGTTGTCAGTACTCAATCAGATTAGCCTGCACAGGACACCTCTCAAGTGGAGTTGAGTCCCCGAATCTCTTCGTAGCCCCACCTCATCATAGCGCTTGCCATGCAGCGTGTGCTCTGTCATTGAGAAATGCTTCTCTTTCCTCACTTGGAAAAGGATGAGAAATAATATAGATCAACCTCAGAGTGGTAAATTTAATCCAAAAGTGGTTATGCATAGAAGGCAAATTGCTAAAAGTGAAGCAGAGGAATGTTAAAACACAGCCTGGCTGTCAACAAATAGAAAACCTTTTGCTAGTCAGTTCTCAATACACTGAAGTCCCATCAAAAACAGCTCTTGAATTAAAGATGTCGTTACGGATGTCTCCTGCAGTGTGGCTCCTTGAGTGCTCATCTTGATAGGGTACTAGAATGCTTTCATTTTTCTTTGCCTCTTTAATTCTTACCCTTTTTTCTATTTAGATTGAGATAGCTCCATTGTACCAAAATAATCTTTTTTAAAGGCCAAAAATGACTTGACCAAGTCATTGCTATTTATAATTAGAAGTACTTTCTAAGAAAATGAAATGATTCATCAGGTTAACTGAACTTTTTCTCCGTAAGACTATTCTTAAAATGGGGCCTCCCTGGTGGCGCAAGGGGTTAAGCACTACACTATGAAGCTATCCACAGCCTCTGCAGCACGAGTTCGATCCCTGGCTGGCCAGGGAGCAACCCACATGGCGAAGCAGACCTCTCCTGTTTTGCCTGCTGCTCCCCTCAGCAGTGTATTTCAGTCAATCTGCCTGTTCTGCTCCCCACTCTGTCTCTGGTGAGTCCTCTCACCACCACCACTGCCCCCCCCCGCCCCCGCTCCGCATCTCCAGCCTGTACCCCAGCTCTTATATGCATAAATAAATAAATCTTTAAAAAAAAAAAAACTGTACTTAAAATGATTTATCTGTTTTGGAAGGCCATGGAAACAGCAAGAACAAATTGGTGGTGGAAGAACCTCCAGGTCTGGACGTGACACACAGATGAGACAGTGGTACCCAGATTTGCCTTCTTGAGTGTGCTGACATCAGACCTCTGGTTTCTTTGGACTCCCTAAATTCTTTGCCTTTACTGTTAGAAATTAATATTGAATGTGAGGGAATAATATTTTATTGAACAATAGTTTATCGATGGCATAACATTTATCTCCAGTACCTTTCTACTCTAACTTGCTGTGAACTGGATTTTCCTTAGTACCTATCTTCATTTGTTTTGAATTCTGTTGGGCCGTCTGTGGTCTAGTTCCTGGATGGTCACTCTGAGTGCATTAAATGTCCCTGGGCTTGTGGAACTGGTGTATTTGCATTTCACTGCCAGGAGGCTGTGCTGTATACAATGGGGTTGAGACACCAGCATGAGCCAGGGACCGAAATTTTTATTTTAAAATCTGAAATGCTGTGTAAGCATTTAAGGTATGAATCAGTAATTGTTTCACAACAGCTTCCATTAGATATGGTTTATTTGTAGTCCATCCTCTTTTCAAGGATCCAGGGGAGTGTTAACACACTGAAGCATACTGCATATCATTTACATTTTTAAACCAGCCTTCAAGGAAAGCCACTATAACTTTTAAGAATTCTAAATACTGGATGAGATTTTTGTGCCTCTGTCCTTGTGGGAAACACCATTTATTTTACTTTTTCATTTGAAAATAAGAACAGAAACCTTTCTGCTCTAATGAAGGATTTGAAGCCCTCTGAAGCAGAGAAATTTACCTTCTTAAAACAAGAAAAGTCTGGTTCAAAGATTGAGAACGCTCTTCTCCCTCCTAATGAATGCAGAAAAATCCAAACTGTTAAAAATCATCCATCTCATTTGAGATTTGAGATCATCAAATTCTGTCTAAATATTTTGTTTTAACTTCTAAGCTCATTATGGTGTCTTTGTGTTAACTTGTATTAAAATCTGTCAGCTATGACTGGTCTCATAAGCACAGTCAGCGGACCAGAATAAGTTAATTATTTACTTGTGTCACTAGTGCTCTTCATCTAATGAAATGCACAGCTGTGTTAGATCTGCAGTGGGATGTGTAGCCTCCATTGTTCCGCGAGTCAGCAGAGGGTAGAAGCCGCAATGATGGAGAGCCCTCAGTTCTTTCTGCTGTTCTGGCTTTCTGTGTCGATTTCATGGATCTTTTATCATTCACTTTCACACAAAACAAACAACACAGGGCTGTCTGCTATGGGAACCATCTTGGCATATAAAAGGGTTTTCAGAGCCTAAAGTAATTTTAAGTTAGCTAAGATTTAATTTTTGGCTTACAGGTGCCCTTGATTCAGATGCGACCAGAGCAGTCCTATGACAGAATGGGGGGAAACTTCCAAAAGTTACCCATAAAATACTTAAACTCAAGGACAGAAAAGGACTGATAGCAAAATAACTTCCCCCAAAGGGATCTTGATACTAAATATTAATCAGATTTCATGGGGAGTTCTTGGAGATTCAGATTTCAGGGGGAGGAGCTTGGCTTTCATTTTAATAATAAAAAAGTCAAATTTGCTTGATTAAACTTATCACTAAAACAGAACATGCAAAATGCAAATCATCTCTCTCCTCACCCTCCCCCCAGTGTCAGGATGCCAGGCAGGCTTCCTTGGTGGTTCTGTATCTCCTGCTCCTCCTCGCTCCCACCTTCTCTCGTTGGGGGGGTGACAGGAGCTTCCTTCTGAGCCTACGCCGGCATCCCCCTACCCGGTCCTGTGGATGGACTGCTGAAGTTTCTCTTCTGTTTTTGTCTTTAAGGGATGTAGCCGAACCCTTCTGTCTCCTCGCCAGCCAAAATCCCATTCTCACCCGAGCCCATCCAGGACTGGCCTCTTTAGAATCTGGCGTTTTAACATTTTGTTCACCGCTGAACAATGTTGGTGTCGGTGCACCTGATTTACAAGTTGATCTCTTTCAAAGTAGATTTCCCAGTGCCTCTAATGTTTTGTCAGATAATTTCAGTGTGGACAAAATAGATTTTTGGAGGAAAGAAAAAAGGGTTGCACACGCTACTTGGTTTAAATTCAAGCACATGTTAGCTGATTTTGAAATAAAGTGATGATTGTTTCTGTTCTTCCCATAGGAAAGTATACATTCTTTATAATAAAAATACAGTTTTGAGCAAAAATGCAAAGTACCTAACATGCTCTAGAACTCAAACCCACAATCCTAATTACCATATTATAGCAGCCACTAGAAATCAGAGTATTAATAGACAACGTGAAATAGGCAACTGGCATTCTTTCTCTTCAGACCTCAGCTCTTGGTGATTATAACAAATCACAAAAATTTTAACTCTAAAGTGCTTTGGGTATTTAAGTAGAAATCAAACAAGAATGGAAAATTTCTCTGAGAAAAGTTTCTTTGTCAGTAGGTACAGAATTTTTACTCAATGAGGAAGGAATTTTATCGCTAAATAGAAAAACTTTTTTTTTTAGTCCTGTGCCATTTACAAACTAGTTTTCTGATTTGAAATTATGAAGGCTGTGGTTAACAATTAAATTCTCTTCCTCCTCCTCCTCCCAAGAAAAAGAAATCAGAGGAATTAAAAACTGTTTAAGCATCAAAATCCCCTAGAAGTTAGGCTACTCGTAAGATGGTAATAAATACAGTTAATTTACGGGACTGTCAGCAGCATGCAGAGAGTCGGTAGGTTTTTGTGTTGTTGTTTTCATTCTTAGAATCCCGTTTCTAATCCTAACCTTTCTCTCCGAGAATGACTTGGCATTTAAATCTCTTGTTCAACTTCTACATCTTCAGTCAAAGATCACTTTTCTATTGTGTTATAGGCTATGGGAACTAAAATTCCTCCTAGAAGTTTAGGCTCAGCCAAGGCAAGCCCTGGCAAAAGTCAGCCAACCCAGGAAGCACTCTGCAGCCAAAAGGTGGACCTATTAGCACGTCAGCCACACAAGAGTACTTCTTGTCACAATTTTTTTTAAACCCCTGGCTCAGTCATTTCTGTGTTTGGTGTCAAAGGGAATGGATTGCTGTGATTTGGGTGTAGTGTGTAGGACGTCCACAAACTAGATGCCATGGAGCAGAATTGCTGCTGACTCGAATCTGCTGGCCCGGAGCTAGGGAAGTTGCTGCTCTCTGCTCTTCATGGCAAGAGAATCTGGGTGGGCAACCTGGCGGCACCACTATGTCATGCCAGCAGGCCAGTCAGCAGGCTGCTGTGCCTTTCTGCAAAGAAGTCTGTTTTTTAACTGTCCAGCAGGATTGCTGGTAGAGAGCATGGGTAAGGTTTTAGAGCAGTAGAAACAGCATTGGGGAGGAAGAAGTATAAGCTTCCACCTGCCAGTGTGCTTGTCACAGCATGAATGTCTCCCCAGGTGTTTGTGGCCTCATCGTCCCTCAGGAAGACATGCCATTCTGTGATTCTGGCATCTGCCCGGACATCATCATGAACCCACACGGCTTCCCATCGAGAATGACGGTCAGTTTACCTTAAAGTTTTACAAAGATGCTGCTTTTTTTATTTTTTAAAGATTGTATTTATTTTTGCATAGAAGAACTGAGGTGTAGGCCAGAGGTGCAGGTTGTGAAAAGATCCACTGGAGACAGAGTGGGGAGCGGAACAGGCAGATCTACTGAAATATACTGCTGAGGGGAGCAGCAGGCGAGACAGGAGAGGTCTGCTGTGCCATGTGGGTTAGGTGTGGCTGGGGCTCGAACTAAGGCCATAGGGGTGATAGTGCTGAGATTTACCCCTAGACCACCACGGAGGCCCCCAAAGATGTCGCTTTTGAGGAAAAAGCAGGAGCTGGCTTGTAATGAGTGATTCTTTAACAGGGTCCTTTGACCCTTTGTCAAATACAGGGTTCTGAAGCCTGGCAGTTCTGGGCTGCTCTTTACAGAGGGATGAGGTGCAGCTCTGCTGAGGGATGAGCTTACTTAGCCTCAGTGTGGAAGCCTGTCCTGAAGCGAATATATCCCCCTCCATGAGGGTGTTTGGGTCATCTCACTCCATCACTGAGCAGTTCTCCATTCGTCAGTTTCCTCATCTGTGACATGAGGAAAAATACAGTATCTGTTTCACAGAGGTGTGGAGAAGCATAAACTTAAACATGCTTGTCCAGCTTGTTCAGCGGTGTGTCTCACAGCAAGAGAGCAGTGAACGGAGAGAGCTGCTGTTGACGCATCACTATTACTAATAGTGGTTGTTGCAGAGTCCTTTGGGGAGATATGTCAGAGCTAAACAAACACACAACTCCTTTGCCACAGGAAGGTGTTCACTTAAGCTGGTCATGTCCCACAGGTGGGGAAGTTAATTGAGCTGCTGGCTGGCAAGGCCGGCGTGCTGGACGGCAGGTTCCACTACGGCACTGCCTTTGGAGGCAGCAAGGTGAAGGATGTGTGTGAAGACCTTGTTCGTCATGGTTATAACTACTTGGGGAAAGACTATGTTACATCTGGCATCACAGGGTAAGTGTGTGATTAAGATGTATGATTTTTTTAGAATATAAGGTAAGAGCTTTACTCCCTAAGGAATCTAGAAAATTGTTGGTGTTAGCTACAGTGAAGGTGATAATCATTTTGCAGTATGTAGTTTTACCAAATCCACACATTGTACACCTTAAGCCTGCACAAATGGTCAGTTAAATTTCGGTAAAATGAAGGGATGGGAGTAGGAAAGACAAGGAGAAAATTCAAATTCAGACAACTGGTAAATTGAGGAGCATTGTCAGTACTGGTGAGGTTATCATTTAAAAATTAGAAAAGATCTAATTTACCAAAATATGATTTCTATACAGCTTTTAAGGAACACATCTATTATTACAATGCATAGGGTTTCCCTTACTGTCGAATCTTCTCTACGTTAGTATGATGAATGTCGGGTAATTAGTGCTCTGACAGCCTGAGGCTTAACATGTGCACATTTACTCCCTACGGAGGCCTGGGACACCTGCTGTGTGCTAGGCCCTGAATATATAACAGTAAGCAAAATACACGTGGTCCCTCACCTGTGGAGCTAAGATTGGTTACTAGACATTAACAGATAATAGTCAAAAGGTGACTTTTAAGCAGGGTGACCAGGATTACTTAATTTAAAACTTGAGCCCACTGTCTCCCATTTCCTACTTTATTTTTCTCATAACAGCTCATTGTGACCAAGTATATGATATAATGATACTCTCTAAATTACGTTTCTGTCTCCACTTAGAACATAGCCTCCATACAAGCAGAGCTTGTCTGTTCTATTTCCAGTCCCTAAACAGGGCCTAACACAGAGGGTGCTCCATATTTCTTTAAGAATAAAGAAATTAAAACAAATAAATACATGTAGAAATAGCTTTCACCAAAATGAAGACCAGGAATAGATTGGCGGACCCCTGTGAGGTAGTGGGTATTTCTACTGAGATCAAAGAATGAGAAGAACTGGCCCTTGAAAATTGGTGTGCAGAGGAAAAGCATGTTGACCAACTTAGGGGAAAGATCTTGGTAAGTTGAGGGAACTGGAAGAGGCGAGACTAGAGAAGGGACACCAGGTCACACAGGTAGAGCTCAGGGTCTTCTTAGTAACAGGGAGAAATGGCTGTCTCTGAGATCATCGCAATGACTAGGTGTTGACACTTGATTCAAGTGCAAGATTTTAAGTCAGTTCCCTAAATGAGGATTGTTATCTATTTTATGGCAGGTAAAATGCTGGGACATGGTGTTTATGTTGTTCCTCTGAGGTTTTAAATGCTTGAACGCAAGTGAACTCAGCATGGATACATGTGTGAGAACACAGAGGAGCTTGGCTTTAATGCCGCAGATAGATTATCCAGATGTGATTAAAATGGTGAAAATCTGTATCTGTTTAAAGTATTTTCTGCATTCTAAGATGACCTATCCAGACTGTAATTATACGGATTTCCTTAAGTGTATTACCCTTGAGGTGTTGTAGAAAATTACATTACAGAAAAAGAGTAATATGCTTTAAAAAAAAATGATTCCATAAAATAGCTAAGGTCCATTTCAAATAACACAGTTGTCATTGCTAAACTGATCATCTTAACTCTTGCTTCTCCATCCAGATGGAAGATGAGTCAGTTCTGTGGACCTTCTTTTGTGAATTTGGTTGAATCATGCTCTGCCTCTATTGACAGTGGTGGGCTATGTCTATACCACCTTCCCCTCTACCCCTAGCTGGTGTATTTCTTTGCAAAAGTTTGAGAAACTGGCCTCCCTGGTGGCACAAGGGGTTAAGGCGCAGCCTGTGAAGCTGTCCACAGTCTCTGCAGCACCAGTTTGATCCCCAGCTGGCAGGGAGCAACCCACATGGCGCAGCAGACCTCTCCTGACTCACCTGCTGCTCCCCTCAGCAGTGTACTTCAGTCAATGTGCCTGTTCTGTTCCCAACTCTGACTCTGGTGAATCCCCTCACCCCCCCCACACCTCTGGCCTGTACCCCAGTTCTGTATGCATAAATAAATATTTAAAAGAAAAGTTTGAGAAGCACTACCTTAGCTTCTTAGTTGAAAGTTCTACCAAGGGCTTGTAAACACATTCACCCACCAGCTTCCATCCCTAGTGACATTCTTGAGCATAGCTCGGAGGAAAACTTGCCACTTGATTCAGCAGATGATGGAATGACAGTAGGTGACCAAGTCCCATAAATTCTACCATCAGCAACCACACTGTGTAGGAACAGTATCATTCCACTTTAGAGCTGGAATGACCAATTTGCTACACAATAAGAAAATAGAGATAAAGATCATGTAATTACTACATGACAGCTGGGACATGAACAGGGTCACCTGACACCCTACCTGTTGTGTCTCCGGTGCATCCCCCAGGAATCCAGTTCTGTAGGCCCAAGCATGGACAGTGGCTTCATGGCTGCAAACGCCTCTGGAGTGTGTGAAGGTATAGTAAGCACACAGGGCCAAGCAGGTGCCTCTCTGCCACGTCTCCCACTTCATGCTGTGGCCCAAATGTACTGGCCGGGCAGGTAGAGCACTGCATTCCAGTCTCTGAAGAGGTATTCAGTTGCTTAATACATGGTGGAAGAATGTTTCACACAGATACAGTGCAAAGGCCCTGAGGCAGGTACAGACTTGCTGCATTTGAGGAGCAATGAAGAGATCATTGTTGCTGGAGTAGAATGAGCAACAGAGAAAAGGAAGAGGAAATGAGTGAGAGATGGGCAGGGACCAGATTACAAGGGATCTTGCGGCCATGATACAAGATTGAAATGATATAGATTCTGCGTGTGATGGAAAACCATTGGGAATTTAGAGCTGAAGAATGACCTCCGGTGATTTACATTTTAGAAGGAATCACCCTGGCTTGCTATGTGAGGAACAGATTGTCGAGGGCTAAGTGTAGGGGGGAGCTCACCTTGATTATCTGTGGTGGTCCAGGCAAGAAAGGATGGTGACCTGCTGAGGCTGGTAGCAGTGAAGGAGGGACAGCCCTGTGCATGGTTTTTCAACCTGTTTAAACTTTTATTTCTTAACGTATCTTTTCATGTATCCACACTACTATCATTTTTTCAGATTTAGCCTTTTCAAAATCATTCTCACCTACTCAGTTATAAACCTGCTCAGAAATGAGTAAGGACCCACCAGAGCTGAGTCCTAGAGAAATCTGCCTCTTGTAAGTTCAAACTTCACTTCTTTTTTTTTTTTAAAGATTTATTTATTTATTTATACAAGCACTGGGTACAATCAGAAGCGCGGGAGGGTGAGAGAATTCACCAGAGCCAGCGCAGGGAGCAGAACAGGCAGAAGGACCGAAGCACACTGCTGAAGGGAGCAGCGGGCGGCAGGAGAGGTCTGTGCGCCATGCGGGACCCTCACCTGGCGGCCGGGGATCGAATCAGTGCTGCAGAGGCTGCGGGCAGCTTCGCAACCCAGCGCTCAACCGCTGCGCCACCGGGGAGGCCCTCAAACTTCACTTCTTAACCCAAAGTGCCCGCTTCCCTCCAGGGAGCCCTTGGAAGCCTACATCTACTTTGGGCCTGTGTACTACCAGAAGCTGAAACACATGGTGCTGGACAAGATGCACGCCCGGGCCCGGGGCCCCCGAGCTGTCCTGACCAGGTAGGAGAAGAGCGTTCACAGAATTCATCACACAGCCAGGTAGTAAGCACACTCAACCGAGTTTGTTTCCCTGAGATGTCAAAATTGGGCATATTGAGCATGAACGGCAATCATATACGTCTGATTAAATGAAATAACAACAAATTAAAGGTCATTCATAAGCACAACAGCAAAGCGGGTCCTAACAGTAGTCTCTGGTCATGGACTGTGGACCAGCTTGCAAAGATGGTCCTTTTCAGAAAGGTTCCCGTGTAAGGATGCAGGTGGCCTTACCTACCCACACATGTGTCAATACACCTGCATGCTCCCCTGTGTGCGTTTAAAGCTGAGCAAGTCACATCTGTTGAAATGATAGACTTGTGCTCTTAAGAAGAGCAAGAAGTTGAGAATCTCAAGACAGTAATCAGGGCACGGAGACCCTGCCTGGCTAAGGCATGTCTCTGCTCTGAACGCTGCCCCCTCCAGAACTTCCATTTCAGTTACAACATCCAAAAACTATTTCAGAGTAACATAAATGTCAAAGCAGCTATTTCCTATTTTTTGCTTTGTTATGTAAAAAGTTACTACTTTAGTAATACTTTTGTATATTCCAGATGAGGACTGCCTGGAGCCCGTTTATCTGTAGTCAGTTACCTCAGTTCTTTAAAATCTGAGTTTGGGGTTCTGACCACGTGTGAACTGACCACCTTCACTCCATCCGGTGACCACAAGTGGAGGGACCCCTACCCCTGGGCAATTCTACCAGTAGATTACGTTTACATGCCTCACTTATGAAGTCTCCACTGCACCGGGCCATTTAGACTTCTCTGTGGGTTTTTCATATGCACATTTTCTTTCAGCAAATAATCTACAACTTAAATTGATTTCCCATTGTAACTTTCAACAACAAGGAATTTCAGCACGTGTTGACCTGTGTTTACCTCTCAACTCTTTGGGAGACTGGCAGTAACAACATAGATTAGAGGATGCAGTGAAATATAGCCAAGAAGAGTTATGCTCCACCCCTGCTCGGGCCACCTCCAAGGAAGGTCACTCCAAAATAGGCCAGTCAGGAACTTGCTTTTTCTTTCTGTTTGTCTGTTTTTAATCATCTGTGTCACCAGTACTTTGGTGGGTTGCCTGGGTTGTTCCAGAATACTCTGACTTTACCTACATCTCTGGATTCTGGGTTCTTCACCTTTTCTCAAGTATTCTCATGCCCAGCATGTGCGTCAACCACAGGAGGTCCACTCAGGGGACTCATGGCTTCCCAGTTCTGGGACCCCCTCAGGAGGCATGAAGCGTTCTCATACATGAACAGCTTTCATGTGTGGGATGCACAGAACTTTCCCAGTCTCTGGAGAACTCCTATCTGGCTTGGATACTCTGTCCTTCCAGGTGACTCCTGATCTACCCCAATTGATAAAAATCCATTTGCTTCTTTCCATATTTAATGTGTTTCTTAATAGTAAATTTCCTCTCTAGATTCCTGGTAATAGCTACTGTTCTGCTTAGTTTTTCTGCTTTGTAAGTCATTAGAAAACTGAGACATCTCTGAAAATACTCTAAAGACATTCTTCCCTATGTTGAGGATGATACCATACTAAGAATAATGATGGTAATAGTAACACTTGCATTGCTGTTTTATAAAACAATGTATTAATTTATGATTACTTTATATAATGCTATGCAATTTATTATTTTTGCTTAATGGGAATAATAGCAACCATTAGTATTGCAGCCATCTCTCATTTAAGGCATTTCGGGATCGGTCTCCACCCATACGTTTTGTAAATGAGGCTGAGCAGCTAAGCAGCATGCTCAAGGTCACTGTCTAATAAATGGTTTGAGTCCAGGTGAGCCCTGTGCGCCTAGGCAGCATGTGATGCTGCTTCTCTGTTTGTTTAATAGAATAATAACACATTCGTCTAACTTGTTTCAAAGGCAACCCACTGAAGGTCGATCTCGTGATGGTGGTTTGCGTCTTGGAGAAATGGAACGTGACTGTTTAATAGGTTATGGAGCCAGTATGCTTTTACTAGAGAGACTAATGATTTCAAGTGATGCCTTTGAGGTTGATGTCTGCGGGCAGTGCGGACTTCTGGGGTATTCTGGCTGGTAAGTGGATACCATATGTCTCTCATACCATCCCCTTGCCTCCTAAATCACAGCTCAAGCATTGACCCTGGGTCACACCCATATATTCTCCAGCCCTCCCCATGCATGCATTCTTAGAATTGGGGATTCTTTATGTAGATGTTTAGTTCGTCTACACAATATTCTGCTTTCTATACTGCTAGAGATTAAATTCTCAAGGAGTGCAGACTTACCTTGTTTTTAACATTATCTTAGCTACATTTTATAATGCTGTTCACCTGGAAAAGCCCTATCAGATTCATTGCTGGATGTTAGAAGTAGAGTGTATTACAACTAGAAACTTTTAGGGAAAATTATGTCAAATGCACTCATTTGTAACTTCAGACCCAAAGAATCAGAGATGCCCCACGTGCTGGTGCGTTTGGCGATAGTCAGAACCAGGATCTGGGGTCCTGATCCCCAACTCTGTTCTCTTTATGGCACTTACACTTGGACTGTAAGTTCCGGCACGGCAGATGCTGGGTCTGTCTCCTATTCACTCAACATTCAGCGAGGATCTGCTGCGTGTCAGACGCTATGCGAGGGCCTGAAAATACAGCAGTGAACAAGACGGGTGATTGTCTACTTACAGGAAGTTTACCTTCTAGTTGATCTAAATTACTTTCTGTCTTGTTTACTCTGTGACTGGCAGATGCTCAATAAAAATAATCACTGAACAGTAGCCACCCTGCATATGGAGGATTGCAAATAGGCAAGTTACGTAATTCATGAAGTGTGTGATTGCTGTGTGGAGCGCGGTACACTCAGGCCAGCGTCAACGATGATACTACCTGTGTTCTCTTTGTGGAGTCAGAGCACCTTCCTGCTTGTTTCAGAGAGCTCTGCTTAGGGCTAAGCATGATCCTAAAATGCCGCTGGAGGCAGGAGGGCCTGTGGTTCCCCACTCTATTCACTTTTGTATCAGAGGCAAGTCTCACGCAAATGCTGCAGGGATGGGAACCAGCCTTCACCCCTCAACACCCCTCACCTGCTCTCTCAGAGCGCCCTTTCCTAGCAAGCAGCCAGCCCCCAGAGCATAGGGTTTGACCCAGAGGAGCATCATTGCCGAGATTTGAAGAATATAGGAGCCATCTTTCCCCCACCAAGCCCCGACTCAAAGCCTCTTTCCAGACAGCCCCTGCTTCTTGCCACCCTCAGCTGTCAATTTCGTGGTTGAATAAAACAAATCAAGAGCCAGAATGAGTGGCTTCTTAGAATGCAAAGTAGACCTTGCCAGTTAAGTAACAAAACCTGTTAGCCAGTTCTTGTCTGATTTTAGTGTAGAGGAGTTGATGAGACCTGTCTGAAGAAATAATTTCTTTTTAAAATACACAAAGAAGTGACTCTTTGCAGTTCACACTTACGGTTGCAGAGATGGGGTGACAGTATTCTAAGCCTAAGCTTAGCTTTTCTTATGTCAGTGACATGGGCGTTTGTTTCAATTCTGAGATGTCGTGTTTATCTTTTGAAATGAATATTGAGTTTTTTGAAAAAGATACACACATGTTGTAATAGAAAGATGTCTGGAACCTAGTTCCACTGTCTTTAAATCTTCAAATTTGACACAGGAATTTTTAAGTCATCTATTTTGGAGAGATGGTGCAGAAGTCTTTTTTATTAAAAATAGGGATCATGAAACTTCGGGAAGGGTTTGCTTTTCTTCTCTATGCTCCCTGCATTCCTTTCCTCCCCTCCAAGAAGAAAGAAAGGGAGGGAAAAGGGAAAGAAAGAAAGAAAGCAGTAAGCCAGTTTCACCCATGCACTTAGGAAACCTTCCCCTCTCCTTTGCTGAAAACTCAGTGACATTAGTGGAAGCGGTAATTGATCTCAGCATGATTCTTTTAAATTCATATCTTTCCTGCTTCTTTTCTGTCTCATTTAGAGACCTTCGATGGCAGAGCCTCATTTTGAAGCCCAGGTTTCCAATGTGTATTGTATTCGAAAACCTTTGAAAGAGGGCTAAGTTGGGTTCCACTGTTTAAGGGTCTTTACTGTAATTAAACAGACCTGGATCTACTGTGGGTCTGCTTTTGAGTGGCCTACTTACACCCTTGTTACCAACAGAAAAAAATCCTCATCCTGTCTTACAGTCTAGCCGCCGGCTGGCGTGCTGCTTGCCGCAGAGGGGCATAATGATGCTGTGGTTTTCCCATCTTACCTGAGTGTGTGCCGGGCTGTGCAGGGCTGTGCGGGAGGGAGCAGGCGCGTTGGTTGGGGGAAGTCTCTTTTTAATGAACAGCACAATGGAGGCTGAGTAATTAGAGCAGTTCAGAACCTTGAAACTGGCCTTTTGTGGGTGATTTGCACATTAGTAAGGCATTGCTATGGGGATGTTTACAGCAAGACTGTTGTTCTACAGAAGACACAGGGGCATAAGTCAGAAAAGACAGGTCCAGAAGGAAAACTGCAAAGAAAAGAAGATCCCTATTAAGATAATTAACCCATACAGGATATTTTACTGGACAATCACTTTTTATGTGAAGCCACAGCTTCTTTTGCTGCCTTTGCCTTAAAAAATCCATTTATTTCATTGTTGTTTGGGTCATGTTTCTTCCTTTAGAAATTGTGCATACATAGGGTAATTGTGTGTGTGTGTGTGTGTGTAGATATATATATGTGCATTAGGGGATTTTCAGTGATAGAAACTATTAATAACAGAAGCTTAGGGAGCTTTCTGGATTATGAACCAGCATATATGGACATTTTAAATACATTAGCTAGGATTGAAGTCACAGGATAATGTACTAGACAGGAGAATCAGCAAGAAGTTGCTCCAGTAAATCCGTTTCTCCAGTTTAATTAAAGCATGAACATAATTCCTGAATAAATTAGCTCAACCCAGGCACATTAAAAATATAATTCTTAAACTATAATGTATTAAAGAGGTCTTTAGGTAATCTTTTAAGAAAAAAATTATTCACCATGTTTATATAATTATTGTATATATAAATATATATATATTTTTATCTCCTCCAACAAAACTCCACAGTGTTTGTTTTGGTCAGTCCTCTGCAGTATCCTAGTAGGGACGTCACAGGTCTCTAATGGCTAATTCTTTTCCCAAGAAATTCTGTTTGTGTTCTCCCTCATCTTCAAATTCTCAGTCTTAATGCTTATCTCTTCTAAAATAATAAAAGCTTTCTGAACAGTCACATTAATCCTTACCAGTAGAGATGGCCACAGCTAACATTTTAGCAGACCTTCGGGCCATCTCTTGTTTGCTGGTAATAGTTCTGTTCCCTCTTTTTTTAAACCCTTTTGAGACTCTAATAATAGCAGAAAAATACAAATATATACTCACGCAGAAATTTTTTATTATATATGATTTTAGGGCCTTCATATACTTAAGCTCATCTGAGGTCCCTTTGTTAACAACAGGTGGCTTGGCAATTGCTTTCTTCACTCCACGGCGTGTCCTGGGCACTTTCCCATCTCAGGGGTTACAGGCAGCACAGCATCCACTAAACCTCCTGTCCTCAGAGTTGCATCTCGAGCAGTTTCCTGCTTTATGTTGTTACAAATAATGTGTCTATGAACATTCTTGTGCACCTCTATTTGCTACTGCTATGATTGTTTAAATAATATGCCCATTTACATGTTGACGCGAATTGCCTTAACTCCCCTCCAGAATGGCCTCGACTGCTCATAGGACACCTTCAAGTCCTGGCAGAGCAGAATCTTCTAAGACTCAGTTGCTCGTTCTCTTGCACCCATTTTCTCCTGTTAACTGGGAGGACCTAGTTTTCTGCTTAGTAAGTCTTGAATTTATCCTGAGTAACCATTGTCCCAGCTGCCTCAGACCCTGGAGGTGTAGCATGATGTCCTATTTCAGTCTGAAACATGATAGGATCATCCAACTTCTCCTCAGGGCCCCACTTCAGTTGAAGTCATTGATTAAAACCTAAGTTCAGGGCCTCCCCGGGTGGCACAGCGGTTAAGTACTGGGCCGTGAAGCTGCCCACAACCTCTGCAGCACCGGTTTGATCCCCAGCCGCCGGCGAGGGTCCCACATGGCGCACAGACCTCTCCTGCCACCCGCTGCTCCCCTCAACTGTGCGTTTCCTCAGTCTGCCTGTTCTGTTCTCTGCTCTAGCTCTGGTGAATTCTCACCCTCCCGCGCTTCTGATTATACTCAGTGTTTGTATAAATAAATAAATAAATCTAAAAAAAAAAAAAAAACTTTTAAAAAAAAGAAAAAACCTAAGTTCAGTTCACTCGCTTTTCCTGAAGGAAAAGAAATTCCCAACTGGCATACAAGTATATAGGTTAGTGGTTAGGTGCACACACACCGATTCATTAGTTTTGCACAAGGGACAGTACACTGTAGGTACAGTAGCTTCCAATACTGATAGATACAAAGCTTGAAGAGCACTGGAAAAATAAGTAGAGTTTCACTGGAGACCTCCTCTCTATATGAACATCTTACCTTTCTTATAATACCTAAAATATCTCAGGGACAGAAATCAAGTTATAGTTGTGAGCATCCTGCCTAGAATAGCGGGCAAGTATAGTAGCTGCTGATCAGATACATAATGATTGAGTGAATCAGTTTCAGTGCATTCAACAATGAAAAGTTTAATGTGTGTCACTTTCAGATGGTTCAGATTTCTGAGGCTCCTTCAAAACAAGTATAGAGACAGATGTTTTGCATTTCAAGGAGAAAGGTCTAAAAGTTTGGTAGTAGCCTGATTCAAATCGCATGCTTTCCAAAGTCAGTTTGCTTTATTTTTTCTTTTGCTTCCTTCGATGCCTCTTTTTTCTTTGGCGGGGACAGATGCACATATTTGATAGTTGACTGGCTGGTGAGGAATAGAAAGTGAGCTTATTTGAAAGAATGGTAAGAGGCTCTTGTAGAGAGATGCCCACTTCTCAACACACGCCATAAGTTCTGTGGCCCTCTAACCTGCCGACTTGGGTTCCAGGTGTCACTACTGCAAGTCCTCGTGCCACGTTTCTTCCCTCCGCATCCCGTACGCCTGCAAGCTGCTCTTCCAGGAACTTCAGTCTATGAACATTATCCCCAGGTTGAAACTGTCCAAATACAATGAGTAAGGATGGGACAGAAGATTATTTAAGGAGAACCATTGATAAGTCCAATGCCTTGGGAAGCAGAAGGACAGGACTGTTTCTGCTCCTGTGAGTAATTCCTATGAATGTTCTCACACAAGAAAAACTTTTTTGATGGAAAGGCATTTCATACAGAGAAGACTGACTAAAACAACCTTGATCATTGAACCCCAGGCCTCAAGGGAGATACCAGCTATGTGGGCAATTACACAGTCTCTCATTCGTACACTGCCTTTGCTTCACAAAATGGACATTATGTTTGATGTCTTGAAATTCACTCATTAGAAAGACCTTCCTCCTTGAAAAGAATATGTGGAGTTAAATTCTCCATGATGTGTTCTGGCTACGAAAACTCAAGTCTTAATGAAATTTGAAGGCGGTGAAGAATCTTTGACTTGGTTGGCTCAGCCTTTGTGAAGGTGTCTGATGTGAGCAGCGCATGAAATCAGAGCACGACTAATAGATGCCGTGGTGGCTTTGTTTGGTACTGCGCAGGGGCAGTGTTCCCAGCAATTGCATCTTGCCTTTGCACACCCAAACTTTAACATGTCCATCTTGGTGAAATACAATAAATGTATGCCTACTGTCTTACACAAGTTTACCAAGGATGTCGTCTTTCTTATGAACTCTATTGCTACTATGTTGAACCTTCATGGTAATACCATGCGGTAATATTTGCTGAATAGCTGGAAATAATTCCATGGGTGCTTCGTGATCTTGCTGTTCCTGTCACTCCTCCCAGGATGTAGCTGTCTGTTTTCTTTTAAACTGACAGCCTTCTTCACCCTCTTCTAAATTGTTCTTATTTGCTCTGCTCTGAAGCCAGATCAATATTTGTGTTAAGGATTTTTTATAAAGAAGGTCTGAAAAGCTGTGACTAGCCTTTAATGCTGCGTTCCCCACATGTCACATCAAACATGTCCCACAGAATATCAGTAGATAGTGTACGCCAACAAGAATGGAGCTCCTGTGCCAAATAGGGAGAAACATGTACCCAAGATAAGCACACCCAGGACATTTTCAAAGCCTTTACCAAATTACCACATCCTGGGACTCTCCAGAAGAGGGACGTTCTGGGAGTGGGCTAGTCATTGACTTGAGAACCAACCTCCACATCATTTTATTCTCTTCAATCTAGAAAGCTCTAACACAGGTGAGACAGCCCCAGGGGCTTCACAGTAAATGCAGCATGAAAGACACTGCAGGTAAGCAGACCCACCACAGCTGCCCAGGTGCCCCCTTTGTCTCAGGGCTGGGCGGGGATGACGCCACAGAGCAGCTTGATCAGTGATTAGGCCGGTTACGCTTCTGTTTCCCCTGACTGCGTACTTCTCAAAATTGAGAATGCCTGAAGATGACTGTTCTGAGTCAGATGTCCAGAGCATTTTACTGAACTTTGTACAATGTGAGACATGAGTGTTTTACGTTGTGTGACAAGTCCTCTTGTCAACTCCACAGAAGAGGCAGTCGCCAGCAGCCCATTTCATGAGCGCTGGGAAGAGCTGCCTATGTGATGCGTGTGGTGTGCTGGCCTGGGGGCTGTGTCACGTACCATCAGTGCCCACCCTGTGTGACACAGGGTAAAAAGAGCAGGGCTCAGCATCTGCTGTGGGGGCTCAGAACCCAGTGGAGGGGGCTGAGGCATTGGCCACCATGGAAACCCACCCTGCAGTCAGTGCTGAGGAAACCCCCAGGACAAACTGATTCATAGGCTCTGGGGATTTAGAAACACATCGTAAGCTGGACTGCTCCCCTTATTCAGCTGTAGAAACTGAGGCTCCAAATGGTTAAGTGACTCCCCCCAGCCACACCACTAGTGATGAAGCCAATAGCATGGACCTTGAGACCATGAAGCTGGTCCTCCCAACTTCAGAGCTCTTTTTGGGATTCACTCCTGAGTCTGTTTTTCAGTCACCAAAAGTGATGATTTTTTTTTTTTTTAATTCACTGAATGGTTCTATTTCTTAAACATTTTTTTTGAAAGCCACTCCAGGCAGGCAACTTTGACCATTTTGAAAGGAGTTACCTACCTAACCTTCTAGGAAATTCTGTTTTTTAATTTACAGACCTAGAAAGTGTGGGTTCCAAATTGAGACATCCATAAGGGGAAAAACTGTCAGGTTGATGTTTCCAAAACCAGCATTTTGAATAGCTGTCTGACTGAGAAAAATTTTAATAAAAGAGATCAGAATTGGTAAGTTAGACCTACTAGGGGTTTGTTTTTGTTTTTGTTATTTGTAAGTTCCTTGTTTTAAAAACGACCAGTTAGATTTCCATTTCCAGTAATGACAGAGTAACTGTGTACAGGCCACCCTCAGAGCCTTTTTCCTTGTGGCCCCTGCCAGGTTGGAAGTGGCACAGAAATGAGAGGCTTGGGGGCCTCCCTGGTGGCACAAGGGGTTAAGACGCAACCTATGAAGCTATCGGCAGCCACTGCAGCATGAGTTCAATCCCCGGCCAGGGAGCTACCCACATGGCGCAGCAGACCTCTCCTGACTCACTTGCTGCTCCCCTCAGCAGTGTATTTCAGTCAGTCTGCCTGTTCTGTTCCCCACTCTGTAAATCCCCTCACCCCTCACACCTCTGGCCTGTACCCCAGGTCTTGTATGCATAATAAATAAAAATTTTTTTAAAAATGAAAAGAGAGGCTTGAAGGAGATACCAGAGCCACCAACAGGCTCCAACCCGAGCTTTGGCAGAGTCAGAGGGCTGGAGTGGGAAGGCCATGATCTCAGTCGCCAGAATTCCAGGCCTGGAAAGGCCAAGATCCCAAACAGAAAAAAAGCTCATTGAGGTGAGCCTACCTTCCCCACCACTTTCTCCTGTGTCTTTATCTGCTCCTGCTGTTGTAATAGAATGCCGGACTAGGTGGTTTCCACACTAGAAATGTATTTTCTCACAGTTCTGGGGGCTTGATATCCAAGGTTAAGGTACTGACAAGTTTGGTTCCTGGTGAGACCTGTGCTTCTAGCACAGACAGCCACCTTCTCATTGCCTCACCTAGCCTTTCCTTTGGTGTGCTCTAAAAAGGAATGAGACCTGGTATCTCCTCCCCCTAAATGGACCCCAGCCCTCTCAGGTTAGGGATCTTGTGACCCCAAACAATTACTACCTTCATGAAGACACTGTCACTGACAACAGTCACATTGGGTGTTGGAGCTTCAACATGTGAATTTTGGAGGAACATAATTTGGTCCATAATAACCCCTTAAGGCATTTGCCAACTCATAACAGCACAGACTGGCCTGCTAACAATAGCTATTAAAGCTGAATGAACATACCGAACTCCTAGGTGTGTGAGCAACAGAAAATTCTACATACATCATCAGTAGGTGTACACAAAAATTTTTCTAATAGCATAATTTGCAATAGCTCCAATTTATGAATAATTCCTGCCCATTAACAATGTAATCTGGTACATTCACACCAAAGAGTGCTATACAGCAATGGAAATGAATTGCTACATACAGTATCATAAATAATGTCACAACTATGGTGTTGGATTTCAAAAAATTGGGATTATCCTAAAACGAAATAAGCCAGAAGGAGAAAGATAAATACCGGGCATTTTCACTTATATGTGGAATATACAGAAACCAAGTGGAGGACTTCAGATAAGGACAAACTTTACAATCAACCCTGAAAAACTGACCATAGATCTGAAGCATACAGGAGTGGAGTAGAAGCGAGAGGAGGAGGGGAGAAAAAAGGGAGTGGGTAAGCACAGTGGACTGTGGTGGAGGATTATGGGTGTTGTGGTGATGGGAGTGCTGTGATGACCACACTTGAGGGGAGAAGTTCTTTGTTGTCAAAAAACGAGGATGTAAAATAATGGTAGTTCAATAAAAAAAAGATTTTTTTAAAAAGTTAAACACAAAAAAAACACATGGTATCAGTTCCATTTAAGTTCAAAAACTAATCTATAATTTAAAAGTCATGATAACAGTTCCCTGTGCAGAGTGGGTGACTAATAAATGTTACAAAAGGGTATATCTAGGGTGCTGGTGATGCTTTCTTTTAACCTAAACATTGTTAGGACAATTCGTTGAACTGTGTATTATACACTTGGGATTTTTCACTTCTTTTTTTTAAAGATTTATTTATTTATTTATGCATACAAGAGCGGGGTACCGGCCAGAGATGAGGTGAGAGGATTCACCAGAGGTGAATTCACCAGGAGGTGAGAGGATTCACCAGAGACAGAGCAGGAAACAGAACAGGCAGATTGACCAAAGTACACTGCTGAAGGGAGCGGCGGCCGAGTCAGGAGAGGTCTGCTGCGCCATGTGGGTTGCTCCCTGGCCAGCCAGGGATTGAACTCATGCTGCAGAGGCTGCGGATTGCTTCATAGTGCGGTGCCTAACCCCTTGCGCCACCAGGGAGGCCCCAGGATTTTTCACTTTTCTGATAGATGTTACACTTTAATAAGTTTAGAAAAGGAACACAGTTCTAAACCTGTGTTACTGTCTCTTCATTAATGCTGTGTCAACCCAAATATAATCTATGGTCTTTGTCCTTTTCATTTTCCCATTTTCAAAGTAGGGATAATAACACTACTGACTCCTAGGGTCATTTTTAAGATGAAGTGAGATCACACACCTAAAGGGCTCAGCACTGTGCCTGGCACATAGCAGGCGTTTGCAAAGATGTGTAGTCGTTTCCACTGCTAACAGCCACGTACTCCTATTTACAGCGCTGCCAGGACTGGCCTTGTCCTGCACGGCGTCATCAGGAAAGAGTTAGGAAAGGCAAACCCCACGTTTCCTTTGGAAGATGGAGTTTGGAAAATAGGACCAAGTGCAGAAACCATAGGGCTTTGCAAAAGCTCTTTTTGAAAGCCGCCCCATGTCACGGTGATGGAGAGGACGGAAGGTGGTAGGATTAGAAAGCACACTTCCCTGGATGACCATTCACCACGGACATCAAAGTGAGGCCTGTTGTCTGCGCGCGAGTCCGGAATAGTTTCATGAAGCCCACAGAACCAGGTCTCAAAACGCTTCCATGTGGTGAGTGCCAAGTAAAGGATTAAAAGGTGGGGGGCGGGGGTGGGGCTTGATTGGGTGCTACATAATGGGATAGTTTTCAGCTGCTTCAGAGCCTTTGGGCCAGCACCTTTATTTGCAGTAATGAGTCACATGAGAACGAGCACGTCAGGGCTGGTGACTAGGCCCATCCGCTTCTCGGCCGCCTGAGTAATAGAGAAGCCAGTTTCCGAGAGACCTGTAAATAATTCCTTTGTGAAGCGGATGGTCAGAAAAGTGACTGTAAAAGTAGCACCTCTTTACCATCCATATTTACTCCATATGTGTCTTGAAAACAGTTTATCTCATTTGCTAACCAAAAGTTGGGTTTTTACTGCTTCGGCCCCACAGGGTCAAGGTTGGTGGGAAATTAACGTCAAGCTCTAAAGAGGCATTTTTAAATGAGGGGCACAAAATTGGTGGCAATCCAGAAGTTTATACTGTTTGTTACGAAAGCCAAGCTACCAATTTGGATTTCAGACACAGGCTCCAGAAGCAATTAGGAGATTTGCTTCAGCAAATCAGATTTATGAGGATCAGGATGTCATGGCAGAAAGTTCCAAAACAACCTGAAACTCACAGTTTCACTCCCTGGTCTGATATCTCAGAACATGGTCGAAGGAGGTAAAGCATTTCTCAACTAATAGCTCTCATTGCATGCATAATAAATTTTAAGTCTGGTTAACTCCCAATCATCCACAATCATAGAAGCAAGGAGCAGTGTGAGTAAATTAAAACAGATGATGGATCCAAAGATCTTTGTATTGAATGCTGGGGTGAAGTTTACATTCACTTTTTTTTATGTCACAAGTGGAAATTTAGTAAATTTGCTATACTTTAATCAGTGACTCCAGTGAACACTGAATTTAAAGGAACTGGAATAATGCCTTGTAAGGCTAATAGTGACAGCCCTTTGCAGGGGTGGGTAGCCTGATGGGATGCTCCTAGGCCAGTGTCAGTGTGGTCCCTGCACCAGCCGCATCAGCATCACCTGGGAACTTGTAAGAAATTTGGGTGGAGCCCCACAATCTGTATTAACAAACCCTCCAGGCGATTCCAGCACTACCTAAAAGTCCAAATCCACTGTATTCAGCTACATGACGAGCTTTGAATCACCTCTTCTATTAGAGGCATGTTTTGGATATTTAGGGATGCCAAAGAACCCACCTGTTGGGAGCAGCTCCCCATTTTTCTTTCTGACTTCCCCTTAGGCAGCAGGTTTTGTGGACACCCCCATTCCCCAGGGCTCCCAGCCTGAAGAGGGCCTGAGCAGAGGAATTTGGTGGAAGAGCTAGAATCTGCTGCGGGAAAAGCTCTGCTTACTGCGGGAAAAGCTCTGCTTACTGCGGCTACAGTGCTGCTGCTAACTCATGCGACTGGTTTCCGCCTCCCTGCCCTGAGGCTGCCCTTGTCCGGCTGCTGCTTCTCCATTCCCCACTCGGCCTGCTGCCTGCCAGGCCCACAAAGATATCCCAAGTCGAAAGTGGCCTTTCTGAAATGACTCTTCAGAAACCCAGTTTGTCTCTCTCCAGCCTGGTCACTTCAGTCTCTGGCTGAGTCCTTGCAGGGGTGTCACAGTGCCACCATTCCCAGCACAGCTTCCTTAGGGCTCACAGGGGTTGCTTGGGCTGTGATTTTTCAACTCTTCCCAGGAGCTGAGCCTGCAAGAGTGTGTGTGGGAGCCCCAGAAGGACCAACCCTGGAGCTGCAGGCCTGGAAGTGAATGGGCCAAAATCTTATCAACAAAGGAGGGGCAAAGCCGCTCTCTGTCCTGCTTAGGTGAGCCCGGCAGAGGCTCTGCCCATGCCCTGGACGGAGCTGGAAGGCCCAGGTCTTCCCCTAATACACCAAGTCTCCATCTTCTCCCTACCTGCCTCATCCACCCCACACCCACACAGGCTTGCCTGGGGTTAAGAGTATTACCTAGCTCATAGGTTTGCTGTGACAAGTAATGAATTAATGCAGGTGAACAGTGCCTTAGCACTTAGCATAGTGCCTGCCCTTGGTAAACACTCACTCACCTGGTCAAGGTTTACTTTCCTCTGCTTATATATGTAAGCACTAAACTAGACCAGTTTCTTAACATCAGCCTATTAACATTTGGGGCCAGGTAATTCCTGTTGGGGAGGGGAACTGTCCTGTGCACTGCAGAATGTTGGCCTCTACCCACCAGATGCCAGGAATATACCCCTAGTTGTGACAATCGAAGTCTCCAGAAACATCCTTCACAGGCTAAAAGTCCTCATTGGAGAAGCACTGAACTAAATAATACGTGTGAAAGTGGTTTCTATTACAAAGCAAATGAGAAGAGTTTTTAAAATTGCAGTTGTGGATTTGTTCGCAGTAAGCTGAGCCAATGTGTTTTGGGATCACCGAGCATTATATTAATGTGTTAACGTGGACCACAAAACCCTTGCTTTCTCTCAGTGTACCAGTTGTAAATGGCATCAGATAAAACTGCTACCAATCCTGTTGGTCTTTAAGTCAAATAAGCTTTGTTTATTGTACAATGTACTTTTATATACCTGGTGATAATGTTACAGATATCAAAAAGCAAGGATAATTACACTGTTTTATTTCACTTTCACCCACACCTTGATGGTTTAGATATAGCCTGGCTTTGTTTGTTTTTATCAAGGACACATGCTGATTTCTGTCTTTTACCCAATCAAATCTCAGAGGTGTGTTTGCCACCCTATCATGTGACAGGAACTGTTCAGCTCCCAGTCTGCCCCAAAGCCAGAAACTCTGCCTTCCTTTTGAAGGGCCCTTCGTGATTAAGAGGGTCAGAGTCCTAGGGGAACCCTCTCCCGCAAGCTAGAATACTGCTTGCACTTCAGGATGATGGCAGTGGGGTAGGATCCCCAGAGCAAAAATCTTAGCAGCAACAACAGACTTTCTGAGTTACTGACAAGTCCCCTTCATCAATACTCTGAGTCTTACAAGTCCTGTGTGGGGCAAAAGTCTGGCAGGACCTGAGATATGTAAATGTTGGTCCACAAAATGAAACAGAAGGCTGTTAGTGATTCATTACCTGCTCTGCTTGCAGGAAACGTTACTCTAATTACCTTACTCAGTGTCAGATGTTGCAAAAACCTGGTATTAAATATTTGTAGAGATTGAGGTAGACACAGTTCTGATTATACAGATGTTATAGGACATTTTCTTTGAAATAAAGTCAGGGATGACAAATACAGATACATGTGCTTCTATTCTGTGTCTGGAACCCCTTGGCAGCTCCCTAATTAATGATGGCAGGCTACCCCGCTAACCTGAGCTTGACCTTAGACTCTTGAACACCAAACTCAGGCAGCCGTAACCCATCAGCTGCAAGGCGCGAGCGTGCCCTGGTCAAGAGCAGGGACTCTAGACTCAGACTGCCTGCCTTGGGATCTTGGCTCCAACACCCCCTAGCTGTATGATCCTGGGCCTCAGTTTCCTCAGTCTTGAAACTATAGTAAAAATAGTGCCTACTCCTAGGACTGATTGAGTCAATTACTGTGCCCCCCCCATAACAAATGTTCAATAAATATCAGTTCTATCATTAGGATGAATTGGAAGTGGCTTCCATTTAGAACTTGCCTGTACTTCATGGCACCTCTCTTGCTTAAATCCAGCTCAACTGTGATCTGTACCTGAGTGGGGCAGCCTGTCTTGCTAAGGCTCGGGTCTGATCCTGGCTAGAGTCATAAATCGAAATATGCCCCTCCCTTGTATCCAAACACTCCCAGATGTGTGCCTTTGGTTACAGTGGGGACTGGGCCAAAGGGTGTAGTTGACCGAAAGTGAAGCCATTTACACTCTTGGAAAACAAATAGCTTTAAGTATTTACCTAATACTGGGTGAGCAGCATGGTCTTCACGTGTGAAGGAGATTCAAGACATGCGCATGGCCGTGTTGGCCTGCCCATCCAGCATCCCTGCTCCCTGGAGTTACCAGATTTTCTATTTTCTACATATTCAGCTGTGTGCATTGAACTCGGCATTAATGTCCCCCGAGTAAGAATCTGATGACCTGCCTAAGAAAGAATTTGTGTATGAAGGAATCTTTGGCTTATGTGCAAAGAAAAAAGTCTCCCCTGGAAAAACGCAGGCCTTACACATTTAGCAGGCCCTCGTGTCCACAGAAACAGTCATCGGCAATTAGGCAACTTCGGAAAGATCAGAGGCAGGAGCCCCCACATGAAACAGCGGCAGCGCAGGAAGATCACCGCCTTCTATCTCTGAGTTATGGGCGGCCGAGGTTGCCTCCCCCTGGGCCCAATCTGCTCTGCTCTGAGCTTTTCCTGCTGTGGACGGAGGCCCCGGGGACTTTTATGCACCCCAGTTTTCATGCAGCTCACTGATCCCTTTTTCACATGAATGAAAAACGCCTTTGATTTTGAATACTCGGGTCTGTTTTGTGTAACACTTAACTGATGTGCCAGAATCATTCTGTACCTTAAAGGGGGTCTCGCACTGGGTTATTAAAATCAGTCCTTCAGTGAAGAGTCACTTTACTCACTTAAAGGATAACTGCCCTGCCTTTCTTAATGGTGCTCATCTCGTTAAACCTGGATTAGGGAAAAGAGGGGCAAGCAGACCAGCAGTTGGAACCCAGCCAGAGCCTATCAATGAGTTGGTCCAGCTACAGGAGAGGCTTCAAAGAAATATTATATTTGCTGATTAACTGATCTCTCCCCTCTGTGCCTTTCAGCCCTGCTCTTCTTTGGGAAACCCTGCGTAAGATCATTAATTCAGTTAGAATCCTTGTACCACGGGGCCACGTCATTTGTTCAGATGACAGAACTGTTTCTGTTTCGTCATCTGTGGAATTCCCCAGCTCTACCGAGGTCCCAGAAGTTAAACCATCGGTCCACTCCACCAGCATGCTCTGACTCTTCTAGGTAGAGGGCGCCCTACTAAGGGGGGACTCAGTGATCAGTTAGATGCAGAACAGAGAAGCTACAATGCAAGGAGGGAGGAGGCCGCAGGTATGTGACTCTGGCAGATTCAATGACACGCTCAGCATTGGGGAAAAAAAATAGGGAGCATTTAACCAAGACAGACAACTCCATGCTCACCTCCCCACTATCGAGAGTGAGTGAAATGTATTGTGTCTCTTTACGCCTCTCAATGTCAGAATCTCTGCTTTAGTATGAGTCTCTAGAGTTAAAAAAAAATTGTGGGCGGCTTTTTGTATGTTTGCTTTATGACACCTAAATTTCAGATAACGTCCCACTGGGTGCTTAAAGGAATAGCCAGTCATTTCAATGCTGAGGGGTATACGTTGTCTTCCAGGGGGTCTTTGACTTTATGGAGTTTTTACTTTGAATGCTGACCGTAGCCCCAGAGAGACAAGAGTCCTCTGTCCTACAGCAGCAGGGGAAGCCAGCCTGTGACACCGGAGAGTGGGAGCTGTGGGCAGGCAGGGCAGGCTTCCCAGGGGAGGCGACTGCCAGAACTGACTTTTGGAGGTGAGTGGACATTCACCAATCGAAGGTGAGGCTGGGCTGAGATGAGGCAAAGAGGAGGACAACAAGTGGAGAAAGGAGGTTGAATTGGCAGGACTCTGTGGGAGGTGAGAGGCGTCGAGGAGGAGCTTGAAATTTATGGCCAGACAGCCAAAGCTGGTCTTATGTTTGCTTATGCTTCCGGGTGTCTGATATTGGATCATAGTCATACTCTACACTGTTTCCTTTGATGCTGAGTCCAGAGCCGGAGGCCTGTTGTTAGCACATTTCTTCTCTGTGATTTCGGTGCTGTGAATGTTGGCCTTTAGGAGGGACCCCTGGTTAGAGGATATTTTTCTTGCCTTCTTGTTGCTGCTGGTCCCAGCACAGCTTGTCCTGTCCACATCATCTCAAACAAGAACTAACCATCAGTCAAATGGGAAAAAATTATGTCGCCTGTGTCAGGGTCTTCATTCATAAAGAAAACCCACTTTCAGTGTGCCATATGCCATGAGCAGAACCGCTGTCTGGACCTAGAGGTTACGTCCAGCCAGGCAGGGCGGTACCTGCAAGCAGGTCCCCACCAGTGCAGTGCCAGTCGCTGCTCTGCAGGCCAATGGGAGGCGTCATCCAAGCGGTCGATGCAAAAGGGTTGCTGCTGACGCTTACTTGGCTCTTCCACAGAGCATGCCCCTAACTGTGGACCTGGTTTCGGAAGCTTTTCCCAGGTGGTGGGACTCATACACTGAGGGTGGCCATAGCTATGGGAACTTGGCAATGAAGCTTCAGGAGACAGAGGACCCAGGTTCAAAGGCCAGCTCTGCCGATTATTAGCTATGTGCGTGGACCACTGTTCGAACACTTCTGCCTTGGTGTGCCTTTAAATGGGTCCTTGGAACAGACTGTGGTGCTGATGAGGAACGAGGCTGAGTCCCAGCTTTCCTGAACTTCCCAAGGTGCTTGTGACCATAAGACAGGTAACACTGTGTGGCAACGAAAGCTGTGCTTTCTTTAGCCATCCTAGTCTGGCCGCTAAGTAAGAGAGGTCCTGAGAGGAAAGATACCAGAGATTATGATTTTAGTGTAAAAAGATGTTAAAGCTAGATTACTTAGGTTCCCTCCATCTGTTTTTGGCTCAGCCCCTGAAGCTGAGAACTATAGTGTGCCCCCTTACTGAGGTGCTGGACCCCCCTTTGCAGGGCTGGCCAAAATTATGAAACCAGTTCTGTCAGAGTCAGGGGTCAAGAAAGAGTCCTAGAAAGAAAAAAGTCTCAGCCCCGCAACTGTGATCACCCAGAAATATGTGATACAGAAGAACCAGCACTGAAAATGGAAATCTACCAGGGTGAAAGAGGAAGAATACATGAAGTTCTGCAAGAAACATCAGCGCCTGTGATGGGAAAACAGACTGGCCCATGCGTCTCTGCAACATTAACACTGGCAGAAAGTGAACAATGTCCACAAGAGCCTCAGTCAAGGAAAAGATTCCTCCCTAGCCAGATTTCCTTTCAAATATAATAGCCAATAAGTATTTTTTAAAATGTGGGGAATATAATGCCCAGGAACCCCTGCTACAGAAACTACGGAAATTCCAGCCAACTACAAAGATGAAAAGAGAAAAAGACTAGGAGTCAGGGCTGGATTTTTCTAAGTTTAGGGTCACACCTAAAATAACATTAGAAATAATACAAATATTATCAGCCATGACAACTTAGAAATAATGTGTGAAATAAATGCTTGAAGGAGCCCAAAGGGGAGAGAAGGTATGAAGTAGTTTGTGCTGTGTAGCTCATCTTTTATGACCTGAGTTCCAAGGGTATTATAAATGACAAGTCAACTATATTATTATCTAGCAATATATAAAGGTATAAAGGATGTTTAAACGTAAAGAGAAATATGAGAATTAAAATCCTAATGTGATAAAAGTGCTAACAGGGGAAAGAATTGACAGGGGAGGTAAGAGGAGGTGGACATATAATAACCTTTTCATTGCTCCTAGTCCAGAGTTAAGAACTGCTATTTGAAGAGGAAGATTAATTATATAAAATTAAACCACTGCAATAACTTTTAAAACATTAAACTATATTAAAATGACTGAAAACCTTCCAAATCATCAGAAAACACAAATCAAAAAATTAAAAGATTTTTAAAGGAATAAAAACACAGGTTGTAACACAAAATACTACTTTTGAAGCACCATATGTATCTGTTGCTATGGAGAAATTCAGTAAACTAACTTATTAAAAGGCTGGATCACAGCACAAAACTCAGCTATTTGCAGTAGTGAGCAGACAGAAAATATGATAACCAAAAATAAAATAGAGATATGGGACAAGGTTCTGGGATATTTAAATAAGTAGAAAGCCACAAAAAAATTTCAGGACAAAAAGCATTAAATGGAGGCAAACAAAAGCAGTGAGGGGCAAGCTTATTCAATATAGTCTTCACAAAACCTTAAGCAGAATATTTGCCTATATTTTCTAGCAAATTTGTAAAATTTTGCTTTTGACATGTACCTGTGTGATCCACTTGAGTTAATTATTTGTATGATGTGAGGTAGGGATCACTTCCATTTTTTTTTTTTTTTCTCCAAAAGGAACAACCTTTATTTATTTTTTTTTATGTTGATATTTTTTTTTATAAATTTTATTGTTATATTCCCCATACAATTGCAGCCCCCCCATTCTGACCCCAATCCCTCCCCTCCCGCCCCCGCCCCCCTAAAAGTGTCTCTGGTTCATAGTTTTTTGTTGATTTTGATTTTCACTTTCTTATAGTTATTCATTTTCCTGGTCCCTTATTTAAGTTTTCTAGATTCCTGCTATGAGTGAGACCATCCGGTATTTTTCTTTTTCTTTTTGGCTTATTTCGCTGAGCATGATCCCTTCCAGCGCCATCCATGTTGCTGCAAATTGCATGTGTTTATCTTTTTTGAATGCTGAGTAATATTCCATGGTATATATGTACCACATCTTCTTGATCCAGTCATCTATTTTTGGGCATTTGGGTTGTTTCCAAAGCTTAGCTATTGTAAACAGTGCTGCTATAAACATAGGGGTGCAGGTGTTCTTTGGAATTGATGTTTCTGTGTCCTTTGGGTAAATACCTAGGAGTGGAATTGCTGGATCATATGGAAGCTCTATGTTTAGTAGGTCCAGAAATCTCCACACAGCTCTCCACAGTGGTTGGACCAGTTTGCACTCCCACCAACAGTGCAGAAGAGAGGAACAACCTTTATTTCAGGTTCATTTGTGGACTAGTGCTTATTTGCACCACTGACCTGCCATGACAGAAAAGTGAGTCTGTTTCTGGGACCTGTGTTTTATCCAACATTATAATTGTCTCTCCCTGCTCCCATACTGTAGTATCTTTATAATTATAGCTTCACATTAAGTCCTAATAGCTAATAGGACAAGTCTCTCCTTCTTACTTTTTCCTTAGCGGGTATTGACTTATTTGGGCCTTTTATTCTTTTATATCAATTAAGAGGCAATAAAGATCTAAATAAAGAACTCTATTATGTTCATAGATAGGAAGTTAATCACAAAAATGATGCCAGCCACCCCCACCCCCATAATGTATAAATTCCAGTAATTTTCAATCATAATTCCCACAGGATGTTCATGAAGTTTTATAAGCTGATTCTAAAATACATGTTCTCTTTGACCCAGCAGTTCTTTTTCTAGTAATATGCCCTACATTTGCTTGGACATGTAGACACAGTGAATGTACAAAGAGAGTCATTATAGCATTGTTTATACTAGAAAAGAAAGGATTAGAAACATTCTGCTATAAACAAAGATGGAACTGATTAGATAAACTATGGCATATCCATTTGAGTAAATGCCAGTAAAAATGTTTTAAAGACAAGGCAGCTCTTATATACATGCAGCCCCAACATACATTTAGTGAAAAAGGAAGGTACAGAATAATCATTAATATTGTACTCCCAGACTTTACATTTTAATTATTACAACTAGCACCACTAGTATTTAGTGAATATTTACTATGATCCAGACATTTTTCAAAGTGGCGGAGCATGGTTGAGAGGTGGTATGACCATTCACCTACCATTGCCAGAGAGGGCAGAGCACACACATTTAACTTAGGGCATTTAGCCCTGTGTTCAGGAAGAAGGAGGTGAGCAGGCAGACACCGTGTGAATATCGCAGGCAGAACTAGTCACCATTCCACTCTATGAGCATGTCATCAGAGGAGAGGGAACCATAAGGAAGACCAATACTCATATAGTAGTGAAAAGACATTGACCGAGTGGCTCAAAGGAGAAGTACAATATATGAAGAGAGTCTATGACTTAAGTTATTTAGTCGGGACGTGTTTGGTTCCAAGTAACTGACCTCAACCTCAAGCTGCCATAGCGAAAGGAAAAATTTATTGATTCAGACATCTGAAAAGTCCAAGAGAAGATCAAGTTTGGGACTTGGTTGGATCCACTCAAAAGGCATCATTGGGACTCTCGTCGTTTCTTGGCTCTACTTCCATCCATGCAGGAGTCACTCAGGGAAGCTGTCCTCTTGGGTGAGCTCCAGTGGGTCCAGCAACTCACCCTCCCAGTAAGCACTCTTTCAAGCATTCTAACAAAAGCCCAGGTTGTGTTTGGGCCACATACCCACCCCCTGGAACTGGGAATAGGGTCCCTTCCATACAGTTCAAGCGCATAGACAGAAGTAGATGGTATCAAAGAGGGAAAAGAACTGTTTTTAATAGAATGTGTGTGACTAGATAGATGCTGAGTAGGCAAAACCTACAGATGTCTACAATTGAGACTTAACCTAGTTTGAAAACCCAGGAATGGCTATTTTGGGAATGTGGAATTTAAGAAGAAGATTTAGAAAACTTCCAAATATAAAAATTTTTGCCAAAGATTCTTGGAGGTGCTCAGCTGCCTTTTATTGCTTCCATCCTTGACCCAAATTGGGAGATGATAGTGGAAGAGACATGATAGCTTTTTTTTTTCTTGCTTTTATTCTGAGTATAGGAATAATGTCTTATTATATTCCTAGCATTAAGATTAATGCTGATCTGTAGTGTTGAGTAAGTAAGTGTTTGACAATGCATTGCTTAGTTTGATGAATAAAATATAATTTCTAGGAGTATCTCTTGTCATTGGTTCTGGTAAGCTAAGCTGTATTTTTGCAATGAGCTGGTTTTTCTCCCCACTCCACTTGCTGTTCTTTTTCTATTCTCCTTGGCTCTTGCACCCTTTGATTTCATATCCTGGTTCCTGATAACTCCTTCAGGCCATTCATGGTTTGATGACTCATTTCAACTCTGTGTAAGGGATTTCTCATTTTTCCATAGGGGTCAGACCCTCCGTTTTTATCAGGGTTCATGGATGCCCAGTTCAGAAGCCATATTTCCCATTTGTAGTTCTTATGACTTAGTTCTAGGTGATGGGAGGTCATGAGAGATGTCCCATGACAACTTCCAGGGAACTTCATGGTTGCTAGCATGCAAAGATGACCCCAGGAGTCTCTTGACTCCTGAATGTGCATGCTGTTCTCCACATCAAGAAGTGGAATGTATCTAGCACCACCCCTTCCTTGGGCTGACTTTGTGACTGCTTTGTCCAATAGAATGCAGTCAGGGGGACATTCAAGGACTTCCAAGCTCAGACCTTAAGCCGGCTAGAGTCTTCAGTTCCCTCCTTGGGGATCAGGCTTGGGGTGGTCCTTTTTGAAGGCAGCTTCCATGCTTTGAGGAAGCCCAAGCAGCTGTGAGAGGAAACGTTCATGAAAGAGAACCAAGGCTTTGTGCAGTGAAGCCCAAGTGAGATCCAGCTAACAGCCCGGGCCAAGTTGCCAGCCAAGAGGTTGCAGTCATTTTGGACCAACCAACTCTCCCACAATGTTGACCAACACCAGGTAAAGCAGAACCGTGCAGTCCACTCATGGAATCATATCTAGATGAATTATTGCTCATTATCTTAAGTCACTAAGTTTTAGACTGTAATACTTAAAGTGATTTGTGCAGGGATAGTCTATTGTGACATGCTTAAAAACAAGACACTCCCAAACTGGAATGAGCTTGAGTGAGCTTCAATAAGGAGAAGATTGTAGATATTATGGTAGAACCAAACTATGACATATTCTTATTCAATTATTAATTTATATTTGACCATAGAAAAAGGTCTAGAATCACATACACCAAATTATTAATATATGTTACTACCATTAATTTTTAACACTCTCATTTAGTTTGAATTTTTTAATAGCCAATAAGTGTTGCTTCTGTTATTTAACAAAGACAAAATGAATTTTTTAAAGACAAAAGTCCTACCAATTTACATCGCCAGATAAACTAAAACCACATTGAGATTCTTCTTGGAGTTGAACCGCATGTAAGTTATTTTTCCCAGTCATGTGTGCATCTTACATGTGTTCGTTCATGTGTTCATGTGTTGATTCAGTGCATGGTCTTTGAGTATGACCTGCCTGCTATCTGCAGGACCCCTGGCTGCCAAGAGCAAAGTCTTTCAGTGTGGTGAATCAGTTCTTCTCATGAACAAGAAGAGGGACAAAGAATTTTGAAAGAGCAGGGACGTGGTGGCTCCTCTTTGTACCTGTCAAACCAAAACAAGGAACCAAGCTTGGAAGATTCCATCTTGAGAAATGGGTGGAGCAGAAAGCTTTGTGCCATCCTCAGTGAATATTATTTCTCTCAAGTGAACTGTTGATGGGAATCAAACAGGAGAGAGGTGGAGGTCATGTGCTCCAGCAAGGCAGGGACCTGGAGTGAAGGTATTCATGGACAAGATGTATGTTTTGTTACTTGAGCAAAGGGGCCCTTCCCACTACACAGCAGGAAGTTATGCAAGGCTGATCCCCTTTCAAGGGGTATGGCAGACACCACCGACTGCCTACCCATTCCTCCCCTTCTTCCTTGGTAACTGAACGCAGATTTGGTTCATGTAGCTGGTGTCTGTGTTGTAGAGGAAGGTGGACTTCTTTGCAGCCCAGGGGAGAGTTTTGATTCATCTTCACCTATGGTGATGTTTCTTTGCCCTTTGTCTGGTATATTGGTGAGGGGGTGAACGGGTAAGTCAATTGTCCAATGGGATAGGAGGAGAAATCTCCCAAGCAACTGTTGAAAAGTGTCCTTACTCTTGAGAAAGGACGGAGGAAGGGACACAGTCTTCCTCCTTCCAGCCTTTGAGGAGTATGTTAAATGGCACCACAGGTCAGAGCATCTTGGTATCTTGCAGAATGTGGGCGCAAGTCTCAACACTGACAGCCTGGTTCTGTCAACAAATGAATGAGATAAAATTCTCATTTTATCTCAACAAATGAAAGGGATAAAATAAGGAGGGGAAGTCTCCAGATTTTTAAAGAGACTTAAAGGACAGAGCCACCAGATCCATTGTGTGAATCTGGGTTGGAGCTCAGCTCAAAGAACTTGAAACACATTATCAACCAAATAGGTAAATCTGAACAGTACTTTTTGATGGCTATGAAATTATTGTGGATGTTTTAGAAGTATAACAACAGGCTGGTTGTGGGTTAAAAAAATCATACTTAGAATATTTATGGATGAAAGTATATGATGTCTGGGATTGGCATCGAAATTGTGCATGGGAAGTAGGTGGAAGTAGAGATGAGACAGCCTTGATAATTGCTGATTGATCATCACTGGTGATAAGGATGGGAGGGGACTACCTTATGGCTCTATGGGGGTCATTATACTGTCCCCTCTTCTTTTACATTGATTTGAAATTTTTAAATAATACAACTTTTTTAAAGGGGCATATTACTGAACCCACTGCAGATCTTCTGAATCCCAGAGGACAGGACCCACCATGTTTCTCATTAACAAGTTGTCCGGCTGAATTGGCTGTGCATCCACATTTAAGAAACAGTGTTAACACAGTGCGATGTAGGCTAGAAGGCAAGAAGTGACAGCTGTCCTTCTAGAAGCTCTGCAGGTATCGTTGTGCTTTTTCTGACTCTCAGAGACAGTGATGGGCAGAAATCAGTTCAGTCCACAGGTGGTTTCAGAGTGAGGTCCCTTCCAGGCGCCCCTCTCAGCAGGGACTTAGGAGACTTACAGTCTTACAGTTCTTCTCAACTCTCCTCACTGAACCAAAACAACGTACATAAAGACAGCCGCACAGAACCATGTACCCCACGCCTTGCAGAGGCATGGTGGAGGTGCTCAGGCAATGTTTGAGGTCATTACTTAGCTAATCAGCAAATGAAGCATCAGCAAACAATCAAGGGTTGGGCTCAGGACTCTACTATACTGTAAGACCCACAAAGGCAGGAATATTATTCCTCATGAGTCCTCCCAACAAAATGTGAACTCCAGGAGGCAGAGGGAAGGGAGGAAATGCATCTATCCTATTTGTCCCTTCACCCCAGCACATGACTGGCTGTTTGTGGATTGGCTGAAAGAAACTGGGGGGTGGGGTAAGAGTGGGGAGAAAGAAGGGAGGAAGGGAGGAAGGAATCCATCCTGTGGGGCTCTCTCAGGGCAGGGCAGGAGGCCTGGGGTAAACAGTAAATGGCTATAATATGTGCTATAATGTTTACAGTAAAGCCAGTGTGGGGGCTGGTTCATACAGGGCCCCATGGAGGCTTCAGCAGTGAGCCAGAACATGCCAGGTGGTCTAAGAGGGACCCATCCTGCACCTGACTCCTCTGCTGCTCAGGCACCCAACTCCCAAGGCTTTTGCAGCCAACACCACACCAGCTGGGCCAACAACACACCTTGTAGGACTGCCTGCCTGTCAATGCCGCTGGGTTCCTGGACAGTTTCAGGAGACCTGCAAATCACCTGTCCCTTGCTGCTAAATCATCCTTCCTCCTGCCCCCACCCGCAAACTGGATGAGCTCTGTCAATGGTATCATAACCCAAGACAGAAACTCAGACCTCACCTCTCCCTGCCCCACTGGCCACATCCAGTCAACACTTAGGCTGGTGGGTGTAACTTCCTGCCTTTCTCCAGAACTGGGTCATGTCTCTGCCCACACTGCCATGTCCCCTATTTCAGGCCATCATCTCTCTCTCTCTCTCTCTCTCTCTCTCTCTCTCTCTCTCTCTCTCTGTCTTTCTCTCTCTCTCTCTCTCTCTCTCCCCCACCCCCCCAACCAACCCCCATCCTACTGTCACTCCATAGCTGCACTGGTGTCACCAAATCACAAGCCCAGTGCTCTACCCCCAAAGCCCTTCCAGGATAAGTTTCTTAGCATGACCCTCCTGATTTGTTCCCTGCCTGCCTTCCAAAGAAATCACCCGTTACTGCTCTCCCCAGTCCATGTGCTACCCCACCAGGTTCCAGCTTTGCCTGTAACTGTGACACTCCTCAACCCTCTTGCCTGTGAATTCGGCTCCTGGCTTAGCAAACATGCCTTGATACCAGCCTCCCGGGCTCGTGTGTGTTTCTTGGTTCCCACAGTACCTGCGCTTTCCCCACTCCACCCCAGGTGTTTGCTATCAGTTTCCATCTTCTGGAAAACAGGCACTGGAGTATTTATTATTGTGTAGACAGTGCATGTCAAGGGCAAGAGAACCTTCCCGAACCCCAGTTGTCCGTGTCTCCAAACGTGTATGTCTCCATTCTTGTGTATTACTTGTATTGTGAGGACTAAATGAGATAATGTATAGAAAATGCCTGTCACAGTGGGAGCAGTTCATCGTAAGGAGTACATGGCAGCTCTTACTGCTATGTTGTTAGCACTGAATTGTGACATTTTATTGAGATTTATTGAGGAAAATGCATAAAGTCATAAGGCTCAACTTCTGATGATCAGGGCTCAACGAATTTTCACAAATGAGCACCCCCTTGTCCCCAGCCCTAGACGGCTTCCTGTCTAAGCTCAGAGGTTGCCTCTCCTGACTCCCCACCATCTACACATCCCTCATCATGAGCCATCCTGTAAAACCTTGTGTAGTTTTTATATTATTTATAAATCTCCCCACACGCCAATGTAAGCTCCAGGAATTATTTTCTAGTCTGCGCGTTGGGCACATAGTAGATGGTCAATGCAAGCAAATGCCTGAATAACTGGTGGTTTTCATTTCTTTCCAGCTCCTGGTGCTGAAAAGAAATGGTCTGGTCGTGCCTGAGAACTTGTGTCTCCCAGATCGGGCAGCCTTGAGCAGGGACAGGTGACCATGAGGACTTTCTATATCCTTTTTTTTTTTAACCTTTGACATCCACTCCCTCCTTTGATTTCCCATCCCCGCTCCAAAAAAAAGAAAAAAGAAAAAAACTTTGAGAGCGGGAACATTTTTGCCCCCATTTTACTGATGACGGAGCTTAAGACTGGGGGTGGCGGGGGAGGGGGAAATTAGGAATTTTCGAGTCGGGATTCGAACCCCGAGCTGAGTACGGCCTCGGCGGGTCCCGCGGCCCGCGCTGCCCGCTCCCTCGCGCACCGTGACCTTAACTCGGCACGTGCGGGTCCCGCCCGCCCCCCCACATTGTCCCTGCTCGGGGAGCGCGGGCCGGGGGCCTGGTGGAGGGACCGCGGGCAGCCGCGCTCAGTTTGGGGTCCGCGTTTAGGGACCCCCCCTGCACAGCTTTAGGGACCCCGCCCGCGCGCCCCGCCCCTTCCGCGGCCGGGCCGGCGCTGCCTCTGTCCATGGTCAAAGCACCCGGGTAATCCGCCTTTTTCTTCCGCCCGCCGCGCCCCATTCATATTCTAATCACAGCGCGGCCGCCCGGCGAACGGCCACTTTATCGGGGCCCGCAGAGGCGCAGCCCGCCCCCCCACTTCCACTTCCAGCCCCCCAGCCCCGCGCCCCCCCTCTTTCTGCACTTTAAACTCCGCCGAGGAGGGGGTCCCTGGGAAAAGCGCGTCCCCACTTGGGCGCCGGGGCTTCTCACCAACTTCCCGGCCGGTTGGGGGGCGGGGGCGAGGGCGGGGGGGGGCGGGCGGGAGGGGCTGAGACGGACAGACTGACAGACAGAGTTACGGGAAGAGGCGGGGAGGGGGCCCCGCGGGGGTGTCAGAGAGACCAAGGGGGATAGAGACACAGAGGGACAGAGTCCTCGGGAGAGACAAAGAGACGTGGGGGCGGGGGCTGGACGGAGAGACCAGCAGCCAAAAAAGGGGCAATCGGGGGGCGCCGGGCGCGCGAGGGGGGGCAGCGCGAGCAGAGACGGGGGGCTCGGCGGAGGAGAGAGTGGGGGAAAAGCAGAGAGCCGGGGCGCAGGCGACAGCCGCGGTGGGAGCCAGAAAGTTCTGGAGACGCGCAGGCTCCCGCGCCCTGCGCGAGGCCTTCTGGCCGCCAGGTTGGGGGGATGGGGTCCCGGAGCAGCAGGCCCCCCGTCTTTGCTGCCCGTCGCCACGCGTGTCCGCGGCCCCGCGTGGAAGGGGGTCCAAGCATCCCTCCTCCCGCATTCCCAAGGCGCCCCCCCCCAAATCTAACCCGGGACCCAATGGGGGGGGCGCAGGAGTGGGGCTCCACTCGCGGCCGTGTTGCGACGCCCCAGGCTCCCCGGAATCCCCGGCCTCGTCCTCCCGGCACCAACACCCCCGCCCCCACGCCTGCGCCGCGCGGGGTCCGGCCCGGGGAGGGGCGCGCGGGGGAGGGGGGCCACATCTAAGCCAATTTTGATTTTGCCTATAATGAGTGCCGGGCGAGGGCTGGAGAAGGCCTCTGGAACTTTAAATAAGAAAAACGTTGCTAATGCTATAATAGAAGGGGGAAGTCGGCGGGCTGGGATTGCGTCGCTCCGAGCCCCCCTTTTCGGAGGCGGCTTTTCTTATTCAAAACAGGCCCACAATGGGCTTCACAGTGCGCCTCGCCACGGCCCCATCTGACGAGCGGCCATTCATCAGGCCGGCTGGCCTATCAATGACATTGCTCCCATCGGGGCTCCTATAAAATGATGCTTTTTCCCATGAAACATCCGCAAACATTTTGACGGGTTTGGCTTTGCCCGGCTGGATTACTGAGTGTCCCCGCGCTCGCCCGCTCGCGCGCCCCCTTCTCGCGCTCTCCCTTCCCTCCCGGCGCCTTCTCCTTTCTCTTTCTTTTCCTTCTTTTCTCCTTTTTTGCCCTTGCACGCTCCGTCTCTCCTCCTGCTCCCCGCCTCGCTCCCTTCCTTGCTGGGCGTCTCCAGCACAGGGGATCCCCAAACATCAGGACTTTTGGGGGGCGCCTGTGCTGTCCATGGGAAGAGCATGCATTGTGGGTTACTGGAGGAACCCGACATGGATTCCACAGGTTAGTCCTGCCGGTGGGGGTTGGGGGAGACCTCGGGAGGCAAAGAAAAGGGACCGAGGGAACTTTGGGAAGAGTTGCAGAAAGTTCAGAAGGGTCAACTTGACAGTGGAACCCCGGGGAATAACGGGGAAGGCGCACGAGCTCTCAGCCCGGCGCGGAGCGCGGGGTGAGTGGAGGGTGAGCGTGAGTGTGTGCGCGCGTGTGAGTGTGCGCGCGCGCGCGCGGGTGAGTGTGTCGGCTCGCGCAAAGGAGCGCGCTTTAGCTTGCCCGGGACACAAAGTTCCATAAAGATTCACCGGCTCGCGGCGAGCTCGAGGTGCCACTTGTAGAAACTTTGCGAGCCGACCGCCCCCTCTCGGACCCGGCTCCTCCCCCGGGTTTGGGGGCGCCGGAGTAGCGGTGCGCGCTGAGGCTGGTGGCGAGGGCCGGGAAGCCGAGCGGAACGCTAGGGAGGCGGGGGAGGGTGACGGCTTCGCCGGGCGCTGAAGGTGGGGATCCAGACTCTGGCTGGTGGCGATGCGCAGTTGGAAGGAGTGGAGGCGGCGAACCCGGTGGTCCCACGGACTCGGTACCCGGTCGGGAAGCGGGAGCTCCCTGCCGGGGGTCCCGTGCGAGCTGCAGCCTCCCCGCGGCCAAGGGGCGCCCGACGAGGCGCTGGGCTGCAGGGCTGTACCCCTGCTGGAGGGAAGGCAGGACTCGGCGCTGCTGAGGAGGCCTGGAGTCAGAGTCTGCAAACTGCTGGGCACTTTGGAGGCTGTTGGCTGTGGGCATCTGGTTTGGGGGTGTTGGCGGCCCACAATAACCCAGGAAGGGAGCCAAGGAATCTCTTACAACGAAAAGGCCCTGGCCTCTGAGTTCTTTCTCTAGTAGAGCCTGCCTCACCTCCCACTTCTAGCACCTTTCAAGAGCGGCCAAACTGCCAGATCTGAGCTGTGCTCCCTCCATCCATCCCTTCCAGGTTGGAGAAGTTCTCTGGAAGTTCTCTTCCTCCCCCAGGCGCAGGTTCCCACCCCGCCTGCTCCAATCCTAGCGGGACTGCAGCCTTGGCTTCTTGAGGATGGAGCTGGGGAGAGGCAGATACTGGGTAGGGAGCAGCCTGGTGCACAGCTTGGGAGGATGCCTCGGAGCTTCGCTGCAGGGTGGAGCAACAAGTGCCTTCCAGCCTCTGCCATACCCTAACACCATGCCTCCCTTCCCAGAGCAAATCAACACCAAACTAATGTTCTCCCACCTCCAACCCAAAACAGGCTGGGGATGGATGGGGGCAGAGGGCAGGGGTCATCTGGGCGCGCCCCAAATGGTCTTTCTTCCACCCTGAAGAAAGATTCTGACCCTGCCAGGCTTCTGCCCAGGCTGTGGTGGCCAGGACACCTAACCTCTCCTGCCAGGGATGTCTTTGGGTTTCCAGAGTAGTTGTCTACCTCTGATCCCAACGGTTAAGTCTTTCTCCCACTGCACTCCCACCACAGTGGGTGCAGGACCCCTGGGAGTGGAGAAAGGCTGCCACCCCCAAGAAATCATTCAATGCCATGACAAACGAAGTCAAGCAGGGCCATTGCCTGTGGAGTCACCCGGGATCCTGCTGGGGTCTACACCACTGGCAGAAAAGGCTCCCAGAAAGAACCCCTCCCTCCATATTTTTATGTCAACTATTTGTGGCATTCTACACCAGCTGAGCACCCCAACTTCAGAAGCAACTATCCTTCAACAAAATTAAGCCCACGTCTACACTGTTAGGGGCCAAGTATTTGCTCACTTGTGGGTCAGTCTGTAATCCACGCTCCCCACTGCCCAGCTGGGGGTGTTAGCCGCCTCCTCTACAAGACTCAAGTTTCTCCTGCCTTGTGGGGAGAGCTGTGCGGCTGTGGAAACGTTCAGTTGCCCGTCCACCGTGTAGCGGCCAGTGCGTGGAGGCACCGAGTCCCTTTACCCTCGACTACAAATACCCCAAATGAGTTCTGAAACCGAAATCCTTTCCTCATCCATTCCTTCAACTCTGGAGACATCCCTAGACCGTTATCCTGACCTCAGAATTAAAAGCTTTGGAAAAGGGCAGGGTGAAGAAATGACAGGCGGCGCTCGGGCTAGCAGAACCGGCCACGAGGAAAGTGCGGTTCGCGGCGGTTCGGTCCACGAGCCTTTCCTTGTCTCCTTTCCAGAGAGCTTAATCCAATTAGCTTTCCTTCTGAGGTTGCCTTGTTATGTAAAGGTTCCTTCCCCGGCTCGCCCGAGGGGAGCGCGGCATGGAGCGGTCAGGTTCCTCTCCTTTCAGGGCAGATTGTGCGCGACCTGCGCCACGAGTGTTATTATTGTTATTTCATTCTGAAAGGGCTTGAACAACCACAACCGAGTGGCAGCAAGCGCTGGGGCGAAGTCGGGAGCGCCCAGGATCAGAGGGGCCGGCGAGTCGGGCCTCCGCTCCCAACTCTTAAAAGGAAAATCCCTGCAGAGTGCCTCGGGTCCAGGAGAACAGTTTTGCCGGGGCCGGGACTCTAGTGGTCTGCCTTGGGGCCACTTCAGCGTGACCTGCGGAAACGCGCCCCTTTGTTCGGCGCACCGAGTCGGTAATATATTCCTCGAGTTTTCCCAAAATACTCAACAAGTGCGGTGCTAAAACAATGGCCCCGTCGGGGGCGGCCGGGGAGCCGACGCGCGCCTCCTGGGCCCTCAGCTCGCTCGCCGCGGAGCGCCACAAAGCCGGCGCCCCCTCCCCGGAGCCGGGCCCCCGCAGCCCAGCTCGGGCCGGCGGGCCAGGCCGCAGCGCGCCCCTTGCGCCCTCGCCGCGCGGGCCGGTGCGCGGGCCGCACTCAGCTCCGCGCAGACCCACGCGGTGCCGGCGGCCTCCACGCGCCTCTGGCCCGTCGGGCCAGCCCTGCCTGCCCAGGCGAGCGTTGCTCGGTTACTCAAGGGACCCGGCAATTCGAGAACGAGGTGGGGGGAAGCAGGTAGAATTTTAGGCCCCCCGAGAACGTGTGCAAAGTGAACGGGGCGGGGGGGGGGGGCTGGAGGGGGCTACGCAACAGAAGGGCTGTTTCTTCTTAAACGGGATGGTGCGTTAGAGAAGGGCCCGGCCGGAGCCAACTGGACACTTTTGCCTCTACCCACTTTCCGTTCGGTCCTCCAGAATCCAGCGCTGGGGCCGCCCGCAGTACCCCTGGAGCTGGGTTCAAGCCCCGCGTACCGCCACGGCGGGAAGGCACGCTGGTCTGCGGGCCCTCGGCTCACCACAAGGCCCATTTGGCTTGGTGGGTCCCCAGGTGGGAGCACATATTGGCCTGGGCGCCTGGCCCAGGGGGCCAAGAGCGCCCGGGTGGGGACGCGCCCAGGGCTTCCTCCACTCTGGCCCACGCGTGCCCTCGGCGAAGAGCCGCCTGCTCCGGCCTGAGGGGCCGGGCGGAGGGCTCCGGGGAGCAGGGGGTCGGGAGTGTGGGCTTTGCTCTCGCGCCCTTCCCCGGCGTGCGTGCGTGTGTGTGTGTGCGCGCGTGTGCGTGTGCGTGTCTTGCACTCCCCCACCCTTGCCACCTGCCAAGCGCCGGCATCTGGGTTTGGCAGCCGGGTCAAGTGAGAGCCGCGCGGGCCGCGGCTCAGGTCCGGCGGCTGCAGCCCAAGGCAGCGCCGCGCTGCGCGCAGGCCGGGCCGAGGGCGCCCCGCACTCGGCGCCACCAGGCCCCGGGGACCGCGCGCTTCCCACCCGGGCCCGCCGGGCCCCGAGACCCGGAAAAGTTTGCAGGGGAGCCCGGCCGCCAGGCCCTGGGATTTCCATAGCTGCGCCCGCCCCCCGCCCCGGCGCGTCGCCATGGAGACTGCTGGAAGTTGGTGGTGGAAAACAGACCCGGCGCAAAGCAAAATATTATGAGTGCAGTTGGGGTGACTTCAGGGGGCGGGGGACCGGAGGGTAGGAGCGGGAGCCAGAGGCAGAGGCCGACAACAAAGGGCCGAGCGCGAGGAGGCGAGGGGAGTTTGCTCGGGGCCTCGCCGCCGCTGCGTGAGAGCTGGACGGTCGGCCTCCCAGAGGCGCCGAGGGCTCTCATTTCTCTCCAGCAGTTACTCCTTTCCTCAGCCCGCCCGCGGGTCCTCACCCCTGCCCTCCCCTGCGGATTCCCTCCAGCGCCCTGGGGTCCCGAGGTTAGGCGCCAGCTGGGCCGTGCGCCCGCCTCCCCCGCGAGCTGCAGGCTCACCGCCCTGCAAGGTGCTGGCGTTTCTTCCCCACGACCCGGGAGGAGTTTCTCACTCCTCCTTGTCCACCCGGACCTTGACGGGTGAAGGGTGAGGATAAGGCGTGAAAGAGAAGAGGTGGAGGTCCGTGCTTAGAAATCTTGGGGAGGCAGAAAGATCTTACCTGATTTTTTCTTCCTTTGTACAGTGGGTAAAGGTCTGAGGTCTAATCCCGACTCGGCCACTTGTAAGGCTACTTTTGGCGAATCTTCTAGCTTTGACAACATTCCTTTTTATTGCCTGTGGGATGAAGAGCAGCACAGCTCAGTCTGGGATTCTCTGTCCTATATGGGGCAGCCCTGGGTGATGCTGGTGCTCACCATCTGAACTAGGGTCCCCGGCACAATGCGTGCATTTCTCCCCAAACCAAGAATACACTAGCATTTTAGCAAGTCATCTTCAAAGGCCTAGCATTTTCCTTGTCAGTTCACCTGAGACGCATTCCTTAAGACACTCATTTTCTGAGGCTTTACGCCCATCCACTGAAATGCCTCCTGACGATAGAACCAACGTCCCAGACTCACCTTTTGCCTGGGAGGACACACTGGCCCACGTGGGGAAGTGTTGCCATCAATGGGAAGTCGGCCTCTAGCCTTCCTTATGAAAGCCCTTAAAGAGAGGTGGTCTCCTGTCACACCTCACCACCCCTCTGGGTGTCCCCCTGGGGGGTGGTCAGAGAGCCGTCCCCTTCTCTCTGAGACTCAGATGCCTCATTTGTAAATGAATGAACCGGACATAAAGATCGCTGTGCTTATCTAGGATTCTGCCACTCAGCTACCTGCCTGTGTCCTCCTCCTGACATATATGTGACATTGGCCGGGTTCTTTGTTCACCAAGTAGTTTTACAGCCGATAGTCCTCACAGGTGCTCCAGGAGGGAGTGATCCCTGGGACTTGACTGAGGCTCAGGGTTTGGCTTCCATTTCCAGGATTTTCAGATGGTGATTCTGAGTCAAGTTGGTGTGCTTGTCTGCCTGGGAGTCTTTGTCAAAAAGGCCAGGCGTGTTTAAAATGGTGACACCACAAGTTAGGATGCCACAGGGCAGGTCTCCACATGCGTGTGCCCCTCAAGGCCCGTGGTCTGTGGGATGGCAGCCCCCAGTGGGAGAAATTGCTAATGTTGTCCTTGCTTATCCCACTCTGAGACAGCTTTGCAGTTTTATTGAGGTTTAGGGAAGAGAGAATGAACTCAAAGGCAGATTCTTTGGAGGTGTCTGGTGAAAGTAATAATAATTTGGATGAATTTATCAGAGGTTTTATTCAGCTCACTTACTGAACACCTGTTGGGTGGCCAACCTCGGGGCTGACTGTGGCCAGAGTCCCCAAGCCGTCAGGATTTCAGAGGGCATGCTGGAAGTGTGCGTGCTGCAGGGGCTCACAGACGCCCCTGGCAGCCTGAAGGAAAGGATGTGCTGTGTCACCCAGCCTCCACTCCTGCCAGCCCTGCAGTGGGCACGTCCCAAGTACTAGTCATTTAAATCTTACCACAATTCTGCGTTTTCCTTTTTGAGGACCAAAGGGGGTCTGGATCTGGCCTGTGGTCACAGCTTTTAGGAGGCATTGCTAGATCAGATGCCAAACTAGGGGAGTCTGTTTCCTTCCTTTGCCCACCCACTCCCGCTGGGCTGCCAGAGTGCGATGCTGGCTCTGACCTTGGGGTGGATTTGAATCCCACTTGGTAAGTAAGGAGAAGTGTGGACGAGTGGAGAATCCCAGGAGTCACCCCTGGACTGCAGAGAAAGCCTCTCTGAAGGAGTTGTGTGATTCTGCAGAGGATTGTAAATGCAGTGATGAGAAGCAGTATGTCCTAGTTGAGTATAGATTTTGGACAAATTTTAACTTCATTCATTCATTCATTCATTCAAGAAAACTGCATATTTCCTATGTGCCCAGCACTCTGCTGGATGCTGGACTTTACAAAAGCACCATCTTTGTTCCTCCGGAGCATAAATTCTAGACAGACAAGTAAACACAAAGTGGATGACTGCAGTGAGTGATAAGAACTATGACGAAGGGAAATCTACTGCAAGGAGTAAATGTAGTGCCTGGGGATGAGAGAGGTACTACCATTCATGGGGGGACTTTCTCCCACGTCAGGCAGTGCACCTGTGCTCTGGGCATTTAACATTGCTGAGCCTCAGTTCTCTTATGTGAGTGATATAACTATCTGATGGGGCTGGATGCCGGGCCTGTGTGAAAATGATAACAGACAGCACATATTCTATAGTTAATACATGTCTTTACTTTGCTAAGCATTTTTACTTAAATGCATTATCTCTATAATGCTCTCAAAAACCCTATAAAGCAGGAACTGTTATTATCCAAAGTTGAAGTGTAGACGCCAGCAGACAGCAGGCAAAATTCACAGCTGGAGTATTCGATGACTGTCTCAGCTCTGGAAGTCAGGCTGCTAAGACATATCTTGGCCACACGGGAACTGCTTTCCTGTGGCTGAGTGCAAGTAACCACTCTGGCTTTTCCCTTCTATTTTAAAAGTTTTGTTTGTGAAATGCCATTCATGTGGTGGCGTAGAGTAAGCACTTAAAGTGTGTTATATTAAGGACTCTATGTTGTGAGGCCATTTTATGCAATAGGAAACTGAGGCAGATAAAGGCTATCAAGAAGGGGCCAAGTGGCCTAACCCCAGAATGATCCCCACTCTTTGCCACAGGGCTATCCCGACTTCCTTTGCTTTTTTTGTTTCAGTGAGGCACGGGGGTGGGGTGAGGTGGCAGGGATGTCCAGTACCTATACAGGCAACATTTAAAATTATTGTTGGTAAAAAAACAGGAACATAAATAAAGTGTCTTTACTACAAAGGTGAAATAAATTTTAGGATTCATTCAAAGTTTAGTTACAATTGTCTTTGTCTTTAGAATGTCAGGGGCGCCATGCGTGCTGGGAGAAGTACACACGGACATCCCCAGTGAGAATAAACTCAGGAGGCAAAGGCCAGCACTGTGACAGTGTATATAGCCCTTAGGTAATGTCACCAACAATGCCTTGCAGCTAGAAGTCACCCACAGGCGTGTGTTACCATGTGCCTTCAGGTCCATGCAGTGTGACTTCGTAGAAAGGCCATGAACTTTGCCAGGCAGACCAAGGTTTACATCCCAGCTCTGTCACTTCCTAGATCACGGGATCCAGGGCAGGTTGCCTGACTTGTTTAAACCTCAGTTTCTTTCTCTGTGAAAGCATCTTCTCCCTACCTTCTAGGTCAGGCTGTGCTGGAGGAGACAGGGTTGTGAGGAGACAGAAGACTGTACATGTTAAATAGAGCCTGGTTCCTTGAAATTACTCAGTAAATGGCGCATCTGGTTATTATTAAAAATTATTATCTGGCTCTCCTACGCCTAACCCTAGGTGTGCAGCTGGGGGGAGGGGTAAGAATCCTGAAAACCAGGTACCTGTGTCAGCATATCCAGAGGTTTTCTGGACTGTGTAGACACGGCTCTACAGGGCGTCGTGGTCAGCGGTTCCTTTCTGAGGGACTGGACGGAGGGATTACTTTCATTTTCATTTCTCTACCTTTTCCATGAAAAGGGCCTTTTGTGTGGACCTGCCTGCCATGATTTCATCCTCATGTTTTCTGGTTTGTTAAAGGAAGCAGGAAATGTGCCAGTAGAGACCACACCTGTTGACTGGGGGTTGAGTCCTGGAGGAAGGTGTTTCCTGAAGCCCTCAGGGAAGACACTGGTTGCACTCTATTGCCCTCCTTCCTACCTCCCCCAGCTCTGGTTGCCTTTCTAGTCTGCAAGGTGATGGCCTCCTCCTTCTCGCACTCCCCCATACTCATGGGCAGCATTGTCTTAAAGGCGAACCATTTCACACTTGCTTTTCAGGAAATAGAAAACTCAGTTTCAAATGAGCCACTCCCTGAAACTCATGCTAGCAGGAAGCAGAGAGCGTGTGTAGTTCTTTCTTGCATTTTAGTTTCACGCGAGTAGAGAATGTCCATTTGTTCTATTTTTGGCTTGATAATTTCATTTCACCTACATTCTGGTTGTAGTTTTTGGAATGTGAACAGCTCAAGATAGAGGGAGGGAAGAGGGGGAGAATCATAAAAAGTAGAAGAAAATGAAATCTATCCATGATTGCAGCTGACTGTGGTCTAAATTTAGGCAACAAGGGCTGGATTGACTTGTGCTGGGAGATTATGTGGTTTCTGTCGTGTCAGATCTGACCGACCCTCAAAACAGAATTACTTCAAAATAGTTGTATAGTTTCCATTTTTGTGTGGCTAGTTAATCCTCAACAAAACATAAGAGCATCGTCTACTTGACAGGTGACATGGGTTTGCATTGTAGTTGTTTCGTTTTAAAGGGGTAAGAAAGCCTCTGGACAGGCTGCAGTCTGGCCAAGGTTAGTTAGCGCTCCGATCCTGGGTGTTTTCTGCCCACCCCCTTGTGCAGAAGGTCAGCACAGCCTCAGTGAGGCAGTCGCAGGACCAGGCAACTCAAGGCAACTTAGATTTCAAACTGTCATTTGAATAATCTAACAAGTGATTCGTGGTTGCTAATGATAGCACCAGCATCTGCTTTTTTTAGGTACAAATGCATTTCATGAAGAAAATTATGTCAGTGTGTTTGTTTTCAATCTCATGTCTACTGTGAGAGAGATCACTTTGAGCTAATATTAGACTTTTGGAGAAGACAGTGTTTCTTTGAATGTTACAGACGCAGAATTTCTCATTCTAAAAAAATAAAATAAGCATGAGTGATTTTTTTTTTGAGTTCCACAATCACCTTTTTTATTTTTCTGAATGGTTAGGCTAAAGTTGGGGTGTTCATACACCTGATGTGTTTCTAATCTGTGTACCAGTTCTAACTACGCATGGGTAGGTGAAGGTCCTATGGAAATTTTTAGGCTTTTATGAAGTTCCAGGTTTGGGTTCCTGGCATAAACTCAAACCTATTTGTGAGGGAATTGATGGATGGCTTTAAACATTTTGCCATGTTCTCTTTGTGATGTTCAGTCCCACTATTGATAATAAGGCTATAGTAGGGGAAGAACTGGGGTGTCTAATTCTTTGCTCCACCAAACAGAAAATTGACTAATTTTGTATTATACTTTTATGACCTCTAAAAAGGTTGACATTTCTGTTTCTAGAAGTTTTGCTTCTTTTACTCAATTGTCAAATTTGTTGTTTTCAAAAACCAAATCATCTCTCCATCTATCATTAGTTGATATCATAGAAAATAAATGCTACTGGCCGAGAAAGCCCTGGGGCTTTGCAAGGAAGAAAGATTCCAGCAAACTTGAGGCCCTCAGTTAAAAAAATGTTAAAACTGGTAAGCACTGGAAGGAAGATTTCTAAAGTGGTGAGCAGTTGTTGTGAGAGGGCCTTTGGTCTCCATGAACTTTTATTTTCAACTCAGTGGGCAGAGTTTTTGAGGATACTGTGGTTTGGGTAGGGAACATTTTCAGAAATGCCAGGCTCTTAGGGGAAAAAAAAAACCAAGGCTTTTCTTCTAATCAAGGCTCCGTTTTAAAGTTTGAAAACTTTGCTGTGTTTAGAAGAATGAATTATTCCCCTGCTTCACTGGGGTTTCCTCTGGGTGCCCGTGCTACAGGGCGTTCTCCACCACAGCTGTGTCAGAGGGCTCCGCTGAGCGGGCGGTGGGAGTGGGGAGAGCTGGAACACAGCCTGGAAGGCCTGCAGGGCTCAGAGGCGCAGAGAGGTCTAGGAGATGGGGAACCTGCAAAAAAAAAAACTCCCTGTGGACCTGTATTTTGTTGCAAGTTTTTCTTTTATGGAGAGATATTTTTTTAAAAAGCAAAAGAAATGAAAACAGCAAAGGTGCATGGTTGTCGATAGTACCTGGAGATTGTAGGGATATATGCAGAGGGAGGAAAGAAAGCAAGACAGGAGCACCTCTGTGCAAAATGTGCTTCCATCTCAGATCATTCTCGGAGCTTTCGAGTTCTTCCTGGCACCACTGCCGGGTAGAGACCGCTGGCCTGCCAGTTACTTACACTCCTCACCAATGGCTTCACTCAGTTACTTACAGACAAGATTTTCTCTATCACAGGTTTGACATAAAAACCTTGGTGTAAAACTACAGCAACTTCTATTTGTATAGTATGTTACAGTTTGTCATCACTGATGAATTATTCATAGTAGGAGTTTGCAACCACTGAGGCAATCATTAGCAGGGCAGGCTCTGGAGTCTCACAGGGCTGGTGAGAATTGGCTTTGCCATGGGCTCGGGGTATGAACTCAGCAAGTTATGTAACCTCTCTGAGCTTCAGAGAGGCTCATAGCACCCATCTTGCAGGGTTTGGTGGGGATTAGATGAAGTCACGCAGGGAAAGGCATCAGCGCATTGTACAAGCTCAGTAAGCAGAGGGACTTTCGTGCCACTTGCTTCTCCCCGTGGTCCCTAGTAGCTGCAAAAACCTGCCCCTTCTCTCACCCCCAAAGGTCTATATAGGAAAAGAAAACTGCATTTCATAGAGCCATTCTGCTGTGTTCATAAAATAGTGCCTCCGTCCTGAACAGTACCTTGGAATCGGTGGTTTCATGTATCTAGAACTCTCTCTGGCTGGGCACAGTGCTGAGTGCTTTCCATGCATCTAAAGTGCACATCCTTTCTCTCTTCAATTTATGTTTTTAATTCACATTTCTTCTTTTGTTTCTCAAGATGTCCATCTGCGTCATTACAATCTGTGCCTAGCATAGTGCAAAGCAACTGAGCGACTTACACAAGTCAGTGCTCAGTAAATATTTGCTTGAGATGTAAGTCAGTCCACCCTTTACATTAGGAAAGAGGCTACGTCTCTTTACTTGCTTTCTAGGAAGCCTGGCTCAAGGCTGCTTGTAAGCAAATACTTCATGGGCTGACATGGTTGTGTGCCCTACTATGTGCCAGATGATAGATGCTTTGTTCATTCACACCCCCCCTCACACCCCAGCTTTTTCTCCTTTCCTTTCTGATCTGCTCTTCTGTGCCAGGCACCATCCTAAATGCAGGGCATAGTGGTGAATAGTACATTCATCTCTTAAAGAGCTTATATTACTTCTCCTAATCCTCATAATAACCTCATGGAGGAGATTTTTTTTAATAGGAAGGAAATTGAGACCCATAAGGTTAAGTAAGTCGCCTAGGGTTGCAGAGCTTACTTAGTCGTGTGTAAGGGGAGGCTTAGAACTAGTGTCCTTCTGAACTCAAGGCCATGTCTTTTCACTGCACCAAGAGACCCAAGAACCAAACAGAGCAAATGATAACAGGAAGGGATTGGAGTAGGAGGCAGGGTAGGGGCAGGGAGGAGGTGTAGGGCAATATAAATATGTTAATAGTCAAGACGTGTGTAGTGCTTGTCACCTAAGCACTTCCTGTACCTTGCTCATTTAATTCTCTGTAAAAACTCCATGAGGGGCTATTATTACTACCCCCACTTTGCAGATGAACAGAATGAGGCTCACGGAGGTTGAGTCACTGGCCCTAGATTATACAGCGGGGAAGCCAAACTTGAACCTGGCAGCTGAACTACACAGTCCATGTTGTTAACTGCTATACTGTTGTAGAACCAAACCACAAAAAAAGTGTCTCTGTCCTAAGCAGTACCTGGGAATCGGTGGTTTCCTGTATCTAGAGCTCGCTGCGCTGGGCACGGTGCTCTGGGCTTTCCATGCTTTTCTTCACTTCAGTCTCACACCATTGACAGGAGGCAGGAAGGCACTTGTGTCCATGTTTTCCACCAGCGGACACTGAGGTTTAGAAACTTTGCCCAAAACCATTGAACTAGCAAGTCTTCAGGCTGGAATTCAGACCCTTTGTTTGTAGTTACCAAGCCCCTGGGCTTACCTTTCCTTCTCCCAGACAATTCTTAGGAAATGATTCAAAAGAAAGAAAAAAAGCTGTCCATTAAAACAGTCTTTAAAAATGGGAAAGTTAGCTCGGTGGAACACAGAGCATCTGTGTTCCTTGGCGTTCCAATGATAAATATGAAAACTGTAACAAATTAAGAAAAATCGACTTGATTGAATGTTAGGAAGAAAAAGGAATGAAAGTTTTGCCTGCACTGGGGTCACAGCTCACACATGTGCTGATGTGGACATGAGACTGGGGAGAGGCACAAAGTAAGGACAGGTCATTCATAGAGGGGCAGGAGTGCCGCAGAGGTTTCTCTGTGTAACATTTAGCATTATGATGGAGTAACACAGGAAAGAAAAAAGCATTTTGCCTAGAAAAAGGGTGTTTTGGTGATTTAGCTTCAAAGTTAGGCTAGTTGGATGTGTTTGGGTCCTGCCAGGAGTGTCTGACTCCTGAGGCTTTGGGGGAGGGCCACAACCCCCAACACAGTGTAAGAAGAAATGCAGAACTTAAAAACCATACGAGAAAAGGCAAGGATGTCAAGAATCATGTACCAGGTGCTGTGCACAGCCAGTAACCCTGGCTCTCATATGCACTCTCCAATTTATTGTAATAACAGAAACAAAGAAAAAGTCTGCTGACATGAAGTCGTAGTAGGTGTGCTCCCCCACCAAAAGGGGCGAGGAAGTGAGATTTACCACCTGGTTATGTAATCATGGACATTAACTCTGGTGGTCCTGAGCGCAGAGACCTACTTTTGCATTGAATTTCTCTTTCACAGGAGATGGCACCGAATGCCTTAGCTTTAATTTTCTCTAGTCTCCAGGATCTGCTGGTGAGTTCACGATCTGTGAACAGACAGCACTGGTCCACCCTGGGGCTTTCCTCATTCATTCTTGTGTATGCAAATAGTGACTCCTTAATTCATCTCTTGGCCCATTTTAGAGTTTTAGATGTTGTTTTCCTAAAGGGAGAAAGAGCATTAACTTTACAGAGCACCTGTTGTGTGTGGTTTATGTTAGACAGAACTTAGGGCCAAGGACATTTGCATGCATACGTATTTGTGGGTATGACTGTGTACATTAATGCTTAGGTTAGAGTCAGATTCCAGTCCTGGCTCAGCTGTTCCCTGCCTGTGTGACCTTGGGCACGTCACTGTAGTGGCTATGTTGCTGGCCACTAGGCACATTCCAAGAGGCGTCACCTTCATCTGGCATTGGCATTGAACTCACCTGCATCCTGGCATGTCCAAGATGCCAGCTGATGAGGAAGAGACATGGGGTTCCTGGTCACAAGGATTACGTAGATTGGCTGGGGGCAGGGGGTGAGTACAGTTAGCTGGATAGAAGACAGAGTTCTTACCTTTTCTCTCTGGACCTTGCTTTCCCATCTGTGAAATGGGATAATAGCCACATTTGAAATAATTGTAAGTAGAGGAATGTAAACAGCTTAGCACACTGTTTCGTACAAAATGGGGGCCTCAGAAGAAGTTGCTGTAACTCTAACAGAGAGGGAAACTGAGGCTCAGAAAGGTTAAAATACTTGGCTAAGTTCAGAAGACTAGGGAGACAAGAGTAAGGCAGTCTCCTTCTGGACTTGACTCCCCTAACTCAGAGTCTGCCTCACTGTAATGAAGAGTCAGGTTGGTTCAGGTACAGACACTTGGAAGTTTTGGGACATGGGGGGGGGGGGATTCCCCAGGATACAAATGAGGACACAGGACAGCCAGTGGGGACATCTGAACACTGGGTCTTGACAAAGCAACTAGAAATAAAAGGGGAGGACTTTGGGCAGGTCCAAAGCACCGTGGCTGCAAGGAGGCTTAAAGGAGAAAGACAGCGCACCCCAGCGCAGGCAGTGAAGAGTGCTGCCTTGATCAAGCCTCTCAGCCTTGATCAAAAACCTTTGCATCCATCTTCACCACCATCATCTCACAATATCCTTATGAAGATATTCTTACTTCACTGATGTGAAAACTGAGGTACACATCAGATGTGAGATTGGGGAGAATTATTTTTTTTTAAAGGACCGGAGTAGAATTAGGAAAGAAAGGAAAACCGAGCTCAGATTTCTAAATCAAAGAAGAAAAGTAAATAGAGACAAACTGGAGAATGCTTTTTAGCAAGCGCTGCAAGGCGGTGAGTGGGGTCAGGGACTAGGGAATCTTGACACTGAGAGTCAGTTGAAGAAAGAAGCCAGTCCTGTCCTGTCTTTGCAGAGAGACAAGCCCAGGCCCTAGGGTGTTGTAGTGACATTGACCTGGCCGGCGTTCAGTATAGGTGGCATTTAAGCTGCTTGGTGCTTCTATGAAGTGAATACCTCTTGGTTTAGGCTGCTGAACAGTCTAGAAGGCATGGGTCTGCCAGCTCTGGGGCCTTTGCATATGCTGTTCCTTCTGACCGGGACATTCCTCTCTCCCTCTTTACCTGGGGTTGGAGCATCATGACTTTACATTCCTGTCAGTGGAAGGTCGCTTTCTCTGAGAAGCTTCCCTGACTCTCAAATATTAGGTGTGAGACCTGCATTTCTCTCTCTTCCATGGCTCTGTTGATGTGATTTCACAGCTGACTTCTGCTCTAAACTCTAACCTTCCATGAAGCCAGAAACTGACTGGCTTGTTCGCTTGCCCTGTCCCTACTGTGTGGCTCAGGGCCTGGCACATGCTGCAAACAGTGGGTAAATTGTGGGATAGATGTGTGAGATTCCCCTAGTTGGCTGCCCTTTCTGAGACAGTGCAGCTCCACTGGTTGAAATCCCTCCCAAAGCTTCCTAGCACCCTTGAAATAAATGAGGGTCCTAACTCTGACCAGCAAGGCCTTAGAAACTCTTGGCTTCCTTTCCTACACGCTCTCTCTTCCTCCCACCCCTCCGTCACTGTGGTTTTGTGGCTCTTCCTCACACATGCCAAGCCCACTCCCGCTTCCAACTGCTACCCTTGCTCCAACACCTCCTCTAAGAGACCTGTCATGTCTCTGCAATTTAAAACAGCACCCAGCCCCCACCCCAACCATGGCTCCATTTTCTTTATATTCCCCGTGCTGTGGGGTCATCTTGCTTATCTGTGTTCCTCTGTCCTCACCACGGAAGCTAAACTCCCTGGAAGCAGGGACCGAGAGTGGGCCACGTTCACCACTAGAGCCTCAGAATCTGGCAAACAGTAGGCATTTAATCAACATTTGGTGAGTGAGGGAAGGAATAAAAGCGGGGGTGGGGCAGGGCCCCTTCCTGGAACCCAGCGGCCCCTGGGGCAGGGCCTGTGGCGTTGCCATGGCAACCCACTGCCCTGAGGTTCCCTACTCCCTGGAGAAGCCTCAGGCCCCTTCTTGGGCTCCCGGGCTCCTGACGAGCCCAGGGGAGAGAGAAAAGGGGCCAAGAGACGATGATCAAGGGGACAGCACACCCGGGAGCCGCTGGAGAATGGAGCAGGCCATGTTGGTGTGGTTATACTGGTAATGACCAAGGCCTGAGGGAGGGGCCGGGCCTGGTCTTCTCTCTCGGAAGCTGGGAGGTGGCATGTCAACGCTTTCCTGTAGCGTTTCTAAAGCTGCGAGTTCCTAAAATAGGTCCCAGCACAGTGCCCTGAAAGACTGTTGATACAAAGAGTGTGCATAACGCCTTCTATTAAAACCCAGTGACACTTTCTAAGTCAGGCGGCATTTTCTCCAGGTATTGCATAAGTCAAGAACTCCCTGTTCTTATCCAGTTCCTCAGAAACAAAGCTCTGCGTCTTACTCCCCCACTGCTTAACAATCACGCTGGTTCCCAGCTGCCTGCAGGCTTCTTGGCCTGGTGGGCGAGGTCTTTGCAATCTGCTCCTAACTTGCTCTCCCACCTGTCCCCTACTGCTGCTTGGGTCACAGGTCAGTGAACTCTTCACCTTTCTCAGGAACCACTTGGTGCCTTTGTCCATGACGGCGGCCCTCTCATCCCAAATACCTTTCTTTCCTGCTTGGTCTGGCACGGGCCAAATCCCGTAAGGCCCAGCTGGAGTGCCCGTGCCTGTGTGAAGCAGCCAGGCCACAGGGGAAACCCCTTCCCTGTGCCCCAGGGCAGGATAGGGAAAGGAAGGGATGGGAGGTTGGCCTGGTTGTTGGGTGGAGGGCAAGTGAGCCATGCAAAAATACGGAGGTGTGAAATGTACCTCCATAACGATACAGTTATGTGAACGACTGACTAATACAATTTGAGGAGGAAAAAAACTCATTCCCGGTTGCCTGCTGGTTGAGTGAGGCAGTGTGCCAAGTGACTGCGGAGCAGCTTCAGAGGCAGACACACCCCGCCCTGCTCAGGGTGACTTCACAGCAACTCTGAGCCTCAGTTTCCTCCTCCAGGTTCACCCTGTTCAAATCTCTGTGTCCGAGTTGCTGTGAGGACCAGAGATGAGACATGTAAAGCAGGTGACTGGCTGGGGGGCCTCAGTGGACACTGGACATTGCTGTTGCTGATCTATCCCCAGCTCCCGGTGTGAGCTCTTGGCCCACAGACGGACCTCTCCACCTCTCTCCATGAGCCACAAAGCCCAGCATGCTGAGTGCTTCGCCTGTGTTATCTCAGTTAATCTTTGGAGAGAGCCAGGATGTCAAGCCTGTGGAAGACTCAGGAACCATCCCAGTGTTCCAGAGCTAGGCAGTGGCAGGGCTGGGATTTAAAATTCAGTTGTTCTAACTCCAAACCCACACTCTTCCCAGTCTGCCTCTTCATCACCATCAGCTAATGTGCCTGACCCTGTTCTTGGCCATGGGGCTCAAATATTAAGCAAGATAGACAAAGTTGTTCAAACTTACATTTTTAAGGTGGGGGGACTAAATAATGTTAATAAAAATAGAAAAAAAGCAAGGTATTTTCAGTCCTGAGACCCTGGTCCGTTCGAGATATCCTTCTATAATGTATTGGCTGCCTGCTGGTTTTTGTCCATCTCTTCCATTGTAACTTTACATTCAAGGCACTTGATAATTATTTGCAAAAGGCAAGGATGGATGGATACTCTGAGAGGTCGACTGGTCTGTGTGCAGTGTGACGCAGCAAGAAGAATCAGCATAGGTATTTGAGAACTGAGATCTAGATTTGAATTCTGACTTTTTCAATCCCTTCTCACTGCACCACTTTGACCAACTCACTGCCAACTGCTATGTGTTAAAGCTCAGTTCCCTTACCTGTAAGAGAGGGCTGGAGTCCTGTCTCACGAAGTGGGCTGTGATGTTCTCCATGTCACTGTGCTCTGTGACCTTCGAGGGTTTTTGGTAACCACCTGAGCCGGCTCCTCCTGCCAGAACAAAATATGTGCCTGAAGCAGCACTGAGCCTTTCCTGTCTTGTGCATGCCAGGTATCTTATGCGGTGACTACCTGGTGGTTCGTGGCTGCTGCAAAGGGAAAAAAGCCTCTGAGAATACCCAAGTAACGGTTTATGGCTCTGCTCAACCTCGTTTTATAAAATGGAGAGCCACTTTAAATGGAGGTGTCTAAATAAATCTTCAATCCAAAGCAGGGAGGCATGAGGTTCTACCTCCAAGGAGTGTGAGCTAAATTCCCTTTAAAGTGAAAATCCACAAGGCATTATTGACATCCTCCTTCCTGGCCATGATCCTAGATGAATCAGATGAAAGGGTTCGCAGCCCAGGTGCCTCACGCACAGTGTTGGTAGATCCTGTCAGGCACTCAGAGCAAAGTTGGTCCTTACTCAAAGATTGGATGTTTTTATGCCTCAAGACTGAGGCAGTTGGCAGCTGGGATTTATTCAAGAGTGAATCGAGCACTTTCTGTCCTGTGTCTCATAATAGAGTGCTAATATTGCAGCATTGATTATGGCTTGCCTTGTATTAAAACTTTTGCTTCAAATCTTGGTTTTCATGCCTGTAATAGAATTATAAAAACACACCATATAATACTGCTCTGAGGTTCCCAGTGCATGTATAAACAAAAACCAAAACAAACAAACAAATAAATAAATAGACCACATATGTGCATATATCTTGCCTAGTACCTGGCACACAGTAAGAACTTAATATCGTTTCTCCAAGAAAGTAATGCCCTCAACAATACCCATTTATTGTGCAACATCTATGGGGCCAAGCACAATGACAGTCACTCGATTCAAGGTGAACAAAATTGACAGGGTCCCTGAACTCAATGGCTCTGGAAGCAGCATCTACCTTGCTTTCTAGATGGTAACTAGAGGGCAGAAGCCAGTGTTAATAATATCTATATCACTCATGTCTTCTCTTTACTATACCTCTTTATACCTAGAAGGCACACAATAATTGTTGGTTGAGATTTGCTTTCTTTATCTGGAGAATTGCCTTTGATATGTTGTACTTTTTTATGCCTAATGTGGTATAAAAGATGGGCAGGCAATTCTATAGGTATGTGGACATATCTACGGAAAGGCTGGGCATCCTTTGACATCACATGTGTTGATAATGTAACATTGATTGAGGCCAGACTACAGAAAGAAGTTTATAGCAGGGGCCAGTGGAGGGTCAAAAGAACTAGTAGAATAAAGTGGACTCCATTCCTAATATGTTTAAGTTCTAAAGTGGAAAGACTGTTATATATGACAAAGGCTGAAAAATATACATCAGATTTAACAAAAATTATAATATGTAAGTAGAGTTTCATCAAAGGTTTTAAGCAAAGTGGACTGAGACCAGTGCAGTGCTGCAATATTGGCTCTGCTCTGTGTTCCGAGGACTGTATGGGACATAGGAAGAGAGCTCAGTTCACCTGTGTGTGTGTGTGTGTGTGTGTGTGTGTGTGTGTGTGTGACTCTACTAGCTGGTTGACTTTGGACAAGTCACTTAATTTTTCGGAGGCTTACATTGCTCATCTCTAAAATGTGCAAATTAATAGCACATACCTCATAAGATTGTTATGAATTTAAATTGCTCTGTATGTAACATTTGTATAATGCTTGGGTCAATATATGGTGGTATTTATTACTATTAAATCATATACTCTATAACTGAAATAAGTGGTGTGATTTGACCAGAAAAGATGGAGACACGTTGGAGGCTGTCTTTCTAAGTCTTTCATGAGCAAAATAGTCCAAATTTATTCAGTGTCATGCCACGGAGTGGAGATGGGCAGCAGAGTGGCTACAGGACCGTGTTATGGGGTCAGAAAGACTTGATGGGGTATGATGAGCAGGGGAAGGGTACCGTGGTGATATTTGTCTCTTTTTCTTGCCACTTCCATCTTCCCCTTCTGTAAGGCTGCTTTCATCTCACTCCAGTGTTGGGCTGTGTGATACGGAGGTGTTGACTGTGATACTGAATTCTTGTTGGTTTATAGCAATTGGTTACAGCTCACCTGTCGCAGCTCTTGCTTTACAGCTCTTGGCATTTATTTTATTTGGGGCTTTGGGAGTCTCTAGAAAACTGGATTTGAAAGTGCAAGAAGCCCTCAAGGGAGTATGCTTATATGGGCAAGGGGCCAGGCTGGGTCTGCTTTATGCAAATGAGGTTTTCAGTCAGTGCAGTTTTGATTGGTGGAATGTTTGTCAAGCCATGCTAGGAGAATTCAGTGCTGAGTGTGACTTGCTGACTTGATTTCTCTTCTTTTCTGCTGCTCATGCCTCAATGCCCTGGGACCTGACCCTCAACAGCCTCCTGGCTTTCTTTGGTTGTTACCAGACTCAGCGTGGCACCATGGTCATTTTATGTTGTCTATCAGAGGAGAGGCACAGCCCTCAGGAAAGTTCTTGTTTGACTTGAGCTGTTGGTACAGGTATTGCACCTGGGTGTGTGTGTGTGTGTGTGTGTGTGTGTGTGTGAGAGAGAGAGAGAGAGAGAGAGAGAGAGAGAGAGAGAGAGAACGAGAGGAGAGAGAAAGAGAGAGAGAGATCCCCCATGCATATGTGATTGGGTGTGTATACTGAGTTGGGAAGAGCAACAGCTGGCCTGGAACAGTAGACATTGCTTTTGGTGCTATGGTTTGGTGGAGAGGGGGCAGCAAATGTCAGTAGATGCATCCCAAATCAGCCATGGCTGTTGCCAGGGAAAATGTGCCAGTTCTTGAAGGGATTAGAACATCTGAGTGGACACATTCCAGAATTCTGGACATTTATATCAGGTGTGATTTTGGATAAGGTGTGCTAACAGATACCCAACCTGTGCCATCACAGCTTTGAAACATTACAAGTCATTAGTTTCTACACTGCATGCCATATCTGGAAGGGATGGTGGTTTAATGTTGTGAGTTTCTCTGCTGCTCAATATTTCCTCAGAAATCCCAGATTTCCATATGCTGTTAACAAGCTGGCTCCTGTTCCTCCTCTTGGATATTTTTCCTCTACTATTCACAATTTTGGAAGCAACTTTTGAAAGAGCAGTTTGTTGGGACATAAACTACAAAACAAAACCCAACATTTCTCGCTGCTGTTAGCATTTGCTTCCCCTGTACCCCCTTCTCTGTGTAGCTTACTCCTTTATTTTACAATATGTTACCTAAGGTGTTGACTAGGGATCTTTTCCTTGGCTGTTTGAATTATGAGGAATTACATTACTTATCTCCCTAAACTTCAGTTGCTTTCCAGGAAAAATGGAGCTTAAAATATTTATCACGGGAGTTGTTATCAGAATACAGTGAGATCACATGTTAAAACAGGTGCTCAGTAAATGCTTGTCCCCATGTTACAAAGAAGGCAAGCAGGCGAGGCCATGCAAAACTTCTAGTCACTTCTGCTACAACACAATATGCACATCCTTAAAAATTACCACCAATTGGCAAAATTGTACAATAAAAACCAAAGAGTTTACTGGAAAAATAAGCTAGTGGCATAATACTCAAAAACTTTGTCGGTGACACATTAACAAAAAATATGACCTAGTAAAAAAGATAGCACAGTTTCGCACCTGTTAAATTATTAAAGGATACACAAATACAACAGATAAGGACATCACCTTGGGATATTCACTTTTGGAAGCAGATCTCAGAAGGGCGGTGGCTTGTGAGTTACTGTGAAGTGGTAGAAAGTGAGTTACATGGGTTCGTTGTGGCTCATAACACCTAGGGGAAACTGAAGTAGCTGGTAGATGTTTAGTTGTGAGTGTGTGTGCATGGGGATATGCAAAATGTAGCTCAGTTCAGCTACATAAGGTTTTTCTGCTTTCTCAGAAAGATCTGCAAAATTAAAGTTTGGTTTTTAAAATTTTTTTTAAAGACTTATTTTATTTATACAAGAACTGGGGTACAGGCTAGATGTGCGAGAGGATAAGAGGATTCACCAGAGACAGAGCGGGGAACAGAACAGGCAGAAAGACTGAAATACACTGCTGAGGGGAGCAGTGGATGAGGCAGGAGAGGTCTGCCCCACCATGTGGGTTGCTCCGCGGCCGGTGGGGATCGAACCAGCACTGCAGAGGCTGCGGACAGCTTCACAGCGCTGTTCTCAACTGCCTGCACCACCAGGGAGGCCCCAAAGTTGTTTTTTTTTTTTTTTTAAGGAAGAAATCGAGCGTAAGCAAACATAACATTTGTACTGTGTTCACACTTTTCCCTAACACAGCACTTGCATGGGAACGCATCTGTATTTTCCTAACAAACATTATAGCAGAATTAACTATACTTAGCTGGTGTCGTTGAAGGAATGACGAAAAAATGAATGACTGCTAATGGTCTAGATGATGGAAGAAGCATTATTCTACACTGTGGAAAGTGCATTTTTAGCCTTTGTGATTGGATTTTTAAAACCGAGTTTCTTAGATTTTCAAAGTACTACATTGCTGCTATAGAGCTTTTGAGGGCTCCTCCTTCAGTCTGTTCTGGGAAGAGCCCCTTCAGGGGTCACTGGGCAAAGGGAGGTGAGGTTCCCTGACCTCCTTCTCCACTTCAACCAGAATCTGCAGGGTTTTATCTGCATTTCTTTTTGTTTTCATTTGAAGAAAGGATTCTGCTGCTAATTTACAAGTCTGCAAATCACCAGTGATTCAGTGAACCACAAAGTATTGCTCAGAATATATATCATTTTTGCAAAGTGTACCTTTGTTGCACAGAAAAATAATCCTCAATTCGTACTATTGAGTTATGAATATTCCAAAATTTGTAAAATTTGAAATATCTAAGTGGGGTTCCTAATGAATGCTTCACCCCCAAACTACTCAGCCAAGTCTCATTAGCAGTGGTGCATAGAGGTGCTTCAGGTAAAATCCAGTTCCAGTTCAGGCAGATCTCAGATGAAAGGGGACGGGCTTTTAAGTCTAATGCATTTATGATGTTCCTGTCTCTTCACGAAAACACCAGCAATTCTGTGATTTTCTTTTTATTTTTTAGAGAGCTGGATTGAAAGATGTCTCAGCGAAAGTGAAAACAAACGTTACTCCAGCCACACATCTCTGGGGAATGCTTCTAATGATGAAAGTAAGTGCTTGAAACTCATTCTAGGACTCTTGACATCCTGGACGTGGTCAGAGTTGGGAGGCAAGGGATAGCACTGGAATGACAGGTGGGGCAAGTTCCCTTTCAAACCTTTTATGAAATACCCCAGACCCTCCCCATAATATTCTGCAGTCGAGAGTTCGATGCTATCAGGGTGACATGGAAACCCAGGCCACTTGTTATTTATGGATTCCTATTGTCTGAGTCCCAAAGACCCTCTTGCAGTGATGTTCCAGGGAGGCAAACGTGAACCCTGAATGGGAAAGGCCATTCTCTATGTCCCTGTGCATGTGAATTGCAAGTAGCCGTGTCATGACATGGTGGCTTAAGAGTCATGAGTGTCTGGATTGGAAAGTAAAGCTTTCTTCTGGATCTTCTGGAGTTAATGGAAAGCTATAAACTGATATATTTACACCTTCCCCTGTGTTATGTCAGACTGGGGCTTCCTGCTGTCTCATATTAAGAGCAAAAAACTACTTAGAACTTGTATTTGCCCAGCAGGTACTACCAAAGGGGGGGTGGTGCAGATGATTACAAATGTCATTTCCAGCAGGGACAGAGGTGGCTTTCTCCTGTGGCTGGGAAGGCGCATTTCCCTAGCTCAGATTTTTCAAAGTAACAGCTAGGGACCACCCACTCCATGATCACCAGGAGTGTTTGTTTGACACGCTGAGCAGCTTCCTGCCAGCATGCTTCTGGGATTGTCATTTTGTCATCACTCCAATTTATAAAATTGAGATCAATTGAACACAAAGTACATAAATCTTATGTGAATAGTTTAATGACTTTTTTTTTTTAAATAAAAAAGAATATTTCTAGCACCCCGGGAGACTCCCTCATATCGTGGCCATGAAGATATTTTTGTTATCCTCTAGGAGTTTTATTATTTTACCTTTTACTTTTATATTAAGGGTCCATCTGGAATTTTGATTGTGGGGTGAAGGAGGAGTCAGTTCTTTTCTCTCTATTTTTGAGTTCTGACTAATAGATTACCGGGCTTTTTAAAATATATATCTCCAAACGGGCACAGTTATTATAAAAAACAAGGAAAGGGAAAAAGGGACATTTGCACAGACACAAATGGGCAGGAAGGGCTGCCCCTGAAATAGGCAGGTTTATTAAGACACGCAGGCAAGAAAGCTGTCTAGATATCTAGCCTTTGAAGAGAATATCTTTCCCTCACTGGTCATAAATCAGATCATATACATGTGGATCTTTGTCTTGACTTTTATTCTTGCCCATTGGTCTGCTTGTCTATTTTGAGCCAATACCATAGTCTTTGGTTACTGCTACCTGGTGACTGACGTGAGAACTCTTCTTTTGATTGTTTTGGTTAAATTCTTATGGATTTGCACCCTGACTTGGTCCCATGAGTTCTCATTTCCAACCTGAACAAATGGGATTTGTGTCAGTGGGTCTTCACAGAGTGTCTGATCTTCACCAGCCAAGCGGACGGCTGTAGCTGTAGAGCATAGTCAGGTGCATGGCTGGTCGAGCTTCATGTCCAGGCAGAGAGCTCAGCAGTGTGGATTGAACAGACATACAGGTAGAACAGAAGTTCCTGCAGAAATTGGGCCAGGATGTTCCATGTGCACTTACCATATACAAACCTTTGTGGAAAGTCCAAAGTTTTATACGGAAGGGAAGAGCAGCAAGCCAAAATTATAACATATTTAGTATGGTAGGCCATGCTACCATTTAGTATGGTAGTATGGTAGGCAGTATGGTAGGCCTGACCATAGCCATTATTGTCTTTACCCCCTGTAAGGAAGGTGTTCCTTCCCCCATTCTACAGATGACGAACTGAGATTTGGAGGTTATGTGACTTCCTCCGTGTCATAGCAAGTGAGTGGTAGAGTTTAGACTTGAACTTAGAGCTGTCTGATTTTAGAGCTGGCCCTCTTCCTGTGATACAAACTTTCTCCTGGGGTTGCTGCTCTCAAGGAATTTTTGATGTAGAAGGGAAGCTCAAGCACCTGCCTGAATATTAATAATTCGAGGCTGATTGTGGTAAGTGTCATTGGACTGATGCAAAGTGTTCGTTCTACCTTGCGTACCGAGTGTGTTACTGGACTCCAGGATAGCCTCACTGGAAGCTTGTTAGAAATGCAGAATCAGGGCCCACTCCAGACCCGCTGAGACTCATTCTGCATCTTGACAGATACTAGCACATGTGCTAAAATTTGGGAGAGGTTACAGGTTGGAAGGCATCTCGGAGGAGGTGGCATTTGTCCTGGCTCCTCTCGATGGTGATGGTAAAGGACTGGGAGGCAGAAAGTCACAAGGCAGGTTTTGAGCTGGGAGAGTTGTCCAGAGTTTGGCTTGAGTAGAGAGGTTGAAGTATCATGGGAAATAGGGCCAGGGAGGTGAGCTTGGATCATGTTACTGAGGGACTTGGAAGCTGACTGGAGGAGCAGCTAGTCACTGTGCAGTCTTGGAAAGGTCCATCTGCTTCTCTGAAGGTGGATTAGAGCCAGGGGACACTTCAGAGGCTCCCCTGGTCCAGTTTGTGGTGATGAGGCTGTAGACCAGGGCAGTGTTAGCAGAATGGAGGTTGCAGGGAGAAGATGGGATGCCTCGTGATCTCTGACACCCTCCCTGGGAAACAGACAGTTAAATGGAACCCAGCAGTGCAGAGCCTTCTGGCCTTCAGTCGCTGTTTCCTTCATGTCTAAATTGAATGACTCCAGCCTCTAGCCTGTGTCAGAGGGAAGTCCAGAGTCTTTATCTCCAAGAGTGCTCAGATGTGTGTGTGTGTGTGTGTATGTGTGTTGTATATGTTTGTGGTAGATGTGTGGAAAGGAAATTCTTTTTCTCCTAAGATGTTCATACTGTGTCCTGTCCCTTTGCCCTTTGGCGGCCCTGACCTGCCATTCCCTGTCCTGCCACCCCGCTGGGAGAGCTCCCTGCTCCTTTCCCCTCCCCCGACCATCACCCACTGGCCATGGCTGGTGCTGGGTTGAGAGCACAAGGAAGGGGGAGTTGGAATCCAGGGCCGTGATGGCACAGCTGGGGTTGCAGTGGCCTGCATCTTAATGTGACTCACTGTCACATTCAAATCTCATCGCATTTCACCCTCGCTGGGGCTGCTGTGTCAGTGAAAGTTACCCATGTCTGTTTACCATCCCTCCATCCATGGATCTGGATCTGGATCTGAATCTAGCTCTGTCCCCACTCAGCTCACTCAGCATGTCAGTTTATTGTCTAATTTGGGCTCTTGTAACTTCATAAGAAGGGGTTGCAGAGGAGAGACGCATAGTTAAACTGTTTCATATTCTCATTGAGTCGTGGACAACAACCTCCCCACCCCAGCACACTCTCTGCACCCCACTCCGCCCCATCCCCAACTGCCAATAGCAGGAAGGTGTTCAGATGGGGAAGGCAGTGACTTAAAGAGGAGGAGGAAGGACAGAGGGGAGCTCCACAGTGTCCCCCATGGATGGTTTCAAAATTAGATTGCCCCCCAGACTTCACTACCACATGACAGTACAGTCTACTCGCCTTTTAGCCCTGGTGCAAACTCCTGACTGCTGAGGAGACCAGGTGCTTACATTGTGATTTAAGACCACCTCCCAGGCCCTCCCGTTCATAACCCTCTGTGTCCACTTCGTCATCACCTGTCCACTTCCTGGGCATCTGTCCTGATCTCTTGTGGAGAATTCTGGAGCACTCTGCTCCGAGCACTCTGCTCATGGACCATAACTCCCTGGGGGATGTGAGCGTATCTGATTAAATCCTGCCAGGATTTAACATAATCAGGCCTGGTACATAGCTGATGCTCAGTGAGTGTTTGTTAAGTAAATGAATCCCAGGAAAGCAAAATACCACAAGCCATACCAGATTATGCTTATTTATAATTTGCTTTCAGTTTTTGGCTCCATAGGACTACTCAATCATTTGACTAGACTCTTCCTTAGATGGCGCCTCTCCCCAAGGGCCATTTAATTGGTTCAGATTTAATTAGAATATTTTTGAATAGATAATGCATTCACATGGTAGTGAAGTCTTGGTCCCACCTCTGTCTTTCCTCCTCAGCTCCCTAGCCATAAACACTTTTATTGTTTTATAGTTTATTCATCCAGTATTCCTTTATGCAAGTGAAAAATTCAGCTATATCTTCATTTTTGCCACTTTCCTGCACAAGAAGTAGCATCCCCTGTGCACTGTGCTGTAACTTGTGTTTTTCACTTTATAATCAACCCTGGAGTAAGAACATAGGGAGCATCCTCATTCTTCCCTTGTTTAATCTTTTTCACGGTTACGTAGTATTCCATTGCGAGCTGACTCATACTTCAGTTAATCAGATGGGCTGGTGCTGGGCCATTTCCAAACTTTTCCCATAACAACAACCTGCAATAGATGACCTGTGTGTGGTCATTTCCTCTGTGTCCAGGGGAAGCTGTAGAGTCCATTTCCAGACATGGGGCTGCTGGGCAGAGGGCACGTGGGATTTCAGTGGATCCTGCCAAATGACTTTGCATGTGGGCAGACACCATTTCATGCTCCCCCTGCCTGGTAGGAGGCACCTGCTTCCCACGGCCTCCCAGCAGATTGTGTGGTCGGCTTGGCATCTTGCCAATCTGATAAGTGGGAAATGGTATTTTAGTGCAGTTTCCTTTTCATTGATCGAGATTAACCATCTTTTCACATTCAGAAACCTTTATATTTTTCCTTCAGCTGTATGCCATGTGTATTGCTTGTTTTTTCCTCGGGGTCTTGGTCTGTTCTTCCTGGTTCTATAGGAGCACTTTCTTTCTGTGTGGGGAGATGAGCCCCTGGGCTCTGGTATGATTGCAGTTTTCCCAAGCAGACAATTCAGTATCTTTGTACTTCTAGTGTTTTTTTTTGTTTTGTTTTGTTTTGTTTTGTTTTTACCCCCCATAGAAGCTTTGGATATTTTTTATATAGTAAACTTTATCAATATTTTATGGCATTTGGGTTTTGTATCAAACTTAGAAAGGCCTTTTCCTACTCCAAGGTTATGAAGGAATTCGCCCAGGGGAGGTGAAAGGGAGCAGGTGTGGGGCTCCCTTGGAGCAATGCTGCCAACATCACAGTTTTGTTTGGGACTTAGCCCTGTTCCCACGGGGAGAGGGGTTTGTTGCCAGAGGCTGATGTCCACTGCCAAAGGCCCGGGTCCAGGCACCCTGATCATCAGCTGGTGCTCTTGGCAGTGACTGGCAAGCAGTGGACAAGGGGAAATGAAATGCTTGGCAGTCCGTGTTCCCAACAGGTGAGGTCTGGCCAGGTGCAGCCAGGCTTGTGTAATGAACGGAAATAGAATTAGAACTTAGGAGTGAAACTCGAGAGTCACATAAACTTGAACCTTTCCTGGGATTTGAAAAGAAGTAATTAATTTAGAAACTTTCTCCCTCAATGTTAAGCTCTACCACATTGACTCCAGGCAGGAAATATTCTAGAATAGGTCCCCCAATGTTGTGAGTTCAGTCAACATAGAGGCAGAAATGATGAGGCAGATAGTAGGTTCTTGAAAATCTTTAGTCCAATGCTATAGGTTCGTGAGAAAGTGAGGTTTGGGTTCAAGGAGGTTTTGAAGTCTATTAGACTGAGCCCCTCTCCTGGCTTCACCACTATGTCACCTCCAACAAATGACTTCATTTCCCTAAGTCATGGTTTCTTCTTCTGTAAAAGGGGTTGTGACTAATAATTAGAACCTTCCATTGATCAAGCACAAATATGCATTAGGCACCAGATTTGATGTTTCAGATGCATGAAATCACTCACTGGCTTAGGCAGCTGTGAAAATTAAATGCAATGAAATGAAGAGCCTTGCACAGTGTCTGGCACATTACAGGCTCAATAAATGTTCCCTGGCAGTGTGCTATTTTCCATGCTTACTGAAACCAGGTGAGTAAGCTCAGCATTTAATTGTGGGATTATTGTAGCCACTCATTCATTCCACAAATACTTCTTGAACCCCTACCACATGTCGATGCAGGAGACACAGTGATGAGTGTCGCCCATGCCTATGGAGCTTACAAACTAGCAAGGTAGCTGCACCGATCAAGCAGTAACCACACCCTGCAACAAGGGGCCAGCCGGGTGGAGGGGTGATATGATCTTGCAGGTCCCCTTGTCTTTGTCACTCACCTTCTCCACCCTACCCTGACTTCATCTAACCATCCTTGCCTTCTGGTGCCCATCGCAAGTCTGCTACAGGGATCAGCTTCTTCCAGGAAGCCTTCTCTGTTTTTTCACACCATCTGGGTTAGCAGGCTCCTCTTTACCTACCTGTATCACAGCATTTCTCATAGATGAATATTTGTAATCTATTTGATGATAGGGAATGTGAACTTTGAACCTCAATTAGGAATAGAATAGATCTGAACTGTTAGCAACAACTTTAATATAGTATATTAATTGTAGTATATATTAATATGGTATATTAATGTGTCTACATGTTGATTCTCAACACAGACACCTGAAAGTTTATGAAGTCATATGCAAAGTTTGATAAAAAGTAGATTGTATTAAAAAAAGAAATGTTCCCCACTCCCCCCAAATAATTTCATTCTTCTAGTTCATAGGCCTATATTTCAAAAATTGTATACAATTGCTATTATTATATTTTGAATTTTGTTCAATAAAAGTTCTATGGAAGTTTATTTTCTCTTGTTATATAAGTGTTACATAATATTCTTGGTTTTCCCTCTTGGCTCAAAATCCCCAAGACATTTACTCTCTGACCCTTTGTAGAAACAAGTGTGCCAGCCCCTGCTCTATTGTACTGCTAACCTGACTCTTCTGCACACTTACCTCTCACCACCCTGCACTAAGTGTCTTTTCTGTTGGGGTTACAAGGAACAAGTGAGGTCGATATGTCCTTAGGTTCAAATGGTTGAGTCAAATGTCTGGTTTTGTTTGGGAAAAAATAGCAAGGTGGGTGAAGATAGGCTATGATCCAGTGATGAGGAAGAGATAATGTTCAATCTCAAACATACTATGTCTAATAAATAAGCAAAGGGATGTAAACATTTTCTGTAAAAATTCACTTCCTCCATTTTTCCTCATGAAACCTGGTGAGTCTGACTTGCTGGAAAAGCCAAGCACATTGGCTTTCCAAGCATCTGTTCTGGAGGAAGCATGGTCCTTTGGGACTTGGGAGAGCTGACCTTTGACTTTTCCCTACTGAAGTTAGTTCCCTTTTCTTTCCTTTACCAGATGAGGAAAAAGAAAATAACAGAGCCTCCAAGCCTCACTCCACCCCTGCTACTCTGCAATGGTGAGTTCTGTCTCGATGGGTGCCCATTTGATTGTGTCTTCCTGCTTATGGGCTAGGCTGTTGCTCGACTGTTTGGATATTGTCTGGGTAACTAAGAACCCACATGCGATTAATTGAATTTGCAACTATCTCTAATGGATACACCTGTATTGCAAAAACTGTACACACCTGAAATGCTCAGCTTAGGTCTAACCTGAAGATTTCAATATTCATGTCTACTTTATTTGGGGATAGATTCCACCACCACCCCCCCACATTCATCAAAATGTGGGCAAGAACTAGATTCCACATGGACGATTTTAATTCATTTTAATAGAATCCATTACAATAATTAATAGTATTACACAAATTATAGACTATTCCTGTTCACCCCATCAGGGAGCCCTTAATGATTTAATAAATCAATTGCAACTATTCTGCGATTATTTTAACTTTAGTAACATTAACAGGAAATATCTCCCAGAACGACTTTCTCGCTAATATTTGGAATTCCTGGAGGTCACATGTTATTTGATGATGGTTAAGTCATTGCACTCATGTTTACAGGTAAATTCTCCTCTAAGAGTTTTACTTAGAAATTGTGTTGTGGTTTTGAACACCAGACTGTCTATGCCTGACAGAGACTCACCCCTCAGAATATCTTGTGAACCAGGGGCTATTATTCCCCTAGTGTTGCAGCCCAGCAAAACTGAAGAAATGAAGAAACAAAGAGGAAGAAGAGAAGCAAGTACCAGCCTCCATGCTGGGCACCTTGATAAGTGTTTCAGTTGGTTCTGAGTTCTGCAAAGCTGGCAGTATCGTGCCCAGTCTACAGACGGGGAAAACCAAGCTTAGCCAGTAAATCATTTGCCTGAACATACACCCAGCCATGAAGCAGGGACCTGGCTGGGTCTTTTTAACTACTGTGCCATGCTTTGGAAGAAAGGAAGAGAAAAATCAGGAAGAAAGGTGAAGCACAGATCAGGAAAGGAAGCAGATGGGCTCTACAGAGCAAATAGTATTAGATTCTCTTGTCTAATCCACGCACAGGTGAGAGGAAAACAACATTGGGGAAGCTTGTAGGGATGTAACTCAATCCTCACTCAACAGTCAGCTCGTTTTGCTACAAGGATAGCAAAGGTTGTTCCCAAGAGTTCCATTTCCAGCTTTTTGGCTTGTTTCCATTATTTTGTTCCTGTATTCTTTTTCTCATTGCTTTTGCCATTTTTTGCTTTATTTAAAATTCTACTCTGCTTCCCTGGTCAAATATCCTTCTGGCCACTTCCCCCAGTATTAGCTCCCCCAGTATCATGGTCACACACATTCCCATAGTGCTGGGACATAGAATGAGGCATCAGTGTAAAGGACTTTGGGAGTGTGAGCTTCTAGAAATGCAAGGAATGCACAGACACACTTACTTAAGTGACTTGAGACTGTTATACCTTTCAGAACAAAAACTTTGAAGGGGACAAACTGAAAATCATCTTGCTTGTATCTGTTTTTCTGTGCTGTCTGCTGTCTGCCTGGCAGAGCAAGGCTCTAGGCTGTGCAGTCTCTGGTCAGACTGCCAGCACTTCCCTCCCAGCTCTACCGCTGTGGAAGCTTGGACGAGGTCCTTGGCCTCCAGGTTGCTTGGGCTACTCACCTTGGCTAGAGCGTATGGCAGCCATGAAAAGGAATGAATTAGTTAGAATGAAGAGCTTGGGCAGTGTCTGGTGTGGAGCCGATGCTTAATCAAACTTAGCAGCCATTCATCACTCAGCAAACATCTCCCTTCTGGGTCTCATAAGGACACCCTGTCCTTCCTGACATATGCACCGTTCTCTTCCTATTTATACCTAGTTTTGTATTAAAAATTTGTTGTTCAACATAAAGGGTCACATGGATCATTCCAGAAAAAATTTCTTCTCCCAATTCACAAAGTCAGGTGAGGGATTTAAAAAATATATATATCTGTATACAGGTATATATGCTTTTATGGCTAAATCAGTTATGATTTGTAAATTACGATTATCAAAAGGCATCAAGTTGTTCAAACATCAATGCCCTTTTTATTATCTTTTTAAGTAGAATTTTGGTCATCAAATAATTCAAGAAACGTTTACTGGGACCTACTATTTGCCAGGCCTTGTTTTAGGTCCTGGAAATGCAGTAGTAGATAAGATAGATCAAGAGTAGAGGTTGAGTGGAAAAAGACAGGTAATCATTTTTTCAAATGATGATACTAATGACAAATGCACAGGATTCTATTATAGAGCACCAGGGCTGTGCTGAGGAATTGCCCTTGGCGGATGTGATGGCACCTCAGAGGCCAATTTGAGTGGTGAGGAGAAGCATCCCAGAAAAGGTGACGTTTAAGAGGATATTTGTATGACAACAAGTCCTCACTGACACCAGGACAATGTGACCACCAGGGCCTGGGGGACATCCCAGGCAGGGGAACAGCTTGTCCAAGGCTGTGCTTTTGAAGGTCAGGCTCTCACAGAGGAGAACTGGGCAGAGCTGCGCGTGAGGTGGCTGGACTAGGGCCACTGGGAGCCTGCTGCCCTGGCCTCTGTGGCCCCAGGGAATTCTGAAACCGGGGCTGGGTGACAGATGCACAGGATTCAGGCTTTAGTTCCCCCACTTTGCCCATCATTATGTAGGCTGCCCCCCAGAGGGGGATAACTTAAAGTAAGGCAGGCCCCTTCATGTTGTGCTGAGGACAAAGCCCCTTGAACACTCAGCCTCAGGACCTACCTCCCAGCAGTGGGGAAGGAGGCCTTAGCCCCTAAGGGCGACCTAACCCTAACCCACCACAGCCTGCAGGACAAGAGCGGCTGGACAGCAAGTCGAGCTTGCTCACAAGCCACAGAAAGTGTCCCCGAGTGGCTGGAGGGCAGTGAGCAAGGAGGCCACCACACAGATGAGCGGAGGAGGTCAGGAAGGGGGCCTGTAAATAGAGGGGAGAAAATGAGGACATTTTTCTTGACTTCCATTGGAACAGTCCTGCTTAAACCTATAGTGGAGGAGATGTGACGCCCTGTATAAATTCTACATGAAAAAAAATTTAGACTATAGTTTCAGTATAAAAAATGTTGGCTCTCAAACTGGATGCACCTTTCATTTTACAAGGAAAGGTAACATGATTTATCCTGTGTCTCTTTTTGCTCTGGCCACCAGGGAGTTCAGAGCTAAATCTGATGCCTATGTGCTTTGTAACACCTTCCTTCGACTCACTTTCTTCTTTTTCTTTTGCTAGTTTTTCATGAAAAGGCAAGTTATGAATAAATCTAATAAGTTTCTATTTTTTTTAAAGATTTTATTTATTTATTTATACAAGCACTGGGTACAGTCAGAAGTACGGGAGGGTGAGAGAATTCACCAGAACCAGAGGGGAGAGTAGAGCAGGCAGACTGACGAAGTACACTGCTGAGGGGAGCAGCGGGCGGCAGGAGAGGTCTGCGCACCATCTGGGACCCTTGCCCAGTGGCCGGGGATCGAACCGGTGCTGCAGAGGCTACGGGCAGCTTCGCAACCCAGCACTCAACCACTGCACCACTGGGGAGGCCCCAGTTTTTATTTTATTGACACACAAAAAAAATACATTTCCTTGCTTAGAAGTGAAAACATGAATAAGAAGTAACGCTTTCATTCAAATTCCTTGATGCGTCCCCTCCAGCGCAACCCTGTTGCCAGTGAGAAGTGTGTGTGTGTGTGTGATTTACTGCCCCTTGCCTGTGCATTTACATGCATATGCACTGATAGGAGGAACTTCTGGATTGTGATTTTTTTTATTTAGGATTGTCTCCTTTTTAGAAGAATGCAGACATATCACACGAAAAATATTTCATGTCACACTATATTGATCTAACCTTGCTTTTTTCCCCAGTAGAATGTCCTGACACTATGCCCAGATTACTCCAGAGAGGACAACCTCTTTTTTGAATTTATTTATGCATTCATGAACTGAGGTGTAGGCCAGGTATGAGGGGGTGAGAGGATTCACCAGAGACAGAGTGGGAAGCAGAACAGGCGGATCTACTGAAATATACTGCTAAGGGGAGCAGCGGGCAAGTCAGGAGAGGTCTGCTGCGCCATGTGGGCCAGCTCCCTGGTGGGGGATCAAACTCATGCTGCAGTGGCTGCCGAAAGCCTGAGAACACTGTCTTTAACCCCTGTGCCACCAGGGAGGCCCAAGAACAACCTCATTTTTGAACTGCTACTCAGGATTCCATGCTAGCAGCAGCAACAGCAGCAGGATTCTGCACATTTTGGTTGTGTCCAGCATTCACCTGCGCCATTGCAAATAGGGCCCCGAAGGCCATCTTCCCCCGCACCCACCAGCACAGCTGTGTTTCTCTTGAGTATCAACAAAAAGTTTCTGGAGTGCAAAATTGCCCACTCAAAGGGCTTAACCATTCTACATCTTTGCCCACAGTACAAATTGCTTTTTTGAAAAAACCAAGAGCCTCGTCGCATCACCCTATGAGGCACTCACATGCCTCATGATGTCCCTTCTGCCCGGGGGTCCTCAGCCTCAGAGGCCGCAGTCCCCGGAGAAGATGTGGGGACCTCCCATCCCGGAGCAGTGGCTGGCCCCAGAGCACTGCCCTGCACCCCTGGGGCTCCGGGCTGGCTTTTGGAATTGGGTGAGGAGTATTCGCTTCTCCACCTTCCCCCTCCTTGTCATGAGCCCCCTCCCCATCGCCCTAGAGACCATCCTGCTCTAAGAACAAATAATACAGCAGCCAAGCAGCCCAAAATAATCGGGGCCACGTGATTGAAGGCAGCTCCCAGCTGAAAACAGGCAAATATTGTCAAATGCCTTCTGCCAAACACTTTCCAGCATCCTCGGTCACGAGGTTAGCAAAGCCCACCCCCTGGGGCCAGGGCTCGCCACTGGAATCCTGGCCACACAATAACCTCTATTCACTCGGAGGATTTGGGGATGGAAAGCAGCCTGCCCCTCCGTCCTTGCCTCTCCCTGCCAGCACATGTCCCCTCCCGGCCCCGCCCCCCACACACCTCCCTTGTCACCCTGTCACTTGGGCGCCGTCAGGGTGGAGGGAGGCCTGTTCCCCTTCTGCACTTTACACAGACGGGCAAGCTCTTCCCCGGGGGAAGAAGATAAAGACCCAATTGTCACTTTCTTGAGGGGCCAACGGCTTTGGGGGGTTGAAGGTTTTCTATATTTCAGATTAATATTTCAGATTAAGCAAAAGAAATTTATTGTTTCTTTTAAAAGTGTTTTTGGAGGCCAGAGGCCAAAATTGGGCTTGGTTCTGCTCCAGAGAACTGTATGGTCAAGTTTTAGGCCAAATCAAGGCTCCTGGGCGAGGCTCCCTGGGCATAACCTCCTCCCCGGATTTATGTGCGTCTCTATTTAGTGATGACATGACATTATTTGTTTCCCTAATGCGAGTTAGACCACCTGGTTCCAGAAAGGGAGGCTGAACATCCTTAGCTCTGAAAGCAACTTATGTCCTGAAAGCCCACAGGTGTGACTGTGTCCTGTGAATGCTGCAGGTGAGGGTTGTGTGAGCTCTGTCTATATTCTGGGTATTAACCCTTAGCTGACATGTGCTTTGCGGATCTTTTCTCCCATTTGACAGGTTGCCTTTTCATTTTGCAACAAGTTTTCTGATCTGTGCAAAAGTCCACTTCCCTCCCTCCCTTCCTTCTCCCCTTTCATGTCCTGCCTTCTGCAGTTTCCCGAGTCCGTTCAGGGCACAGAGCTAGGAGATATGCTAACATGAATAGGAATTTGCCTTGGGCCTTGCCCTCAAAGGACTTTCAACCTAAGGCATAAGACGGTACCTGAATACTTCCGGTAACAGAACAATACTGACAGCTACGCTTCAGTGACTGTTCCCCGGGTGCCAGCTAGAGGGCGGAGGGCGGTGCATGGGCTCCTGTCTGGTCCTCTCGAGAAACCTTGGGAGCCCGCGCTGGCTACTGTTGCCTTCATTTTACAGACAAGGAAGGAGAGCCCCAGCGTTCAGGCAACACCCCGAGGCTATAATGCTTGAAGTGGTGGAGGCAGGATTCACATGCAGTGACCCCAGGCTCCCCAGCATAGGGCTGTCCCTCCACCTGAAGCTCACATAGGGTTATAATGCAATAGAAAAGAAATAAAGAAAATAAAATGCAGCCAGTGTTGTCTCAGTGAAGGCTGCCCGGAAGCTGTGAGAACTTTGGGAGCAGACGCTCCCTCCTCGAGGCGTAAAGCATTCTCCCCGCAGCTGGCACTCAGCGGTGGGTGTGCAAACCATGTCCACTCTCGGCATGTTAGCATGTGAATGAATAAGTGAAATTTGGTGAGGAAGAAATGATTAAGCATGGATTAGCAGATTGGGCTGGGTGGGAATTAAGCATAGCTTTAAGGAAGAGCGATTCGGGCTGAGCCTTTAAAGACTGAGCAGAGGGTGCTCTGCCCATGGAGGGAAGGTGGAGGGTACATTTGGGGTGGAATTTGGCTAGCTGTGTTTGAGGAATGGTTAATGGTCCAGGTGGCCAGAGGGAAGTAGTCAGAGGTCAGGTGGCAGAGGCTTTGGCGGCTAAGGGAAGGAATTTGAACTTCTCTGGAGAGGCAGAGGGAGCCATAGAAAGCTCTAGAGGACTGTCTGGCTTTGGCCACTTAGTTAACCACCACCCCATATGTAAAGCCTCATATCTCCCTGGCAATCTCAGTAATAATTTATTACTTTTAGCAATTTTTAAAAATCCTGTTGTCTTTTCTTTTGGTAAATAGAAGGAAAAAAATGTTCTGTTCTGGATATGTCTCCAAGGACTGGAGAAGTGGAGACTTTGAGCTGAAAGCCCGTGTATACATAGAAGAAAACACAGATTTAAAATGAGAACAGAGGGAACAATTAAGCTGGGTGCTGAGACGTTTGCTCTGTATTGTAAGGTGCTAATACAAAGCTTCCTCCATGTGCCCTAAGATGCCGCATGCCGAAACCTCGTGAGGAGGTCTTTTTAAAAAATGTATACTGCAGATAATGACTCATGTTGGCTCGTAGACGGAGTTCATTATCTCTCCATAATAGGATAGGCTCGATTCAAATATGATCAAGTTGTTAAATAGAAAATCAGAAAATGGGAGAAATGGGGCATTTTTTGTGCGTGATCATTAAAACCCCAGGTATAATAGAGAATTGTTCCCCATGTCAGGCTAATGATGTCCTCTAAAAGTGAGGAGGAAAGGGGAAATTTCATCAGATATGGAGAGAAATAATTAACTGCCTTTCTTCCTGCTATGCCTTGCTCAAGGAAGCGGACGTTCCAATTAGCAACTTCGGCACACCCGGGCCTCTGGGTTCTGCGAGGGGTTTGGGATAAGGTGTCACGATGCTATTCCTGTAGAAACTCATCAGGCATTAGAGTTGCCCTTAACACCAATTACGTCTATTTGTTCATAGGGCTTATTAAAATGCTTCATAGTCATAAGCCACCTCGGTACCTTGAGGCGAAGCAGCTCTGGTAAGGGGAACAAACGTGGGTAGAAATGTGGTTATTTAGAGAGAGGACTCTGGCCTTTGGCAGGTGACTGCTTAATTAGCTCAGCTCATGTGAACAGTGACTTACACCATCTGACCCAAATAGTTTGTTGCCGCTATGGGTTCATTTAATGGGATGTAATTTAACCTTGATCTTATCTTTTAATCCCCATCTCTTGGCCAGATTTAATGAGCAAACAAGCCATAAGGACAACAGATATAAACTGAGGCACAGGAGGAAGAGAGCTTAAGCACCATAACTAATGAGGAGGAGCCAGGAATTTACCTGGGACCCTGTGCTTTTTAACTCCATGGCATTTCCCCCCAGAATTTGCCTCTCCTACATTTCTTTTTTTTTTTTTTATTGTTTTTATTTATTTATTTATTTATTTATTTATACAAGCATTGGTTACAGTCAGAAGCGCGGGAGGGTGAGAGAATTCACCAGAGCCAGAGCGGGGAGCAGAGCAGGCAGAAGGACTGAAGTACACTGCTGAGGGGAGCAGCGGGCCGCAGGAGAGGTCTGCGCCCCATGTGGGACCCTCCTCCAGTGGCAGGGGAGCAGCCAGGGATCGAAGTGGCGCTGCAGAGGCTGCGGCCAGCTTCGCAACCCAGCGCTCAACCACTGCGCCACGGGGGAGGCCCTCTCCTACATTTCTTAATGCTGTATCCCGTGCAACCCCCATTCACCCAATGGGCTCAATTAGGAACCTGAAAACTTGCCTGAACCTGAAAACTTCATTTCTCTTACTCTTCTCACATCACACAAATGTTCTCCCTGCCCTCATAGACCATCACTGATTGATTCATTCATTCATTCAATAAATACCATTGATCAGTCACTCTGTGCCAGCCTCAGTCGTCTACCATGTCCACCAGCCACAGAGGTGCCAGAGTGACCCTTCCAAGAGCAAATTGGATCATGCCACTCCCATATTTTAAAAACTCAGCTGGCTGTCTATCATTTAAAAGACTCATGTATTGTTTACAAAATGAATTCTGATGGTTTGAAATGCTGGTTGAATCGTGTCCATGAATTTTTTTTTCTGGCCGAAGTTAATTTTAGGAAATCACTAACAAAGACAAGCAAAAAGGGATACTTACCCTTCCCCACAACTTGCCCTGAAGAAAGTTCCAGCTGCCCCATTCATGTGTCTGCAAGATGTTCCACGATATAACAGTCTAAAGAATGAAATCAAACCTTTTAAAGGCAATTGCTCAGTCTAAGATGAAATCTATGAAACTAGGGTTTTTTTTTTGTTTGTTTTGTTTTACATTCTATGTATTTAATCCATTGCTGGCAAATGGAACACACTAAGCATTAAATTAATGGTAGTTGTTGTTGTTATTGATGACGTTATTATTGTTATTCCTACAGCCTCCCAGAAACACGTGGGTTTTCCTGCCTCTGAGTCTTTATTTCTTCAGTCCTCTCTGATATCGCTCCATTTCCTTCTGAAAATAACGTGTTTGTAGTACCGCTTGAACTCAGGGGTTACTAAACTCTTATGCCAGGCCATATTCTTGTGTCTGGCATTTAATGGTTCTCCACGCCCCACCCCACGGTTCTTGCATACTTCTCTGCAAGCATCCGCATCCGCTCAGGCAGTGTCTCTGTCGTTCAGAGCACATGGCACATTTGTCTCCCAGCTCTGCTGTCCTCTTTGCCTGAACCCCTTTTATCTCCCATTTACTCTCTGCATGACCATGGGCACATGGGTTCCAGTCTCTGAGCTTCAGTCTCCTCATCTAAAAAAACATGGGTGCAAAACCTCCCTCCTATGGTTATTGTGAGGATGGAACGAAGGAGGCAATGGAGACCCAAGGGTGCTACCTCTTGTGGCTGCAGAATCCCGATCCTAGTTTGTCCAGGAAACCTCAGTTACCTACTCTCATTTACACACTGGTCTCTGTTTTCCCATCTGTGGCCAGGAGCTTGTGGTACTTTCTAATTTATTTCTGTGCATTATTCCCCCCAAACAGATTGCAAAAGTGAACTAGGACACAGATCGTATCCTGTGTCAACACAAGAGACTACGAGAGCCAGATAAGGAGTAAAAAGTAGATGGGGTGTAGGAGAAACTGGGAGGAGTGAGGACTCTGGCCAAGCTGAGGGCACATGTAGCTCTGGCCAGTTGTCATGTGGGAGTGTGGGCCCAGGGTTGCCACATCTCAGCCTTTTCAAAAGAAGTCAGAAGTCCAGATTCCTCAGTGAAATGTCCTGAATTTTAAAAGTTGGGCCAGCACTCTTTAGGCCAAGCAAAGCATGTCTGGAGGCCTAGTTTGTGAAAGCTGTCTTCTTCAGATAGATGGTCCCTACAAGTCTCAGCATAAGCTGGTTTTTAGGACCCCTGAACTCACATTTATAGAGAAACAGTACTGAGAATGGCATTTAGGGGTCTAGGCTAAGCGAGAAGACCTCTTCTCAGTCATAGCAAACCTCAGGCTCTAGACAGTCCTAAAAATCCTCATCTCTGTGTGAAACCATTTTCCTCCAAGGAAACACATTTGGAGTCCCCATTTACAATGTCGGCGACACATACTCATGTAAACTCTTTCAACATAGGGCTTCTATTTTGTTCTCTGCTATCTCCTTAATGTCCAGAGCATTGACCGTCACCCGAAAAATATTTCCTGAATTAAAGTCCACCCATGTCTTTATGCACCTGTCCTCTGTATGCAAACAAGGACCATCTTGCTCACTGTGGAATCCCCATGGTGGATGATAAGAGATAAATATTCATTGAATGAATTTATGTTGAATGAATCTATGTCTCAGTCACAGGTTCATATACTGAGCACCTATTGTATGCCAAGGAACATGCTGGACTTCCAGGACGTACAAGTGAATCAGTCACTGTCCCGGCCTCAAGGAATGAGGTTGCCTGGAAAGGATTGCATCAACTATTTCTTGGAACACTTCTAAAAATTGTCAGGGGTTACTCAGTATTCCCCTTCCCAGAAGCGGGGGGCGTGGGTGTGATGACCTGGAACTGCTCGGCACAGACTTCTTCATTTATCCGAGCCTCCCTAGGGTTGTATTCATCCATGGGGTTTGGATACGAAACGATTGAACTGATCTCCTTTCAACATGTCGGAGTGAGTCAAGTGAGCGCTACTCTTTCAAGTGGGCACCTCGGGAGGCCGTGTCCTCATTCCACTTCAGTTACGACATCGCTGGACCACTTCTTTGGCAAGTGCCCTCGGAGAAAGTTAGAAGCCACTTGAGGACATTTATTTCATTGCTTTAGAATCATGCCTTAATTTTAACCCCCCCCCACAAAAAAAAAAAAAAAACAATGTTTGGGAGAAAAGGGTTATTCCAGTTTCCTTATCCCTCCAACTTGGTTTTCCATGTTGTTTCCTAAAATCCAATGGGTGATCACAGGAGAAATCCTTCCTGCTGGTGATTTATAGAACTGAGACTCGGAAGGCAGTGGGCCCAAAGAGAAGTTCACACATTGTTATGTGTCCCCAAATATTTATGTGCCCCCAGTGGGTTTGTGACAAAAGAGGCAGGGTTCTCTTAGATGCCTCCATTCTGGTATTTGGGTTAAAGAAGGAAAAATGAGTGGTATCTAGTTTACTTTATCTGCCTAATATCTAGCACAGGTTCTGGACATATAGGCATCCCCAGAAGATCTTATGGGGAGGAGAAATGAATGATGAGGTCTGATATCCATATGCCAGCTACCATCCTGGCACATGACATCTTGGTGTCACAAAAACCTCCTCAGGCAGTTAGGGTCATCGCCTCCAAAATGGTACGGAAGCCTGAGGTTACCAAAGCTGCAAGTATCTAGCTTGGATTTGAATTTCAGTCTAAAGCCCCTTCACTGAACTCCTAACAGGCATAGAATTTAAGACTCTGAGAACAGCAAAGGAGAAGGTGATCCTAAAGAAGAGGTTCTGTGCCCTCCTGTGATTGTAAAACCTTCCTGGGTCAGCAGATCGTGACTGTTCCTCTGCCCATTCTCCCCCTGGGCATTGTCTTCCCCGGCTTTCCCACTGTACTGCTCTTATTAGCCAAGATGCTGCAGGATTTCAACACCTATTGGAAAGGACCACCCAAATGCATAGGGAGTTCACATCCTGGCTCTGTGGGGCGACACAGATTCTCGTTTCTGCAGCTGGGGGGAGCCTGATCTACCTGGAATGTGCATCCACTGACAGCACAGGTTGGAAATGTGACCTGAGGTCATACGCAAAGGGCCAGAGGTCTGCACCTGCCAACCAGCTAAGTCTGAGCATGAGCTCGGCAGTCTGCTTTGTTTTCCTGAGCCTCAGTTTCCCCATCTGAGGGAGGAATGTTGTTCCCAAGGTCTGCCAGGCTCCAGAGAACGGCTCCAAAGAACAGCCCCTTCCTTTCTGGGGTTTGCTCACTGGGCCTTTGTTCCCTAGGCTGGAGGAGAACTACGAGATCGCGGAGGGGGTGTGCATCCCCCGCAGCGCCCTCTACATGCACTACCTGGACTTCTGCGAGAAGAACGACACCCAGCCCGTCAACGCGGCCAGCTTTGGGAAGGTGAGTCGGCCTTGCCAGGCTTACGCCTCTTCTTCCTCTCTTTGAAGGAATTCATACACAGTCCACAAACATTTTAAAACAGCTAAATTGCTTGTGGTTAAGGTGGTCAGAGTAAATACTTACCTTGCATGTACACTGGTAACTGCTGCAATGCGTCCGTCAGCTTTACAAAATAACACCAAACCTAATACCAAAACAAGGTAACATCAAAGTATGAAAAATGTTGAATAATTCCAACACATCAGAAAACAAAATGTGACTGTCTAATTTGAATTTCCTTTGGACTTAATTTGCAGAAGGTAACTGCCTCTCTCGAAGAGGTCAGTATTCAGGTGGCAAGTGTGTTGTGTGTGTCAGTGAGCCTGGGGCGGGCAGACTGCCTGGCATGGGGATGTGAAAGCTGCGTAGAAGCTGGGCTGCGACAACGTGCCATTAGCTTGAGGCGGTGGGGTCTGTGATTGCTGTTTGCAGTTTCATCTCAGGCCTGACTGTTTTCTATCCATGCTGGATATATTCCACACTTAGGGCTCTGTCTACACAAAGTCGTTAATGACAGATCATATTTACCAGGCCAAGAAAAGCTGTTAGAGCTCTCTTTACGACTAACCATTTGTTGATTTGATAACTAAAAATCCCCCAAATTACCAATTTAATTTGAATCAGTACCTGTGAGCTCTTGTGACTTCCGTTAGCTTTTTTGTCCTCTGTGTAATTTTTAGAATTTATTTTTATTTTTTTAAACATCCTTATTTATTTTCTTCACAGTGTAGGACTTCTCCCCTCAGGTGAAGTCACCATAATTCTCCCACCACCAATGCACCCACAGTCCTCCAACATATTCTCCTGCCCTGTCCTCTACTCCACCCCTCACCCTCTTCCTCTCTTCTCCTCCTGATGTCTCAGATCTAGGTTCGGTCTTAGAGTTTGTCTTTGTCTGATCCTTTGTTTGGTTTCTCTAGAGTCCACATATAAGTGAAACCATCTGGTACTTCTCTTTCTCCTTCTGGCTTATTTCACTTATAATAATCCCTTTCAGCTCCATCCATGTTGTTGCAAATGGCGTGTGTTTATCTTTTTTGATCACTGAGTAGTATTCCATTGTGTATAGAGACCACATCTCCTTGATCCCCTCATCTGTTCTGGGGCAATTAGGTTGTTTCCTTATCCTAGCTATTGTTAATAGTGCTGCTGTAAACACAGGCGTGCAGGTTTCCTTCGAATTAGTGTTTGTATGCTCTCTGTGTAATTCGTTCAGCATCTGCTAAAAAATAAAATAAGCAGGCCTGCTTTGCACTGCTGGTGCTTGCCAGTTTTGTGAGTGCGTCATAACAAGGACCAAAGTGGCAGAAAGAGGTCAGTGTAGAAGCATCGGGAATTCCCTTTTCAGATCCCCCACAGATAAATCAGTGGCAGGAAAACAAAACAAAGAGCAGAGCAGGCCTGCACCAGCCGTGCTGGAGTCCAAAACAGAGTAACTAAGAACTGGGTCCATCAATAAGCAGGAAGATGCTTCTGTTGAAACTTTGGTAGGGAAAATGCTTGTGTGATGTATTAACTCTTTCTCCAAAGTGAAAAGGGTTTTTAAAAAAGTCAGTGAACAACCTCCTTCCTTCATTGTTGCATTCACCCATGTCTTCAGTCCGTCTATGCTGGCTGAGACAGGCTGTGTGTGGGTACCGGATCAGGTATGGAGACCTAGGGGAGCCTGTCTTGGAGCAGCTCCCGGTCTGGGGCGGAGGTCTGAGAGCCCCGCCAAGGGTGAAAGAAGGAAGAGCAGAGGGCATCAGGGAGTCCAGTGGGTGCAGTGCAGAACCAGCCAAGCATCCTGACTCTCCTGGGCACCACTTGACTTCCCTGAGCTGCAGCCCCTCCGCTGTGAAATGGGGTTTAACCCCTATCTCACTCGGGGATGTCGGGAGACTCAAATGCTTTCAGGCCATGCGTGGATGTTGTGGAGTTCGGCTCATTCACTCACTCATCCCGTAGCTCAGACATTTAGCAACGCCCACCAGGTGCCAGGATGACTGCTGTTACAAATGCTTTATGAGATGTTTGTGCACAAACAGCCACTTGTCAGCTTCATGCTTAAAGAAAAACAAACAAAAATGCTTATCATTTCTAGGAATTCAGATTTGTCTGTCAGGCACTTCTTTTCTGTCTTTCTCGAATACTTTTGTAATCCTGTCGTCAGTTGGGGTTTGCCTTGACCTCATCATGATGGGGTGAAATTGATTTAGCTCTGCCCCTCCTTCTGATACCCCAGTTCCATTCCCATCTTAACCCTCAAGCCTCCCCCAGACCAGGCGGTTAAACTGAAGCAAAATTAAAAATTCAGCTCAGCTTCACTAGCCACATTTCGGTGTAGAGTAGTCGCACTTGAGCAGAGGTTTCTCTACTGGACAGTGCAGATAGAACATTCCCATCATCACAGAAAGATCTAGTGGGCAGCGCTGTTCTGAAATGTCATGAGCCAGATGGAGCTCAGCACCCTCTCTGTGCTTTGTACAAGGCAGGCCAGAAAGCATCTGTGACCTCAGAAGACTGACGTTTATATTAGGTGTACACCGTCCAGTGTCTATGGAATAGACACCCCCATTTCAAGATGCTCTTCTACCCCTTTGGAGGTTCCTCCACCTGCCAGATCTTCACACTAGCCCCAGCCCTTTCTACTTGACTTTCTTTCATCTTCCCTGACCTCCCTGCCTCCTCCCAACTCCTTTCTCCCTCCTTTTGGGGGCACCTTCCGCCCATCCTTGCTTCCTGCTGACATCTGTGCCCACGGCTCTCTGCCCCAAATGGCTTTTCAAACTATTTTCCTAAATATAATTTTCCTCTCTAAGAAGTACCTGCTGCTTCCAAAATAGTCATTTTTTAAAAAAGGCATCCAAACTCTTTCTCATCTTCAGCCCCCAAAGGAAGGAATACTCTAGTAGCATTAAAGGTGCAAAATGCAAGGACTCTCTGCAGCCACCATGCCATTGGTTTCAAAAGCACTGGGCATCTAGGCCGTCCTAGCTGCACAGCACGGAAGGTGCCTGCTAAGGGTTTACACACTGAGCTTGCTGAATTGAAATCCCAGACACATTTGCCCTTCCTGGGGGTTCCCAGCATGCTGCAGCTGCCGTCTCCTCAAGAGAAAGGGACTGGTTGTTCTGTGAAACCTTGGAGTGCAGTCATGGACAGTCTTCCTTTGAGCAGATCCTTTCAAATTTATGATTCATCTATGAACTTTTAACTCAGAGCAGGCAAGCCTTGATATTTCAGCCTAGTTTGTTGAGAAGAATTAGATTGGTGATGGTCTCCTTATTCAGCTTGCCACTGGACAGAGGTGACACACACAACAGCAGCGGAGTCCCCACTCCTGCCCACCGGGTTTCAGGCTGGAAGACTATTCTCCTTGAAGTGGAGGGAGCAGTGCTCTGCCGCATGATAGAGCTGAAATAGAACCCCTCTTTTCAACACCGTGGCCAGGCTCCATAAGCACCAGCTTCCAGTAATATATTGACTTTGGGTCCCGAAATTAATTTAGGATCGTAGAGAAAGCTGAAACCTCTAGCTGGACTGGCCTCATGCTGGCTCGGGTAGGGAAAGGTCATCCAGCTGGGAGTCGCTTGGCTTTTCTGAGCTCTGGTTTCCTTACCTTTAGATAGGAGTAATCCCTCCAGGAGCAAGAGGGACGGAGATTATGAGAGCATTTTTTAAAGGTGTCAAGTGCCCTACCCATGGAAGAAATCACTGTTAACTAAAATTAGCCCCACTCAACCTGCCTCCTCTATTTCCTTATTATGCCTACTTCTATTTTATAGTACTTATGTGAACAATTATATAGATGATATAATGAAATATATTACATGTATAATTATATATTATATATAAGATAACAGAAATATTTCAAATTTATGAAAATATAAATATATATCATGTATTGTATATGTGTATATGTATGTGTGTATGTGTGAGCACACCCTCCAGGCTCTATTTTTGTGTTTGATGGCCTACACATGTTCACCCCCACACCTTGTGTGACACCCTGATTCTTAGAGACCACTGGATGAGCCCCCACAAGAGTCACTGCTGTGTGGAATAGGTGAGCTCACTGATGTCTAAACAGAAAATAGCTTACTTTGTTCTAGTGACTCTTCCCTGACCCCTGATGGCTGCCTGGCAGATGTAATAGCTTTCTGGTAATTGATTATAAAAACAGTCATTTAGGTTCACTTTCAGATATTAAAGATCAGTCCGAGGCTTCACCCGAAACGTGGCCACACATCCAGTGGACAAGTCCACCTCGGGTGGCATGGCCTGGCACCTGCGGTGGGGACGGGAGAGAGTGTCAGACCTTCTGCTCCTCCCTAACCTAGCTCTGCTGCTGGGTCCTCCAGGCTTGTCAGGTGGAAGGAAAACACCTCCAAAATGATAGCCCTAGTCCTTCAGAAAAAGCAATAAAATACATTTTTAGAGAACAGCAGAATTATACATTGAAACAAACACAAAATAATAGAGATCAGAATTAGTCTACAAATGCAATCTGATCCAGCCAAATTACTCAGGTGTTTTCGAGACCTTTTCAACAAATGGTAGCAGTGTCTCGCTATGTCTCATTATGAATGTGGTAATTACAGATATCTCGTAAAATAAATACGAACAGCAACACTTACTTGGGACTGTCTATGTACCTGACACTAAGCACTTACACAGCTCAACCTCATCTAACCCTCCAAACATCTCTTATCAGGGAGGAACCCCGCTATTGCCCCCTTCTCGTAGATGGGTAAACTGAGTCCCAGAGTTATGTGATTTGCCTAACACGCAAACAGTGAGTGGTGGGTTCAGGATGTGAACCTGGGAGTCTGACTCCAGAACCCATGTACTTGACCATCCCATGTACACTGAGTGAGTTAATTTGGGGGCAGGGAGTGTGACTACAATAAGTTCTCACCCTTGACCACCCATAGCTACACTTTTTTTCTTGTGATGAAAACTTAAACTGTCCTCTTAGCAACTTTGAGATCTACAAAACTGCACTGCTAACTGTGGTCAGTGTGCTGTACGCACCACCCCATGCTTATTTGGCCTGTCCCTGGAAGTTGGTACCTTCTGACCACCGTCACCATTTCATCTCCGTGATTCCTCCCAAGGGTGTCAACTGCGCAAGGGAACCCAGGACTGAAACAGCACAGGACAGAGCCTCCAATTAGGAGTCACAGAAAGCAGCTCAGGTGGTGCAGCATGTGATTACCGCTCTTTTGTGGGAGTGCCTGGGTTTATGGTCAGCGATTTGCTGGACATGAGGAAGAAGCCAGTCAGCAGGTGGGCACTAGACAGCTGAGGGTATGGGGAGGCCACTTACCCCCACAAAGAGACCTCCCCCCGGGGGCCTCCTGATGTCTCAGCTTCCTCGATTCCTTTCATTTAAGCCCATAAAAATGCGACCAGAACATGGCGGGATAATCCGTCGGTACATATCAGCTACTCAATATAAACAAGGTTAATCTATTAATGGGACTTAGGGATCTGCTGGTGTGACCCCCTCATTTTCCAGGTGAGGAGATTAAGAACCAGAGGGACTGAGTGGTTTCCCTGAGGTCATGTGTAGTGCAAGGCTGGATCTGACGGGCTGGAGGGGGAGTTCTGGATGCCAGCTGTGGGGCAGGGACACCGGTGAGGGGAAGAGGTAGGGAGACTGGAGAGGGGGAAGCTGGGGTGACAGATGTGTGGATTGAATTTATTTATATCCTGCCTTTTTCCCAGGAGGACTCGAAGAAATCGGCAGTTTGGGGCTGTGGGTGGCTCCTCTTCCAATATTTGGCTCCTTCCTCCTCACCGGCCATGCTTGAGCAATACAAAGAAATGCCAAGTGTGTCTTGGGGGCCTGTGCTTCCAGCCGCCGCCGGCGCCTGGCATGGAGACCGGCATAAAGACTGTTTTCGTTTGCCATGCCACCCTCTTCCCTGCCAGTCCTTACCATGGCCCGCCCTGCACCCCCATGCTGGTCTCTGGCCCTGCTCAGAGCTGGAGTCAGCCCCTACGCAGCCGAGGAGAGACAGCAGAAGGCTGAGGTGTTCTCCAGTCAGCAATGAGGTTCTTCCAGTTTTTAAAGGAGAAAAAGTTAAGCACATGCATAGATTCTCCTTCTACTTTAAATTCTTTCCTATATTTTACTTAACCCTTAGTTGCCTGCTGTGGAGTGTCCAGAGCATCTGATTCCACCCCCACTTCCATACTTCACTGCAGGTACCTGCAGTGACGTGCACTGTTCAGCTCAGAAATGATCTTGTTTGGGTAGGCACCCCATCACCATGGTGCTCTGTGCGCGCTGCTGACTTCCTAATAGTTCTTGGCCTCCATGCTCCGTTTCCTCGTCTGTAAAATGGGATGATGCTAGCAACCGCCTGGAGAATGATTGTGGAAATGTTGAAAGGGCCTCCTTAGCACCGTGCCTGGTAAACAGAAACTCAGTGCGTGTTATTTATGATCGCTTCAGTTTATCATCGTAACATTTTGTGCCTTGAACACATCACGTTTTTCAATCCAGCCTCACTAACAGATCAGTGTTCAACACCTCTAACTGTTCTTCCTTCTGAACAATTTTGAGAACAATTGTTCTAAAAATTTCCTACATCACACACACGCTGCCACCACCACCCTCACCCTCTCTTATTATTATCGTCTTCAGAATAATTCCATTTTTGACTTAACCTGTATCTTATGTAACTCTCCTCGTCCTCACTAGATCAGCGGGTGGCTGTCTCTCCCGCCCCGCGCACGTGGCACCCGGTGCAGGGGGCCTGTGACAAGGCTGTGCTCCCGTGGGCATTTTTAGACTTTGTGGAATTGTCCATCCCGGTCACCCCCTGCACACCAGCGGACAGCAGATTACCTGTTACCTTTATAACTTTGGGGGTTTTCACAGAATTCTTCATCAATTCACTCATATGATTTGAAATTCCACTTCTATCTCATTTCACTAGATAGGAACTTCTTGCACTTTTTGAACTTTTTCTGGGGGAATTTCCTGTGGACCTAGCAGCATCCTATCCCCCTACCTGCTAGCGCCTGGTTCCCAGTAGGTGGTACCAAAAAAAAAAAAAGTTTGAATAGACAGAATTACATCAGCGTAATAAAATTACTTTGACAAATGCCCATTTCAAGATGGAAGCATAGAAAGCGGTGTTTACAAAACCTTATTCATACACAAAGCTTAATGTTTTTCTTTTTCTGATAAAGAGGCTAAATTTATTGTTAAAACAGAAAGCAGGTATCCCACTCTCGGAATTAATGTTGTCAGCATTAGAATCCCTTTCCCTAATCATTTCTCTCTCTTCCTCAAAAAGTTGTGTGTGTGTGTGTGTGTGTGTGGTTTTTTGTTTTTGTTTTGTTGTCTTTTTTTTTTTTATTACCTTATCAAAGACCTCTCTAATACATCGTTAGAAAATGGCAATTTGTCTTTGTACTGAATTTCTAACATCTTGCTATTTAAAAAGTTGCTCTTTTCCCACACCCAAATGATCTCTGAAATAAGACCCCCAGCTCTTGTTTTTTTAAATTTATTTGTTTGTTTTTATTGCGGTCACATGGATTTACAGTATTGTTTATGAAGCCAGATCATAGTTTAAAACCCTGTTAAGTATATTCGACTCTTCGTGCTCATGCAGGTTTAGCTTCCTCTTGCTCCATCACACAGGAACTTTTTTGAATGAGTTCTTGGTGGCCCATCTTTGCCCAGCTGAAGGCAGGTTGAGGTTTTAGAAACAACCAAAGCCTTTTCACAGAGTCATCCCTGAAGACTAAGTTTGGGGTTGATGCTTGGGGGAGACCATATGATGTGGGGTCAGAATCAAACCGCCTGTCCGTAGAGCGTGAGACCTCTCTGAAGGTTTCTCCTGAGGCAGCACCTGGAACGGCCTCCAGGGTATGGGCACAGCTCGCTGACCCCCAGCCCGACTCCCTCCTGCCTGCCGGTTGATGTGAAGACGGGGGACAGGGGACGGCGTGGGGTGGGGGGAGCAATGGAACTGGATTCTGCTCCTTCCGCTGAGTGCAGTCCGTGAATCCAAGCAGGCTCGAATCCCCTTGGGCCCCAGTTTCTCATCTGTGACGTAAGGGTTATCATTCTCCTGGTTTTTGCAGAAAATTTATTTTTATTGTATTATTCATTTTGATTTATATTGTTGTATGTAATTTGGGGCTACATCTTTAGATGTATGTTGCAGCACTAGGCGCATGCGGAGCAGCCATAATCCTCCAGTGTAGACCCTTGGCTCCTGCAGGCTTGTACCCTCCCCCCATACCACCCACCTCTGGTAGCATCAGTTCCACAGTCAGATTTCCAGGGTTTGTTTTGGTTCAGTTTTCTGTTCCTTTGTTTTGTTTCTCCATATGCCACATAGGAGTGAACTCATTTGATATTTGTCTTTCTAGGAGAAAATTTAATATCGAGTATAAAATACTTAGTCTTAGTGCATGGTGCCTCAGTGGTTACCCTGTCACCTTCTCTTTCCCTTATTTATTTATTTAAGATTTTATTTATTTTTGTGTAGAAGAACTGGGATATAGGCCAGAGGTGTGGGGGGAGAGAGGATTCGCCAGAGACAGAGTGGGGAGCAGAACAAGCAGATCTACTGAAATACACTGCTGAGGGGAGCAGCGGAGAGACAGGAGAGGTCTGCTGTGCCATGAGGGTATCTCCCTGGCCAGGGATTGAACTCAGTGGTACCGCTGAGACTTAACCCCTAGGCCACCAGGGAGGCCTCTTTTTCATCTTAAAGGAGGGCAGTGGTTAGACTATGCCACTTCAGGACTATTCACCTAAATGTCACTCATAAAACAACGTCTTAAAACACTGCACCCACGAAACTCTGTCAAGATATCCCGAATAGGCGGCTGAGTTCCTTTCAACCCAGAGCAGATTGTTGACCCTGGAGGAGAAGAGCGTGACCACCACCTAAGACAGAATCACAACAGCCCCAGAGCAAGGAGTTCTCCAGAGCGACTCTGACTCTACTTCCCACCCCCAGCCCCCTCAGCCCCCAGCCCCGTCTGCCCAGGCTGAAAGAGAGAAGGTAGGATTCCCGAGTAATTAAAGGGAATTTGGAAGGCCGGGATGCTGCGAGTGTTAGCTCAGTAGCTAGAACAGCATGTGGTGTTCTTTAGGCAGGCTTCATTGAATCCATACAAAAAAAGAAAGAGGGGCTGCCTGCCCGTCTGCTCATTTATCAAACAGTGAAGCTCAACTTTCACAGCTCCACAAAAGTGTTTTACTGTTTGCTGAGTCTTGCTCCAGAAATTAAAAGCTGAACAGCCTTAGCGGGGCTGAACCGACCCTGCATTTTGAGACTCAAACTAAATTGTGCTGGGCTTTCAGATGCAGGGACCAATTGATTATTTGGTGAAAGGAATGGAGAATAATTTGTAATTTGCAGCCCATAAGAAACACTTTAAAAAAAAAAAAAAAGCAAACCCCCTTCCCACTGGTTTTTGTTGTGGCTGCGGGGAGGAGGTGCTATCTGCAGCAGCCCTTTCTTTGCTCAGAGTGGGAAAAGGCTTGACCTCCACTCGGGCAGAATGTGAGGTGGGACAGCAGGGCCCGCGCCCCTCCCCCAGCCCCAACTCTTTAAGAACCTTCCTTTGCTCTGAATTCTTTATCTGAGATCACCTTTCTCTCTCTCTCTCTCTCTGAGGATTTGGCCATCAAACAATTTTAGATAAAAAGTATTTTGCAGACAGAAGTAAAATACTGTAACTGTGCAAATGGATTGCTTGGTAGACCATGATAGGCCACAGGAAACAGAAAGCTGAGTTGGATGAGGAGCCTCTGAAAATCCATCAAAGGATCCAGGTGTGGGGTGCTCACTCTCGCCAGTGAGGGTGACCAGCTGGAGACCACCTCCCTGAGCTGGGCACCCCCCTCCTCCCTCCAGCCAGTGAAAGCCTGTGGAGGTGAAGATTTTCCCCCCACAAACCTTCTCCTGCCCCCAGCTGAGAGCCCAGGGGACGGGGCTGGGTGTCACTCAGTGGACAGTGGACAGTGCAATGACACTCATTTTATAGATGAAGAAACCAGATGCTCAAGTGGGACAGAGAAGGTCCATTTGACTCTTCAACTTAGCATGTTTTAAAAGTGCTAATACCCTTCGATACTTGGTGGAAAGCACAATGACAGTGTGTTTTAAGAACCTTGAAATATTTCTCCCCTCTCATCAAGCAGCTCCACACTGGAGAAACCATTTGGAGGGGAGACCCCCAAACAAAATATTAATGATAAAAGTAAAAATCATCTTGCAAAGGGATGGCTTACAGCGTTCTTTGCATCAGCGCTGCATGGGAGACAACTTCAGGGGCCACCAAAGGAAGAGATATTGGTTCATTCTGTCTTTCATTTATTCCATCAATGAGTGATGTGTGGAGCCGTGTGTCTGCTTTCTGGGCTCCTGCATGGCCTCTGAGTGGCCTCCCCGCTTCCGCCCTTGCCCCCTACTGTCAGTCCTCCACACAGCAGCCAGAGCGATTCTTTTGAAAGGTTAGATCGTGTTCCCCGCTTGGCTGCTTAAGGCCCTCCTACGTCTCCCCATCTCAGCGCAAAAGCAGAAGTGCTTCCAAGGCCTGCAATACCCTTCATGAACCTTGCCCCAGCAATCCCCACTGACCGCCCCCCACCTCATCATCTACTACTCTCCTGAGCTCTCGCTCTGTTCCAGAAATACATCAAAATAAGTTCTCACCACAGTGCCTTTGCACTGGCTGTGCCTTCTGCCTGCAACTTTCTTTCCCCAGATATTCCCAGGATTCATTCCATCACCTCATTCAGGCCACCACTCAAATGCCTCATTATCACTGAGTCCTTAGTAAAAGAATATCCCTACGTAAGTCCCTACATAAAAGAATATCCCCACCACCAACTTCCTTATTCCCCTCACTCTGCCTTTTTTTTTTTTTTTGCTTTTTTGTTCCTCTCTGCAGCATGTATCTGATATAGGATATACTGACTTTTTCAATTTGTTTATTTTGTTGGTCTTTTCCCACTAGAATGTTAGTTTCCTAAGCAAAAACTGTTTCTGTTTTGCTCGGTGGTGTACCCCTCGGAGCCTCGAGAATGTCTGGACTATGGTAGGAACACAGTAAATGTTTGCTGTTGCATGAGTCCAGGCTATGTGCTTCTCATTAGATAACCTGCCATGCAACCTCTCAGACATGGGGAGGAGAAGTAGAAAATAAGGCTGGGGATCCAGTTCATTTATTTTTTTTAATATTTTATTTATTTGTTTGTTTATTTATTATTTATACAAGCTCTGGGTATAGTCAGAAGCGCAGGAGGGTGAGAGAATTCACCAGAGCCAGAGCGGGGAGCAGAGCAGGCAGAAGGACCGAAGTACACTGCTGAGGGGAGCAGCGGGCGGCAGGAGAGGTCTGCGCGCCATGTGGGACCCTCCTCCGGTGGCCGGGGAGCAGCCGGGGATCGAACCGGCGCTGCAGAGGCTGCGGGCAGCTTCGCAACCCAGCGCTTAACCGCTGTGCCACCGCGGAGGCCCGATCCAGTTCATTTAGAGTCTTAGAGGTCTAGGCAAGGTCATTGACCGGGTGTCACGGCTCTGTAGACATAGACCCATGTTCACTGAAACCAAACACTTGGCCCAAGGGTAGTTTCTGGGGGAAATAAGACATCAGCGAATATTGGAAGGATGAATAGACATTAGGAGGACAAAATGCATTGGGAGAGGGTTCCAGAAATGAGAACAGCCCAAAGGAAAGACCAGAGGAAAGAGAGCATAGTGTGTTCATGAAGCTTGCAGTAAGCTGCATGTGGTCAGTGCCTGGAACTGGGAGAAGAGGAGGGGAGAGGTGAGTGGGATTGAAGGTCGATCCAGCAGGACCTGGTGTGTGTGGACTTTGTCTAGGGGCTTCGTGGAGAAGGGGTTGTGATGGAGCAGGACTGGACGCCGGGGCAATGCAGAAACCGGCAGTCCGGGCATGAGATGATGGCCCTGCGACAGGTGGAGGTGGGGTGTGGGGGAGAATGAGGTTATATCAAGATGGCGGAATGATGGAACTTGGTCACAGATCGGAAGTGGCAGGTGCATGAATGGTTTGGAGAAGAAGGAGCTTGGGCCTGGTCAGGGAAGTGGCGTGTTTAGGTGCGGGGTACTCAGAACCTGTGGGTAGCAGAGGCCACTGCAACATTTCCAGGTGGGTCCAAGCAAAGGGCTCCAAGAGAAATCTTCATGAAAGATACATGGAGTCAATCATTGTATTCTGCAACACACCTAACCTGTATAAATGCAGGTATGACATAAAAGAAATAAAGTTTGCTGTTACAAAAAGGACTGAGGGACTTTGGGAGCATTGTCATTCAGCCAGTGGCAACAGTGTTGTTATTATAGGGTGTCAAGTCAGGCTGGGGCATCCGAATCCCAGGTCTGCATCTGTGAGCTGTATGGCTTTGTGCGGGGTTACCTTGCCTGTAGACTCCCCAGCATGCTAGGAAAGCAGACGGGGTATCTGAGGCTGCTTGGGAAGGGTTTCATGGAAAGTGAGAGAGGCTTAGAGAAACAGAGGGACACTGAGTGGGGTCAGTGTGAGCTTGGCATTCTGGGCAGAGGCACCGGCCTGTGTCTGGGAGCCAAGTGAGAGTGGCTGGATTTGAGGCTGGGGAGTTGGGGTGAAGTTGACCAGAGAGGCCTCATGGAGCAGCCCAAGGAGCTGGATTTTTATCCAGCGTAGGTAGGCAGTGAGAAGCAGCCAGTGTTTTCAAGAAGGAAATGAAATGTTTATATTTCTAATATTTCATATTAGAAAGCAAAAGCTTTCTAGAATCCTGAAGGCTGTGTCTGGGGTCCGGGCGGAAGCACACGGTGGCCAGGGCAGCAGCAGGGGCTGGAGAGAAGAGGCTGCGTTCATGGACGTTTTGGGGTGGGAATCAACAACACATTAGTGGCATGCAGTGTCAGGAGGAGAGTGGAGTCCTCGTGCAATGTGGCTGACTGACTCCGTGGAGGGTGATGTATGGTAATTCAGGTGATTCAGGTAATTCAAAAGGAGTAAGTATAACCCATTAGCTTTGGAGACAATCATAGGTTAAATTGACCAATGAACTCACCTGCCCCCTTCCACGATGTGGTAGTTCCTCCAGCTCGCAGTGCAAAGAACAACAAACACCCCGATTGTGTGTTTTCTTGCCTCCCAGAGATAGAACACATCAGAAGGCTTGTCTTTCTTGCCAGTGGCTCTCTGGCATGTCTCTGGACCAGAGTCTATGACGCCTGAGACCCAGGGCCCAGGGCCAGGAGCTGCTGTTTCCTCTGTGAACACTTATGTGGGACACCATTTGGAGAAACACTTGGAGAGATTTCAGAACTTTGTCCGTTCCCTGAAATCAAGTAATAATATGACTCGGCAACCAAAAAAATCCAGTGCTGCTTTTTTATTTATCTACACGTTGTTTTCAGGGAATAAGGGATGATTTAGTTTTTAAAAAAGAAAAGGAAAAGAAAAACAGCCATTAATGACAGTCTAGGGTATTTTTGGTGCTTGTTTCAAGATTATCTTGAACTTCTTTAGTCAATTAGGAATATTTCTAGTGGGAAATTCTTTTCTATTGACAAAAAAAATGTTGACTTTTTACATAAATATGACACAAAAAACCTTTTTGTTCTACTGCAATCCCATCGCACTAACAAATGCCCACTTTTATTTTTCCATGTTATTTTCACTCTAAAATGTGCAAAGATAAATTGCCCCCATAGTCTAAGTGTAGTTAAAGTCTGCTAGTTCATTTAATATTACGTCATAAGCACTTTCTATGTTGTGACAGTTGTTACCATTATTTTTAATGCCTGCATAATAGTCTATTGAGTGTATGTGTAGTAATTTAGCCAGTTCCCTATCATTGGATATTTATGTTATTTCCAGTTTATACTCTCAGTACCATTTCCCTGCACATAGCTTTTTCTTATTTTAGATTATTTCCTCAGATTAAATAGATCAAAAGGTATGCCTGTTTTGTGGCTCTTGATATAAAAATGATTTGGGAAAGGGTTGCACTAATGAACGATGTCATCAGCAACCTAGGAGTATTTCAGCTTACCCTCCCCTTGACAGGACTCAGCATTATCCCTTGTGAGATGTCTGCTGACGTCAGCGCATGAACCCTGCTACCTTGCTCTGGTGCCCATTTGTACAGGAGAAATCTCCCCAGACCAAAATACAGGGAAGTCTGCTTTTCCTAAGCAACTAGAGTGTGTTTTTCTTTCAGATCCTGGGGTTCTTGGAACATTATTGTGTAATCTTCTTCGCTTGGTGGGTAGGACACCCAGACCTGGAACCACAACCCACTTTTAGCTAATGTGAGGTGCCCCCTGGCTCCGGCTCTGTCCGCATCTTGATGCCTGTTCGGTATTGTGCCTTGTCAACAGCTCTGTCAGATATTGGCTCTGAAATGAGTCATGTGATGAAAGTCTGGGGGCGGGGGAGCCCATAAACCATGGTGTGGTCCGGGACTGTGTAATAGGACACTGTGCAGAGTCCAGCCGCCGCCCCCAAGTCAGACTCCACCCTGAAGGCTGCATTTTCCTTGGGTTGCAACAATCTGAGAGGATCACAAAAGGAGAAGGTGCATCCCTAGCTTTTAGGGATATCGCTAAATCCTCAGATAGCAGAGGAGGAGAAACTGAGGCACAGAGAGGTTAAGTAGTATGTCCAAGTTCAAACAACAAACAGGGTCACGGTAAGGGTGTGTTGAATGAATGAGCAAATGAGCCAATGGGAGCAGCGGAGTGGGTGGCAGAGGGTGTGGCCGCATCGATAGAGACCCCTCCTTACCCCCCGAGAAAGCCCTTTTTAATGCCTGCATAATATTCTGTTGAGTGTATGTGTAAAAGTTTAGCCAGTTCCCTATCATTGGACATTTATGTTATTTCCAGTTTTTACATCCAAGCCCTGCCGGTGGGAAATCAGCAGTAGCATCTGGTCCCCAGAGGGCCAGCGTGTGTGCCTGCATTGGAGGAAAGGGAGTCAGAAGGGTGACTCCACATTGTGGGTCAGAGAAGGCCTCTGGGTAAAGACCTTGCCCAGGATGCCTGAATGTTGTGAGCAAAGGAGCCGACGTGGGTGAAATGGCATCCATCCCAGGCAGCCAGGACCAAGCACCCAGTGGGGAGCAATCCTGGTGTTTCAGGAATAGGAAAAACCAACAAACAAAACTAAGACCAAACACCGGTGTGACTGTCCCCCTTACTCTGGTGGTGAGAGCGGGCGTCACATGAGAAGGCCACGAGGCAAGAAGGGCCGAGAGTGGTTTCAGTCCCAGGGCACCGGAGGATGGAAGGTCCTGAGTGTGCGGAGCCCTCCCATCTCCCCAACACAGGCTGTCTTTTCCCACCTGTGGTGCCCCAGTGGGTCATCATCGAAGCCTGGGACGCCTGCCTCCCTCCTCCATCTCAGACCTCTTTGTGAAGTGCTGCCCTGTGCTTTTGCTGATGGTAACTGACTTTTGTGTTGATTTGCAGATCATAAGGCAGCAGTTTCCTCAGCTAACCACCAGAAGACTCGGGACCCGAGGACAGTCCAAGTAAGCACTGGCCACCTCCAGCTCCCTGCAGAGTCGGGCCCAGACCCAGCCTTTCACCCAGGTCAGGCAGGAGGCCTGTACCCTACCAGTGCCCCAGGAACTTTGCACAGCTGGGCTCCCCTCTCCTGGGACTCCCAAGAGAGGGGCTTCCCAGAACCCTTCTGACCCAGCCGCTTTAAGGAATCCGATTTTGTGCCACGCTGCCTCTGGGTGCTTTCGTAAAACAGTCATGGGCGTCTTCTGAAGGAGCACCTTGTGGTTTCCTGGACCATCTCCAAGTCACTTGGACTGTCTTGCTGACTGGCTCTCTGCCCGAGTGGTCTCCCGGGGGCCAGAGAAGCAGCTGTATCAACCCCTGTGTGGGAGAGGGGATGGACAGGCCCCCTCATAACGTGGCTCAGGGGGCATCCTGCTGCCCTTTCCTGGGCCAGCCAGCCCACCAGCTCTGGTCTCTCACTCCCCAGGTTTTAGTAGCAGGTGCTCAGTGCAAGAACATGGGGTCATGTATTCTTCTGCATGAGACAGACGGAACAAAATAATGGAATTAAGACGACGAGAGTTGACATAGAAAATAACAAGCCGGGGCGACGGGGGCCTAGTTTGGAAAGGGTAGCCCTGGAAGCCCTTTCTGGGGCATGAGAAGGATGCATGCACACCTGTCTGTAGGTGGGGGCGGCAGGAAGGACACTGTGCTGTTAGGGTGTCTCTAAAATTTAGAATTACAGGACTTGCCTTGCAGGGTGTATTGAAAATTGTTGGGTGTCAATAGGTGTTCTGTGAAAAAGGGCTGGTGGTCCTGTTGGCTGGGCAGGTGCCGAGGTAGGTCCTTGTACCCCAGGACTTCTCAGAACCTTCATTATGCTAATGCACAGGTGAATCCACTAGAGGGTGCCTCATTACGCAGCGTTGCCAAACATGTGACCGTGCAGAGTAGCAGGTCAGCACATAGTGCCTTGTAAAATACTGAGACTTTAAAAACAAAACAGCCACCCCACAGGACACACAAGACTTGTCCCTTAGTGGTGTTTTAAAGGTGTGTGTCTCAGCCACTCCCCTCCTGTCACCCCTGGGCAGCACCATCCTGTGAGGGCGGTAAACTGTGGAGTCAAGTTAGGTAAAGAAAGTGGCTGATCAAACTGGGAAAAAAAACCCTTTTTGATAAAGTCCTGGAAATAAAGGAGACTAATTTGTGTGTGTGTGTGTGTGTGTGTGTGTGTGTGTGAGAGAGAGAGACTTAGCAACTCTGGGGGGCAATTTCCAAGGAGATGGACAGAAAATTTCTGAACAAGGAACAGTTTGGAATAAATTTATAATAATTTCCCAAGGCGACTAAGGAAAAACAATTCTAAACCAAAAATGTCACTTATAATGAGAAATTCTGGTTATTAGTTTAAGAATGGGCCTTCAGCCTTGGTCAGAGTATGGGGTACAAATGCCAGATTCTTTCTTATGGGTTTGCTGGCAAGCACAGTGCTTGGCACACGGCAGACAGTGGAAGCGTCATGCAGAGAAGTGAATGGTTGGAAGAACGTGAGTGGAAATGAATTCTTTTTCTCCAGCACATGGTCTTTGAAGAGTCACTGGCTCCAACACAATATTGTCCATTTCTAAGCTAGAAGAGTAGAAACAGATGGTAAAGATAGGCAGAGAGAGGGAGCAGAGATGGCAAATGTGGCCCAGAAAGATTCTCCATCCTGTGCAAACTTGTAGAAAATTTCCTAAAATGTGAGAGCTTGTTTTGGGGTTTGTTTTTGTTCTTTTTCTCTCTTTTTTCACCTAGAGGTTGACAAATTGGGCAACATCTTCTTTTAAAATTGGGTGTGCTCAGTCTCATTGTATCCTCCCCGTAAGAATTCTCCAAGGTTGGTCAGACCTTCCACCAGTCTAAAAGTTACTAAGAAGCTCTAGTCTCCAACCTGCCCCTCAGCCTTACTGAGAAACACCCCTCAGCGCATTCACCTTGACAGAATAAACTCTGGGGGGGTTAGTGGAGCGCTGGCCATAGCCCCACAGAACTGAAATAGAAACACTCAGAAGTGATGCGGGCTGGTGCTCTCTGTCATTGCTATGGCTCTTTTGCTAGAGCTGTAGCTTCTCTGTAATTGCTGATTTTAACAACCTTCACTGAATAATCAAAAGTGGTTTGATGGGGAAATGTTGTTACAATTTGACCTTAGGAAATTATAAAGGGGGACTCGGTAAAGTGAGGGAGGTGGGCCCCAACTGCCTTCCCACCTCAGAGCGCTCTGGGAGTCCCGGAACCAGTCCCCTCCCCCTGCAGAAGGGGTGCCCGGGAGCCCGAGAGGCAGTTATGACAGTTGGGGAGTAGAAGGCACAGAAGACAGATATCAGCTCGACACAAAGAGGAACTTCCTGAGAACCGATAACTCTACCGACTTAAAATGAACTGGGCTGCCTTCGGAGGGTCTGAGTTCTTGGTCCCTGGAGGCATCCAGATAGAGGCGGCTTGCCCGCTGAGCAGAAGTATCACAGAATGGTATCTGGAGCCAGGGCGGAGGGAGAGGGGAGGTTGTGTGTGCTCGTCTCTCTCCTCCCAGGGAAGCCCTCTCGTGACTCAGTAGGCTTTCTCATTCATTTCTCATCTTACTCTCTGACCCCCACCCGCCCTGTGTCCGTGAGGAGAGCCGTTCATCTGTGACACAGCATCTGAGCGTGCGGTCCATGAGTGGTGCATATTCCGTATGATTGTGTGGTTGTAAATGTCTTCTCTAGACCTGCTAAATGAGAATCTCAGGCAGGAGGGTGATGTCTGCATGTCAACATGTTTTGTCGCTGATTCTTCTTATTCGTGAAATTTGAGTATCACTGGCTTAGTGACTAAGAGCACTTTACAGATTTATCTTCTGTCTCCACAACTTTCTGGGTGATCTCGGGTTGTCAGTTAAACCCTCGTCCCCCTAGGCCTTAGTTTCCCAGTCTGTAAATGGGATAATAATTAGTTCAACTTCCTGGGTGGCAGGTGGGAGGGGGGCTATTGTGAGGTTAAATCAGTAATGTGTGTAAAACACTTAGCACCATGCTAGCTGCTGTGAGAAGCATCGTATTTATAAGGGTAGATGACGACAGTCTCTCCAGTGTGGGGAATCACAGAGCCACGGATATCAGGCAGGCTTAAGCCTCCAGAGTTACCGTCGGTGCTTGTGTCAGTGCTGACTCTTGGGCCCTATTCCCGCGTTCCGGATCTGTAGGTCTGGGATTGGTATTATTATTACTCTCTGCAAGTGACTCAGACAAGTAGCAGAGTTATAATGCCCTGGGCAGTACTTCGTGCTCACACAGACCTGTGTTCAGGAACCTGCTCTCCCCTCGACAGCTGTCTGACCTTGAGCAAATGACTTGGGTTTCCCTGCCCCCATTGTTTCATCTACATCAAGACTGTGATAACCCTCACTTTGCAGGGTTAATTTGCAAGTTGATGCATTCAAAGCGTGGCATGTAGCAAAAACTCAGAAAGTTGTAGATGCACTCCAAAGTGCAGCCGCCATTCCCCGTTATTCTTTTTTTTTTTTTTTTTAATATATAAGGTTTATTCAACTTTTCTATACTAAACAACTAATTTTAAACTTTGTTACATCCAAATCTTGGATTAATGCATAAAGTGCATTTTATTTTTTTTTTATTTTTTATTTTTTTTTATAAATTTTATTGTTATATTCCCCATACAATTGCAGCCCCCCCATTCTGACCCCAATCCCTCCCCTCCCACATGGCTAGCGTTAAGCCCAGTTTGAGTTAATCAAAGTCCTTGTCTTTGTTTCACATTCAGTGTCCACTGAAGGACTGAATTTCTCTTTGGACAGATGCAAGTGCTTTCAGACTACCTTTTATTGATAAGAAAAAGCTAGGCCCGGGAGGTTGGTGTCGGTACTGAGCTGTCACATCCACGCCCTTCCTTGTGGACCCCACAGTGGGGGACATTCCAGTGCGGAGCCTCTGGGAGCTCATCTGGCACATTAGATATAAGATATTAAGTACAAATGGAAAATTTTTCACCCCCCTTCTGCTTTGCAAAGTATTTGACTTAACATTTTCTGTAGGAGGCAATTTTGGTTATTTTTACCTGCCTGATTGATGGCTGGCAACATGGAACTTTGGCTTAATTCTAGATTTCAGAGATGTTGAGTCTTAGAGGAGAGTTAACTCTTATAGCCGAGGGAGGATGGGCCCAGTGTCCTTGACCTTGGGCACCCTCCCACCCCTACCCTTCCCGCTCAGGAATCCCGGCCTGATAACAGCCCATGTGGGTCTCTCTTTGTGGCCCAGGTACCACTACTACGGCATTGCGGTGAAGGAAAGCTCCCAATACTATGATGTGATGTATTCCAAGAAAGGAGCTGCCTGGGTGAGCGAGACGGGCAAAAAAGAAGTGAGCAAACAGACAGTGGCGTATTCACCCCGGTCCAAACTCGGAACACTGCTGCCAGAGTTTCCAAACGTCAAAGATTTAAATCTGCCAGCCAGTCTGCCTGAAGAGAAGGTGACCGAGTTCAAAGGGCTACAGGGAACGGGCGGTTTCTTGGTCTCTTCCTCCCTCTCTTTCTTATACACACACACACATACATACTCTCTCTCACTCTCTCTCTCTTTCTTTCATTGCAAAATGGTAAGTATAAAAATACAAAATGAAAATCTCAGTAAAGTGTGGACTTCAGTTCCTTCTCTTGGTCAGCATTGGTCCATGGGGTGTGACAAATGTGAGCACAGTGACGTAAGTGTGTACGAGGTCCATGGAATTCCCTGCCCCATCTTGGAACTTGACAAATATAGTACTGATCTAACATTAAGTTTATCTCCCCACCTACTTACCCACCTTCTGTGATGTCACGCTGCCTCCTTTCAAGAGGGAAGGACCTCTCTCCTCTGGATCCCTTTTTAATTCTCCCACATGCTGCACAGATCATAGTCCCACAGACTGGGCAGACGCTGTCAAGTATCAGATGGTCTGGATAGTTGTGCACTTGGAGGAAATTATTTGGAATACAAATCTGGGGACTTCTCCCTGGGTCCCGCATCCCTAACACACCTCTGTTGATGCCACCCAGTGCACAGGGCGGGGTGAGGGGTGGTTTGGGGTGGTGGTGTTGAGCTTCTGCTGTCTACATATTGCAGCAGGAGCCAGAGATGCAGCTGTAATGGGAGAAGAGACATCTGTTTGTCCAGCAAGCTAGGTTTATATGGAGCACATGTCTGTGTTCTGAAACAAGAAGTATATAAAGCATGCTTTAATTCCATGAACTAGATAAATCTCTTTTTTTTTTTAAATCAACAGACAAGTGTCCTATACCATGGCTTTAAAATTCTCATATTCCTGGAGCTGGAAATGAAATTCTTTTGCTAACGCAGATTCCAGAGAATTTCCAGATGTCTTTTTTTATTTTGGCAAAAAGACCTCTTCTCATAAATATGCACAGGGTTTTTACTTTTCAGTATCTTAGCTGATGAGGAGAATTTAATTCAGTAAACCCTACCAACCTCTGCTATGCACTAGGCACTGTTCCAAATGTGGGAAACACAAGGAAGAATGAGATGCCATTTTTACTGTCCCAGAGCTCACAGTCTCAGGGGGTGGAGACTAGAGGCAGACAGAGAAACTGAGACACTCTCTGAGCCTGAGTAGGAGATGCACTCAGGTGTGCTGGGAGCTCGGAGGAGGGGGCTGAGAGCCAGGGGACACCACCTGCTTTGGAGGAGTCTCATTTGTGACTTACGGGACTAGTGTTAGTCAATTTCACCCCCACACCAGGGCCAAAGCAACTTGACAATTGAATTTCCAAGGGCACGGTGATATGTATTAATATATGCCTTTGTTGTCGATTCTCCCTACCACAGGTTTCTACCTTTATTATGATGTACAGAACACACTGTCAAAGAATACTGGACACTGTAATAAGAGCCAACTTTGATGAGGTAGGTCACCAAGTATTGAGCTGTGAAGACTCTGTATGGAAATATCATAATACACTGGCTCCTATTTCATGAGCTCCTGGCCTGTGCCAGCCCTTCTGGAAATCCTTTATTCCTCTCTGTGAGCCTAGGAAGCAGACACCACTATTATCCCCATTTTACAGACCTTACGTGTGAACAGTCGTGGGTGTGGCCTTTTCCTTGGTCTAACTGGTCAACCACATCCTGTCCAATTGGCTGACTAGGAAGACAACTCTGCCAGGTTACCTATCCCCCTGGGATTACTATATCAGAGACACCAGAGGAAAGCTAGCCCACAGTTTGGTTTTAATCTTTCCTAAAACTCAGCACATTTGGTGCTGTTTCCCTTCCAGTCTCAAGGTGTGAGCCATGTATCTAGCAAATCCTATTAGTTGGGCCATCTTGGAAGGTAGACAATGGAAGTCCATTTTGTTTTTATTTTAAAATGTTACAGTTTAAGAATGGAGAGGAGAAATAAAAGATTAAAGCACCACTTACATAACCAGAGAGACAATAAAATCTTGCCTAAAATGCCATCTGAAAGAGTATTTTGGTATGGCAAAAGACCACAGTGTCACCCCAGAAACCTGAGGCTTTTTTCTGTTTAAAGAAAATGCCTTGCAGGCAAAAAACCACCATGGGGCTGGGTGTGGACATTCAATTTGAGGGAAGATAATGCAGGCTCTCAAAGGGCTATAAAAACTAATAGTTAACTAGTGGAAGAAATCCCAGAGATTGCCTTTGTGTGTGTTTTACTGTGTGTGTGTGTGTGTGTGTGTGTGTGTGTATCAGTCACTGGAGGGGAAGGCGTGCAGGGCACCCTACTCCTCTGCATTGTCTACCTCCCCGGCCGAGTGTCCCAGCAGCCAGTGTGTTGGCTCCTGCACGCGTGTGTCACTGCACGCAGTCCCCGCGCGGCGCTGGCATGGGCTCGCAGCCACAGGCCTGGCAGGGAGAGCGGCATGCTGGTAGATGACTCTCCTTCTCCTTGACTTTTCTTTATTTGATTAAAAAAACAAAAAAACTCCCAAATTCCTTGGGCAACCATTTAAGTGTGTGTGTTTTTTTTTTTTTTTAAAGAAAAAAAATAGTGTTGTCTGCTGTGTCTTACATCCCAAAGGTCACTGAGATGGGGGCAAAGAGTGATTCATGATTGGTTAAGGCAACTGGTTTCTGGAACAAACAACCCCTGAATCTTAAAGTGTTAGAAATGCATTTGTCACGTGTGTCACCGTCCCTTGGGGAACGTTCTTGGTTGGCAGGCTGGTTGCTGCTGGTTCTCCCTCCTTCCCTTACCTTCTTGCTCAAGGAACTGATGCTATTGGGTATGAAATGGTCTGCGATGCTGAGGATAGATCAAAACTGGAAAACACGCCCTCTACAAAGCTAATCAGGGCTCCCCGTGCCTCCTGAACAGCCCTGAAACAGGCTTGCCTGCTAAAGACTGATTTTCCACAGATTTGTTTTAACCTACACAGTGCTGATTTTTTTCCAGAATTTCTGCTAGAAACTGACTGTTCATTTAAAAAAAAAAAAAAAAAAAGAGTAGGTACGGCTGAATGCAAGGCGAGCTCAGAAAAGACAAGTGTGTTTAGAATCTACCAAATCTTAGGAATCAGCTGGGTAGAGCCTCTCACTTAGGGCTGGAAGGACAGACAGGGAAGTCCAGGAACTTGCCTGAGGCCAGTTTTCAAGGGCCAGCTAGGGTCAGGGGACAGTGGAAGGTCTTCTGGGGGACATGTACCTTGTCCAACAGCCATGGTGTCTTCAGGCCCAGGTCACACCGGTAGCCACCACAGGCGTCCCGAGGACAGAGCACATGGTGTTCCTGGCTGGGTGACGTCCTGAGAGGCAAGGGTGTCTCACATCTCTAGGGCAATACGCTGACTTCTTGGTCCTGGTAGTGTCCCTAGGATAGAACAACAGCCACTGACCTTCAATGAGCATCTGCCATGAGCCAAGCGCTGTAGTAAATACGTTTTAGGAATCTTTGCCAAAACCTATGTAGCAAATGCTACTTTTAGCCCCATCTCACAGGTGAGGAAACTCACCCAGCCCTGCTCTCTGTCTGACCTCCAACTCTCACGGTGAAAGGAGGAGGGCCTCAAGATGTTCTGTGCTTTGGACATCCACTTGCTGTTTGTTGGTCAGTGGTCCAGCCCGAGTTCTCCCGTATCACATCAGCAGGTGGGACTCTGTTGTTGAGCACCTGCCTCACTCTGTTCCATGCCAGTGGCTGGGGTGGCAGCGCCACAGAGCTTCCCCCCTAGACACTGCCAATCTGGCATCCCAAGATAGCGGCATCTGGCCAGAGCTCTTTGGCAAGATGGCGGGACCTGGATTGAAGGGGCCTTTGCCCTTTATCCAGCTCTTAGTGTACAAGTTTGAGTCAGGAGATTTGTTTGTGGTTCCTATTCACCTTCCTTCCAGACATATTCCTCTTACCGGCAATTCCACATGATTCCCTTCTTTCCTAGAACAGCCTAGGCCCCGGAGCACCAACAGGCCCAAAGAATAGCAAGTAAAGTGCTTTGAGCTTTAAAACAAACAAAACAAACCTTTCCCAGACCATAGTAAGCCTCAAGGCCAAATAGGTCAACAGGCAGCCCTGAGTTGGAGGCAGAGGAGCCCCTAGGCCGCTAGGCGACAGGGTTCTCCTCCCAGCAGCACCGAGGGGCGGGGTAAGACTTGGGACAAGAGGCCCTTCCAGGGTCTACTTGGCCACACCAGGCTGGGGCAGCCGCTGCCGCTGCAGGGGGAGGAAATGACAGTAGGGCACACTTGGGTTGGCCTTGGCAGAGCCCAGGACTCCATTGGGAGGACCCCATGTAACCTCGTGGCTGTTCTCTCTGTGGGTCAATACAGGTTCAAAGTTTCCTTCTGCACTTTTGGCAAGGAATGCCGCCCCACATGCTGCCTGTGCTGGGCTCCTCTGCCGTGGTCAACATCGTGGGTGTGTGTGACTCCATCCTCTACAAAGCTATCTCCGGGGTGCTGATGCCCACCGTGCTGCAGGCGCTGCCCGACAGGTGGGACCTGGGGCTGGGTTACTGCTCTCTCTCTCTCGCTCTCTCTCTCTCTCTCTCCCCCGTCTCAGAATTTTTATTTTTTAATGTGTTTTTTATTGAAGTGACATTGGTTTATAACACTGTACATGATTCGGAGATGGGAAACATAATCACTCGCTTTTGGGCCCTCCCTCGTAAAGACCATTCGTATTGGACTTTTAAAAGTTATTTGGCACCATTTGCATGGTTCAGAATTAAATATGGTATCAGTGTCAAGTGTCCCTCCACTCTTGTCCCCCAGACGCCCTGGTTTCTTCCCAGAGCACCAGATATAATCGTTTTCTTGGGGGCCCATCCAGATCTGCTATGCACAGGTAACTAAAGCATATTATATATGTTTTCTCCTTTTGACTGAAATGGTGACTCACTGTATTCTCTGTTCTGGATTAGAAAAAAAAGTGATGTTGAACAGTTCCCCTGCCCCTCTGTCTGCACTCCCCGCCATTCTGCGTGCTGCTGTTTCCCTGGGGAGTGGGCCACGTAGAGCACAACCCAGGACTCCCCTTCCTTCTGGCTTCCAGTGGGATCAGCCAAATGGAGGGTGTGGGGCATGGCCAGGAGGGAGCTCGCAGGGAGGGAAGAAGTGAGAAGAGTGAGGCTGGGAGGTTGACTCTCTGCCTTCCTCCCTGTGAGGTCACCTTCAGCTGGCCTTGTACCTCCACCAGGCTCACCCCCCTCCCACGAAGCCTCTCTCCTTCCAGGTTGTCCTTTGGGCACAGTGGGGTGAGAATCCAACTGCCCAACCCCAGGTTGCAGCACGTGTCGGGTGCCACGTGTTGGTCCACACTTTTACGATGTGTCCCTAATAAACTCTCCTGCCTCGAGCAGCATGGGAACTGTTACAGAGAGTACCCACAGAGAGCCCTCTGTTTGCTTTTGTACACCTGCATACTGCTCCACTGTATTGACTTTAATCCACTGTCTTGCTGTTTCCAGTCTTGATCCACTACAAACAAGGCTGTTTGAGGACATTCTTGTTCATGGTGGAGAGCACTGCATTCTTTTCCTAGGACTGACTGGCTTAAAACAACCGAAATTTATTCTTCTAGAGTTGTTGAGACCAGACATCTGAAATCAAGGTGTTGGCAGGGTTGGTTTCTTCCAGAGACTTGGTGGGAGGGTCTGTTTTATGCCAGTCTCCCAGCTTCCGGTGGCTGCCAGCAGGCCTTGGTGGTGTGAGCTTGTAGATATACATCGCTCTGGTCTCTGCCTCCATGCTTATAAGATTTGCAGTCTGGGTGGCTCTGTCTCTTGTAAGGACACTCGCCATTGCACTGAAGGCCCACGCAGCTAACCCAAGATCTTAGCTCAGGTTCCTTAATTGCATCTGCAAAGGCCTTTTTCCTAGACAAAGCCACCTCCGTGTTCCCAGGTGGACATGTCTTAAGGCATCATTCATCCTACCACATGGAGTATCTGTGCAGGATAAACGCCTAGAGGGCTTCATTCCTGGTTCGGAGGATAAGTGACAAACTTTTCCCAGTGAAGTTTTTTTAAAGTTCCATTTATCTTATTAATCAAATTGACTATGCCTTTGAGTAATTTGTACTTCTGTTCCCATAAATTCTAATCCTTTGACTTTTTCTATTTGGTGGTTGATGTTTTCCTTCTTGATTTGTGGGAGCTCTTATTTATTAAGGGTATTAATCATTTATTGGTGATAAGAGTTGCAATTATTTTTTTATTTGGTGGTTCTTTTTGTTTTTGATGTACAGAAATGTATTTATGGAGTTGAAATTATCAGCCCTTGATTTTATGCCTTCTGGATTTGTATCATAGTTTTTAAGCCTTCTCTAATCCAATTATACTTCCTCAGGGTTTAGCCCTCTATCTTTATGGTTTAATTTTGAACTTTGAATTTTTGCTCATTTGGAATGGCTTCTTTTCCCCCCACCCAGCCACTGACCTGTTGTCCCAATACCATATGTTAATTATTCCATGTTTTCATCACAGATTTCAGATGTCCCCTTTTTTTATTTAGTAGGTCCTATATGTATTGGGGCTGTTTCAACATATGCCATTGATAGTTCTGCATCCTCATAGTCCAGGGTCACCCTGTTTTAAGTTTGTGCTTTTAAATGTAGTTTAACATATTTGGTAGGGCTAACTCCTCATCCTTGCTTTCCTCTTTTAGGATTTCCCTGTGGTCTCTTAGTTTTCTACATCAACTGTGTTAGTGCAGGTTGGTTTGTCATTTTAATAAGTGACATGGCCTCTGAAGGTGCAGCAGTGTCATCCCCAGACACCGCAGCCAGGTGACAGCTGTGAGCCCAGGCTTTGGGGCCAGAGAGGTCTGGGCGTGGGGCGTGGCTCTCCCATTTACATGCTGCACCTCCTTGGACAAATAACTTCTCTGAGCCTCTGATTCTCACCTCTCTGCTGAGACTAACAACAGGGTTGATGTGAGGATTAAATGAGGAAACACGTATGAAGTGTTTAGAGTTTGGCCCACTGCATGCAGTGACAGGTAGCTGCCCTTTCCCTGCTGCTGCTGCTGTTTCAGTGCCACTGCTGGAGGTCATGAGGAGGCTGCAAGTGAGGAGTTAAGGCGCAGAAGGGCTGGAGCTGGAGCTCTGAATATGGGCATCTTGCACACAAAGTGGGGGAGAAACTGTCGCCAGCAGAGTGGGGTGGGCCTGGGAATGCCTGCCTGGGGAGGCAGTAGCCAGGGATGGGTCAGCTGGGCGCACAGTAGTGAAGACAAGAGTGTCTGATAAGGGGGTGTCAGTGAGCGTCACCGGCCAGATGCATCTCCCACACTGGGGGTTCCTGAGGCCAGCTCCCCACCTGCTCCTTCCACACCAGGGCTCAACAGCCTGGATGTTTACCTTACTCCCAACAGACCGGCAGCCTTAAGTCCCAAAATAGAATCCTTTCCGGGCTGAATCTCTGCTTTTCTTCAGCCTCATAAAAATCAAAAAATTACACTAAATGAAAGACTCTGTCCACAGTCCTGCTGTTGACCCTCTGCTCCAAAGGCTGCTCCCCCAGTTCATCTGCAAGTAATGCCTCCAGGCCATGTGTCAGGCGAGCACAGCAGGCTGCTCCCTGGTCGCCCAGCAGCCCTGAGGCAGGTCTCTAACTTATGACTCCTGCCAAGAGCAGTAAGGTGCTCCGAGAAATCTTCTCACTTAGAAGTTGGACTCAGTGTGCAACTAGCTGGTAACTGTTTTTTGAACTTTGCTGTATATACATGCAGTCATTTTGGTGCAATCAGTAGTTTTTTGACATTTATTAAGCACCTGATAGAAAGTAGGGAGTGTACTTTGAAGCAGGCAATGCAATAGAAGAACCAGGTCTGAAGGGGAAATGAGGAATTTTGTTTGGACATTTTGCATTTGAAGTGCTTTTGGGACCACTCAGTGGACTTGCCTCTGTATGCATCTGGCCTGGCGTTCAAAAGACCTCTGTGCCAGAGATCTAACAGTGAGCGCAGAGGGTCAAGTTGTCGGCCTGGGCACCCTCCAGGGAAGGCACACAGTGTGCTAAGAGGGCCCAGGGCTGAACTAGGAAGAACTAGCAAACTAGGCAATGGGGGGTCGTGGCGGCTGTGTTTCCTGACAGGGACAGCTCTTTGAAAGTGTATGTCTGTGGAGTGGAAGGAAGCTGGTGGTAGCTTGAGGAGACAGGGAGGAAATGAGGCTTCTCTTTAAAGTGAGACATTTTGGATTGCATTAAATGATGAGGGGAGTGATCCAGGAGAGAGGAAAATTTGTGCCGGAGAAGGGGTGTCTGTATGGTAATCTCTCGAGGCGGTGAGGGTGAGGAGGAGGTGAGTCTTGGGGCAAGGGCGGGATGACTCCTTGATTCTATTAGGAAGGGGGTGGGAGAGGGGCAGAGCATGTCGGGAGTGGAGAGTCGAGGGCACCCTGAAGCAGGCCAGGCCAGGCGTTGGTGGCAGGCAAGGACGATGTGGATGGCCAGCGTGGAGAGAGCTCTCTGTGGCCAGCATGACCCAGAAGGACATCAGGGAGGAAGCCGGATCTGGGGCTAAGAGTAGTGATTTTGATGGTGAGAGCTTGAAAACAGCGTTCAATGTTCTCTCAACTCCAAACTTCTGTCTCATGTTGCAACCTACTACCCCCTCAACTCTTAACCCCTCTAGCCCCTCCTACCTCCTGTCCCAAAATGGTCCTTAATTTTCTGGATGTGTTTCAAGGTCCACGTCAGGGTTGCCTGCCAGTTTAAAAACACCCCGTTGCTTCCCAGTTCCCACCAGTGGCACGCTGTTTGGGAAGCCTGGTCCAGGCTGGGCGGGCAGCAGGGCGTGTGCTGCTGATGGGGCTCCTGCTCCTCTTGGGGGCCTCCACAGGAGTGGGCATCATGAGGAGAGGCCATTGCAAAATGACTGTCTCAGGCCTACAGCCCGCTGTCTTCACCCATCACACCAGGCTCTTCAGAAACACCAAGGATGGCGTTTTACTCGCAGGAAGAGTTCCAGAGGCCGCCAAGCCTCCCAGCGGCCTTCTCCCCACATGAGTGTCTGTGGCTTCTCCCTGGTGGAGCGGCGCTGGCACCGGGCACATTCTGTGGGTGCCCTTCTCAGCCCCGTCAGCTCTCCACAGGGCGGGGGCTGCCGGCCTGCTCTCCGAGGCTGCTGCCGTGCATGGCGCCCAGACCCGATTAGGGAAAATAAAACCCACAGGGCTCTGTAGAGAGGCTGGGGCAGCACAGAGGCACTTAAGACTATTTCTTTTTCTAGCCTAACTCAGGTGATCAGGAAGTTTGCCAAGCAGCTGGACGAGTGGCTTAAAGTGGCTCTCCATGACCTCCCAGAAAATCTGCGAAACATCAAGTTTGAATGTAAGTACCGAGCTTGGGAGCAGGGAGGGAGGACGTTTCAGTGCCAAACATTTCACAAAGGTTGTTAGTATAATAATAATAATCATAGTTGCCCTTTACTCTTGGCCTAAGCATTTACGTGCATTAACTCACTTATGATCACAAAGTGTTTATTTTGAGCGACACCCCTCCTTTCATAGGGAGGTGGTGCTCAGTGGGGCCAGGAGGTGCCCCTAGGTCCCCCAGGTGCATCAGCGCCATTCTCCGTTTCTCACTGAATTCCGATGTCGCCCTGTGTTGTAGGAAATAGTACCCCTATTCTACAGACTAGGCTCCGAGAGGAAAGACACATCCCCAGAGCCTCACAAGCCGGCAGCTGGTGACTCAGGCCTCCCTGACCCAAAACTCAGGTGTCCCAGGGGCTCCTGGCTGGTAATAGGAGAAGACAGGAAATTTCAGGCCTTTAGGTATTTAACTCTCTGCCTGATTAGAAAGCCAAATTAATATTTCTCATCAGGGGATTGGGACAGTGAATCTTGCTCCTCTGAGCATCTCCACGCATGCCCTGCTACCCCCCCCCCCCTTTGGTCTTGCCTGAGAATCCTGGTCCTGTTTCTCTGTTTGGGTGTGTCCGGGCTGGTGGGGAGACTCACGAGCTGTTAGACAGAGATGAAATGATTTTAGGCCAAACAGAGCTTTAAGGTATATGTCTTTAAAGCCCCACTGGAAGACAGCTTGCCACTGGTGCCCGACATACGTGCCAGTGAGGAAAATGAAGGAGATCAAATTACCTTCTCTCCACAGGCAAAGGGAGCCCTTTCAGACGTGCTTTGAGGCCGCCTGCCGTGCCCATCACCTATTGATAAAGCCTGCTTTATTTCACGGAGCTCAGTTCTTTTCTTTTCAGTAGCACTAAATTCCACATCACAAAGTTAAAGAAAAAGTAATTAAGGAGAGGGATTAACGATTGATCAGCCTGGAAAATTAGAAGTTCATCTGTCCCCCCAGCCCGCCCCCTCCCCTGCTCTTCCACCCCACACCCTAGTTTTTCAAACCCAGCTGGCTCCGAGTACAAATTAGAATAATCCCAGGGAAATGTCTGTTTCTTGACCAGTTCAGAAATTAATGAGAAGAATGCGCCGCTCCCGTTTTGGTTGTGCCGACAGAACAAAGCCCATGAAAGTGGGCAGCGGGGAGGTTTGTCGGACCTTCTGCCTGTGGGTGCCTGGAGGAAGCCTCTCCTCCCGGGGGGGCCAGGGGGCGACCCAGGGATGAGAGGAAACACACACCTCTCCTGTTGACTCTGGAATGGAGACCTCGGGCAGGCACGTGGCAGTCTGCTTCGAAATCCACAGCTACAAGATCACCCCGGTGCTAATTATCAGTCTGTTATGCCCACATGGGGATCACGCTCACCCAAACATGCAATCACCTGATAAACATGACAGATTGTGGCTGCAAAGCCAGATCCAGGGGCAGGAGCATTCCCCCCCCCCCCCCCCCGCCCCTCCACACCCCGCACCGCACCGCTCAGGGGCAATCATGGTTCTCTGTGAGATCTAGTACTTCTTAAAGGGCCTCCTGCAAACCTTCCACTTGATTCCTGCAATTATTTATGGGGAGAAGTGATTGAGCTTGCAATTAGCCAAATGAAAGACAAGTAAATAATTGCTCTTATTCACGGTTGATTGGCGACACAAGTTCTCACACCTGCCAGCGTGGCGCGCGACTGACTTTGAAATATGTACCCCAAGTATGGCCATTAGGAGATAGTTGTCAAGACTGAATGTGGGAACAAAGAATCAAATGCAGGGTTTCGCTGGTGGGTGCATGAAAGTGCAGGCAAACAAGGACGATGGTTTCTGCAAACCAGGAAAATCCAGGGTCAGCCCAAAAAGCATGCAGATATTTCAAACTGACTCTTTTCTTCTTGCAGTGTCGAGAAGGTTTTCCCAAATCCTGAGACGGCAAACGTCACTAAATCACCTGTGCCAGGTAGCTGTCCTGAGTTACGTGTTCTAACTGCTGTTAAATCCGTGCAAGTAAGGGGCAAATCCCCACAGACAACTCCCTAGGTAGGGCTGTGGCGACGTAACAGCAACTTCTCACTGTTATCTTTAATTTCTGCAGGTGAGGAATGAAAACGGTGTTTACCTTTTTTTACTCAGTCATTTCAGCTTCAACACACAAATTAATTTCTAAACTCGGTTGCCCCTAACTGTTTAGATATGTTCCAGCTCCATAATTTCGTGTTTCCCTCAGGTAGATCAGGGCTTCTCAGCCACTGCTGGCATTCTGGATAATTTCTTGCCGTGGGGAGTTGTCCTACTGTCTCCACACCTCGCCAGGGGACGCACAGTCACCCTGCTGGTGACTCACTGAGACCCCGTGATTCACGTGGAGAAGGAGGGTCGTTTGTTTGTTGCCTGTGTGTCGTCCAAAAGAGTTCAAAGCCACATAGTATACTAAAAATTTATTCAATTTTGTGTATCTTTAAAGATTTGTGTTGTTTTTAGCACAACAGTGACCTATGTTTGCTATAAAACAAATTCAAGCATAACGGATGTGAAGTGCAGAGTAAAAAGCAGAATATCCCACTGTAACTCCACAGCTGTAATCTGATGGCATAAACCATCTCATTTCTATCAATTTCGCACGTTCAGGAAGGGGAAGAAGGAAGCGGCAAGGCAGCCCATTGACATTCGCCAAAATCCCCACAGTCTTCACACAGAAGGGGCAAGCTGATGGTCACGAGTCAGATCTGATCCTCAGACGGGTGGGGTTACTTTTATTTGCATATGTGTTCGAAAAATACTTTCACTTGGTCACTAACCTTTAACAGTGGAGATGACAGCTGAGCATCCAGAACAACATTGCCCAGGGCAGCTGGCAACTGGATGGGCTCACCGTCCCCTCCAGCAGCCACTGTCCTCCCTGCCCCTCCTGTATGCCACCTGCTGGCTTCCTCTAGGTGTTTGGATTTGCAGCCTCTCCCTAATGCCCTTGCTGCTGTTTCTGGGTCGTTGGTGCTGCCTATTCAAGGTTGAGTGGGAGGGAGCGGATTGCAGTTAGTGTCCTGAGGGAAGACTCCAGTCCGGGAACAGCATAAGCTACACCTACACACCTCCGCCTTCCTGTCCTGACCCGGCATAAATGGCGCGGGGCGATGTGGGGATCAGCTGAAAGCCTTCCGCACCCTGCAGGCTGGCACAGAGACCACCCCTGGGCATTGTTTGGGAATGGAGCAGAGCCTGGCAGCTTGATGGGATTTAGGGGGAGAAGGAATATTGGCAAATCAAAGGAGCGTTGCCATCTATCCAGGGTACCTGCCTTCTGCTGCTTTCAGCTCTCACTGCGTTGCTTAACTCTGGGACACCTGCGAGAAATGAGTCAGGCAGTTTGGTCATTGTGAGTGTGTCACAGTGTGAACTTAGACACACCTAGATTGGATGGCATCCTACACACCTACGCACTCCATAGAGACCGCTGTTGAATGTGAGGTGGTTAGTCATTGACCAAAATGCCGCATATACACAATGCTTGTGTTATCTGTAATTTCCTGCGCTTGAAAGAGCTGGTCTTGAGTCTTACCAGAGAACTAGACAGGGTTTTGGTGCCTCCCTCTGGAGCCAAGACCCTTTAGGAAAATCTTCTCCCCTTTTATACACATGCAGGTAAAAACATCCATGTGTGTCTGCAACCACACGTACACACACACTCTACTAAATCTTAAGGTGTAGTTTCCATCAGTAGTAGTAGTTATTCATATTAGCTTTAATCATTATAGTTACATTTAAAAGAAGTTAAACGACAAACTGCTTCAAATGCATTTATGTGAAAAATACACGTTGTCAGATTTCTGGGATTGAATGGGCCACAGTTCCAGGAATGGTAGGAAGCTTTCTAGATCTGTGCTCTTGGCTTTTTGGGTGCTAGAGACACAGGGGTTATGAAGCACAAAGCTCCCGTCAGAAGGCCGACAGTCCTTTGGGCTTCGCCCCACCGTCCCTCGGGGTCAGGACCAAAGGGCCTGGGCAAAGCAGGTTTCCTTCGTCTGACCGAGGCCACCTGGGGGTAGCTTCTTATAGAGAGAGATGCGAGGAGAGGGACACAGAGAGATAGTGGACGTAGCTCCTGAGATATGGCTCACCTGCTGATCTCCAGAACACGTTTTCCTGAATTTCAAAGTAGTTTGCAAGCTATCAGAAGCAGATTTGTCAAAAAGACCTAAAAGGAGACAAAGTGAAGGGACTTGAACCTGACCTCCCATGAACTAACGCGCTTGCTGGGTTGGTTTGCAGGCGTCACGGACAGTGATCCACAGCGCAGACATCACATTTCAAATGCTGGAAGACTGGAGGAACGTGGACCTCAACAGCATCACCAAGCAGACCCTCTACACCATGGAAGACTCCCGCGACGAGCACCGGAAACTCATCATCCAGTGTAAGACGTCCCACCAGGGATGGTGTCTTTTCTGTTTGTTTGTTTTTTTCCAAAAAAGTATCTTGGTAAATATTTAAGTGGCATTCCCACACTGTCCTTCCACCTAGGATCCTGCCCCTCTAATTGTTCCTGTTAAAGGGATTGGCCTGGATGGGAGGGCTAATTGATTTAAGAAGACGTGTGTCAACAGTGCTGCGGAAAAAGGGTTCTGGTGCAGCTGGGCAGCACACCCCCTCATGCAAGGGCCGCACACGTGACCCTCGGTGCCAGGGCAGGTTCCCCAGGTGGCATAAAGAAAGATGAGCATCAAAGCTTGTTGCCTGTCTCCTTGCATGTCATCCTGGTGTCAGCTGGACACCTACCTATGTTTCAGTAGCGAATCCCAGGCCCCAGCCCTCCTCTGGCAGGTGAACCTTTCAATCACCTGCGATGTTTGAGAAGGGGGAGCATGCTGAGTTACCTCTGTGGGCAAAGACAGCAGGAATACTGCTCCAGATATTAGCCTGATGGGGACAGGTTCTTTGCTCCTAGTAGGAGAGCACGGGAGAGACCAGAGAACACTACCATTGTTAGCACATCTCTGTTGTTCCTCGGTCGCCTGTGCCATCTGCTACCCACGGCTGCCCACAGCTTGGGTCCCTGAATCAGGGTCTGCAGTCCACTCCCTTACTTGCTCTGCCATTTCCTAGCTGTAAAAACTTTGGAAAGTTACTCATTTTGTTACAGGGCGGCCCCGATACAAAACGGGTTGCATGACTGTGGGTCCTCACCTGCGCGCTTAAAGGGACTTATTAATACTCCACTGCAGGCACACACAAAAGGTTAATAAAAGGTTTATTTACAAGGGAAGGGCAAATGAGGAAATGTATAACTCAGGGAGGAAAGTGGGAGATAAAGTCATAAATGCGTCCTACCCGATACGCCAATCTGGAATCCCAAATGGCACGCTGAGAGCTGGCCACGAGCCAGGAGCCGTGAAGCCTGGAGGCGAGCGAGGGAGAGAGACCCCAAGGCCCACGTGTCTGGTTTTTATACCAAACCTGGCTGCTTAACTCCACCCCAGGTCCCAGCACCCTTCCCTTTGGTGGTGATGGGATTTGTCTTTCCCAATGTCTCGATGGCTTTGGTTTAGAGTCGAGGTGGAGTCCACAAAGCCTGTACGGAATTAGCTCAGGACATCCTTTCCCCCTAACAAATTCTCAGTGCCTCAGTTTCCTCATTTGTAAAATGGGGGGTGGTGGTAATAATAGGATCTACCTCCTTAGGTTGTTCATATATTCATTCAACATTTGAACAGTGACATGTACCATGCACTGTTCTAGGTGCTGGGGCAAAACAGTGGGTAAGACTCTGTGCAAGGTTAGCAAGTGTCCTGGCCTCATGACATTCACACTTTGGGATTGTCCAAGGTCAAACAAGCATGGGCATGTACAGCACTTAAATGAGTGCCTGGCCTGTTAGCACTTTTATTGCCACCACCACCACCATCATCACTAGATGGGAGCTCAGATGTGCAGATGGTGTTACAGAGTGAGAAACACCAAAAGGATATTCAGCGACCTGGGTTCCAGTCCTTACTCTAACTCACCCTCTGGCTTCGAGAGGATCACTTAATGTCAGTAAGACACAGCTTTCTTGTCTATAAAATGAGGCAAGTCAGCTCTACAGAGTTATGACTTTCTGGTCCCATAAGCCAGCCTTTCAGAGCAGTCCCCCACTGCCAAATAAAATAGGACAAATTGGCCAGTCCTGTAAAATGGGAGGACAATAATGGCTCCGACAAACAAAAACAACAGGAATGGATGGGCCTGGACTCATGGTTTGACTTTCTCAGCTTCATATGCAGAACAACACACACACACACAGCAGTGAAAAGAGGACTTTCAAACTGGGAATCATCACACAAAAAGTAATGAAAAGAGGTGCTTCAAACTGGAAGTCGCCACAGCGATGTTCTTCCTGTTGTCCACAGCGTCTGGCTGATTACAGAGCACATCCAGATGCGGCTATTTGGCTTGTGTAAAGCTGTTTGATTATCCTCCTCCTACTAATGCAGAAAGTGACGGGTGTGGGATAATTTCCTTTCTTCCTTAAATATTTTTTAAGCATCTACTACATGTCAAGCACTGAGAACTACTTGCCTAATACAGTTGTGGCTCGGAAATATCTGATTTATCAGATGTGCCCTATCACAGGACACAGAGCCAAAGAGCAAGACTTGGCGGCAGCAAGGAGGGACTGGGTACCCGCTACGCCGTCCCAGGTAGCACTGCAGCCAATACAGACACCAGGCAAAGGACCAGCAGGGGGTTGACGCACACACATAAAGTGTATTCCTGCTGTCTTTGCCCTCAGAGATATGACTATATGGTGAGAAACAGCTCAGCATCTACCCCTTCTCAGACATCGCAGGTGATTGAGAGGGCCACCTGCCAGCAGGTGGGCTGAGGCATGGGATTCGCTACGGACACGTAGGGAGATGTCCAGCTGACCCCAGGGTGGCATGCAGGGAGACAGGCAGCAAGCTTTGATACTCATCTTTTTTTTTTTTTTTAATGCCACCTGTGGAACCTGCTGCATATACAGGGTGATAGAGATACAGGGTGATAGAAGGAAGGTAGGCTATAGGTAACATGTTAAAGGAATAGATAATAAATATAGAAAAAACAGAGAGAAGTGCTATAAAAGTATGGAGGGAGAGTGAGGAGTTTTCCTGGCAAGCAGCAAGAAGAGGGTGAGAACGCAGGATTTCTCAGAACATTTCACCTGGACCCCGAAGAACCAAAGGTCCAAGCAGAGGGGACTGGCTGAGAAAAGGCCAGGGGCTGTGAGGAGGCGGGGTCTGTGGGGGGGATGGAAGTGAGGTGGGGCGGCCAG